>NC_051854.1:97670702-99096900 GCF_905115235.1 Hermetia illucens | reverse complement strand
GGACATCTGTGCTGCGCTAAAGCAGCAGTTCAACCTTGGCGATATAGACCAGAGTGCCATAAAAAGGATGAAGAAGGCATATGGTGGCACACAGACCGCTATTATTAGTTTGCCGGCGGAATCAGCTATTAAGTTAATTACCGCGGGCAAGGTAAGAGTAGGTTGGGTCGTGTGCAGGCTCAGGGAGCAAATCTCTCTAATGAGATGCTTCAGATGCCTCGATTTCGGTCATTTTGCGGCGGCATGCACTAGTCAGCATGATAGGTCGAGGAGTTGCAGGAAGTGTGGGGAAGACGGCCACCTCATCAAAGATTGCACCGGAGATCCACGGTGTATGTTATGTAGTGGGAAGGAGGGCGTGGACGGCCGGCATATTGCGGGAAGCAGCAGATGTCCGGTATATAGGAGGGAGCTGAACCGCACAGGCAAATGAGATTGATACAAATCAATCTCAATCACTGTGAGGCAGCTCAGAACCTGCTCTCGCAAACCATTCGAGAGTCGAATGTCGATGTCGCGGTTATTTGCGAGCCGTACAGAAACTACAGCGGTGCGACTTGGCCGGTGGATGCGTCTGGCAACGCCGAAATCTGGGCGTGCGGAAGACAGGCCATTCAGGAAGTCATGGCCCCCCCGGCAGCCGGTTTTATAAGGACGAAGGTCAACGGTGTCCATATTTACAGCTGCCACGCTCCTCCTAGTGCAACCATAGCACAATATGAGGAAATGTTAGACAGTCTGGTGTTGGATGCTAGAGACCGCAGCCCTAAAATCATTGCGGACGATTTCAACGCTTGGGCCCTGGAGTGGGGAAGCCGATCGACGAACACCAGAGGTCAAATTCTGTTGGAGTCATTTGCGGAGCTGGACATCGTGCTGGCCAACGTTGGATGCGTGCCCACCTTTCGAGGAAGAGGGTCGGGTTCGATCGTTGACCTGAAATTTGTTAGCACTTCACTGGTGAGGGGGATGGCTTGGCAAGTGAGTGAGCACTACACCCACAGTGACCACCAGGCTATCTTCCTCCGCATTGGGAACCGGGGAACCAGTCAACGACGCTCTGGAGGTGGAAAGGCTAAGGCGGTTGGCTGATCTATCGGAGCTTTCGACGAGGAGACATTCCTGGCCGCATTGGAGGGAGCCCATGATCCGGATGGAACAGCGGTGGAAAGGGTCACACAGTTATTTCAGCGTGTAACCGAAGCATGCGACGCTACGATGCCACGACGACGTTTGCACCACGGCAAGAGGCCAAACTACTGGTGGAACACCGAGATCGCTGCCTTGAGATCCTCTTGTCTCCGAGCGAGGAGACTTTCCCACAGGACAAGGGGAAGGCCGGAGCACCAGGAGCGTGAGGAGGAATACAGGGATCTGCGAAGCAACCTTAAGAAGGCCATTCGGAGAAGCGAGCGGGAATGCTACCAGAAGCTCTGCATGGAGGCTGTTGTAATGAAGAAGTTCCGCGGGCGAAAATCACCTCAGGTGACATGCCCACGGCTCTTGTTGCAAATAATTACAACTCTTTTCCCGCAGCAGGAGCAGAACGAAAGAGAACCCCAACTGCCAGCTCAGCAGGACGTCTTCTCGATCCCTGATGTTACCGAAGAGGAACTTTGGGAAATCTGCAGACGTATTGGGGACAGCAAGACTCCGGGATTGGACGGAATTCCGAACAGGGCTCTGAAGGTGGCGGTCAAGGCCAGACCAAGGTGGTTCGCAAGCACATTCGAATCGTGCATGGCGGAAGGAGTGTTTCCCGCCCAGTGGAAGAGGCAGAAGCTGGTCTTGCTACCGAAGCCCCGAAAACCACCAGGCGTGCCCTCTTCATATCGCCCTATTTGTCTCTTAGACACCATGGGGAAGATGATGGAGAGGGTGATATACAACAGGCTGCTCCCGTTCATCGAGCTTGCGGGTGGTCTTTCAGAGCGGCAATATGGGTTTCGGCGAGCCCGTTCTATGGTCGATGCAGTAGCAAAGGTCGTGGAATTGGCTCGAAATGCAATGGCCATGGGCAAATGCTGTGCTCTGGTGACGCTGGACGTCAAAAATGCTTTTAACTCAGCCAACTGGGGCTGGATAAGGGGCGCTTTGGCCAAACTGGGTGTTCCTAGCTACTTGGCTCGGCTCATCGAGAGTTACTTTTCGGACAGACTTCTCTGGTACGAGACGGACGACGGGCCGAAGGAGTACATTGTGACAGCAGGTGTGCCTCAAGGTTCTATATTGGAACCGCTGCTGTGGAACATAATGTACGACGGAGTGCTTGGCCTTCGCGTGCCGGAGGAGACAACGCTGATTGGTTTTGCGGACGACTTGGCGGTAGTTGCAATTGCAAAGCATCCCGAGGACGTGGAGCTTTATGAAAATGAAGCCATTCATACCATCAAGTCATGGTTACGAATGGCCAAGCTGGACCTGGCGGACGAAAAGACGGAGGCGGTCCTCATTACCAACCGCAGGAAGAACAACACGGTTACCATCCAGGTTGGTAATTGTGAGGTCGTCTGAAAATCGGTTGTCAAATACCTGGGGGTGATGATCGATGCCAAGCTGAGTTTCAAGGGACACTTGGATTATGCGCGAGAGAAGGCAGCAAATGCCAGCTCATCCCTTGCAAGGATGATGCCTAACGTGGGAGGGCCGAAGTATAGTCGCAGGCTACTCATCGCAGGAGTGGTGAGGTCGATGCTGCTATACTCGGCTTCTGTCTGGGCGGGAGCGTTGAACCACGCTGTCAACCGGAGGAAGATATGTTCGGCATACCGGCCAATTGCGCTAAGGGTGTGCAGCGCATTTAGGACGGCGTCGACGGAGGCAGTGTGTGTTATCGCAGAAATGATCCCTATAGATCTTCTAGCGAGCGAGGCACACTGGCTCTACGAAAAACGGAAGGCAAATCCAGCCGAGGTGAATGCGGATTTCCGAAAAGCCATCAGGAGAGAGTTGTGTGGCAAGTGGCAACAACGATGGGATAACTCCGACAAGGGCAGGTGGACCCATATGACCCATATGACATATGACATGGTGGCTATAGGAAGTACTTGCATCGCTTCGAGTTGGACGACTCTCCCAACTGTCCTGAATGCGGTGCTACACTCGAGGACCCGGAGCACGTTATGTTCCATTGTCCCAGATTTCTGCAGCAGAAAAGGAGGTTGAACAGCATCTTAGGGGCGGACATCGAGCCTTCCAACCTGGTGGAAGAGATGTTAAAGTCGGAGGAAAACTGGATGGCGGTAAATGAGGCAGTAGCCGTGGTGCAGACAAAACTCCTGGAGTTGGATCGAGCTCGGAAGGCGGCGCGACGGAGACGTGACATGGATGAGCTGGTATAGCGAACCAGAGCCTCCCCCGCGAAGTAATACTTCACGGTGGTCCCGCGGGGAGAGGCGGAAGAGTGGGGGTGGTTCTAGTGGGTGTGAATCCCACACACTGCTGCAACTTGGCGCAGCAGCGTCTTTCTAAGATTTCCACCTCCATCCATAAAAAAAAAAAAGAAAAGACGAGAAGATTGGCCCCTGGAAAGCCACACATCACCCTAGAAGAGGGACAGCTCACTCACTGAGAGAGAGATCGGTTTGCAGTGCACTGCTTGACCCCGGATTCTTGTTTAAGGGAAGTGACCAATTGTTAGGTTTTTTGTAAAATAAATGGTGAAGGTAAATGAATATGAATTGATGTGAATTGGGAAATTGAAAGGAGTAAATTGGGAAAACAAAGGGGTGTTAGAACGTGATAAAACGAATTGATATTGCGTATTATTAAATGCATTCTTCCATCAGATTGTCCCCTGTTATTGTTTTGTGCGGCTTGGTTACAATTAGTGAAAAAACTAATTTTTCCGATGTAGCAGAAAGTATAATTTTTTAATTTTCAGGAATCGATATTTCTAGGACCAGCAAATCTAAGTTTTTGACTTTGTACATGATTTCAAATATAAAACAATCCGTCTGGCTAAAAATAACCGCCAGATTTAAACTATTGAAAACCGGATAAGAGATTGACACAGCGCTACAAATTTTTGAGTCTCCTAAAACTGATAGGTCAGATTTACCACTTGCATTCATCTGTACGTTTATGTCCCAAAGCACACCCCAACACTAGATATCGATACAATACAGATAGACGAAATCTCGAAAATTGGGGGTCGGGGGTATAACCTGGTATAACCTGGATCTGTGTGGCCCCCTCCCTTAATTGTTACTACTATATCTTTTACGGATACGGTATTTTGAGAGTTATTTGCTCAATTGTATCTCCGTCTAAAATAGCAATACCTAAGATCTATTAGGAATGTTGACACTAGAATCTCTCAATCATAAGATGATTTAGCAAAATTTATATAAATAAATTAAATATTGCTATGGAACCATCGAGATAACTTCAACGTTAAGATTATAATTCTCATTTGTACAAAACTCAATAGACTGGTGACTACGGTATAGATAAAAAGTAGAAATATTTAAATTCAATGGTTTCATATTATTATGAAATGGCAATAGCAATGGCAATAGGTACAAATATAAATTAGGATTTATATAAAAAATCCATTTCACAACATTACTTTATTCGGATAAGAATGTTTTTTTTTGTTAATGGAGTTTGAAAAAGAGTTAATAATTACTTTTAGTTACACTGTGAATGGGAGATAACAAATTAGTATGTATTCAAGGCTTTGACTTTGCGAAAAAATTGTGGTTTTATCGCACAAATATTGTAAGCGTAGCTGATAAGTTTTCACAATTGTCTCTGGCAATTCATTCGAAGATCGCCAGCAAGCGAAACCAGTACTATCGGGAGTGTAACGATAGATTTCACCATGAGTTTCAATAAAGATGAATTAGAGCTGCCCAAATGGGTTGATAGTGACTTTCTACGAACGGTTATTGAAGAGGGCGGAAAAGGGAAAAATGTTCAGGTGAAGTTTAATAATAATAATCCATCATATGTTTGTGAATATTATATAATACTTAAATTATGTGAAGTTAGAAGATGCCGTAGAAAAACGTTAATACCAGACAAAATGTTCAGTTAAAAAGTTGTTGAAAGATACTTGAGAAACATTTTGATGTGGGTTGTGGCTTCTGACTTCCCATATAAAAGGTACATTGTCCCTTTTTTGGAATTACATTATGGTCTTAGTTTCATCCTTGTTTATTTTTAATCCCACTTTTCCGCTGTCTCTCCAAATTTATCAGCTGGGAAGCTGGAGCTTCGAGTATAAAAATTTTGTGGTCACTTTGTGTTCAAAATATTCCTAGACATATTCTATTCCACCGTTCATATGAGCTCACTTTATATAATCATGGATGGATAAATTAACTTGAAATACACATTTTTGACTTTCTATAACTTCATTAATAATAATTACATTTCCTTCAAACTTTCCAATTTTTAAAACATAGTAACATATTATTATCAACTTTATTTGAACAGGTATCAAAATAGGGTGGCTAGACTTTGTATAGGAGCAGTACTGTGATTTTTCTCACATTTTTCGGTTGGATAGGTCCTGAGAACGAGACCTGTTACACTTTTAGGGGCGCATATTTCGAGTCCTCACTCTTCTATGTTTCACCCAATATCAAATATGGAACCAGTTTCGAAAAGTGCTAATTGAGCCCTTTAATTTGATACCCTATATGGCCACTTTCTGTGAAAAAAAAAATTTTGCAGCCTCCCTTCACATGTATGGGGAGCCCCCCTTAAACTTAACACAAAATGGCGGCAGTTGCTACATGTAAGCTAACAACAGATCACATACTCTTACCAATTTTCGTGACAATCGGTCCAGCCGTTTCCCAATAAATTGGCTGTGACAGACAGGCAGACAGACAGACAGACAGACAGACGGACAGACAGACATCGACTCGATTCTAATAAGGTTTTGTTTCACGCAAAACGTTAAAAAGAGCTAAATGCTATCTGTTGCCGCTTTCGGTCACGCTGCTCCGCAGGGTAGGGGTAGCGTCTGATAAGATCGCCTCTGCCTTGCGATTGAAACCGTCAACCGTCATAATTTTTTTTATAGAAATGATATTAAACGAAAACAACAAAGCACATTTAATAGCAAAAAGAATGATTTTCTTCATTATTTGATAGGTACAATATAGACTGAGTTATGGTCTGTCAAACGTAAATTCGTCATGTCTAAAAAAATGAATACTTTCAAGGTCATATAATACAAAATCAATAACTTTCATTGGAAATTTATCTGAAGCTTTTTTAAAGTGCTTGAAAAGACCTTTAAAATGAGGTATGATAGGCGAAATAAATAATAACCGAATCTTTTGAGTATCTACTGTATTAAGGCCCTTGCAATAAATTCTGAAAATTTGGTGAATTTAAAGTTCGTAGTTTCTTAGAAAAAGTAATTTTTTTTAAATTGTCCTTTTTAAATATGTCAAAAAATAAAGACGATAATGAAAAGCTGCGAATCAACCAACAACATCAAACCGCACTGGTCAAACACGAAGAAGAATAAGGATAGGAGAATACAACTTTGAGAACGTTGACAATTTCTCCTATCTAGGGTCGAAAATCACAACCGATAACAGCTACAATGATGAAATCCGCGCACGGTTGTTGTTAGCCAACAGAGCCTATTCCAGCTTACAAAGACTGTTCCGCTCGAAACGTCTCACCATAGGGTCAAAGCTCTTACTGTACAACACTATGATCTTGCCAGTCCTCATGTATTCCTCGGAAACTTGGGTTGTTAGCAAGAAAAATTGCGAACTCTTGGCCGCGTTCAAGAGAAGAATCCTCCGAAGAATTTTTGGCCCCCTAAATGAGGATGGACGATTCCGTAGCCTACACAATGACGAAATCTATGAGCGATACCATTACCGTCCGGTTGTGGATAAAATCCGGCTTAATTGGTTACGGTGGGCGGGTCACTTAATCTGTATGGATGAGGATTTTTTTTTTTGAGGTAGGGTAGGTGAATGCATTTACGCACACAGTGTTGGACTCCCGATTCAGTACGTCGTCGGACTACCAACTAAACACCTCCCCATCGTCAGAGAGCTAGCCTGGAACCGTTTGTCACATTACTTCGGGCCAGCCCCCGAACTCTCCCGCTTTGTGGAGCCTTCAAATCAGGGAATTCCTTTCACCAACGGGAGGGGAGAGGAGGAAGGGAACTGTCAGTTCAAGGAACCCCCTGCCATCCGGCTCCTCCACCGGTCGAGTTCTATCTTCTTAGCAACGAGAAGGGCCCGAACGTAATGGGCAACACGGTTCCAGCTATCAGCAGTCCTCAGCATCTCTTCCACAATGTTGCCTGGAGAGAGATCCCCTGTGTTTAAATAGAGCTGGTGACGAACCCCATCCCACCTTCCACAAGAAAAAAAGTGTGGTGGGCATCGTACACAACTCCATTGCAAAACACACAATCCGGAGAACGCGCCTTTCCAATCTTGTGCAGGTAAGACTGAAAATTTCCATGCCCACTTAAAAATTGGGTAAGGAAATAGTCAGTCTCACCATCCTTCCGATTCAACCACGCACCTAAGTTGCCGATGAGCCGCGCAGTCTATCTGCCTCTAGTTTCATTTTCCCAAGAGAGCTGCCACTCGTCTAGAGTGTGTTGCCGTTCTTCGCGAGCAACCACCTCCCTTGGCTCATCTCCCTTGCGCTTGTATATGGTCTGACGCTCCCTAGCAAGAAGGGCAACGGGGATAACTCCCGCGATCACCATCACGGCCGGTTCAGAGACTGTGCGGTACGCAGACGCCACCCGTAAAGCTCCCCGTCTCTGTACTTGCGCGAGGCGTCTACGATATATCTCCTTGTTAAGAGCGCCAGCCCATACCTCTGCGCCGTAGAGCAGGGCAGACTGCGTTGAGCTCATCAGGAGACGTCGCCTACTAGACGTAGGACCCTCAATGTTTGCCATTAACCTACTTAACGCCGAAACTCCAGCCGCAGCCTTGTTCTCTGCTGCTTGGATTTGCTCAGAAAAGCTCATCTTTGAGTCAAGAGTCAACCCGAGGTACTTTACCGCTGATTTTGACTCGATTATCGACTCGCCGAACGATATGGGACGCAGGGTCGGAACTCTCTTCTTAGTCAGGATGACTACTTCGGTTTTCTCCAGTGCAAGGTTGAAACCATGAGTAGTCATCCATCCGCTTACCCGTCGCATCAATATGCCGAGTCTGCTTTGCGCCTATTCGACAGTGCGTCCAGCAACAAGCGCTGCGACATCATCTGCGTAGCCGACCAGGCGCGACTCTTCTGGCATGTCGAGTTTAAGCAGACTGTTATAGGTAGCGTTCCAGAGGTCCGGCCCTAGGATGGATCCCTGTGACCTCCATCCACCTTTGGCCCTCTAGTGTTTCATAGAGCAGGGAGCGGTTCCTCAGATAGTCCCTCAAAATCCGTAAGAGATAGTTCGGCACGTTGAAGGTATTGTCTAGTGTGCCTAGAATGTCTTTCTATCTTACGGAATTGAAGGCGTTTCTGACGTCAAGCGTTACGAGGAGCACCACCCGTCGAGTTCGGGGGCTATGTGCCTCTGTTCGTCGAACGGCGTCCACGACCTGCATGACAGCATCAATTGTCGATCTCCCTGCCCTAAAACCAAACTGCCGGGAAGATAAATCTCCGGCAGCGCGTATCGCTTCAGCGAGTCTACTTCTGATGAGCTTTTCGAGCACTTTCCTAGCAGTATCAAGCATATATAGTGGGCGGTATGAAGACGGCAGTTCGGGATCGCCTTTCCCTTTAGGGATCAGCGCAAGCCTCGCAACTTTCCAACGAGCAGGGAAATGCCCTCTTTCAGGCAAGCGTTGAATGCGCCGAGCAGTAGGTCTGGCCGGTGTTGGAATACCAGTTTGTACACCTCTGCTGGAATACCATCGGGTCCTGGCGCCTTCTTGTTTTTCATAGAGAAGACTGCCTGTTCCAACTCTTTTACAGAGAAAAGTGGACAGTCCTCTGCGCTCTCCGCGCCGACGTCACCATCCCATACGGGGTGTGCAGGGAAGAGTGCCCTCATAATGCGGTCCATCTGCTCGGCCTCAAGTGAACAGGGTTTCCGCAAAGCCCCGATTTTTCGGGTTGCCAGTTTGTAACCGAGTCCCCACAGATCCCCATTCACCTCGTCGATCAGATCTTGCCAGCAGCGAGCTTTGCTCTTGTTTATTGCGCTTCAGAGTCTCCTTTTGGCTGATTTGTACTCCATACCATAATACATGCCTCCTCCCGGTTGCCTAGACGTTGTGTTAAGCGGCGGAGCCTGTGACATTCCGTCCAGAGCTCTGCGATTTCCACTGTCCACCAATACATGGAAGGTTTGCCGCGCCTCGATGTCTTCCTGGGCATGGAGGCTCCGCAGCCCGTCGTTATCAGGTTCATAACTGAATTTACGACAGTGTCAGCAGCGGCGCCACCGCCCCCAGGAGTACCCTTCAGCGTGGCCCCACCTGTTCCCAGAGTTTCGACGAACTTCCCGGTGTTCACTTTCGCGACGTTCCATACACAGAAAGATCGCTGGGGTGGCGCACACCGAGAGTTTGTGTCCACCACTTCGAAAGCAATGTATTGGTGGTCACTTGCCGAAAAGTCTTCCAGAACTCGCCACCCGTTCACCAGCGACACCAGTGATTCCGATGCGAAGGTTACGTCTGGAATGCTTCCTTCGCAGCCCGGGCGCCGGAACGTTGGGGTGGATTCGGTGTTTAGAACTACCAGTCCTGTTCTCCCCGCCATTTCCAGAATTCGTTTCCCTCTGGAATCTGTGTGAGGCATGCACCATTCAAGTGCCCTAGCATTGAAGTCACCCCCGACCAGGATCCGCCCATCCGTGCTTAAGATAGCGTCCTCCAAAGCCTCAAGCCTCCGATGAAAGTCCGGCATCGTCTCATTCGGCGTTCGGCGGCACTGAATCCAGACAAAGCCGTCCCCTCGGCCTTCGGAAAGAACCCCCAGGAGGGTGCCGTCCCGAGCCCAGATGGCAGCGGTACCTGATATGTCTGGGTGCCATGAAACTGGGCCTTTGTTTCGGTACTCCTCACTGATGAGTACTAAATCAGCTTTGGTCTCCGCAGCGAACTGCGCTAGCAACTCGTGAACGGTTGCACTCCGGTGCATATTGATTTGTAGGATGCGAATCATGTTGACCGTATCCTAGCTCTTTCCAGTTCTGCTCTGAAAACTGGACACCGCCCCGATCCCGCAGTGTGCGCAATGCTGTCATCAGTCGCGCCACGGTCCCTGCATAGGACGCAGCTTTCCTTTTCATTGCAGCTGTTCGCTTTATGGCCAGCCTGACCGCATTTACGGCATGTTGCCCTTCTGTCAGGTCCCCGACAGTTTGCAGATGTGTGCCCATAATCCAAACATCTGTAACATTTGGTTGAGGCGGCCCGAATTCGTATCCTACACACTACCCAACCAATTCTTATTTTCCCGCTGTTTAGAAGCTTCCTCGCGTATTGCTCGGCAACTTCCACCACAGCGAGTTTTTGGCCTCGGGACTCGGAGGTGATACCAATCCGGACATTGGTTACCTCCGGGCATTCGCGTTTGATGGCCTCTTCGTTCTTTGCCGTGAGACAGTCAAGGTCTCGTATTTCTAAAGCACACGTGGGTTTCAGGCTAGAAACCAAAGCTTTTTCTCCTAGAAGCCCCTTGACTGCTTCACAGAACGTGACTTTATTTATAGTCTTCGGGCCTAGTTCGACTAAGACTCCACCACCCTTCGTTTTACGTATGGAAGACACCTCCGCTCCGTTGTCTTCGGGTTTGATTTTGTAACGGATTTCGCTGAGGACTTCCGCAAAAGTCTTGCCTTCCGTCGGCTTAATAAGCAAAGCTGGCGGTCTAGTCCTCCTTTGTTTCCCCACCTTTTCTTTTGGCACTCCGTCCTTCGTGTGCGCCTTAGTTTTAGGCAGAGGTTTTTCTGATGGCGCGACGTGTTGTTGTCTTTTGATCCTCTTCACCTTCTTCTTTTCAGCCCTGGAGAGTATCTGAGTGAAGTCTCCTTCAGATTTCCCTTACCCTTTCGTTTTTTACCAAGTTCGCTCTGCAATGGGCTGTCAGCGATCCGTTTGGTACTCGTGGTGTTCTCCTCGGGAAGCGCGGTTGTTTCTGCTTCCTGCGGATTTTGTCTTACTTTCCATGTTCGCCTATAGTATGAAATCCTGTCCAGGAGCTCTTCCAGTTCCATTAGCCCGTTTTTCACCCCTTTACCGACGTTTTTCTGAAGGAACGTCGAAGATCGCATGTGTTTCACAACTGCCGTGCATTTTTTTGATAAGTCTTACCTCTTCCGCTTGCGCCAGAGTAATCGACAGTCCTCCCACTCGGCTTATATTCGAAACCATTTTATTAGTTTCGGCAGTTTCCACTGTGCCTCTTTCCCCAATTACAGCACTGTGCTGTATGGTCTGGGTTCCTATCTGTGTTGCAGGTGCTGCATCACTTTCCGAGTCTTTCTCTCCGTCTGCGCGTCCCGATGTCTCGTCGGGTATTTCAGCCCTTGTTGCGTCCTTCGCTGGGCGCTGGGGCGAACGGCGCATTTTCGTGGTGCGAATAAACGCAGCCAGCTCACTCTCCATTTCCACTATCTCCTCGTTTCGTTTTTTTTCTCCATTTGAGTTGTTTACCAGCGCATCGTGTGCAAGGGAGTGGGCCGCAATAGTCAGGAACGGGTATACCCTTGGTGACACAGCCCCTACCCCAGCTCCCTGAGGCCTGACCTACGCTTAGCTGATCCCGGAATTCACGGACGGATCAGCGCTCGCTCGGGGCAACGCGGTCTACTAACACCGGTTCAATGCACACTACCCGACCAGGGTCCCGAAGGGGCTGGCTGCTGATACACGCCACAACTACCACCTTGGCAGAGCTAGGCTCACATCACCCCATTGACGTCGAGAGGGAGTTGTCGACGGCTCCGGGGACTCCCAGTGTGTCCCGGCGTGTATCGGTCATTAGCAGTTTCTCGAGGCTACTACCTAGGACGCAAGTATTATGCCAGCTAGGGGGTCAGAACTACTTGCTCGCGCACCTCGGGGACGCCACTCCCCGTATCGTAAACGACCCATGAAGGATCGTTGACGATCCATGAGGGAGTATGAATGAGTATGATCCCACCCGGAAAGTCTATAAGGGCAGACCCTATCTAAGATGGAGCGATGGCGTAGGTCAGGACGCCAGACAGCTATTAGGGATATCGAATTGATGGACCTCGGCGCAAAACCGGTATGTCTGGAGTCCCTTATTAAGGCAGGCCTGGACCGGATACCGGTTGTTGCGCCGTTGATGATGAAAAGCTGCTTACTTAATCTTTTACCGTAAAAGAGGCCACATTGAGTATATTCTCACTTCGTTTTTCATTTTGGGAGATATTTAAAAAAATGAAAATTTTTCTTTTGGAGTAAGTCACAGTTTTTTTTTGCTGAAACTACGCACTTTAAATCCAATAAATAATTCCGAGGGCTTAAATACAGTAGACACTCAATGCATTTTTGATTTATATGACAAACCCAGGCTCGGTTTTAATTGATTTTTATATTAAAATTTCAGGTAATTAGATTATTTTGAACATATCATCATCATCATCAACAGCGCAACAACCGGTATCCGGTCTAGGCCTGCCTTAATAAGGAACTCCAGACAGACTCCGGTTTTGCGCCGAGGTCCACCAATTCGATATCCCAAAAAGCTGTCTGGCGTCTTGACCCACGCCATCGCTCTATCTTAGGAAGAGTGTGCCTCGTCTTCTTTTTCTACCATAGATATTGCCCTTATAGACTTTCCGGGTGGGATCATCCTCATCCATACGGATTAAGTGACCCGCCCACCCTAACCTATTGAGCCGGATTTTATCCACAACCGGACGGTCATGGTATCGCTCATAGATTTCGTCATTGTGTAGGTTACGGAATCGTCCATCCTCATGTAAGGGGCCAAAAATTGTTCGGAGGATTCTTCTCTCGAACGCGGCCAAGAGTTCGCAATTTTTCTTGCTAAGAACCCAAGTTTCCGAGGAATACATGAGGACTGGCAAGATCATAGTCTTGTACAGTAAGAGCTTTGACCCTATGGTGAGACGTTTCGAGCGGAACAGTCTTTGTAAGCTGAAATAGGCTCTGTTGGCTGACAACAACCGTGCGCGGATTTCATCGTCATAGCTGTTATTGGTTGTGATTTTCGACCCTCAAAGTTGTATTCTGCTATCCTTATTTTTCCTGATTGACCAGTGCGGTTTGATGTTGTTGGTTGATTCGTCTTCGGTGCTGACGTTGCCACCATATATTTTGTCTTGCCTTCATTGATGTGCAGCCCAAGATCTCGCGCCGCCTGCTCGATCTGGATGAAGGCAGTTTTTACATCTCGGGTGGTTCTTCCCATGATGTCGATATCGTCAGCATAGGTCAGTAGTTGGGTGGACTTGAAGAGGATCGTACCTCTTGCATTTACCTCGACATCACGGATCACTTCCTCGAGGGCCAGGTTAAGGGGGACGCATGATAGCGCATCCCCTTGTCGTAGACCGTTGTTGATGTCGAATGGTCTTGAGAGTGATCCTGCTGCTTTTATCTGGCCTCGCACATTGGTCAGCGTCAGCCTAGTCAGTCTTATTAATTTCGTCGGGATACCGAATTCTCTCATGGCCGTGTACAGTTTTACCCTGGCTATGCTATCATAGGCGGCTTTAAAGTCGATGAACAGATGGTGCAACTGTTGTCCATATTCCAAGAGTTTTTCCATCGCTTGCCGCAGAGAGAAAATCTGATCTGTTGCTGATTTGCCTGGAGTGAAGCCTCTTTGGTATGGGCCAATGATGTTCTGGGCGTATGGGGCTATCCGGCCTAGCAAGATAGATAGATAGATAGATGGTACTCAGCAACGTGATACCTCTATAATTGCTGCACTGTGTGATATCTCCATTTTTATGTATGAGACAGATAATGCCTTGTTGCCAATCGTCAGGTATTGATTCGCTGTCCCATACCTTGAGCACAAGTTGATGAACCACTTGGTGTAATTGGTCGCCTCCATATTTAACCAATTCGGCTGTAATTCCATCGGCTCCTGGCGACTTATGATTTTTTAGCCGATGAATTGCACGGACTGTTTCTCCGTCGTCTTCAGTTGGCGGGACCTCCAACTCGCCGATGTTCTGGTTGTTCAGTAGCTCATCAAAATACTCAACCCATCGCTCTAATATGCCCATTCTGTCGGAAATCAGATTTCCCTCTTTGTCTCGGCAGGATGAGCATCGAAGTGTATAAGGCTTCATCCTGCTGACTTGTTGGTAAAACTTCCACGCCTGGTGCGATTGCTCCCTGTACTTTTCTAGTTCACAGACTTGTTGGTTCTCCCAGGCTTCTTTTTCCCGTCTGTGAAGTCGCTTCTCCGCTCGACGGAGTTCGTGATAAGTCTCTGCGCGTGCCCGCGTTCTTTGAGAATGCAACATTACTCGGTATGCGGCATTCTTCCGTTCCGTTGCTAGCTTACATTCATCGTCAAACCAGCCGTTCCGACTCCTTTTGCGGCTGGGGCCAAGTATGTTTGTGGCCGTATCCATGATAACGTTCTTCAGGCGATTGTGAAGATTATTTGTTTATGCTTCATCTCCAGGTCCTCTGTTGACTGCGGTTATTGCGGCATCCATTTCCCTCTTATAGGTGTCGCGGAGGGTTGTATTGTGGATGGCTTCAGTGTTCACTCGCACTCTGTCAGAGGGGATTCTAGGTGGTATTGTTATTCGAGCTCGGAGCACCATGCCAACGAGATAGTGATCCGAGTCTATATTGGCCCCCTTATATGTTCTGACATTCATCAAGGCTGAGAGGTGGCGGCGTTCGATCAACACGTGGTCAATTTGGTTGAAAGTGGTCCCGTCTGGAGAGGCCCACGTATGTTTGTGGACCGCTTTCCGCGCAAACCAGGTACTTCCAACAACCATTTCGTGTGACCCTGCTAATTGAATAGTCCGCAGTCCGTTATCATTTGTTTTTTCGTGTAAGCTATGGGAGCCAACGTATCGCCTGAATACGGGCTCCTTCCCTACTTGGCTGTTAAAATCCCCAAGTATGATTTTGATATCATATCTGGGACAGGCTTCGAGGGTTCGTTCTACTGCCTCGTAGAAGGTATCCTTCTCCAACTCTGCAGTCTCCTCTGTAGTTGCGTGAACGTTTATGAGGCTTATATTTCTAAACTTGCCTCGCAAGCGCAGAGTGCATAGCCGTTCGCTTATGTTTTCAAAGCCGATAACAGCAGGTTTCATTTTTTGGCTGACTAAGAAACCTACTCCGAGCACATGGTTTACTGGATGACCGCTATAATATATGGTGTAGTGGCTCTTCTCCAGGAAACCGGTCCCTGTCCATCGCATCTCTTGCAACGCTGTTACATCAGCCCTATATTGGGACAGGGTATCGGCTAGCTGCTCATCAGCTTCATTTCTGTACAGGGAGCGCACGTTCCATTAGAAAATGCGCAAATCGTTATTCCGTTGTCGTTGCTGGGTCCGTCGTTTTAAAATGCGTCCTGTCCGAGGCTCCTGTTATGGCTTCGTAACAAGTTGTTTTCCGTGTAGGGTTGTCAGCCCTACCCAACCCCCAGCCAGGAGGACCAGTTGGTACAATTTGTCCCGTTTTTAGGCATGGGAGACTCGCCTTCATCCTTCTCCGTCTGCAGCTTTTCGTTAAGAAAGAGCTCCCAGCGGTCACCACGTGGAGGTGGAAATAGGGTTTGGTAGTAAAGCTGTTGGTGTTGGTTTAGCAGGCATTTCCCAGGTTTTATGCTCCATCGTGGGTACCAATCCACGTTTCGCCCTGGGACCTATACTACCCTTTGACCACCTTTGAACATAGCTCAGTTATTATTTGTTCCACTTATCATACCTCATTTCACAGGTCTTTTCAAGCACGTTTAAAAAAGCTTGAAATCAATTTCTAAGTTACTGATTTTGCATTATATCACCTTACGTTTGACGACCCACAGCTCAGTCGATGCTGCACGTATAAAAAAGTGAAAAGACTCATTCTTTTCGCTGTTAAATGTGCTTTGTTTTTGCCTCATATTATTTCTACATAAAACACATGATTTTCGAATTATTTGCGAAAAACCATTGAAAAACATAATTTTTGTCGATGAAAAAACGACATGTTTTCCACCCTGGGGATGAGGCGTGCATCGGCACTATATAACTGTTATTTCTTATGCTACTACCATCCCAAAGTTCATCTCAATCGGTCTTGACTGAAAGAATAATTTTTTTTGGTCGATTTTATCAAAAAAACAGTTAATGTCATCTAAAAGGGAATCATATTTTTTAATAATAATAATCGTTGGCGCAGCAATTCAATTCGATTAAGGCCTTGAAGCGTATTAGATCACCTTCTTTTAGACCGTAATGGTACACTATATTACACTGTAGGAAACAAAGTGGGCAGCATTGCACTCTTCCGAGATTTAGTATTCGACTCAGGTATTCATTACCAGCTGAGTCGCCTGGTATCCGACGTCCAGTCACAATACAAATCCCTTTGCCTCCATTGAGAATTGAATCGCAACTTTCCTTACGCTCTAACCACTGAGTCATACGAAGGCAATCATATTGTTTAGATGCGTACAAAATTTCAAATTGATCGGTTGAAAAGTTTTCAGTTTATCGTGTATGCCGACTTTGAAAATGTTGTTTTAAGATAAACGCGTTTAAAATTTGGGTTGACTGTGAGGACAGTAAAGTCTGCCTGTCTCTGTTTTAAAAGGGTCCTTTGTCCTTTGGACTGCAACTTTTACAATTTTCGGGATTCCGTTTTGAAATTTTAGGGGAATATTCTTCAAGTATAATGCCATCGATTAAAAAAATATAATAGAAAAAAGAAAATTCCGGAAGGCTCTAATTGTATATCTCCCCTTAAGGTTATGTTCAAATCTACCAGCATCTTTTGGATAATGTGCTCTAAAGAGGTATTAGTATGATAATGGGCTCAGCTTATTGCCTTTTCGAATCCGAAGTCTGTATCTATCGTTTTCAAGATTGTAAAACAAAACCTTATTAAATTCGGTTTACTGTCTATCTGTCACACGCATTTTTTTCGGAGAAGTTATTATAGGGAACAGTGGGAACAGTGAATGCTCAAGCATACAATGAGTTACATCCTTCTGCGTCGAATTTAAGGAGGGGGGGGGGGCGAGCAGTCCCCATACATCCAAAATGGGGTGTACATTTTTTTTTTCAACCAAATATATTCATGTGGGGTATCAAGTGAAAGTTCTAGGTTAGTACTTACCGAAGCCGATCTTAGTTTTGACATTTGTTGGAAAAATGGGGAATGCGGGGGGTCGAAAGTGATCACTTCTTTCACGGACCCATTCTCAGAAACTATCAAACCGAAAGTTTGGTGGAAATTGCACTATTATATATATATAATATATGCATATATTACGTGCTATATAGCAATGAAACAAATGCACATTCAACTGGCTTAAGAAAAGAAATACACAAAACCTTTGATACCTGAAGCGTCCAGCTTCCGGTTTCCCGACTTATTTTCTTTTCAGTGGTGTTTTTTTTTCAGTGGTTGTTGGCATTTGATGTTAAACCATCCATTTTTGATGGGAGCAACCCCATATCCATCGCGGATATCCTCATTCCAAACGAGATTTCAAGTTTGAAATGTTGGTTGAGGCGTGATGACCATTGTGGTACGCCACATCATGCATTTTGTGCGGATCCAGGAAGCGATTTCACAGTGTAGTTTACCCTTGATCCGCGATATTCAAATCGCTCACTTCTGGGGATGTTGCTGTTTCTGACAGGGATGTTGCCTGCTTCAGGTCACTTGAAGGCAGAAAATCAATCAAAAATTGGTGGTTATCAGTTTCAGTAAGCCGCCCTAAGGCACATACCACCTTTGAAACAACCGCAATAATATCTGAAGCGAGAGGAACTCGTTTGCAGGAATAAGTTTTTTAAAGCGAGAGAGTTCTCTATAGTTCTGAGAGCTGGCCAATCAAATAAAATGAATACTGCCTCATTGTAAAGGCGGCGGAAATGCAGCATTGTACTAATAAGTTCCCTACGCAACTTCGGATGCGCTAAGAAGTTCTGGCGTGTATCCTACAGTTGCTACATTAGCTCCACCGCACGCTTCCTCCTGTGTATCATCGACGCCCGCCAACGCTGAACCGCAGGCCCTTCCGACCTCATGTCGTCCGAGCGGCCCCCAATTGAACGTCGCCTCGCCACCGAAACAGCTGTTCGTGTCAAGGCTAGCGTACTTCACTACGCCCGACGAAATTCTGGCCTATATCAGAAGCAAAAGCAACTCAAATTTGTCACCTCTTTCCTGTGTGAAGCTGACGAAGGATGGCTCTCCTGACCGAGTGATAGCTTCCTTCAAAGTTACATATCCCCATGACTTTGATGCTATCGTCCAATCCTTCTTTTGGCCACAGGGAGTCTTCGTTAAGCCTTATCAGAGGTCTAAGATTCGTGAAAATTTCCGGCCCGCCCGCCTGCCTCGCCGAACTTGAATGATTCCAGTAACTATAGGCTATTTTATCAAAATGTAAGGGGTATAAGGACCAAGCTGTCGGATTTCAAACTGTCTGCCTTAGCATTCCAACATCATGTCATCTGCATTTCTGAAACCTGGCTGGATGACAGGATTTTAGATTCTGAGCTCCTGTCTTTCGTTGTGACAGAGACTGCGTTGCGCTTGGCAAGACAACCGGCGGAGGTGCCCTAATAGCTGTTAAGTCCCCTCTCCGTGCCGAAATCGTCTTTTCCTCCTCCTCCTCCTCCTACGATTCTGTTACTATACGTGTCCTTCCGCCAAACGTATGTCCCTTTATCATATTGTGTGTATATTTTCTCTGCCTAAGCCCGCTTTCTCTGTGCGAGGATTTCTTCGACAGATTATCAGAGGGCCTAACCGTTTTGTTTCCCTCACTTCCTTTAATCCTCTGTGGTGACTTTAATCTTCCTATGCTCTCCTGGCCCGTTACACCTGGCCTTCCCTCCTTCCCTAATAACTCGACCCACCCTTCCTTTCCTCTATCCACTTTCATGTACACCTGTGGGGCCCTCCAATTTAACCTTTCTAGAAACCACTTAGATCGCACCCTTGACCTTGTCCTCTCTAACCTTCCTGTACGTTATCTTTCCCAATCCCTTCATGCTCCGTCTTACGTTGCCCCTGACGCCCATCATCCTGCTCTCGAGTTTGATGTTCAGATATCCCGACTCCACTCTCCTGTCGCTCGCAAGCCTATCAAGTTCAATTTTCGTAAGGCGAACTTCGAAGGTCTGAACTCAGCCTTGGCGTCAATCAACTGGGTCCCCCTGCTCTCTCCATTTACATGTGACCAAGCACTCAACACTTTCAATACCATTTTATCTGATCTTCTTCCTTGTTACGTTCCCTCCTCTCCTAAGTGCTTACGCTCTTACCCCGTCTGGTTCACCACTGAAATTCACAAAAAACTACGTCAAAAACAGACTGCGAGAAAGAAGTTCCTGTCTTCTAGAAACATTGCTGACTTAGTTTTTTTCAAATCCCTTCGTTCCTCGGTCAAATCTTTAATACGTAAGTCCAGAAACGAATATTTGTCCAGCGTGGAAGATTCACTAAAGCGCGGAAATCTGAAACCTTTCTGGTCCCACATTCGCAACTCCCGCTGCACCGCCCAGTTATCCCCTCCGTCCATTAAATTCTCTGGATTCTCAGCTAACTTCCCCCAACGATCTTGTGATTTACTCTGCCGCTACTTTTCGTCAGTCTATGTTCCTCCTCTTTCCTCCGAATCCCTCCCGATAGTAGATGCAGCCTGCCCCGCATCGCCTACCATTCCCCTTCTTACTCCTATCCTTGTCGAATACCTCATTGGTGAACTTGATGCCAAGGTCGGACCTGGCTACGATGGTCTTCCAAACCTTCTTTTGATCAAAACTGGTAAGTCCATCTCCCTTCCCCTATCTCTTATTTTCAACAAAAGCCTTGAAGAGAATCATTTTCCCAGCTTGTGGAAAGTGGCTCTCATTAACCCCATTCACAAAAGTGGCGATCGTTCGCTTGCCGAGAATTACCGTCCCATTTCCCTCCTCTCCTCCTGTTCCAAAATCCTGGAAAGATATGTCAGCGACTGGTTGTCCGCCCACTTTGGCCAACACATAGTGAAAGAACAACACGGCTTCGTTAAACGTAGGTCCACTGCCTCCAACTTGATTGACTTTACTAACTTTGTCGCCAAATGTCTAAATTCACGGCAAGAAGTGCATACCATTTACACTGACTTCGCGAAAGCCTTCGACACTGTAAATCACAAGATACTTCTATCCAAACTCTTGTCCCTAAACGTTCCCATACCACTTGTTTTATGGCTTGCCTCATACCTTTCCAACCGATCCTGCCGCGTCTCTTTTGACGGCTGTACTTCCCGCTCCTTCTCCCCCTCTTCTGTCGTCCCACAGTGGTCTATTCTGGGTCCTTTGCTATTTTTATTTTTTATTAACGACCTTCCTCCCCTCCTTACTTGTCCCTGTTTGCTCTATGCAGACGACCTTAAGCTGTTTTCCGCTATATCGTCGCCTATGGACTGTGTTTCCCTTCAGAATAACCTGGACACTCTGGTTCGTTGGTGCTCGACTAATGGTTTAGCGCTAAACGTCAGAAAGTGTCACTCTATGTGCTACTCCCTAAAATTCTCACCCACTTCTTTCTCCTACTCGCTTAACGGACATTCCTTATCCTGCTTAAATGCCACTCAAGACCTCGGAGTCACTTTTGACAATAAGCTCCGCTTTGACACCTATTGCCTCGATGTCATTAATCGAGCAGCAAAATTGTCAGGCTTTATTCTTCGCTCCTCCTCTGATTTTGACTCCATCCAACCCTCCTTAGCTCTCTTCAATTCCCTTGTGAGGAATACCCTCGAGTATTGCTCCGTGATCTGGTCACCCACTCGTAACTGTGATTGTCTTGCCCTTGAAAATGTGCAACGTAAATTCACCCGTTCTCTCTTCTTTAAGAAAAGCCTCCCTCGTGTGGATTACCCCTCCCGCCTCCGCTTTCTAAACCTTCCCTTCCTACAACAGCGTAGATCCTATCTGGATCTATGCACATTCTTTAAACTTTCCTCGGGCCTGATGGACTGCTCCGCCGCTGACGAGATCACCTGCCGTCCTGCGTCTTATAACACACGTAACGCAGATATTTTCAACGTGCCCTTCGCGGAGCTCGAAGTCTATTTTCATTCCCCGATTCCCAGGCTTTGCCGGAATTATAATATAATACAAAACAGCTTGGTCCTTTTAACTTCCCTACTTTAAGTAGTTTTAAACGTAGGATAAGTTTTTTGCTTTCTCCTCCTCCTGAGGACAATAATTAATTGGAATTCTCTCTGTTTGTTGTCCGTTAATTAATTAATTAAATTAATTAATTAAATTTAATTTATAAATAAATAAATTAAATTAATATCCGCAATCTTTGCTTGGAATAATCATAGTTTACATATGACGCAAAATCGAAATCATCTTTTCACTTCATACATACCATTTCATACTGTAACATTACAAATCAATCACTTAAATTCAAGAATCCCCATATTCACATGCACTCGAAACCATTTTCTAGCCCGAAGCCAGCCCGAAGCCAACCTAAAGCCAGCCCAAAGCCAGTACGGATACGCGGCATCGGCAATAGCTGCCGCGAGCTGTACTACGAAGAGCGGTAATGTTAAGTGATGGTATATGTATTACAACATTAACTAATGTAATGTGATACAACAAGGTGATATCACTTTTGTAATGTTACATACATTACCGACTCATTTTTGCGGAGCTATATATTGTACTAACCAAAGTTCGTAGAACAATCAACTTACCTTTCAATGACACCAAAGTAATACTTTTTACGACATTATGATAAGAGAATATTTGGTGTCAAAGCACTTTAATCTCGGGATTCCTTACTGACGTTGAGATACATAACTTAATAACAGTTATCGTTTCTTAATCGTCGTCATTTTTTTTAGCAGTCCACGTGCCTTTATACTTCTAATTTCAATAATTGTAACTTATATTTTTTCATGTGATTTTCTTATAAATTTCCTTTTTCACTTTACAGATTCACAACTATGAAAGCACTCCTGCTACGGCACTTGGCGACCATTTTGCCAGCATAATGTTTCGCATTAAAGTTACTTTTGCTGCCGATGGGATTGCGAATGGAATTATTTCCTTAATCTTAAAAACTTGTCCAGATGATGATGGATTGAAGAAAGAACTGCTCGATAGTATAGATGTTTTTGGCATGGAAATACATATGTATTCACAAGTCCTGACTGAATGTAGGGACACTTTGGAAAAATGTGGATACACGGATCTGCTCGCACCAAGGTTAGTGAAGAGAGTTGGATCATAGCTTTAAAGACTTTGGGTGTACTTTTTTGGGGGGTTATATACAGTTGTCGTGGTCGGGAAAATCAAAAATTTAACATCCCGAAAAAATAAACACTTTGTTAAAACCGTCGCCATTTTTTTTTTTTTTGAAAGTTTCGATAAATCGTTCGTTCAGCGACCAGACAATACGATATATTAACGGAAACTTTTTGAAATTTTTATTTCGGATGAACCCTTATCGAGTTATCTTGCCCACGGCTAGCCATTCCCAAAGAGGCAGTCTTGGGAGGCAGCTGAAGATCCGTCTGAAATTGATAGACGACGGGTAGCTTTGTATTGATGAAGGGGGTAAGTCGCTCCCGAAATATATATTTACATTTAAAACTAAAAATTGTAGTCTGGAGGAAGCTACCCCTCGTCTATCAATTCTAGGCTAGACTACAAGGAGCAAAGAAAAATTTAATCCCTTAAGTCTGGTTCATACGTTCAGCTGGGATCTAAGTATACACTGCACACTATCTTTCACAACAAGGCGAATAAAATGGACTGAAATTTGTGGTCTAGCTATATGTAAATTTGTAAATTCTGCTGCTACCGAAGTGTCAACAGTTCCTGAAATAAAGACTGACCTAACCATTACGGCCTTTGTCTATTGAAAACGGTTTATGACTAGTTTCTGGAATGTGGGCACGCTCCTCGCCAACAGTATCGAGCTCCAGCAGTAACTTTAAGAGTTGTCTTCTGAAAGTGGGAAACAAAAGTCATCCTGACACCGGAACCTGGGAGAACCAACAAGTCTGTGAACTAGAAAAGTACAGGGAGCAACCGCACCAGGCGCGGAAGTTTTACCAACAAGTCAGCAGGATGAAGCTTTATACACCTCGATGCTCATCCTGCCGAGACAAAGAAGGAAATCTGATTTCTGACAGAATGGGCATATTAGAGCTATGGGTTGAGTACTTTGATGAGCTACTGAACAACCAGAACATCGGCGAGTTGGAGATCCCGCCAACTGAAGACGACGGACAAATACTGCCACCACCAAGTTTAGGAGAGACAGTCCGTGCAATTCATCAGCTAAAAAATCATAAGTTGCCAGGAGCCGATGGAATTACAGCCGAATTGGTTAAATATGGAGGCGACCAATTATACCAAGTGGTTCATCAGCTTGTGCTCAAGGTGTGAGACAGCAAGTCAATGCCTGACGATTGGCAACGAGGCATTATCTGTCTCAATACATAAACAAGTCGGGAAACCGGAAGCTTGACACTTCAGGTATAAAAGGTTTTGTGTTTCCCTATGTGAGGAGCTTAACGTAGTTCTCCATTGGCTTATAACATTGAGATATGGAAATCACCCAGTTCTGGGCAGGTTACTGCCATTGCCAGAACTCAACGATTTAATTATCTCGAGTCAATGCTATCAGCCAATGGAGAACTGCGTAATGAAATGTTTCAAGCATTAACGCCACCTGGATGAAGTGACATCCCGCAACTGGTGTTCTTTGTGATCGACGTATCAGCGCACGTCCCAACCGTAAAATTTACTGCAATGTCGTCCGTCTGTCGGTCTCTATAGTTTGAGTGTTGACTATAAAGGACAATGAACGGCATCTTGCGGTAATGGGGACGAAGATGTTGCATTGCACTGGTGGCGTGACACGTTTTGATCACGTCTGAAATGAGAATATCCGCGATCGATATGGGTTTGCACCGATCGTGGAAAAACTGTAAGAGAGGCGTTTTCGATGGTGTGGTCACGTAATTCACGCTAACGAGAATTCAACAACCAGTATTGGTCTTCCGAAGTCAATGGTAAGCAACCAAAAAGCCGGCCAAAACAATGGTCGCATGATACACTGGATGGGGATTTGAAGGTCTCGCGATTACATCCTGATCAGGCATTTGATAAAATAAAATGACGAAACCGATCACGACGAACCGACCCTGCTTGTGAACTGAAGGCTGAAGAAAAAGAAGAAGATGTGAGGAGCGGTGAGCCTGACAGTTCCGCGTCACATAGTTAAAAATTCGATTGGCATCTATTTTTTAGAAAGTAATTTAAATAAATCATTTGATGGAAAGCCCTGTATTGAAATAGTCAACCTCATACGCTTCACACTCTGAGTTTAATATTATTAGCAAATGCCAACAATTTAACCAACATCAAATATAAACAAGTCGGGAAACCGGAAGCTGAACGCTTCAGGTACGAAAGGTTTTGTGTATTTCTTAGTACGTAGCACGTAATATATCCGTATATTATGTGAGAGTATCCACTTTCGGGTCATATTGACATTCATAGTCTTCAATTTTCAAAGAAGCAACAAATTTGAGGTATTATAACTTTGTTAATAATAGTGCAATTTCCACCAAACTTGGTGAGATCATGCTCTATATTATAGTCTATATCACTGCAACATTTCATAGTACTAGGACAAACGTAAGGGGGGTTTCTAACCAATTACAAAAAATTGTAGTAATATACTATTATTAACTTTATTTAAACAGATATCGGCATGGAAGGTATTTCGGAGCCCAGGCACCATATAGTGGCAGCCTCCGCGCTCCCCACCCCTCCAACGAATGACAAAACTAAGACCGGCTTTGAAAAGTACTAATCGAGACCTTTAATTTGATACCCCACATGACACACATGATATTTGATGAAAAAAAATTTTACACCCCCCTTTTGCATGTATGGGGACACCCCCTTAAATTCGACGTAAAAGGATGTAATTCACTGTATGCGTGAGCGTTCACAGTTCCCACCTTTCTACCAAATTTGATGTCAATCGCTATAACCGTCTCCGAGAAAAATGCGTGTGACGGACAGACAGACAGACGGACAGACAGACAGACGGACAGACAGACAGTAAACCGATTTTAATAAGGTTTTGTGTTTACACAAAACCTTAAAAAGGGCTAGGGAGAATTAGATTCTTCTTGAATGGAATTTTAATATTTCACTCGAATTTCAATTATTCTCGTTAATTATGACGTCAGCATCTTATTTGTATGGCTTAGGATGCTGTTAATTAGCACGAAATTGATAAGTTTGAACTGCTATAACTTTCCCACTAATAGTTGGGTTTTCATGAAACTTGGCATGTGTATGCATGAGGCTGTCCTCTATGTTGGTGCAAAATTTAGTACACTTAGGATGAAATTTAGGGGAGTTTTTTAGTCAATTTCTAAAAGTTGATAATATACTATTAGTAAATTTTTTGAGCAGATACCGGAATGGGACATCTCTCGAAGATTAGATTTCACATAAGTGTTTTACCCAAAATCTTAAAAAGTGCTGCAGATAAGTAGATTCTTCATAAATGCGACTTTAATATTTCACGCAAATGTCAATTATTCCGGGTAATTATGACGTCAGCATCTGATTTGCATGGCTTTGGAAGCGGTAAATTCGCGCGAAATTGCTAAGTTTGAACTGCTATAACTTAGGCGTTAATTGCCGGATTTCTACGAAATTTTGCACGTAAATACAAAATATTGTCCTCTATGCTGGTGCAAAATTCGGAAGTCCTAGGATGAATTTAAAGGGGGTTTTTCAGTAAATTTCTACAATGTAGTAATATACTATAAGTAAGTTTATTTGAGCAGATATCAGAATGGGACATATTTTGAGGCCTAGATTTCATCTAGGCGCACCACTCCGATTTTTTCCGGATTTTTAGGTTGGGTAGTTTCCGAAAATGAGTCCTGTCTCACTTCAAGTGCGTATATTTTGACTCATTACTCACGCACTTTCCAATTTATGCCAAAGCTAATGTCAGTTTCGGAAAGTTCATTTGATACCCTACACAACTATATCCGGTGAAAAAAATTTTTGAATCCCCCCTTTGCATGTATGGGGAGCCCCCCTTTAAACTCCACCTAAATTTATGCCACTCACTGTATGCGTGGGATTTCATAGTTCCCATCTATCCACCAAATTTCGTTCGGATCGGTTTAGCCGTTTTGGAGAAAAATGCGTGTGACAGACAGACAGACATTGAATCGATTTTAATAAGGTTTTGTTTTACACAAAACTTTAAAAAGGAGATATTACATAGTGCAGGAATTATAGAGGTATCACGTTGCTGAGTACCATCTATAAGATATTCTCCGCTGTCCTGCTAGGCCGGATAGCCCCATACGCCCTGAACATCATTGGCCCACACCAAAGAGGCTTCACTCCAGGCAAATCAGCAACAGATCAGATTTTCTCTCCCCCCTCCCCTCCCTCCCTTGCCGCAGGATGGCAAAATTGTTGGAATATGGACAACAGTTGCACCATCTATTCATCGACTTTAAGGCCGCCTATGAGTACACGCCCATGAGAGCATTCGGTATCCCGACGAAATTATTAAGACTGACTAAGCTGACCCTGACCAATGTGCGAGGCCAGATAAAAGCAGCAGGATCACTCTCAAGACCATTCGACATCAACAACGGTCTACGACAAGGGGATGCCCTATCATGCGTCCTCTTTAACCTGGCCCTCGAGAAAGTGATCCGTGGTGCTGATGTAAATGCAAGGGGTACGATCCTCTTTAAGTCCACCCAACTACTAGCCTATGCTGACGATATCGACATCATGGGAAGAACAACCGGAGACGTACAAACTGCCTTCATCCAGATCGAGCAGGCGGTAATCGGCTGCACATCAATGAAGGCAAGACAAAATATAATATATGGTGGCAACGTCAGCACCGAAGACGAACCAACTAACAACATCAAACCGCACTGGACAAACAGGATAGGAGAATACAACTTTGAGACCGTTGACGATTTCTCTTATCTAGGGTCGAAAATCACAACCGATAACAGCTACGATGATGAAATCCGCGCACGGTTGTTGTCAGCCAACGGAGCCTATTTCAGCTTACAAAGACTGTTCCGCTCGAAACGTCTCACCATAGGGTCAAAGCTCTTACTGTACAAGACTATGATCTTGCCAGTCCTCATGTATTCCTCGGAAACTTGGGTTCTTAGCAAGAAAAATTGCGAACTCTTGGCCGCGTTCGAGAGAAGAATCCTCCGAAAAATTTTTGGCCCCCTACATGAGGATGGACGATTCCGTAGCCTACATAATGACGAAATCTATGAGCGATACCATGACCGTCCGGTTGTGGATAAAATCCGGCTGAATAGGTTACGGTGGGCGGGTCACTTAATCTATATGGATGAGGATGGTCCAGCCCGGAAAGTCCATAAGGGCAATATCTATGGTAGAAAAGGAAGACGAGGCAGACCCTGCTTAAGATGGAGCGATGGCGTAGGCCAGGACGCCAGACAGCTTTTAGGGATATCGAATTGGTGGACCTCGGCGCAAAACCGGGATGTCTGAAGTTCCTTATTAAGGCAGGCCTAGACCCGATACCGGTTGTTGCGCCGTTGATGATGATGTTGATTATACAGTGGAACCAAGATAATTAGTATGATCAAGGGACTGATGATTTGGTACGAACTATCGGGAGTGCAAAATAAAGAATATTAACTCTGGGGACCGGCAAATTTTGTACGACTTAAAGTTATTGTGTTTTCAAAAATCTTTCCATACTTTTGGCTGTCACTATGCATTTCTTATGAACAACGTAAATAAGTCATATTAATGGATTCCGTGTTTTCCCATTTCAGAGTCATATATTCTTCATTGACGCCACATAAAGCTATAATTTTTGAAGATCTTAGAGAACTTGGATACTTTATGCTGCCTCACAATATCCCGAATGAGCATGAAACAAGACTTATTTTTTCCAAAGTGGCTCAATACCATGCCGTTACGTTTAAAATGAAAGCCGATGTAAGTATCAAATTGAAGGGATGTAAACCTGTCCACTTCCTTACTTGCAGCCTTTATGTACTTTACAATGATTTTGAACCAGGGCCGAAGTGATCTCAACTTCAAAGCGACCATTTTCGGTTTATCGGTCGGCAGAAAAATGGATTTTTTCCTAACAGGACCAAAATTCTTGGCGGAAGTAATGGAGACTTTTCCTGGCTTCGAATCATGTGCAAATAAATTGCACAAAATTACAGCAGATTGGTTAATGGATAAATGCATAAAGATTGTCAATCAGCCAGCAGTGTATAGCGTTCTCAACCATGGCGACTTCCACGTACGCAATATGATGTTCAAAAGGAATGTATTTAATGCTATTTCCGAGATTGCTCTGGTAGTACATGGTTTCAAAATGACTTTGAATATAAACTTAAAGTTTTTTTTTTATAAGGTTGACTTTCAAGGCCCTCATTGGGGATCACCGGCCTATGATTTGGTTTATATGGCCGCTGTCCTGCCATATGAATTCCGTGAGATTGCATTCAGGCATTATTTCAACATCTTTATTGATGTCCTGGTGAAAACTGGATACGAGGGTGAACTGCCCACATACGAACAATTGCAAGAAGAAATCAAAGCTTACAGCTATTTGGGTAAGTAAAATCTGTGATTTATTCTATTACCAGGATTTTTTAGTAATATCCTCTCCCTTATGTTACAGAACTATACTTTCAATCAACGTTGGCAGTATTCGTACACATGGATAGAAGCAAGATGGATTTTGAAATGGAAGCACTTATGGTTGATCCAGTTGTAAGGAGGAGCTTATATAATGATGAAAAATACATTGCCCATATCAAGGACACTGTACCAAAGCTATTGGATGTCATTGACATTGAATGAAACCAATTATATTAGGAAATTTCCTTAAAAAATGTTCATTGCTTTGTTAATTTTGACGCTGGTCAGACGTTTTTGAAGTAGTTCCTAAAGGTGCTATTGTAATTGTAAAGTTTTACCTAATCGACAGGTGGCTCAATTTTATTGGACATGTGATCAATGGGTCCTTTTTTTTTTGTTTGGGAGTAGGGTAGGTGAATGCGTTTACGCACAGAGTGTTGGACTCCCGCAACAGCGCGCTGGCGGACTACCAACTAAACACCTCCCTGTCATCAGAGAACTAGCCTGGAACCGTTTGACACATTACTCCGGGCTAGCCCTCCCGCTCTCCCGGCTTTGGGAGCCTTCAAGTCAGGGAATTCCTTTCACCAATGGGAGGGGAGCGGAGGAAGGGAGTTGTTAGTTCAGGGAACCCCTTATCGTCCGATCCCTCTGCCGGTCGAGTTCAATCTTCTTCGTAGTAAGAAGAGCCCGAACATAATGCGCAATACGATTCCAGCTGCCAGCGCTCTTCAGCATCTCTCGCCCCACCACCTCTCGCAAGAGACAAAGGTGTGTTCAGCGTCATCCGCCACTCTATTGCAGAACACACAATCAGGAGATCGCGCCTTCCCAACCCTGTGCAGGTAAGACTGAAAACCTCCATGCCCACTTAGCAGTTGGGTAAGCAAGTAATCAATCTCACCGTGCTTTCTGTTCAACCATGGGTCTAATTTGTCGATGAGCCGCGCAGTCCACTTGCCCCTTGGCTCATTTTGCCAAGAAAGTTGCCACTCGTTAAGGGTGCGTTGACGTTCTTCACGGGCAATCACTTTTCTTAAGTTTTCGTCCTTAAGGCGATAGATAGCTTTGCGCTCCTTGGCAAGGAGGGCAACGGGGATCACTCCCGCAATCACCATCACAGCCGATTCGGAGACGGTGCAATAAGCAGACGTCACTCGCAAAGCTCCCCGCCTCTGCACTTGAGCGAGGCGTTAACGATGCACCTCCTTGTCAAGGGCATCAGCCCATATCTCCGCACCATAGAGAACGACGGACTGCGTTGCTCCCATGAGGAGACGTCTCCTAGTTAGCCGACTCAAGGCCGCGACTCCTGCCCTGCCGCGGCTGCCTTGATTTGCTCGAAGAAGCTCATCTTCGAGTCGAGCATTAAACCAAGGTATTTAATCGCTGGTTTTGACTTTATGGTCAACTCGCCGATCGATATGGGACGCAAAGTCGGGATTCTCCTTCTGGTCAGGATGACTCCTTCGGTTTTTTCCAGCGCAAGGTTGAAACCGTGAGCAGTCATCCATCCGCTTACCCGTCGCATCAATATGCCAAGTCTGCTTTGCGCCTGTTCAACAGTGTGTCCGACAACAAGTGCCGCAACGTCGTCTGCATAACCGACCAGGCGCGACTCTTCGGGCATATTGAGTCTCAGCACACTATCGTAGGAAGCGTTCCAGAGGTCCGGCCCTAGGATGGATCTCTGCGCTACTCCCGACGTGATTTCCATCCTCCTCTGGCCCTCTAGCATCTCATAGAAGGAGGAGCGGTCTTTCAGATAATCCCTCAATATCCGCAAGAGATAGCTTGGCACGTGAAAGGAGTTCTCTAGTGTGCCTAGCATATCTGTCCATCTTACGGAATTGAAGGCATTTCTGGCATCAAGTGTTATGAGGAGCACTATCCGTTGAGATCGGCGGCTGTGTGCCCCGGCTCGATTAAACGCATCTACGACCTCCATAGCAGCATCCACTGTAGATTTCCCTATTCTAAACCCGAACTGCCTTGCGGATAAGTCCCCGGCAGCATGGATTGCTTCAGCGAGTCTACCCCTGATGAGCTTCTCGAGCACTTTTCCTTACTGATCAACGCGAGTCTGGCGACTTTCCAGCGACAAGGAAAAATGCCCTCCTTCAAGCACGCATTGAACGCTTCGGGCAGCAATTCTGGCCGTTGGCGGAACACCAGTTTGTAAACTTCCGCCGGGATGCCATCAAGACCTGGCGCCTTCCTGGTTTTCATAGTGAGAACCGCTTCTTCGAGTTCTCCCATTGTGAAAAGGGGGCAATCCACGATGGGTCATTGGAAGAAATAAATACGGCGAATAGTTCATACGTTTCTGTATTTTCTATCCTTGAACACTTTGCCACACTTTTACCATCGAACTAGGATGCTTAGAAGTTGATAGTTTAGATAGTCACTGTGAATGACGAATAGAGATACAAGTATGACGTGCTAGACCTCGGTTATTCAGAAAAAATTGCATATGTTGAGCGTAGTATGCGTCATGTTAAGGGACAACTCATGGAAGGAATGAAATGAAAAAAAGAAACTGGTCCCCGCTCCGTGTCTACGTTATCACATATAACGGTTACATATAATGGTTTGATCCGGCTCACGGCGTCTCTGACCAGACGCAACAGGCCGGTTGTAATTATGTTTGACCGCATGTCGGGAGCTAGGTCGCTGGGGGCTCTCAGGTTCTCCCCGTACACACGTTCTGCGGGGCTTGTAGCAAACTCTTCGTGGCTGACTGTCCGTAGGCCAAGTAGGGTGAGAGGTAGGACTTGCGACCAGGAAGGATCGTCTTGCGCTATTATAGCGGCCTTTAGCGTCCTGTGTCATCTCCCGTTAGACTGAGAGTGGTAGGCAGTTGTCCGGTGGCTTTTGAAGCCTAGAAGTTTGCCTAACTCCGAGAAAAGAGAGGATTTAAACTGCATTCCTCGGTCAGTGATGATGATTGTCGGCGCATCAAAGCGTGGAATCCACTCTCGACTGAGGACCTCGTCACATGATAGTAGCGTCACGACACTTCTTTTAGCGGAGTCGATTCAGGCAACCGCGTGGACCTATCTATGACTGTGAGGCAATACCTGAAACTGTGCCAGTCTCGCAATGGGCCAATGATGTTCAGGTGGATGGTGTGGAAGCGCTTGGTGGAGTTGGGGAATACACTTATTTCTTTTCTCACATACTTCGAAGTTTTATATTTCTGACATGCGATGCACCGCCTGGTCCAAGAATTCATGTCCTTGTTCATGGAGCTGTTAACTTAATGATTAATTTGATCGTGAAACTGTAAAATCAAAGTCGAATTCAGAATTACCAACTTATAATCACCAAAAGAAAACCAACGTTTACTCTCTCCAGCAAAAATGACCTCGAATTTTGGATTGAATCTAGATTTTTTGATAATATCTACTCCAAATGAAATGATTTCGAAACTTTTGTTGTAGCCTTGAGCGTTCCTGATTGAGCAGAAGAATTGATATTCTTGTTCATGGACTAACCGGTTCGTTGTCCAGGTGCCGAGATTGCCGGGAAATCGATTGTGGCGGAGATCTTGACCAAAGCGTCAGCAATCACGTTGTCCTTTCCAGACACGTGTTGGATGTCTGATATAAATTGGCTTATGAAGCTCAGGTGCCTAAGTTGACGAGGGGACTCTTGTGATCCGAGAACACTATAAACGGCTTGCCTTCTCGGGAATAGCAAAACCGTTTTTTTTTCTAGGTACGCGGCTAACAACTCACAATCGTAGGTACTTCAACTGTTTCGAGAAAAGGCTCAACGTCTACCAGGTTTGGTTCACCTTTTGGTGAACAGCAACACTTATGGCAATGGTTGAGGCATCGACGAAAACGGCTATCTTGTTGAGGAAATGCCAGGAGCGTGGCATCCACCACCAATGCCTAGATAGGTACTGTGCGCCACTCAATCAGTCGGGTGTCTCTGGTTTTCGGTCTGGACAGATAGTTGTTAAGGATCGATTGATGGCGGGCAGCCCTGGATAGGAAACGACGGTAGGAGTTTAGCATTCCCAAGAATTTTCCCAGTTTCCTAACAGTTTTTAAATGCGGGAAGCTTGCGATTGAAAGCATCTTGTCCGGGTCCGGTTGGATGCCATCGGGGGTTATATTGTGGCCGAGAAATCTCACCTGCGGCTGGGGGCGACCGGAACATCATCCATGTAAACGAAACAAAATTTTATGTTTCGTAGAACACCATGGATGACTCTCTGAAACGTTGGCGTCACTTTGTTGTTTTCGCAATTTCTTCAAGAGCTATAGGGATTTGGTGGTAGGTCTTGGCTAGATCCAAGGCAGAAATACGGCTATCTATAATGCACAAGGCGTAGATGAGCGGTATGGGATATCGGTCCGCAATAGTCTGAGGGTTAAGGCGTCTATAGTCGCCACAAGGTCTCCATTCGCCGTTTGGTTAAGGGACCATGTGGAGTGGTGAAGACCAACAGCTCTCTGAGGGTGTGCTTATACCCTACTTGAGGAGCTCTTTAAACTCTTACCGCATAACATTGAGCTTCTGTGGTGGTAGTGGACGCACCTTAGAGAAGATAGGAGAGTCAGCGGTGTTCATACGGTGCTGAAGATCATGGTTTACTGGCTCGGATAGGCTACGATCGGTAGCTATGTTGCGATATTTTTAAAGAAGTGCACGAACGCGAGGGTCGGCAACGTCTTCGAAAATAATGGATGGAGTATCGGATGGACAGGTGGGGATCGTCTCTGATAATGCAGAGTGGCTTGTGGCCTCAATGAAAGATCTATGTTGCAGACCCATCAATAAACTCTAGGGGCATAGGAAGTCTGCGCTCTAAATAGGAGGGCTAACGTCTGTTATAATGAAAGGCCATGAACACTCAGGTCCACTTGCCTATAGTGAATTTACTGTCGCCAATTTTAAACCAGAGGATATAAGGATACAGAGAGAGGATACAGGGAGAACCGAAACCTCAGGGGTCGTAAACGGAAAGCGACGTGGTCTTGTTCTTCGTGTAGCTGCTGCAAGGGCTACCGACAGGTTTAGTTCTTTGTTGCACGGGGTGGTACATTTTGTGGCTTTTCCGCGAATGTTCCGTGGTAACAGTATAGCCCGGTACCTGTCGAGGGTCTTGACGACCTACTACCCGACCGCCAATTTCGAGGAACGGATCTTGACCTATTATGGGAACTATGTCTCCTCTGTGCTCATCGTGTCTCCAGCCGGCTGCTTCATTTCCCCAAGCAGCTTACTGGGTGTTCGGTTGCCCAATCAGCAAGTGATTCAGCTTGGTTGCCTTACTCAGAGCCAGACGCCGTATTATTTGTTCCTTTAGTATTTTATATGAGCCTTGTTTCAACATGTCGAAAACAAGCCCAACTGATTCCTCGTCTAGCTCGACTGGCGCATGGTTGAAACATGTGAAGTCAGATGTGACGCCGACCAGGGCAAATTGCGCCTCGAGCTGGTGGAATCACGGCTCGGGGCTCCTGCGCCATAAAGATGGTACGCGCTCGGCCAAGGGTTGTACGGGCCCTGTTGCACCCTTCTGCTCAGTGGCCATCGCTAGATTGGAATGTAGAGAAGCACGCATCAAAACAACCGAAGAAGCGAAACTAAAAGAATCGAAGCGAAAACTGTGACAGCGGAGTACCGGAGCGGAACCCACTACCAAAACTTTGCACCAGCTCTTGCGGCGAGTGTACACCCTTTATTTTCGTATTTATATGTAAAAATATATATTAAATGTATGAAAGGGGAAGTGAATATTGCACTGTGGTTACTGTAGGGATAAAATGTCGCAGTCGCCGAAGTGAACGGGGAAATTCCGATCCACAAATAAAATTTCTGACGTAGAAAATCGCTGCCGCAGAAATTGACGCTTCTTCTAGGTGGAATTGTCGGCACGACAATATACCTTCTCCTTGATCACGCAGAATTTGAAAGCGATGTGACAATCCAACGCTGGGGTGCAATCACTCGGGATTTCACTAGAGTGATTGCGCGACTAACGTTTTTTGCGATCGACGCATCAAGGGACGTTTGAAATCCAAAATTAACCGTAGTCTTATTCACTTGGTTGCTCTTCATGGTTCTGAGTGCTGGCTGACTACGAAACACAATGAAAGACGCCTGGCGTTAAGGGAGGTAAAGTAGTCGCATTGGAAAATTTTCGTAACATGCCATGATCACATGCAAAATGAGGATACTCCCGTTCGATTTGAGGTTGTACTTATCGTGGAAAAATAGCCAGAGAAGAAAAGCAGGAGAAGTAAGTGACATTGCACTCATGATTATGTTACGACATACAGAAGTGGAAACTTTTTTTTTGCTTGGTTGTAACTACGACCATGCTCATATAAAATACCATTTAATAGTCACATGTTTCGATATTAAAATCCTGTTTATTTATGACTGCACTGGTCTGGAGGCAGATGTAAGACTAAATATAATGGAGATTGTTAACGTAACAATCCGGATTGTTTATGGTCAATCATAAGAGCTGGGGTATCTCAAAAGTAAGAAAACTGGAGAAAGTTGACCTTGAAGTCCTGCTAGTACTTATGTTAATGCAGTTCCAACGAAGTGTCCCATCGGCTTGGTTTTGGATGCCTCCATCCTAGCTAGGTTGGGGAATATGGGCCAGTGTCCTTTCTCAGAGCTAACTTTTGAGTAGCTTAATCAAGGACATAATTAAGGACAGGTGTTTTAGCAAACCAGGCTTTAATCCCGCTCCAGATAGCTAAATTGCAAGATGGCCAATGGCATTGTATTCAGGAACACCTGTACCATGCACGCTTCCCCTTCTACTATGTATGGCTCAACTATTCGGTCAACGTCCATTCGGGAGGAAGAAGGCCTTCACAGGATCGAGGAGAAGATGTGGCCACTTATGGTGTTCGTCCCCTCGACTTCTAACAATCCTGTAGGCTGTTCCCCAGGAGTTTGCATCTGCTTCCATGCAAGGTTGTTTAAAGTATTCCCGATTGCTGGTTCGTACAGTCCGCATAAGCCTATCTCGGAGATTTGCATGTACTTCCTGTTTCTCACCGATGTCCAGTAATTCTGTGCCGGAGTTGTCTTTTTCAAAAGTATATTATGCGCTACTTTGCGATAATTTGGTCACCTAATGATGCAGATTCCTCGTTTTGGTATGAAGCATCGTATACTTGCATTATGTATCTCATTATTTGTGTTACTTTTTCTGAAGCTGCACCATGATTCCAAGGCCAATAGCAATAGGTCCCATTGTTGTTGTTGCAATAAGGCTCCTTAATTATTTGTCTCCCTTCTCATAGATGGTCTGTGAGAGCAGGTTCTGCTGCGTTTCGCAATAGTTGAGGTTGATTTGTAGCAATATCATTTGTTCATTGCTTTTACACCGAGACCTCTTGCCCCTTCTAAAACCTACTATCAGGACGAGCTTTGCATTCCTTGAATATATGACTAGCATATCTACATACATACAACATATCTACACCTTGTCAACTTATCGTCATTGGCACATACCGTTTTGAGCGGTGCTGCAAACTGATAGTTGCCATTTCCAGTTCTGAGTTTCCCAATTGTGGATTCTTTGTAAACCGCGTGGCCTGAGTTGTCTTTCTTTGGCGTCCTGGATATCCTCTTTCGTCATAATTATATTAATGTTTTTATATTGTATAGTAATCCCTTGGTCTTTGGCCCGTGTTTGTGCCTTTTTTCAAAAATATTTTTTCACCATATAGAGGCGACTGTCAGGCTTCCTCAACTCCATCAGTAAACTTCCTTATTCTTCAAAATGCATTCGTTTCGGATCAGATTTGACAGAATGTCGACGCATGTGACCTTCTATGGAGATGTATAAGCAAATCGGGTCCTGTTTTTCTTTTGCGTGTCACTTTTTTTTTTGTCTTGCCCCATGTTTCCATGGTCCCTGAAGTTTTATCTCCCTTGCGTTCGCCGTGTTTCCAATTTTGGCTATTTTGTTTGCTTGCAGTCTTCTACAAGGGACCCCTTTTTGAGATTTTGAGTTTGGTTTTCTATTTATACATCTCCGCATTTAATAGTCAAGGAGTCCGCTTGGCATTTTATTTTTACCGACTTTCACATCGAGAGAGATCGAAGTGATGCAATGTCTTCACTGTGAGTTGACGAATCCGTAACCTGTGAGGTATCTTTTCGTCTTCTTGCAACCGTTATTTCCGGGAATGCTGCACTTCTTTAAGACACCTCCTTCTCTAGATTGTTTGTAGTATTAGATTCAACGGTGGCTGAGTAATCTATCACCGATGCATTTCACACAGTCAGGGATATCGACCACCGTGTCCGGATAGCTGAGTGGTTAGAGCACAAGGCTGTCGTGCGGAAGGTCGCGGTTCAAATCTCATTAGTGGCAGTGGAATTTGTATCGTGATTTGACGTCGGATACCAGTCGACTCAGCTGTGAATGAGTACCTGAGTCAAATCAGGGTAATAATCTCGGGCGAGCGCAATGCTGACCACATTGCCTCCTATAGGGTTCTGTAGTGTACCGTTACGGTCTTTAATGAAGCGCTCTAACACGCTTCAAGGCCCTGATCCAATATGGATTGTTGCGCCAACGATTATTATTTTTTCCGAATTATCACAATCTCGGCAAATACCGAATTTTACCTAATACTAGCACTAAGTGCCAAGCATTTAGGCTCGGACGATCATACCTACTTAAAAACTAAAGGGGCGCTGGTGGTGGTGGCCGGTGGTAGGTCAGTGGGAGAATCCGTCGAGTACTCCCCGCAACATCGAGCACGTATGCAGAATGGTGTACTTCTGCATGGTTTGAACCAGACTGTGCGAAAGTCCCAGGACATCAAGGGAAACCGTGAGGGATTTAGGTACAATACCTGTAGCTGACAATATTATGGGAACTACAACCACCCGCTCGAGACGCCAAATTTCTTTGATTTCCCGAGCCAATGGCTCATAGTTCACCTTCTTCTCCACGTATTTCCGTTCAATGTTGCTATTATGGGGGATAGCAACATCAATAATATACGCGGAGCGACCCGTCTTGTCAACTAACAGTACGTCAGGCTTATTGTGTGCGGTATGGCGATCAGTCAGAACTTGCCGGTCCCAATACATGCTGTAAGCAGAACTATCAAGTACTGCTTGCGGCTCATATCGGTAAACCGAACATGTCCCCGTGATCAGCCCATGCTTGTATGCAAGGTTCTGATGGATAACCTTACATACAGCATTATGCCTGGTGATGTATTGCACCGGTGCCATAACAGTACAGCCAGAAATGAGATGGTCCAACGTCTCTAACGCCGAACCACACATTCTGCACTGGTCGTTCTCCACCCGTTCTTTCATGATGAGCTTTTTATAAGCTCGGGTGGCGACCACGCCATCCTGAATGGCACACATGAACCCCTCCGTCTCAGCAAAAAGCTCCCCAGCACACAGCCATCTGTTCGACAAATGCAAATCGACAAATGGCTGCCAAAAACAATTCACGTGTTTACCGTGCATTGCCTTTGACTTCCATTCCTCGATCCGCTCCTGGTCCGACTTCACCCCACTCAGAGGATTGAAAGATCGATCCTTCAAGTTAAGTGGAGTCAGTCCACAGTCTGCCTTACAGACAGCCGCATGCAAGGGGCTCGCCTGCTCTTTACTGTAAAAATAAGCGCGCAGCGAGTCGACTTGGCGATGATGTTGTGCCGCCACGTCAACCATGCCCCTACCTCCGATGTCACGAGGCAGGTTCATCCGCTCCACGGCAGACTTTGGATGATGCATTCGGAATTTGGACATAGTTGTCCGTATCCGCCGCTGGACGTTTTCTAGGTCGGTCTTCGTCCACGGCAATATTCCGAATGCATAAGCCAGTGAAGCGATAGCGAATACATTCAACGCGCTTATTTTATTCTTCCCCGAGAGATGCGATTTCAGCACCAGCTTTACACGTCGCAGGAATTCGGACAGCAGAGCTTCCTTCAGATCACCAACTCGAGCATGGGTTCCTTGCAGAATTCCTAGGTACTTGTAGAAGTCTGTCTCGGTCATAGCTTCGATGTGGAGGTCACCAATGCTATGTCCGGCAAGCGACTCGTGATGACCTTGGATGGACTTGGATTCGACATTTGTCTAATCCAAACTCCATCCGAATATCACGGCTGAACATGTCTATTATTTGCAACAGACTTCTAAGATGGTCGTCAGTACCAACATACAGCTTGATGTCATCTAAGTATGATACATCAAGTGTGTCAGTTCGCACTTAGCACGTAGGCCATACTTTATTGCAAAACCATGCCCTCTAGCATCATTCAGTAGCCATGAAAGGGGGTTCAGTGCCATACAAAACCAAAGAGGACTCAATGAATCCCCCTGGAAGATGCCCCTCCGTATACGGATGGGCTCTGAGGTATTAGCACCCTCAGATGTACGCACCGATAAGGTGGTATGCCACCCTTCCATGACTGTCGCCAACAACTTTATTAGTTTCGGATCAATGCGATACAGATGTAGGACATTGATTAGCCAGGTATGCGGAACGCTATCAAAAGCCTTGGCATAATCGATATAGCAACTGAAGAGGTTTCTTTGACCTCTAGTTGCTTGTCCTACCGAGTCGATAATGAGTTGCTCTTTGCAACCCCTTGACCCAACTCGGCAGCCCTTCTGCTCTTCGGACAGAATGTTGTTGGTCTCGAGGTGCGCATTGATCCTTCCACTAATAATGGAAGTGATGAATTTGTAGAGGGTTGGTAAGCAAGTGATCGGTCTTGTGTCTGCGGGGTCCTGCACCGTGTCCTTCTTAGGGATAAGGTAGGTAACCCCCGCAGTGAGGAAAGGTGGAAATTCCTCCGGCCGACTCACGACCTCATTTATACTGCGTGCCAACCGACTGTGTACGCTGGTAAATTTCTTATACCAGAAATTCTGCACCCGATCCAGACCTGGGCCCCTCCAGTTCTTCGAGATGTTTATGGCTCGTCGAACTTCCTCTTCGGTAACATCCGCGAAATTCATGCCAAGTGTATTGGCATGGCGGGTGCCTTCGGCGGTGATCCACTCAGCATGCTCAGTATGCTGGACAGGTAGCCCCCAAAGTCCACCCCAATACTCTTTCGCTTCCGTCACCGAGAACTGTATTGTCTGGGCGCTCTGTTGGAATACGTTGAGGGATCTGACAAAGCTCCGCTGGTTCCTCGCGTATGTTACATTCTGGACACGTCTGGAATAACTTTCGCCATACCGTCGTAACCGACTGCATATGACAGAAAGTTTCTGTTTTAGTGTGTCCAGAATTTCAACAACGGGTGTCTCACAGGGGATCGCATAGTTTCGGTAAACCCTGTGCACTTTATTTCTCACCTGTCGGCTGGCATTGCCAGTGCTGATCTGAATCAGTTTAGCAATGTCCTGCCTTAGTGAGTCCCGCCGACGTTCCAGACGAATTTTCCATGGTGGATCTCTTTTGTCACTCAAACCAATAACGCGAAAGCGAATCTTCTGACCGTGCAATCTGATAGCCGCAACTGCACCACAATACACAAGTGATTGTAGTTGCAGCAGTGACATATCAGCACATAGTTGAGATGCAATCTCATCATTGATTTGAGATAGAATTCCCGGAGTTGCTGGAGATGCATAGAGCCTGGGAATATCTGGTCTATGCAAAGGATCCATATCCGAGAATTCTATACACGCTCTTTGGAATTCGTCCTGAACCTCAGCGGAAACCTCAGCTGGACGGTGGAGAAGAGTGCTTCGGCGAGTACTGAACCTGTTGCTTGCAGTGCGGCGTGGTGTTGTTGATGCCGCCGCCTCTGCCCCCATCGACTCTCGGTCACCAGTTTCCCCGATGACTTCAAGTCGGACACGTTCCCTGATGGTGGCCGGGTTTGTGTCGCTGCGAGTAATGAAGTGGTACTGGTCTGCGACTCGCTGCACAGTCACGTGCGCGAATTGTGGGAAACGCTCGACGAATCTCTGGTGCGACAAGGGGCGGTAAGATGTTGTACCCGCCCCCGCCGTTATTTCGTAGTAGGAGCGGATGATGAAGAGGTTCATTTCTTCAGTCCATTTCATCCGCTTCCTACGCGAACCTGCTGAAGTGGTCGCCACAGATTGTGGCGAAACAGCTGCAGCAGGCGGAGCTGTGCTCCTCGTCGTCGTGGCGCCTAGACATCGAACCGCCCCACGACTAGCGGTTTCGACGCCGTGCTGTCCATTACGAGAGCTCGACCCAGTCACCAAGTCAGACGACTCCCGCCGGTTATCCGGACCGGACCTCAAATTTCTCCTTCTTCTCATTTTTGGTGGTGCATTTTATCCCTAGCTGCCAGGTATGTAGATAGCTTCCTTAGTGAGTAATCTGCAAGACTGCAAAGTTCCTGCACTTTCCTCACCTACCCCCTGAGACGCTGCGGTGGCGTACAGCCATTTAGACTGAAGCTATCTATCCCTCCTCCTTTCACAACCGGGCTTGGGATCGGCTTCGGGGGAGTTATTAGTATTATTTAGAATGGTAATGTCCAAAATCTATTAGGAATGTTAAGGCGTCGTATATCCTAGTCGTATGATGTTGATAAAAATTAAATACAGTATACTATTATGAAGCCATCTTGATTACGATTTATAGATTGCAATTCAACTCTATTCGGACAAGACTGTATTTTTTAAATGGAGTTTGACCAACGTGGTGGTTTAATCAAACAGATATTTTAGCCTAGCTGATAAGTTTCGACAATTATTTCTGCTTATTCATTCAAAGATAGCTAGCGAGTGCAACGAGTACTGTCGGGAGTGTAAAGATAGATTTCATAATGAGTTTCAATAAAGATGAATTGGACCCCCCTAAATGGGTGAACAGTGACTTTTTGCGAAGGGTTATTGAAGATAGTGGAAAAGGGAAAAATGTTCAGGTGAAGTTAAACGGATAATTTTGTTCAGTTTATTTGTCATGTTTGTAATACTTATACTATGTGAAGCTAGAAAGATACTAGCAGAAGACTACTTACTAAGAGTCACGTATAATGTTAAATGTAAGATGAGTTTAAAAAGTTGTTGAAGAAGCGTTTGCCGGTATAATACGTCAAAAACGCTTGTCTGTGCATTGCACATTGATTCAATTGTTGAAAGGATCAGTAGAACTATGACGAAACTGAACTTGAATTAGACCGGGGGGAGTGACCAATATCTATAATATATGATTTACCGATGACAGCGCCTGATCTAAATCGAATGAGGAAAGTTGTACGCAGGAGTTTTATCATTGCTTTAAACACAATAATTATTATCAAATTATAAATATAATATCGTTTTTCGTTTTTCACAAGTTGCCACTTTCACTCCTCTACGAACGATCCTTGAGCACCTGCTAGCCCGGTCGGGTCCAGGATGGGAGAAGTATTATTGAAGGAGACCGCTAGGATAGAGGTAGTTGACCTGCTATAGTAGGGTCGATGTTATGACACGGACGGTGCGGAAAATGTGGTATTCATGGAGGGGAATATGGATGCGAATATGTACATAGAAATGTTTAAAAGAATTGCTTCACAGTGCGAAGAAATAGGGTATTTATCAAAAATCCAAGATATGCTGAAACAGTGACCTGGGATAGCAATCCTCGGAGTGCAATACTATTTAGGACCTGGAAGATTATATCGACGGTAGATTTCTGAAAGTTTCATTTGTAAGAAAAAATACTTGATGAAACGTTTTTCGAATTATTTTTCAAAATTCCAATCGAATATATCCAAGGTTTGGTCCAATTTATTTATTTGATCTTTGTTCTTTGATTCTTTTTGCATTTTACACAACAGACTGTACATAATGTCCTTGTAAAAAACAAAAAACACATTCCATACAACTCCTTTTATCTCCTTCCTGAGCACTTTTGTATTTCGTACGACGGTGTCCGGATTTCACATTTGCTCACTGTTTGTAAAACATGACGTGATACCATCTTTCACTAAGCTCCTGGTACTAAGTGACGTTTTATTATGCGCATCGTAAATGGAAGCTAACTCAGAGAAAATGAATATTCGCTTTTCTCTTATGGCTTTACTGCCTTGGAATTTTGATTAAGGTCGCTAATATTCTTTGAAATGATGTTATTCTTACAATTTGCCTTTATTTATTTATAGATTCGCAATTATGAAAGCACTCCTGCTACGGTACTTGGCGACCATTTTGCCAGCATAATGTTTCGCATTAAAGTTACTTTTGCTGCCGATGGCATTGCGAATGGAGTTATTTCGTTGATTCTAAAAACTTGTCCAGATGTTGATGGATTGAAGAAACAACTACTCGATAGTTTTAATGTTTTCGACTTGGAAATATATATGTACACAAAAGTACTGAATGAATGTAGAATCATTTTGGAAAAATGTGGATATACGGATCTGCTGGCGCCAAGGTAAGTGAAAATGTCTTGTATGTATAATAGCTATAAAGCAAATAAGTTATTAGAAAAATATGGAATACGGTGGATGTTGTAATAATCTGATCTTATTGACATTCAGTCTTGAATTTTCAACGAAGCAACAACTTTGACCTATTATAACTTAGTTAGTAATGCAGGGACTTCCACCAAACTTGGTAGGAAAAACCTTTATGTCATTAAGGTTTCACATAAAATCTTAAAAATGTAGGCTGTTACTCGAGTAAGGGAAACTTCTTCAAAATGTACATGTTTTTTTTCTTCGGTGGCTCAGCTTTTCCAGGTGACTTATTCTCCTTTTCGAATGTGGGGCATGGGTAAACTACCGGGCTCTCTCTGGGGGTAGTACTGGAGCTTCGGCTAGAATATATTTTGGGTGGTGAGTGGGTCTTTGGATGGTTCTGCAGCGTAGTTGCTTCGGCTCCTTGTTGTTGCAACCTTTGAGGTTGTGAATTTTCCTCTGGAGTTGCTGATTTTTTTTCAATAGTCTTTCGTTTTGCTGTCACAGGTTCTGCAAGTTTCGATGGTTGCACTGGGGTAGGTGGTTCTTCTTTAGCGTTATTTTGCACTGATAGTTCACTTTATAATTTCTTAAATCGCTTTTTCATCTTGGGGTCACTAACGCAGTTAATAAATTACTTGGGTGAATTTCCGCTAAGCGGCTTGTAGAAACATGAGAAAGTATGTTTTTAAGGTTCTACCCATTTATTCAACAAACACCGAGAAGGTCGAGAGAAAGAGTGCGTAAAAGAGTTTGGAAACACATTTTTTTTTTTTTTTGGAAACACATTTTTTTATTAAATATCAAAATCTTGTACATCGCATTCTTAAACCTAAACATGTGAACCTTAACAGTTAGCTACTTAATCTAAGGTATATACTAATGTTGAAATGATGTAATTATGTTGATTGATGATGTTTAGCCGACTCTGAAAGAAACTGGAGGAAAACCTGGAAAGAAAACCTCCAAACTGTGGTAGTAGTAGATGGGGACAGGGAAAGGGGAGAGAAAGAAGAGAAAGGTAAAGGGGAGATAGTAAGAAAAGGTGATAGAAAGAGGGTGAAGGTGAGAAAAGGGGGAGGGGGAGGGGGAGGGGATTGTTATACGTGATTCATGGTTGGTTAGGGCTTCAGGTGTTGTGAAGGGGAATAGGGGCCTGTGTACAGGGTGACTCTTCCTTCTTCGTCGAACACGTCGCCGCGCTCCAGAAGTTCAAGGATGAGTTGAGGGAACTTACTGTGGCTTAAGAAATTGTCCTCGGGGCAAATGATGCCCATCGAAGATTTGACTAAGAGGTTTGTGTGATCTCTGCACTTGCGGTGGAAGTTGATCGCATGGTTGACGAGAAAAGCGTCAATGCGGGGAATTTCGCACTCGTTATATAGAGTGGAATTCGAAATGTATTTAGATCGATCATCATTACGGTAGATTTGGCTGGCATGCCGGAGAAATCGTCTTTCCTTGAGGCGCAGTCGATCCATCTGCGCTGGGGAAGAGTCACACCAGAAAATGAAGCCGTATGAGATGATAGACCTTATGAGCTGTTTGTAGCACATAAGTTTTATTTTGGTTGGGGTTGGGCTCCTGTACAATAAAATTGGGCGCAGAGCGTAGAACGCCGAATTTACTTTGGCCAGGACCTTTGAGATGTGGGGAACGTTTGATAGCCTTGAGTTTATGACGACACCAAGGTATGTCACGTTATCAGTGTTTGGAATAGTGGAGCCGTTAACCCGGAGTGATAGGTTTTTAAGCCTATGGAGGATGGGTTTGGTCAGTCGGAGGTGGCCTCGAAATACAATTGTCTGACACTTTTGGGGATTCAGCATGAGTTTCCATCTATTAAAATAGTGGAACAACTCGTCTAAGTATGAGTTGAGGCGTGATTCTCCCAGGGGGATGTTTTTGGTTGAGGAATAAATGATAAGATTGTCTGCATACTGTAGGATACGGATTGGTTGTGGGTGTGCTGGTGGTTTTGGGAGATCCGCAGTGAAGAGTGAGAAAAGGGTGGCTGATAGGACCGACCCTTGTGGGATGCCTGCTGGGCATGAGAATGCCGAAGATGTGGCTTCAGGTATTGCTACTTTAGCCGACCGATTTTCTAAGAAGCTCAGTATGAGCTTGCAAAGATGAGGGTGAAAAGAGAGAGAGTGGTAAAGCTTATGGACTAGTCCGTGCTGCCAGACGGAATCGAAAGCCTTCTTTAAATCGAGAAGGCAAGCGATTGTGGGAGTCTTGTTATTAAGTCCGGTAAGGATATCCGTTTTCAGGATAAGGAGGGAGTGCTCAGTTGAATGAGCAGTGCGATTAGCAAACTGAAAGTCAGGTATCGCATCAGAAGTGTCAATTTGTATGTCAATGAACGATTTGATGGTCCGTTCAAAGACTTTTGCTAGGGCCGGAAGGACCGAAATTGGCCGGTAGCTATTCGGTTGTAGCGGATTCTCCTGCTTCTTTAAGATAGGGACTATGCGGGCGCATTTCCAGCTCGTTGGGAAGTGTGCATTCAGGATGCAGTGGTCAATAATGTTGGAAAGGAAAGGGCTGATGGACTTTGAGCATTTCTTCAAAAGGATTGCCGGGATACGGTCGAAGCCGGTTGAGCGTTTATTTTTGCTCTTCTCTATGGTGCCTCTGATCATATGTGGCTTCGCAAACGTTAAGTTTGGAATGAGGTCGTGCTTGCTTGGGTTGCATAGCGGGTTAGTGAAGATGTTGGCGAAGTGCCGAGACTGTACGAAGGTGGGTGAGGAGTTGAGCCGGGCGATAGTGTCCGCGACTTCAGACTCGGTTTGGGTATTTTGTACACCAGAGGTGATTTGATGCGCCTCGTGGAAGTGTTTAGCCAAGACCTCGGCTTCTTCAGGGTGGGAGATGTTTTGGGGTAGAATTTGGGCTGGGGCGGAAGACTTTCCGAGCCCAGGGCAGGATTTCCTTAATTCGTGGGAAGTTTCCGAATTTAGGATAGTGTTCGCAAGGCGAGAATTGGCGTTTTCGAGGTACAGAGAGCGAATTCTGTTTCGAATTGATAGGTCGAGGTTGTATAACTCGGCCTTCATGGTGTCAAAGTTTGGCGAGAATCTGTTTCTGAACAGTCTGCGCCGAAGAGTTCTCTTATATTTGATATCTGCCAGTATATCATTGGGAAGAGAAATTAGGTTTTTATAACCCAGGGAGCGTTGTGGAATAAGCTCATCGCACGAGTTTTGCATGAGCTGGGTGAGCTGATCGACAGCTTGGTCGATTGCGGAGTTAGACATTTGGTGGGAGGGTTGGGAGCTCAATGTTGCTGAGTTCTCTCCAAATGTGTTGGTTAATATGGCTCCAGTTTGCTCTACTGAAGTCAGGCACTGAGCGAGGAGGGGGGTTTTTGACCCTTCCTGGCAGTTTGCAGTCAAGGATGATTGCGTCATGGTCACTGAGTCCAGACGCGGTCTCTAGGAAAGGAAAGGTGTTTGGATTTGGGACGATGATGATGTTGGATGTAGTAAGGAAGTGGTCAAGGTAGGATTGGTAATTGGAACGGAAGAAGGTTGGTAGTGCGGGACTAAGATGTGAGATATTACGTGAGGATGATGGCGTAGTGAGCCACCTGTGGAGTTCGTGACCGTTGAAATTAGGGTTTTGGTCTAGCCATGACGGGTGTTTCGCGTTGAAGTCTCCGCCTATGACAAGCGCCCAGGCTTTGGCGACTTCGCGTGGTTGGCTGGAGCAATAGGATAGCAGATTGGATAGATCTGCTGAATCAAGGAATTGGTGTGGGCAGTAGATTGCTGCGATATATACCGTGGTAGATTCGGTACTGATCGAGATCAGGGTGACTTCAACTGATTTGAAGTAGTCCACCGGGGGGAAGTGCTGCGTAGCTCGAAATTTATTCGAGATGAGTATAGCGGTTCCGCCTGCGATCGAGTTGCCGGGCTGGAGCTGCTGGAATCGATCTGTTCTGAACAGATTGAAGTTGGGGAAAGATGGTTTGTGGCGGTAATTGAGCTTAGTTTCGCAGAGTAGTACAACGGCTTTCTGTTGGAAGGCAAACATTATCGGCTTATGATCGGTTTTGATTAATAACGGACGACCTTCGACCATGTAGCGAAAAAACTTGGCTGCACTGTAGATTGCTTGGAGTTCTCGATCGTAAGTGCTGTACTTACGCTGTGTATCGGAGAACTTTTTCGAAAAGAACCCGAGCGGTTCCCAAACATCGTTGTTCCACTGTTCGAGAACTGCTACCATAGCCGTGTCCGATGCGTCTGATTTGATGGCCAATGGTGCATTCTCAATGGGATGTCGTAGTAACGCAGCGTTGGCAATTTTCTGTTTGCACTTTTCAAATTAGACATCTGCTCGTGGATTCCATTCGATTTTGCGTTTATCTCGTTTCCTTGCACCAATGAGATACTCGTGGAGAGGTGCTTGAATTTCGGCTGCATTCTGCAACGATTTTCTATAGAAATTAACAGCTCCTAGAAATCGTCGCAAATCGGCAATTGTTGACGGTTTTCCGAAATTCAAAATGGTTTCCACTCGTCCTGGAAGGGGCTTGATGCCATTTTCGCTCACCAAATATTCTAAATATTCGGCAGAAGATGTTCCGAAGCTGCATTTATCGACATTGATCGATAATCCGTATTCACGGAGTCGATTAAATATCGTCAATAAGTGCTTCCGATGCTCCTCGTTCGATTTAGAAGCGATAAGAATGTCATCGATGTATGCATAGCAAAAGTCCAATCCGCGGAGTGCATGATCAGTGTACCGCTGGAAAGTTTGTGCGGCATTACATAGACCGAACGTCATTACTCGGAACTCAAAAAGCCCAAAAGGAGTAATGACAGCTGTTTTGGGAATGTCCTCGGGTGCTACAGGAATCTGGTGGTATGCTCTTGTCAGATCAATCGTGGAAAATACCTTGCATCCGCTTAGTTTGTGCGCAAAGTCACTAATGTGAGCGATGGGGTACTTATCTGGGACGGTGATAGCGTTCAAACGCCGATAATCTCCACATGGTCTCCATTGTCCGTTTTTCTTCCGTACCAAGTGTAACGGGCTCGCCCATGGGCTACTCGATGGTTGGCAAACTCCCTGTTGTAGCATGTAGTCAAATTCGGCCTTTGCTTCGCGCAGTTTTTCGGGCGTTAATCGTCTGGGTCGGTCAAAAACAGGCGGTCCTTTAGTCAGGATATGGTGGTAGATATCATGAGCCATCACTTTCGCTCCGTCAGATGGAATTGTGATGTCGACAAAATCTCTCAGAATGTCATGAAAACTTTCGCTAGACTTCAGTGTTGCCATACCACAAGTTATGGTGCCGGTGAGCTTTGCGATGCAGGATAAGTTGGTCTTTTCGTCGATTATCTTCCTCCTGCGTAGGTCCACTAATAAGCCATAATGGTGCAGCAAATTGACACCGATTATTGGTTGTCGAACATCCGCTAAAACGAACCTCCAGGTAAACGGTCGTCGTAAGCCGAGGTCGAGCGTTATGATGCGATGTCCATATGTTTTGACCGGCGTATTGTTGGCGGCATAAAGCTGAAATTGCATTGGCGTGTGCTGATTTCTGTCTTTCGGCAAAACTGAAATATCAGCACCGGTATCCACCAGTAAATGCATGCCGCTTTTCCGATCGAGTACTAATAATCGGCTGGGTCGTCCTCGACCGCCGAAATTCGGGACGACGAATTTAGTTTTCCGAAGTCGCGGAATTATTTTGCCACTTACAAGGCGGTCGGCAATTACGCGCTTGTTTCTCAAACCGTTGATGAAAGAAGCAAAACCCTCGATTCCGTGAACCTGATCTTTGCCCTCTGGTGCTCCGTTGTTTGGATCGGGACCGGTTGCATGTCGTGATTTCCAGTCGGTCAATTCGGTTCAGTATTTGCTCCAAGACATCATTTTCCGTGGATGCCTTCTGAACGGTGGAAATGCAAGGCAGTTGTTGCATCTCGATCATTAAATCCCCCATTTTCACCAATTTATCGACGTCTGCTTCGTTAGAAATCGCTAACACCATTCGAATATTTTCGGGCAATTGCTCAAGTAGCAACGATCTTAGCATGGCGTCAGTTACCTGCTCTCCGCCGGTGTTTCGCAAGTCCTGCAGGTAATGCGATGGTCTCTTTCCTTCCAAATTCATCCCTTGGAAAAGTCGTCGCAACTTGGATTCGACGGACTCTGCAAATGCTGCCAATATCCTCTCCTTGACGGCTTCGTACTTATTTGTTGCCGGAGGATTGCGTGCTATCGAGATCACATGCGGAAGGATTTCCGGCTCGGCAAATTGTATCACGTACTTAAATCTTGTTTTGTCCGACGTGATGTGATTAGTGTGGAACGCAGCCTCTACCTGCTCAAACCAAAATGCCGGGTCGGGTCGATAAAATGACGGAAATTTTTGTATGCGTGCCGCTTCCACGAATACGCCTGCTGGTCGATTAGCTATCGGCGGCAGGAAAGGGATGTTTTCGGCGTCTCTGGCGATTTGGATTCGGTGGCCATTTTGAAACTCGCGCTTGGTGTCGATTAAACGTATGGAAATTTAAGATCACTGCACTTTTTATTTTAACTCTAGTCGTCGGGGTCACCAATGTAGAAACATGAGAAAGTATGTTTTTAAGGTTCTACCCATTTATTCAACAAACACCGAGAAGGTCGAGAGAAAGAGTGCGTAAAAGAGTCGGATGGCGTCGAATTTATATCCTTGCCGATCCATATAGTGACGTTACTTTGTTGAGCATATCAGCTGTTGAAAGGCGTTGCCATGTTGGTGCTGTCATGTCATTACCATGTCGCTACAGGCTTCATACTGCAGCGCCTCCATAGGGTAATTATCAGGGGCCAGTACAATGTTGACTACATTGCCTCCTAGAAGGTATTGTAATCCTTTAGTGTATCGTTACGGTCTAAGCAACTTTTCTAGAATCCGCCTGTTTCCTTAATGTCTTTGAAGTCTAGATTGTAGGGTTAATTGCCTTTCTTTTTCTACGCCGGACAAATATGGGTGCACAGTCATATTCGCAGTAATGGAACCAACTGAAGTCGTGAAATCAATTTGTCTCTCTTAATAGTTGAAGATCACTGGATACTGCGTACGCTATTAGATTTCTTAGTTAATGCTTCGGCGGGGGATACAAACTAGGTAACTAGACAAAAGCAACTATAGACTTTCGTGCATCGACCAACTGTTTTCTCTTTCCTCCCTCGAACAATTGCAGATCGGTTTTTAGGGCCTTGATGGATCTGTGTATACATGTGTATGCAGTGAGTAACATCATCCTAAGTTGAGTTTAAGGGAGGAGATCCCCATACATGCACAAAGGTTTTTTGACATCAGTGACCGAGTGCATGGGATAGGAAGTGACCACTTATTTCAGGGACCCATTTTCGGAAACTTTTTTAAAAATATATCACCAAGTTGCGGCTGGATTCCGTTAACAGTTCACATAAAGTTAACAATAGTGTATTACAACATTTGTTGATAATTGACAGGAAGCCTACTTAGTTCATCATACGAAAATCCAAGGCCAAATTCAAAATGCTTTTGTGTAATCCAAGTTACTGATAACTACACTCCACATTGAATTCCGATCGAATGGACACATCAGCTATCGTGTAAAACGTCTAGCGGAATCGCCTTTCACAACCTTTTAATTGCCTGCACCTATCCGTTCTGCAAAAATGCACTTGATTGCACGCTAAGATGGATATGTGTAAGGTATTGCGTGGCAATATATGAAAAATTGAAAAGGTCGATAATCATTTGTGTATAAAAAATATGCAACTATATAATGGTTGAGAGAGTTTAGGGTTTTGGTGGTGAGAGGGAGTTAAGGAAGGTGAAAAAGAGTACAGTAAAAGGTGCTAGGTAATAGGGAAAGAAGGAATGCGGTATACGATCGCAAAAGTATTGAGTAACAAAATTATTGGTCTACCATGAAACCGGTGAGTATTATGGGGGTAACTTGGTTATAAGGAGGCGGCCGGGAAATCGAGGTTAACCGAATAAAGCGTAATTACATATGTCACCTTCACTTTCGAATGGCTGGTTATGAATCTCACACAAAAGTGAACACCATCGCTTGAAGAGGAGATATTTCTCTTGATCTTCGAACATTGGCGAGGGATGTATTGGAGGATGTAATTGGAGATTTGATACTTCTTGTTATTTTCAAATACCAGAAAAGTTTAACATATAAACAATGAAGTCCAATCCTATTTGGAAAATAATAGAAAGGAGTTTAATGGATTGAATATTTTTCCATTTCAGAATCATATATTCTTCATTGACTCCACATAAAGCTATCGTTTTTGAGGACCTTAACGAACTAGGATACTTTATGCTGCCAAAGAACGTCCCAGATGAGTATGAAACAAGACTTATTTTTTCCAAACTGGCTCAATTGCATGCCGTTACGTTTAAAATGAAAGCCGATGTAAGTATGAAATTGAAGGGATGCAAATAGTTATGTCCATTTCCTTACCTGCAGGATTTGCTTTTATTTATCTGTCTTATATTTAAATATGCACTTAACAATGATTTTGATCCAGGGCCGAAATGATTTCAACTTCAAAGGGACCATTTTTGGTTTGTCAGCCGGGAGACAAATGCAATTTTTCTGGACAGGACCAAAATTCTTGGCGGAAGTGATGGGGACTTTGCCTGGATTCGAATCCTATGCAAACAAATTACACAAAATTACAGCAGATTGGTTAATGGATAAATGCATAAAGGTTGTCAATCTACCAGCAGCCTATAGCGTCCTTAACCATGGCGATTTTCACGTGCGTAACATGATGTTCAAGAAGAACATATTCAACGCTGTTGCTGAAATCGCCCTGGTAATGCATGATTTCAAATTGACTATGCATTTAAACCTAACGTTAATTTTTTTAAGGTGGACTTTCAAATACCTCATTGGGGATCACCGGCCTATGATTTGGTTTATATGGCGGCACTCCTGCCATATGAATTCCGTGAGATTGCATTCAGGCATTATTTCAACATCTTTATTGATGTCCTGGTGAAAACTGGATACGAGGGTGAATTACCCACATACGAACAATTGCAACAAGAAATTAAAGCTTACAGTTATCTGGGTAACTATCATTTCTGATTTATTTTATTATTAGGAATTTTTTAATAATATTTCCCTCTTTGTATTATAGAATTATATTTTCAATCAACGTTGGCGATATTGGTATATATGGATAGAAGCAAGATAGATTGTCAAATGGAAACGATTATGTCGGATCCAGTTGTTTGGAGGAGCTTATACAATGGCGAGAATTATATCGCTCATATTAAGGAAACTGTACCAAAGCTATTGGATACCATTGATATTGAATGAGATAGTTATATAGGAAACTTTAACGCTGGCCGGGCGATTTAGAAGTAGCTCCCTAGCAGTGTATTTTGATTGTAATATATCACTTGAATATACAGGTGGATCAGTTTTGTCGGACATGTGGTGAAGGTGTTAGTGAAAGAAATAAATACGGCGAATAGGCCATGCGTTTTTGTATTTTCCATCCTTGAACACTTTGCCTCACTTGTTCCTGTTAGAGACAAGCTATTGTTCTGTGCCTCAAAAAGTCGCCACAGAACTAGGACGTTTAGAGTGGCCAGAAAACGAATTTTTCGACGTCCGCCCTGTCTCCCGATGGAAAATCGGGAAAATAAACCCTAGAGGAGGGCCCAATGAGCTAAAAGCTGGAAAATTATCTCCTTATCTTCGTGAATAGGACAGGACATTTCATATAAATGATTATATAATTGACTAATACGAGGTCGGTTCAATAAGTACCCGTGTTTGACGGTAGAGGGCGTTCCCGAGGGAAGTTATGGGTACTTGGATTCCAATCAAATTAAAATACTGCCGCTTGATTTGAACACCTTTATTCGCTGACGGCTTCGTACGCTGTGCGAGGAGTGGAAACGCGACACTATAGTCATGGCAAGAGTTCATGTGTCTTTTGTCTGAAATAATCACTTGTATGGATCGGCATGACTTCCCTCGCTCTTAGATGTCGTGGTGATCGCTGTCGCATTCCCACAGTACTCCCCTCCAAGTTACATTGACATTACAATATAAACAAAAACAATGATTGAAAATGTTAATGCTAACTTTGCTCGGAAATTGTGAATCTTGATTTGTACGTTACTTCATGTTTTACTCCTCAGACAAAATGTACTTCAAATTTTAAAACAAAGTTTTATGCGTTGACCCTTGCACATTTTGCTTGTAGTCCGCTGTAGGTCTTCGGTTTGGCTGCCTGGTCGAAAACGCTTCGAGTAGGTTCGAAAACCTGGTTCCGAGCATTATCGTATATACTCGGTCGGTAAATCGCTTGACAAAACGTTGAGGTCCTGACTACTATGGTTTCGCTGCGTTCTGGCGCAAAAACACATGCCAGCAGGAGTGTAACGCCTTGTGCATGGAAACATTGTTCCTATGATGATGCGAGGCTGGAACGGGTCGAAATTTTCCGATGTCGTGTCGTAATTGCTCTGCAAACATATGCGACTGGGTTGAGTTTCCGTCTTGTGCGAGAAGCTCTCCAGGAAGCGTGAGAGTCGCCCCGTATACAAGTTCTGCTGAGGAACATTTGAGGTCCTCCTTAAATGGGTAGTCCGAGAAGAACGGTTGGTAAAACTTCTGTCCACCTGCCTGATCCGTGATAAGTGATCGCTGCTTTCAATGATCGGTGCCAACTTTCTATTAGTCCGTTGGATGATGGGTGGTACGCTGTGGTTCGCGATCTCCACCAGCGAAAGAAGGCTGCGGAAGAGCGCTAACTCAAATTGTGAGCCTAGGTCGGTCACGATTGTTCTTGGCATCTCGCAATCCAGGTGTTGTAGAATGCACTTGCCACGCATTCTGCCGTCATCTCCACAATCGGAAATGCTTCCGGCCACCTCGTATATCGGTCCATCATCGAGAGAATGTAATGCTATCCGTTCAAGGGCAGTAAAGGTCCAAACATGTCGATGTGTACTTCCTTGAAATGTTCGGTTGGAAGTGGAGACTGCACTGGCTCGTTGTGAACATGTCGACTAACTTTCGCTCGCTGGCATTATTGACAATTTTTGGCCCAAGTCTTTACATCAAGGTCCATTGAAGGCCACACGTGTTTCTCCCTGATTTGTCGGCTGGTGGACTTTGGACTTGGGTGTGCTTAAGGACCAGAAAAACTAGAATGCAGTTAACCTCATGGTGGAGCAAAATCAGTGTAGGCTGAGAGAGGCAGAAGACGCGAAGAAGGCACAGTTGCCAACATAATCAGTGGGTCAAGGGAGAAGTAGTTAGAGTTATGACAATTCCGCGAGGTAGGAGGTGGTTTTAGCAGGTAAAAAAGATAGACGGTGAACCGATTTTAATAATATTTACTTACTACATAAGTATTGTAGTGACCGCGGCTGCGCGACGGGAGCGGAATTTCATTCGGCTCTTTCTTAATCAATTTGCTTAAACAATGCATTTAATAGTGTGCAATTGCCTTAAAGTTCGCCGCAGATTGCACATTATTCAATGTATTCAAGCGAATTGATCTTGACAGGAAGGGAATGATTTGCCGCATCTGCAGGCGCACGCGCATGTTGCCGCAACATTGCCGAGTGAGAAAGGCTATGTAAGTTAATAAAAATATCGGGTTTAATTAAAAAAGAAAACAATTTATTGCTTCATGCCTGTTTGGCATTCTAATTACAACTAACTACAATTTTTGAAATATAAAAGAAATATGATTTTGCCTAATGTGCAATCATGCGATTTCATTGATTGCACCGATGACCCCAATAGTTGCAGACGTCGCTTTTGGATGTGGTGCTGACACAGGTGTGTTTGCGCGTGCAGCATTTCCGTTCGGGTTAACTCGCCCGGCTTTAAATGCGATAGTCCCCAATCGCTAAAAGAATCGTATGTCGTTGAACCTGACCTTGGTAGTTGCTGATCGTGGATCTGATGTTGGAATTGATGTTGGCGGTTCTGGATCGGATTTCGAAGACGACGATGATGTCGGAACCGGTGATGGTAGTTCCGTCGATTGCTTAACCTTTATTTCTGAAACGATATTCTTAGTTTTGAATTTTAAGCATAACTGGAAGGAAATGATGAAAGCGATAAAAACGCCAATTATGGTAAGTGTTGAGTATGTTGTTATTCGATGGATGCTAGTTTCGGTACGCATAAGTTGAATCTCGCTGGTGTTGTTTATGTGGAGATTCTTCATCATTTGTAGTGAGAGTACTTCCTGGTAAATGTTAACTTCTGGAGATGGTTGTAATATGGCAGGTAGCACATTCATCGTTGTTATATCGCGATTGACAAAGGTCCTTCCATTTACCATTAAGCTCGTGTTATGGATTTTGACTAAATAGGTACCGTTTAGTTTATGGGCTATCTGCTCAGCTTCGATTGTACCAGTAAATTGGTTCAGCAAAATGGTACCGGATGCAATCTCTTCAATGGTTGGTATGTGCGCATTGCTGGTTGTCTTGCATGTGGCTGTAAGGCTTTTCATCAGGTTTGGTATGCAAGAGGTGTTTGAGATATCCAAAATTTCATCCGATTTACAAATGGTTAGGGAATTTACATTTTTACAGTTTTCAATTACGGCAAATACTTGTTCATCATTTTTCAAAATTTTACTAAATTCGATGAAATTGATAATATGTTTTTTCTTTACAGCTTTAATTAATAATGTTTCATAGATAGGCTTAGTCGTCAGAGGAATATTTATAATGTACAGTAAACATGACAAATTTGTTATTATTTTTACTTCCGCGAAATCTAAAGCTTCTTCTATTGTGGAGTACGGTACAAATTCTTTATCTAAAATGTCAGTAGCTAATTTCATTTCTATTTTTGATAAAATAATTGAGTTAACGACGCCTAATTTTGCCCAATGAATTGCTAGGTTTATATTTTTCAATTCTTCTTTAATTATTGACAATCTGAATTTAACATCTAATATCATATCATAATTTGTTTTGTTGCTTTCCTTAAATAATTTCTGAATTTCGTTTGCAATTTGTGTAATATTATTGATTCTTTCAGTGTACATTTGATTGATTAGAACCTGTCTATTATTATTTTCTAACATATTGTTAATTTTTGCTTTTATAGTGACAAAGTCCTCGTGATCTGGATTACCTGCAATCCATTTCCAAGTACTGCCGATAAAATCAAGTGACCTTTTAATTTTTCGTGGTTTTAAATTTCGAATAAATTCCTGAATTTGCTTGAGCTCGTAAGATAAATGAGATGAGAAAGAATAGTGCCTGACTTCTGGGAGATTAAGAACAGGTTCAATATCTGTTACGAAGCGCTCGTATTGATCGATGTTGATAGTGTGGATCAATTTAAAATTTCCGTCTTGTATTTTTGCTCTTCCTGTGTGAAACAAGACGATTTGGGAGTTCGAGAAGTCCAAAATCTCAATTTTGGCGTTTACCAAGTAGGGTAAGATCCTGAAAAGGGAAGACTAGTTACGTATGTGGCTTTTATGTATGATTTTTCCAGATTCAGTTAAAACGGTTGTATTATTGTTTTCTTTAACAATTTCTTGTTTGTATCGTGCTGTCAATTTTGATCCTTTTCTTTTGTTTTGTTTTACGTAGATAGTTTCTCCAGTTTCGTATTGCTTAGTGGGCTGTCTCGTCTTATTGTGGTTTTTTATGTCCGTCTGTTGTTTCTGTCTTAATTTCTCAATATTTGATAGCCGAATTCGTTCTAATTCGTCTGGGTCTATTCTTGGAGTTCGGCCGAAATGTAGCTCAACTGGTTTTTTTCCCGTAGTGGAGTGAATAGTAAGGTTGTATTCGTAAACAGCACGCTGCAAGAGATTTTCGAAGGATCTAGGTGGTCCTTCTTCCTTTAGGCATCGCATAATCTCAGTAAGCGTACTGTGCCAGCGTTCAACTTGGCTATTTATTTCACTTTTATAAGGGGGAGTCTTATAGATTCGGATTTTAAGGTCATCTTCTAATAAGGAGGTTATGGAGGCGGACCTAAGCGCTCCTTCATTGTCGATGACAACGATTTCTGGCACACAGTAAAAGAAAAGTAAGTCTGTAAGGGGTTGTTTAATATCCTAGATGGATTTTGAAGCAATTATTTTAGCCTGGGCAAATTTAGAAAATTTATCGACGGCAGTTAGAACTCTATGTCCCTCAGTGCTAAAGAGATCGATATGAATTGTATGACCTGCGTATGCGGGGATAGGAGTAGCGTTTAGTAAGGGTTTATTAGGGTGTCGGTCGTATTTATTTACTTTACAAGTACAACATCGTTTTACTATGCTTTTTATTTTTGCCGACATTCTCGGAAAATAGAAATGCTCTAATAGCTGTAACCGATTTTCCTCGGCATTGCGGTGCGCTCGTTTATGTACCTGTAGTATTCTCTCTTCTTGCTCGGCCTCGTTAGAGACGTCCTCGACAAATTTCTGCGTATAGCGTATTCGGTAGCTACTGAAATGTTCAGGGTAAATTTCTTGGATGCGGCCCATATTCTCTTCGGCAGTTAGAAGACCATTTATGGTGTTAGGATTGAGGTAACGCTTGAAGATACTTATTAATTCATTATTTGAATATTGCGCCTTGATAAATATGTGTCTCGAATAATTTGGAAAAGGGTTTTGTAGCTGGTAGCTGTCTTCATTGCCGAATTTTAAAATAATTTGATTCCTGAATGCATTAATGGGTGACTCGACAGTAGGGATGAGGTTGTGTGACGAGCTCTCATCACTATGTTCTGTAGGGGTAAGGGAATTGATTAGGGTTGATTTAGGAGGCCGCGAAAGCGAGTCTGCGACAACGTTAGCTCTACCCGGCTTGTACTCTAGCTCGTAGTTGTATTCCTCTAGGATGGCTTTCCATCTTTTCATCTTACTGTTAGTGTTCTTATTGCTAAGAGCATAGGTAAGTGGTTGATGGTCAGTGTATATTTTAATCTTTCGAGAACCATAAAGGTAGCTTCGCAATGAGGTCAGTGCCCATATAATGGCAAGCATCTCTTTCTCATTGGTAGCATAGTTTTCTTCGGTATTTGTTAATGTTCTGGAAAGGAAGACGATGGGTTTTTTATCCTGAGAGAGTACTGCACCAATGGCGTAGTCAGAAGCGTCTGTTGTTAAATGAAATTCCTTTTCAAAATTCGGATGAGTCAGTACTACTTCTTTAGACACAAGACAATTTTTTAGATTATTAAAAGCATTTAAGGCTTTCGAGTCAAGGTGAACGATTTTGTTTTTGGATTGATTTTTGGACACTCGTCCGTCTACCCCTCTTAAAAGAGACGTTAGGGGTTTTGCAATTTTTGCATAATCCTGAATAAAACGTCGATAATATCCTGACATTCCTAAAAATGATCGAAGATCTTTCAATGTTTTAGGTACTGCCATATTCGCAATTGCCTGGACCTTTTGAGGGTTAGTTTTGATACCATCCTTACTTACTACGAATCCTAAGAATTCTATGTCCGTTTTCATAAATTCGCATTTATCCAACTGGATTTTCATGTTGGAGGCTTCTAAGGTTTTCAACACTTTTTCAAGATTACTAAAGTGTTCTTCCTCGTTTCTTCCAAAGATGATAATATCATCAATGTAAACGTAACAGCACACCCCTATGTGCTCTCGGAGAATATCATCGAGGGTTCTCTGAAAAATGGACGGAGCATTCTTTAACCCAAACGGAAGACGGGTAAACTCGAATTTACCGTTGTTAATGGAAAAAGCCGTTTTTGGTATGTCGCGCTCCTTGAGTGGGATTTGGTGGAATCCACTCTTCAGGTCGATTATAGAGAAAAATTGGTTTTTGCCCAAATTCGCTAAAATTTCACTTATTTCGGGAATGGGGTATCTCTCTGGGATAGTAACCGTGTTGAGCTTGCGATAATCTATTACCATTCGATACTTTTTCTCACCGGATGCGTCTTGCTTTTTAGGAACGATCCAAACTGGTGAATTATAAGCGGATTTGGAGGGTCTTATTATTCCATCTTTGAGAAGCTTGTTTACTTCTTTCTCAACTTCTCCTTTCAAGGCCATTGGGTAGGGATATGACCTGGAGTATACAGGGTCGTCGGTCTTCGTACGTATCTCTCCCTTTACTGTGCTAGTATACGTTAACTTTTCGTCGAGTTCTGTGAGTAGTTTCGAGCAATTCTTAAGGATTAACTTTAACCTACTCGATTGCTCCTGGCTTAGATGTGTTGTTCTGATGTTAATGCTGTTAACAGTCTCTGAGATATGCTGTTTCAAAGGAATGTGTAAGTTAGGGTGAAGTGTCATATAGTTTTCGTCTGTGTGAATGATAGCTTTCATTTGTTTAAGGGTGTCGTTACCAATTATACCATCGAATGAAATCAAACTTGGAAGGATAAAAAATTGAATTTTCGTTGCATCAGGGCCAAATAAGTTTACAAATGCATGATGCGTAATTTCGATGCTACCTCCTACGGAGTTAGCGTAGAAAGCTCTGTTGTTTGGTATATGGTTTCGGATGTGTCTAGGCTGTATATAATTTTTGTTAGACCCTGTGTCCACAAGAAATCTGAGACGCTCTCCACTTCGTAGTACATGCTCGAAATATGGGAGTGAAGAGCGTGTTAATCTAAAAAATAGATATCGTCCAGCTGTTCGGATTGGTCGATACTTGGTTCGTCACTAGTGTCCACATAGTCAGTTAGGGTCTGGTCATAATTAAGGTCCTCTTGGTTCATGTCTTGTTCGTATTGTTCCTCTGTAACATCATTGGTTTCATCAGGTTCTGTGTAGTACACTCTTTGTATCTTAGGTGGAGGGTGATGCCTTTGGGAGGCTTGTTGGGGACGTTTTGGTAGCCAACATTGGTTTTGGGGTCTATTGGCATAATTTATGGCGTGAGACCTGATGGATTGGTCAACATCCATAGGTACTGGTCCTCGTGGTGGTCGAGGAGGAGGTAACTTATTTTGGGGAGCCTCATGTTGGGGTTGTTGGTAACCTTGTGAGTAGAATCGTGGTCTCTGTGGCACTTGAGGATTATGGACCAATTGTGGATGAAAATCGCGCCTAGGGGCTGGTATTGGTGCCTGTCTAGAAGGAATAGACATCATTCTACGTGGTGGAACAAGAGGTGGAGTATTATGGAGAACCTTCCGTGGATTGGTGCTGGAATTATTCGCGTATTGGGCACGATAATCCATGTTTTGAAGTTTGAAACACAAATGTAAGGCCTGCGGTAGGTCTGCCGGTTCGCGAATGCTAAGCAACCGTGGCAAATCACCTTTTAGTCCTCTGATAAACGTATCAAGTGCTTTTTCGCGGTACGATTGAGTCATGATATTCATCGCGTCCTGACTCATTTCAATCGACCCTAATTTGTTAAGTATAAGAGATAGGTGATTATACACTTCTTGATAGAATTGGGAAACGGTATTCGCACCTTGGACTAAGGTTGTCATCTGGTATTCTAAGGTACCAAGATCTCTTTTATCCGCGTAATGCAGATTTAAACATTTGGAGATTTTAGTCCAATTCAGAGGGGTATTGTACGATTCTAATGCTATATCTGCGTTACCTACAATTTTGTTTCTTATAACCGATAGTATACCGTAATATTTCGGCGTGCCTTTTAGATGGTCATAAATATGAAGGATTCTATCAACGCTCTTTCGCCATGAGCTGAATTCACCTGGTTCCCCAGAAAATGTCCTCAAGCTCTTAACGACGTCAGGAATTCTATCCATTTCGGACAGATTCTCATTATTACTGATATTAACTGGTACGTCTACTTCATCTCCAATGTCAGATGCGGGATTCAATAATGCACTAAACATTTGTCTCCCTTGAGTACGGAGAGTTTCCTCAACTACTCGGGAAATAGTTTGGAGCAGTTCGTAGTTCGGAGCATTATTAGACTCATTATGATTGCCATTAATCGGTGGTTCTAAAGTGGGCAAAGCATCAGCAAGGCCATCGAGATTTAATCGCGGTGGTTGAATCAAATTATGAGGATTCGACATTTTTGAATAACTAAAAGATCACCTTTCCCGATAAATTCAAAAGATTGCAGATATTCACTATTCACTTCCTGAATTCAATCACTTTTAATTATTTCACTTTTGATTATGTCAATTCAAACGATTCGCTTTTCGAGTATTTTTCTTTTGAATTAAAATGAATTAAATATTTTTGTATATAAAAGACAATTTAGTGACAATAATGCAATAGCTTTAATAAATGAATATAAGGTAAAACAAAACATACAATTCTTAATTGAACCTTTAAAACTTTGAATTTATTCTAATTGAATCTGGTTAACTTTTTTAGAGAAATCAATTTGGCGTAATTTTACAATAATAATTTGTAATTACTTACATTAAGAACGCTCTTGCTTTCATATCGGATGAAATTTTGTTTTGTTCGAATTTTATGGTGAACTGCTTCGGATCCTTAATCAGCGATTGTCCTTTTTGCCTCCTTTGGTTATTCAAAGGCTACTTGGGGCTAAATCAGGAAAAACACGCGTGCTTCGAAATTTTGGTTAATTCCGGTTTTATCTTTTCCACTCCGAAAACTTTTCATTCGCGTTTACACGAAAACGATTACTTGGTTATCGCGTATCGTTTTAAAATTCGCGGAAACTTTGCGATAATGTAACGAAGTTACTAAAGATTCTAAGGATAAGACTTATCAAAAAATCACACGTGCGAAGCGGTCCCTGCTCGGGCGCCAGTTAATAAAAATATCGGGTTTAATTAAAAAAGAAAACAATTTATTGCTTCATGCCTGTTTGGCATTCTAATTACAACTAACTACAATTTTTGAAATATAAAAGAAATATGATTTTGCCTAATGTGCAATCATGCGATTTCATTGATTGCACCGATGACCCCAATAGTTGCAGACGTCGCTTTTGGATGTGGTGCTGACACAGGTGTGTTTGCGCGTGCAGCATTTCCGTTCGGGTTAACTTGTAGCGGGAATAAAAGCGGTGCACGAACAAAGGCAGCGAGAATGTTGCTGGGAGAAGGTTTTTGGCGGGAAGGAAAAACGGGGAGTTTGGTTTGAGAGCTGGAGGACAGCGGTTCGGAGAGCTTCTTGGTGGAGGACAGAAGAAAGAATCGAGGAGGAGAACGGGATTTAATTTTGAGAAAAGTGAATTGGAAAAGACGGGGAGAAGTCGGAGACGAGAAGAAAAAGAGGAACGAGAGTTTTGGATTTGGCGTTGAAGGAGTTGGAGAAGTTGGGTGTGAGAGCTTCTTGGTGGAGGACAGAAGAAAGAAACGAGGAGGAGAACGGGATTTAATTTTGGTAAGAGTGAGGACGGAGGAAAAAGAAGAGGATCATTCATCCGAAGGTGGGAAGATTTTCGCGAGCAAAATAAAAGAATCCGACCAAGAAAACTAACACCACATCGTGCTAACTGAAGTGTATTTTAAACGAAGATTCCGAGAATAAGTTAAAATCGTTTAATCGTTAACAAATGATCAATGTACAGAGTTTTAAAGCAAAAAGGAGAAAAACAATTGAAATAGGCGAAATAGCAACGGAAAGAAATTAATATTTAATTGCTGAAGTTTAGTGTCGAAGTTTCCGCGCTGTGTATAAACAAAACAACCTCATAAAAGCATGAGGAACGAAATTATAGAGAAGAAGTGAACTAACGTTAGTTTTTTTTTTTTGTAGGACTATATATTTGTTAGTTATAAATAGTTTGAATTTAAAGAAAAAAAGAAATAGGTACCCGAAGGATCGGTCCGAGCTCGGAGTGACATCTGGGTAAGTGGTTTGTTTATTTTCTTTTCTTTTCTTTTTTTTTATGATTTTTAGTTTATTTCCATTCGCGTTGGTAAATTTTACATTTTGGTTATTTATTGTTTTTTTTTCTCTTATTTTATTTTCATTTTCTTTTTCTTAAACTTACATTTTAGTTAACTTTATTTTAATTTCTCTTTGGTTGTAATAATTTTTTTTTGTATTATGTTCTGAAGCTTGAAAAAGTACATTAATGTGTGAATAATCAAAGGTGGTTTGAGGACTTCCTCCCCTTAGTTCCTCCTTTCTCCCGCGGAATTCTTACAGAAGGGACATCCTCTAATAGAATAACTGGCCAGAGGATGTCGAGGAAGGGTGGGAACCTCACCGGCCGCGCCTCGTTCAAGATCTGAGGCGGAAGGGACGGCAATCGGGAAGGTGATCCGTCGTGGATTTTCCACTACTTGATCGCGGCACTCGGGTCCGGAGACAAACGGCTCCACGCGCGCGGTCGAGCCGGTTTTTTTTTATTTTCCAATTTAGCTCGCGTTCTGTTTGTCCACCGATAGGCCGTCGCGAAATCCCTTGTAAAGTCAAATTTAAAATCCGGTGCGGACCCACGCATCGGAAAAGGCACGTTGTTTAAGTAATGAAGCGTGAGGGATCAAAGCGCTCAAAGGACCCCCCCACATTCCCGAGCCTGGCTAGCACAGAGGCGTGCAAGAACGTGTCGACCGAGCACTTTGATAGAGCTTCAATCTTTGTGGGCAGACCTTCACGGTCAATTTTGCCAATTTGTTTAGCTTTTTGGGATAGCTCTGCCCTCTAGGTCGTTATCGGGCACTCAAGGGATCGACTTGATCTCCTATCTCCATAAAAATCATTACAGTATATTTTTTTTATTTATTTAACTTTAATCAATAAATACAATGTATCTTACCATATCCATATAATATAATTAATTTCGTAAAAGTGCACCACCCTGATTTTTTTCAGATTGTCAGCTCACGCTTAGCAGCTAGGCTTTAGCCATCATCCAGGAGCCATGAAAACGGACTCAGTGTCATGCAAAACCAGAGGAGACTCACCCAATCCCAATGGAATATGCCTCTCCGTATATGGATAGGCTCTGAGATACTGGTACCCTCAGATGAACGCACTTATAAGGTGGTATGTCACCCTTTCATGACTGTCGCCAAAAACTTTATTAGTTTCGGATCAATGCGATGCAGAGGCAGTACATGATTAGCCAGAGATGCGGGATCCTGTCAAAATCCTTGACATAATCGATATAGCAACTAAAGAGGTTTCTTTGGCCTCTAGTTGTTTGTCTTACAACTGTCGAGTCGGTAAAGAGTGGCTCTGTGCAACCCCTTGACCCGACTCGGAAGCCCTTCTGCACCTTGGACAAAATGTTATTGATTTGGAGGTGCGCGTTAACCCTTCCACTGATAATGGGGGTTATGAATTTTTAGACTGTTGGTAAGTTAGTAATCGGTCTTGTGTCTTTGGGGTTCTGCATCGTCTCCTTTTTGGGGATAAAATAGGTGATTCCCGCAGTGAGGTAGTTCGGGAATTCCTCCGGCCGACTGATGACCTGATTTATGCTGTATGCCAACTAACTGTATATATTGCTAAATTTTTTATACCAGAAATTCTGAACCAGATTTAGACCACGACGCCTCCATTCATTGAAGCTCCTCTTCAGAAACATCCGCAAAATTCATGCCGGGTGCAGTGGTATGGCGGGTGCTTTCAGTGGTGATCTACTCAGTATCCCCAGCATGCAGGGCGGGTAACCACCAAAGTCCATCCCAATATTCTTTCGCTTCCGTCACCGAAAACTGTACTGTCTGGACGCGCTATTAGGATTCGTAGAATGATCTGAAAAGGGTCAGCTTCCTAGGGTACGTTATATTCTGAACACTTCTCGAGTGTCTTTTGCCACGACGTCTCAACAGACTGCATACGACAGAAAGTTTCTCCTTTAATGTCTAGAATTTCAACAATGGGGATGGGATAGTTCCTTCAAACCCTTTACACTTTATTTCTCGCCCAGACGGCCAGCAGACGCTGGCATTGGTATTGTTGATTTGAATCAGTCTAGCAATGTCTTGCCTTAGTTAGTTCCATGGTCGATGTCGTCGGTCACTCAAACCAATAACGTGAAAGCGAATCTTCTGACATTCCATACACAGCTGAGATGTATCACCATTGATTTTAGATAGAATTCTTGGAGTTGATCGAGGTGCATAGAGCCAGGGATTTCCTACTCAATGCAAAGGATCCATTTCCGAGAATTCAATACACGCTCTTTGGAATTCGTTCCGAACCTCAGCGGAGACTTCACTCTGCCTGCAGTGAGGCATGGTGTTGCAGATGTCGCCACCTCTACTCCCAGTTCCCGCAATGGCTTCAAGTTGAATACGCTCCCTGATGTTGGCTGAGATTGTGTCGCTGCTAGTAATAAAGCGTGGGCGTATTGGGAGAGCACTCAACGAATCTCTGTGCAACAAGGGACTGTAAGATGTTGCCCCTGCCCCCGCCGTTATTTCGTAGTAGGAGCGGCTGATAAAGAGATTGACTTTCTCAGCCCACTTTATACGCGTCTTATGTGAACCTATTGAAGTGGTTGCCACAGATTGTGGTGAAGCAGCTGCAGCAGGCAGAACAATACTCCTGGTCATCGTGGTGCCTAGACGTGCTGCCCATCACGGGAGCCCGACTCAGTAACCAATTCAGGCGACTCACACCGGTACCGGACCTCAAGTTTCTCCTTCTTCTCATTAGATGGATTTGTATTTTACACCTAACTGCTTGGTGTGGTTATACCTTCCTCAGTGGGTAATCTGCAAGGCTTCAAAGTTCCTGCACTTTCCTCACCTACCGCCTGAGACACTGCGGTGGCGTACAGCCATTGTGACTCAAGTTATTCATCCTACTCCTTTCTCAACCGGGCTTGGGACCGGCTAAACTGGTTACCGGCTTGTTATTATTATACGTTCTCCTGACAAGCACTTTTTACAGCCATGTGCTGCTATTATCTTTTTTAAGTCTTCCGGAATTAATTATGGATCCGAAGTCTTACTATTGAAAAACTAGGAGCTAGGGATTGCTATTAAGGATGAGTAGGTTTGAACTATAGGATACGTGAGAAAGACGGGGGTTCGTGGTCACCCCTAGGTAGCTGGTTAATTTCACAGTGGGAATGGCGTGTTATGGATTCAGAGGGAAAGGACGGCAATTTATGACCTTATTTTTGGCGTGATCGTGATGTTGCCGCGAAACAGAATTTTTTCACACTTTTGGGGAGTAAGGCATAATCCCAAGGGGTAAAGTATCTATAAAGCTCGTCAAAATAGAAATTCAGACGAGTTTTGCCGACGGAAATATGTTTAGTGGACGTGTAAAGGATCAGGTCATCCGCGTATTGTAGGATTTTGATGGGATTAGAGTTAGAATTCGGTTTAGGTAGCTAAGCGGTGAACAGGGATAACATGGGGACTGAAAGTACTGAATCTTGGGAAATGGCCTGCTGGATATATAGATGGGGATGAAACGTGTTGTTGGATATTGACTTAGGATTTCCGCCAATCTATAAAGCTAACAATTAGCTTACATAGGTACGGATGGAATTTGAGAACTTCAGAAAGCTTAAAATCCAGACCGTATTGCCATACGGAGTCGAAAAATCTTCTTAGGTTTAGCAAGCATTCTATGGCTGGAGTGTGCTGGTCAATACCCAGAAGAATGTCCGTTTTAAGGAATCATAGTGGGAATTCTCACTGGTCATTGTCGGCTGAACTACCACCTAGGGAAGCTAGGGATATCTACGGACACTGCCTGCAGGTTCTGTGAGGAGGAGGACGAAACCTCTATGCACGTCCTGGGACAGTGTCCAGCACTTGTGCAAAGTAGGTCGATACATCTGGGAGAACATTTAATACCAGATGCAAAGCTGAAACTTCTGGAAGTGGGGAACATACTAAAGTTCCTAACGGTTACTGGCCTGCTTGAGATACTATGATCAACAGGTACACTATAACCCGTAAAAGGGGCACAATAGTTCTTCAAGGACGCGGTGCGACTTTCCCTTAACAAAATAATAAATAAGGACATGTATGTGCTCAGTTGAATAGTTAGGTCGGAGGTGCGAACTGTGCAATTGGAGAAACACAGCACATCGATAATGAACTATCCTAATGGTCCGCTCGAAGATCTTCGCGGAGGACGAAATGATGGGGATGGGTTATATGAGCACTCTTCCAATCAGTGGGGAAATGAGCGTTGCGGAGGCAGTGGTTGATAATTGAGGAAAGGAAGGTGGAAATGCTTAAAGTACATTTTCTTAGGCCTATGGATTGAATTTCGGCAGCACCTTTCGATTTCTTATTTTTCGACGCCACGACCATCTTCGATTTGACAAAAATGAATAGGTGGGATGTTCTCCCGGCGATCTGGGTAATTGAGGGGATGGGTGAAGAGCTTTTATGCAGTTTGGGTGCGGTCGTAAGATGGGATCGATTGAAGTGGGGAAATTGATTGATTCATCTCGGTTTGGCAAAACTGCTAACAGATGTACAATGGAGTGCTTACAGGAAGTGATTTGCTAGGATTTTAGCTTTTTCAGGTAGATGGTTTGTGGCTTGTTGCAAGTGCATATTTTTCTGATTTCCCTGAATATGCCAAGGTTCAGTTTGATGTTGGAAAGGCGTTTGTGGAGGTAGTCGGTATATAAGGTTAAAATTTGTAAGCAAATTGACTGGAGAAGGTTGCGAATTTCTTCACTGTGGTTAGAGGACTGTAGAGAATATATATTTCTAAAGAGTCTGTGCCGAAGGGTCTTTTTGAATTTGATATTGTTGGGGAGAGACGGACTTAAGGATCCGGTTAATGAGCTTCCAGTTCGCCTTCTGATAATCCGGAACTGAGAGCTTATTCAGGCACAGTTGATTGAGGAGTATGTATGTTAGTTTTTAAACGAAAATGAGTCCTGTCTCACTTGTGCACATTTTGCCTATTTACTCGCGTATTTTGAAACCTACTTCAAAACTATTGTCAGTTTCGGGATGTACTAATCAAGATCTTTCATTTGATATTGACTACATTGGTTGAAAAAATTTTACATCCCCCTTTGCATGTATGGGGAGCCCCCCTTTAAACTCTACGTAAATTTATGTCGCTCAATGTATGCGTGAGTTTTCATAGTTCCCATATGTACACCAAATTTCGTTCAGATCGGTTCAGCCGTTTTGGAGAAAGTGACTGCGACAGACAGACAGACAGACAGTAAATCGATTTTAATAATGTATGTAACTACTTTGCCTTTAAAGTTATTATTCTAATCAGAGTGAAACACTGAGCGGAATGAATGGCAAGGTTCCCCTCGTTGAATTTTAGCTATGTACATAGGTATCTTTCACAAAAGTAGTACTTCGGGAACCACATGCTTCCACAAATTGTATGATTCCCACCGTGAGTAGTATGCATGATTGCTCCATGTCATTATATCCCAAGATTAACAATGTTAAGATGTAAATCCCCCAAACGATATAATGTTCGTAAGAATTAAACATATTGATTGCTTCAACGTAAACATTTAGAATTACATCCACACAAGATTCAATTGACTCAAAAGGGGAGACTACAGATTTGCTTGGAGCCCAGTTGTTTCAAATTTTTGTGAAATGCCATTAGCAGGTGCAAACATCAATTAAAATTTAAATTCTAAAAAAAACCTCATTTCACAACATTAGCCAGCACATTTTAATACTCAATACTATTCGGATAAGATTGTATCTCTTTGAAAAGAGTTATAATGCGGACGGTAGATAACGAATTAGTACGTACTGAAGGCCATGAGTTCGCTAACAAAGTGGTCTGACCAAATTAGTGGCTTCGTCGCTCAATCTGATAGACGAGCTGATAAGTTTCCACGATTGTCTCTGGCAATTCATCCAAAGATCCCCAGCGGGTTGGACGTGTGCGTCGGGAGTGCAGAGTTAGGTTTCACCATGAGTTTCAATCTCGATGAATTGGAGCTACCCCAGTGGGTTAATAGTGACTTTTTACGAACGGTTATTGAAGAGAGTGGCAAAGGGAAAAATGTTCAGGTGAAATTTAACTTTAATTTAGTTAAATTTTGTGTTTTTGATTAATTTTTTATTATAATTACATTATGTGAAACCATAATATAAAAATATTGTAAAATATAAAATAAGTGCGGTAACTGTGCTTTGGTTGGTGGCTTGAATAACAAACCCTCATGACACCTAATACATTTCCAATTAACAATTGTTTTATCACTTTATTATTATACAAAAAATATAAGTTTAAATTGTGCCCTGTGTGTTGGGGCTTAAGAATACACTCAAAGTCTTCCCTGCTTATCGTAAACGGCGACTAAAACGAATAGATATTTGTGGGCTAGCAACCTGCAAATTTCGATACTTCACTGCTACCGAAACATCATCAACGCCTCGGATAAAGACTGACCTCACGGCTACGACCTTCGGCTATCGAAAACTAACTATGATTCGTTTCAAAAAAGTTCAGAAAATTGAACTTTTATGATGCGTGACAGATAAGTTTGTTGCGTCATTTGCAATATGGCGGCGCTTTTCGTTTTCGGCTGCGACTTTTGAATGTAATTAATTTGATTGAATTCGTTTTGAGAACTGTGGAAGGCACTATTTGCGTTGCAAGTACTAATTATTAATGTCACTTACATTAGTCCCGTCGCTTCCATTCATAAAAATTGAATTTAAGCCGAAGGTAGTGCACTTTTAGAGGCATAGATTTGAAGATTATGTGCAATACCGTGATTTCGTGCGCGGACAATCGAATTGAGTGCTCCTCTCCCTCCCGTCACACATATAGCAATGCGTTTCTGTACTCCGAAAAGCCAAGTGGTAGCAGACGCGAATTCGGTGTCAGGTTGCCCCTGACGACTACCGCAAAGCGCGCTCTCTTCAACTAGGAACCGGTTCCTGACAGGATTCTCACTACAAGATTCCGGTCCACGTTAAGGAGCAGCACAATTGTACACTGCTATGGTGATTAGTAAGAAAGTGGTGAAGGCTGCTTTGTATGAGTAATTACATGAGTTTAGGGGAGGCTTCCTAAGGTTGGCATTATGGTCATATTGGTGACATATTATTCGAGGGCAAAGCTTGTCATAAGGTCAGTTGGATTTTAACTGGATCACGAATGAGCTTGCATGTGGTCGCAAATCTTTTGATGGTCCTGTGAAGGACGTTAATGATCGACTCCACATTCAAGATGACGAGCAGCTGAAGAAGTGCAGAGTGCACGTCACCACGGTTCATAACCATATCACATCCGGTGAAGTTCCTTCTCTTGTTGATGAAATGGCAAGTCACCGTACCATGCGGATATGGACTGGTCCTTAAGGCAGAAAAGAAATCATTTCCATAATCAGTGCACTCAAATGGAGTAAAAATGCTGGGATCGACGGTTTCTCTGCAAAGTTATTTATCGCTACACATGTAACTTCTGCAGATCTGCTACTTCCACTCGTACGGAAATCTTTGGAAACCGGACCGTGGAAGAAGGTGATGATCGTTAAGATTCTAAGGAACCCTTACAACTATCATACCCAGTTTTGAGTAGAAAGCATCAAAGAACTTCTTAAAAACTTGATAAACAGGCAGCAGACTGGCTTCCGCGCCGGGTCCTCCTGCAATGACCACATTAACACCCTACGTATCATTTTGGAAGAAATGGGGAGTGTATCTGGGATGGTCTACACAGGAGGGGAATTCCGGAGAACATAGAGAACGTCAGTAGGTCATGAAATTTTTTCTTAAACACCTTGGCTACGCTGATGATAACTTTTTGCTCCCTCACCTAGTCATCATATTGTTGTTTGTAACGACATTGTATGCATTTTCTTGGCCTACCTGTCCCGGGACTTGTTACAAAGATAGATCAGGTAGAGCACAGGGGAGTAACTCCCATTATACTTTATTTATCTCTTTCCCTGATCTCAGCATTGTTTTTTGTTTTACTGAGAATAGTGCAAGGTTGCCTCAAACCCTCCTCCCTGGATTTGGGATCAGGATACTATGTTAATAGCATGGCGGAGTTCAAAGTGGCATAATTAGCGATAAACAATTTAGAAATCGGGTATCAGGTATGAAAAGTTTCGTGAGTTTTTCATGTAAGAATATTTACATTTCTCGTGGTGTATATACATTGAGTATGCCTGATATTCAATTCGGTATGATACTGACATTTTATCTCTCACTGACAGGTCGTTTCACGTGAAAAGGGAGAATTTAATCTATTACAACTTTATTGATAATAGAAAGATGTCTACGAAACTTTCCAATATGATGTTCTATATTTTTATTTTTTATATTACTGGTGGTTGGTTGAACTTAAGGGGGGTTCGCAGTACATTTTCAAAAATGTAATTATAGAAGGGGAGGAAAATTTTTTCAGGCCTGCTACGTCAGGCCATGCTAATTTTTATCAGATTTTTCGGTTGTCCTCCCTTCAAGTAAGTGACCCCATTTTAATTTCTGAATCCCAACCCCCCCTATTCCTCTATCTTCTTTCGGATCATTGAGGCGTAGTGTGTGGAGCTTAGATCACCATCCACCTCCTTTTCATTGGAAGGGTTTTTGATAGTGTTTTAGGAAGTTTTTTGAAGGTGCTGACACAGTGCAGTGAAGTGCTCTAGGCTGGAGGAGCATTGCGGAGAAATTAATAGTTGTTATCAGTGGGACATAAGATGACGCAAAATGTAACATGTTCACAGTGGAGTCCATTAAAGTTGCATCTTGTCGTTAATATGCTAATTTTTTTCTTTTTTTTTCGGGACATCCTTCACATCGACTACGCTGTTGTGTGGAGTAGCACATGGAAAATGACCTCCACTGTTACTCGAAAACTCCAATTTTTCATTAACCCATGTCTGTGTCGTGTCATTGGAATACTCTAGTTTGAGGAAAATCAATTGATGAGCTTCGTCGGCGTACGGGCTAGATAACCAGTGGACTGGTTGATCAAAATGTGGAATTGACAGTGAATAGATCACACACTCAGAAATGGTGACAACTATTATATATTGGGGGATGGCATGCAATGGAACATGGAGCATGATTGACGGGTGAAATGCCCTTCACCTGCAGAGCTGTTCCAGTTGAGGAAGAGTTTAAGCTATTTGGAGTATTGGTGTAGTATACGGCATCCACAGCAGCATTCCAAACTTGTGTTCTTTGTGATCAATCAACGATCGTTTCAAATCTAAAATTTACCGTAGTGTCTTCCGTCCTGTCACTCTCTATGGTTTTGAGTGTTAGCCGACTACAAAAGACAATGAACGGCGCCTCGCGATAATGGAGACGAAAATGTTGTCTGTTATTGGCTTTAACTGCCAATTTTTCGAATTTACCCATAACTGATGTGATTTTTACATAGCTCTCTTTTTTCAATTTACAGATTCACAACTATGAAAGTACTCCTGCTACGGCTCTTGGAGATCACTTTGCCAGCATAATGTTTCGCATTAAAGTTACTTTTGCAGCGGATGAGATTACGAATGGAGTTATTTCGTTAATTCTAAAAACTTGTCCAGATACTGATGGATTGAAGAAAGAACTACTTGAAACCATAGATGTTTTCGACCGGGAAATATATATGTATACAAAGGTACTGAACGAATGTAGGGACATTTTAAAAAAATGTGGATATACGGATCTGCTCGCGCCAAGGTAAGAACGTTAAAGTAATGGTACTACTACAAAGGTAAACTATATTTTAGAAGTGGATCCGTAATTGCAAGTGTATAGAAGGGGCGTGGCGGGTTTTTCGAAATGTTTTAGTTCAAGGAGAAATCACATGAATTAACTCTTTCTCTTCTTATTTTTCTGACCGCACTGCATTAAGCCAGAGTCCTTCCTGTTTCCTCTTTGAATTTGGAATTTAACGTCCACATTGTAGTCTTCCTTTTTATGAATGATGGCTATAATCGGGAACTATGGATCCATCAACACCAGGCTAGTTGAAATTCCGTCCGTTTTGGTCTATTTAACTGTTTTGTTTTTCACAGGAGATACAATTTTTTAAAAACACATTGGATTCAAGGGAAACTGCCCTGTGGTTGGTCTCTTTTCTTAATTTCGTCGCTCACGCGCGAGGAGTCTTGCTCCCACTTCTTTTACTTTACGTTGAATAGATCTGATCATATAGTTGATGCCAGCATTCGCTACACCAGACTTTCTGCTACCGGTAATTCACAAACAATTCACTCTAGTTTCCTCTGAGGACGTAAGTGACCACAAGTTTTAGACAGTGGCACTATGCAGACTTGGAGTCAGCAGAGACAACAATCCAGTTTCAAGAATCAAGAAGTGTCCAATTGAAAACCTGCAGAGTGTACTGCTGGTATCCTTCATGCTTCGTGAGAAATTGGAAGAGTTTATAATATATCCTTCTATGCTTTCTCTCCTCCTTGATAGCAGGGATCAGCCCCTATATTCATCGACCGTTTTTTGAGCTTTTTTGTCGCTAAGGTCGTCTATTTTTAGATTTTGCCTCTCGGTGCTCCTCTCCGGCAAAGAAGTTAAGATAGTCTTCACGTTATGTATGACTGTTAGCTGCGAGGCCGATAATTGGTATAAGTGAGGTATTGTCCAGATCAGCGGCCAACCGATAGAAGGTTTCATCAGAACAGCCTTGAAGGAATCGACCCCTTTCGGACCACTGTAACCACCCAACTAATCATTGTTTCGAAAAAGTACGAATCAACACCTTTTATTTCATACCTCAAATGGCTATATTCGGGGGGAAAAAAATTTCATCCCTCTTTTACGTGTACGCGTCTCCCCCTTAAATTCAACGTTCACCATACACCGTACCGAGTTTCGCATCAAGAGGTGTAACTGTTTCTAAGGAAAATGCGTGTGGCAAACAGACACACAGGGAGACGGACAGATGGACATCTCCCAGCTATTGTCAACAGCTATTTACAAAAAGGAGGACTCTGGTATGACACAGATGATGGACCTCAGGAGTACATTGTCTTCGCGGGTGTTCCGTAGGGCTCCATATTGGGTCCACTGCTGTGGAACATCATATATAAAGATGTGCTCAGTTTCGGTTTCGGAGGAAGCGACGGTGGTGGGTTATGCCGACGACGCTAGTTGTAGTCAGGAACCACCTCAAGGATGCTGAGTCATACCCATACGAAGCAGTCAGTGCTGTTGAGTGTTGAGTAGAGAGTTCTGGTCTAATGTTTGAATGAAATACTTGGGAGTGATGATAGACGCGAAGCTCAGTGTAGGCAACACGTCCAGCATATTTGCGACAAAGCATCCACTGCAAGTATGGCCCTGACAAGGATAATACCGAACATGGAGAGGTATTGCGGATGTCAGTTAACGCTAATAAACTCAGTGTAGTTTACAGAAACACAGGCCTAAGGGAGTATTCTGCCTTCAGGACTGCCTCAGATGATGCAGCGTTCGCCATCTAGGGAATGATGCCGATTTAGATCTCGGCAGAAATGACGAACATGTACAATGCGTAGGCAATCTCGCTCTTATCGCATTCGAAGAATGCTGAAAGGGAGAGGCCGGTAAATTAATGACCACAGCTTTAGGAACGCTCGGGAAAGAGTCGGTGGGCTCACAGGCTGATCCCTGCCACCAAGAAGTGTTCGGAAAGACGACACGGTGAGGTCAACTATAATCTTACTCAGTTGATTATAGTTGTATCCTCAGTGGAGGATATTACCAGTGCCTGTACAGGTTTTAGCTGGATACCTCACTCGATTGTCCAAACTATGATGGTGTCCCAGAGGATCCAGAGCACGTATTCTTCCACTCTGCAAGATTTGTGGAACAAAGCAAGAACTTAGAGGAGGCTCTAGAGGAGGTGCTGGTACCAGGAAATCTGGTGCGGAGAATGGTAGCAAGTGAGAAAGATTGGAATGCGATCAACTCCATGATCGCGTCTATCTAGAATAAACTGCAAAAGGCCGAGGAGATGAGAAAGGCGCAATTACGTAAGCCACGTGGAGAGGAAAGGTGACCAAGCTAGAGTGAACTGACTCCGTCGTGTGATACCTTATGGTGGTTCCGCGGGGCATGGAGGGGGGAGGAATCGGGGATGGTTTTTGTGGATAAAGTGTTACACGTCGGTGAGTACAGACCAGTGCCTTTTGAAGATTTCCACCTTCTCAAAAAAAAAAGATGGACAGATGGACGAACGGATAGGCGGACAGGCAGCCCTGATGGATCACTTCGTGCGGATGAAGGAATGATCAGCGGATAAGTATGAATATGCACTTGTACGCATTTGGAAGTATGCGTGTGTGGACATGTTTATGAGCAGTTCGGGTAGGTGGGAGGAAAATGCCCACCCGTGGACAAAAATGGTCACAGGAAAGATACCCAAAATAATAAGCCAGTATGGATGAAGAGAGAAGGTGTAAACTTGCGGCAGGGCCCCCTGGGAACCTCAATACCTGCAGCTTTTGGAAGTCAGCAAGCAGGCTGCTGGTCGTCGATATCCTTCGGTGTTGGACTGCTTGGCCAGCGTGACATCTAATGCTACAAATAGCTTTGGCAAGGAGATGTTAAAACCGAGCACGTTCCCCCTAGAACACCAATAACAAAAGCGCAGGAGGATGCACCCAGGGATTACCGTTGGACTTCAATAGCCGTAGTGACACCAACTGCGTCCGAACGTAAGGGATCAGAGGAGGCTCCTCAAGATTGAGAGCCGGATCCGTGCAGGAGAAGTTCAACGATTATGAGATCTCTCTTAATATCCAAAGTGGTAAAAAGGCCAAAGGAGCTTCGTAAACGTCCCGAAATATGCAGAAACAAGAATGGAGGTTACTCTGGAGAAAAAGGCTGTTGAACAGAGGTCTGATCTGGCAAAGTCATCTTTCATTTTACTTGGAGCGAAAATTGTTGAATTGCCAGAATTTAGCAAAGGCAAACCCAACGTGCACCAAGCAATGAAGCATATGGCGAGAGCCATCAGGGTTCCGTATAAAAAATTACGCGATCGCGTATTCCCTCGATTTGTTAAAAGGAACCCTGATAGCTCTAGCTATATAGAAACGAAGGGGAGAGAAAACAGAGAAAAAGAAGGTTCGGGAAAGGAAGATGAACATTCAGGAAAGCAGAAGGTTCCCAAAAAACAAAAAGGCGTTTAACCCTCTTTAAGGAAGGTTCGAAGAGAGAAAAGCCCGAGGCTTTCACAGCCAAGTGCTGGGGAAAGTGCTGCCGTGCGTATTTAAAACCCTTAGGTCGTTATACAGGGCAATTACTTAGACGGAGATCTGCTCTGTGTCGGCAGGGAAGTTCAAGCTGAACGACTTGCAGGAGGCATCCATTGTAAGCCTCAGAAAGGCATACGGAGGCGCACAGACGGCTACCATCCGCCTAATAGCAGAGGGAGCGCGCAAGCTGCTGTATGCCAGGAAGATCCTTCTTGGATGGGTAGTCTTACCTTCATCTTAAAGAGCAAATCTCTTTCAAGAGATGCTTCAAGCGTCTTTTGTACGGACATCTGACCAATGCAGACGGTGTGGGGAAAAGAGCCGTATTTCCCAGGGACGACATACGAAACGGAAATGCAAGTGGCTATAACAAGCGAACTTCCCAGAAATCCTAAAAGTAATGTGTGGGTAGCCAATTTTACAGGTAGGGCATTTTGTGAGTCTGTTTGTGAGGCAGACTACAACTGGGTTTGTATGTACAAAAATAGACGGCATATACGTATATAGTTGTTATGCTCCTCCAGGCCTGACATTAGCTGAATTCGAGGACATGTTGCACAAATTGGTCTTGGGGTCAAAAGAACGGAGACAAAAACTCATTACCGATGACTTCAAGGCATGGCCCTTAGAATGGGGAAGTTCACTGACTAATTCAGAAAGGCGTTGGCTGTTGGAGGCTTTCGCGTAGTTAAACATCATGTTAACTGGCCAAAATAGTGGTATGGTTGGGTTGTGGATCTGACTTTTGTTAGTCCTTTACTAGCTCACGTTATGTCCTGGAAAATCAGTGAACACTACATCTACAGTGATCACCAGGGAATCGTCTTTGACAAGCCAAGCGGTTGGAGACCTGCTTGCCCAAGAATGAGAAGAACATCAGGTTGATCTGTGAAAACTTTCGTCAGTAGAAGACCTGATTACTACTGGAATAGTGAATTGTTTGATTTTTAGGTCGGTGTGCCAAATGAGCGTCCTAGAGAATAATGGATACGATTGATCAGGAGATGACGTAGTGTGTCTACAAAGGAAGCTCGAAATAATCTTAGGCTATTCAGCGGTGCAAGAGGGATTGCTTCAAACAATATAAACGGATATAAACCCATGGCAAAGCCTACAGGGCCTCCAGAGTTGTAATGGAGAGATTCAAACGTGAGGCAGCTCTGTAAATTACATGTCTTGATCTCCTACTGAAAATTGTCCCGGGTTTCTTTCCTCAGGGGAGCACGGGCGGTAACGGAAACCTTAAGGTATTCCTGTAATACCCCCAGTAACGACAAAGGAACTACTGGAAATTTATAGTAAATTGGGAGATGACAAAGCACCATTTCTCGACGATATACCAAATAAAGCCCTTACGCTGGTGGTTAGGACATATTTGTAGAGTTCTTTGAAGCATGCTAGGTGGATGGGATCTTTCCATAGACATGGAAACGATAAAGACTAGTGTTTCTGCCGAAACCTGAGAAGAATCCTGATAGGTCAAGAGCCGACGTCATTAAACTGGTTATTTGTTTAGCTGAAAATGAGACGCACGGAAAAGGTGGCAAGAGCAATTATTACGCAGTGATTACCCTTGATGTGCAAAATGCATCTAACTCGGTCAACTGAAACACTATAAGGAGGTTCCCGGGGGGCGACTGTTGTACCGACTTACTTAACTGTACCGACAGCTATTTAACAGGTAGAAAGTTTGGTACGAGACAGAAAATGGACCCAGTAAATACATTGTCTCCGCGAGTGTTCCACAGGGAGCTGTGCTGCGATCACTATTGGGGAGTATCCTGTATATTGATGTCCTTAACATTCCAGTTGATAGGAAGGCTACAATAATGGGTTACGCGGATGACATAGTGGTGATTGTTGTTGAAAAACCTCTTGCGGATTTGGAATGGTATTCATCCGGAGCGATCACTGCTATATTTTTTTTTTCGGGAGTAGGGTAGGTGAACGCGTTTACGCACAGAGTGTTGGACTCCCGCAACAGCACGCTGGCGGACTACCAACTAAACACCTCCCTGTCATCAGAGAACTAGCCTGGAACCGTTTGACACATTACTTCGGGCTAGCCCTCCCGCTCTCCCGGCTTTGGGAGCCTTCAAATCAGGGAATTCCCTTCACCAATGGGAGGGGAGGGGAGGAAGGGAGTTGTTAGTTCAGGGAACCCCTTACCGTCCGATCCCTCTGCCGGTCGAGTTCAATCTTCTTCGTAGTAAGAAGAGCCCGAACATAATGCGCAATACGATTCCAGCTGCCAGCGCTCTTCAGCATCTCTCTGACAATGTTGTCTGGAGAGAGCTCCCCTGTGTCTGCATAAAGCTGCTGGCGGAGGCCGTCCCACCTCTCGCAAGAGAAAAAGGTGTGTTCAGCGTCATCCGCCACTCTATTGCAGAACACACAATCAGGAGATCGCGCCTTCCCAACCCTGTGCTGGTAAGACTGAAAACCTCCGTGCCCACTTAGAAGTTGGGTAAGGAAGTAATCAATCTCACCGTGCTTTCTGTTCAACCACGGATCTAATTTGTCGATGAGCCGCGCAGTCCACTTGCCCCTTGGCTCATTTTGCCAAGAAAGTTGCCACTCGTTAAGGGTGCGTTGACGTTCTTCACGGGCAATCGCTTTTCTTACGTTTTCGCCCTTACGGCGATAGAGAGCTTTGCGCTCCTTGGCAAGGAGGGCAACGGGGATCACTCCCGCAATCCACAGCCGATTCGGAGACGGTGCGATAAGCAGACGCCACTCGCAAAGCTCCCCGCCTCTGCACTTGAGCGAGGCGTTTACGATGCACCTGCTTGTCAAGGGCATCAGCCCATACCTCCGCACCATAGAGAACGACGGACTGCGTTGCTCCCATGAGGAGACGTCTCCTAGTTGATATGGGGCCGCCGACATTCGCCATTAGCCGACTCAAGGCCGCGACTCCTGCTGCAGCCCTGTCCGCGGCTGCTTTGATTTGGTCGAAGAAGCTCATCTTCGCGTCGAGCATTAAACTAAGGTATTTAATCGCTGGTTTTGACACTATAGTCAACTCGCCGATCGATATGAGACGCAAGGTCGGGATTCTCCTTCTGGTCAGGATGACTACTTCGGTTTTTTCCAGCGCAGGGTTGAAACCATGAGCAGTCATCCATCCGCTTACCCGTCGCATCAATATGCCAAGTCTGCTTTGCGCCTGTTCAACAGTGCGTCCGGCAACAAGTGCCGCAACGTCGTCTGCATAACCGGCCAGGGGCGACTCTTCGGGCATATCGAGTCTCAGCAGACTATCGTAGGAAGCGTTCCAGGGGTCCGGCCCTTGGATGGATCCCTGCGCTACTCCCGACGTGATTTCCATCCTCCTCTGGCCCTCTAGCGTCTCATAGAACAGGGAGCGGTCTTTCAGATAATCCCTCAATATCCGCAAGAGATAGCTTGGCACGTGAAAGGAGTTCTCTAGTGTGCCTAGCATATCTGTCCATCTTACGGAATTGAAGGCATTTCTGACATCAAGCGTTATGAGGAGCACTATCCGTCGAGATCGGCGGCTGTGTGCCCCGGCTCGATTAAACGCATCTACGACCTCCATAACAGCATCCACTGTAGATTTCCCTGTTCTAAACCCGAACTGCTTTGCGGATAAGTCCCCGGCAGCACGGATCGCTTCAGCGAGTCTACCCCTGATGAGCTTCTCGAGCACTTTTCCGGCCGTGTCAATCATACACAGCGGTCGGTATGCAGACGGGAGTTCCGGGTCTCCTTTACCCTTACTGATCAACGCGAGTTTGGCCACTTTCCAGCGGCAAGGAAAAATGCCCTCCTTTAAGCATGCGTTGAACACTTCCAGCAGCAATTCTGGCCGTTGGCGGAACACCAGTTTGTAAACTTCCGCTGGGATGCCATCAGGACCTGGCGCCTTCCTGTTTTTCATGGTGATAACCGCTTCTTCGAGTTCTCCCATTGTGAAAAGGGGGCAATCCACGACGCCTTCCGCGCTATTTACATCAACCCGTACAGGGTGTCTGGGGAACAATGCCCGCACAATGCGGTCCATCTGGTCGGTGCTCAATATGCAGGGCTTCCGCAGAGCCCCGATTTTCCGAGTGACAAGCATATAGCCAAGTCCCCACGGGCCCTCATTCACCTCATTAACAAGATTTTGCCAGCCGCGAGCTTTGTTTTTATTTATAGCGCTGCGGAGTCTCCTTTTTGCTGATCTATATTGTGCCTTTATGGCACATGCCTCCTCGTTGGCGTACAAACGTTGTGCCAAACGGCGGAGCTTATGACACTCCTTCCGTAGGTCGACAATTTCCACCGTCCACCAGTACATAGAAGGCTTGTCGCGCCTGGGGCTTCTCCGGGGCATGGAAGCCTCATACGCCGTCGTTATCAGATTCATCACTGAATTTACGACGGTGTCAGCTGCGACACCACCACCCCCCGGAGTGCCCCCCAGCGCGGCCCTACCTGCTCCAAGAGCTTCGACGAACCTTCCGATGTTCACCCTCGCGACATTCCACACGCAGGGGGAACGTCGCGTTGGTGCTCGCCGGCAAGTAGCGTCAAACACGAACGCAATGTACTGATGATCACTTGCCGAGAAGTCTTCTAGGACTCGCCACCCGTCCGCCGATGATGCCAGAGATTCCGACGCAAAAGTGATGTCAGGAATGCTTCCTTCACAACCTGGGCGCCGAAACGTTGGCGTGGATCCTGTGTTTAAAATTACGAGCCCGGTTCTCGCCGCCATTTCCAGAATCCGTTTCCCTCTGGAGTCTGATTGAGGCATGCCCCATTCAAGAGCCCTGGCATTAAAATCACCGCCAACCAGGATTCGTCCCTCCGTGCTCGAAATGGCGTCCTCCAGAGCATCAAGCCGGCGCTGAAAGTCCGGAATCGACTCATTCGGCGTCAGGTAAACGCTAAAAAACGTTATCCCTAAACACCGGATCCAGACCACTGCTCACTGCTATATAGAAGTGGCTGAAAGATTCAGGCCTTGCATTCGCGGGGGACAAAAAAGAGGCGGTGCTTCTCACGAAGCGGCGTAAGGAAACCTTACATCAGAATGGGGAAGCACGTCATCACTTCAAAACCAGCAATCAAATACCTTAGAGTGATGATGGATGCGAGGCTGAGAGAGAATATGAGAGTGTGCTGTGGATTTAGAAGCATCTCGAACGAAGCGACTTATGCGGTAGCCGGAATGATGCCGATGGACATTTGGACCCATGAGATAAGGCGCATCTATGGATCCGGTTCCCCTTTTGGTCGGCACGCGAAAATCGCCGAAAGGAAGGTCTAGTTAAGCAGATGGCAATAACGTTGGAAACGGGAGGAAATGGTCCAATGAACCCATGGATTGATTCCCAGTATCAAGGTGTGGACGCAGAGAATACATGGTGAGATGAGCTATGATCTCACGCAGTTCTTCATAGGACATGGCGGATACTCTAAATACCTGCGTAGGTCTAAACGGATTCGCAGAGAAAAGGAAGAATCTGGAGGAAACATTGAGAGGAAGAGTAGCCCTTGAAAATTTAATTGGGAAGTGGTACCAGGTGAACTAGAATGCAGTTAGCCACATGGTGGGGTGGACTCAGTGCAGAATGAGAGAGGTAGAGGAGGCGAGAAGGGCACGGTTTTGAATGCAATCGATGGGCGAAGGACGAGGCTAGAGGTTTGTCCGCCTCGCGGCCTAATACTTTGCGGTCTTTCCGCGGGAAAACGATAGGAGTTAGGGAGTAGTTTTAGTGGGTAACAATGGGGAGGAGTTTAATGGATTGAATACTTTTTCCGTTTCAGAGTCTTATATTCTTCATTGACGCCGCATAAAGTTATAGTTTTTGAAGATCTCAAGGAGTTAGGGTATTTTATGTTGCCTCACAATGTTCCGGATGAGTATGAGATAAGACTAGTCTTTTCGAAATTGGCTCAATTGCATGCCGTTACCTTTAAAATGAACGCCGATGTAAGTATCAAATTGAAGTCAATCATGTCCGCAGAAATTATCTGTTTTTCATTTAAATATGATTCTTGTAACGATTTTTATCTAGGGTCGAAATGACTTCCATCTTAAAGGCACCGTTTTCGGTTTTTCATATTCGAGACGAATGGATTTTTTCTTAACAGGACCAAAATTCTTGGCGGAAGTAATGGAGAGTTTGCCCGGTTTCGAATCATGTGCAAGTAAATTGCGCAAAATCACAGCGGAATGGTTAATGGATAAATGCGTCAAGGCAGTGAATCAACCTGCAGCGTATAGCGTCCTCAACCATGGTGACTTCCACATACGGAATATGATGTTCAAAAGGAATGAATTTAACGCTATTTCGGAGATTGCTCTGGTAGTGCATGGTTTCAAATTGATACTCCAAGCAGGCTTACAGTTTGATTTTTCCAGGTGGACTTCCAAATCCCTCATTGGGGATCACCGGCCTATGATTTGGTTTACATGGCGGGGATCCTGCCGTACGAATTCCGTGAAATTGCATTCAGGCATTATTTCAACATCTTTATTGATGTCCTGGTGAAAACTGGATACGAGGGTGAATTGCCCACATACGAACAATTGCAAGAAGAAATCAAAGCTTACAGTTATTTGGGTAATTATTATCTCAGGTTTATTCTATCATCAGTGATATCCTTCCGTTTGCGTTACAGAATTATACTTTCAGTCAACGTTAGCATTATTCGTCTACAGGGATAGAAGCAACATAAACGTTCAAACGGAAGCGATTATGTCGGATCCAGTTGTAAGGAGGAGCTTATATAATGATGAAACTTACATTGCTCATATAAAGGAAACTGTGCCTAAACTATTGGATTCCATCGACATTGAATGAAACGAACTTCTGTCAACAAGACTTGTTAGCACTGATGAAGGGAACAAGTGGTTCCCGAAATATCGGTATTTGCAAAATAAAAATATCAACACTAGCGAATAAGAAAAAACAAGTTTTTGTTGCTTCAAACTACCAAAATTGTTTTCCTAATTTTTATGCCGTTTTGTTCATATAGAAGTAGCTCTCTGAAGGTGATCTAAATATCAGTCTGCGAGTTGGGTTTGAAAAATACACTCAAAGTGTTCCCTGCTTGTCGAAAGAGGGGACTAAAAGGGATAGAAAATTGCTGCTAAGCTGCCAAATTCTGAAACTTCGCTGATAACGAAACGTCAACAACACCTCTCATAGGGACTGAGCATTGACCTCAAAGCGAAGACCTTTGGTTATCGAAAACGGACTACAATTGGTTCCTGGAATGTGCGCAAACTCCTCGACAACGTTGCCGACCGTTCCCTGAATGTTCACTTTCTCCAACTCGAGCGAAAGTTCCAACGATCTAAGCTAGATATTCTGGGCCTAAGCTAGGTAAGATGGTGGGGCTCGGGAGAATACTCCTGTTTCTCTTACGGAAATGAGCTGGCGCGCTCTCTTGACCTGGGAGCCGGTTTCTGGCAGACTTCCGACTGAAAGACTCCAGTCCAAGTTAAGGAGCATCACAATTGTACAATTCTATATACCAACTTCCGATGCAATCAACAGCAGATTTTGTAGTTGTCCCTTGTCTCTTGGATGTGTCTAGCAAGAGAAGCGCTGACATCGCCCTCGAGTGGATCATAATCTGATGGTTGCTTATGTTCGCTTGCGTGTTGCGTCCGCTACTTCTCATAGAGTGGGTGAACTGTGACTCACTAAGTTCAACATCGACCACTTGTATGATCCAGCTTTCGCTTAACAGTGAGGGTTATCTTGCTGATCGAACGGCGCCTGAAAATATCGATGAGCATTGGGCTGTGATAAAAAAATGTTCTTTCTCGGCCGGTCGTCGGCCTCTTCGCGAAGGGGCGTCATAAAATCTGGTTGAAAATGCAATCATGGAAACGGATCGATGAACGGAAGGGATTGAAGGCTCTATTGACAGTTACGAGCGATGGTAGACGTGACGTGCTCGAATTCCGATCATCATCATCAACGGCGCAACAACCGGTATCCGGTCTAGGCCTGCCTTAATAAGGAACTCCAGACATCCCGGTTTTGCGCCGAGGTCCACCAATTCGATATCCCTAAAAACTGTCTGGTGTCCTGACCCACGCCATCGCTCCATCTTAGGCAGGGTCTGCCTCGTCTTCTTTTTCTACCATAGATATTGCCCTTATAGACTTTCCGGGCAAGATCATCCTCATCCATACGGATTAACTGACCCGCCCACCGTAACCTATTGAGCCGGATTTTATCCACAACCAGACGGTCATGGTATCGCTCATAGATTTCGTCATTGTGTAGGCTACGGAATCGTCCATCCTCATGTAGGGGGCCAAAAATTCTTCGGAGGATTTTTCTCTCGAACGCGGCCAAGAGTTCGCAATTTTTCTTGCTAAGAACCCAAGTTTCCGAGGAATACATGAGGACTGGCAAGATCATAGTCTTGTACAGTACGAGCTTTGACCCTATGGTGAGACGTTTCGAGCGGAACAGTCTTTGTAAGCTGAAATAGGCTTTGTTGGCTGACAACAACCGTGCGCGGATTTCATCATCGTAGTTGTTATCGGTTGTGATTTTCGACCCTAGATAGGAGAAATTGTCAACGGTCTCAAAGTTGTATTCTCCTATCCTTATTCTTCTTCTTGTTTGTGTTTGACCAGTGCGGTTTGATGTTGTTGGTTGATTCGTCTTCGGTGCTGACGTTGCCACCATATATTTTGTCTTGCCTTCATTGATGTGCAGCCCAAGATCTCGCGCTAATTGCCGCCTGCTCGATCTGGATGAAGGCAGTTTGTACATCTCGGGTCGTTATTCCTATGATGTCGATATCGTCAGCATAGGCCAGTAGTTGGGTGGACTTGAAGAGGATCGTACCTCTTGCATTCATCTCGGCATCACGGATCACTTTCTCGAGGGCCAGGTTAAAGAGGACGCATGATAGCGCATCCCCTTGTCGTAGACTGTTGTTGATGTCGAATGGTCTTGAGAGTGATCCTGCTGCTTTTATCTGGCCTCGCACATTGGTCAGGGTCAGCCTAGTCAGTCTTATTAATTTCATCGGGATACCGAATTCTCTCATGGCCGTGTACAGTTTTACCCTGGCTATGCTATCATAGGCTGCTTTAAAGTCGATGAACAGATGGTGCAACTGTTGTCCATATTCCAACAGTTTTTCCATCGCTTGCCGCAGAGAGAAAATCTGATCTGTTGTTGATTTGCCTGGAGTGAAGCCTCTTTGGTATGGGCCAATGATGTTCTGGGGGTATGGGGCTAAACGGCCTAGTAAGATAGTGGAGAATATCTTATAGATGGTACTCAGCAACGTGATACCTCTATAATTGTTGCACTGTGTAATATCTCCCTTTTTATGTATGAGACAGATAATGCCTCGTTGCCAATCGTCAGGCATTGATTCGCTGTCCCATACCTTGAGCACAAGTTGATGAACCACTTGGTGTAACTGGTCGCCTCCATATTTAACCAATTCGGCTGTAATTCCATCGGCTCCTGGCGACTTATGATTTTTTAGCCGATGAATTGCACGGACTGTTTCTCCTAAACTTGGTGGTGGCAGTATTTGTCCGTCGTCTTCAGTTGGCGGGACCTCCAACTCGCCGATGTTCTGGTTGTTCAGTAGCTCATCAAAGTACTCAACCCATCGCTCCAATATGCCCATTCCGTCCGAAATCAGATTTCCCTCTTTGGCTTGGCAGGATGAGCATCAAGGTGTATAAGGCTTCATCCTGCTGACTTGTTGGTAAAACTTGCGCGCCTGGTGCGGTTGCTCCCTGTACTTTTCTAGTTCACAGACTTGTTGGTTCTCCCAGGCTTCCTTTTTCCGTCTGTGAAGTCGCTTCTCCGCTCGACAGAGTTCGTCATAAGTCTCTGCGCGTGCCCGCGTTCTTTGAGAATGCAACATTACTCGGTATGCAGCATTCTTCCGTTCCGTTGCTAGCTTACATTCATCGTCAAACCAGCCGTTCCGACTCCTTTTGCGGCTGGGCCCAAGTATGTTTGTGGCCGTATCCATGATAACGTTCTTCAGGTGATTGTGAAGATCATTTGTTGATGCTTCATCTCCAGGTCCTCTGTTGACTGCGGTTATTGCGGCATCCATTTGCCTCTTATAGGTGTCGCGGAGGGTTGTGTTGTGGATGGCTTCAGTGTTCACTCTCACCTGATTGTCAGAGGGGATTCTAGGTGGGATTGTTGTTCGAGCTCGGAGCGCCATGCCAACGAGATAGTGATCCGAGTCTATATTGGCCCCCCTATATGTTCTGACATTCATCAAGGCTGAGAGGTGGCGGCGTTCGATCAACACGTGGTCAATTTGGTTGAAAGTGGTCCCGTCTGGAGAGGCCCACGTATGTTTGTGGACCGCTTTCCCCGCAAACTAGGTACTTCCAACAACCATTTCGTGTGACCCTGCTAATTGAATAGTCCGCAGTCCGTTATCATTTGTTTTTTCGTGTAAGCTATGGGAGCCAACGTATCGCCTGAATACGGGCTCCATCCCTACTTGGCTGTTAAAATCCCCAAGTATGATTTTGATATCATATCTGGGACAGACTTCGAGGGTTCGTTCTACTGCCTCGTAGAAGCTATCCTTCTCCGACTCTGCAGTCTCCTCTGTAGGGGCGTGAACGTTTATGAGGCATAGCCGTTCGCTTATGTTTTCAAAGCCGATAACAGCAGGTTTCATTTTTTGGCTGACTAAGAAACCTACTCCGAACACATGGTTTACTGGATGACCTGTAGTTTACTGTAGTGGCTCTTCTCCAGGAAACCGGTCCCTGTCCATCGCATCTCTTGCAACGCTGTTATATCAGCCCTATATTGGGACAGGGTATCGGCTGGCTGCTGGTCAGCTTCATCTCTGTACAGGGAGCGCACGTTCCATGAGAAAATGCGCAAATCTTTATTCCGTGCTCGTTGCCGGGTCCGTCGTTTTAAAATTCGTCCTGTCCGAGGCTCCTGTTGTGGCTTCGTAACGAGTTGTTTTCCGTGTAGGGTTGTCAGCCCTACCCAACCCCCAACCTGAAGGAGCAGTTGGTACAATTTGTCCCGTTTTTAGGTGCGGGAGACTCGCCTTCATCCTTCTTCGTCTGCAGCTTTTCGTTAAGAAAGAGCTCCCAGCGGTCACCACGTGGAGGTGGAGATAGGGTTTGGTAGTAGAGCTGTTGGTGTTGGTTCAGCAGGCATTTCCCAGGTTTTATGCTCCATCGTGGGTACCAATCCACGTTTCGCCCTGGGACCTATACTACCCTTTGACCACCGATACCGAGGGAAATCTTGAGAAGTTCTGCATAGTGTAAAAAAGGACATTTGTTGTTGCATTGGTCCAGCGGGGAATAACGCAAATCGCAATGATTTCAGAACTGTATATCGCATCACGAAAGAACTTGCAAGTGGTCGCAAATATTTCGATGGTCCTGTGAAAGCCGCAACGGTCGATATCTCACTCACGATGACGAGCAATTGAAGAGGTCGTACGGAAATCGTGAGAATCCGATACCTTTCCCAGAGAGTGGAAGAATGGGGTGATCGTTAAGATTCCAAAGAAAGGCACCCGGTTTGAGGAATCTGCGTGCTCCCGCCAGTTGCAAGTGTCATGGCTAGGTGGTGATTTTAATGCTAGGGCCCTTGAATGGGATGCCTCAGCTAGACTCCAGAGGGAAACGGATTCTGGAAATGGCGGCGAAATCCGGGTCCACGCCAACGTTTCGGCGCCCAGGTTGCGAAGGAAGCATCCCTGACATCACTTTTGCGTCGGAATCTCTGGCACTAACGGTGGACGGATGGCGAGTCCTAGAAGATTTCTCGGCAAATGACCACCAGTACCTCGCGTTCGAAGTGGTTAACGCTACTTGCCGACGTGCACCAACTCGGTGCTCTCCCTGCCTGTGGAATGTCGCGAGAGTGAACATCGGCAAGTCAGTCGAAGCTCTTGGAACAGGCAGAGTCGCGCTCGAGGGCGCTTTAAGGGTGGTAGCTTTGCAAGGGACACCGTCGTAAATTCAGTGATGAACCTGATAACGATGGCGTGTGAGGCTTTCATGCTCCGGAGGGACCTCAGCCGCGATAAGCCTTCTATGTACTGGTGCACGGCAGAAATTGTCGACCTACGGAGGAAGTGTCATAAGCTTCGCCGTTTGACCCAAAATTTACACGCCAATGAGGAGGCCCAGGTAAAATTTTACACCGTCATCACTGAATTCATCATCCCAAGCAAATTGATTAGACTTATTTGGCTGACAATGATCAATGTAGGACGCCAGATTAAAGCAGAAGTGTCACTGAAGGTAGAGTTTGACATCCTCGCCCGCTTCGAAAGGGAAACAAATTATCGTGTGTCCTCACTAACCCTTTGTATCGTAGGTGGAAATCTTCAAAACACGCTGGCTTCTTATATTACTAAACACTATACTTTACATTTGGATAATTAATATATTAATGGCACACACTATCGCCCTTTTTTCCCCATAACCGTGTATTCCATGTTTTAGAGTAATAAGGAGGCGCAGAGGCTTCCCCGTCTCAATCGCTAGGGCTTTAGAAAGATAAACCGTCACCATGTGTGGCCTTGGTATATCATCCCCAGCACATGTCAACAGTTCAGTTCTCTTCCATCTGTCATTCAGTCTAGCGGCAAAAGACCTGGTCGAAAGCGTATGCTGGTGAACAAAGGTTTTTCTGATGGCGTGCCGTGTTGTTGCCTCTTGTCCCTCTTCGCCTTCTGGAGAGTATCTAACTGAAATCTCTTTCAAATGGCTATTTCTCCTTTCGTTTTTTCCTAAGTTTGCTCTGCAACGGGCTTTCTGCTATCCGATTGGCGCTTGCGATGTTCTCAACGAAGGCGCGGTATATCATCGAGGACAAAGCCCCCAGTTAATACAGTTCTGATCATGCTTAGCTGAACCAGAAATTCATGGACGAATCAGCGCTCGATCGGGGCAACGCGTTCTATTAATACCGGTTCAATGCACTTTACCCGATCAGTGACCCTGGCTGCTTATAGATGCCACAATCACCACGTTGGCAGAGCTAGGCTCACACCACCCCATCAACAAGGAGTTGTCGACGGCTCCAGGGACTCCCAGTGTATCCCGACGAGTATCGGACATTTGCAGTTCGCTCTTCATTGAGAAATTTTCTCGAGGCTACTACCTAGGACCCAGGTATTATGCTAGCTAGGAGGTCAGAACTTCTTGCTCGGGCTCTTCGGGGTGCCATCCCCTGTGTCTTAAACGATCCATTAACACGTTCACGGTGACGTCAGCCGCCTTTGTTCTCCACTCCGGCGAACGACACGGTGACGTCCAGGTAATATTTACCCAAGGCCCCTGCCTTGCAGGCCTTCTAAAAGGTTTAGTTCTGTCCTCTCTAGGCCCCGAGAAGGATCAATTGATCCCTTTAGAGAAGGGTTGTAAATTATTTCTTTCTTTGAACTCCTATTGTCGGCTTCCTAAAAGGGTTGACCAGGTTTTCCTTCACATTTCTAAATAATAACTTGGTTCAGTAACTGTACATTATGGAAATAGATACTTAAAAAAAAAATCAAGTGTTGCGGGTTTGGCCGCATAATACTGTTCTCCGGGGCGGCGGACGACAGGGTGACGTTCATTAATTATTTTAATCCATTCGAACATTTTAAAATTAATAAATGTAAAACAATGTCACTTCAACTCTAAAGAAGGCTTATTCGCAAAAAATTGGTTAGGTGGATGAAAAAGTTAATTTGCTTCGAACCCGCAGTGAACATGTTAAGGATCGCTGATGACCCCTGAGGCTTATTCCATTCCCTACACATCTCCATGATGGTAAGGTCCTCAATTACTTCTTGTTCCTCACAATTGAGTATTTGTTCCGGAAATATTTCCGTAGTATGGCCAGTCCAATGCTCTTTACTGCATTAATCTAGCTTACGGCAAGTCTCATTGGTCTTGGCGTTACCCTTGATACCCCGGAGATTACCCCTTTCCTAGGCTCGGATTTAATTTCTTAGGAGCATTTCCCTCTTGCGAGCTAATTTCCGCTGCTTCCCGCCTTCTTGGTTCCAATTCTGAAGGCTTAGGTCAGTTTTGTCTTAAGGATCTTAAGGGCCTCCTCTGATTTCTGGCTTTTTGTCAGATAGCGCAGGTATCATTTAGCACCTGCGCCGCTGGGGCCTGTCTCCTTCCTGATGTCTGATATGGTCACCTAATAAGTACCCTTGTTCGTCCTTGCCTTGGTCTTCGCAGTAAGCTAATGTTGACCTTGGCTCCAAGTTCCATTCAAAATGGAAAGTCAGTTACCCCAGACTGTGCACTATCCAATGTGTATTATTCGCTGAACACCCTGGATTGTGGGAGATGTTTTGCGACTTCTCGGTCTGGAACCGTAGCCTTTTATTGAAAAGGGATTTCTCAGCTTTTCTCCCATTTTCGTCACCTTCAAAACACAGGCTATACACTTGCCCTCAGACGCTGATACCCTCAGATCTCAAGATCACAAATCAGGTTCCTTTTCATTATTTTGCAAGTACTAAACGAGAAATTAAGGTGGGTCACCTCATACTGGGTGTGGCTGTCACCATCCACTAACGGCCTTGGTGGATGAGAGGCTTGGCTCCTGGGGAGCCACATATAAACCCCAGAGAGAGATGGGTTGCTCGCAGGAGGCTGTATTCCGTATGTCTATCCGGCAGGCCACTACCTCACCCCCTTATATTACTATATTCTGTAAATTTATTGGACCCCTCCCCCCTCCAAGATCATTCTAGAATCAAAAAAACGGTTATAATGTAGAAAGCGCTGTACTTACGATCTCTAACTTGTTCCTATCTGAAATACAAGATATTCGTATATTTATAAATTACATGACTTCACGAATTTCAAAGAGGCAATGACCTGAAGTTACTATTGGGATTTCTTGTCTGGTTCTTACTATGTTGTGGGCCACATTCATCAATATGGATATGAGCACTTCTGAGGTAGGTTCCCAAAAGCACTGAGTAGGGGCCCCCATATAGAGCCGGGTCCAAATAGGTCACCCGCACTAACGGCCATAAACTGGTCGCTGAATACATTACTACTTAGACTATCTGTGAAATGTTATTTATAATTTTCTGTATTTTGTTTACATCTTGACAAATGTAAATTGACTCTTTTCGGGTCTCACATGATGCTCGTTGGATTCAGCTTTCAGTTGTTAGTGAGTTGGAAACTTGTGAGCTTAGTGGGACGTCTTTTTGCCTTTACTGTGATAGTGCTTTGTTGTTATTTTACAAGTTTATGAAATGAGTTTTAATTATGACGAATTAAATGCTCCCGAGTGGATTGGTGTCGACTTTCTTAGAGAAGTTCTCAAATATAACGAAAAATCTAGAAATATTTCGGTAAGGAAATTACTAACTTTTTGATAATTTCGCCGCTCAAAAACTGCATACAAAATCCTTATCAATAAATTCTATTATCATTGTCAATGCACATCTAAGATATGGTCAGCTTTCAAACACTAAATCGTTCGTGGATACTGAATAGCCTCAATCCAAGCTCTCGAATGATAAGGTCCAGCAATTTTCCGTGTTGAGGCGGACTTTGTGGATTGTGATACAATACAGACGTTATCTATTATATAATTTTGGGGGGTAATTTGCGCTTTGATAAGGTTTCCAACGAATTGTTGTATTAAGCTCGTATGTATCAAAATACTAATGTTGGACTTGGGCGAAGATAACAGCAGTGTTTGCTTGCGTTACTGGCTGAATGCAAACATACTGGACATTGGAAGCATGTTAACTCGATCGATCTAAATGGATTTAAAAATCTTTTGAAATAGTTGACTCTATCTCTCTATTTTCATCAAATATGCAGGAGCTACTGCGGGTATGCGTGGGATTTGCACCCACTTAAAACCACCCCCTTCTCTCGAAACTCAGTCGCGCGGGATCATCATTTAAGTATTACTTAGCGGGGTGTGTTTGTCTTTAGACGCAAGTCCTTTTGCTCCTATCTGCTTTCCTCCTTCTTTGTTCCTTCAGAAACCGTGAGCCAGTTCCCTTCAGCATCTCCCCAACTATATTCGCTGGGCTCACGCTTCAGCTCAACGCTTCATCAGTTTTCGCCCTGTGAAACATCACATGCTCTGGATCCTTCAGTATACCACTGCATCTAGGAATCATCCAACCCACAGGAACGCAGATACTGCTAGAACAACTACCGTCTCGTGTGAGGAACTGGTAAATGTAGTAGTTTATCTTCCCATGTTTCCGCCTAAGCTGCATCCTATCATCCTCCCATCTGCGTTGCCAAAGATCTGATCTTCCCGCATTCCTGCGTTCTGGGTGCGCCTCCGTACGTCCTACATGTATGTGTGTGTGTGTGTATAGTGGGGGAGAAGCTACAGCTTCTGAGCACTCAGGCCGTCTTGGCCCATTGTACTCGCCTCCTCCGTCTAACGGAATATTCCGGATTCGTTAACGTATCGCAGAATTTCCGTTAGTGGATGTGATGCTACCCATCGCAATTGGAGAACATCAGCACCAAAGATCTGATGCCTGATGCGTCCATAAGCGGGGCATTCACATAGGAAATGCTCCGTGGATTCCGCTTCCTCATTACAGGAGGGACACGTATCATGGTCGGTAATTCGTATTCTGAACATATGCCCAGCTAGTGAATTATGGCCTGTCAGAATGCTCACAATACACCTGCAAGTTCTTCTGCTTTTCGACAGAATCAACTTTGCGGTACGTATGTTCGGTTCTGGCAGGAAAAGTTTGGTGTGTCGAGCAGCATTTAGGCTCTGCCACCTGTCATTATGGGAAACTTGTTCCCAGTTTTTGAAAACAGATTTAGCCAATGCTACTGATACCCCAATTGCTGGCTCCGGTCCCGGCATAGGGGAGATTGACCCCTTTTTCGCTAAAGCGTCCGAGATTTCATTTCCCTCTATGCCACAGTGACCAGGTACCCAGAGTAGTTCCACCGTATTGAATCTAGACATAGAGTTCAAACGGTTTCTGCATTCCTGAACGATTTTCGAGGTGATCAAAGGACTGCTCAATGCCCTCAGTGCAGCTTGACTGTCACTGCAGATTGCGATGCGCCTGCCCTTCAACCGCTCGTCAATCACCCAGTTTGCCACCCTTAGGATCGCATAAACTTCGGCTTGAAAAACCGTTGCATATTGTCCCAAAGGAAAAGCCCACTTCTCGTTTTTATTCGAGAGGTAGACTCCGGCTCCAGAACCCTCTTCTGTTTTTGAGCCATCGGTGTAGAAGACTTCCGTATATCCCGCCACGCATTCCTCTGGGTCTTCGCAGTCCTCTCTACGCTTTAGGGTAACTTCATATCTTCTACCAAACAGATGTATGGGGACACGAGAATCGGAAGGCATTGTAAGAACTGGATTCAGTCCTCCCAGTAACTCTTCCAATGCTCTGTGCCCCCCACATCCACATTTCCCATAGATCTAATCGAATTAGTCTATGAGCTGCTCTCATTGCAGTGCTTTGAATAAATATATCCAGGGGCTGCAAATTGAGTAGTGCATTCAGAGCTGCGCCGGATGTTGTGCTCATGGCACCAGTGATACCCAGACACACAGTTCTTTACAGTGCGGCTAATTTACGGTGAAAACCTTTTTGTCTCACCTTAGCCCACCACACTATGGATGCATATATGAACATCGGTCTAATGATGGCAATGTATATCCACATTACCACATGAGACCTGAGTCCCCATGTCGAGGCAAAGGTCCGCCTGCACAGCCCATAAGCTGTGAGAGCTTGTGGCGCGGCAGGATCTGCAGCATTCGAAATTTATTTCGAATGTTGCGGATGCGGACGGGTATATGGCGCGGAACTCTCCACTCACTCATTTTTAGAACGCACCAGGGGAGTGGAGAATTAGCGGTGGAAAAATGCCGTTGGTTGGGACAGTAAGGACCGCATGGAAATAAGCCGGCCTCTTCTGTTCCAACCGCGGCGGTGTAAACACCTAAAAGGTGAATCGTATTCATATAATTGTGCAGTTTCACATGGCTAATAATAAAACGAAAAGCTAGTAATTTGTAAAGAATGAACTGGTACTTTAATGCATCCTATTCGGGTCTAAGAGTATTACAGCATAATTGGCTTTTGTCCCATTCAATTATCTACTAATATTTGAAAAAGATTTTAAAGTGGTGACCCCGACGTGATAATGGGTAGAGGAAAGCAATTGACTACGGCGGATCAAAGATTATACAAACATTACATGAAGAAGGTAAGCCCATAGCGGAAATTGCTCGGATTACGAAGCGCAGCGGATATACCGTCCGTAATATGTATATCCGGGATCCCGAAAATTATGAGAAGAAAATGTCTACAGGGCGGCCAAGAGCGGTAAGTCCTCGGCCTGAACGGATGATTATTAGATTAGCATCCAATTCTACGCTAACCGTATGGCAAATCGCGGGCAAGACAAGCATTGACACTGGCATTAGAAATGTCCAAAACATTATTGCACGAGCAAAGCATCTTAAGCGCCGCAAATTACAGAGAAAACCGCCTCTCGCAGAAAAGCACAAACTGGCCAGAATGGCTTTTGCCGAAAATCACTTGCGTTGGAAGACAAAATGGCGCCGTGTAATTTTTACAGACGAGAAAAAATTTAACCTCGACGGACCCAACGGTTTCAGCTATTATTTCCATGATTTAAGGAAGGAAGAGAGAGAATGTTAAGCAAAAGACAGTTTGGTGACGGAAGTGTTTGATCATATCCCCATCAGTACTGGTTCTAAAAACACTGCAAACCCTCAAAGACATCAGCAGGTAAACCGAATGAACCGTCCGTCTCTGAGAGTTTGCGAGCGCACACATGGAATGAATAGCATCCGGGTAGAAATGAGTTTCCGATAGTATTTCGGCCAGCCAACATTTTTGCAAGCACTCCGGTAGCATTGGCTGCCTTTTGACATGCATAATCTGGGTGCTCCCTAAAGCTCAGTTTGGCGTCATTCATCATCCCTAGGTATTTGATGACCGCCGATCGTATGACCATCGACTTCCACTTTCACAGGTTTTTCTTTCTATGGCTCGTTATTAAGTTCGCAACCGTTTTTATGTCAGCGAAGATCAGTTGGGCTCATTCTAGCCACTACTTTACTGCTCTCACTGCTTCTGTCGCATAGACTTCCACATCCTCTCCTTGTCTTGTTGTAACAACTATAGCCAGGTCATCCGCTAAGCCGACAATCGTAGCCTTTTCTAGAACGGGAATAGCAAGCACCTACACTGTACCGATGTACTTTTTGCGGCCGTCATCCTTCCTGTATCAGGGAGTCCTCTCTAAGATGTAATTTTCAATCAGATTCGCTAAATATCGGGAACAACTATGTCAGCCACTGCCTCTTTAATTCGGTTCCAGACGGCGTTGTTGAATACCTTTTCGACATCCAATTCCAGTGCGGCACAGCAGATTGGCCGCCATGTTTATTGAGTCCACTGTAGAGTAGGCACGCCGAAAACCATACGGGCGTTCCGAAAAGCCATTGCTGCTCTCAACGACGGGCGGCAGTCTGTTGTAGATGATTCGTTCCATCACCTTCCCCATTGGATTAGACAAGCAGATAGGGCGATATGAGGCTGAATCTTGAGGTGGCTTAGTTAGTTTGGGAAACAATACCAACTTTTGCTTTTTCCACTGAGCAGGAAATATTCCTTATTTTAGGTGGGACCTAGTCTTCACTGCCAGCTTCAAAGCTCTATTAGGGATGTCACCTAAACCTGGGATATTGTTATCGCTGATCTGAGCATATTTCCCACAGCTCCTCCTCAGTAAGTAGGTGTTATGCATGTCATGCACAGAAACAGAGTGGTAACAATCTCTTTCAGGAGAAGCGGGCCAGTCGCCGGAGGCGATCTTCGGAGCCTTTTTATTACCAGACTTTAGGCCCCATCCCAAGGGATTATATCGGCATGGTCGGACAACTGTTTGAAGCAGTTAGTTTTACTCCTTCAAATGACTTATTTTCACTGGCCACTCAGCTGTCTATGTATATTCTCTCGACCGTCGGTACCCGGTTTTCTCTTAAGCCTCTGGTAAAGCTTCCCTGCCCAGAAAAATATGTCTCGCGAATCAACGATTTGGTGTTCCATCCGTAGTTGTGTTGCCTGCAGGGTGGCAGTCGCTTCTGGGCATAGTAGCATCGGATGCTTCCGTCACTCGTTGGGTGACATATCCATAAATATGTCCTGTCGTGTCCCCTTCAAAAGTTTTTGCCGTCCAAACGAGCAAAGCACTCATCCGTTCTGACAAATCAATCCGGATGCTCCATTAATTATTTTCCGCAAACTCATAGTGCTGCTTGGCCCGTTTGGACTTTTAACCTGGTTTCGATATGGCCAACTAATTATGACTACATCGATGTTTTTCTTGCGAATGGTTTGCGAAAGTAGGTTCTGCGCCGCACTGCCCGGCCAGGATTTGTATCAGCAGCATCTGCGATTTGCGTCGGAGCTCTCCTGTATTCCGGATCCTTGCTGGTGCCTGCAATGTGCCGATGGTGCACGCCCTCCTTCCATTTAGATAGTACACAATTCGGGTCAGCTCCACATCTTCTGCATTGCTTCGACCTGTCAATTGGACTGGTGCAATGTGACCGAAGCTAAGGCATTTAAAGCATCGCTTCAGTGCCATCTGTTCACTAAGTCGACTCATAACCCAATCTATTCTTACTTTCCCTGGTGCTAACAATTTGAGTGTTGCCTCCACTGGTAGGTTGAAGATGGCGATTTTTTGTTTCACCGTTGCCTTTCCTCAGCTTTTTTACCGCTGACCCTTATAATCTGATAAAATCGAATCGCTTTTCCAAGGCTTCGCGAAACTGATATCATTAATATCTTTGCAAATTATAGTGATCCCCGGCCTGTTAGCCCCTGTGTCGGTTTTCTGTCCGATTAGCTCATGAATTTGTCTACGGTTACATCTTTTCTGGGACCGTCTAATGCTTCCGAATTCGTGAGTTCAGGATCTGCCTTCACTTTCCAGAGAATGTTAGTGTTTGAAGATAATGATCACCTGCGGTGCCATCTTCATCTGATCTTTTTTTTCGAGGTGCCACCTTTCCTCGAGCCTCCATATCCTCCTTGAGAGACTTGTTTCCTTTTTTCGGAGTGGCCGCTACGTGAGCATCGCTAATAGTTTTATTCATCCTCTTCACGTGCTCCACTTTTTTGGGAGCAGAGCCCTTTTCCCTTTCGGGTTTGCTAGCCCGTTTATGCTGTCAATCGTTCGGGCAGCATCTCCCCAGTTTTTCTTGTTCGTGTTTTGAATAGGCGTTACTTGGGACGTCTGACTCACTTTCACGCCTCTTTTGTCTTAGGCCTTGCCGTGCGTGAGCTGCCTCTCATCGTCACCATTATATTCTGGTGAGCATTCCGGTGCTCCTTGATGAATGTCAACAAATGACCCTCCCCCCTCCCCCGATTGGTCACTGGCTCCAACATCGCTCGGGTAGTGTAGAGTCAGTATACTTCCCCTACACGTTTGCTACTCGCGGAACGTTTTCGACCACGGGGCTTGTGTATGTGCACTGAGGCACTGCGGTCATTGGATGTCGACTACCGAGCATCCGCTTGCTCACTCCCAAAAACCGCCAGTGCTGGGTTCTGTTTCTCCATGTTTGGTTTTATTTCTGTGTACAAAGCTCACATGGTCCGCATTACGTCTGCAACCGATTACATTCCACTGCATTAATTCAGTGAATAGCTGGGGGTTTTGTCGCTTGGTCAGAGGTAACTCTTCTGACCCCGCCTGACCTCTGCCCTCGAGCATTGAGTCATGGTAGAGAGTTCACTTTTCCAGATCTCAGACTCTCCCTCCGTTTCGGGTATTTTTGTAGTATTGCGGCCTACTTCAGACATACTAGTGTTTCCTTATAGGTTTCTCTAGGTGCTGTTGATCCATTGGGTTTCACCTCTGGGATAGTTTGGTTTCTTGGTTAGTTAAAGGGAGTTTTGCGCCGTTTACCACTGCTGGCAGTGATTCCAATCTTTTCCTTTTTGTTTGATTTAGAGTTCCGGTTCTTGGGACGGAATGGGTGCCCAGACGTGGTTGGTTAGGTTCTTCCCTTTCCCTTACTCTTTCTATAGTTCTTTTCCGTTCCAGATTGCTTTCTTTCTGGGCATGGTCTGTCCAGAGCGAGAGTTTCCGCTGCTCTATTGAGTTGCGGAGGGGGCGGGCTTAGATTTCTTCTCACTTTGAATTGCATATGGGTTTATTTTTTTGGACCTAGGGTGAAAAATCTCTGTTACTACTTTTCCAAAAAGATGTTAGGTAGGTATCCAGTAGAATTCAGACAGGACTCACTTTCAGAAACTACTCAACATAAAAAAATTAAAAACAGCGCGTACCACTTTGGGTTCGATTTTCTCAATTACCGCTTTACCACGAATGGTTTCTTAGGAAATTACCTTTATCAACTCGCAGTGAGGTAACAAAACCTAAAAATTAAATGGTCTTGGGTTTTACATTCATTTGATTGTGGACCACACTACTTTCAAGGAGCAGCTAATTGTTATCGTTCAGTGAACCGACCACTCTTTTGGACAGATATTTACTTTTTTAAGGTTTTGTGTAAAACAAAACTTTATTAAAATCGGTTTATGGTCTGTCTGTCGCAGCCATTTTTCTCGGAAACGGTAATAGCGATTGACACTAAATTTTGTGGAAAGTTGGAACTATGATTGCTCACGCAGACTATGAGTGACATCTTTTTACGTCGAATTTAATTTTTTTATTTTTTTATTTTTTTTTATTTTTATTTTTAATTTTTTTTCACCGAATATAGTCATGTCGGGTATCAAATGAAAAGTATCGGTTAGTACTTTCTGAAATCGGTGTTAGTTTTGACATTTGCTGCAAAGGCGGGAATGCAGGTGGTCGAAAAAAATCATTTCTTTCACGGATCCCAACTGAAAAATTTGAAAAAATCAAAAAGCTGCCACTGTATAGTGCCTAGTCCCTGAAATTCTCTCCATACCGATGTCTGTTCAAATAAAGTTCATAATGGTATATTACTATTATTTTTAGTAATTGACTGCAAACCCCCTTTTAAGTCCATCCTTGTAATATAGAGCAGGATCCTACCAAGCTTGGTGGAAATCGCACTATTATTAACAAAGTTATAATACGTCAAAGTTTGAATGGCTTGAATGGCAGTATCATGCGAACGGGGATATTCTCACATAACATATGCATATATAACGTGTTAGGTAATAATGGGACCAATGTCCACTCAAATATTTTTATAAAAGAAATACACAAAACCTTTATATAAATAGATTAGTTTAAAAAATTTACTACTTCAAACATGTGAATCATGAAAGGATCATATAAGCTAATACCATTCCTTGTCAATTTTCAGATACACAATTACAAAATTACCCCCGCCACAGCGCTTGGTGACCACTTCGCCAGCGTAATGTTTCGTGTTAATATAAACTATTCCGTCGATGAAGATATATCGAATAAAAATATTTCAATAATCATAAAAACCGTCCCAACTGCGGAAGGTTACAAAAAAGGAATGCTCGATTCTGTAAATGTTTTCGATATTGAGATATTTATGTACACCAAGGTTTTAAATAAATGCACGGAGATTTTAGGAAAATGTGGATATACCGAGCTGCTGGCACCTGGGTGAGTGTAATTTCATATCTTTTTTTAATAAAATTCAACTAAATTCCTTCCTTTGTTCCTCCTCCTGTGAAGTTTAGTGGAATATATATGGTTGCCATTTACCCCTTGGTGGAGTACAACATGTCAACCAAACCTATCCGCCATTGTTCGCAGTTAGTTCAAATGCCCTTCAGCTCCCCCACGACTCCCCGATACGACCGCACTGCTCCTCTACTGTTCTGCCAAACACCCTTGGGGAGACTCACTGTCCATCTAGAGAGGGTGAATGCATTACATGGCGTAGTGCTTAATGTAACGATCAATGATCAAAGTCCGTATGAATGCCAGTGTCAGGCAAACGTACCTTGATTAAATGGCGCAGATAGGTATTGATGAAGGTTGTGAGTAAGTAACAGTCAGGCTACTCCCAAATAGCAACACTAGCTTAGAACAGTCTCAACTTGACTTTAGATAAGAAGAGAGCGATGGCCCGTCAGACTGAGAACTTCATTTTTGTTGGTGTTTATCTTCAGTCCAACTCTACTTGCCTCTATTTCCAAATCCAGAAACACCAGACCAGTCCATGACCCGGTGAGAGAGTAAACAGGTGTTTTCAGCATAGTCGAGGGGTTTGAGGAAAGATGAATCGAACTTGCATGTGGTCGCAAATCTTTTAATTGGTCCCGTGAAAGACATCAACGCTTGACTTCTCATTCACGATGACGAGCAACTGAAGAGGTGGAAAGAACACTTCAGCCCTCCCTCTGGGACGTGGCCGACCTGTGTAGAACCCAAGAAAAAAGCGTTTTTAATGGAAATCCAATGCTCATCGATGTGCGGTCCGCAAGATAACTCTCCCATTTTTGAGCGACAGCTGGATCATCCAGCTCCCGATGCTGAACTTTGGGGGCTGCAACTCTCTAACCCTGCGAGAAGTGGCGGATGCAACACGTAAGCAAAGTGGTTTCTTTCAAGGCCAATGTCGCTGGTTCTCTTGTTACAGACATCCAGAAGGCAACACTTAAATCTACTACCAATCTGATTGCCTGTACGGTGTTGGTCAATTGAAACCTGACTGACCTTATGGCAGACCCCGGATTAGAACAATGTGCCATCAATCACGAGGCAGTGAAAGTTACAGAAATCCGCGAATCTCCCACCATTATCATCACGGTCACCAAGACCATGTTCCTCCATCACATCTCCGAGCAGCTCACCTCCATCCACTCAGATCACTCATCATGATCACATTGTCATGTTTAGGAAGCCCCCGTTAAGCTGCGTGTAATTGATCGTAGAAAGCATCCTTCGAAATCATGGGAAAAACAATTCGAGACGTACAAACTGATTTCATCCAGAATGACCAGGCGGTGCGAGATTTTGGACTGCACATCAATGGCACCGACAAAATATATGCTGGCAACGTCAGCACCAAAAACCAACCAACCAACAATATCAAATCGCACTGGTCAAATGAGAAGAACAAAGATAAGAGATGAGGATGGATGAGGATGATCCAGCCCGGAAAGTCTATAAGGGCAATATCTATGGTAGAAAAAGAAGACGAGACCCTGCCCGATATGGAGCGATGGTATAGGTTAGGACGCCAGACAGCTTGTAAAGATATTGAATTGGTCGACCTCGGCACGCGGCAGCTCAGCGGGGGCTTCCTAAACATGACAATGTGATCATGATGGGTGATCTGAATGGATGGAGGTGAGCTGCTGGAGTTTCTTATTAAGGTTGGTAATGAGGAGGCTGACTGACTGGCTCGCCGAGGGTGGGCATCCAAAATGGTGGGGTCAGAACCAGCTTTTGGAATCCGGCCATCTACTGTCAAGTCTGCTCTGAAAGGTGAGATTGAAAGGATTCACGCAGCCGAGTGAAGAAATTTTAACTCTTGCCGTCAGACGAAAATCCTTGTCAAAGAAACTAGAGCCGCTAGAGCAGCATTTTTGTTGTCCCTTAAAAAGTGGGGCATGAAAACCATAGTAGGGCTTTTAAGGGGAGACTGTTCCTTAAACTACCATATGGGAAAGATTGGGGTGGTGGTTTCGGCTATGTTCAGCCAATGTGAGGAGGAAGAGGAGACGGCCCTGCACTTTTCATGCATCTGCCCGGCCTCCTCAGATCTTAGACGAAGACACCTTGTTAAGGTTTTCTTCAATGAAGAATTTGCACACTCTTTGCTTCTGAAGAATATTTTAAGATTCACTAAAGCTTGCGAACATCGTAGGCGGGAAACCATTGAATAGGCGATTTACGGTGGTAGTACAATGGGCCTAACAATGACCTGAGTGCTTGTAGTTGCGACTCCCCTAAGTAGACTAAACTAACTAATTAACTTCTTATTAAGGCAACCCTAGACCGGACAACGGTTATTGCGCCGTTGATGATGACGACATAATGATGGTGGCCGGTGGTAGGTTAATGGAAAAATCCGTCCAGAACTACCCGCAGCATCAAACACGTATGCAGAATGGGGTATTTTTGCATGGTTTGACCCAGACTGTGTGAGCCCCAGGATTTCAACGAAACCCTTAAGGGATTTAGGTACAATACCTGTAGCTAATAATATTGTAGGAACTGCAACCACTCTCTTGAGGCGTTGGTTTGGATTTCCCAAGCCAATGGCTCATTGTTCGGCTTATTTTCCACGTATTTCTGATCAATGTTGCTGTTATGAAGGATAGCGACATTAATAATATACGTGGAGCGACCCGCCTTGTCAGCTAACAACATGTCAGGCTTGTTGTGGGCTATATGACGTTCAGTTAGAACTTTCCGGTCCCAATGCATGCTGTAAGTTTGACCATCAAGTACTGCCTTCAGCTCATATCGGAAAACTGGACATATTCTCATGATCATCCTATGCTTATATGCAGGGTTTTGATGAATCACCTTATTTACAACATTATGCCTGTTTGTGTATTTCAGTGCGCCATACTTCTATAACGCCGAACCACACATTCTGCACTGGTTGTTTACCACTCGATCTTTCAGTATGAGCTTTTTATGAGCTCGGGTGACGATCACGTCGGCCGGCCGTCCCGAATGGCACACGTAAATCCTTCCGTCTCAGTAAAGAGTTCCCGAACACACAATTATCCGTTAGACAGATGGAGATTGACAAATGGCTGCCAGAGACAGTTCACCCCACTCAGAGGATGGAAATATCGAACCTTCAAGTTAGGTGGGGTCCTCCCGCCATCTGCCTTACAAACAACCGCATGCAAAAGACTCGCCTGTTTTTTGCTGTAAAAGTAGGCGCGTTGAGATTCGCCTGGGTAGTGATGTTGCTCCGCAACGTCAACCACGTCTTTACCTCCGATAACGCGAGGTAGGTTCATCGGTTCCCCGGAAGAATTTGTGTTATGCATTCGGAATTCGGACATAGTAGTCCCTATCTGCTTTTGGACGATCGGTCTTTGTCCATGGCAATATGCCGAATGCATAAGGAATAGCGAACACATCCAATGCGTTTATTTTATTCACTCCTAAAAGATGAGATGGCAGCATCAGTTTCAGAGAATCCTTCGGATCACCAATTCAAACATAGATTCCTTGCAGAATTCCTAGATACTTGTGGAAGTCGTCTCGGTCATAGCTTAGATTTGAAGGTGACCAATGCTATGTCCGGCATACAGCTGGCGATGAATTTCGGGATGGCTTGGACTCTCAAATTCTATCCGAATATCATCGTGGTCATCGGTACCAACGTATCACCTGACGTCACCTAAGTACATCAAGTGTGTCAGCCCGCGCTTAACAACTAGACCATACTTTATTGTGAAACTATGCCCTCTAGCATCATTCAGTGGCCATGAAAGCCGGTTCAGTGCTATACAAAACCAAAGTGGATCCAATGAATCCCTTGGAAGACGCCCCTCTCTATGCGGGTGTGCTCTAAGATGCTAGTATTCTCAGATGAACGAACTGGCATGGTGGTATGCCTCCTTCGATGCCTGTAGCTAAAAACTTTTTTAGTTTGGGATCAACGCGATACAGATGTAGAACATTGATCAGTCAGGTGTGGTATGCTATCAATGACCTTGACGTATTGCTACTAAAAACATTTTTTTGGCCCCTAGTTGCCTGTCCTATAATTACCGAGTTGACAATGAGTTGCTCTTTGCAACCACTTGATCCAACTCGACAGTCCTTCTGCTTCTTGGACATGTTGGTCTCGAGGTGCGGATTGACCTTTCCACTAATAACAGATGGTATCAACTTGTAGAGGGTTGATAAGCAAGTAGTCTTGTGTCCGCGAGGTACTGCACCGTGTCCTTCTTAGAGACAAGGTAGGTAATTTTCACAGTAAGGAAGGGCGGAAATTCATCAGGCTGACTAATGACCTTGGTAATATTGGTCATATTTTTATTCCAGAAATTCTACACCCGATCCAGACCAGGACCCCTCAAGTTTTCTGGGCTGTATATGGCTCGCCGAACCCCCTCTTCGGTAACATTCGCAAAATTCATGCCAGGCGTATTGGCATGGCGAGTGTCTGCTGGGTGGGTAACCCCCAAATTCCACCCCAATACTCTTTTACTTCCGTGACTGAAAATTGTACTGTCTGGACGCTCTGTTGGGATTCGTTGAGAAATCTAAAAAAAATCCGCTATTTCATCGCATACGTTTTATTCTGGATACGTCTGGAGTGACTGTTGTCATACCCTCGTAATCGACTGCATACAACAGAAAGTTTCTACTTTAGGGTGTCCAGAATTTTTAATATGAGTCTCTTATTGGGAATGGTATAGTTTCGGTTAACCCTTATTCTTCACCCGTCTGTTGGCATTGTCAGCGCTGATTTGAGCCAGCCTAGCAATGTTCTGCCTTAGTGTGTCGACGTTGCAGACAAATTTTCCAAACCAACATCGCGAAAGCGAATCTTCCGGCGATGCAATCTGACATCCGCTGTTCCACAATACACAAGTGATTGTGATTGCAATAACGACATATCAGTGACACAGCCGATTCGATTTGAGATAGAATTCCCGGAGTTGCTGGAGATGATAATAGCCTTGTGATACCTGGTCTATGCGAAGGAATTATTTCCGAGAATTCAATACATGCTCTATTTAATTGGTCCCAAACCTCAGCGGAAACCTTAGCTGGACGGTGGAGAAGAGTGCTTCGTCGAGTACTGAAACTGTTGCCCGCAGTGATGCGTGGTGTTGTTGATGCCGCCGACTCTGCCCTCATCGACTCTTGGCCACTTGTTTTTTATACGATGACCTCAAGTCGATCATGCTCCCTGATAGCGGTCGGGACTGTGTCGCTGCGAGTAATAAAGTGGCACCGGTCTCAGCTCGCTGCACAATCTTTGTGGGAAGCGCTCGACGAATCTCTGGTGCATAAGGAGCGGTAAGATCTTGTTCTTGCCTCCGCCGTTGTTATCTCGTAGTACGAGCGGATGATAAAGAGGTTCATATCTTCAGAATGTGAACCTGATGTAGTGGTCGCTACAAATTGTGGCGAAACAGTCGCAGCAGGCGGTCCCATGCTTCAGGTCATCATGGCGCCTAGACGTTGAGTCCCACCCACGATTAGCCGTTTCGACGCCGTGCTGTGCATTACGGGAGCCCCAACCAATCACCAAGTCAGAGGGCTCCTGTCGGTTATCCGTACCGGACCTTAAATTTCTTCTTCTTCTTATTCTTGGGATTTCCATTTTATGCTTAACTGAGAGGTGTTGGGATAGCTCTCTCAATGAGTCATCTGCAAGGCTACAAAGTTCCTACCCCCGCTGCGGTAGTCTACAGCCATTCAGATTGAAGATATCTGCCCCTCGTCTTTTCACAACCGCGGCTACGGCGGAGTTGATATTAATAATATTATTAATTCAAACTAATTGAATCTTTTAATATTGAAAATCTAAAACAATCAACATTTTTTTCTAGGATAATTTATACTTCGTTAAGACCTAATAAAGTGTTGGTTTTCGAAGACCTCAAAGAAAAAGGATACTTCATGCTACCCAGGAATATCCCCAATGAGTATGAAATAAGACTGATATTTTCGAAATTAGCCCAACTACATGCCGTTACCTTCAAAATGGAGTCCGACGTAAGTGAACCTACAATTTAATATTCGATGTGATTGGGTAGGTGATGATAGCCTTGCTTTCTAGATATATGACAGGTACCTTAAAAACTGCACTTTTTTAATATTATAGGGTCGAGATGATTTGAGGCTCAAAGGAACATTATTTGGTTTTTCATTTTCCATGGATATGCCTCTCTTCCTAACTGCTCCAACATTTTTAGCGGAATTAGTAGAAACAATACCAGGATTCGACCAGTATGCCCTAAAGATGCGTAAAATAAATAGCGAATGGCTAATGGGCAAATGTGTCGAAACACTTCGCAGGCCCGCGGCAATCAATGTGCTCAATCACGGGGACTTCCACGTACGCAATATGATGTTCAAAAGGAATGGATTCGGGCCTATTTCCGAACTGGCACTGGTATGTTTCCTTTAATTATTCCCGTAAACACAGGATGTTTGACTCAAATGAAGAGGACATCTGATTCAACTTCTTTATTTTGAAGGTGGACTTCCAAATCCCTCATTGGGGATCACCAGCTTTTGACCTGCTTTATATGTCAGCTGCGATTCCGTTTAAGTTACGAGAAATGGCCTTAAGGCACTATTTCAATATTTTCATAGATGTCCTGGTGAAGACTGGATTCAAAGGGGTAATGCCAACATATGAACAGTTGCAGAACGAAATTGACACTTTCAAGTATTTAGGTATGTACAATTAATTTATAATTTTCCTAATTGTTACGATGTATAACTTTGCTTCCGCCATGTTTCCCATCTATCCATCAGCAAACGAATCCCGCGTCGAAAAAACTCGTTCTTCCTTGAGGCAATCCACGAATCAATCCAATTTTTCACTTCATCGTAAGAGCCGAAACGTTGATCGGAAAAGGTGGTAATTAGATGGAGCAATGTCAGGAGAGTACTGCGGGTGGGGAAGAACTTCCCATTTCAGTGTTTCCAAGTACTTTTTCACCGGTTACGCCCCATGGGGCGAGCATTGCCATGCAGCAAAATCAGGCCGTTTTTCTTTCAGTACCAGTCTCAAACGCATCAGTTGAGTTCGAAATCAGCTAAATTCCATGATTTTCTTGGTGTGAGATTATCGTAGTGAACCTATTTTTCGCCCCCAGTTACGACACGCTACGCCATGCCAGTCTTCGACATTGAAATCACCGTTCTTGAAGTGCTGAAATCATTCACGACACGTTCTTTCACTAATAGCTGCCTTGCCATACGTATCCGAGAGCATTCGATAAGCCTAAGCTGCAGATTTCTTTGAAATGAACGCGCAAAATAAAATTCCCGCAAATGAGCGAGTTCAAAATCACTTTTTTGCGGAAGTACTGCTTTCGACAAATATATCAAGTTGCCAAATGACACTTCAGATCTGACAGTTCTATTCACTATGGTATCTTTAAAGCCATCTATCGAAAAGCGGCCGAAGCAAAGCTATACACCTAAGAGCATACTCGTATATATATTATTGTTAATATCAATTTTAACTTTCCAGACTTATTTGTGTTGGCGAGTATGGTTGTGTTTTTATACGTAGAGAGGGATGAAATGAGTGATGAAATGGATAAGCTTCTGACTGATTCAGCGGCAAGAAGGCGACTATACAACAATGAGAAATATATTGCTCATGTTAAGGAAATATTACCAAAGTTACTGGATAAAATAGATGTGGAAGAAATTAAATAAAAGTTTTGAATAATATTGTTCCATTCTTTTGTACGTTGGGTCCGGTGAGTTAGGGCCCCCCCCCCCCTTCTAACTGCAAGATTTTCAGGTTAAGGAGCATCACAATTGTACAATACTAGGCACCAACGGATATCGGAAGTCTCCGTGCAGAAGGATGCTTTTTATAAGCAATTAAACGCAGTTCAGGGAGGTGACATTGTAAGGTGGGCTCTGGCAACACCTTGCTCGGAAATGTGATGGGTGGGAAACTCGGTTTTGGCGGCCGTAACGATAATGGTGAGAGGTTTGTGGATTTATGCAACTTACACTGCCTCGTGGTCGCTGACACATTGTTTGAGCACAGAGCCTGCCACAATGTCAGTTGGGTTTCAACTGACCAAAACCGATTAGCAGTCGATTTAGGAGTTGTCCCCTGAATGTGTATAACAAGAGAGGCGTTGACAATGGCCTCGAAAGGGATCACCATCTGAAGGTGGCTAGCGTGTTGCGTTCACCACTTCTCGACATCGACCATTTGTATAATCCAATTCACGCTCGGTGAGTGAGTGAAATGCTGTCTTGCTGATCGGACTGCAGATATACTGTGTAAGATAGAATCGATCATTAAAAATGTTCTTTTCTCGGGTTCTACACATGTCGTCGCCCTCGTCCCGAAGTGGTGTCATAAAAGCTGGATGAAAACGGAATAGTAAAATTGGATCGATGAACGGAAGGGGTTGAAGCTCAATTGATCGCTGCGAGTGACCGCGGGCATGAGGAGCTCGAACACCCCATACCATTCGAGATCCTGAGAAGTTCAACGTAGTGTACGTCGTAACAGGAGAGAATTCGCTATTGCGCTGTTCAGAGAAGCGGAAGAATGCAATGATTTCAAAAGTGTATACCGCATCACGAATCACCTTGCATGTGATAGCAAATCTTATGATGGTCCTATGAAGGACGTCAACGGTGGATTTCTCATCCATGATGACGAGCAACTGAAGAGGTGGAAAGAACACTTCACCAGGGTTCTTAACCGTATTTCGCCCGATAAGGTTCCTCCTCTTGTGGATGAAATGGCTGGTCACCGTAACATGCAGATACAAACTGTTCCTCCAAGCAGAAGAAAAATTATTTCGGCAATTAATGCGCTCAAACGGAATAAGGCCTATGGGCTTGACGGTCTCCCCGCGGACTTGCACATACAGTTAGAGACCTTTCCCAGAGAGTGGAAGAAGGGGGTGAACGTTAAAATTCCAAAGAAAGTCACTGACGAATGCAGGACGGCGTTTTCTCTTGGAGGCTTTCGCACAGTTAGATATCATATTGGCTAACGATGGTCGGGTTAATACTCACCGGAAAGGGGGGTTCGGTTCGGTTGTGGATTTGACTTTTGTTAGTCCTTCAGTAGCTTACGATATGTCCTGGAACGTGAGTAAACAGTACATGCATAGCGATCACCAGGCAATATTTTTTGACCTGAAGAGCAAGTCAAGCGGTTGAAAATCTGCTCATCCAAAAATGAGGCGAACGTCAGGTTGTTCTGCGAAAACAATTGACGAGCAAACATTCATCGATGTGTGGTTGGACCAGGACACTATAGAAGGTACATCAACGGAAAGAGTCCTCCGTATTACGAAGTGTATCGCGAAGGCATGCGACTCATCGATGCGGAGACGTTATACTTTCCTCAGTAGAAGGTCAAACGGCTGGTGGAATAGTGAATTGTCAGATCTTCAGTCGGCGTGCCATCGGACCAGACGAGCGTCTCAGAGAGCAATGGGTAGGATTGACCAGGAGGTGAAACAGCGAGTTTACAACGAAGCCCGAAGAAACCCGAAGCTGGCTATACAATGAAGCAAGAGGGACTGCTTCAGGCAACTCTGCGCAGGCAGATATAGGCCCATGGGGAAGCGCCTACAGTGTTGTGATGGGGAGATTCAGAGGTGAAGCAACTCCACAAATTACATTTCTCGATCTCGTAATGAAAATCGTTCAGGGTTTGTTCCCTCAGGAGAACCCAAGGGGTTACAGTCTAAATGCACCTCTAGATGTCGCTGTAATATCCCCATTAACGTAGGAAGAAGTACTGGAGATTTGCGGTAGATTGGGAGACAACAAAGCACCCGGCCTTGACGACATATTCCTAGACCTGTTTGAAGCATGCTTGGCGGATGGGATGCAAGTATTGTGCTGTGAGTACCCTTGACTTATAAAATGCGTTCAACTCTGCCAGTTGGAACCTTATAAGGAGGTCATTGGCGGCTATTGGTATTCCAAATTACCTAACTGCGCTAGTCGACAGCTACTTGACAGATAGAAGGCTCTGGTATGATACAGACAGTGGAACCAAAGAATACATTGCCTCCGCGAGTGTTCCACAGGGTTCTGTGCTGGGACCGCTATTGTGGAACATCATGTATAATGATGTCCTAAATGTCTCAGTTGCTAGCGAGGTAAGAATAGTGGGTTACACCGATGCGGTGATTCTTATTGCAAAAGATCTGGCGGATGTGGACCTGTATTCATCCGAAGCAATCACTGCTATAAAGAAGTGGCTGGAGGATGCAGACCTTGCACTCGCGGAGAATAAAACAGAGGCTGCCACTGCCCGTACCAGAATGGGGAAGCATATCATCACTTCAAAGCCAGCAATTAAATATTTTGGAGTGATGATAGATGCGAGGCACTTACAAAATGTTTGCACCAAGGAGTTCAATGTTAGCATGGTCCTGGCAAGGATGATGCCAAATGTTGGAGGCGCGGGATGCACTCGTAAACTGCTTATAGCTAGAGTGGTGAGCTGTAGACAGCTTTAGGACCCGGAGCATGTTTTCTTCCATTGGAAAATCTAAGCTGAGGAAAGGAAGAGCCTAGTGAAGACATGTGGAATATGTATACCAGCGTCTTTGGAAGATTTCCATCTCCGGAAAAAAAAAAGACAGACGGACAGACAGACAGACAGTAAATCGATTTTAATAGGGTTTTGTTTTACACAAAGCCTCAAAAATCAGCCAGAAAAGGTTATCAATTTCGTGATCAAAGATTTTCCTACAGTCCAGCGCACAATCTGCCTTTTCTGTAAAAATAAGCGCGCAGTGAGTAGACTTGGGGGTGATGTTGTGCCGCCACGTCAATCACGCCTTTGCCTACAATGTTGCGAGGTAAGTTCATCTGTTCCACGGTACAGTTTGGGCGGTATATTCGGAATTTGGATATAGTAGCTCGAATCCACCGTTGGACGTTTTCCAGATCGGTTTTCATCCACGGCAATATTCTGAATGCATATGCTAGTGAACGGATAGCGAATATGTTCAGTGCCCAGTCTCGTGATAACCTTTGCGGATGGCTTGAATTCGACACTTGTCTTATCGAAATTCTATCCGAATATCACGGGTGAACATGTTTATTATTCGCAACTGACTTCTAAGGTGATGGCCAGTACCAGCGTACAGCTTGATGTCATCTAAATACACCAAGTATTTCGCACTTATCACGTAGACCATATTTTATTGCAAAACCATGACTCTAGTATCATTCAGAAGCCATAAAAAGGGGTTTAGTGCCATACAAAAGCAAAGGGGACTCAACGAATCCCCCTGGTAGATGCCTCTGAGCATATGGATCAGCTCTGAGGTATTAGCCGATGAAGGCACTGACAAAGTGGTATGACACCTTCCCATCACTGTCATCCAAAATTTTATTAGTTTCGGATCAATGCGATACAGATATAGGACAGCGGTTAGCCAGGTATGCGCAACGTTATCGAGAGCCTTGGCATAATCGATGTACCAGCTAAAGAGATTTCTTTGGCCTCTAGTTACTTGTACTACAACTACCGAATCAATAATGAGTTGCTCTTTGCAACCGCTTGATCCAGCTCGACAGCCCTTCTGCTCCTCGGACAGAATGTTGTTGGTCTCGAGGTACGCATTGACCTTCCACTAACAATGGACGTTATGAATTTGTGGAGGGTTGGTAAGTAAGTAATTGGCTCTCTATCGACGAGGTCATGCATCGTGTTCTTTTTGGTGACTCCTCCGAGCGGCTAATGACCTGATTTATGATATGAGCCAACTGACTGTGTACACTGGTAAGTTTCTTACACCACAAATTCTGCACCCAATCTAGACCAGATTGTGTTATCGCGACTTATAAAGCGGTATTGCAGCTGCGCAGTGACGTGCGCGAATTGCGGGAAACGCTTGATGAATCTCTGGTGCAGCAGGGTGTGGTTAGATGATGTACCCACCTCCGCCGATATTTTGTAGTAGGAGCGGATGATGAAAAGGATCATTTCTTCGAGCCTCTTATATTCACGCTGCGAGTTCCGGAAGTTTATCCAGGCTTCATCTTTATTGCTTTTGATAGCACGATTTAGAAATCGTCTGGTTGATTTCCTGAGTCTCTGCAGTTCTCGGTTCCACCATGGAACCGTTTTACCACGTCGGTCTTCAAAGAACTCTAAAAGTGTGCGATTCAGAATTTTCAATTGATTTTCTATCACCAAAGGAGCCCTTAGTCGCCTAGGGAGCTCAATTTTGTCGCCAAAAAGTTCATTGAACTTCGTCCAATCCATTTTCACAGGATTCCGTTTTTGTATTACAGGTTGTTCGCCTGCAATAGTTAGACTAAATTCTAAGTAACGGTGAACACTTTGGTTTAATAAAGTTTTACCACAATGTCGTTCAGCCTGTGACTTTCTATAGTTCTTAGTGTTGGGCCGACTATCAAGGATAATGGACGGCGACTCGCGGTAATGGAGACGAAGATGTTGTGCTGGATCAGTGGCGTAATACGCTGGGATCACATCCAAAATTATAGTGTTTGCAATAGATAGATAGGTTGCGTCCATCATAGGAAAATTGCGATGGAATTGTCGTGTAATTCACGCTATTATTTGATTCGCGCTAATTAAGTTATGTTTGAACATCAAAGTGCAAACTGCAATGACCAAACGGGGGATTAGAAACAACAATGGCTCCACACGTTGGATTGTGATCTGAGAGCCCTTCGACTCCACCCTGATCAAAGAGCTGAGTTGAACCTAAATAAGCCGGTCCTGCTATTGAAAAGGACAAAGACTACGACAGAAGAAGATTATCTAGATTAAATTGAAAAATAATTTTGCAATTTAAAAAACGATTTATTATTAAAAAAAACTATTTTGCTTTCTACCATGTGTCATGGTTGCCTGATAGAGGATGAGTTATGTACTTTGTTGTTGTTGAATCCAGGCTGAAATTAGCCTTAATTAGTGGAGGTCTGGGTTGAGTATTTTCAAATTATACTTAATTTTTCAGAATACAACGGTCGAATGAGCCCAAATATTGATTAACTTCCGCTGCCATAAATGCAGTAATATGTCAGAAATGTAGGAGGTATGTGCCTATAGAGTCATTGTGGTGGGGGTATTCCACGTTATTCTGTAGTGTTTCGGGCCCTTACTTACTACAATTTGTCATTGGATACGCAACAATATACATATGTAATCATCGATTTGGTATGGGAACGGGAGAGACTATAGGCATCGGCGCATATATATTTCTAGTAGTTACATGAGGGGGTGGTACTTTCACAGCCATGCCAAGTATTTGTCCTCTCCAAATTCTTATCTGAGTCATTATAATTAACATCATGCATATGTACGGAGCACTTAGAGCTGATTGCGTTTCAGTGTAGGGGTACAGATTAAGCTATCTTTCTAATCGTTCTATCTTTCTATGAAACGGGAAGTCGCACAGTTGATGGCAATTTGGAGAAGCGTTTTCAGTCGCGATTAAATGAGCGCATTGTCAGGGTCGCTAGCTATCTTTACGTGAGTGTGAAAATATGATGAATTTCGTTGATGAGGAATCAGTGCCACCAGAGTGGATCAATTCAGATTTTCTGAAAGAAGTTCTTGAATTTAATGGAGAGCTTAAGGGCGTTTTGGTAATTAAAATATAGTTGTAACTCTGTTTTTGGATGCAGTAGCTTGAAAAGACGCTCTTTTTGATACTATTGTATGTGGCTACACAAGGGCAGTGAAAGGGTTCAAGTGAAATTTGGTGATAATTATAAAGAGATCTAATCGGTTAGTGGCATTATTTACTTCTGATCATAAGAAAAATGTAGCTTTATCGATGATTTTCCTTAAAGGATTAGATGGGCGACTTTTATGTATATCAGAACGAAAAAGTGAACTATGGTCACGCCCGAGGTAATTCTTCAGACGTTCATCCTGAAAGCAGTGTGACTACAAGTGGCAGTGAGATTTTGGTTGCTCTCTTTTAATTAATTTGCAAACACGAAATATCTGCGAATTGTTTTATATACATTCAAATTCATTGAAGTTCGGGTCGTAACTGACCAAAAAAATGTTTTTGAATTGATGCCCATTGTCTGGATTTTTAGTTTTAACACGGAACATCATATTGAAAAGTTTGGTGGTAATCATTCTATTATTAACAAAGTTATAATAGGTCAAAGTCGCCTCTTTTGGGTCAAGCTATCAATCTCTAAGAAATAAACTGTCAGTCCACATGGAATTGAATGCGTGGTAGATTCAACGTATATACACTATAAGCTATATATAAATGAAACTATCATCTGTGGGGTGCAGCCTACCAAGTTGTAATGAACAAAATCCGCGGGCGAAAATCTCCTCAAGTGACATGCTCGCGGCTCTTGTTGCAAATAATTACAGCTCTTCTCCCGCAGCAGGAGCAGGATAAAAAAGAGAACCCCAATTGGCAGCTCAGCAGGACGTCGTCTCGATCCCTGGTGTTACCGAAGAGGAACTTCCAGAAATCTGTAGACGTACTGGGGATAGCAAGGCTCCGGGATTGGACGGAATTCCGAACAAAGCTCTGAAGGTGGCGGTCAAGGCCGGACCAAGGTGGTTCGGCGTGCCCTCTTCATATTGGCCTATTTGTCTCTTAGACACCATGGGGAAGATGTTGGAGAGGGTGATATATGATACAACAGGCTGTTTCCGTTCATCAAGCTTGCCGGTGGTCTTTCAGAGCGGCAATATCAGTTTCGGCGAGCCCGTTCTACGGTCGATGCAATAGCAAAGGTCGTGGAATTGGCTCGAAATGCAATGGCAATGGGCAAATGCTGTGCTCTGGTGACGCTGGACGTCAAAAAAGCTTTTAACTCAGCCAACTGGGGCTGGATTAAGAGCGCTTTGGACAAACTGGGTGTTCCTAGCTACTTGGCTCGGCTCATCGAAAGTTACCTTTCGGATAGACTTCTCTGGTACGAGACGGACGACGGGCCGAAGGTGCAGGTGTGCCTGTGAAACATAATGTACTATGGAGTGCTTGGCCTATGCGTGCTGGAGGAGACAACGCTGATTGGTTTTGCGGACGACCTGGCGGTAGTTGCAATTGCAAAGCATCCCGAGAATGTGGAGCTTTATGCAAATGAAGCCATTCATACCATCAAGTCATGGTTACGAATGGCCAAGCAAAGACGGAGGCGGTCCTCATTACCAACCGTAGGAAGAACAACACGGTTAATATCCGGGTTGGTAATCGTGAGGTCGTCTCAAAATCAATTGTCAAATACCTGGGGGTGATGATCGATGCCAGGCTGAGTTTCAAGGGACACTTGGATTATGCGCGGGAGAAGGCAGCAAATGCTAGCTCATCCCTTGCAAGAATGATACCTAAAGTGGGAGGGCCGAAGTATATTCGCAGGCTACTCATCGCGAGAGTGGTGAAGTCGATCCTGCTATACGCGGCCCCTGTCTGGGAGGGAGCGTTGAACCACGCTGTCAACCGGAAGAAGCTAAGTTCGGCATACCGGCCAATTGCGCTAAGGGTGTGCAGCGCATTTAGGACGGCGTCGATGGAGGCAGTGTGTGCCATCGTGGGAATGATCCCTATAGCGAGCGAGACACACTGGCTCTACGAAAACCGGAATGCAAATCCAGCCGAGGTGAATGCGGATTTCCCAAAAGCCATCAGGAGAGAGTTGTGTGGCAGGTGGCAACAACGGTGGGATAACTCTGACAAGGGCCGGTGGACCCATACATTGATCCCGTGTATCGAGAAATGGGACGACCGAAAGCACGGAGAATTGAATTACCACCTGACACAGTTCCTTACGGGACACGGTGGCTATAGGAAGTACTTGCATCGCTTCGAGTTGGACGAGTCTCTCAACTGTCCTGAATACGGTGCTAGACCCGAATACCCGGAGCACGTTATGTTCCATTGTCCCAGATTTCTGCAGCAGAAAAGGAGGTTGAACAGCATCTTGGGGGCGAACATCGAGCCCTCAAACCTGGTGGAAGAGATGCTGAAGTCGGAGGAAAACTGGATGGCGGTAAATGAGGCAGTAGCCGTGGTGCAGACAAAACTCCTGGAGTTGGATCGAGCTCGGAAGGCGGCGCGACGGAGACGCGACATGGACGAGCTGGTATAGCGAACCAGAGCCTCCCCTGCGAAGTAATACTTCACGGTGGTCCCGCGGGGAGGGGCGGAAGAGTGGGGGTGGTTTTAGTGGGTGCGAATCCCACACGCTGCTGTAACCTGGCCCAGCAGCGTTTTTCTAAGATTTCCACCTACATCCATAAAAAAAAAATGAAACTATCGGACAATCGCTACTCATCTAGTGTATGTTACCGTTCTTCAAGAGCAACCACCTCCTTTGACTCTTCCCCCTTGTACTCGTATACGGTTTTTCGCCCCTTTGCAAAAAGAGCAACAGGGATCACTCCCGCCATTACCGTTACGTCAGGTTCAGAGACAGTGCGGTAGGCAGATGCCATTCGCAAAGCTCCCCGTCTCTGTACTTGGGCAAGACGCTTACGATATACCTTCTTGCCAAAAACATCTGATCTTTGCGCCGTAGAGCAAAACAAACTGCGATGAACTGATCAGAAGACGTCGCTCGCTAGATGTAGGACCCCCATTATTTGCCATTAGCTGACTTAAAGCCGAAATTCCACTCTTGTCTGCTGCTGCTTTGAATTGCTCGAAAAATCTCATTTGTGATTCAAGAGTTAGCCCAAGGTACGTTACCGTTGGTTTTGACTCGATTGTCGATTGACTGATCAATCAGGGCGCATGGTAGGAATTGACTTTTTTAGCTAGGATGACTATTTCGGTTTTTTTCCAGTAGAATCTTGACACTTTGGGAAAATTTCCTTCTTTGGACTCTTTCGTTTATTAATTTTTAGATAAAACCGGGGCTTTAATGTGGATACACGCTGCTTGGAAGTAATATTTATGTTTGGCAAGCCTCGCTATCTTCCAACGAGAAGGGAAAATACCCCCGAGCAGTAGGTCATCATCATAGACTTTCTGTAGGACCCCGATTTTTCAGGTTCTTCAGTATGTAACCGAGTTGCTATAGGTCTTCCTTCACTTTGTCAGAGAAGTTCTGCCAGCAGCGAGCTTTGCTCCTGTTTATTTTGCTGCGGGGTCTCCTTTGGGCTGATACGTACTCTGTGATTATGGTACAATGCCTCCTCCTGGTCGTTTAGATATAGCGTCAAGTGGCGAACTTTATGCCACTTCTTCGAGAGCTCCGCAAATTCCGTCGTTCACTAATACATAGAAGGCCTGCTACGTCTCGGCGCTCGCCTGAGCATAGAAGATCCGCAGGCCTTCATTTTCAAGTCGATAACTGAATTTACGGAAGTGTTAGCTGCAGTGCCACCATCCCCAGCAGCATCCTTCAGCTCAGCTTCACTTGTTCCAAGAATTTCGACAATTTTCCCGGTTTTTCTCTTCGCGATGTTACACGCACAGGAAGAGTGCCTCACACCGAGTGTTTGTGTCAACCATTTCGGAGGCATTGACGTTTTTTTGCGGAAAAGTCTTCCAGAACTCGCGACCCGTTCACCAACGATACCAGTGATTCCGACGCGAAGTTTACGTCGGGAATACTTCCATCGCAGCCTGGGCGCCAGAACGTTAGGGTGCATCCGGTGTTTAAAACTAGAAGTCCTGTTCTCACTGCTATTTCGATAATTGATTTCCCATTGGAGTTTGGGTGAGACATGTCTCATTCAAGTGCTCCGGCATTGGAGTTACCACGACCATGATCCGCATTAAAATCGCCTGTTATTATGGTCGGCCAACATCCTTGCTGCTTATACTCGGCAAGTGTAGCGCTGAGTGGAGTATAGCAGCTGTAGATGTGGACTCTTTTCATATTCACTTTGATGAAGTCTTCTTTCGGGTGCTTCATTATTTCCTGGAAGGCTTGTTCTCTACAAACCAATAGCGCTGCACGGATTGTTTGTTCTTTGACCCAAATGTCACCACCGTGGTTACGATATGGCTTACTAATTATGGCCACATTGATGGTTTTCTCACGGATGGTTTGCGAGGGTAGGCCCTGCGCCGCCTGCCAGTGGTTGAGGTTGGTTTGTATCAACCTCATTTGCGATTTGTGTTAAGCGCTCTTCTATATTCTGGGCAAATGCTGCGGCCTGCAATGCACCGATTATCCACACCCTCCTTCCTTTTGCAGAGTAAGCAATTTGGGTCAGCTCTGCAGTTCCTTCTGATATGCCCTTCGGCATCGCATCTCCCGCATTGCTGCGACCTAATGTTTGGATTGGTGCATCCGCTCCCAATATGACCGAAGCCCAGGCATATAAAGCATTGCTTCAGTGCCACCGGCTTCCTAAGCCGATACATAACCCAGCCTACTTTTACTCTCCCTGCTGCTCTCTTGAGAATGTGTGCATATGACCCTTCACGTCATTTGGAAATGATGATCATATCTTCCTCCGATCCTTTCCTTTTTGGGAATGCTACTTTTTCCCTGTCTTCTCCATGTGCTTTATTGCTTTCGCTGCAATAGTTTCGCCAGCAGCTTCAGCCGTAGTCCTCATGTGTTCCACTTTTCTGGGGATTGAGAGTTGGAGTTTGCTAGCTTGCTAAATCGTTCAAGTTTTCGCGCAGCCTTTTTACCGATTTCTCCCCTTTTGTATTTTGAACAGGCGTTACTTGAGTCGCCTGGTTCAATTTCTCATTCGACGGCTTTCCCCCTCTTTCGCTCTGGACCTTGTCATGCGCCAAACGGATGCCTCTTATCATGGTCCTTATACTTAGGTGAATATTCCAACTCTCCTTTATGAATTCACACAGCTCCATGTTCTTTTTACCCAGATCAGTAAAGGCACCTCCCGATTAATCGTTGCCTAAAACATCGCCCGAGTGATTCGGCGCGCAGGATTCTTCTCCATCGAAAAGTCCCGCTGCACACTTCCCACTGCGGGTAGCGATGTCTCTGTTGAGCGATTTTAAGTCGCCTTCCCTTTCATGCTTAGAGAAGAGTTTTCTGCTGTTGACCAATGAGTTTATACGCCTATTTCTCCAGTTAGTATTTACACCACTGGTTGGCGTATATTGTCAAGCCAACTTATATTTCTTTCTATTGCGTGGAATCTTCAGTGCTTTAACAATCTGGTACTAGTTGAAATTTGTAGACTGGTGTAAGCTGTAATCATTTTGGCAGGTTTTTTTTTATTGAAGGGGCATCTATGATTCTTGACTTCACGCAACTGTCATGTTCTTTGGTAAGTAAGAACATAAGAATATAAAAGGATCTCTTGCATTAATTGGCCATACATGCATCTCATCACCGGCTAGTGGAGTAAACAAAAAAATAAAATGGTAAATGACGTTTTTCTTCTGCAAATCGGGTCCTTTTTCACGAATGTTTTCCTTCAGCTGGTCTAAAAGGTTACAATAATATGCAGAATTTAGTATTTTACCAGTTTAAAAATGATCCACAAACACGTGGTTCGTCTTTAAGGTTTATACCACCACGTTTAAATTCAGCATCCCATCTTTTTATTGTTCTAATTGAAGGCGAAGAGTTCTTATACACTGTCAACATTCGTTCATAAGTTTCCTTTGCTTTTAAACCTGAAATAAAAATTCAATCACTGTGCGATACTTGATTTTTTCCATTGGCAAAAACACTGTGACACGTCTATACTAAATGGCTTGTAAGCAAAGAATGAAATGACAGATTGAAATGAAACTTCCCATGCGTTCGTATGAAGAGTGTACCAACATAACGAAAAAAAATTAGGCTAGTAGTAACGCCCTCTCTTATCGAACCGCAAAACTTATTGTATAACTGGGCAAATTCCCTGTTTACAGATTGATGAATATGAAACTGCTCCAGCAGTTGGTCCCTGTGACCATTTCGCAAGTATCATGTTTCGAACGAAGATCACTTATTCAACGGACGAGAAGAAAGGCCAGACATGCTCCGTCATCATCAAAGCTATTCCAACTGTAGAAGGCATGAAGTTGGATTTTGTAACAAAGAACGATTTGGATTATTTCGGGACGGAAATTTTCATGTATTCAAAAGTCCTAGGGAAATGCGATGAAATCTTGAAAAGTGCAGGCTGCACTGATAAGCTGGTAGCAAAGTAGGAGATCTTATATAATGACCCTATGCATTTTTAATACAGATAATGTTTGATTCTTTAGGATCTTGTATTACTCAGTGGAACCACGGAAAGTACTTGTTTTCGAAGATCTGAAAGAGCTTGGGTACGCCATGCCTACAAGAATGCTTCCCAACGAAGAGGATGCAAAGATTTTCTTCACCAAACTCGGACAATATCATGCGGCCGTGTTTAAACTGGAAAGTGAGGTAAATTTTCTTTAGATAAGTCTTTCCATAACTGGAAACTGAACTTTTTCCTAATCAGGGCCATGAAGGTATGAAACGCAGAGGAACCATGTTCAATGCACCGCCCATGATGATTTTTGACGGAGTTTCAATTCTGTGTGATGCAGTTCGTACTTTGCCTGGATTCGAAATCGCTGTGGAGAAACTTAGTCAGATTACGCATCTAAAGTTGTTTGAAAAATGCAAACAGATTCTAAACACTCCCGGTTCTTATAATGTTCTGAATCACGGTGACTACCATGTTAGAAATATGATGTTCAAGACTGATAAGGACGAGACCGTTGAACAAGCTGTCCTGGTAAGAATGAAATTGAAATTTTGGTACCTCCTTAACAATTAAAATCTTTATCTTTCATCTCTTAGGTTGATTTCCAAATGTGCAATTGGGGCTCACCTGCATTCGACTTATACTACATTGCAGCAGTTATTCCGTACAGCAAGCGGGAGAAGCTCTTCAAGTTGTACTTTGATACATTCATCGATGTATTGGTGAAATCTGGGTTCCAAGGAAATTTGCCTACGTATGAACTCCTGCAAAAGGAAATGAAGAGATATCAATCTTTTGGTAACTATGATGCATGTTTTGAAGAATCAGATGCATTGCATAAAAACTGTAGGGTTAAAGATATATGCGCTTGAATCTATATATGTATATGCGTCCTTCTATAGGATGAGTCCTAGCGCAGAAAACATTGAAGCGGTCCGAATTCAAATATTCGAAGACGTTGAGGAAGTCAACATAAGCTATGGAAGTGTCCAAAGAAATTGTGACAGAGGACTTGGAATTTCTAAAAGCTTTTGCTAGGTGGGTGCCACATCTCCTATTGGAAGACCATAAGCGGCATAGATTCGAGGTTCTTCAGCGGCTGTTGCGACGATTTCAGCAAGAGGGAGACCCGTTTTTAGATAGAATCGTCACCTGTCACGGAACTTGGGTATCCCATTACACACCCGTGTGGAAACAAGCCAGTATAGAGAGGATGAACAATGACTAGAGGGCATCAGTGAGAGCTGGGCAGTCGCAGCGGAAGGTCGCGGTTCAAATCTCGCTAGTAGCATAAAGATTGGTATCGTGACTGGATATCGGATACTTGTTGACTTAGCTGTGAATGAGTCCAATCAGGGTTATAATCACGGTGGGGTGCAATGCTGACCATATTGCCTGTTGTATTCCTGTAGTCTACCCTTACAGCTTTGAATGATGTACCATAATACGTTCCAAGCCCCAGATGCACTATTAAGGTTTCATAAGCAGCTCCCGGCAAGTCCCCTAAATGGCGAGGATCCTTTTGCCGGCTAGTCATGTGTAAGAAGCAAGGGGGAATGGCGGGGGATGAACCGAAGCAACAGTCGGGGACAGTGCTTCCTTCACTGGAAAAGGTTCTAAGAGCACCCCAATCCAAGGTGGGGCAGCATACGCTGTATGCAGACTATGCATAACTTGCTTACCTTCAGTTTCTTGTAAGGGCCTTACTTTTGCGACCGGCTAGCCTAGGGCCAAGGGGTGAACCTAAACTTTATAAAACAAAAAACGGACGACGATAGAAGAAGAAGAGTTGTTGATACCAGGCGAATGGTCGGAAGACGGGTTGTTGGTATCCACCTAGAAGACAATAACCAACGAGAGTCGGCGCTAACCATAACTTTGCTACAGTACAACCAACGACAAGGACTTTGGGAAGCGAGGCGGCAGACGACCTATAGATTTCAGCCTGGGAACCACTGTTGCCGAAATGGACGTAACCAGTACCAGCGGTCGGTTTATTCCCCAGGGAACAAAAACCGGACAAATTGTCAACTGTTGCAAACCAGCCAAAAAAGTGGAAGTCCGCTGAGGTACTGGTGTAGATCCACCGACTGATGGCCGTCCCTATTCAAGGTTGCCAGAATATTGAGAACGGAACGGTCAACGAGGTTAATAGCGAGAAACCTGCTGAATACCAGGCGATTATAGATCAATATAACAACATTCGCTTAGGATACTAGCAGGAGGTGAAACGTACACCCTCAATTAACCGTATAAGGGAGCAAGAGGAGTAGCCTGCGCAAAGGCTCGAACACCAAGCAACCTATGGAAATGCTGAAGCAACAACGGTTGAACGGCAAAGCACACCCTGCGAAACTTTTCAGCGACTAGGGTAAGATTGATTAACCGACTGGTAATTTCATCAAGGGCAAATTGATACACCAGGCGAATGGAGCAGTTTTGAGGCCAGACTGACGAAGCTGGTCATTGATTATCTCCTGGACAGCAAAGGGAAAAGTGAGATATATACCCTGCTTTGATTGGGTGGGTACCGCGTCATGCCAAGTGAGGAGCAATGCTGTAAGGATTTTCTCGGGTTGCACATAGCTAAGATCGGTGTCGCATATCGACATAGGACGATTTACCCAGAGACGAGAATCTAATTGCCGAAGCTCGATAGTGACAAACTCGTCGAAGTGTCGATAATGACAAACTCGTCCAATCCCTACGTCTTCAAAACCCTAGGATTCCGATGGACGACGGGTTGGTGATAAAGCAGGTAACACAAGAGGTAAACAACAAACCGCCATAAATGAAGATTGCCTGCCAGCACTGAAAAAGCGGACTGGAAAGTGTGGTTCGAAATTGGGATTGCAAAGAAGAAAATGTTCTGGTCCACAAAACCGAGTGTGGCAACTGATAGCATTTATTCTGGATCTAAGTTCCAGTGAGTAGCCGCCTTATGTTAGCTTTCAAATGACATATAAAAATGATGGACTAAATTATGGAAAATTTAGGAATAGTATGCATTGAACAGCAGAAAACGCGGTCTTAATATTGAGCAAATTCACTTAAATATGTAAGTGGAAAATTATGATTTTTTTGGAAATGTTAAAAACTTTCCACGGAAAATGGTATAACACTGTCACGGTAAAAGATAGAGTGCTCACCCCATCATACACGAGACACCGTACATAAGCCCCGTGATTGGTTTTTCCCAAATTCATAGTGTTTCAGCAGCATTATCGACAAAGTCAAATACGACAAAGGTAAGGCCCCCAAAGCTTGTCATTAGAAGAGTCAAGGCCGAAGTTATATTCGAGTCGAGCGTCACTCTAATCGTCACTCTATAATCGCCTCATTCATCGCCACGAGATTTCCTTTTACTCAGGAGGATTACTTCGGCTTTTCGCACCAAACCCAGCCAGATCTTCTTCATTCCCTACTATGACCTCGTACTTGTTAGTTTTGTTCTCCATGGAACTCCTGTCAGTGCATTGTGTTGAAGGGGCGGGCCGCAATAGTCGGAAATGGATTTTCCCTCAGGGAAATAAGCCTAATCGGGTTCTCTGAGACGTGATCTACGCTTAGCAGCAGAGGGGAACGTCAACTTGGGGTGAGGCCGTCTACTAATACCGACTCAATGCACTATCCGACAAGGGTCTCCAAGGAGTTCGCTCCCAATACAGGCCACCTTGTCAAAGACAATTTTATCTCATCCCATCAACGTCGGCACGGAGGAACTTTCTCAAGGCTACTTAAGATGCAGGTATCGCAGGCGGTTCCTGAGAGAAAGTTAATCATATTCTGCCGCATTATCATATTTTGTAAATTTGATTGTAATGCCCTTTAATTCTTTCCAGCAAGTTCTTAGCAATTTAGGCTTATAATATGGGGCATTATTCTGGAAAGATTAGTGGAAATCGCACTGTTATTAACAAAGATATAGCATGTCACCGTTCTAACTTGTTCGTAAATTTATTGTACCCTAAGATATCCTATATATAGTGTCACGTTCTTATATAACAAATACATAAGATCTTTCATACTCGAAGCGTCCCATCGGTGCGCACTCGTAACTCATAACATATCTTTTAAAGAATAATTTGATAAATGCAATTTTTCGTATCATTTTTTCCAGATCTCCATTTCTTATGCACTTCAACATTCTTTATGACTTTGGATCCTGGAAAAACAGACCCCGCTGAGATGATGAAACTTTTATTCAACAAAGAGGTTTTAATGGAACTTTGCACACGACCCAAGTATCTTGCGTTCGTAAAGGAGCTATTACCGATTCTTTTGGAAGATGGTGTCCTGGATGAAATTATACGATCAAATTGAATCAGATATATTTACATTTTTTTAAAAAATATCATTTTAATAAAATAACTGGGCTAGCATAAAAATACACGGTGACTTGATTCAATTCAAGTTGGTTTACTTTCTCCTCTGCCCTGCCTTAAATTCACAAAAGACAACAACACCGACCGAGTGATTGCATCTTTCAAAGTTACTTATCCACACGAAGTTGATGTCCTCAGCAACCCTTCTTTCTGGCCTGAAGGTGTATTCATCAAGCCATATAAGCGCCCCAATTCGCGGGTAAATTTCAGGGCAACCCGCCTGCCTCGCCGAGCTATATAACTGGATCCATGTTCACTGTCCGTCTGTTTTATCAGAACGTCAGGGGTTTAAGAACCAAGCTGGGGGCCTTCAATTTATCCGCGCTGGCTTAGCAACACCATGTCATCTGTATCTCCGAAACCTGGCTAGACGATGCCATATTATACTCCGAGCTCCCCGAAGGGTACTCCACTTTTCGCAGTGACAGGAACCGGGATGCTTCTCGTAAGTCGACTGGCGGTCGAGTCCTAATTGCTATAAAAGATTCACTCCCCGCTGAACTCGTCTTCTCCTTCTCTGGCTTTCCTTTTGATTGTGTTGCTCTTCCCGCCCAACTTCCTCCCGTTCATTGTTTCTTGTGTATATGTCCCCTGTGCTAGTCCTTCTCACCTGTATGAAGAATTGTTTGACAGTTTGTCTGAACTCCTTACTGTCAGATTCCCTTCCCTCCCTTTCTTGCTTTGTGGAGATTTCAACCTCCCCATGTTCAACTGGCCTAATCATTCTAGCCTTCCAATTCCTTCCAACAACCTCTCCCATTCTTCTCTCCCACTTTCTTCCTTTATGTATACTGGCTCTGCCCTGAATTTCAATACCACCAAAAGCTCCTTGGGCCGCACTCTCGATCTTTTCCTTTCCAACCTCCGCGAGTGCCACCTCTCTTTATTTCCTGGCACATCCCCGTATGTAAAAACCGACGCTCACCATCCCGCGGTTGAATTTGAAGCGAAGCTCCCTCGTTCAAAACCCAAAACCAAGCGTAAAGCCACTAAGTTCAACTTCCGCAAAGCCAATTTTGACGGTCTGAACTCAGCTTTAGCGTCTTTCAACTGGGTATATATATTAAGTAATTCATCGTGTGATCAAGCTCTTAACCCCTTCTACAATATCCTCTCTGATCTCCTCTCCTGTTATGTCCCTTCTTCCCCTCCCTGCCTACGTTCGTACCCAACTTGGTTCACAACGGAACTTCATATTAACATTCGCTTGAAACATATACTGCGGAAGAAGTTTCGGGCTTCTAAACATGACGCCGACCTTGCTCACTTTAACGCTATACGATCTACTGTGAAGTCAATGGTCAGAAAAGCGCGTAAAAGATACCTATTGAGCGTCGAAGTCGTCCTTGCCCGCGGTAACTTAAAACCCTTTTGGTCTCACGCTCGCAACTCTCGTAATCCATCTCAATCTGTCCCATCTTCTATCAGCTTCGCTGACTCCACTGCCAACTCCCCACAACAATCCTGCGACCTTCTCTGCATCTACTTCTCTTCAGTGTTTTTTCCCTTGATCCCTTCCCCCTCGACACCTTTCATAACCACAGACTCCTCCGAATCACTAGCCATTCCTCTCCTTACGCCTTCCTTGGTTGAGTTCCTCATTGGTAACCTTGACCCCAATGTCGGACCTGGCCTCGATGGGCTTCCTAATCTCTTCCTCCTTAACTGTAGAAAACACATTTCCCTTCCCCTGTGTATAATCTACAACAAAAGTCTAGACGAATGCTACTTTCCCCGTCTCTGGAAAGAGGCCCTTATCATTCCTATCCTCAAGAGCGGAGACCCTACCCTTGCTGTGAATTACCGCCCCATTTCTCTTCTCTCCTCTTGCTCCAAAATCCTAGAAAGATACGTCAACGACTGGTTGACCACGCACTTCGGTCACCTCATTGTCAAAGAGCAGCATGGTTTCGTGAAACATAGATCAACGGCTTCAAATCTTCTGGTCTTTACCAACTTTGTTGTTAAACGCTTCAATTCACGACAGGAGGTACATGCTGTTTATACTGATTTCTCCAAAGCCTTTGACACCGTTGACCATAACATTCTCCTCTCTAAACTTTCTTCGCTAGATTTCCCTCCCTCAGTCAGCTCCTGGCTTTCCTCCTATCTCTCATACCGTTTCTGCAAAGTTTCTTTTCATGGTCACTCATCTGGTTCCTTCTCTCTTTCCTCTGGTGTTCCCCAAGGCTCTACACTTGGCCCCCTACTCTTCCTGTTTTCTATCAATGACCTCGCCTCCATCCTCACCTGTCCGTATTTGCTTTACGCAGACGACCTTAAATTGTTTGCCTCTGTTTCGTCTCCATTGGATTGTGCTCTCTTACGATCCAATCTTGATAATTTAGCCCGTTGGTGTTCGGCCAACAAGCTAACACTGAATGTCAACAAATGCCACTGGATGCGCTATTCTCTTAAACCCTCCCCATCATCGTTTTCCTATTCTCTCAGTGGTCAACCCCTTTCACTACTGACCTCCTTCAACGACGTGGATGTAATATTCGACGATAAACTTCGTTTCAATTCCCACTTCGTTGACATTATCAATAGAGCTTCCGAAATGTCTGGTTTTATCCTACGTTCCTCGTCCGACTTTACCTCAATCCAGCCCTCCTTAACACTCTTTAATTCCCTTGTCCAAAACATCCTTGAATATTGCTGTGTAGTCTGGTCCCCCTACCGCATCCGTGACGGCCGCGCTCTTGAAGCTGTACAACGCAAATTCACCCGGACCCTCTTTTATAAAAAGAACCTTCCACGGGTTGATTATCCGTCACGACTCCGCACCCTCAATCTCCGCTCCCTACAGCAGCGCCGTATCTTCCTTGATATATGTACTCTTTTCAAATTCTGCAATGGTCTGATGGTTTGCTCCGCTAACTCGGATATTACTTTCCGTATCTTCTCGTCTCATAACACACGTAATGCGGTCCTCAGAATGCTCGTTTCTTCCAACTTGAGTGGGAATTCCAACGATGTAAACTGCATATTCTAGGCCTAAGCGAGGTAAGATGGTGTAACACTGGAGAGTACTCCTCTCTCTTGCCACACTGGAAAACCATCGCCTCATTATTGGTGGAAAATTGCTCGAGTACGGAGCCTGCCATCAGGTAAGTTGGGCTTCAACTGACCGCCGCCCTACGGGCAATCAGATTGACCACTTCGCGGTTAGCTTTAGATTTAGGAGTTTTCTCCTAGATGTACGTAGAGATCACCACCTCAACGTCGCTTACGTTCGCTTGCATCTGAAGTTACTGCTGATCTGCTGCTTCCACTCGTTCGGAAATCTTGGGAATCCAAGACCTTTCTTAGGAAGAGGAAGACGATCGTTAAGAGGTAAAATCTTGGAGGATTTTGATGTCCAAATCGGGTTCCGCATGCATCCTGTCACCGATAGTATTTCGTCTTGTTATCGGTCACGTTCTCCAGTTGTCTTGTCTTCAGGACGTGCAGGAAATCAATGGACGATGACATCTTTCCTCAAACACCTCCACTACGCGGATGACACCTATTTTCTCTCTCATCGGGCCATGGGTCTTAACCAAACGGCTCTGGATTTGGAAAGAGAGGCAAGTAAAGTTGGACTGAAGAGAAACACCAACAAAACCAAGGTTTTCAGTCTGACGGGTCATCGCAGTTTCTCTATTTGCACTAATACCATAACATCGAAGGCGTCGATCAATTTGTGTACATAGGAAGCGTAATTTCTGCCGACGCAGGCACCGAAGTGGATGTTGTCCGACGCATTAGCATCTCTAGGTCCGCCTTCGCTGCCCTGTAATCTGCACTGTTAATAAAAAGTTCTAGGCTGAGGTGCGGCTGCATCGTATCATCGGAGTACGTTGGCCTGACACTATCTCAAACGAAGAACTCGGTCGGTGGACAGGCCTGATACTCATACACACCGTGATCTGGAGGCTGCAGTGGATATGTCACATATTAAGGAGGGTTGACAATTACATTGCTGGCAATGGAATCTCCTCTCGCAAGATGGCTAATGATTGGGCCGCCTCAAGAATGCTTGAAGCATAACAGTAGTAGTGAATGCGGGCGTCTTGAGAAGCCGTGGGGGAAGCTCAAGGGCATTTCAGGTAACCGTGAACAATAGGGCGTAGGTGTTTTGACGTGCTACACCCCACCAAGAAGGGAGTGGCAACCATATATGGAACGTTGTGAGGCCAGATTTATAATTCGAAGGTGGGAGGAAACCGTTATAACTTTCTGGCTGATAAAACACTTTCAAGGATGCAAACCGGGAAGAAAAGAAACCAATCGCAGTTACCTGAGCAGCCCATTACAAAGTTGCTACTCTGGAATGTGATATATGACCATGTGCTGCACATAAAACTCCCACGACAAGCTACCCTTATTGACTATGCAGGCAACATTGCAATTGTGGTAGTATCCAAACACCTGAAGGATGTTATCTGAGAATGTGAGACACCGGTTAGGCTAATGAAGCATTGGCTGGCATCACATGGACTAGAGTTGGGGGAACACAAAACTGAGGCTGTACCAGTCAGCCCAATACTGAAGGACGCAAACCGTCGAGAAGGCTATTCCTAGCCAGAGTGTCTTCTTCCATTTTTCAGTACGCGACACCAGTTTGGACAAAGGTCCGTAATGTTCAGGCGTATAGGAGAAAATTATCTTCAGTACATCGTCTGAGTGCGTTAGCGCATTCTAAACAATGGCAGACGAAGCAGCTTTCATAGTCGCTCTTTCATAATTATCTGGAAAACAGGCTCTGATTATAATATTGAAGATCGACGACGGGAGAAGAGAATGCGCACAATTAGCAATGTCGGGATCATTCTCACGAAGGGAAGTGGACGTATGATACCGTAGGTATTTACATCGTTCTGAAGGTGACGGTTCTCCCTGGTCAAAGGGTAGTATAGGTCCTTGGGAAAAACGTGGATTGGTACTCAAGATGGACATAAAACCTGGGAAATGCCTGCTGAACCAACACTAACAACCACTGGGAGCTTTTTCTTAACGAAGAGCTGCATACGGAAAAGGTTGAAGGCGAGTCTCCCGCCCCTAAAAACGGGAAAACATCTACCAATTTGTCCTCTAGGTTGGAGGTTCGGTAGTGTAGACAACCCTACATAGAAAACGAACGTCACGAAGTCACTGAAGGAGCCTCGGACAGGGTGGACTTTAAAACGATGAACGCAGCAACGACAACGGAATAACGATTTGTGCATTTTCTCAGGAAAATGCGCTCTCTGCACAGAGATGGAGTTGCCAAACAGCTAGCCGATACCCTGTTCCAATATAGGGCTGATGTAACAGCGTTGCAGGAAATGTGTTGGACAGGGACTGGTTTCCTAGAGAAGAGTTGCTACATCATATATTATAGTGGCCATCCAGTAAACCTGCCCGGAGTAGGCTTTTTAGTCAAGTGAAAAATGAAACCTGATGTTATCGGCTAAGCAAATATGTGCCAAAGGTTATACACTCTGCGTTTCAGAGGCAAATTTAGAAATATAAGCTCCATAAATGTTCACGCCCCTAAGGAGGAGACTGCAGAGTCGGAGAAAGATATCTTCTACGAGGTGGTTGAGCCGGCCCTCGAAGCCTGTCCCAAGTATGATATCAAAACCACACTTAGAAATTTCCCATATTCAAGCGATACGTTGGCTCCAATAGCTTACATAGGAATACCAATGATAACGGATTGCGGTTTCTCCAGGCGGGACCACTTTTAAACGAATTGACCATGTGCTCATTGAACGTCACCACCTCTCAGCCTCGATGAATATCAGAACATACAGGGGGGGTCAATATTAGACTCGGATCACTATCACGTTGGCATAGTGCTCCAGGCTTGAATTACAACACCACCCAGAATCCCCTTTGACAATCAGGGGAGAGTGAATACTGAAGCCATCAACAACACAGCCCTCCGTGACACCTATAAAATGCAAATGAATGCCGCAATAACCACAGTCAATAGAGATCCTGGAGATGAAACATCACTAAATGGTCTTCACAAGAAGAACGTTATTATAAATATGGCCGCAAACATACTTGGCCACAGCCGCAAAAATAGTCGGAACGGCTGGTTTGACGGTGAATTTAAGTTAGCAACGGAACGGAAGAATGCTGCATACCGAGTAATTTTGCATTCACAAAGAACCTGGGCTCGCGCGGAGACCAAGAACTCCGTCAAGCGGAGAAGGAAGCCTGGGAGAACCAACACGTCTGTGAACTCGAAAAGTACAGAGAGCAATTGCACCGTGCATGGGTTGAGTATTTCGCTGAACTGCTCAACAACCAAAATATCGGCTATTAGGGGGTCCCGCCAACTGAGGACGATGGACAAATGCTGCCACCACCAAGCACAGAAAAAAGAGTCCATGTAATCCAGAGACTTAAGCGAGGCTTTATCTGCCTCATACATAAAAGAGGGGTATCAAGCAGAGCAGCAATTATAGATGTACCACGTTGCTGTATCCAAGTCGTATGGTCTCCCAGGTTTCGCCAGTGTATTCCAGGCGGAAGTACTGGCGATATTGGAAGTCTGTCGATGGCTGGAGCGTGATTAGAGCCCCAAGCGTAACATAGCCATTCTGACCGACAACCAAGCGACCATCAAGGCCTTGTACTCAACGACTACATCTTCCCGGCTGGTGGGGCCGTGCAGAGACGCTCAAGGTCACTCCCCTCTGGGTTACCGGGCATAGGAACATAGAGGGGAATGAGCGAGCTGACGGATTGGCCAGGCAAGGCTCTGCTCTTGGCAGTCCCTCGGCGAATACAGTCGGTGTTCCGCTGGCGGCTGTCGGGGGTGGAGTCTACTCGCGGTACATAGCAGCCGCGGGCCTGAGATGACGAAGGCTTACAAGCTGTGCCAAGTCAAGGAGAATTTGGCCCGCTTATAACATAACCCGATCACGAGAGCTCCTGTGCCAGACGCGTGCAAATGCATTCAAAATTACGGCGGTCTGCACGGGGCACTGGCCCACAGTGGGATCATGTCGCTAGGCTCGGAACATCCATGACCCATATCAAAGAGGCTTCACTCCAGGTAAATCAGCAAACTGCTGGAATATGGACATCAGTTGCACCATCTTTTCATCGGCTTTAAAGTCGCCTGTGACAGCGTAGCCGAGATAAAATTGTACACGGCCATGAGAGAATTCGGTATTCCAACGAAATTAGTAAGACTGAGTAGGCTGACCCTGTCAATGTGCGAGGCCAGATAAAAGCAGTAGGATCACTCTCGAGACCATTCAACATCAACAACGGTCTAAGGCAATGGGATGCCTGCGTCCTCTGCAACATGGCCCTAGAAAAAGTGATTCGGGAACGGCACCATAAGCTGTATTCAGGAGGAGCTTCAAAGGTGAGAGCGTTTAAGAAAAAGCGGTAAGAAGCGAACAATTCTCACCATAGGAGTAAGCCGGCAAGGCTTTAACCCACCCCACCATGTAATTCTCTAGATAGTTCCGTGCGGTGTAGCGGGTGAGGAGAGGTGGTTTTTGTGGGTTTGTGACTTTGGATGCTCTCCCCCTCTATAAAAAATGCCAGACATGAATCAATGTTAATAAGATTTTGTTTGATAGTATTGGGAAGAACCATGCATGGTGGCTTGGATTTAAACAACCTTTCAATCGCGTGAAGGGATCCTAAATTGATGTAATATTTCCTTTAAAATTCACCCATTTCTATAGAGAAATACTATTGCCTTGTCTTAGATTGCACCAGTCTCTTATGTGACCTTCAAATGTTTTGCAATGTTTTTTGTCATCAATATGATTGCTAACTATCATTGTTCAAATAAAAGCTAACGCGGAAATGCATTCATCGCCACGTTTGCCTTGATTAATTCTGCACTATCCATTTTCCGCCCAGTGCATGCTCATATCTAAAGCGTCCGCCACTTTTCTCGATTCAGATAACACAAACTATACAGAAAAGATGAATCAACCTAAACCTCTTGCACAGCAATGCATTTCATAAGCTTTTCTGGCTTGCGATATCAGAATAAAACGAGTACCACTTACGCCTGTATATTAGCAGATGCATTACACGTGAAAATACTATATTTGCTAAATCTTAATTACTTTGCCTTGCCAATTGGAAGTTCATGTTTTAATTTAATAGGGTTTTGTAGAGATTTGTATATTTAGAGTGGATATATGTACGTGATTTGGTGGGGTAACGTTATGCTTATGTTAAATGGCCTAATGCCCAGCCATATCATTGTTATCGGTTTCTGGTAATGTGCTTCAACTCCCCCCATGAATTCACGAGTTTTAATATAAAATAATACAATTTATTGAAATAATAAAAACTTGTTGTTTCTTTTTCGTGGGTGTGGATATTTATTCTTGCAAATACCGATATTTCGGGAAAAACTTGTTCCCTTTATCAGTGCTAACAAGTTTTTTATTATTGCAGAAACTGCCATTCACAACAGATACTCAGCATTGGTGTCTATCAGCCGCTGGCTAATTTGACAGCTTCTAGCTGAAATTTCAGTGGGAGCTGTCATTTATGAGAGCTACACTGTTTCTCTCGGTCCAAAACATTACAATGCGTTTGCGGAATTGAAGGCACCTAACGATACGTCCTGGGTTTTCCTTATTACTTGGAAAGCGATTTAGATGTAATCTTCAATATCAAGCTTACCAAACAAAACTAATTACGGAATCCATTGCTATCAAACTATCCGCAATGAAGAAATGCTCATAAAATACACTTTGTAGTGTAATAAGGGAGTATCTAGAGAGTTGTATGAATGCGGACCTTCTAATGCAACTGGAAAACCCTTCCTAACCCAAGTGCATTGCTAGTAGTTTCCCCATTTTTCTAATGATATTAAGCCCAGCTAGTTTGAGTGAATTGTATGTGCAAAACAATTAGCAACTATTCTCGTTACGTCACACTGCATTGAGCTATTATCTTGCGGAATGTTTGTTGAGATATTGAAGGTTGAAGAGCCAATCGATTAAATATAAAGACCATGAATTGCATGCCTACTTCCCTATTCTAAAATTATCTGGTGTACTGTGAAGTTTGTGCGTTCAAGTTTAAGGATAACATGAGTTTCAACCGTGATGAACTTGTAGCTCCTGATTTTATCAATAACAATTTTCTGAAGGAGGTCTTAGAATTTAATGGAGACTTGAAAAATGTTACGGTAATTTATTGAATTCTTCATAAATCCTTCATCATCATCAATCAGTGGTCAATGTATAAAAGCTTCCTCTAACATGGTTAGAACTTCTTCATTATCATAAGCGTATATAATGAAATTTCCTTACGGAATATTGGCATGTCCTTCGGTAGTGGATTTTTACAACGCATTTTTAAATTGGCAGGTCAAATCCAATCTGTTTGTGATCCCTTTCATATCCTTCTCTCGATGGCTATGTGAATCTTTGTCAGATATCCCAATATTAGAGCTAGTTTTCAGCATTATCTGGATTTATACGTCAAGGTTCAATCCTCCATTCAGAATTATGCTGAGTAGTCGAACTGGTTATCGTTGAATTAATCCTGGGTCTTTTGGACTGCCTGCTAAATAAAACCTCGAGATTTTTACGAACATTCTGCGGAAACTGTTTCTGATTAAATCCTGAGGAAAGGTTCCACGAGGTGCGATATCAGATGGGTTGGTCTTACCAGTTACAATATTCCATTGAGGGAATCCACTGGAGACAAATGGTGGATGACTTGATGTTGGAACATCTGTGCCCTTCCAATGTAGGTTTCATGAGTTCGGCCAATAAAACTGCTCCATACAACTCTAATCGAGGAGTCGATAGCACCTTTAAAAGAGTCACTTCGGCTTTAGACGTGAGTAGCCTTGTTGTAATGGTACCATCCGAGCCTTGGATGCGAGCGTATATAATTGCTGCGTACGCGGACTCTGAGACATCAAAGAATCCATGAATCTGAAGACGATCATTAGCCTCATACCAACGTTTTGAAGGGTAGGCAATTGCTTACGAAATGCCATTCACCTCGTACTGAGTTCGTTGTCAATGACCTCATCCCGGCCCTTCTTATGGATGTATCACTGTTGCATTATCATTTTCCCTATGATGACGCATGGTTGTAGCCAACCGATGGAAGCAAATAGTTTCGAAATTTCTGACAGCAATTGCCGATTCGTAATTTTCCATTCGAATTTGGGTTCAAATTTACTTTGAAGTTGAATGCATCCTCCGGATGCCATCGTAGACCTAGTGTTTTAATACCTTGCCTAGTATATCTAGTAGAAGGAAGGGAAACCCTCATGCACTTTCTCTGCGATTGCCCAGCTCTGGCTCAAGTCAGGCTACGGACACTGGGTAAACCATTCTTTGGGGACCTCAGTGAGATTTCTAGCTGCAGGGTCGGAGGGCTGCTTTCCTTCGTGAATGCTACGGGCTGGCTCTGAAGATCCGAGCCAGCTGGACTCTGCTTCCCTGTTCCTATAACAACAGTCACAATCTTAGGAGTTTGTGGCATCAAAACGGCGCACCAAAGCGCTTACTGGGCTCTTCGGAGCGGCCACTGATACCTACCTACCCCATATCTAGTAATATCTAGAGGTAATTGGACCTCACGGTCATTTTCTGGAATTTTCTCAATTGCTGATTGGCCGTTCGCGATCCATTTCCGCAGTTTCAAACCTCCTTTGTTGAGTGCCATTATAAGGTCCTGTAGCAACTGACTAACTTCTTTGATGGCGGCACCGTCGGACAGAACATCGTCAACATAAAAGTCTTCTTTCAACACTTGCGATGCTTTAGGAAAGTTCGAGAGTTTATCATTCGCTAGCTGTTCCAGGGTTCGAATTACCAGGTAAGGGGCACTGGCTGTTCCATAAATGACAGTCGTCAATTTGTAATGCTTCAGTGTTTCGGACGGATTTCTCCATAAAATGCGTTGAAAATCTTGATCTTTTTCATGGATACGGATCACATACTTGAACGTTCGCCATTTCATTAGAACCTGGATAATCTTCATTTGCAACGAGGGGCCAAGCAGAAAGAGATCGTTGAGCATTTTACCGGTGGGGGTCGTTTGTGATGAGTTGAACACCACTCTAAGCTTTGTCGTTGTGCTCTTTGTCTTGTAGACAGGCAATAGTTGCGCATTGAATGGATTTCCTTCTGGGGAACCCCTGTCATATGATCCAAGCCGAGGTACTTCTTCATGAATGGTTTTCTAGTTGTTCCTTTTGACGGTTGCTCTTCAATCTCCCAGAATTTCCTCAGCAGCTGCTTCCTGCCTGTGCTCGTGTATGTAAATCCTTTCTTAAATCCACGTATGATCAGGGTGCATATATTGAGGTCCTTTCTCTGCTTTTATGAACAAGGAAACCCTCGTTTGTGTTGACGATTTAGCAAACAAACCAAATACGTACGGAGTCCCTTCGTTGCCGGAGGGTTGAGGACTGGAACTTGATGCATTTGTGTATCTGGTGACCCTTTTGAAACGAATGCTTCGAACCGTTTTTGTTGCTTCGAAAAGCCAACAGCCTCCAAAGCTCTGAAGCGACCAATCAAAAAATGCATGCGCCTTGGGGCAACAGATGGTTGCTCATCCTTCCCTGCAACGTTCTTAGCTTCGAATTCGTTGATTCCTGTCTGGAAACAAGTGAGAAGGTCCAGATAGATGTCCTCCGTCAATCCATACTCCTTCGGATATTCTTCCCGTTGATCCGAAGGAAGATTTGTTTCGGATATTACCACGGAGTATGATTCGGTGCATGAAGTCCACAATTCCTTATTCCTTGCTCGCAAAATTGTTGCGTTGGACAGTCCTAACTAAATTCTTAACGGTAGACAACGCTGGTTATAAAGTACTCCTACAAACTACATTGTAATAAATTTTGCAGACAGACACAGACAGCACAGAACATTGAAAGAGTTATTGGGGGAACTGAATCCTGTTTTCGCAATGTCTTCTGATTCTCGGGTCCTCATATGAAATCATCTTCAGACAAAGGGAAAACTGGGAGTAACCAGAAGTATGCATGTCAGGATATACTGGTGTCCTCTACTCTAAAATGGATGATTGAAGAGCGATTGAAGGGCAGGCTCATCGCAATCTATAGCGTTAGTGAAACTGCATTGATGTCACTGTGTAGTCCTTTAATTATTTCGAAAATCGTTCAGGAGTGTAGAAACCGATTGAACTTTGTTTCTAGATTCAATACCGTGGAATAACTCAGGGTACCGGTCGTTGTGGTGCAGAGGGAAACAACATCTCGGCTGCTTTCAGAGGGTTCAATTTCCCTCATGCTCGGATCGGAACCAGCAATTGGGGTGCAGTATCATTGGCTAATTATGCTATCAAACACTGGAAACAACGTTCCCATAATGGCAGGTGACAGAGCCATAATGCTGCTAAACACACCAAACTTTCTCTGTCAGAACCAAACATACTACAATTTTTATCCTGTTGAAAAGCAGGAAGACGAAGGAAGGAAGAAGTATTGTGGGCGTTCTGGCCATAATTCACTAGCTGGGCATATATTCAGAATAGGAATTCTCTAAGATGATACCATACGTGTCTATCCTATAATGAGCCTTGTTTATGAACGCACCAGACATCAGATTTTTGGTGCTGATGTGCTCAAACTGATCCCTCTGCTGGTCGAGTTCAATCTTCTTCGTAGTAAGAAGAGCCCGAACATAATGCGCAATACGATTCCAGCTGCCAGCGCTCTTCAGCATCTCTCGCACAATGTTATCTGGAGAGAGCTCCCCTGTGTCTGCATAAAGTTGCTGGCGGAGGCCGTCCCACCTCTCGCAAGAGAAAAAGGTGTGTTCAGCGTCATCCGCCACTCTATTGCAGAACACACAATCAGGAGATCGCGCCTTCCCAACCCTGTGCAGGTAAGACTGAAAACCTCCATGCCCACTTAGAAGTTGGGTAAGGAAGTAATCAATCTCACCGTGCTTTCTGTTCAACCATGGGTCTAATTTGTCGATGAGGTGCGCAGTCCACTTGCCCCTTGGCTCATTTTGCCAAGAAAGTTGCCACTCGTTAAGGGTACGTTGACGTTCTTCACGGGCAACCACTTCTCTTAAGTTTTCGCTCTTACGGCGGTAGATAGCTTTGCGCTCCTTGGCAAGGAAGGCAACGGGGATCACTCCCGCAATCACCATCACAGCCGGTTCGGAGACGGTGCGACGTCTCCTCGTTGATATAGGGCCGTCGACATGCGCCATTAGCCGACTCAAGGCAGCGACTCCTGCTGCAGCCCTGTCCGCGGCTGCTTTGATTTGCTCGAAGAAGCTCATCTTCGCGTCGAGCATTAAACCAAGGTATTTAATCACTGGTTTTGACTCTATAGTCAACTCGCCGATCGATATGGGACGCAAGGTCGGAATTCTTCTTCTGGTCAGGATGACTACTTCGGTTTTTTCCAGCGCAAGGTTGAAACCGTGAGCAGTCATCCATCCGCTTACCCGTCGCATCAATATGCCAAGTCTGCTTTGCGCCTGTTCAACAGTGCGTCCGGCAACAAGTGCCGCAACGTCGTCTGCATAACCGACCAGGCCCGACTCTTCGGGCATATCGAGTCTCAGTAGACTATCGTAGGAAGCGTTCCAGAGGTCCGGCCCTAGGATGGATCCCTGCGCTAATCCCGACGTGATTTCCATCCTCCTCTAGCGTCTCATAGAACAGGGAGCGGTCTTTCAGATAATCCCTCAATATCCGCAAGAGATAGCTTGGCACGTGAAAGGAGTTCTCTAGTGTGCCTAGCATATCTGTCCATCTTACGGAATTGAAGGCATTTCTGACATCAAGCGTTATGAGGAGCACTATCCGTCGAGATCGGCGGCTGTGTGCTCCGGCTCGGTTAAACGCATCTACGATCTCCATAACAGCATCCACTGTAGATTTCCGTGTTCTAAACCCGAACTGCCTTGCGGATAAGTTCCCGGCAGCACGGATCGCTTCAGCGAGTCTACCCCTGATGAGCTTCTCGAGCACTTTTCCGGCCGTGTCAAGCATACACAGCGGTCGGTATGCAGACGGGAGCTCCGGGTCTCCTTTACCCTTACTGATCAACGCGAGTCTGGCCACTTTCCAGCGACAAGGAAAAATGCCCTCCTTCAAGCACGCGTTGAACGCTTCGAGCAGCAATTCTGGCCGTTGGCGGAACACCAGTTTGTAAACTTCCGCCGGGATGCCATCAGGACCTGGCGCCAACCTGTTTTTCATAGTGAGAACCGCTTCTTCGAGTTTTCCCATTGTGAAAAGGAGGCAATCCACGAGGCTTTCCGCGCTGTTTACATCAACCCGTACAGGGTGCCTGGGGAACAATGCGCGCACAATGCGGTCCATCTGGTCGGTGCTCAATATGCAGGGCTTCCACAGAGCCCCGATTTTCCGAGTGACAAGCTTATAGCCAAGTCCCCACGGATCATCATTCACCTCATTAACAAGCTTTTGCCAGTCGCGAGCTTTGCTTTTATTTATAGCGCTGCGGAGTCTCCTTTTTGCTGATCTATATTGTGCCTTTATGGCACATGCCTCCTCGTTGGCGGACAAACGTTGTGCCAAACGGCGGAGGTTATGACACTCCTTCCGTAGGTCGGCAATTTCCGCCGTCCACCAGTACATAGAAGGCTTGTCGCGCCTGGGGCCTCTCCGGGGCATGGAAGCCTCACACGCCGTCGTTATCAGATTCATCACTGAATTTACGACGGTGTCAGCTGCGACACCACCACCCCCCGGAGTGCCCCCCAGCGCGGCCCTACCTGCTCCAAGAGCTTCGACGAACCTTCCGATGTTCACCTTCGCGACATTCCACACGCAGGGGGAACGTCGTGTTGGTGCTCGCCGGCAAGTAGCGTCAAACGCTTCGAACGCAATGTACTGATGATCACTTGCCGAGAAGTCTTCTAGGACTCGCCACCCGTCCACCGATGATGCCAGAGATTCCGACGCAAAAGTGATGTCGGGAATGCTTCCTTCATAACCTGGGCGCCGAAACGTTGGCATGGATCCGGTGTTTAAAATTACGAGCCCGGTTCTCGCCGCCATTTCCAGAATCCGTTTCCCTCTGGAGTCTGATTGAGGCATGCCCCATTCAAGAGCCCTGGCATTAAAATCACCGCCAACCAGGATTCGTCCGTGCTCGAAACGGCGTCCTCCAGAGCATCAAGCCGGCGCCGAAAGTCCGGAATCGACTCATTCGGCGTCAGGTAAACGCTAAAAAACGTTATCCCTAAACACCGGATCCAGACAAATCCGTCCCCCCGGCCTTCGGCAAGAACACGAAGTCGAATGTCGTCCCGAACCTAGATGGCAGCGGTGCCCGATAAGTCGAGATACCATGAGGACGGGTCCTTGTTTCGGTATTGCTCGCTAATCAGCACTAGATCAGCATTTACTTCCGCAGCGAACTGTGCTAGCAACTGGTGAGCGGTTGCACTCCGGTGCATGTTAATTTGCAAAATGCGGATCATGGCGTTCGCACCCTAGCCCTCTCCAATTCCGCCCTGAAGATTGGACACCGTCCCGAGCCCGCAGTGTGTGCGACGCTTTCGCCAGACGCGCCACGATCCCTGCAGAGAACACAACTCTCGCTTTCCTTGCAAGTCTTCGCTTGATGACCCGCTTGGCCGCATCTCCGGCATGCTGTCCTCCTGTCCGGACCCTTGCAAGCTGCTGACGTGTGTCCATAGTCCAGACACCTGTAGCACTTGGTGGGGACTATCCGCATTCGTACCCTGCATACTACCCATCCGATTTTGATTCTCCCGCTGTTAAGGAGTTTCCTCGCATATTGCTCGGGGACATCCACCACGGCAAGTTTTTGGCCTCGAGCATTTACAGAGGTAATACCTACCCGGGCATTGGTTACCTCTGGACATTCACGCTTTAGCGCCTCCTCTACTTCGATCTTTTCTGTGAGGCAGTCAAGATGCCGTATTTCTAGAGAGCACATGGGTTCTAGGCTGGAAACAAGAGCCTTCTCCCCCAATAGCCCCTTAACCGCTTCGCAGAACGTGCTCTTGCTGGTCGTCTTTGGGCCCAGTTCGACAAGAACTCCACCACTCCTCGTTTTCCTTATCGAAGACACCTCTGCTCCGTTCTCCTCGGGTTTCATCCTGTAGTGGATTTCACTAAGGACTTCCGCAAATGTCTTGCCTTCCGTCGGCTTAATGAGCAGAGCCGACGGTCTAGTCCTTCTTCGTTTCCTCGTTTTTTCCGCTACTGGCTTTGGGTTGGCAGCCTCCTTGTTTTTGGACAGACGTGCCTTTGGCGACGGAGTCCGTTGTTTCTTTTTATCCTTTTTCGCTTTCTTTTTTTGTGCCTTGGAGACTACTTCGCTTTTTCCCCTGTTCACTTTGCAGAGGGCTATCTGCAGTCCGTTTGACGCAAGCAGCATTCTCAGCGGGGAGTGCGACTGTTTCTGCTCTACAATCGTCTTCCGCTGCTCTCCACGTGCGTCTATAAAAGGAAATGCGATCCAGTAGTTCCTCCAGTTCCATCAGCCCGTTTTTGACGCCTTTGCTGACGTTCCTCTGAAGGAACGTTGCCGACTGCATACCTTTCACCACTGCTGCGCACTTTCTGATGAGCCTTTCCTCTTCGGCTCTAGCAAGGACGGTCGAATGCACTTCCACTCTATTTGTGTCCAAATCCATCTGCTCAGGACTAGCGTTTCTCACTGAGCTTACTTCCAAAACAAGGGCACTGAAAGGTAATGGAGTTGCCATCTCCGCACGGTCAGTCGCGCCACTTGATGAGGCTTCCTCTTTATTTGGGCGCCCCGGTGTCTCATCGGGTATATCAGCCCTCGTTGCCTCTTTCACTGATCGCTGCGGTGAACGACGCATTTTTGTGCTCCGCCCAAACGCACCCAGCTCTTCCTCCTTGTCTGTTGTTTCGTCGTTTTTTTTTATAATTTTCAGAATATTCTCCATGAAAAAGGTACCAGCGCATCGTGTGCAAGGGAGCGGGCCGCAATAGTCAAGAACGGGCATACCCTCGGGGACACAGCCCCTACCCCAGTTCCCTGAGGCCTGACCTACGCTTAGCCGATCCCAGAATTGACGGACGGATCAGCGCTCGCTCGGGGCAACGCGGTCTACTAACACCGGTTCAATGCACACTTCCCGACCGGGGTCCGAAGGGGCTGGCTCCTGATACACGTCGCAACTACCACCTTGGCAGAGCTACGTTCACATCACCCCGTCGACGCCGACAGAGAGTTGTCGACGGCTCCGGAGACTCCCAGTGTGTCCCGACGTGTACCGGTCACTCGCGGTTCGCTTTTCACCGAGAAGCTTTCTCGAGGCTACTACCTAGGACGCAGGTATGCTGCCAGCTAGGGGGCAGAACTACTTACTCGGGCACCTCGGGGACGTCACACCCCGTATCGTAAGCGACCCGTTTAAAAATCGCTAACGACCCCTGAGGGCATCTCCAGATGGCATTACCTTTAACCAGATAGACCACATTCTCATCACCAAGGATGGTCATCAAGAATTCACGACGTGAGCTCATATCTAGGAGCAAACTGTGAGTCTGGCAAATACATGGTAAAAATCGTTTACAGGTGCCGAATCCCAAAGACCTGCGGAATAAAAACGAGCCCACTTCGAAAATTTCGGGGAAACTAAAAATAGATTTAATAATGGAAGAGTTCAAGGCAAAACTGGAACAACGATTATTTCCTAATATCACGGGGAAACCTGCAGATGACACCTGGTATCACCTAAAAAGCGCTATCAAAACAACAGCGGATAAGGTAGTTGGATACGTATCCCGGTGCCGGATAAATGGGAGGTTTGACGATGAATATCAGGAAGCGCTTGACAAGAAAAATAACGCAAGGACGAGGAGAGAAAATTATGAAAATCTCCGTCGAGCAGTTAGTAGATAAAGCAAAAGAAACCAAAACATTTTGACGGAATTAAAGAAAATTGAGGACAACATTGGAAGCTATAATACAAGACGAGCCTGAGGTGAAGAACCTGAGGTGAGGATATCAATCCAAAACTGTCGATATCACCTCCAAAACGGGGTAATCAATCTCGACGAAGTGAAACACGTGAGAGATGGGCGTTTTATTCCAAAGAACTTCTCACCCCTTGCCATACAACCCAATCACAAGAACCTTAAAAAAATTATGGTCAAACCGTCAATATTTGAAGAAGAATTGGCCAAAAATTATAGGACAAACGGTTTCGTCCAGGGCAGAGGCAACTCTTCAGACGCTGCCTCACCTCTGCCCTGGGAGCATCGTGACCGTGAGTGGCATCAGATGGAAAACGCTCCTTTAATTCAGAAAAATACGCCAAGGGTGCGAATTATCATATATCCAATCGAAACCAATAGTTTGAGCCTGAGCTGGCTAAAGCTAAATTAATTCGCACCCTTGGCGTGTTTTTCTGAATTTATAAAGGAGCGTTTTCCATCTGATACCACTCACAGTCACGCTGCTCCCAGGGCAGAGGTGAGGCAGCGTCTGAAGAGTTGCCTCTGCCCTGGACGAAACCGTTTGTCCTATAATTTTTGTAATGCTTGGGTGCCATGAGGGATCCGCGGACCAAAGAGACGTGGGAGTAAGTTGCTCTCCATTTGGTCCGGTACAACAACAAGTGGTTGTGGACTTAGGATCCCTCACTTATCCTAAACAATTAAGAATTTGCCATCAAATGCTAAAAAATGCTAAAGCTAAAGCTCCGAGTATAGATGACATCTTTACTGAACTCATCAAATCAGATGCTCCATTGACCAAGAAAGCCATCCATAACTTGGTTTCCTGCAACTTGAACCAGATTCTCCAAAAATGGTCAAAGGTTTACCAACGAATTTTTATGAAGAAACAGTTTTTGGTAAAGTGATACGAGGTCAAGGTTGATCTTCATCAATTGTTCGCCGATTTTCTTCAAGCAGATGATATTGTCAAATGAGAGGCGCTATACAGGGCGGTTTAGCTGCCAAGCTGGTATGATTAACTGAATTGACACTAATTAAGACCGCAAAAACATGCATACGGAAAATAAGCTCCAGATTTGTAAAACGTCGTACAGTAGTAAGGGGTGGATTCTACTATGAATGTATTGATCGGAAAAGTCTTTTGTCACATTTGACCGGAAAATTCCACGTCAAATACTTGGACTGTGAAAGGGTGGGGCTGATTTAGGAATTCGGCAGGGCGAAGAGTTATATAACCTGATGATCCAGCGGTATTGATTGTTGGGAAGATTACACTTAATCACTAACTTTCCACTTCCCAGGCAGCATCCAAAATCTAATCTCGGGGCCAACAGGTGCATACAGCCCTCAACCGAGAGACTGGAATATGGCGTGCAAAGTAGTATCACTGGAGCGAGTGAAATGGGCATTTAACTCGTTCCATAGATACAAGTCTGCAGGTCCGGATGGCATCATCCCTGCGCTAGTAATAGAGGGAATAGATACTCTGGGTCTACACATTCGGAATATATATCGTGCATGCCTAGCACACGCTTATATTCCAATTAAATGCCGGGATCTGAAGGTGTTGTTCATTCCCAAACCAGGAAAACCCACCTACACAGACGCAAAAAGCTTTCGACCGATCAGCCTAACGTCCTTTCTGCTAAAAGGACTAGAAAGACTAGTAGATCGGTTCATAAGGGATATACACATTCCTAAGTGGCCACTTCACCATAGGCAACACGCCTACCAGAAAGGCAAATCCACGGAGACAGCACTCCATGAACTTACGGCAAACATTGAGAAGGCGATGTCCGAAAAAGAATACGCCTTAGGCGCATTCATGGACATCGAAGGCGCCCTTAATTATGCCTCATTCGCGGCAATTTGTGATGCGGCAAGACAGCATGGAATCGAACCGCTGCTAATCAGTTGGGTCCTTCACATGCTAGAGTGGAGAAAAATCCACATATCGGTCGGCCAGAAGTCTATTGAAGCAGGATGTCTCCAGCCCACAGGGAGGGGTTCTCTCTCCACTGTTATGGCTCTTGGTAATGGATACCCTGCTGTGGCTCCTGGAGGACAAATCTTCGCGCAAGCATTTGCAGACGACCTAGCCGTAATAATTACCGGCAAGTTTGCAGACATAGTATGTGACCGCTTGAATGCAACTCTGCATGTAATCCACAGCTGGTGCCTCCGCAACGGACTCACGGTGAACGCTAGGAAGACTGGACTAGTTATGTTCACTAGGAACGTCAGGTGGGGCAGCTATACGCTCCCCACCTTAGCAGGGGCGGAAATCCAGTTGGCACAGACAGTCAAGTACTTCGGAGTACATTTCGACTCCAAGTTAACATGGAAGCATCATATCCAGGAACAATATCAGAAATCCTGCAGATTGCTCTGGTGTTGTAGGGATGCGATAGGTAAGACCGGGGACTTTCACCCAAATGATATACTGGATGTATACATCCATAATAAAACCCATTTTGATGTATGCATGCATCGTCTGGTGGCCAAGACTGAACTTTGCTAACAACAGGAAGATGCTAACGCAGATTCAGAGACTTGGTTGCCTAAGTATTACTGGAGCAATGAGTACTACGCCGACTGCGGCACTTGAAGCTATCCTAAATTTACCCCCCATTCACTTGGAGGTGAAACGAAAAGCAGCCAACGACTCATATAGGCTCGATACTATTGGGGCGTGGAAAGGCGGCCAATCCAACGGGCATGTGCCTATCTGGAAATTCCTTGAAAAATATCCGGTAGCCCTGATGCCGACCGATCATATGGTTTCCAGATTCGTCTTTGAAAAGACATACACTGTCGTAATCACCGAAAGAGAAGAATGGTCGACAAGTGGCCTTCAGTCTTTTCAGATTACAGACTTAATAATCTTCACCGACGGGTCAGTCATGGATGATGGATCGGGCGCAGGGGTGTTCTCGGAGAATTCGATTATAGAACTGGTCCGACCCCTCGGAAAAATGACGACCATATTCCAGGCGGAGATATATGCCAATTTCGTTGGTAGCAGAAGAATCTCTGCGACAAAAATGGAGGGGTCGCACCATTCGAATCTGTTCTGGCAGTCGGGCGCATTATCAGCATTAAATGACAATGACATATCAAGCCAGTTGGTATGAAGTTGTCATCAGGTGCTGCAGAAGCTTGGCCGACTGAACGAAACATTCTTGATGTGGGTGCCGGGGCACTCCAACATCGCCGGTAATGAGGAGGCTGACAGACTGGCTCGCCGAGGGTCTGGATCCACAATGGTGGGGCCAGAACCAGCTCTTGGAATCCGACCATCTACTGTCAAGTCTACTCTGAAGGGGGAAGTTGCAAGGATTCACGCAACCAAGTGGAGAAATTTGGACTCTTGCCGGTAGGCGAAAATCCTTGTGAAAGAGCCTACGGCCACTAGAGCGGCATTTGACGGGACACTGCTCCTTAAACTACCATATGGAAAAGATTGAGGTAGCGGTTTCGGCTATGTGCAGCCAATGTGAGGAGAAGGAGGAGACGGTCCTGCACTTTTTATGCAGTTGCTCGGCATCCTCAGATCTCAGACAAAGACACCTTGGCAAGGTTTTCTTCAATGAAGAATCTGCACACTCTCTGCCTCTGGAGAATGTTCTCAGATTCGCTAAAGCCTGCGAACACCGTAGGCGGGAGGCTATTGAATAGGCAACTTACGGGGATAGTACAATGGTCCTAACAATGGCCTGAGTGCTCAGAGCTGCGGCGCCCCCCAGTTAACTAAACTAACTAGCTAACTTTCCACGAAGGGTCGTAGAGGGGAAATCCGGGCACGAGGTTAAAATTATCCGGAAAATCGAGTCCGGGGGGAATCCCCTCGTTTCCACGCCCGTCTCTTCAAGCTTTCCTATAAGGGCAAAACCGAAGGAAGTTGTCCAGTGCAAAAGTGGCACAAACGATGGAAAGTCTCGGTCGACAAAGCCAGAAAAGGATTGCTGAAATTTTACGGTTGCTGGGCGTGGTCGAAGTTTGGAAGCGGTTTATCACGGAAACCAAGGGCCAATTTGGCCTTCATACCGCCCCATTGAAGAAGAAGAAGTTTTAAGAGTGGTCACATGGTTTAAACTTAGGTTTCTTTCGTATTATTATGCTGTGGATTGGGGAATAGATCTTTGCGCCCGGCAGATGACCGAGGGTCTTAGCAAATGTGACAAACTATTGGATATTCAATGGCAATCAAAAGATATCAGACCATTTCAATCGTATTGTACATCTGGGGACTTCCTGGAGTTCTGATCTCTGCAAATCAACTTCTTAAAGTTATCCAAAATATAGAGTTGGATGTATATATACTTTCTGCTTTACTCATTATCTATCATATTTTATACCTGAGATCGCCTTTGTTTTCTCCACAGATACATGCATTCGAAACCTCCCCCGCTACCACACTTGGAGACCACTTTGCCAGTATTATGTTCCGCGCACACGTTACTTATTCAACGGATACAAGCAAAAATCAAAAATGTCCTTTAATCATTAAAACTTTACCAGTTGAAGAAGGACTGAAAAAGGATTTGCTAACAAATAGCAAACTTGACTTGTTCGGGACTGAAATTTTCATGTACACCAAAGTCTTAAGTGACTGCGCAGGGGTCTTGGACCGTGCAGGATACAAGGATAAACTTGCTCCAAAGTAAGTAACCATACAATGAAAACTGAATATAGCCGCCCTCTCTGCAGAATTCTCTATCATTCAACTGTTCCTCGGAAAGTACTCGTTTTTGAGGATCTAAAGACTCTTGGATATATTATGTTCCCACGGCATCTTCCAAATCAGGACGACGGCAAGGTGATTTTCTCCAAACTGGGTCAATTTCATGCAGCAACGTTCAAAATGGCGAATGAGGTGAATTCAGTTGCAAGGGTGCCTTCGGTGGAACTAAATTTTAGTATATTTTAAGGGTCGTGAGGACATAAAACTCAAGGGCTCAATTTTCAACATGTCCATGGCCGATTCCTTTATAATGTTCGAAGTAGGAATTTCACATTTTTGCGAGATGGTAAGCAAGATACCTGGATTGGAAGCAGCTGCCGATAAATTAGGTAAAATTACTTATGACAAACTATTAAGGAGGTGTAAACAGTCGATGTTCTCAAAAAATTCTTATAATGTCCTCAACCATGCCGACTATCACATCAGGAATATGATGTTCAAAGTGAACAGCGAGGATACTGTCACAGAATCGGTTTTGGTAAGGCTATGGAAATATAATAGAAATAAGTATGTACTGGGTGTGATCAAAAAGTAAGCTGAATTTCGTGGAATGCCTACAGTCCATTTTGGTTTTCCAAGGTTTTTGTGGAAAACAAAACCTTCTTAAAATCGGTCCTCTGTCTGTCTATTCCATGCACTCTTCTCAGAAACGTTTATCCCTATTGACACGAAAGGAAAGGTTGGAACTGTAAACCTCCATGCATGCAGTGAATTACGTAGTTCCACGCTGGACTTAAGGAGCGGCCAGCCCATACATGTAAAGAGGGGTGTCAAATTTTTTTTCCACCAAATATAGGCATGTTGGGTATCAAATAGAATGTCGCGATTAGTACCGTCCAAAGCAGGTAGTTTTTGATATTGGTTGTAAAAGGAGTACAGGGAGTACAAGGATCCCAAAAGGGGCAATTACTTCAAGGACTCGTCCTCAGAATTCACCCAATCGAAAAATCTGAATATCGTATCTAGGCCTCAAAATACTCTCCGTCACGATATCTGCCTAAATAAAGTAGATAATAGGATATTGTTATGAATCAAAAATTTACTGTCAACCCTCCTTTAAGCTGTAAAATGCTGCTGGCTTTCATATCGAGTACCACACTGCAAAGTAAGGCGGAGATCCTTTATTACGTATATACCTATAACCACCCCCCCCCCCACTTCAGAGATCAAATGTCAGTATCACATCGATTTGAAGGAGGTCCGCGAAGCTTTAGAAAAGAAGGTCAACTTTATTGGACTTCAAGATTCAGCGGAAAAGACGCTACGGAAAACCGACGGTGGGGCACAAACTGCCATCATCAGTCTATCAGTGTAGGCAGCTCTCAAACTATTGTCAGCAGGCAGAGTAAGAATAGGCTGGGTTATGTGTCGGCTTTGGGAGCAGGTGTTCTTGAAACGGTGTTTTAGATCCCTTGGCTTTGGTCACATTGCGAAGGCATGCACCAGTCTAAATAGTAAGTTGAAGCAATGTAGAAGACGCCGAGCGGATGGCAACATCAGCAGAAACTGTGGAGCAGACTGTGCAAAAGGAATGAGGGGTGGAATGTCGGCACATTCCAAGCAAGCATCAGGTACCCGTAATTTAGAAGAGCCCTCAATGATACAAATTAACCTCAACCACTGCCAGGCGGGGCAGGATTTGCTCTCGCAAATCATTCAATAATTAGTGAGCTATATCGAAATCACGGTGGTGGCATTGGGTCAAGGATCAAACGGGCCAAGCAACGCTATAAGCTTCCATAAAACAAGCCTTCCAGAGCGAAGGTGAAAGGAGTTCACATATTCAGCTGCTCCACCCATCGCTACATTTGACGCTTTGGTTTTAGATGCAAGAAGACGTTGGCCTATAATCATAGGAGGTAATATGAATGCTTGGGCTCTTGAATGGGGTAACGGGATAACGAACGTTCTGCTTGAAACATTCGCGGAGTTAGACGCGGTACTCGCAAATGTTGGCACTTAATTCCATTGGGGTCTATAGTGGACTTGACATATATAACGACGATTTAGGCAGAAAAGTTGTTTGATAAGTTAGTGAAGACTACACATCAGGTAATCCGCATGGCGATCAAAGTCAAATCGAACTCGAAAAAAGCTCCCACAGAGTATCTGGTGGATTCCTGAGTTGGACGGCGAAAGCTTTGGGGGTGGGGGTGGAGGACGTTCCCCGCGATTAGCGATTAGCACGGTCATAGAAATAGGGATCCAGATCACACAATGAGTGACGAATGCATGCGATGCCACCATGCTTAGAAGGTAAATTTTCCACAGTAGGCAGCCCCACTACTGGTGAAACAACGAAATAGCAAGTTCTGGAGTTCAACTGCGAAACCGCTTAATAGAGGCGGTTTGCAAGAGTGAAAGGAACTGCTTCAAACAGTTGGGCAAAAATGCCGATCACAGCCTACAGGGTGGTAATGAAAAGATGCGAAGTGACCTATCCGTGCCTCGTGAAAGAAATGGTTATCACCGAGTATTATCAGCACGAAAAAAGCGGAAAACAAACGGCAGTCGAGATCAACGAGTGCGTGATACCTCCAGTTACCGAGAGGGGCTACGAAAAAAATGCGGTAGGATCGTATCCCGACGAAATTAATAAGACTGACTAGGCTGACCCTGACCAATGTGCGAGGCCAGATAAAGGCAGCAGGATTACTCTCAAGACCATTCGACATCAACAACGGTCTTCGACAAAGGGATGCCCTATCATGCGTCCTCTTTAACCTGGCCCTCGAGAAAGTGATTCGTGATGCCGAGGTAAATGCAAGAGGTACGATCCTCTTCAAGTCCACCCAACTACTGGCCTATGCTGACGATATCGACATCATGGGAAAAACCACCCGAGACGTACAAACTGCCTTCATTCAGATCTAGCAGGCGGCGATGGGTGCGAGATCTTGAAGGCAAGACAAAATATATGGTGGCAACGTCAGCACCGAAGACGAATCAACCAACAACATCAAACCGCACTGGTCAAACACAAATACGAAGAAGAATAAGGATAGGAGAATACAACTTTGCGACCGTTGACAATTTTTCCTACCTAGGGTCGAAAATCACAACCGATAACAACTACGATGATGAAATCCGCGCACGGTTGTTGTCAGCCAACAGAGCCTATTTCAGCTTACAAAGACTGTTCCGCTCGAAACGTCTCACCATAGGGTCAAAGCTCTTACTGTACAAGACTATGATCTTGCCAGTCCTCATGTATTCCTCGGAAACTTGGGTTCTTAGCAAGAAAAATTGCGAACTCTTGGCCGCGTTCGAGAGAAGAATCCTCCGAAGAATTTTTGGCCCCCTACATGAGGATGGACGATTCCGTAGCCTACGCAATGACGAAATCTATGAGCGATACCATGACCGTCCGGTTGTGGATAAAATCCGGCTCAATAGGTTACGGTGGGCGGGTCACTTAATCCGTATGGATGAGGATGATCCCACCCGGAAAGTCTATGAGGGCAATATCTATGGTAGTCAAGACGCCAGACAGCTTTTAGGGATATCGAATTGGTGGACCTCGACGCAAAACCGGGATGTCTGGAGTTCCTTATTAAGGCAGGCCTAGACCGGATATCGGTTGTTGCGCCGTTGATGATGTTGATGAGGATCGGTAACAATGAGGATTCAAGCTTGGGTGGTATCCCTTATAGAGGTTTGAAGCTGGTATTGAAGACTAGGCTCGAAATTTTTGCCGACACCTTCGAGGCGCTCCTAAAAGAAGGAATATTCCCTGTCTAGTGGAAAAGCGAAAGTTGGTGTATTTTTTCAAACCCAATAAGCCACCTGGAGGTCCAGCATCGCATCGTCCGACCTTCCTGTTCGATACAATAGGTAAGATGATGGAGAGAGTCATATATAGCAGATTGCTTCGTAAGCGGCAATGGCCTGTTGCAGCGCCAGCACGGTTTTAGACACGCCCACTCTACGGTGGGCACAATAAGTGTGGTGATGAGCCTGGCAAAATACGCACCGTCGAATTCTTGTGGTTGCTGCGCCATGGTGAAGCTGAATGTCAAAAACGCATTCAATTTCGACAGCTGGAGCCGAATTGAAAGCGCATTGACGGATATCGGTATTCTTGGATGTTTGGCCAGTCTAGTCGGGAATTATTTCTCAGAGAAAGCTATATGGTAAGGAACAGATGAGGGTTCCTCAGAACGAGGGTACTACCTCGATAGTTGCAAGAACGTTCTGTTCGTCATCTGTGTGGGCGGAGGCGCTCACAATTTCTCAAAGACGGAATCAGGTGAATTTTGTTTATCGACTGATGACTTTGAAGGTTTGCCTTTGTTTTAGAACCACATCAGATGAGATAGTATTGGTCATGACGGCATGATGCCAGTCGAAATTCTGGCAAATAAAGTGGTTGTACTATACCAAACAAGACATGTGTTGGGCACACGGAATGCAGGAATGCTGCAATTAAGGTTTGGTTTGAGAGGAAACACGGAGAAACTAACAGCCACGTTATGCAGTTCCTTACGGGACACGGTGGTTGCTGTAGGCAATATCTTCACCGCTTTGGTTTGGATGATTCGCCCAATTGTTCTGCATGTAGTGGCATACCGGAGGTTTCAGACCATGTGATGTTTCCTAAGGTACGCGATTGAGAAAAGGAAGTTGAACCAAGCGCTGGGAAGGAATGTGAGCCCGGAGAGTGTAGTTGCTGAGATGCTGACGTCCAAGGAAATCTGGTTTACGGTTTCCACCGCAATTGTAGAAATACGGAGTGAGCTGATGAAGGAAGGACGCCCCCCTCTCCCAAGGTTGAGTTTCAGCTATATAACATTTTTCACACAAAGCTTTATTAGAGTCGATTCAGGGTCTGTCTGTCTATTATACCCATTTACTCATGTGGTGTGGTTTGTTAATCCCTTCACATATAGCATGTGGCGCTATTTTTGGTTGAATTTAAAGGGGCCTCCCATACAGACGAAAGGGGTGTGTAAATTTTTTCACAGAATACGGTCTTTTTGGATATCAAATGAAAGATCTTGATTAGTACTTTTCGAAATTTCAATGGATATGTTGGATATGGACTGTGTGCTAATGAGGTTTGTTCCGAAACTGCTTAATTTGAACCAGGAGAACTGTCGTATGAGCATCTTTTAGGAGCTGTTGAATGACATCAGTGATGATCCTCACCTGCTCGAGAGGGAAGTTTTTTGTATTCCCAAAAAATAAAGAGACCCATGAGAGGACGGAAATTTCCAAGGGTTGAAGCTGCCTCTGCTGCTGAGCACTGCATCGCCGGAAGAGTTCAAGACTATTCTAATAAGTTATTATCAGAGATGCTTTGGGTGTTCTTTTTTTTTATTTTTTTATTTTTTTTTTTTTTTATGGATGGAGGTGGAAATCTTAGAAAGACGCTGCTGCGCCAGGTTGCAGCAGTGTGTGGGATTCACAGCCCCTCCCCGTGGGACCACCGTGAAGTATTACTTCGCGGGGGAGGCTCTGGTTCGCTATACCAGCTCGTCCATGTCACGTCTCCGTCGCGCCGCCTTCCGAGCTCGATCAAACTACAGGAGTTTTGTCTGCACCACGGCAACTGCCTCATTTACCGTCATCCAGTTTTCCTCCGACTTCAACCTCTCTTCCACCAGGTTGGAGGGCCTGATGTCCGCCCCTAAGATGCTGTTCAACCTCCTTTTCTGCTGCAGAAATCTGGGACAATGGAACATAACGGTCCTCGAGTGTAGCACCGCATTCAGGACAGTTGGGAGAGTTGTCCAACTCGAAGCGATGCAAGTACTTCCTATAGCCACCGTGTCCCGTATGGAACTGTGTCAGGTGGTAATTCAATTCTCCGTGCTTTCGGTTGACCCATTTCTCGATGCACGGGATCAATGTATGGGTCCACCTGCCCTTGTCGGAGTTATCCCATCGTTGTTGCCACTTGCCACACAACTCTCTCCTGATGGCTTTTCGGAAATCCGCATTCACCTCGGCTGGATTTGCCTTCCGTTTTTCGTAGAGCCAGTGTGCCTCGCTCGCTCTATACGGATCATTCCTGCGATAACACACACTGCCTCCGTCGACGCCGTCCTAAATGCGCTGCACACCCTTAGCGCAATTGGCCGGTATGCCGAACATATCTTCCTCCGGTTGACAGCGTGGTTCAACGCTCCCACCCAGACAGGGGCCGCGTATAGCAGCATCGACCTCACCACTCCCGCGATGAGTAGCCTGCGACTATACTTCGGCCCTCCCACGTTAGGCATCATCCTTGCAAGGGATGAGCTGGCATTTGCTGCCTTCTCTCGCGCATAATCCAAGTGTCCCTTGAAACTCAGCCTGGCATCGATCATCACCCCCAGGCATTTGACAACCGATTTTGAGACGACCTCACGATTACCAACCTGGATGGTAACCGTGTTGTTCTTCCTACGGTTGGTAATGAGGACCGCCTCCGTCTTTTCGTCCGCCAGGTCCAGCTTGGCCATTCGTAACCATGATTTGATGGTATGAATGGCTTCATTTTCATAAAGCTCCACGTCCTCGGGATGCTTTGCAATTGCAACTACCGCCAAGTCGTCTGCAAAACCAATCAGCGTTGTCTCCTCCGGCACGCGAAGGCCAAGCACTCCGTCGTACATTATGTTCCACAGCAGCGGTTCCAATATAGAACCTTGAGGCACACCTGCTGTCACAATGTACTCCTTCGGCCCATCGTCCGTCTCGTACCAGAGAAGTCTGTCCGAAAAGTAACTCTCGATGAGCCGAGCCAAGTAACTAGGAACACCCAGTTTGGCCAAAGCGCCCCTTATCCAGCCCCAGTTGGCTGAGTTAAAAGCATTTTTGACGTCCTGCGTCACCAGAGCACAGCATTTGCCCATGGCCATTGCATTTCAAGCCAATTCCATGACCTTTGCTACTGCATCGACCGTAGAACGGGCTCGCCGAAACCCATATTGCCGCTCTGAAAGACCACCCGCAAGCTCGATGAACGGGAGCAGCCTGTTGTATATCACCCTCTCCAACATCTTCCCCATGGTGTCTAAGAGACAAATAGGGCGATATGAAGAGGGCACGCCCGGTGGTTTTCGGGGCTTCGGTAGCAAGACCAGCTTCTGCCTCTTCCACTGGGCGGGAAACACTCCTTCCGCCATGCACGATTCGAATGTGCTTGCGAACCACCTTGGTCTGGCCTTGACCGCCACCTTCAGAGCCCTGTTCGGAATTCCGTCCAATCTCGGAGCCTTGCTGTCCCAATACGTCTGCAGATTTCCCAAAGTTCCTCTTCGGTAACATCAGGGATCGAGAAGACGTCTTGGTGAGCTGCCAGTTGGGGTTCTCTTTCGTCCTGCTCCTGCTGCGGGAAAATAGTTGCAATTATTTGCAACAAGAGCCGTGGGCATGTCACCTGAGGTGATTTTCGCCCACGGATCTTCTTCATTACAACTTGGTAGGCTGTACCCCACGGATTCGTATTAGCCTCCATGCAGAGCTTCTGGTAGCATTCCCGCTTGCTTCTCCGAATGGCCTTCTTAAGGTTGCTTCGCAGATCCCTGTATTCCTCCTCACGCTCCTGATGCTCCGGCCTTCCCCTTGTCCTGTGGGAAAGTCTCCTCGCTCGGAGACAAGAGGATCTCAAGGCAGCGATCTCCGTGTTCCACCAGTAGTTTGGCCTCTTGCCGTGGTGCAAACGTCGTCGTGGCATCGTAGCGTCGCATGCTTCGATTACACGCTGAAACAGCTGTGTGACCCTTTCCACCGCTGTTCCATCCGGATCATGGGCTCCCTCCAATGCGGCCAGGAATGTCTCCTCGTCGAAAGCTCCGATAGACCAGCCAACCGCCTTAGCCTTTTCACCTGCAGAGCGTCGTTGACTGCTTCCCCGGTTCCCAATGCGGAGGAAGATGGCCTGGTGGTCACTGTGGGTGTAGTGCTCACTCACTTGCTAAGCCATCCCCGTCACCAGTGAAGTGCTAACAAATGTCAGGTCAACGATCGAACCCGACCCTCTTCCTCGAAAGGTAGGCACGCATCCAACGTTGGCCAGCACGATGTCCAGCTCCGCAAATGACTCCAACAGAATTTGACCTCTGGTGTTCGTCGATCGGCTTCCCCACTCCAGGGCCCACGCGTTGAAATCGCCCTCAATGATTTTAGGGCTGCGGTCTCTGGCATCCAACACCAGACTGTCTAACATCTCCTCATATTGTGCTAAGGTTGCACTAGGAGGAGCGTAGCAGCTGTAAATATGGACACCGTTGACCTTCGTCCTTATAAAACCGGCTGGCGGGGGGGCCATGACTTCCTGAATGGCCTGTCTTCCGCACGCCCAGATTTCGGCGTTGCCAGACGCATCCACCGCCCAAGTCGCATCGCCGTAGTTTCTGTACGGCTCACAAATAACCGCGACATCGACATTCGACTCTCGAATGGTTTGCGAGAGCAGGTCCTGAGCTGCCTCACAGTGATTGAGATTGATTTGCATCAATCTCATTTGCCTGTGCGGTTCAGCTCCCTCCTATATACCGGACATCTGCTGCTTCCCGCAATATGCCGGCCGTCCACGCCCTCTTTTCCACTACATAACATACACCGTGGATCTCCGGTGCAATCTTTGATGAGGTGGCCCTCTTCCCCACACTTCCTGCAACTCCTCGACCTATCATGCTGGCTAGTGCATGCCGCCGCAAAATGGCCGAAATTGAGGCATCTGAAGCATCTCTTTAGAGAGGTTTGCTCCCTGAGCCTGCACACGACCCAACCTACTCTTACCTTGCCCGCGGTAATTAACTTAATAGCTGATTCCGCCGGCAAACTAATAATAGCGGTCTGTGTGCCACCATATGCCTTCTTCATCCTTTTTATGGCACTCTGGTCTATATCGCCAAGGTTGAACTGCTGCTTTAGCGCAGCACAGATGTCCTCCCGTGAGGTGACTTCATCTAGGTCCTTGCACTCAACCACTATCTCCTGTTTCCGAGCTCTTACCTCAGCTTCCTCTCCAAGTACACTTTCCACCTTCCCGCGGAAGTTATCGGCCGACTTGTCGGAGGATTTACTTAACTCCAGTATCAGATCCCCTCTCTGTGTTCGCCTAATACGGCTCACACTATCCCCCAAATCCTTCAATTCCGGGTCTGACTTCACCTTTCGGAGGATGTCGGCATAAGACATATTTCCCTTCTTGGAAATAATTATTATTTCCGGGCGGAGCTTCTTTTTGTCCTTTTTCCTCTTGTTGCTCACCTTAGTCCATTGTTCGGGCCTTTTGTAGGTGTTGTGGCTGCAATCGTGAGATTACCGACTTTCGCGGGTACTCTCGCCGGCTCCGCCTTCTTTGGTGAAGAGGCTTTTTTCTTCTTCGGGACTTGCTGTGGCCCAAGAGGCTCGCTGGTACCGTCTCTAGCCCGTTTTTCTGTCTTCCCGCCTGCTTTATCACGGGGAGGCGTCACCTGCGTTTCCCTTGTGACCTTGCCAACTGACGCCTGGGAATTCTTTTCTTCGAGTGCCTTGATATAAGACAATTTAATGCCTCTTATCAAGGCTCGAATATTTTGGTGGATATTCCGCCTCTCCTTGATGAACTCGCACAGTTCATTTATTCGTTCCCCGAGTGTAACGAACGCCATTCCGGTATGTTCCCGTTTGCTTTCGCGTCTTGCGCCACAAGGAATGATCTCGATTAAGGGACTATTCGTATTTCTTTCAGAGTCCCGCGACGAATCTCGACTACCAAAAAAAACCATTGTTCTCGGTGGTGACCTCCCAAGCTTCGAACTCCTCCTAAAGGGATCCGTTGTGGACCTAATTTCCACTCCACCATTATCTCTTGTAGCATTAGATGCCACAGTAGCCAAGTTTTCCACTACTGAGGCACTGCAGTCGTTGCTTTGAGTATTGAAAGTATTGCTGGCATATATTATATCTGTGGGGGATTACTTTGAAAGGGACAACATAAGTATTGATGGATAAATACGAATAATTTTTCTTGATAAAAATAAAAAGTCGCCTTACTTTTTGGTCGCACTTCATATATATCTGTAGTAAATTTGAAGATTCGGTATCACAAAAGGATTTTTTTTTTTTTCAATCCAAAATATGACGTTTAGCTTGACTTTCAAATATGCCACTGGGGAACGCCTGCCTATGACTTGTATTACATGTCTGCAATTATTCCGCGCGACAGAAGACAAGACCTTTACAAAGTGTACTTCGACACGTTCATTGATGTGCTGGTTAAAGCTGGATATAAGGGTACCTTGCCAACGTACGAACTCCTGCAAAAGGAACTAAAGAAATACAGACTTTTTGGTAAGAGCAACTGTTATAAGCATAAATTTGCCTGACGGCCTAATTTCGTTCGAGGATTTGCTTTTTTCGAAACCGATTTTCAATTTTTTCCTATTCGATTCTCACATGATATTATTTTGTTTGGTACCTTATCGAAGTGATAATGTTGGGATTTGTGTGGTCAGTAACTGTTCAAAAATGCGGCTACCTTTGTAAAAATGGGGTACAACGTCGAAGACTGAGTCTGTGATTTGGTATAACAGGTTCGATTCTCCTAGAACCGTCCAATGAGCGTATCGTAATAAACTTAGGTGCCATGCATGGCTTCGTCAGCGGAACGTTGGAATCATGGAAGAACTTACCATATTTCAGTCCCAGTTTACTTGTTTGGAGGATTCAAAATTTCGGTCGGACAAATTTCAACAGGATTAAAAGTTGAGGCAAGTTCACTATGAAATACACGTGATCCATGCGGCAAGTGAACTCAACTTGGCTCCCCATCTAGAGTTCTTTGCTTGGTTGCTCTTTTCAGAGGAACAAATTGTCGCATTTTTTTGGCACGTTCGGATCCAAACGTTCGTTATTGGCTCTTCCCCTTGTATGCATAGAGAAGACAGACGTGACAGTGTTAGCTTCAACTAGAGATCAAGCAGTTGTCGAGTGGAAATACAACGACTACATCTAATTGGGAGCCCAGCTGTCTTGACGACCTTCCACAGAAATTATTGACCATTCTATTGGCGTCTTCTAGGGCGATGCACTGACGAAAGAGGGGGTTTAAAAAATTATTTTAAAAATTAAAGTAATTTTTTAATGTCTTGTTCTTATAATTTAAATAAATTTTGTTTTTGTCGGAAATCAAATAAAATAGCCATGGGAATCGAATAAACATTTTGAAGGTCAGTTGCGAGGAAAAAGCCATTGCAAATTCAAATCTCAGAGCGAAGTGAGTCATCCAATAATTTCAGCCTATGTTTTTTTAAGCAATACTGAACCTATTAATTTAGATCCTAATTAGATTTACTCCAATTCTTTTTAATTAATATACTTTCATACAGATTTCTTCTTTTTGGCCACGATTTCGGCTTTTTTGAACACGGAACAAACCGAAGTGACTGAACAACTAGAAGATATCCTGCAAAGCAAGGAACTGATACGCGTATACTATCGATCACCAAACTACATGTCTTTTGTGAAAGATTTGCTGCCAAGTCTAGTAGAGGACGGAGTGTTAGATGATATAATACAAATGGACGATAAACAATGTTGAATAAACAAGAAAATGTATAAATATTTTATTAAAAATTTAAGCTATTTTGTTCATTTCCGTTTTCCCTGAATATAAAGTTTTTCAATAAGGATGTCCGGTTTTTCGGTAGGGATATTATTATTATTATTCTGTTAAGGGAAAGTCGCACCGCGCCCTTGAAGAACTATTGTGCCCCTTTTACTGGTTATAGTGTACCTATTGATCATAGTATCTCAAGCAGGCCTATAACCGTTATCAACTTTAGTATGTTCCCTACTTCCAGATCTTTCAGCTTTGCATCTGGTATTAAGTGTTCTCCCAGATGCCTCGACCCACTTTGCACAAGTGCCGGACGCGGTCCCAGGACATGTATAGAAGTTTCGTCCTCCTCCTCACAAAACTTGCAGGCAATGTCCGTAGATATCCCTAGCTTCCCTAGGTGATAGTTCAGCCGACAATGACCAGTGAGAATTCCCACTATGATTCGGAGGTTCTTTTTAGTGAGGTTTAAGCAATCCTTTGTGCGTATGGGTTCGTATCCCCCAATAAGCATCCTGGACTGCTCCATCCCTGGTAGGGATAACTTTCCAACCCAATGACATTTGTGACATTCGGTTTTGCAGCAATATTTAGTCCACTTTGACAGTTCATCAAGGAAAGATACCCATTCGAATTATCTCCAGCTATGAAGCACATTTTAGGTTGAACGGCTATGCTAACAAACAAAATTGTCATTATTGGGCAGAGAACGATTCACACGAATTCTTAGAGACTTTGGCCGCTATCTGATGCCGATTGTGGTCTGAAGGCATCATCGGGCCGTACTTTTTCGAGAACGATCGTGGCCGGGCAGTGACTGTCACTGGGAGAAGGTATAGAGCGATGGTTGCAAATTTTTTTTGGCCTAATGAAATCGACATTGACAACATCCGTTTTCAACAAGATGGCGCCATGTGCGAAAAAATTTAGTCAGACTACCCCGCTTTTGTATGAAAAGTTTCCGGATTGGGTTATTTTCTCGAAACGGCGAAGTGAACTGGCCGCCAAGATCGTGCAATTTGACGGCTTTGGATTTTTTTCTCCGGGTTTTTTTTTTTAAATCGCACGTCTATGCGAACAAGCCAAACACTCTCGAAGAGATTAGGGATAATATCCGACGCGCAATTGTCGATATTACGCCGACTTTATGACAAGAAGTAATCGAAAATTGGAGCTCTCGTATCTTATCCACCAACCGCTCGCGGGGTGACCATCTCAATGATGTTACTTTTCATTATTAACGTAATCGAATATACTTTCATCCAGCATCCGACAAATTTTCAAAATATTCTCATCGACTTGGTTTCTAGTCAGTTTTTAAATGTGGACATCGAAAGGACAGGCAATTAACAGGAAGGGTTGCAGCGAAAATCCCATCCCGGGATGAGATTATGACGACTCTTCAAATTGTGGGATGACTTGAAGGCATCTGGGTCGGCCAAGATGAACTACAAGCTGGGCTGCTATAAAAAATACACCGAAGTGCCGCTTACAACCCTCTGTGCTAGCTTCGCTTGGAAATCTAGGAAGGGGATAGTTTTGGTAAAAATAGGAACATCGCAGAAAATGGAGAGGAAATGAGAACGAAGCTGAAAATGTAAAATAATATCAAACAAGTCGGAATACCGGAAGCTCGCGCTTCGGGTATAAAGGTTTTGTGTTCATCTTATCTAAGAAATTTCAACGCACATTTTTCTATCCGTTTACAGCTACAAAACTACGAGACATACGTACATATTATAGCCGTAGATGTTACGCTCACCCTAAACAAACAAACTGCCTATTTCCGAATACTGTACACATATAGGCACGTATATAAATTGACCGTACCCATATTTCCGATTTACTTCTTATATCTGTCTGAATTAGGCACTACCCGCAAAGTCCATTAGCACGCATATACTATATACCTACATACACACATGTCTCGTTGGAATAATTGATATTCACATACAAATGACTAAACAACTAAAATAAAATAATCCTTTTCCGCCCAATTCATCCGAACTTACTTCGTTGTGGTATTGACGAATTGATATGTGATGATGACCTCTTGCAGGTCGTAGAGTGCACGAAATTCACAAAAAATTGTAAATTTTTACCCCCTCTAACTTTGTTAATAATAGTTTGATTTTCTTCAAACTTGACCAAATTATGCCCTATGTTCTTCTTTATACGCGTGCCAAATTTTGTACTTCTGGGATGAATATAAGGAGGGTGCCGGGTAAATTTCTAAAATGTGGAAATATACTATTATTTACTTTATTTGTGCAGATATCGGAACCGGATATATTTTGAGGCCTAGATTTCGAAGAGATGCACTATTGCCATTTTTTTCAGATTTTTCGGTTGGATAGGTTCTGAGAGTGAGACCTGTTACGATTTTTAGGGGTCATATTTTGAGCCCTCACTCCCCTATTTTTCACCCAATATCACATATTGAACCAGTTTCGAAAAGTACTAATTGGGACCTTTCATTTGATACCCTAGATGGCTACATTCTGTGAAAAAAAATTTTGCAGCCTCCTTTCACATGTATGGGGAGCCCCCCTTAAACTTAACACCAAATGCCGCCAGTCGCTGCATGTAAAGGGAACGGCAGATCACATACTCTTACCAATTTTCGCGACAATCGATCCAGCCGTTTCCGAATAAATCGGGTGTGACAGACATACAGACAGACAGGCAGACGGACAGACAGGCAGACAGACAGACAGACAGACAGACAGACGATGATTAATAATCTAATGGAGTACCTTAACCAACGCAATAATGTACACCACGCGATAAAGGATCAGGTGCGTTCTATTAGGGCAACATACTTCAAGGCCAAAGAGGACGTGAAAGCACGGGCAGAAGCAACAGTGCCGATAAGCCAACAAAAAGCGATGGTTTCCATAGCAACCCAAACCACGCAGAAGACATCTCTTCCCAAAAAGCTCTTTGGCAAAGAACTCTTCCAAAGTGAAAAGGATATCTCGGAAATTCGGAACAAACGATTAAGAGACCCAAATGAAGAAGTGCTATCTCCCCAACGAACAGCAAAAAGGAAAAAGGAGAAACAGATGCCGGTGCAACCTGGGAATGACGGAAGATTATCTGGGCGTACGGAAAAGGCCACTAACAGCGCCGAAGGCACGTGGACTAGGGTAGGACCTAAGAAGAAGCTGCAAAAAAGAGCCAGGCCGGACGCGCTGATAATAACAAAAACCAGCGAGTTGACGTACGCGGAAATCCTACGCAAGGTTAAAGCAAATGCCTCCTTGACGGATCTGAGTGCAAATGTCACGCGGATAAGACGAACACAGAAAGGCGACCTGTTGTTCGAACTTAAAACCGGTGATGACGGAGGCGAAAACCTACGGAAGAAAATTGAAGCATCACTAGGTGAGGCTGCGGCGGTCAAAATGAGTAAGGATTCGGTGGTGATCGAATGCAAGGATTTGGATGAAGTCACAACAAAATCTGAGATCTGCGAGGCCTTGCAAAACCCAATTGGGATTACAATCAGTGAGCGAGTCTAATGTGCTACGACTTAGAAAAGCGTACGGTGACACGCAGATAGCGTCGATAAGTCTTCCTATTGAAGCAGCGAAAAAGGCGATTGCAGTGGGCAAAGTACGTATTGGATGGGTGGTCTGTCGGTTACGGGAACAGAGTCCAGTACATAAATGCTATAAGTGCTGGCAGGTTGGTCATATAGCGAAAGCTTGCACTAGCTCCCAAGACAGATCAAATCTGTGCCGCAAATGTGGAGAACAAGGCCATTTGGCAAAGGACTGCAACGGAATGCCCAAGTGCGCATTCTGTGTGGAAGCAAAAAGTAATGACAGCGCCCACATTGCAGGAAGCAGTAAATGCCCAGTGTTCAGAAAGGCGTTCATAAATAAAGCCAAATGAAGTTTATGCAACTCAATCTGAATCACTGTCGGGCGGCCCAGGACCTACTTTCCCAAAGCGTATTCGAGAACAACGTCGACGTTGCGATTGTATCTGAACAATACGAAAATCTGCATAGCGGAGTATGGATAGCAGACAAAACCAGTAAGGCGGCGATATGGAGCTGCGGAAGCCAAGCTATAGTACATGCGAAAAGACATCCAGAAGACGGGTTCACCCGTGCCAAGATTGGAGGGATATATATCTATAGCTGTTACGCACCACCGAGCCTCACATTAGAGGAATTCACGTCATTGCTGGAGAAACTATCCTTCAATGCAAGTCGCTACAACCCTAAAGTAATAGCCGGCGACTTCAACGCATGGGCAGAAGAATGGGGTAGCAGAGAAACCAACGCAAGAGGACGAATATTGCTGGAGACATTCTCGCGCTTGAACGTGGTACTTGCCAACTCTGGGGGAGCCAACACATTCCGGAGGGGAGAATTGCAATCGGTGGTAGACCTCACCTTCGTCAGTGATACCTTAATCAGAGACTTGGAGTGGCGTGTCAGCGAGGAGTACACACACAGCGATCATCAGGCTATCATCTTTCAAACCTCGCAAAGGAATAATTTGAAGCCATTAACACGAATAACGATGAGCTGGGTAACTAAGAAATTCGACGCAGAAATATTCAAGGAGGTACTTCTGGAAGATACATTGCCATCGGGAAGCGCACAAAACAAAGTTTCACAGGTCGTGGAAAAATTGCAGCGGGCATGCGATGCCGCTATGCCTCGACGTAGCACTTTCTGAAGACGAAATTCTAATTTTTGGTGGAATTCCGAAATTGAGGAATGCCGGAAAAAGTGTCTCAAAGCTAGGAGACGCTCCCAGCGCAGAAGAAACCGACCTGAGTTCGAGGAGCTACACGTGCAATATAAAAATGCGAGGAAAAAATTACAAGTAGCTATCGCAAGGAGCAAATCCGAACATTTCAAGCGGATGTGTACTGAAGCTGATTCCGACCCATGTGGTGGCGCATATAGGTCGGTGATGTCATCACTAAAAGGCGAGCGCTCCCCACCGATTACTTGCCCAGAGTTGTTGCAGAATATAGTGAACACTCTATTCCCAGTAGATCTGAATGGTACAAGTCTGCCTGCAGTACAGTTAAATCCCGACGAAGTTCCGATAGTGGAAAGTGAGGAGGTTCTAGACGCAGCAAAAAGATTGATTGAAAAAAAGACTCCAGGACCGGATGGAATCCCTAACATTGCCCTGAAGGTAGCCGCCAGGACAGCACCGGGTATGTTTGCCCAAGTTTTCACAGCATGCCTTAGGGAAGGAGAATTCCCCGAGCAATAGAAGGTACAAAAGCTAATACTCATTCCGAAGGCAGGTAAACCATTGGGTGACCCCTCCTCATATAGGCCGATATGTCTGGTCAATACCATTTGGCAAACTATTTGAACGAGTAATATATAACAGACTGCTCGCTGTTGCGGAAAAGGAAGGAGGCCTTTCCGACAAACAATTCGGATTTCGTAAGGCAAAATCAATTGTCGACGCAATCAGCATGCTGACTGGCTTGGCTCAGGCTGCAATAGAAGAAGGAAAATGCTGTGCGGTAATAACCTTCGACGTAAAAAATGCGTTCAATAGTGCAAAATGGAAAAAAATCATTGAGGCACTCGAAAAGATACAAGCCCCGTAGTACATTGTACGCATTGTGGTCGAGTTTCTCCTTGGGAGAAGACTTTACTGCGGCTCGGACGATGGGCTAAAAATATTCCCGACAACTTGCGGAGTGCTACAGGGTTCTGTCCTGGGTCCCTTGCTGTGGCTAGTTATGTACGATGGAGTGTTGACGCTACGCCTACCGGACTAAGTGACAACTATTGGCTTCGCCGATGATATCGGAATAACGGTGGTCGCAAAGCACCAAGACGAGATCGAGATCTATGCAAATGAAGCGATATGGGAGATCAATTCCTGGTTGAGAAATTCTGGCCTTTCACTTGCCGAGCATAAAACAGAAGTAGTTCTCATTAGCAAGAGAAGAAAGAACACAACTGTGAAAATCAAAGTTGGCGGAAAAAACAATTTACTCCCAACCATCGCTCAAATACTTGGGAGTAATTATTGACAGAAGACTCAACTTCAAAAGACACATTGAGTACGCCGCAACTAAAGCGTCTTCCATCGCTACAACGATCTCGAGGATACTACCGAACATTGGTGGGCCAAGACAAAGTCGACGTCTTCTGCTCTCCAGGGTAGTCAGCTCCGTGCTACTCTACGCAGCTCCAGTTTGGGCAACTGCTCTGAATAACAAAGTGAACTGCCGAAAATTGGGAATGGCGTATCGGTTAAGTGCACTCCGGGTATGCAGTGCATATCGGACAACATCAGGAGAAGCGGCATATGTACTAGCAGGGATGCTCCCCATAGACATCTTGGCGAAGGAAAGTCGGCGACTCTACGACAAAACGTATGCAGCTGCAGAGTCTAGCGCATTTCGACGGCAGCTGGCACGGTGGGAATCTATCGAACGGTGGCAACAGCGATGGGACGAGTCCCAAACTGGTCGTTGGACATACCGCATCATTCCGGACATTCGGAGATGGTTTGAACGAAACCATGGGGAATTAAGCTACGAGTTAACACAATTCTTGAGGGGACATGGAGGTTATCGTGCTTATTTACATCGATTTGGTCACGACGAATCACCATGCTGCCCAAGATGTGGTAACGTGGCTGAAAATGCGGAGCATGTCATATTTAATTGCCCCAGGTTCACCGCGCACCGAATAAGAATGGAAGCGGTCGCAGACAGGCGTTTAACACTCGAAAACATTGTGAAGTTTATGCTGGAGTCAACGGATGCCTGGAACCAGGTTGTAACTGCAAGCTATTCACCAACAGCTTAGGCAGGAAGAACTACGACGAAAACAAGGAAGGGAGAGAACCATAATGGGCCGCAGTTAAAAGCTGATCCAGCCCCGCGATGCAATACTTCATAGGAGTTCCGTGGGGAGAGTGGAATGAAAAGGAGGTGGTTTTAGTGAGTAGAAGTCTCACATAACTGCGTGGCAGGAGCCAGCAGTAGGTTTTGAACCTTTCCACCTTCCAACGCCGAAAAAAAAAAAAAGACGGACAGACAGACAGACAGACGGACAGACAGACATCGAATCGATTCTAATAAGGTTTTGTGTAAAAATAGCTGTTCGACGGCGTGAATGGTGCTGGAAAAATGGAGGCCTGTGTTGTCGTAATGGTGAAAGAATATCCACGACAGATCGCATCCTGAATCAACGTTCTTCCTTTCTCAGATCGTAAGGTCCACACATTACCTTGGCTCCCTCTGACTATAATAACTGAGGTCCACAGGGTAGTTGCGAGAATTATTTTTCTGTTCCTTATTAAAAACACATCAGGAAAAGAAATGAATATCTAATGAGCAGAAATAATGCAAATAAGAACAAAAAACGACCTGCTGTTAGTTGACAAGAGGAGTTGCTCCGCGTATATATTATAATTGATGTTCCAATCCCTTATAATGGAAACATTAAAAAGAAATTCGTGGAAAAGAATTGAATTATAGGTCAATTCTTCTTTTTCTTCAGCCTTTGTCCCGTTTACAAGCGGAGTCGGAAATTATAAGCTACTGGCTTAGGAAATCAAAGAAATTTGGCGTCCTGAGAGGGTGGTTGTAGTTCCCATAACATTGTCAGCTACACGTATTATACCCAAATCTCTCACCGCTTCCTTTGACGTCCTGGGGTTCTCACACAGTCTGGTTCAAAACATGCGAAAATACACCATTCTGCTCGATGTTGCGGGGAGTTCTCGATAGATTCTCCCACTAGCATACCACCGGTCACCAGCACCAGCGCCCCTTTATGTTTTTAATAAGTAGGATCGCCCGAGCCTAAATGCGTGACACTTAGTGTTCAAATTAGGTAAAATGTGGACAGTGTTTAGAGCACTAGGCTAGGAAGGTTATGGTTCAAATCTTACTCGTGACAGTGACAAATCGAAAATAAAATAATACTACGCCGTAGCTGGTCCCAGGCCCTTTTGTGAAAGAAGGAGGGATGGATAGCTACAGCCTGTATAGCTTTAGTCTTGGTTGCCCTGGAGGTTATTTCCTGAATAGTAACCTATAACTACACCTGTCAGTTAGCTATAAAATGCATCACCTAATATCAAGAGAAGGAGAGATTCAGCCGTTACGGACAACCAGCCGAAGTCGTCTGACTTGGTGATTGGGGCGAGCTCTCGTAATGGACACCACGGCGTCGAAACGCTAATCGTGGGGCGGTTCGATGTCTATGTGCTACGACGACCAGGAGTGTGGCTTCCTTCACTGTGGCTGTTCCGTCATTATCAGTGGCCACCACTTGAAGTTTTACGTTGGTAGCGGATGAAGTGGACTGAGGAAATGAGCCAAAGGAGGGGTAGGTTTAACATCTTCCCGTCCTTTGTTGCACAAAAGATTGTTTCCCGCAATATGTACATGTAATTGTGCAGCGATTAGCAGATTAGTACCGGTTCATTGCTCGTGGCGACACAATCATCAGGGAGCGTGTTTGATTTGAGGTCGTCACGGAATATGGTGGCCAAAGTCGATGAAAACAGGAGCACTGTGATCAACAAAGCCATGCCGCACTGCAGGCAGTAATTTCAGTACTTGCCCAAACAGGTATTCCCAGGCTCTATGCGTCTCCAGTACTCTAAGAATTTTATCTCAAACCAATGACGGGATTACATCTCGGCTGCGTGCTGATATGTCGCGACTAAAATCAATCGTGTGCGAATATAGTGGCGCAGTTACCGCTATCAGATTGCATAGTCAGAAGATTCGCTTTCATTTTATTGGTTTAAGCGACGGAAGAGATCTACCATGGAAAATTCGTCTGGAACGTCGGCGGGACTCACCAAGGCAGGTAGGACATTTGTAGACTGATTCCCCATTCATCCCAGTGAAACACCCATAGTTGAAATGCTGGACAATCTAAAACAGAAACTTTTTGTCATATGCAGACGGTTACGATGGTATGGTAGAAGTCACTCCAGAAGTGCGCGAGGAACTAGCAAAGTTTTTCAGATCACTCCGAATCCTAGGCAGTGGAATTTTCGGTAACACAAGCAAAAGAATATGGGGGTGGATTTTTGGACTACCCTCCCAGCAAACCTGACATGCTGAGTGGCCCCACCGTTATTCCGGGTATGAAGCTTGTATATGTCACCGAAAAGTAGATTCGAATAGCCATAAACAGCCCGAAAAACTGGAGCCGCCCTGGTTTGGATCGGGTGCAGAATTTTTGGTATAAAAAGGTCACCAGTGTAGTCCAGTCGGTTGGCACATAGCAAAAACCAGGTTATAAGTTAGCCAGAGAAATTCGCACCTTTTCTCATTTGAGGCATTACCCTAAAAAGGACACGGTGCGAGATCCCGAAGGCACAAGGCCAATTACTTGCATGTCAACCCTTTACAAGTTCATACCGTAACCATTAGTGGATCGTCAATGCGCATACCGAGACTAACGATATTCTGTCCGAGGAACAGAAGAGCTGCTGGGTGGGATCAAGGGATTGCAAAGAGCAACTTATTATCGGCCTAGTAGTTGTAGGACAGGCAATTACAGGCCGAATAAATCTCGCCACGGATTTGATAGCGCCTGGCATACCTGGCTCATAGCTGTCCTGCATCTATATCACGCTGATCCGAAACTAGTAAAGTCCGCCTTGTCAATGCGTTCATCGGAGGGCACCATCATTTGGGAGCCCATGCGCATATGTCTCTCCTTTTGATTTTCCTAGAACGGTAGTGACAATTTTCTTTGATAAGTTCACCGCCTATTCATATATTTCAAAAAAGTAAGTTTCTTTTGGCAAATATAAATTTAAGGGGGTCATCCCGGGTGAAGGTCGTTTTTTGGCTTTTCTAGAATTTTTTTATGAAGAACTGGATAAAGATACAAATACGAATTTTTCACCATGGGTTTACTAATATCTTGAGTGTGCATAACAATTTTTCCATCCCGATCGCATAGTTGGTTATTGAAATACAGGGCAATTTATACACCTATCTCCAAAAAAGGTGGTTTTCTGCTGCCACGCTAGAGGGCGCTGTGATCATCTTAAAGAAGAAAAATAAACAGCATTTTAACGTGCAGACTTAACTACAGTCCGCAAACTAGGATTATTAAAAAATATTAAAAACGAAATTTTTGGTGCCGTGTTAAACTTTTTTTTTGTGAATTTTGGTGTTTTTTAACGGCTTTTTCAATGAATAAAAAAAACTAGTAAATGCATCGCAATTATCCTAGTTTGCGGACCGTAGAAATATCTGAAATAATAAAAAAGAAATTGTTGTTTCTTTTTCGTTGGTGTGGATATTTATTCTTGCAAATACCGATATTTCGGGAACCACTTGTTCCCTACATCAGTGCTAACAACTTGTTAGCATGACTATATTTGGTGAAAAAAATTTTACACCCCCCTTTTACATGTATGGGGAGCCCCCCCCCCCCCTAAATCTCAACGTAGAAGGATATCACTCACTACATGTCTGGAGGTCCACAGTTCCCACCTTCTCACTAAATTTCGTGTCAATCAGCAGTCGTTTCTGAGAAAAGTGCTTGTGCGATACAGGCAGACAGGCAGACAGACAGACAGACGGTACTTCTGCCTAAGCCTGGTAAACCTCCAGGTGAACCATCGTCATACCGACCCATATGTCTTTCGGACACGGTGGGGAAAATGTTAGAGCGGGTAATCTATAATAGATTACTAACGGTTGTTGAGAGCCAAGGCGGCCTTTCAGACCGGCAGTATGGGTTCCGAAAAGCCAGATCAACCATTGATGCCATCAAATTGGTTACTGGCTTGGCAGAAGATGCAATTCACGCAATGGGTAGTACCAGCAAATATTGCGTGGTAGTAACCCTGGACGTGAAAAATGCATTCAATTCGGCCAATTGGAATCTAATACGCAAATCCCTAGCGAAGGTTGGTATTCCCGCCTATCTCGCTGCTATCGGCGATAGTTACTTAACTGAAAGGAGGTTCTGGTATGACACCGATATCGGACCCCAGGAGTACGTTTTTTCCGCAGGTGTTCCACAGGGCTCCGTATTGGGCCCACTACTGTGGAACATTATGTACAATGATGTACTTAATCTTCCCCTTCCGGAGGAAGCCACAGTGGTGGGTTACGCTGACGACATAGCACTGGTTGTTGTCGCAAAGCATCTCGAAGATGCTGAGTTATACTCAAGCGAGGCAATCAGTGCTGTCAAATGCTGGTTGGAGGGCTCTGGTTTGACGCTTGCGGAGGAAAAAACAGAAGCGGTTATCATCACGAAGCGCCGGAAGAGAAACTACGCCTGTATAAGAATCGGGAATCATATCATCACTTCCAAGCCGACCATCAAATACTTGGGGGTGGTGATAGACAGGAAGCTCAGTTATAAGCAACACGTGCAGTATGTTTGCGATAGATCGTCCACTGCTAGTATAGCCCTGGTGAGGATGATGCCGAACGTGGGAGGGCCACGGCATACCTCTAGGTTGCTTATAGCCAGGGTGGTGACCTCGATCATGCTCTATGCAACCCCAGTTTGGAGGGAGGCGTTGTGGATGTCAGGGAACGCTACCAAACTGAGTTCAGTCTACAGGAGGACAGCCCTGAGGGTATGCTCTGCCTTCAGGACTGTCTCAGATGATGCAGCATTCGTCATCTCTGGAATGATGCCGATTGACATCTTGGCAGATGAGATGGCGAATATATACAATGCAAAGCCAACCTCTTCCTCATCGCAGACGAAGAACGCTGAGAGGGAGAGAACCATAAATAGATGGCAAGAGCGGTGGGAACGCTCGGGAAAGGGCCGGTGGACGCACAGGCTCATTCCTGCCATCAAGGAGTGGTTGGAGAGACGACGCGGTGAGATTAATTATAATCTCACCCAGTTTCACACGTGGCACGGAGGATATCTCCAATACCTTCACAGGTTTAAATTGGAGACCTCACCCGACTGTCCAAATTGTGATGGAGTCCCAGAGGACCCAGAGCATGTATTCTTCCACTGTCCGAGATTTGTGGAAGAAAGGAGGAATCTAGAGGAGACTCTAGGGGAGGTGCTGGTACCAGAAAATCTGGTGCCGAAAATGCTAGCACATCAAGAGAATTGGGATGCGGTAAACTCCATGATTGCATCTATTCAAGATAAATTGCGAAAGGCAGAGGAAAGGAGAAAAGCGCGGTCACGTGCGCCGCGTATAGAAAAAATGGGATTAAGCTAGAGTGAGCTGACTCCGCCCCGTGATGTAATACTTGAGCTTAGACCAGGGAAGAGTAAGTCTCACGATTTACAAAAGAAGATCGAGTCATCACTGGGCAAAGTAGCTGAGGTAAAGGTGAGGCAGGACTCAATGCTAATTGAACGCAAGGACCTGGATGAGATCACCACAAAAGCGGAGATCTGCGAGGCCTTAAAGACTCAACTCGGGCTAGATTCGATCCTTGAGTCCAATGTGATAAGGCTCCCAAAAGCATATGGTGGTACCCAGACAGCCACAATAGCCCTACCATTCGAAGCAGCAAAAAAGGCTGTTACTGTTGGCAAAATACGCGTCGGCTGGGTCAGCTGTCGACTGCGAGAACAGATATCGTCAAAGAGGTGTTTCAAATGCCTGGAATTTGGTCACATCTCGAGAAACTGTTCAAGCAAGTACGATAGATCTAATTTGTGCCGAAGATATGGAGAAGAAGGGCTTATTGCCAAAGAGTGCAATGCGAATCCTAAATGCCTGCTATGCAGAGAAACACAGGAGGGTAACGTCGATCATATCACAGGCAGTTACAGATGTCCGCGTTTAAAAAGGCGATTTCAGCTTCTCGCAAATGAAATTCCTACAGCTGAATTTAAATCATTGTCAAGCAGTTGTCACGTATCAGACAGAAGCGGCAAAGCGGCAATCTGGACTTACGGAAACCGAGCGATCGAAAATACGAGCAATAGGATAGAAGACGGATTCGCACGAGCTAAGGTAGGCGGCATTCACGTATTCAGCTGCTACGCTGCGCCGAGCTTCACGCTAGATGGATTCGCATTGATGTTGGAAAAATTAGCTTCCGAAACAAGCCGCCACAACTCAATAATAATAGCTGGCGATTTTAATGCTTGGGCCGAAGATTGAGGAAGTTGCGAAACAAATGCTAGAGGCCGCATATTGCTCGAAGTATTCTCACGTCTGAACGTTGTTCTGGCAAATACTGGCGGCGTCAATACTTTTCGGAGACGGGATATGGGATCGGTAATAGACCTCACCTTTGTTAGCGATTCATTATCAAAGGATCTCCAATGGCAGGTGAGCGAGGAATATACGCACAGTGACCATCAGGCTATCATCTTCGAGATAGAGCGTACGACAGGAGGAAAGCGAGTCAAGAACACTGCAGTATCGGGTTGGACATCTAAAAAACTTAATGAAGAAATGTTCGAGGAGCGGACTTCGACCCATGGGGAGGTGCATACAAGGCAGTTATGGCAACAATCAAGGGAAAGCGCTCACCGTCGATCACCAACTCTGATTTGCTGCGGGAAATCATTAGCCCTCTCTTCCCATACGTTTCAGGTGAGTCGAACCTACCCACTGTCCAGGTAGATCCCGGTGAAATTCCCGAGGTAACCACGATAGAAGTCCTGGAAGCCGCGAAGAAGATTGCCGAAAATAAAGCCCCAGGTTTAAACGGCATTCCGTATAAAGACCGTCGAAACCGAATAAAGCACTGGCAGTGGCCGTCGAGACAGTTCCAAGGTGGTCCTCTCAAACATTTACGACGTGCCTCATAGATGGGATTTTCCCGGAAGAGTGTCGGAAACAGAAGCCTGTGCTAATCCCGAAGCCAAATAAACCTTTGGGTGATCCTTCGTCTTATAGACCTATATGCCTGCTAAACGGCATCGGCAAACTTTTCGAACGGGTCATCTTCAATAGGCTTGTACCAATCACAGAAAGGGAGGGTGGTCTCTCAGACAGGCAGTTCAGATTCCGAAAGGCAAGATCTACTGTCAATGCCATCAGCACGGTGACGGAAATTGTGGAAAAAGCAATTGAGGCCAATAAATCTTGCGCGGTAGTTACTCTCGACGTGAAGAATGCCTTTAATACGGCAAAGTGGAGTAAAATAATTGCGGCTTTAGCCAAATTGGGCGCTCCTAAATATCTGGTGCACATAGCCATGGAATTTCTCCGGGAGAGGATATTGTGTTACGATTCGGACGATGGACCTAAGACGTATACAACAACCTGCGGAGTTCCACAAGGATCACTCCTCGGTTCTCTCCTATGGATGATAATGTATGACGGAATTTTAAAGTTGCAACTACCCAAAGGAGTGACAATCATTGGCTTCGCAGACGATATCGGAGTAACTATCGTCGCACAAGACATTGATGAGATCGAGGTACTCACAAACTAGGCAATTTTTGAAATCAGGTCTTAGCTAGAGGAAACTGGTCTGACACTCGCGGAGCATAAAACCGAGGCAGTTTTGATTACAAAGCGAAGGAAGTAGACGTCGATAAAGATCAGGATTGGAGAGCACATAATACAGTCGCAGCGAACGCTTAAGTACCTAGGAGTCATGGTTGACCAAAGACTGAAAGTCTCATCTTGAAAATTTAGCAACCAAGGCTTCCGGAGTGGCTACATTGTTGACAAGAATGTTGCCAAATGTAGGTGGTCCTAGCAAAGCCATCGGCTCCTGATCTCGAGTGTTGTTAGCTCCATCTTGCTTTATGCAGCTCCAGTCTGGGCATCGTCTTTGAAGGGGGAAGCAAATAGAAGAGAAATCGCAGCTATTTTGAAATGGCAAAAAAGATGGGATGATTCACCTAAAGGACGCTGGACACACAGGATTATTCCAGATTTCTCTAAACGGATCAAATGAAGGCACGGTTATCACCTAACTCAATTCCTAAGCGGACACGGAGGGTACCGTGCATACCTTTATTGCTTCGGGCGTGACGACTCCCCGTATTGCCCGACATGCGTGATGATTCCAGAAGATGCGGAGCATGTTGTTTTTAACTGCCCGCGGTTCGCTTTACACAGAGCGGAGGCGGAAATTGACGCCCAGGCACGGTTGACACCCGAGAATATCGTGGACCACATGCTAGCCTCTGAAACATCTTGGAGGGCGGTGGAAAAATTAATGAAGGCGATCCACAATCTGCTGAGAAGGGAGGAGCTTCGGAGGAAAGTTACAAATAACAACAGAAGCCGCAGTTCATAACTGATCCTGCCCCGCGATGTAATACCGAAATGGCAGTCCCGCGGAGTAAGCGAAGGAGAAGGAGGTGGTTTTAGTGAGTAAAAGTCTTACATAACCGTATGGCAGAAGCCAGCGGTAGGTTTTGAACCTGTTCACCTTCCAACGTATAATAAAAAAAAAGAAAGACAGACAGACAGACAGACAGACATTTAACCGATTTTAATAAGGTTTTGTTTTGCAAACAAAACCTTAAAAATGACTAGTTAATACTCCGTATGGATTCTTTTAGCATCATAAGCGGCCTTCATTGGCCGGTAGCATGGATTCGACCAAATATTTTTCAGTTTCAGATGGATTTTTTCCATTATTCAAGAACAGGTTCCATCAACCATTTTGAGCTCGAAATGGAACTTTCGCGTAGCCTATCGTCGATTTCAATCCCAGGATTGTTTGAGTAACTTCGGACAACTGAACACTTCCACATGCGTGTTTTTCACGGTTTATTTTTCGGGTCACTGTTTTGGTGTGGACGTTACGTTCTTGTAAAAAAAAAAACAAAATACATACAACACCTTTTAACCCCTTTTTCAACACTTATATACCTATTACGCATGACGGTGGTCGAATTTCAATTTTGTTCACTGTATTTGTCACAATGGCTGGTAATCATGGTTTACCAGGGAAAAAACGAACTATTTCATAGAAGAGTGACGTTGAGTTGTTTCTGTGCGTTTTTTATTGGAATCTTAGGTTCATGCTCACTTTGAAATTGTTTACTTTTGGTTGCGGTGTGGGTGAGCGCGGTAGCTGATTCTCACGTGGTTGCGAGCACAGTGGCGGAACTGCCGCGGATGTGGCAGGTGGGAATTTATAGGGCTTCTTATCTCAATTCTCGATTTTACCTAATTCTCTTCAGTTTTTTAGTCAAAGAGAAAGAAAACGATTTTTAGGGTTTTGTTTGCAAAACAAAACCTTATTAAAATCGATTCAATGTCTGTCTGTCTGTCACAGGCACTTTTCTCAGAAACGGCTATACCGATTGACGCGAAATTTGGTGAGAAAGTTTGACCTGTGGACCCCAGACACACAGTGAGTGATATCCTTCTACGTTGAGATTGCAAGGGGGGTTTAAAATTTTGTTTCACCAAATATAGTCAAGTGGGGTATCAAATGAAAGGTCTTAATTAGTACTTTTCGAAGTCGGTCTTAGTTTTGAGATTTGTTGAAAAGGCGGGGAGTGGGAGGGATGGAAAGTGATGATTTCTTTAACGGACCCATTCTCAGAAACTATCCGACCGAAAAATCTGAAAAAAATCATGAAGCTGCCTATATATGCTTCCCAGGCGTCAAAATACTCTCCATATCGATATCTGTTCAAATTAAGTTACTACTCTCAGGGAAGAGGTGAGGCAGCGTCTGATTAATTGTCTTGGTCCGTCATTCAATTGTTTTGAGGAAAATTTTGTTAGATTTTTAATATATTTTTATATAAAAAAGCTGGATATATGCATCCTAGATTTCCCTCAATTCGAATTGCACTTGCAGTGAACGACCCTTAGGTAAGTTTAGGTATTCACATGGGCCTTCTAATGTGAAGTTACGCCACTGCACGGGCATCTAACATGTTGAATGGTCTCTCACTAACATTTAGAAAGATTGTGAGAAGTTCGCATAGGTTGTTCTGTATTATAGATGAGAGCAAATCTAGATATCTCACTAATCTATGTTTCACAATAATAAGTGAGTTTCGGTAGATACCTACGTTACCTTTGTTGATAAATGAAATTGTGAAAACCAAACCAATTTGACTGAACAATAGGAATTGATAAAATAGAAGTATCTTTAAATATTTCAGTGATTCTAATTAAAATGAGCTTCAATTCAGATGAACTACAGGCGCCAGAGTGGGTAAATTCGGATTTTCTTAAAAAAGTTCTGGAATATAATGGAGACCTGGAAAATGTTACGGTAAGAAAGTAGTCTAGTTATATTCTGAAGCTCCAATATTTGGCATGAACTAGTCAACCGGTTTCCATAAATTCAGTGTATCAATGCATATAGTCAAAAATAATTAAAGCTAAACGACGTGGTAGGGAATCTCTACATTTACCATTTAAGAAGACAGCAAAACAACCATATCGAAGCCTCTAGCTCGTAATTCAATTTTCAGATAGTTTCTTTCTTCGTTCCTACCTATGTAGGATCCTTTATATTGTAGGGTTGTTCCGTGCCAGTCCGAAGAAGTACGTCCTGTTATTGCAGGTTCTATTTACCATTAAGGAACCAAAGAAATCCTCACTTTAATGAGGCCAGCTCGGGCAATCCAAGATATGTTGGTTGTCCAATGCATGGTTCCATTACAAGTTGCTATGTACGCGGACAATTTCATCATCATCATCAACGGCGCAACAACCGGTATCCGGTCTAGGAACACCAGACATCCCGGTTTTGCGCCGAGGTCCACCAATTCGTTATCCCTAAAAGCTGTCTGGCGTCCTGGCCCACGCCATCGCTCCATCTTAGGCAGGGTCTGCTTCGACTTATTTTTCTACCATAGATATTGCCCTTATAGACTTTCCGGGTGGGATCATCCTCATCCATAAGGATTAAGTGACCCGCCCACCGTAAACTATTGAGCCGGATTTTATCCACAACCGGACGGTCATGGTATCGCTCATAGATTTCGTCATTGTGTAGGCTACGGAATCGTCCATCCTCATGTAGGGGGCCAAAAATTCTTCGGATGATTCTTCTCTCGAACGCGGTCAAGAGTTCGCAATTTTTCTTGCTAAGAACCCAAGTTTCCGAGGAATACATTAGGACTTTTCGACCTTAGATAGAGGAAATTGTCAGCGGTCTCAAAGTTGTATTCTCCTATCCTTATTCTTCCTGTTTGATCAGTGCGGTTTGATGTTGTTAATTGCTCGATCTGGATGAAGGTAGTTTGTACGTCTCGGGTGGTTCTTCCCATGATGTCGATATCGTCAGCATAGGCCAGTAGTTGGGTGGACTTAAAGAGAATCGTACCTCTTGCATTTATCAAAGCATCACGGATTACTTTCTCCAGGGCCAGGTTAAAGAGGACGCATAACAGGGCATCCCCTTGTCGTAGACCGTTGTTGATGCCGAACGGTCTTGAAAGTGAGGCTGCTGCTTTTATCTGGCCTCGCACATTGGTCAGGGTCAGCCTAGTCAGTCTTATTAATTTCGTCGGGATACCGAATTCTCTCATGGCCGTGTTCATTTTTACTCTGGCTATGCTATCATAGGTGGCTTTAAAGTCGATGAATAGATGGTGCAACTGTTGTCCATATTCCAACAGTTTTCCCATCGCTTGCTGCAGAGAGAAAATCTGATCTGTCGCTGATTTGCTTGGAGTGAAGCCTCTTTGGTATGGTCCAATGATTTTCTGGGCGTGCACACTAACAGCTCTACTACCAAACCCTATCTCCACCTCCACGTAGTGGCCGGTGGGAGCTTTTTCTTAACGAAAAGCTGCGGACGAAGAAGGATGAAGGCGAGTCTTCCGCGCCTAAGAACGGGACAAATTGTACCAACTGGTCCTCCATGTTGGGGGTTGGGTAGGGCTAACAACCCTACACGGAAAACAACTTGTTACGAAGCCACAACAGGAGCCTCGGACTGGACGGATTATACAACGACGCGGACAATGTGAATCACGAAAACATAATTTCGCTTTCGGTCCATCGGTTTAATAAACTATCTAACTAAACTGTATAGGCGCTGACATCTGCAACGAATTTGGTCATTAATCTTGTATGCGGTGATTATCTATCTATACATACACAACTGGACAAAATAATAGGTGCGAACTTCACTGTGTTTCTACAACTTGCAGAAAAATTGTGTATAGTATGTTCCACAAAACAAAACCGGTTCGGAAGGGCATGAGACAGTTTTCCAATGGAATGGGGTAATACCTGCAATTAAACCACTCCTTGGGACTTGCTGGATGGATTCATTTGTACAAAACTACCCCATCTTCATCGACTTCAAGACCGCCTATGATGGCCAGGGTAACACTATACAGGGCCACGGAAGAATTCGGTATCTCGACTGAGACTGATTAGGTCAGTGTATGAGGAAAGATCAAAGTAGTAGGATCACTTTGGAGACCATTCCAAATAAAAATCGTGCATTTTTTTTAACCTAGTCCTGGAAAAAGTGATTGGACCATCCTTTTTAAGTCCACCCAATTCGTGGCCTATGCTGATATCGACATCATGGGAAAAACAACCCGAGATGTATAGTCTAGCTTCATTCAGATGGAGCAGGTGCCGAGAGATCTGGATCTGCATATTAATGAAGACAAGGCAAATTATATGGTGCCAACTTTAGCACCAACAACCAAAGAACCAACGGCTTCAAATGGCATTGGTCAAATAAGAGCAATAGAGATAGGTGACTACAACTCTGAGACTGTTGGTAATTTCTTCTATCTAGGGTTGAAAAGCAGCACCGATAACAGCTATGACGATGAAATCTGGTCGTGGTTGCTAGAGGCTATTTCAACTTACAAAAACTGTTCCGCTCGAAACGACTTATCACAGGGTCAAACCTCTTACTGTACAAGGCAATGATCTTGCCAGTCGTTATGTATTCATCGGAGAATTTTGTTTCGTAGCAAGAAAAATTGCTAACTCTTGGCCGCGTTCGGGAGAAGGATCTTTCAGAAGAAGAATTTTTCATCCCCTATAAGAGCATGCGCGATTCCGTATCCTATATAACGATGAAATCTATGAGCAATACCGTGATCAATTGTAGATTAAATCCGGCTCAATAGGATGCGATGGGCGGGTCAGTTACTCCGCAGAGAAGAAGATGATCCAGCCCGGAAAATCTATAACTTTAGTTTTTTTATGAGAAAATCCAGCTTACACGCTGGTGTAACCAACCAAACACCTCCCTGTCATCAGAGCTAGCATGAAACCGTTTGACACATTACTTCGGGCCCTCCCGTTCTCCCGGCTTTGGGAGCCTTCAAGTCAGGGAATTAGTTTCACGAACGGGAGGGGAGGGGCGGAAGTGAGTTGTTGTTAGTTCAGGGAACTCCTTACCGTCCGATACCTCCGCCGGTCGAGTTCAATCTTCTTCACAATACGAAGAGCCTGAACATAATGCGTAATACGATTCCAGCTGCCAGCGCTTTTCAGCATCTCTCTGACAATGTTGTCTGGAGAGAGCTCCCATGTGTCTGTATAAAGCTGGTGACGAAAACCGTGCCACCTCTCGCAAGAGAAGAAGGTGTGTTCAGCGTTGTCCGCACTTCATTGCAGAACACACCATCAGGAGATCGCGCCTTCCCAATCCTGTGCAGGTAAGACTGAAAACCTCTATGCCCATTTAAAAGTTGGGTAAGGAAGTAATCAATCTCACCGTGCGTTTTATTCAACCACGGGTCTAATTTGTCGATGAGGCGCGCAGACCATTTGCCCCTTGGTTCATTTTGCCAAGAAAGTTGCCACTCGGTAAGGGTGCGTTGACGTTCTTCACGGGCAACCACCTCTCTTAAGTTGTCGCCCTTACGGCGTAGATAGTTATGCGCTCCTTGGCAAGGATGGCAACGGGGATCACTCCCGCGATCACCATCACAGCCGTTTCGGAGACGGTGCGATAACCCTACGCCACTCGCAAAGCTCCTCGCCTCTGCACTTGAGCAAGGCATTTACGATGCACCTCCTTGTCAAGGGCATTAGCCTCCGCACCATAGAGAAGAACCGACTGTGTTGCTCCTATAAGTAGACGTCTCCTAGTTGATATAGGGCCCCCGGCATTCGCCATTAGCCGACTCAAGGCCGCAACTCCTGCTGCAGCCCTGTCCGCTGAACAAACAGCTTAAGCCGCACGTCATCGACTTCAAACCTATGAACGAAAGGTTGCGTGCGATTCGTATCAGGACTCGTTTTTTTTCAACTTCTGGCTCATTAACGTGAACGCCCCGACCGAAGTCAAGGAATATGCAGTGAAGCACGAGTTTTCTATTCCCCCGGATTCACTCCCAACAAACTATCTTAAAATACTGTTGGGGGATTTTAATGCGAAAATCGGAAACGAAAGCTGGAATCGGGGAACCACTGGAGGACACAGCTTCCATGCTTCCCGCGCCGGTGTATCCACAAACAGACCTGGAAATTACTAGACGTATATACCGTCAACCAAATTAACCACGTCCTCATTTGTAAAAGATGGGCGTCCAGTGTATTGGATGTACGATCCTTTCGAGGAAAGAACTGCGATTCTGGTCATCACTTGGTGAAGGCAACTTCCTGGTGCTCCTCAGTGCACCAATTGGAAATTAGCCATACCAAACATTTTGACGAGCAGTTACTTAACACTAATGAAAACCTGGGTTGGACGTCCTATTCTGAAGAGTTTCTGAATATGGCATCTGGTCCGCCATACAAGTAGCCCAAATGACTAACTGCATCTCAGAGGTCAGAATCCAGAACAGGTTGACTTATCCTTTTGACGCTCTTCAACCTAGCACCTAAATGCGCTATCCGAGCAATGGATGCTAACATCAGCGGGACGCTACTTATTAAATCGACACAATTGTTACCGTACGCAGATGATAGCAATAGGATGTCCCGAAAACTGACCGATATAGAGGAACTTCTGCATAGTACTAATGATGCAATGAAGAAGTATACCGCAATGTTGTCCGTCCAGTCGCTCTCTATGGTTCTGAGTGTTGGCCGACGATAAAAGACAATGAACGGCGTCTTGCGGTAATGGAGACGAAGATGCTACGTTGGACTAGTGGCGTCACACGTTTAGATCACATCCGAAATGAGGATATCCGCGATCGTTATGGAGTTGCACCGATCGTGGAAAAGTTGCGAGAGAGGCATCTTCGATGGTATGGTCACGCAATTCGTCCAAACGAGAATTCGCTTGCCAAGATTGGTCTGAACATCGAAGTTGATGGTAAACGACCAAAAGGCAGACCTAAGCAACGGTGGCTTGATACCCTGGATGGGGTTTTGAAAGCCTCGAGATTGCACCCAGATTAGGCATTCGATAGAGCCAAATGGCGAAGCCGATCACGACGAGCCGACCCCGCTTGTGAACGGGACAAAGGCTGAAGTAAAAGAAGAAGATCTAATCTCTTAGAAATCGTGCATCCCTTTTAACTTCACCCTACAAAAAGTGAACTGGGTGCTAACATAAAGGCAAGAGGCACCATTCTCTTTAAGTCCATCAAACTACTGGCCTATACTGACTATATCGGCATTACAGGAAGAACAACAAGCGAACAATTTTTTTTGGGTAGGGAGGTGAAATGCATTTACGCACAAATTGCCGCACTCCTGCCTCTGACAGGCTACTGGCTAAAATACACCCCTGGAGCGTCCACAGCGTATAGTCGATTTGGAGATCAGCGTCAAACTAAAAGAAGGAGGCAAACCCCGGTCGGAGACCATTCTCATCAACCCCAACAAAGTGAGAAAAGTCCTTAATAGCGCCAAACCAGAAAACGCTGGGATAAACGTTAAATCTATCCGGCAGACTCGAACTGGCGATATACTTGCAGAACTTGGGTCGAAGATCGAAAAGAAGGGTACGTTCTGCAAGACACGAAGGTAGTAGTTTCCAGCCTAGAACTCATGTCTGGATTGTTTCATTAATACGGAGGAGGTCGAGGAGGCGATAAAAGGAGTTACGTCTGTCAATTTTAAAGGACAAAAATTGGCTATTGTCACTGTCTCTGCGAAGACAGCGAGCCAGCTTCTTTATTGCGGAAATAAGGTGAAGGGTGGTTCCAACCCGCTGCTTTAAGTGCTGGGCTTAGGGACATAAAGCAGGGGCTTGAAAGGGACAGGACAGAAGCACTTTGTGTTATAAGTGTGGTGAAACCGGGACCGGGAGCGAAGACTTGTGATTCGGTAGAGTCCTGCATCCTTCGCAAGCACGTTTTGACGATTGGAAGGTTTGACGATAAAGGTAGAATATATACGCAAAAAGGAAGCTTACAGACAATATCTCCAACGTGCAATTAGAGTCAAAAAAAAAATATGACGAGGTACGGAGAATTTCGAATAGAATAAATAATTAGACGTAAGAAGCGGAAACCTATTCTAGCTAATAGAAACAGCAGACAAGCATTAGGTTAGTGAATACAATTAAGAACGGCTATCAACGCAGAACTAGCCTCTGCAAGGACGAAGATGGAAAGCATCAACCAACGCTGATCGTCCTATTTTGAAGAGCTTCCGAATCCGACATCTGGCGCCCCAAACAAATTGTCCAATTCGATGGTGGTATTGGTGATCCCCCCCAATACACATCCTCCGTCAGCAGAATAAATTGATTTCGCCGTGCGGTCACTGTAATCAAACAAAGCGCCAGGCGCGGACGAGATTCGAGCCGATCTGTTAAAACCCGGTGGAATGAGTCTACTAAATGTGATACACCAACTACTGCTGCGAATATGAGAGGACGAGGAGATCCCAGGAGACTGGCGCAGGAGCATCATCTGTCCCATCCACAAAAAGGGAGATAAATTGCGTTGTGGAAACTACCGAGGCATTTCACTAGTCTGTTCGTCCTATAAAATACTGGCGAAAGTTTTGTAGAATAGAATAAGACTCATTGTCGAGTACAAGGCGGCTTTAGGCCGGGTCGCTACACAACCGACCAGTATTTTACCTTTAAATTAATCCTGAAAAGGTGTGGGAATATAACGTTGACGTGTTTAAAATCTTTGTCGACATTAAGCAGGCATACGACAATATAAATCGTGGAGTATTTAATGCTTGAACTTGGTATACCAGCTAAACTAGTATAACTGACGAAGATGACTATGACCAACTCCATTTCACAGGTCAGGATCCAGAACAGGTTGACTGATCCTTTTGAAACATGTACTGGTTTGAAGCAGGGCGACGGACTGGCGCCGATGTTCTTCAATCATACACAGCTTTTTATATCTGGGTAGCAGTCCGTGAAAGGACGGAAAGGAGACTGACGGGGTCAAGCGACAGATGCAGCTAAGCGAATAAGACTTTCTTCTCGGTCGTTCCCATAATGAAATCGAAGCATGTGGATAGAAATAAGAAGCTCCGAGGAAGCGTTACCATCATACGACCAGTGCTATGCTATGGGTGCGAAACCTGGACCTTAACCCAAGCCTCCGAAAATTTGACAAACACACTCGAAAGGAAAGTCCTTCGGCGAATTTTCGGAGCAGTTCGCGAATGTGATGAATGGCGCATCCGGTACGACCAACCGTGTTGACTATGCACCCTGTGGTCATTTTCAACCATACCTGCTAGCTCCCTGAAATGAGGGAAGGATGCGATTGGATAGTTTACTATGCCTGACATTCGGAGCCTGGATAGACAGTAGTATGCTTCCGGAAATATCCCCATTGCGCAGATAAAACTTGCTTCACTCATATCTTTACGAAGTATGAATTTTGCGAAATGTCTAATCTAATGGGTCGACAAATTCTGTGTGCTTTAAGGATATCGAATAACAATATTCTAATATTTCAGTTGGTTCAGCTAAAAAGGAACTTTATTTCCATTTTCCAGATTGATGACTACCAAATCTCTGCAGCTACTGCTCTTGGCGATCACTTTGCCAGCATCATGTTCCGGGTAAAGATTACGTTCTCAACTCAAGAACATCCAAGTGAGACACGCTCGATAATCATCAAAACCTCACCATTTGTTGAAGGATTTAAAAAGGATATTCTAGATAAAACTAATATAGACCATTTTGCCACAGAAATTTTCATGTATTCAAAAGTCTTAGCCGAATGCGGGCAAATTTTGAAGAAAGCCGGCTACAATGACTTGCTGGCTCCAAAGTGAGTATCTTAAAATGTGAAGGATGGCGTCGATGTTCAATAATCCTGTACTGTAGAATGATTTACCAGTCAACGCAACCGCACGAAGTAATAGTTTTTGAAGACTTAAGGGAGCTCGGATATTTTATGTTTCCAAAAACAATTCCAAATGAAGCTGATACCGAACTCATTTTCTCCAAGTTGGGCCGATATCATGCTTCCGTATTCAGGCTAGCATCAGAGGTGAATACTGTCTGACTCTGCCCTTACGTGAAATTAGAAGATTTCTCTTTCAGGACCACAAGGATTTCCATCGAAAAGGAGGCATTTTCAATGCGGGTGCCATAGAAAATTTAAATTTCCTTCGGGAAGGATTTGTTTTCTTTAAGGAACTGGTAGGCACATTGCCCGGATTTGAGATAGCCTCAGAAAAGTTGGAAAAGTTGGAGTTTGATAAAATCGTAGAAAAATGTAAACAATCTGTCAACTCATCTGGTTCTTATGAGCTCCTCAATCATGGCGATTATCATATCAAAAACATGATGTTTAAGGGCCAAAACGAGACAGAAGTCTCAGAAGTTGTTCTGGTAGAATTAAATCAAAAACCTGCTTGAACTATTTCATCATTGACATATATTTAGGTCGACTTCCAAGTATCCCACTGGGGTTCACCAGCTTTCGATCTTGTTTACATGTCAGCTGTTATTCCCCCTAGGATGCGGATGAGAGCTTATCATCATTATTTTGATACATTCATTGATGTGCTGAAGAAATCTGATTACAACGGGGTTCTACCTACTTTTGAGCTATTGCAAAAAGATTTGAAATCTTATCGACATTTGGGTAAGTGTTATTTGTTTTAAGGTTAATAAATATCCTAGACGGTGTTGGTCTATAGAACCAAGCTTGGTTTCCAAAATGAATACTAGCTTCTGTTGCTTAAATTATACGGAAAAGTTCTTCTTCTTCTATTTAGGGTACTAGACCCTATTCTTAACTGCTTCATTGGCAGGCGCCTCTCAGTGACCCGAGTTTGAGGAGGTTCTTGGGCATGCTAAACTTTTACCGTCGTTTCCTGCCCAAGGCCGCCCATCACCAGTCCGTATTGAACGTTGCAATGAACTTTACAATTAAAGTTACAAAAAACAATACTGAAAGTAATTAAATTTTACTAATTCACTAATTCCCAAAGGCTGGTTCGGTGCTGCACTCGTTGTTGTTGCTGACATGCGTGCATTTGTGGGTGCGGCCTGCCGTGTCGGAGTAAAATTCACCGCGTTTCGTTTTAAATTCACCGTGTCTGCATTACAACTCGTACTTTTCGTGAAACAAGATGCCGTTTGATGGCAAAGATGCGGTAGGCCAATCGGACCTGCAAGTGACCGCCCTCGCCGTACGCGTTCCTCCGTTTTAGCGGCGGAACCCCGAGCTGTGGTTCGTGCATTTGGAAGCGCAGTTCCAAATGTCCGGCATCACATCGGACGCGACCCGCTTCAACTACGCGGTGGTCGGCCTGGACGAGGAGTCCATACTTCTGGTCACAGTTAGATACTAGACAGCTACCTCACTCCCCCTTGCCCCTCAAGGGGGGAAATCAGTGCGAGTACACACGATTTCAAATTGTTTTGCCCTTGAGCATGAGCGAGATGTACCGAAAACCTGATCAGCTGTGTTTGACATACCGCCCGGACTTGCCAATGTATTGGTGAGATTGGCAAGTTTTTGCTTATGTATAAGTGAATACGTGAAACAACTTTTTGCTATATGGGTGAGCACGCCGTAGTACCAGAATAGCAAAAGCTCATCGATCTCTCTCTTACCAATACGATTTGACGAAGATTATGACTTTTCCTTGTTTAGCGTCTCTGATGTGTACAGATAAGCTTCTGCAAGCACATTTGCAAGTGGGGTCATTTTTGTAAGGGTACTGCCTATAGTAGATCTACTGTGCTTCTGGTATCCGACGTAGTGAAGTCGGCATCGTACTCGCAGCTCAAGAGCGAGTTGATCGGGCGCCTGTAGGCAAGCGAGTCGGCAAAATTAGACAACTTGCTGGCGGGTTTAACGTTGGGTGATCGAACTCCCAGCCAATTGCTTCGTGAAATGAGGCAATTGGGTGGGAGCAAGATCGGCGACGATCTGATCAAGTCGCTCTGGCTGCGTCGGCTCCCGGAGGGCACCCAGACGATCCTAGCCTGCGTCTCCGGTTCCTTGGAGGAACTAGCAGCGACGGCCGATCAGGTACAGGAGGTGTACGTTCGCCCAACCATAGCGGCCGTTCAACCACAGTCGGATGAGGTGAGCGACTTACGGCGCGAGATAGCGGCTTTAACGACGTTGGACGTTGGACGCTCAGCGTTCGAGTGCCAGGTCGCGAGCTCGCTCACGGTCTGCCACACGAAAAGGGCGTTCGGGTAGCAGGTCGTCAAGACAGCCTGCGGACCAAGGTATTTGCTGGTACCATCGTAACTTCGGAGATAAAGCGACAAGATGTACGCTACCTTGCAAATTCACGCCTACCGCAAAAAACTAGGTCCGCGGGGGGTCTTGGCGACGGCCACCCAGAGCGCAGCGCCACGTCGCCTAACTATTTTCGACCCCCTCAGCAGACGCAACTACCTCGTCGACACGGGTGCGGAGGTTTCGGTTCTTCCCGTACCCCGGCATCATCGACTATATCCACAACCCCTTAAACTGGCGGCAGCAAATTCCTCCCGCATCATTACATACGGGTACAGGCAAGTGGACGTGAGTCTTGGCTTACGTAAGACGTTTCCGTGGCATTTCATCCTGGCGGATGTCAGCTTCCCCATATTAGGCGCAGACTTCTTGTGTCACTATGGGTTGCTGGTGGACTTGCAAAATAAGTCCCTTATAGACCCCACAACCAACCTAAATTCGTCGGGCCAAATGGTATCTCACGCTGACAATAACCTTTCCGTTCTTTTGGAAGACATCACCGACTCTCGTGTTCGGACACTCCTCCAAAAGTTCAGCCAGATTACTACCGAGTGTAGTCTCTCGAAACCAGTGAAGCACAATGTGCAGCACCACATAAATACTACTGGTTCCCCGGTTTTCTCGAAGGTGCGTCCTCTACCACCCCAGAAACTGGCTATTCCGCGGAAAGAATTTGAACAACTTGTTCAACAGGGTATCTGCAGGCCCTCAAACAGCTGTTGGTCTTCCCCTTTACATATGGTCTCTAAGCCAAATGGCGAATGGCGTCCCTGTGGGGATTACAGAAGGCTAAACGCACAGACTGTTCCTGACCGATATCCGATTCCACTCATTCACGACTTTGCGCATCACCTCGCGAATTGCCGCATCTTTTCGACCTTGGACTTAGCCAAGGCATACCACCAAATCCCAGTAGCTCCTGAAGACATTCCAAAGACGGCAATATGCACACCCTTTGGACTCTTCGAGTTCACCCGAATGACTTTCGGATTGTGCAATGCGGCGCAAACCTTTCAAAGGTTCATCCACTCAGTCCTGCGAAACCTTGATTTCTGTTTCGTCTATTTGGATGATGTTTTGGTCGCTTCTTCCACTGAGTCTGAGCACTTAGCCCATCTCGAGTGCATTTTTCAACGTCTCCTTGAGACCAGTTTAGTCCTAAACGTTGAGAAATGCAAATTCCTTCAACAACAGGTGAGATTCCTCGGCCATTCCATTTCCTCTGAAGGAATACAGCCCGACCCAGACAAGGTGCAAGCAATCACAACCTTCCCGCGTCCAAAAACAGTGAGGGAGTTGAGGAGGTTCTTGGGCATGCTAAACTTTTACCGTCGTTTCCTGCCCAAGGCCGCCCATCACCAGTCCGTTTTGAACGCGTACTTGTCTGGCCCCAAAACAAAAGACACACGAGAGATTGTGTGGTCTGAAGAGGCTGTCCGCGCGTTCAACAAATCCCGACAGCAACTGGCCGATGCTACACTTTTGGCATTTCCTCAGCAAGATGCACCCCTAGCCGTTTTTGTTGATGCCTCTGACATTGCAGTAGGTGCTGCCCTTCACCAAAAGGTGGATCAAGTTTGGCAGCCGTTGAGCTTCTTCTCGAAACAGTTGAATCCCGCTCAACGGAACTACAGTACCTACGATCGCGAACTGCTCGCCGCGTACTTGTCCATCAAATACTTCCGTTTCTCCCTAGAAGGCAGGCCGTTCACAGTGTTCACGGACCATAAGCCTCTCACTTATGCTTTGAAACAAAAGCCCGACAAAGCGTCCCTTCGTCAGCTTCGACACCTGAGCTTCATAAGCCAGTTCACGTCAGACATCCAGCACGTGTCCGGCAAGGACAACATAGTTGCTGACGCTTTGTCTCGTGTTCTCGGCTATTGCCAAGGCGCAGGTGGATGACGCAGTACTTCAGAGTCTCAAGTCCAACCCCAAATACAAATTTCGGGAGTTGCCCATCTTCGGCTCAAACCTCTCGCTCTGCTGCGAAGACTCGGAAAAGGGACCTCGGCCATACATTCCGGCCACATTTCGCAAGGAAGTGTTCCACGCAGTTCACGACTTGGTCACCACTAGTTCCTTCACAAAAATTTTCGCCTGCCAGCAGAAGTTCAAATTATCCCATTCGACTCGGTTCGGTTCAAATTTTTCATTCTCCCTTCGGAGTGGAGTTGACAATGGATGGCCGTATGCCAAAGGCTGGTTCTCGCCCCATCATTTTGCTTCCCTTAGTGAGCCAGTCTCTCAGCCTCCTCATTACCATCGATGTTTGAGTGCCCTGACACCCACATAAGGAATGTCTCGTTTGGTCGACCAAATTTCAGCAGCACTACAGAAACTGGCTTAATAAGTCGTTGCTGTTTAGTGCTGATAATGCTTCCCGACTGCCGGAACAGATTTGAATGGTGCGTCCCCTCCATTTTTGTTGCAAACATTCTTCTGTTGTCAGCGAAATGGCATCTGTTATTTCCGCGTGGAATATGGTCGCCATTCTTCCGAGAAATCAAGCCAGTTCCATAATCGGATTTCTGGAGAATAAGCCTGCAGCCGGAAGACGGATCGTCTTCCGTGAGGGACTAGTCAGTGAAGATTATTAAGTTTGTAATCTGAAAAGACTCGTGGCCATTTATGGATCATCCTTGTCTTTTGCAGATTACGAACGAGTATGTCCTTTCAAAGGCGACTATGGAAAGCAAATGGTCGGCGTTCATTAGAGTCATCTCATGTTCACCAAGGAATCACCTAAAGCACGCATGACCGTATGATTGGCCGCCTTTCCATGCGCCACTGGTATCAAGCTTATATGCCTCGATAGCTGCTTGAAATGATTGGGGGGTAGATTTAAGATAGCTTCGCGTCACTCTAGCATGTGAAGGATCCAACTGATTAACAGCGAATCGATTCCATGCTGTCTTGCCGCTTTACAAATCGCAGCGAGTGAGGCATACTTGAAGGCGCTTTCGATGTCCATAAATACGCCTAAGGTGTATTCTTTATCGGACATCCTGATGATCGTTTGAAGACCTTATGCTCTTCTTTAGAACTTTTTGAGCCTCTGTGTACCGATTCCAGTTAATAGCTGAATCAGACTTTAGAGCTCGGGTGGGGAGCACCCTTGTCGTTCTCCTCTATTTTGCCAAATCCGAGTTCCACCATGGGTTTTACCCTTCTTCGGCATCATGAATCGCTAGGTCTCTTTGAAGGTTTCTCTCATGCTAGTTGTGATCACCTGGGTTGTTCTCTCAATTCCAGTAATGCATTTAATGCGTCTCCCAGGGATCATAATACGAGCGCTCTGTTCTGTTTTGTGCGTTACCTAATCTACCTGACATGGGTTCCAAAATTGAGAGGGGGGAGATGAATCCATGCTCATTACGAAATCAATGAGCCTATAATCGAGATTGTGATATCGTTCAATATTTTACACTCTCAAACAAGCGGCACAATGTCTGAGGATGCCATCGATGACCTCTCCCGCTGAAGAAACTGGGTTCATTACCGAAATTAAGGATCTGCAATTCGGTTCCTATCAGATACAAGAGTAGTCTCGATCCTTTCGCATTGATGTTGTAACTTCCCCAGCATATGTGTGTGCGTTAACATCACATCTTGCTATTATCCTTATTCTTTTACTTTTGGCATATTCGTCCCATTGCGAACAAGTAAGCACTTATCTCGCTGTTGACTTTCTATGATCAGCTTAACCGTTGTGGTATCGCCATCACATACTATATGTCGTGAACGAATTTAGATTGGAGGTCTTTTGAAACCAGCATGCGGGAGCGGGATCTACCACTTCCATTGGCGTACAACAAGTCAGCATGTCAGAAGTTCCTCAGCTCCTAATTTCTCCACATGGTCCTTGTATGAGGTATATACATGTCTTGGACCTATAGATCGGAAGACTGATAAGTACAACTGTCGCTTCACAATCCTGCAAATTTATTTGAGAGATAGGGCATCACAACTGTGATTCAGATGAAGATGCCGTGGGCTGCACGTCTCCTTCGATAGTCCTAGAAACCGGCACTTGTAATGTGACGGTCCCAAGCTCGTAGTAGGGCCGTTAGCCCGTTTGTTTCCCAACCTTCTTAATATCCGGTTAAGGAACGCTGATAGTGTTCCTCAGAAAGAAAGAAAGGGCCCTTTCTCCTGCTTTGTTGCATAACAGCATCCGGGTGGAGGTGTTGAGGTTATTCTGGACTTCAAATTGTTCCAGGACCTCAGCACCATTCTCTCCTGGAGGCTAGACAAAGAAATTTTTAAATGATGGCAGCTTCAGGTTCAGGTTCAGTCGCATACCCTGCCACACATCGTTCAGGGAGAAAGCTTACTCCCTTGCGAGGATGCAATGCTTATAACAAGGAGGAGTTTCCTTCTTAGCTGCATGCACTGCTTTGTATCATAACCGGATGGGTTGGTGTCATCATGCAAGAGCCATCAATCTACTTTGAAAGCCTTGGCTGCATATGAAACCTTGACCGTTTGAGCCGAAGAGTTGAAATCGTTCGAGGACCGCTGCCACTTTGGTTTGTCCCTAGTAGCAGATAGTCCGGACGATTCTTTCCCTTCGACATTGCCCCAACCCGGTGGTTGTATTTTGCCCAGAAGCGGTTTTCCGGAAGGCGGTTTGCCCGGAGACGATTTGGCTAAAGGCTTTTGCCCGCAGGCATTGTTTTGCCCGAACGCGGTGTTTGTTGCGTCAACACCGATTCTTAGTCTCAGTAGACCCTCAGTAGCTCAGGGTCAGAAGTGCTGACAGAAGGGGACTGCTTTGGCTCGTCCGTTAAGGACTGGGTCCCAATTGAATAGGTGGAGAATCTGAGTCTAGACTCAGGTTATTCATCGATGAGCTCAGGAGTGCCTCTTCACTAAGGGTTGGATCGAAGTTTATTTTATGCTTTTGTTTTGCTTGGTGTTTTGGGTTTTTAATTTTTTCATAGTTGGCTGTCATGGTGTTTGTTCTACAGGGGAAAATAAATCAATCTCGGAAGAGCCCCTTTTCGCCGAGACAAGATTAGTTGAAGGTGGGGTTGTCCTGATACCCAGAGTTCACCGTTCACGGCCACATATTAAACCCCTGTGACCATTCAGCCCTCGGCGCGGTAGTCACACCTTGGGTTGGGGTTTTGATTACCGCTTAGCTTCAGGTGTCATTCCTGGTTCTCTGGAGGATACTCAGCTCCCTCACCACCACAAGGAAGGTAATCATCGAGGGAGATTTTTTTTAGTAAAGTGCTCTGTTTGATAGCTAGCGGATTACTGTGTGTATGCAGAGTACTTGTGATTGTATGTTCCCATTGGGGCCATTGGGGTCCTGTAGTCTTCTTCCATTCAGTCCAAACTTTGGTTTAAATAATTTATTCTATAGTATCTTCTTTTTTTTCCTACTTTCAGATTTATTTTTCTTGGCTACATTAACACCACTGCTTTGTGCGGATAAAGATGAAATTAATGAGCAAGTGGAAGTCCTGCTACAGAGTTCAAATCACCTTAAAAAATTTTATAAAGCGGCTAATTATATTTCGTATGTAAAAGAATTGTTGCCGGTCCTGTTACAGGAAGGCATTATCGACGGTCTTATAGATTCCAATTAAAAAGTGTTCCTCTTATTATGTACAAATGCGTTGGTGTTTTTCTGGGTAGAAACAGTTTGCAGGGCTTAAAGCTTCTTTACGAAGAAAAGTTGAAATATTAAGATGTGGAGATAATTTTTCTATGGGAAACACTTGCGAAAACTAAACTTAGAAATACAAATGACTCCATAATCGTTGGAATTCTCCGCCCTTTCAGGAATCTCTTCAATTTTGGGAACATGGAAAAGTCGTAGAGGTTCAAATCTGTCCTTATGATCCTTTTTAACAAATCAGGACTATCATTAACATCATTCAACAGCTCCTGAGAGATGCTCACACGACAGTTTGTCTAGTCAAAATTAAGGAGTTTCGGAGCATGTCCTTTAAAATTGGTTGTCACGAACCAAACGCGATGCCGATATCATAACTAGCTTCTCTAACGCTGATTCGATTATCTTTCAATATTATTTTCATCGTTTGCATTAGCCGTTAATAAGCTGGGACCAGATTGAGCATACTTGGTCTAAGGAGTCACTACTTTTCTTCTTCTTTTTCTTCAGCCTTTGTCCCGTTCACAAGCGGGGTCGGCTCGTCGTGATCGGCTTCGCCATTTGGCTCTATCGAATGCCTGATCCGGGTGCAATCTCGAGGCTTTCAAATCCCCATCCAGCGTATCAAGCCACCGTTGCTTAGGTCTGCCTATTGGTCGTTTACCATCGACTTCGATGTTCAGACCAATCTTTGCAAGTGAATTCTCGTTTGCACGAATTGCGTGACCATACCATCGAAGACGCCTCTCTCGCAACTTTTCCACGATCGGTGCAACCCCATAACGATCGCGGATATCCTCATTTCGGATGTGATCTAAACGTGTGACGCCACTAGTCCAACGTAGCATCTTCGTCTCCATTACCGCGAGACGCCGTTCATTGTCTTTTATGGTCGGCCAACACTCAGAACCATAGAGAGCGACTGGACGGACAACATTGCGGTAAATTTTAGATTTGAGACGTTCGTTGATACGTCGATCACAAAGGACACCAGTTGTGGAACGCCACTTCATCCAGGTTGCGTTAATGCGTGAAGCAATTTCATAACGCAGCTCTCCATTGGCTGATAGCGTTGACCCGAGGTATTTAAATCGCTCAGATCTGGGCAGATCACTGCCGCTGACAGTGATTGTGCCTGTTTCATGGGGATCGGTCGTCAAAAATTCAGTTTTGTTTAAATTCAATCTGAGACCGTGTTGCATGAGGCGATCATTCCATTTTTGAACAAGTTGCTCGAGATCATTTTTGCTATCAGATGCTAGGAAAACATCATCTGCATAAAGCAGTGTGTAGGGCGCTGGACGTTGGATATCCCGTGTGACGGTGTCCATAACAAGGACAAAGAGGAGTGGTGAGAGGGCACTTCCTTGATGAACTCCAACAGAGACACGAAGCGGTTTTGATACACCCGCCATACTTCGAACTTTACTTTTCGGATCGTGGTAGAGCAATTGAACCCAGCGCACGAGTTCTTCTGGCACGAAGTGTTGTCGTAAAGCATACCAGATAAGCTCGTGTGGTACACGGTCAAACGCTTTCTCTAAATCCAGAAAGGCAATGTAAAGAGGGCGATGCTTCTCACGGTGTTTCTCCATGAGTAACCGCGCAGCGTGTATTGCGTCAGTAGTTCCGCAGTTCTTGACAAATCCGGCTTGATTCACGGTTATTTCAACGATTTCGCGAATACGGTTGTCAAGAATGCGTTCAAAAATCTTCATGGTATGGGAAAGTAACCGGATCGGACGGTAATTTGAACATTCTGCTGGACTACCTTTCTTTTTCCATATCGGAACAGTGGTACTTTCTTGCCAGTCAGATGGTGTTCTTCCTTCCTGAATAACCCGGTTAAAGAATTCACTCAGCCACGGTGTTGGGTCCCAGCTCTTTGCTTTCCAGAGCTCAGATGCGATGTCGTCAGGTCCTGTTGCTTTCCCCGATTTCATTTGTTTTATTGCCTCCTCGACTTCAGTTGCGCTGACTGGTGGAACTGCTCCAAATGTCGGCAATGATTGTGGAAGTGGAGGATGAGCAAATTCTTCAGTTGAAATCTGCTCGAAGTATTCTCGCCATCTATCCGCCGCGGCTCGACGATCAGTAAGCAAAGTACCGTTCTTATCATTAACACAACAGAAGTGTTCGATATCCTGTGTGCGTTCATCACGGCTTTTAGCAAGTCGGTACAGATCTCTCTCGCCATCCCGAGTGTCCAGTTTATCGTAAAGATTTTTGAAATGGTTCGCTCGGGTGACAGCGACCGCTTTCTTTGCTTCCCGGTTGGCATTCTTATAAATTTGCCAATTAGCAGGCGTTTTATCGTCGAGAAATTTGTGGTAGAGGCGTTTCTTTTCACGGACCTTCATTTCAACATCATCATTCCAAAGCCAAGTATCTCGGTTGATGTACCGCTTACCCGGCTTGGTGACCCCGAGGGTTGCAGAGGCCGCTTTGTGGATCGTGTCTTTCATTTGGTTCCATGATTCTTCCACATTCGTAATGGTTGGCAATCGTATGAGTGAGACCGTTTCTTCGTTCTTCTCACCAAATCGCCACCATTTAATGCGCGGCGGGCCAGTGCGTTCCTCACGCCGTTTTATCGGTGGCTTAATTCGCAGGACAGCAATCAACGGCCGATGTTGAGGTGCGATGGTCTCATAGGGAACGACTTTGCAATCAGTGACAGTGGTAAAATGTTGACGTCTTATGAGAATATAGTCGATTTGCGTTTTATTGTTCCCACTATAAAATGTGGGAAGATGAGACAATCGTTTGATGAACCATGTATTCATAAGTACAAGGTCATGGGTGTCCGCAAAATCGATTATACGCTCGCCACCTTCGTTGCGCACTCCGAACCCCTTTCCCCCATGGCACCTGTTACCGTCTGCCTTTTCACCCACATGACCATTAAGGTCGCCGGCAATGATTATGTAATCGTCAGCAGGCACGTGACAAGTCTTTTCATCGAGAAGTTGCCAGAAGGCATCTTTCTCGACATCAGGTCGGCCTGTCTGTGGTGCATACGCGGTGAAGAAGTGAATAGTGCGATCAGCTGATATAATGGTGAGCTTCATCAGCCGATCATCAAATTCAAGCTTTTGAATTTCCTGTTGGACTTAAAACTCGCTTAACTATTGTGTTGGCATGACCCTTTCGTCCGGCTCAGTGTTTACCACCTTATTTCTTCCACTATTATTTTTTTGAACTGAATTCGCTGTGGCAGATTTATATTGGATGAAATGACAGACCCTCTCATCCCATATACCCTTATGAAATTGACCAGATCGCTTTAGATGTAGGCCGAGTGGAAGCCGAGTTGACTGCCTTGCCAAGGCAAAGTGTCGCGAAATGCATGTAGTCTGTAATCTTCCTTTAGAAAGGGTCAATAAAAGTAACAAAATAAAAAAAGAAAACCTCGTGGATTACGTTTCTTCCTTCAGAGTGACATGCACAGCAATAGAAGACGAGCGGAAAACAAGACGAAGAAGATAACCGAGCAGAAGTGTCTTCCATTCGTAAAACGAAGGGTGATGGAGTCCTAGTCGAACTAGGCCCGAGGACAACAAATAAAGTTACGTTCTGTGAAGCACTCCAGGGGCTTCTGGGAGAAAAACCTTGGTTTCCCCCCTGGAACCCACATTTTCTCTGGAAATTCGATACCTTGACTCTCTCACAGAAAAGAACGAAGTAGAAGAGGCGATTAAACGCAAATGTCCAGAGGTAACCAATGTACAGATTGGCATCACCTCTGCGAACTCCCGAGGCCAAAAACTCGATGTGGTGGAAGTTGCCGAGCAATACGCGAGGAAGCTTCTAAACAGCGGGAAAATAAGAATTGGTTGGGTAATGTGTAGGATGCGAATCCGAGTCGCCCCGGATTAGATTATGGGCACACATCTGCAACCTGTCGGGGACCTGAAGAAGAGCAACATGCCGTAAATGCAGTCGGGCAGGCCATAAAGCGAACACCTGCAATGAAAAGGAAAACTGCTCCTATGCAGGGACCGTGGCGCGACTGATGAGAACGTTGCGCACACTGCAGACTCGGGGCGGTGTCAGCTTTCAGAGCAGAATTGGAAAGAGCTAGGACGCGATCAACATGATTCGCATCCTACAAATCAATATGCACCGGAGTGCTACCGCTCACGAGTTGCTAGCGCAATTCGCCGCAGAGACCAAAGCTGATTTAGTATTCATCAGTGAGCAGTACCAAAACAAGGACCCAGTTTCATGATACCCTGACATATCAGGTACTACTGCCATCTGGGTTCGGGACGGCACCCTCCTTAGGGTTCTTGCCTGTCTTTGTCTGGATTTGGTGTTCAGGGATAACGTTTTTTAGTGTCTATCTTACACCGAATGCGAGGATGCCGGGCTTTCGATGCAGGATTGACGCTTTGGAGGGCGCTATCTTGGGTACAGATGGGCGGATCCTGGTCCGGGTGACTTCGATGCTGAGGCACTTGAATGGGGCATGCCCCACCTAGACTCCAAAGGGACATGAATTCTAGAAATTGCAGCGAGAACAGGGCTGGTAGCTCTAAGCACCGGATCAACCCCAACGTTCCGGTGGCCGGGCTACGATGGAAGCATTCTAGACGTAATTTTCGCGTCAGAATCACTGGTGTCGTTGGTGGACGGGTGGCGAGTTCTGGAAGACTTCTCGGCAAGCGGCCATCAATACATTGTCTTCGAAGTGGTGCACACAAATTCTCGGTGTGCGCCAACCCGGCGCTCTTTCTGTGTATGGAACGTAGCGAAAGTGAACACCGGGAGATTTCTCGAAACCCTTGGAACAGGTGGGGCCGCGCTGGAGGATACTCCTGAGGATAGTGGCGCTGCAACCGACACTGTCGTAAATTCAGTTATGAACCTCATAACGACAGCCCAGGAGGGCATCGAGACGTGGCAAACCTTCTATGTATTGGATGGACAATGGAAATCGCAGAGCTCCGGAAGAAGTGTCACGGCTCCGCTGCTTCACACAACGTTTAAACGACTGAGAGGGGGCATGTACCATAATGACGGAGTACAAATCAGTCAAAAGGAGACTCCGCAGCGCAATAAACAAGAACAAAGCTCGCTGCTGGCAGGACCCGGCCGACGAAGTGAGTGAGGACCCGTGGGGAATCGGTTACAAACTGGTAACCCGAAAAATCGGGGCTCTGCGGAAACCCTTTTCACTTAAGACCGAGCGGATGGACCGCATTGTAAGGGCACAATTCCCTGCGCACCCCGTATGGGATGATGACATCGGCGCGAAGAGCGTAGAGGACTATCCACTTTTCTTCATAAAAGAGTTGGAACGGACAATCCTATCTATGAAAAGGAAGAAGGCGTCAGGACCTGATGGTATTCCAGCAGAGGTATACAAACTGGTATTCCAACATCGGCCAGAGCTATTGCTTGGCGCATTTGACCCTTGCCTGAAAGAGGACACTTTCCCTGCTCGTTGGAAGGTGGCGAGGCTTGCGCTGATCCACAAAGGGAAATGCGACCCCGAGTTGCCGTTTTCATACCGCCCACTATGTACGCTTGACACTGCTGGGAATGTCCTCGAAAAGCTCATCAGAAGTAGACTCGCTGAAGCAATACGCGCTGCCGGAGATTCATCTCCCCGCGGGTCGGTTTTAGATCAGGGAGATCTACAGTTGACGCTGTCATGCAAGTCGCGGATGCCGTTCGAGGACGGGTGGTGCTCCTTGCAACGCTTGGCGTCAAAAACGCCTTTAATTCCGTAAGATGGGAATATATTCTAGGCAGACTAGACAATACTTTCCACGTGGAAAACTATCTCTTATTTATGAAGGGACTATCTGAGGAACCGCTCCCTGCTCTATGAAACACTAGAGGGTCAGAGGAGGATGGAGGTTACGTTGGGGTAGCACAGGGATCTATCCTAGGGCCGGACCTCTGGAACGTTACCTATAATAGTCTACCTAAACTCGACATGCCAGAAGAGTCGCGCCTGGTCGGCTATGCAAATGATGTCGCGGCGGTTGTTGCTGGACGCACTGTCGAACGGGCGCAAAGCAGACTCAGCATATTGATTCGACGGGTAAGCGGATGGATGACTACTCATGGTTTCAACCTTGCACTGGAAAAAACCGAAGTAGTCATCCTGACTAAAAAGAGAATTCTGACCCTGCGTCCCATATTGTTCGGCGAGTCAATAATCGAGTCAAAACTAGCGGCAAAGTACCTCGGGTTGACTTCTTGACTCAAAGATGAGCTTTTTTGAGTAAATCAAAGCAACAGCGAACAAGGCTTCAGGTGGAGTATCGGCGTTAAGTAGGAGACGTCTCCAGTTGAGTTCAACGCAGTCCGTTCTGCTCTACGGCGCAGAGGTATGGGCTGACGCTCTTGGCAAGGGCAGAGACGGGAACCTTTGCGGGTGGCATCTACATACTACCCTGTCTCTGAACCGGTCGTAATGGTGATCGCGAGAGTGATCCCCGTTGGCCTCCTTGCTAAGGAGCGTGAAACCATATACAAGCGCCAGGGATATGAGCCAAGGGAGGTTGTAGCTCGTGTAGAACAGCAACGCACTCTAGTCAAGTGGCGGCACTCTTGACAAAATGAAATGAGGCAGAAGGACTGCGCGGCTTACCTCTTCTATGTGTTTTGCTCGGACTAACTTACTTACGTCCTGACACCGTCTATGCAATTGAAAACCATTGCCCATTTCTAGACTGGACCGGGACCAGTCCTGTCGCGTCGACTGAGGTGAAATTTCGATATTACTTAAACATTATAAAAACTTCAAGTCTATCCAAGAGGTTTTCATTAAATTCTGCTGGCAATTCATCGCCTTTCCCAGATGATTCCCCAAAAAGTTATAATGAATGCTAAAAGGTGACAACTTACTGTCCATAAGGTGATATCCCTCTTTCAGCAGTTAAATATGGAGACACAACAAACGAGTATTGAAAGTACGTGGACACCATAAAGTTAATAACAACTCGCATAGTGAGAATACTGCGATCTATACAACACAGCGTCTGCTTGAAGAATGAATTTGACTATTCGCTTTTCAGTAAGGCATTATAGAGAGCCATTTTTCTACGCTTGCGTAAACAACCCATCTAGATGCCATACTACACCCATACTATCAGCCGCAACTAGAAAATATCTAATCTGAGCTGGGATCTATCTTGCACTCTATCGCTAGTGGGTTGCTGAGAGCTCTGTTTGGGTTTTCGAACTGTTTGGAGTGCTCAATCAATCTATAGGTGTTCTGTTGTGATTGCCGCTCACATCAGGTTTTCAGTTGCGACTAGCCGGTGGAATTACAAGGTGTTGTGAAAAGTTTCTTATCAGTTGCCAACTAAGATGAATTTCAACCGCGATGAGCTAGAAGCGCCCGAGTGGATAAATCCGGACTTTCTAAAAGAAGTTCTGGAATTCAACGGAGAATTGACTAGTGTTACGGTGATCACCCATCTACTTTCGAGATAGAACTAAAAACGTGCTCCAAGTGCAATACAATTCTCATTTTTAGATTCATGATTACAAAACTTCCCCAGCTACAGTCGTCGGCGAACACTTCGCCAGTATCATGTTTCGGGCGAACATAAGATACTCAACAGCAACTAGCGAAAATCAACAATGCTCTGTGATTATCAAAGGCATGCCAGTCGCAGAAGGACTAAAGAAGGATTTTATAGCACAAGATACTTTGGACTTTTTTGGAACTGAGATTTTCATGTATTCAAAAGTACTCAACGATTGCCAAGAAATTTTGAAAAGTGCAGGCTACCCTGAAACATTAGTAGCAAAGTAGATAACCGATCTTTACGCGATATTGCGAAATTAATTCGAACTCTTAAATCGCTAGGATTCTCTACTATTCATCGGAACCCAGAAAAGTCTTAGTTTTTGAGGATTTAAGAGAGCTTGGATACTCCTTGCTGCCGAGGGTGCTTCCGAACGACCAGGATGCTGAAATGATTTTCTCTAAATTGGGACAGTACCATGCTGCCGTATTTAAGATGGAAAATGAAGTCAGAACCAATGAAATTCTTTGTTTGTATCTATACTGAATACTTATGCTTTTAGGGTCGAAAGGATTTGAGAGTAAAAGGGACATTTTTGTATCTACCAAACGTAGGGGACTTTCCAATATTTCGCCACGGAATATCTTTTCTGCATGAAACTGTTCAAACCCTGCCTGGCTTCGAGGAAATCGCAGATAAGCTGGGAAAAATTACTTCTGATATGTTATTGAAGAAATGTAAAGAATCTATATTCACACCAGGAGCATACAACGTGCTGAATCATGGAGATTACAGTATCAAAAATTTAATGTACAAAACTGATGACAAAGACGTCGTTACTCAGGCTGTTTTGGTAAGAATCAATGAAAGTAAAGAACGTCCAGGGCAGAGGCAACACATCAGACGCTGCCTCACCTCTCTCCTGGGAGCAGCGTGACCGAAAGTGGCAATAGGTGGAAAACGCTCCCTTACATACGCAAAAACACGCGATTATATAAAGGAGCTTTTCCACCTGTTGCTGATTTCGAACACGCTGCTTCCAGGGGAGAGGTGAGGCAGCGTCTGATGAGTTGCCTCTGCCCTGGACGAAACCGATAGTTCCTCTTTTTGAATACATGGGTGCTATGCACCAAACGAGGGGTCCGCGAACCAACAAACGTGGGTAGGAGTAAGTTGCTCTCCATTTGATCCGGTCCAACATCAAGGCAACTTCATTATTCCCCCCTTAGAAAACCCCCCCCCCTCCTTATTTGCAAAAAACTCAGACAGCCAGTTTTCGCAAGCCTCTTTTGAGGCCAACTTAGTTTCACCAAGAGCGTTTTGCATGGACTAGAAGAGATGGTAATCACTTGGTGCCAGGTCCGGACTATACGGTGGGTGCGAAAGGACATCCCATTCGAGCTTCTGGCGGGTCATAAAAAATGTATGAGGCCGAACGTTGTCCTGGTGGAGCACAACATCATTCTTATTGACCAATTCTGGTCGCTTCTGGTCAATTGCCTGCTTCAAACGGTCGAGCTGCTCCCAGTAGAGGACCGAATTGAGGGTCTAGCAATAGTTGAGCAGCTCATAGTGGATGATTCCCTTCCAATTCCACCAAACACAAAGCAAAACGGACTTAGCGATGGTTTGGGCCGCGCTTCGACCACGATCTTTTTCGCTTAAGGTTATCGTACGTGATCCACTTTTCATCACCAGTCACCATTCGCTTCAAAAATGGGTCGAATTCGTTCCGTTTCAGCTGTGCATCGCAGGCGTTGATTTGATTCAAGTAATTTTTTTGCGTGAACTCGTGTGGCACCCGAACATCCAGTTGTTTTGGAATCCGAATTTTTGCAAATGCTTCCAAACGGTTTTATGGTTTATACCCAGTTCCTGGCCAATCGAGCAAATGCTCACATCCCGATCTACTTGGATGATTTCGACGATATTATCGGTTTCTACGACGATTGGTCTATCAGTACGGGGTGTATCTTCGACATCGATCGAACCAACGTTGTGCTGTGCGAATCGTTACAGTATCGGGCCTATAAACTTCACAAATTTTTTCGGCCACCTTCGTAGCATTTTTACTTCTCATGTAGTAAAAACGTAAAATATGACGAATTTCTTGCTTGGCGGACTCCATCTTTGACGCGCTATAACTTGAGACTGAAACGTACGATCACAACACTGTCAAAGAGACACTTGTAGCACACATTGTCGTCTTCAAATTGCCGCATAGTATGGCCAGATGCGATAAGTACAACACAAGGTATGTTTAAGTGTCGCCGTCTATTGACAAAATACAACATTTCTTTTTCCCCAGCCCAATATTTCGGGAGCAACTTACCTCCTTCATCAGTACAAAGTACTGAAAACAATTGCGATTCTACGGTTCTATTTATACTAACAACACTAATTACCTAAATTACTTCTTAAGGAAAAAAAAACATTAAATTATTAACCTACATCACACAGCTGCATCACTTTAGGATACGTACCGCAGTCCTGGAGACGAGCACGACTGGTTTTCATACCGAAAGCGGGCAGGCGCGATCATGAGTCCGCGAAGGACTTTCGACCAATCAGCCTGACCTCTTTCGTGCTGAAGACCCTAGAACGCGTCCTGGACATTCACTTAAGGACCATTATGGAGAGAACGTCGTTTTCTAAGTCCCAGCATGCCTACCTCAAAGGAAAATCCACAGAAACCGCCCTCCACGAGGTAATTGGCACGGTTGAGCGGTCGCTGCAGTACAAGCAGTATACCCTTGCTGCCTTCTTGGATATAAAGGGAGCTTTTAACAACGTCAGTACCAATGCCATCAAGGAAACCTTGACCGGTATTGGATTGAAGGGGTATCTCACGGATTGGATTATATCCATGCTGAGTACCAGGATAATCCAGTCTGATCTGGGAGGCAACCACTTGACCAGAGCTGTGAACAGAGGCACGCCCCAGGGTGGCGCCATCTCACCGGTGCTCTGGTTAATAGTAATGAACAAAATTTTACGTACATTGGACAGCAGCGGGGTGAAGGTGGTGGCGTATGCCGACGACTTGGTGATATTAGTATCAGGGATGTTTCTGTCCATTATGGGCGACATCATGGAAGGAGCGCTGTGAAAGGAGTGCCTGTGGGCCGCAAGAAACGGACTCAGCATAAACCCAACCAAAACGCAACTGATGCTATTCACCACCAAGACAAGGATACCTGAATTCCATCTACCACGGCTGAATGAACAAAGATTGGTTCTTTCCTCTAATGTAAAGTATCTGGGTGTAATCCTGGATCCTAAGCTAAATTGGAGGTTGAACATAGAACTGAGGGTTAAGAAGGCCTGTATAGCCTTCTATGCCTGTAAGAGAACCTTTGCAAAGAAATGGGGTCTCCGGCCGAGGATGGTTCTCTGGATGTACACCGCTGTAGTGTGTCTGATCGTAACGTACGGCTCTATTGTATGGTGGCTGGCTTTGAAGAAGAAATACAATAGAACGAAGCTTAATAGGATTCAAGGAACCGCGTGTGCAGGTGCTACAGGGGCTCTGCAGTCCGGCCCGGTAGATGCTCTCAATGTACTCCAGCATCTCCTCCCCTTAGACCGCCACATCAAATATGTTGCAGCGTGCAGTGCCGTCAGACTACGTGAGTCCGGATGCTAGACAGCAAAGTCCTAGGGCCACAGCAACATCCTAGATGAAATATCTCGAGAAATCTGGGCATCCCAAACTTCACGAGAAAGTTTGCTGTGGACCTTCCAACTAGGGCAAAGTGGAAGACCGGCGGAGTGTTGCAAGACTATGACACGGTATTCTTTACGGACGGATCAAAGATGGCCTATGGAGTCGGCGCGGGGGTTTTCTCGAATACACACGGTGTATCCAAGTAGTATGGTCTCCCAGGTTTCACCAGTGTATTCCAGGTGGAAATACTGGCGATATTGGAAGTCTGTCGATGGCTGGAGCGAGATTTGAGCCCCAAGCGTAACATAGCCATTCTGACCGACAGCCAAGTGGCCATCAAGGCCTTGTACTCAACGACGACATCTTCCCGGCTGGTGGGGCAGTGTAGAGACGCGCTGAACCGTCCGGGCGGCACCCTCAAGTTCACTCTCCTTTGGGTTCCCGGGCATAGGAACATAGAGGGGAATGAGCGGGCTGACGGATTGGTCAGGCAAGGCTCTGCTCTTGGCAGTCCCTCGGCGAATACAGTCGGTGTTCCGCTGGCGGCTGTCGGGGGTGGTGTCTACTCGCACTACCTAGCAGCCGTGGGCCTGAGATGGCGAAAGCTTACAAGCTGTGCCAAGTCAAGGAGAATTTGGCCTGCTTATAACATAGCCCAATCACGAGAGCTCCTGTGCCAGACGCGAGCAAATGCATTCAAGATTACGGCGGTCTGCACGGGGAACTGGTCCATAGGGGACCATACCCTACAACTCGCATTGTCGAAGCTGCGGAGAAGGAAGGGAAACCCTCATGCACTTTCTCTGCGACTGCCCAGTTCTGGCTAGAGTCAGGCTGCGGACTCTGGGTAAACCATTCTTTGAGGACCTCAGAGATTTCTTGCTGCAGGGTCAGAGACCTGCTTTCCTTCGAGAATGCTACGGGCTGGCTCTGAAGATCCGAGCCGGGTGGACTCTGCCTCCCTGCTCCCATAACAACAGTCACGGTCTAAGGAGTTTGTGGCATCGAAATGGCGCACCAAAGCGCTAATTGGGCTCCTCGGCGCGGCCACTGATACCTACCTACCCTACCATTAACCTAATTATCTATTAATTACCGCGGTAAGTTTTATTAATTTTGAGGGGCAATTACCGGAATCTGTGTTTAATAACCGCGTCGCGTCTTCTCTCAGATTTTCTAGACTTTCCCAAGGATCCAAGGTTGTCATGCGGTTTGTATGCCGCAAGAGTTCAAGATTTTCGCGTTGAATGGTATGGGCTTCCTCGACTATGTGCGCTGCCACTGATGATCTTATGCATGACTTTTGTTTTCGAACATTACTTACCGCTTCCTTGATGTGTTCATTAAATCTAGTCGTTATCAGGCGTTTCGTCTGTCCTATGTATATTTTATTACAGTCGCTGCACGTTATTCGGTAAATCCCGCTTTTTTCCTCCGCTGCCAAAGGATCCTTGACGCTTCCCAGTAAGTTCTGCAAGGTGGACGATCAACTCGAAACTACGACTTCCAGTCGGTACCTTTTTGCCCAACTCCTGATGTTGTTAAATAGGAAGGAATCAAGGATACTTATTCGGATAGTGTTGAATAGGCATGCCTATTGTGTTGATTGACTTTCCTTCTAATCAATTTCTCAATAGTCTGAGGATTATACCCATTCTTAATAGCGGTGTCAATAATATACTGTCGTTCCTTATTGAAACCGTATTCTGAAAGAGGGTATGTGATCAGTCGGTGGATCATGCAATTATAGGCTGCCGTTTTTTGGGAAAATGTGTGATGTGAAGTTACTGGTATCGTTCTCTGCGTTGCTCTAGGCTTACAGCATATCTCGAAATTAAGCTTCCCGCTGGAGCTGACGGTATTTAGATCCAAGAAGGGTTGAACCCCATCCTTTTCTACCTCTAGTGTAAACTCGATTTTACGATGAATCTTGTTTATAGAGGAGATTATCATATCTATATCGTCTCTTCTAACAATCGCAAATACGTCGTCTCCCCTCGATTCAATTTTTTCTTTGATTGATGACATGAACCTTTCAGTGAGTAACGGCGAGAGGGGGTTCCCAATCGCTACTCCCGAAGTAGTTTTGTAGAATCTGTCTCGAAATGTAAAATAGTTTTCGTTCATGCAGAGCCTGGCAAGGTTTGCATAGATACGAACTTTTCTTCTCCATTCCGGTCCAGACCCAAACTGACTCAGCCATATCTCGAGTTCAAAAATTGACTCTTTCACTGGTGTGTTGGGAAACAATGTCTACACATCGAACGACAGCATCACTTCGTCATCACCCATTCTCTCAACGCGTTGCAGCTTCTTTATTAATTCATGGGAGTTAGCAACTGAGTACTTACTATTCGTCGTCCCAAGGGTCTGGCACTCATTAATCAACCACTTAGCTACGTTGTACGTCGGTGAGTTCGAGTCCGCAATGATTTCTCGCATCTCATCCCCTTCCTTGTGGATCTTTGGTTGACAACTGATTCTTGGAAGCGCAAGATTAGACATTCGGAGTCGCCCAATATTCGGGAATACCACACTAGCTTCCTTCAACGCTCGATCGACCCTTTTGATAGATTCGGGCAGTGGGTTGTTCCTCAATTCGAAGAATATTAAATCTCGCTCACTAACCTAAGGTGGTAAAGAATGTTATTGAGGAGGTGCAACCTTGCAGCGGTTAACTCTCTGGAAGAAATGGGATGAGGACCGTTGAAGAATTCCACAATCATCGTCCTTAAATTTTATGATCCTTCAGAATGAAGCTATTTTGATGTCAAAACGGATTAACTGTGAACCCCACACCGGCAGGGGTAGAAAGGAAGAGAGAAGCATAAGGTCCCCCACCACTCCGGATATGGCGTTGAAAATTCAACCTTTACGATACAGTCAAATTTTTCACTGCCCCGCTTGTATTCATATTTTTGTACGTTAATATTAAGCAACCATTCATTTTCAGATTGACTTTCAAATATGCCATTGGGGATCACCAGCATACGATTTATATTTCATGGCATCCCTCATTCCATACAAAAGGCGTGAGAAACTTTTCAAATTATACTTCGACACATTCATTGACGTTCTGGTTAAATCTGGATATAGGGGAACATTACCAACGTACGACCTATTGCAGCAGGAGCTCAAATCAAATCAACATCTTGGTAATTATTGAATAATATGGTTAGGAAGCTCAAAAGCTGACCTTATGAAATCTGTTTTATATTTCAGATCTCTGCTTTTTGGCTACTCTTACAGCTTTTATGACCACAGATAAGAACGAAATTAAAGAGCAGATGGAAGAGGTTATGCAAAGTGAGGAATTACTGCGAAAATATTACAAAACGCCGCAATATATTTCATTTATAAAAGAATCATTACCAATTTTGTTGAAAGAGGGTGTCTTAGATAAAATAATATCTGCAAGTTGATTAAAGACAATTGGAAATATTTTAATTCTCTTATTCTAATCTGAGCTATAACCAAAAGATACAATTGCTAAGTTGAAGTTCACACGATCTGACAAGGTTCGCTCGTAAAGTTGGCGGTCACACTCAATCGCTTCGATGTTTAGGCCGAAACTCACTAGCTAAGAGTTTTCGTCAGTGCGAATTACATGACGGTATCATCGAATGCGTCTTTCTCACGTTGGGTGAAACCCCGATTGCTGATGTCTTTATTTCGAGTGTGATTACAACATGTTATCTTATTGATCCGACAGTCTCCTCGTCTCCATTCCCATAAGGCACCATAGAGGGTAACTGGGCATACGAATCTGCTCTAGATTTCCGCAACCACCAAATTTCACCGTTATAGGGGCTACGGAATGGTCCATCCTCTTGTAAGGGGCCAACAATTCTGGAGAGAATTCTACTCTCGAACACGCTAACAACCCAAGTCTCTCAGAAATACATGAGAACTGTTAAGATCATTGTCTTGTAAAGTAATTTTTAGAAATTGACTGGAGACCCGCCTTAAGTTCACGCTGTCATGACACTGTCAAATGTGGTGTAAATTGCTTTATGATTAACAAAGCGATGGAAGTTAAAAATTGTGGCTTTTGTGCAAATTTACGAGAATCTAAAACTTTTAACATCAGTATAATAACAGCATTTTTTGGTGGGGATGGGGGCAATGAGAAGAACCCCCCTCCATCTGTCAGCACTCCTCAGCATCTCCTCGACAATATTGTCTGGAGAGAGATTCCCCGTGTTTAAACGGAGCTGCCGACGAATCCCATCCCACCTTTCACCAGAGAAAAATGTTTAATGGGCGTCGTCCAAAAAGGCATTGTAAAACACACAATCCTGAGATCGGGCCTTTCCAATCTTATACAGTTAAGACTGGGTAAGGAAATAGTCAGTCTCACCATGTTTCCAATTCAGCCTAAGTTCAGCGCTTCTAAGTTGCTAATCGTCCGCGCAGCCCATCGGCCTCTAATTTCATTTTACCAAAAGAGTTGTCACTCTTCTAGGGTGCTTTGCCGTTCTTCACGAGCAACCATTTTCCTTCACTTTTTTCCCTTGCGCTTGACGCTCCTTAGGAAAAAGGGCAACGGGGATCACTCTCGTGATCACCACCACGGCCAGTTCAGAGACAGTGCGGTAAGCAGATGCCACTCGTAAAGTTCCCCGTCTCTGTAGTTGTGCAAGACGAGGCCTTATGGCCTGCCTGACCGCATCTGCGGCACGTTACCCTCCTGTCAGGTCTCCGGCAGGCTGCAGAGGAGTGTCCATAATCCAAACATCTGTAACATTTGGTTGAGATGGCCGGATTCGTATCTTACATATTACCCAACCAATTCTGATTTTCCCGCTATTAAAAAACTTCCTTCCACTTCCACCGCAGGAAGTTTTTGACCCTGGGATTTCGCAGAAGGGATACCAATCCGTACGTTAGTTACCTTTGATATTCGCGCTTGATGGTTTCTACTACCTCATTCTTTTCTGTCAGGCAATCAAGATCTCAGATTTCAAGAGAGCACGTGGGTTCTAGGATAGAAACTAAAGCTTTCTCTCACACAAACCCCTTCACTGCTTCACAGAACGTACCTTTATCTGTTGTCCTCGCGCCTAATTATAACTAATCCAACGTGCCTATTCCTCCCTTTCGATAATAGTAATCCCTAATCCGGGATGAAGGAATCGACGCCCCTATCGGTTGAATTGCAGTGGCGTTACACTGTATTTCAGCGGCTCCACTCCAAATACCTTCCTCTGTTGCAGGGGTGATTGCTTGTCCAATATTCGTGTACTGGATGATAGTGAATAACAACCGAATTGCACTACTAACTAGGCAGCAAATCGTCCAAGAGGTTTCACTTGTGGTCGGTGTGGAGTCATCAACTTACCGGAGTAGTCAAAGGAGTAACACAATTACTCCACCTATAAGGCATTCCATGAACCCAGTATTCAGGAGAAGCTTATTAACTGGGAATGTCGACCCAATTTATAATGACGCTTTGACCGCATTCCAGGTCGCATTCACAGAATATACTGAGATTCGTCCAGACGATAGGCCAAAGAAGCGAATAACAGAGGTATGTGCATTAGGACTTTGCTGTTCTGGGTGTTTCGGTTCAACAAAAGTGTCGAAAAGACGAGAAAGGAGATTGGCGTGTCATGCAAGCACTTCTTAAAAATCCAGCACAAAAGTGGACAGATACGTTGCCAGCATCGCTGGAAACTGTCCAATGATATGTCAATAGAAGAAATCCTTGAGGTGCTGAAGCAGAAACTTGCGGTATGCTCTAATCACAACCGTAGGTATCAAAAGAGCTTTCAGCGAAGGACAGACAACACATTGTTCTTCTAGAACCAAAGGAGATTTTATAAAAGTCTCACTCATTTAACTCACGTTGGGAAAGTAGCCTCGATCTGGATCAGGTATAAGACTTCCAGCGAAGTGTTTGGAGCGAACCCAGGCATTGCTATTTAGAAGCAGTGTTGCTTCAGCACCTTATGCCTTCGTGTGAGACCCTCCCCGAAGTGACCATGCCTGACATATATGAAGTTCACGTAGAAATGGAGGTAATTGTAAGGCGCCAGGAGTTGATAGAATTCACTACTTCTGGCTGAAGCGGTTCACCAGCACTCACAGGGTATTGGAATATAGTTTTGATCAGATGCTGATCTTAAATTACTTCCACCGTTTTTCACCAAGGGTATGACGTTTCTCATCCCGAAGGAACTGGGTGCCTCTTGCCGTTCAAAATGTCGACCAATTGCTTGTCTTCATACCATCTAAAGGTCTTTACTTCAGGTTTCTGCGTGAACATCTCAAAACATCATGATTTTCATAAATTGATAGCTGCGAACCAGAACAGGGGGAACAGCAATGAAGGATTGGGGCACGAAACTATCGGTATTCTCACAAACATTAGGAGAGATGCCAATCGAGAGTGGCATTTTCCAAGGCGGCTTTCTAAACCCTGGTTTCGAATCCGTTATCCCATCTTTCACACGAAAATAAATACGGTTTCCAAGATATCATGGTATATTATCGAAATTCACATTAGTATCAGGTCAGCCCACTCCGATGACACGACGCAGATAGGTATTGACGAAAGCTTGTAGCATTGGGTAACAGTGGAATTCACTTTCTATGTGAACACTGGAACAGTACAGCCAGAACTTGATCTTGGTGTTGAGATAATTACTGATTTTAGACATGACAGCGAAAGCGCATCTAGCGCTGTTAATGCATCGGGCAACATGCAGTTCGGTGCCACCGTGTGCAAAAATCACGCTTCCTAGATATACAAATTGATGGAGGTTTTCGATGCTCTGCCCATTAATACAGATAAGGAGAGTGTGAGAACATTGTTTTTGTTGGTGTTATCTTCAGTTCAAGTTTATTTGCCTCTCTTTCCAGACCCCGAGCCATTTGGACAAGGTCCATGACCCGTTGAGAGAGCAAACAGATGTCATCAGCATAGATGAGGTGTTTAACGAAAGATGTCACCATCCATTAAACTCTTCCAAGTCCTCGGGAAAAAGTGGTATGAAGCACGTCACTGATAACAAGAAAAAATAATATCGGTAACAAGTTGCATCCCTTGCCAACAGTCCTTTGGACCCCCTAGTACTCTGAGACTTTACCACGATATACCAAGTGACGTTTTTTGTCATCATATGTCTCTCCGATAATAGCAATTAGTTTTTCGGTGAAGAGCATTTCAGATACACTGCCCGCTTGCTCGAAATCGATAAAGAGCAGGTGAAGTGAAGATATAAACTCCGTGCACTGTTCCAAAATGATGCGTAGGATGTTGATATGGTCAATGCAGGAGGATCTGCAGCGATCGTGGATGAGAAGTCAAATGTTAATGCCCATCAACGCAGGACCATCGAACGATTTGCGACCAGATGCAAGTTCTTTGATGATGTGGCCATATTTCTGAAATATGAAAAATTCGGCATCTTCTGCTTCCCTGACCAACACAATACCAACTTCCCATTTGTCGCGGCGCACAATATGCTGAACTTTTCGGGATTTGGCTCGGTATTGGAGTGCGCACGGGTCACGGCGGCCGTCGCTCGCAGCAGTGAATATAATCTTCAACCCCTTCCGTTCATCTATCTCCTTTCATCATTCCGCAGTCAGCCAGATCTTATGACGGCTGTTCGGGGCATGACCGACGACCTGTTAGCACCCGAGAAAAGAGTATTTCTGATGGCAGTGCAATGCTCATCCATGTTCTCAGGAGCGTTACTGGATATATCTGTCGCTCGATCAGCAAGATAGCTTTTCCACTGTTGGGGGACAGCTGGATCATGCAAACGATCGATCTTGAACTTAGAGGGGGGGTTTGGTCGCAGCTACGCAACACTCCGAAAAGTAGCGGACGCAACACACTAGAGAATGTAAGCGAATATTAGATGCGAGCCCCTTCGGGGCGGATGTCAGCACCTCTCTTGTTATGCACATCCAGGAAACGACTCGTAAATTTACTGCTGAAGTGGTTGATCTGATTGGTCGTATGGTGTCGTTCAGTTGAAACCCAACTGACTTTATGGTAAGCTGTGTGCTTGAATAATGTGCCACTAATGACGAGGCCATGGAAATTGCAGGAATCCAAAAAATCCACCATTATCGTTACGGTCGCCAAAAGCGTATTTCCCCATCCCTTTTATTCAATTCATCAATTACGATAACAATGTCTCCTGTAGGAAGCCTCCCCTAAACCACATGTAATAGCTCGTAGAAAGCATCCTTCTCCACTATGTCTAAAGTTTCCGCAGGTGCATAGCACTGTACAGTTGTGATACTCTTTAACCTGGACTGGAATCTTGCGACACCGAATTTACGTTTGCTACTTGGCTTTCCAGATTATAAAAATTCATTTCCATAAGTCTGGCAAGTGTAAGCGGAGTACTCTTCAGAGTACTACCATCTTACTTCGCTTCGGCCCTGAAAGTCGAGCTTATATCGTTGGAATTTCCGCTCGAGATGAAGAGAGCGAGCATTCTGATGACCTTTGCTACCGTTGTCGAATAACGTGCACACATTCCAGAAACCAATCGTAGTCCTCTTTCGATAGCCAAAGATCTAGGCCGTGAGGTCAGTCTCTATCCAAGGCGATGTTGTTGTTTCGTTAACAATAAAGTTTCAAAATTTGCAGGTTGTTAGCCCACAAATTTCTATCTCTTTTAGTCACCTCTTACCCTGCTGTGGCTCCTGGAGGACAAAAAAGTCTTCGCGCAAGCATTTGCGGACGACCTAGCCGTAATAATTACCGGCAAGTTTGCGGACACAGTTTGCATCGTCTGGTGGCTAACAGCAGGAAGCTGCTAACGCAGATTCAGAGACTTGGTTGCCTAAGTATTACTGGAGCAATGAGTACTACGCAGACTGCGGCACTTGAAGCTATCCTAAATTTACCCCCCATTCACTTGGAGGTGAAAGGGAAAGCGGCCAAAGACGCATATAGGCTCAATACCATTGGGGCGTGGAAAGACGGCCAATCAAATCGTCATTCGTCTCTCTGGAAATTCCTTGAAAAACATCCGGTAGCCCTGATGCCGACCGATCATATGGTTTCCAGATTCGTCTTTGAAAAGACATACACTGTCGTAATCACCGAAAGAGAAGAATGGTCGACAAGTGGCCATGAGTCTTTTCAGATTACAGACCTAATAATCTTCACCGACGGGTCAGTCACGGAGGATGGATCGGGCGCAGGGGTGTTCTTAGAGAATCCGATTATAAAACTGGCCCGACCCCTCGGAAAAATGACGACCATATTCCAGGCGGAGATATATGCCATTTCATTGGCGGCAGAAGAATGTCTGCGACAGAAATGGAGGGGTCGCACCATTCGAATCTATTCCGACAGTCGTGCGGCATTATCAGCAACAAGCAACAACATATCAAGCCAGTTGGTGTGGAGTTGTCATCAGGTGCTGCTGAAACTTGGCCGACTGAACGAAACATTCCTGATGTAGGTGCCGGGGCACTCTAACATCACCAGTAATGAGGAGGCTGGCAGACTGGCTCGCCGAGGATCTGGATTCACAATGGTGGGGCCACAACTAGCTCTTGGAATCCGATCATCTACTGTCAAGCCTACTCTGAAGGGTGAAATTGCAAGGATTCATGCAACCGAATGGAGAAATTTGGACTCTTGCCGGTAAGCGAAAATCCTTGTGAAGGAGCCTAGGGCCACTAGAGCGGCATTTTTGTTGTCCCTTAAGAAGTGGGACATGAAAACCCTAGTAGGGCTTTTGACGGGACACTGCCGCTTAGACTACCATATGGAAAAGATTGGGGTAGTGGTTTCGGCTGTGTGCAGCCAATGTGAGGAGGAGGAGGAGACGGCCCTGTACTTTTTATGCAGCTGCCCGGCATCCTCAGATCGCAGACGAAGACACCTTGGCAAGGTTTTCTTCAATGAAAAATCTGCACACTCTCTGCCTCTGGAGAATGTTCTCAGATTCGTTAAAGCCTGCGAACACCGTAGGAGGGAAGCCATTGAATAGGCAACTTACGGGGATAGTACAATGGACCTAACAATGGCCTGAGTGCTCGGAGCTGTGGTTCCCCCCAGTTAACTAAACTAAAACTGATGTTTCGGTAACAATAAAGTTTCAAAATTTGCAGGTTGTTATTCCAGAAATTTGTATCCCTTTTAGTCTCCTCTTACGACAAGCAGGGGAGGCTTTGAGTGTATTATTAAGCCAGAACTCACAGGGCGAGTACCTTTAACTATGCTTTATTTCTTGCCTTTTCCTGATGCCAGGATATTACCTTTTATTGAAAATAATCAAGGCACTTAAATTCTATCCATCTTCCTTTATTTAGACTTGGGATCAGCATACTATATGAATAACATATCGATATAAAAAAACCAATTGGGCTTGTCGTGGAATTTCGAAATAAGCCACTGAAAGAAGGAGATTATCCTTAGGATGCAAGATCGTCAAACATTTTACTGTTCTGTCAGCTGAGGTTTTTGAATCCCATGCAAAAGCGAAAGATTGAATTGTACTTGGTTTTATTATAAGGATCTTAGTTATAATCATGGGCAAGTTAATCTTCTCGATTCAGATTTGGCAGAATAAGTCTTGTACATGATGATGGTTGCGATTTAATCACTCGGATCTCTTTTAACGCCACACTTGTTTTAGAAAGCCACAGAAATGTGCCCCACTTTGTAATGTGTTTATCTCACACGAACGAATTCCCAGGGTTTGTATTCCAAAGGGTTCTACCATATATACTGGCAGGCCTGACAGAAGGGATTCCCCCCAGGCCTATAGCTTTCCCGAGGTTCGTAGCTCTCTCGAAGAAATAGAAATTTCAATAGAAAAAAGGGGGTAACATGGAGGCTGCGCAAAATATTTACCCTATACGCCAAGGAGACGATACACAAGAAGAGCAACTTCAGTGGCAAAGGGCATGGAATCTCATTGTTTATCTTTCTGGTAGAGACGAGGTAGGTAAGTGGTATTGGTGTGTTGGGGTGTCAATGTCGCCAAGATTGTTTTCTTATTCGAATGCATCCGAAAGATTAATCTTGGATGCATTTACTTATTTGCTCCTCACTTCCTGGGAGACCAAACATAGATCTATTGTCGAGAATGTTGTACCCGTTTGGTTTCATCAAACTTACCATTAATCTGAAATGAATCTTTAAGGAAGCTCGGCCTTTGGTTCTCGCTGTTATTATGACAGATGCTGCCACGTGCTCGCAGCCATGTACTCGCAACCACGTGGACGCACACCAATGCACTTCATCATATAAACGGCACTAATACGAGCCCTTATGCGCGGAATTTTGTTCGCGCAACTCCCGTCGCGGCCGAACATGTGCAAGACTATTCCGTCTGCATAAAATTTTAAAGAATGTGTTGAGAACTGGATTGCCTGCGCTTATAAATTTTACATCGGGCCTCGTTTTTCTACATAATTTTCACCCTGGGCTTGGATTTTCTCTCTATGGTTCTGTACATAAGCAATTCCTTATACCGTTTTTACCATGGAAGCTTCTTTAATTTCTTTCCCGCTGTTCCAATATAAATTTGGCTGACTGTATGTCGACACTGTGGCTAAAAAAATTGGGCAGAATATCTCAGAGAACGAACATAGATTGTAAAATATGAGCAGCTACAAACCTAATACACTGCGCATACTAGCTAAGCTGCCTGAATATGAGCGGCAAAAGCGTCCAATAAATGATGTTTCACTCGGCTCTATGCAGAATGAATTTGTGGGACACGCGTAGTGATTTTTCTATTATTGATGAGAACTATCGTGGGAAATCTTGTTTGACAATCTTTTATCGCAAGAACTTCAAGAGATATGTTACGTAAAGATTATTGAAATAAATTTTGAAAAGCCTAACCAGTGCGACTTTCTGAACGGTGGAAGATAGTCAGTCATTCAGTGTTGGTTGGATTGTTGAGTTATTTTTATATTTTGTTATGATATAAACAAAATGAGTTACAATTCAGATGAACTAGTAGCGCCGGAGTGGGTTAATTCGAGTTTTTTTAAGGAAGTTCTTGAATATAATGGAGATTTAAAAAATGTGAAGGTAACTATTGCCCCAGATATATTTTGTAGGTGGACAATCTTAACATAAACTCAAACATTTAATTCATTTTTTTCGAGGACTTTATTTTAGTGAATTAAAACCTTATCGACTAAAGCGACATTTTATCGTTTCGAGATTGTGTGCAATCAGAGAATACTTGATTAAACTTGTTTAAACTCAATAAAAACTATTGTATGCATCGGAAAATATTTATTTATTTTTTATAATGTAGGTACATGTCTAAAGTTTTTATTTACATTGTTTTGAAGATCAAATCTGTTAGGTGACGTCCCCCATTCTCCATACATTGCGTAAACCGATTTCTGGCGTTTGTCATGACTCTTGTTAGCATAGCAGGTGTTATGTTGGCAATTTCTTCTTGGATGTTGGTCTTCAAATCTTGTAGGGTTCTTGCACGGTTCACATAAACACGGGATTTCAAAAAACCCCATAGAAAAAAATCACAAGGGGACAGATCGGGAGAGCGTGCCGGCCATTCTCTCGCCTCTGGAAAGTGTTCCCTCAAAACAGCCATCGATGCTCTTGAAGTGTGTGCTGTTGCACCGTCTTGTTGGAACCAAGTGTCCCCCAAATCCAAATTTTCTAGCCGGGGGAAAAAAAAATTCTGTAGCATGTTTACATACCGGTCCGAATTCACTGTCACTGTAACCTCATTTTCCTCAAAAAACCACTAATTCCAGCTGAGGAAATTGCACACCACACTGTGACTTTGGGTGAATGCAAAGGCTTTTAATGCAATTCTGGAGGGTTGGTGTCAGCCCAGTAGCGCATGTTTTGTTTGTTAACCGACCCACACAAATGAAAATGGGCTTCATCGCTAAAAAAAAACAATAGCACCCTCGGGAACGACATCAAGAAGAAGCTCACACGCGGTCATCCGAGAATTGAAGTCACGTTCTGAAAGTTCCTGCACTATCGCCATCTTATAGGGATGAAAATGAAGATCATCACGAAGAATTCTTCTCACAGAACGATCGAATAGTTCAAGGGCAGATGCGTGTTTGCGCGCAGAACGCCGTGGCGATCGCAACATTGACGCTCTCACTGCTTCAATGTTCTCAGATGATCTAACGGGCCGAGGGATTCCAGTTCTTCCTTTTGTCGCACTTGCAGTTTGTCTGAATGTAGTGACCCATGTAACAATTGATTTGCGGTCTGGAACGGGAGCCAACGGGGCTAAATTAAAGCGATTCCGAAATGCACGCTGTGTTGCAATAACCGAACATCCGCTTGAAAAGTAAACCTCAACGGCAAAGGCACGCTCCTCACTATTCGAACGCATGATGGCGACTGAACCATATCGGGACAAAACTTTGCAGTATCCCCTCTTGAACGAGACTACTAGCGCTCCGCTATGACATCAACTAACTGAGTGGCGCGCATTTTAAAAAAGGAAGTTATGCTGCCGCACCCTGTATAAGGACTAAACCAATAAAACATGACCAAATATTCACAAATTTTATATTTTTAAATTGGAAACCATTTTTCCAATGCAACGACGAACTTTAGAATACTTGAAAAGATTTTATATTTCATTCGTACAGGCTGAAAACAGTATCTTAGTTTGAAGTTTCAATTTGGTTGAAGTGATCACGCATGGAGATTATGAATCTGCATGTTAGCCATTAATTATCGAATTAATACAATTCAACGCTTTACGAAAGATAATTTAAATAGTTTTCAATTTTAATTCAATTGTTGCAGGCCTTATCTCTTGAAATTAATTGAATTGATGAAATTTGATAAAAACTGGCAGATTGGTGTAAATAACGGATATTACTAGTGAAAGTGCAATTATTTGAATCATCTTTCACATAAACAAGTCGGGAAACCGGAAGCTGGACGCTTCAGGTACGAAAGGTTTTGTGTATTTCTTAGTATGTAGCACGTAATATATCCATATATTATGTGAGAGTATCCACTTTCGGGTGATATTGACATTCATAGTCTTCAATTTTTAAAGAAGCAACAAATTTGAGGTATTATAACTTTGTTAGTAATAGTGCGATTTCCACCAAACTTAGTAAGATCATGCTCTATATTATAGCCTATATCACTGCAAAATTTCATGGTACTAGGATGAACTTAAGGGGGGTTTCTAACCAATTACAAAAAATTGTAGTAATATACTATTATTAACTTTATTTAAACAGATATCGGCATGGAAGGTATTTCGGAGCTCAGGCACCATATAGTGGCAGCCTCCTGATTTTTTTCAGATTGTTCCGTTTGGTAGTTTCTGAGAATGGCCCCCTTAAAGAAGTGATCACTTTCAACCCCCCGCGCTCCCCACCCTTCCAACGAATGTCAAAACTAAGATCGGCTTTGAAAAGCACTAATCGAGACCTTTAATTTGATACCACACATGACTATATTTGGTGAAAAAAAAATTGTACACCCCCCTTTTGCATGTATGGGGACCCCCCCCCCCCCTTAAATTCGACGTAAAAGGATGTAATTTACTGTATGCGTGAGCGTTCATAGTTCCCACCTTTCTACCAAATTTGGTGTCAATCGCTATAACCGTCTCCGAGAAAAATGCGTGTGACAGACAGACAGACAGTGTAAATCCGTTCTCTGAATGTTTTTTAAATCTTCTATAGCACGACTTCCGCAGCTCCATATCGCGGCTTTGCTGTTTTTGTCAGCTACCCATACTCCGCTATGAAGATTTTCATATTGTTCGCATACAATAGCTACGTCGACATTATTTTCAAACACGCTCTGGGAGAACAGGTCTTGGGCCGCTCGACAGTGGTTCAGATTAAGTTGCATAAACTTCATTTATGCTTATTTATGAACGCCTTTCTGAATACTGGGCAATTACTGCTTCCTGCAATGTGGGCGCTGTCGATATTTTTCATTTCGACACAGAACACGCATTTGGGCTTTCCGTTGCAATCCTTCGCAAAATGGCCTTGCTCGCCGCACTTGCGACACAGACTAGATCTGTCTTGTGAGCTGGTACAGGCTTTCGCAATGTGGCCGAACTGCCAGCACTTAAAACATTTATGCACCTGACTTTGCTCTCGTATCCGGCAAACCACCCATCCAATACGAACTTTACCTGCTGCTATCGCCTTTTTTTGCTGCTTCGACAGGAAGACTTGTCGACGCTATCTGTGTATCCCCGTACGCCTTCCTAAGTCGTAGCACGTTGGCCTCGCTCACTGACTGTAGTCCTAATTGATATTGCAAGGCTTCACAGATCTCCGACTTCGTGGCGCTTTCATCCAAGTCCTTACATTCTATCACCACTGAATCTCTGCTCATTTTGATTGCCACAGCCTCACCTAGTGCCACTTCGATTTTTTTTCGAAGGTTTTCGCCTACATCTTCATCCGCTTTAAGCTCCAGCAACAGATCACCTTTCTGCGTACGTCTGATACGCATAACATTACCACTTAGTTCAGTCAGGGAGGTATCTGCTTTTACTTTACGCAAAATCTCCGCGTACGTCAGCTCGCTAGTTTTTGTTATGATCAGCGCGTCTGGCCTGGCTCTGCTTTGCAACCGTTTCTTACCTTCTACTTTAGTCCAGGTAGATTCTACGGCGCGGTTAGTGGCCTTTTCCGGATGGGCCGATAAGCTCCCGTCTCCTGTCTTCCTAAATTGCGCCGGAATTGGTTTCTCCTTTTTGTGTTTCGCTGTCCGTTGGGGTGATTGTACCTCTTCGTTGGGATCTCTTTGTCGCTTATTGCGCATTGCTGAGATGTCTCTTTCACCTTGGATACCTTCTTTGTCAATGAGCCCCTTGGGAAGAGATGTTTTCTCCATAGTTTGTGTTGCTACAGTAACCATCACTTTCTGTTGGCTGTATACCTTCTTCGCGTGCTTTTATATCCTCTTTAGCCTTAAAGTACGTCGCCATGATAGAACGCACTTGGTCTTTGATAGCGTGATGGACGTTATTTCGCTAACCAACGTACTCCATCAGATTTTGGATCATTGCTCTCAGCTGTGTGAACGCGTCACCCTCATTTAAAGAATTGACTCCACCGCTGTTGCTCCTTTGATCCGACATCTGTTTCTCACTCGATTTCGCTGGAGGCGATCGCACTAATTTACCGCTCCGCCTAAAAGGATCATTAAGGCTAAAAACCATCAAAGGCGACTCCCCACTAGCCGTTTTGCTAGTGGGAAGCCCCCCGAAATTCTCGGCTTCCTCCACTGTTTGCAGTGAAGTAATTTACAAACAAATTTGCAGTTGATTCCAACACGCTCTTGCTTTGGCTGTAGATCGAACTGAGGGCTTTCCACCCGCAAATGGTTGAACGTAATCGAACCAGGGACTACTTGCCCACAAACGAGGAACAAACTGGCCGTTGGACCTACCGTATCATTCCACACATTCGAAGATGGATGGAAAGGAATCACGGGGAACTGAGCTACGAGCTAACACAGTTTTTAAGTGGACATGGAGGTTATCGGGCTTATCTTTATCGATTTGGACACGACGAGTCACCATGGTGCCCAAGATGTGGTAACGTGGCTGAGAATGCGGAGCATGTTGTATTCGAGTGCCCAAGGTTTTCAGCACACCGAACTAGGCTGGAGGCGATCGCAGACAGGCGCTTAACACCTGGAAATATAGTGGAGTTTATGTTGGAATCAACGGAGGCTTGGAATCAAGTGGTAATTGAGCTGAAAATGATTCATGAACAGCTAAGCTAAGGGAGCGAAGAATAATGCGCCGCAGTTAAGAACTGATCCAGCCCCACGATGCAATGCTTATAGCAGTCCCGTGGGGAGAGTGGAAGAAGAGGGAGGTGGTTTTAGTGAGTAGAAGTCTCACATAATTGTATGGCAGGAGCCAGCAGTAGGTTTTGAATCTTTCCACCTTCCAACGATGAAAAAAAAAAAAAAAGACAGGCAGACAGTAAACCGATTTTAATAAGGTTTTGTGTTTACACAAAACTTTAAAAATGGAGAATGTAGACATAAATATTAAAACAAAGCGTAATAAACATGACATGTTCAGATGGCCAAAAAATCACCCGTCATTTATATCAACCACGAGGGCAGAGCTATACCTTGCCTGAGTTGAAGATGTCACTTCATCGGGTGTTATCATTGCACAGCGTTCATTCTCATCGAGTGCATCTTTAGTTATGTTAGTGACCCGGTTGACTGCACTGGTCGAAGATCTCGTCTTTCATTATTAACCTGTAGCTGCTATACCAGCTACAGATGGGAAACCTAGCTGACAATCAAATCGCACTTCTCTGGGGAAGTTTCGATTGCTCGCCCAAGTCTTGTTTGTGTGTGTGTGTGCGTATGGTGGGGGAGAAGCTACAGCTTCTGAGCACTCAGGCCGTGTTGGCCCATTGTACTTGCCTCCCTCGCCTAACGGAATATTCCGGATTCGTTAACGTATCGCGGGATTTCCGTTAGTGGATGTGATGCTACCCGTCGCAATTGGAGAACATCGGCACCAAACATCTGATGCCTGATGCGTCCATAGGGGGGGGGGGGCATTCACATAGGAAATGCCCCGTGGATTCCACTTCCTCATTACAGGAGGGACACGTATCATCATCGGTAATTCCTATTCTGAACATATGCCCAGCTAGTGAATTATAGCCTGTCAGAACGCGCACAATACACCTACAAGTCCTCCTGCTTTTCGACAGGATAAACTTTGCAGTACGTATGTTCGGTTCTGGCAGAAAAAGTTTGGTGTGTGGAGCAGCATTTAGGCTCTACCACCTGTCATTATGGGAAACTTGTTCCCAGTTTTTGAAAACAGATTTAGCCAATGCTACTGATACTCCAATTGCTGGCTCCGGTCCCAGCATAGGGGAAATTGACCCCTCTTTCGCTAAAGCGTCCGAGATTCCATTTCCCTCAATGCCACAATGACCAGGTACCCAGAGTAGTTCCACCGCATTGAATCTAGACATAGAGTTCAAACGGTGTCTGCATTCCTGAACGATTTTCGAGGTGATCAAAGGACTGCTCAATGCTCTCAATGCAGCTTGACTGTCACTGCAGATTGCGATGCGCCTGCCCTTCAACCGCTCGTCAATCACCCAGTTTGCCACCCTTAGGATCGCATAAACTTCGGCTTGAAAAACCGTTGCATATTGTCCCAAAGGAAAAGCCCACTTCACGTTTTTATTCGAGAGGTAGACTCCGGCTCCCGAACCCTCTTCTGTTTTTGAGCCATCGGTGTAGAAGACTTCTGTATATCCCGCCATGCATTCCTCTGGGTTTTCCCAGTCCTCTCTATACTTTAGGGTAACTTCATATCTTCTACCAAACAGATGTATGGGGACACGAGAATCGGAAGGCATTGTAAGAACTGGATTCAGTCCTCCCAGTAACTCTTCCAATGCTCTGTGCCCCCCCCCCCATCCGTTGTTTTCCCATAGATCTAATCGAATTAGTCTATGAGCTGCTCTCATGGCAGTGCTTTGAATAAATATATCCAGGGGAGCTGCATTCAGAGCTGCGCCGGATGTCGTGCTCATGGCACCAGTGATACCCAGACACACAGTTCTCTGCAGTCCGTCTAGCTTACGGTGAAAACCTTTTTGTCTTACCTTAACCTACCACACTACGGATGCATATACGAACATCGGCCTAATGATGGCAACGTACATCCACATTGAGGCTTGAGTCCCCATGTCGAGGCAAAGGTCCGTCTGCACAGCCCATAAGCTGTGAGAGCTCGTTTCATCTTTACCTCTACATGTTTGTTCCAAAGAAGTTTTTTATCTAGAGTGACTCCCAGATATTTCACTTCTTCGGAGAGTTGAAGGGTAGTACCCCCCATTTCAGGGAGGCAAAGTCCATCCAGTTTTCTCCTTTTTGTGAATAAAACCATTGTGGTTTTATTTGGATTAACTGACAGACCATGTCTGAGGCACCAGCTGTCTATCAAATTAACGGCTCGCCCAAGTCAGTAACAATTGCCGCCGTTTCCAACCTTCTTATGGTAACGCAACAACGAGAGTCCCTTATCAACAGACCTCTACTCTTCAAGATCTTAGAGCATAAGGAGGTTTCTTATTAAGTTGCATGGTGTGTGGCATCTAACTACAACTTGATTGGCAACTAGGTTCCTCTAAACAATAAACAAACAAATTACCTTTTAAGTCAATAAGGTTCTTATAATTCTCCGAATACCTATTTCCGCAGTCACTTGTTGTCTTCTTTTGCGGAATAAGCCCAGAAATGACCTTAATCTAAATATAGGCTAACAATTTTAATGTAATTATCTTAACGACTACGCCTTAATTATATTTTAATTGACATATCCCCTTTATGGTATCAGTGAATGTAGATGCGAGTGCTCCTTACCGATATTTGTATTCAAAAGGTGCTCCTGAGTTTCTTTTCCAATGAAGACACTCTCGTAGAGGTCCAACTTGTTGGCGGGCTTAGAAATGAAAATGGAAGAACAGATGACCAAACCTAGAGTTTGGTTACGCTATGCGATGAAAGAGGGGGGATATGCTAGATATACTTGACCAGATCGGCAAATGGCACCCCAATATAAAATCGACAAGGAAAAGGTGTCAAACAATGGAATTTCTTTCCTCGAAATCAAAATACTAAAGAAGAATAACAGCTTCGTATTCGACATATATAGAAAGTCATCGAATACACTACCCACCATGGTTGGGAAGTCGAGCCACTGACACCAGCATAAAGAAGCCGTTTACTGATCCATGGTGCATATATTTTTTTCAATATGTCAATCGTATATTGTCGATATAGCCAAAGAAGCAAAAGGAAAAAGCGGGATCTACAGGATGGCTTACGAGGACTGCTCATGCACCCACGTAGGGAAAATGAAACGGGTAGTTAGCGGGTCAAGGAACATTCAAAAGAAGCTGGACTAATGAAGCGGGGCAAAAAACACATATCATTATTCTGCAGTGGCACGGCATATTGTGGAACATGATCTTAAAACGGAAAGGGTGACATTGGTCAAAGAGGTCAAACGCGACAAATCGGACCCCTACGAGAATTTCTTCATTGGAAAACAGCCCCAGGAGCACCACTTGAATACACAAGTCGCACTACGCACTATTAACTATAGTATCTCAAGCAAGCCTGTAACCGTTAAGAATTTCAGTATATTCCTTCCAAATTTTTCAACTTTGCATCTGGTAGTGTTCACTCAGGTGTCTTAACTTCCTTTGCACAAGTGCCCGACACTGTTCAGAACGTATACAGAGGTTTCAATAAACTCCGCATAGAACCTGAAGGCAGTGTCCGGTGAAATCCATGGTTTCCCTAGGTTATAGTTTAGCCGGCAGTGACCAGTAAAAATTCCCACTGTGATTCGGAGCTTCTTCTTAGTGCGATTCAAACAGTCTTTTATTCGCTTGGGTTCGTATCCTCCCCCCCCATACATGCAAGAGGGGGTGTACAATTTTTTTTCATCAAATATAGTCATGTAGGGTATCAAATTACAGATTTTGGTTAGTACTTTTCGACGCCGATATTAGTTTTGGCATTTGTTGGTAAGGTGGGGAGTGCGGGAGGTTGAAAGTGATCATTTCTTTAAGGGGGCCATTCTCAGAAACTACTAACCCGAAACATCTGAAAAAAATCAGGAGGCTGCCACTATATGAAGCCTGGGCTCCGAAATACCTTCCATGCCGATATCTGTTCAAATAATCTGCTCAAATAATTGGCTGGAGCTTTGTAAGGCTTGGTTGCCTCAGTACTTTGTTCAATCCCTTCACAGAATTCTCTGAAGTTATTCCATTTTGCATTTTTATATCCGGGCTAGTCTCCAGTTTGTTTCGCCCGATAGAAGTGTTTTCGTACCTATCCTGGTTAGGGTCTTATTCCACCAGTGTGCATCCATTGATAACTTAACTGTCTTAGTCGATCAGCTGGCCTCATATGCGTTAATGACGACTTTCGTGAGATTTTCCACCACTTTTTCTAACTCCCTTGAAGGTGAGCCATGTTGTTACTTAGGTGCGTTGCATGGGAATTCCAATCCGTTGTCCTCCATATTATTCTTTTTATTTTGGAGTTGCAATCAATGTCGATTCTGTTTATTCTGTAATCAAACATAGAGGTATCATCCGATATAATCCAATTCTCGACCACTCCGGTCATCAGAGTATTTCCTAGGGTTATGTCTAGTACCTCTTGTCTAGTGCTGGTCACGAATCTCTATGTTATATATTTCTAACTCATTGCTAAGAATAAATTCAAGAAGGTACTCACCTCTTTGATTGGTCTCGCTGCTTTCCCAGACTTCGTGAAGGGCGTTGGCATCACAGTACTTCATCGCCCGGTCCGATGCCACGACTGACTCTCGAGTTCTCCTCCCGGTTTCTAGTAAAACTTAGATAGTCACAAGGCCCCCGGCCAGGAAAGACACTATAATGCTGGCCATTAGCTTCACTATTATTTGGACCTCTTTTCCACTATTGGAGTATCACCCTCGTCCATCGACAGGGCGCGTTTCTACACGTCGGAGTTCACCGTAAACCCTCGAAGCTCTAGGTCTAGTTCGTCTAGCTTCTGTTGTTCACTGGGCCGCATGTCTACTACCCTGACTGATCCAGTCCTTTCCGCCATAGAGTCGAGATTCGATCGGGGACCTCTGTAAGTTTTCCGCCCGATGTCTGCTCCGAAGTGTTTTTCCTCAACTTTTCCCTGCACACGTGCGGTATGTTGCCAAATCTTTAGTTGATATGACAACTCCGACGTTTGATTGCCTCCAGGGATCGGTCATCTATCCCGAACGCGAGGAGTTTACCCTTGCCCTTCGTCTGGCTTCTGAAAACTCTCTATAATCGCGTATGGAGATCCCCATTTTGTGGCGGCTTTCTGAAGAAACACAGTCGCCATGTATGCTGCTGGTATATCATCCCCAGCACATGTCGACACATTTAGGAACTATAATTCTAAGCGAGTTTGCAGTGTCCTCCATCGCGCAATCTATCAGTATGTAACCTGCTCGAAAGCGTATTCCGGTGAACCAACCCAAATTTCGCAGTCCATCCCTTGCACATCTCCTGACGACAAGGTCTTCGATAGTTTCCTGCTCCTCAAGAATGAGTACTTCATCGGAAAACGTTTTTGGCAGTATGGCCAGTCGAATGTCCTTGACCGCACTAGCATAGGTAATGGCCTACCCGAGTTTTCTCTCCTCTTGGATTCAGGTTTGGGTTTTTTTGGGAGCATTCCTCTCATGCGGGGTAATATCCGCTACTCCCCGCTTTCTTGGCTCCGATAAAGATGGCTTTGGTCTGCCCTGATCCTTCTTAAGAACCTTTTCTGGTTTCATGCCTTCCTTCAGATAACGCAAGTAGCGTTTAGCGCCTGTCGTCTGATATATTGATCACAGACGTGTTTTTACTGGTCCCTGCTTTTTGAACAGTGGTCTTTGTTGGCTTTTGTTCTCGCAGTATACCAATGTTGACTTTGAATCTAGTGCTTTACGTCCCAACTTCTCTTTTCTTGGGTGTAATCACCTGGTGCTCAGTATTTTGGAGATTTGTCACCGCCTGGTTGACCAGTTTATGTGCGGTACGTGGTCCCGCTTATTTGGTTGGTAGTTTGTAATTTTCTTTGTTCTAATACGTGTATTCATTTAATTCCCATGAGTATGGGGGTTAGAAGGTCCGCCGTGGCGTAGCCTTCCATAGCACGGTAAGGTCAAACTTACTCACTGAGGCGACCAGGTAGCAGTGAGTAAGTTTGTCTGCTTGCTGCTTTGATCTGCTCGAGAAAGCTCATTTTCAAGTCGAGTGTAGTTCCTAGGTCAATTGATACGGGACGCAGGGTCGCGATTCTGTTTTTGGTTCAGATGGCTACTTCAGTTTTTTCTAGCGCAATGCTGAATCCATAGGCAGTCATCTATCTGTTTACTCGTCGCAATAATATGTCAAGTCTGCATTGTTCCTGTTCAATAGTCGGTCCGGCAGTAGTTGCCGCAACATTATCTGAATAACTGACCAGGACGCGACTCTTCTGACATGTTCAGTTTTGAGAGAGTATCGTAATTGGCGTTGGAGGGATCCAGCCTGGGATAAATCCCTGGACTGTCACGGATGTGGTACCCATCCTCTCTCCTGCATCTCATAGAGCAGACAGCGGTCTCATAAATAGACCATTAATATGCGCAGGGGTAGACCGACACGTCGAATCTTTTTTCTAGTATACCTAGTCTGTAAGGAATATTTCGGAATCGAAGGCACTCCTGACATCAAACGATGGGTGCTTCAGCTCGATAAAAAGCATCCACTGTGAATCTCCCTACTCTAAAATCAGACTGTCTTCGTAATAAGTCCCTCCTGGCAGACATAACTTCTGCCAGTCCACACCTCGTAAGCCTTTCAAACATTTTCGGGCAGTGTCAAGTATACAAAGAGCTCCTTTAATTTTGCTGATCAGTGCGAGCCTCACCACCTTCCAGCGACAAGTATAAATGACCCCGTTCAGGTAAGCATTGAATGCCTCGAACAGTAGGTTCTGCCGATCTCGATAACACCAGTTTATATGCATACCTCTGTGGGAATACCGTCCTTATTTTTCATAGAGAACACTGCCACCTCCATTTCATTCAGTGGGCAATGCGCAGCGCTTTCCACATTTTTGTCATCAACCCGAATAGGATCCCTAGGGAATAATGTCTGTACAGTTCGGTCCATTCTGTTCGGTATTAAGTGAACAGGATTTCTGCGGGTCCTCAGTTTTTCAAGTGATCAGTTTATAACCGGTTCGAAGGTTCATAAATGATTTTACGATAGTGCTAGCCGGCGAACCATCTCGCTCCGAAGTGCTTCTCCAGCGGGGACTCTACCTGATGCAAGGCATTCGAAGAATCTCCTGATGTTCATCCTTTGCACTTAACAAGTTCAAATAACATGTGGCTCGATCCTTGTTCTGATACTGGTAATTGGTAGCCAGGCCATTGAAGAAAGATACAATCTTTTAAGCTGTTTTTAAAGTCCGTTTGCCGATTCAATTCAAATCAATCGAGGTGAGACTTAGGTCGAAGAACGAAATGACGACTATTATTGACCAAAAGTTAAATTCGTTGCCTAGCTGCGATTCCGAGGACCGAGAAATTAAACATAGAAATCACGGTGTGCTCAGCAGGCTTAAGCGAATTTGACAACTTTTAATCGAGGTTAAGTGTTATATAAGTGATAAGTTCTTGGATGGGGGACATTATTGGGATATTTATTTTTTTTTTTTTCAATTCATTGTGAATCAGGTCCATAACATAGAAGGCGTTACTACAAATTTAGATTCTTATTTTATGATAATATGTGTTAATGCACTACGAAATAGTATCAGTACATCTGGAGCTTGGATTGATTCAACTAAAATATTTCTAGTCCTTTCTTTTTTCAGATCAATGACTTCCATATCTCTCCAGCTTCCGCTCTTGGTGATCACTTTGCTAGTAGTCATGTTTCGAGCAAAAATTAAGTTTTCAACCCAAGATCACCCAAGTAAGGAATGCTCTATCATCATGAAAACCGTTGCCAGTCGTTGAAGGAATGAAAAAGGATATGTTGAGCCAAGTCGATGTGGACTTTTTTGACACCGAAATATTCATCTATTCACAAGTCTTGAGTGAGTGTGCGAGGATTTTAAAAAATGCTGGGTACAATGACATGTTGGCTGCAAGGTAGGTATCGTAAATATAGAAGAACTGGAATGGAGATTTAACTATCTTATCTCGTAGAATGATTTACCAATCAACGGAACCACGCAAGGTGATAGCGTTTGAAGATCTGAAGGAGCTTGGATATTTCATGTTTCCAAGAGTAATTCCCAATGAGGATGATACTAAATTAATTTTCTCCAAACTGGGACAATACCATGCGGCTACATTCAAGTTAGCGGCAGAGGTAAATAAGGTTTGAACTTGAAATTGGAAACGTGTTCAATGTTTATCTTTTAGGGCCACAAAGGCCTCAAGCGCAAAGGAGGAATTTTCAATTTAGGTGACATGGATATTTTGGGCTTCTTCCGAGACACATTCTCCTTTTTCAAGGAACTAGTGGTAACATTGCCTGGTTTTGAGGAAGCTTCAGAAAAACTCGGTAAAATTTCGTTTGATAAAATTCGTGAAAAAATGCAAACAAGTTGTCAATGAAGCCTGGATCTTACGAACTTCTTAATCATGGCGACTATCATGTCAAAAACATGATGTTTAAGGGCAAAAATGGAGTAGATGTTTCAGAAATCGCCCTGGTAAAGTTAATTTAGACAATAATTGGTATTATCTCATTTCTGGCAAATGTTTAGATTGACTTCCAAATATGTCACTGGGGTTCGCCAGCCTTTGATCTTGTTTATATCTTAGCCGGTATCCAGCCTGGTCTGCGTTCAAACGCTTGCCAGTATTACTTCGATACATTCATCGATGTCCTGAAGAAATCTGGTTGCGACGAGCCGCTACCTACATTTGAACAACTGCAGAAAGATTTGAAATCTTACCGAAGTTTGGGTAGGTTCGCCTTTTCATATTTAGAATTAGAGATATGAAGGCTTTAGCAAAACATAAATGTGCAGGAACGTACCTTTTGCTTTTCTTCGTTTTGGAAGCTATTCCTGATACTGTTGTTTCAACGACCCCTTGCCCCCTTTCTAAGTGATGTATGTCAGGAGGCGCAGTAAAAAAGGGACCAAACAGTTCTCGAAATTTTATACCTCAAAGTTTTCCATTTTTATTCCCTAACGTCTTTCTTTTTCTTACTTTCAGATTTATTTTTTCTGGCAACAATAGCATCAGTTCTTTGTGCAGATAGAAACAAAATGATGAAGGACGATCTGGAGACTCAATTTAAGAATCCAAATTTGTTGAAAATATTTTATCGCCAACCTGATTACATTTCGTTTGTGAAAGAATTACTCCCAGTTCTGTTACAGGAAGGTGTTCTAGACGATCTTATAAATTTTGAGTAAAGGCTTTACCAGTCACCATTTAATCTTTTTTTTCTAAAAATGTTCATCCAGTAACATTTTCTGTTGCTTATCTGCTGAAGAAGAAAAGTCCAGCCATCCTTTTATCACGCAGCCAGACGTAACCAGATCCTATCCCGAAAACCTAGAACGATGGCGAGATTGACCAGTGAAGGTCTATCCGTAAATATTGGAGCTCCATCGAAAGTGCTCCGTCCGACAGGTGCTTGCATACCTCTATGCTAGACAGGGGAATGCTCGGGAATGCTGGGGGTCCACGATCCGCAGCGTGTCAGTATACAAAAAAAATTCGCGTGTACCTATACCGATGCGTAGCCCCGCACCGAACCTGATAATTCCTACCAGCACAGGACCTCGTGTGCGCCTATGAAACGACTAAAGCGACTAAAACTAAGGCGAGTGCCGCGACCGAGAGGGAAGAGCCACGACGGATAGCATTCTCAATCGATGCTTCCCCTGCCTCAGATGTATTGTGAAGCGCGGCTGTCGGAGTTATGGCTCGCCTTGGCATCCTGAAGGCAATTATGATCACGAGTTTCCGACCGTGATCCGCCTTTACAAAACAAATGATTTCAACTGTGACTCTTCACTTTAATATCTAGGATAAGAGTGCACCCTTTGCTTGTTTAAGTTTAAGTTTTTTATTGATCATAGTGTCTTACGCTAATACATGATGGATTAATTCTAGCTTAAATATTAAGCTTAACTAACTTAACTTTATTTCAATGGGTGGCTATTACAATTGTTTGGCCTACCCGACCTTCTGTGTAATTTATTACTTTAATTGTATTAATTTTAATACATAAATCTTCACAATTATTTTGTACTGAATCTGAACTATTTCAAAGACTGCGCATTGCACTAAAAGCGCCAGAAGGCATCACTTACTTACTTAAAATACTTAAAACTAACTAAGTCTAAACTTAATCTAACTTATTCTAACAATAAATACTTAACCAGCACATTACATGTCTTGTGCTTAGCCTCGATGTACCCCTACCAGGCAGGGAGAATCATATAGGGAAAGGATGGCGGGTTTAAGAGCTTCGCTCACTATTTGGCAGGGCCTTAGGAAGTTGGCCAATGGGAAGGTGCTACCCTGTTGGTAGAGTTGCCGGATTAGTGGATTTGGATGATTCTCCGTTCTTTCGAAGAACCGTTCCACCAAGTTGGGAACGAATTCTCGAAGAGGTTGTACCTTGGCGCGCCGATATACCTGGGCGTTTTTTCCAACCTTCTTGGTTTTCCAATTATAGGAAAGACCAGTGCAGTACCTTAATATCCGGCGTTCGAATGCCTCACATTTGGACATGGTTCGGGTGGAGCAACTGATCCACGTGGGCACTCCATAGCAGATAATGGGTCTGATCAGGGTCTTGTAGAGAGTCAGTTTGGCCTTGGTGCTGAGTCTTAGCTCCTTTCGAAGAAGAAAGTAGATCCTACTGAATGCACCGCGTGCCTTACCGATCGCGAGCTGAAGATGTGGCTTGAACTTAAGGAGTTCGTGAAGTTTAACTCCTAAGTACTTGATGGTCTGAGAATTGCTCACTATAGTGTTTCCGATCTTCATTTTCAAGCGTTTAGCTTTTCTATGGATTCCTCTAGAACCTAGGTATCTAGCTTTCCTCCGGAAGGTGCAGAATTGCGTTTTGGTCTCATTAATGTTAATGCCCCATGCCAGGTAATATTTGCCAAGGTCTTTCAAATATCTCTCGACCGCTTTGGCTGCCCTGTTGGGGTGGAGGCTTGAAGCGAAGATAAGAGTATCATCGGCATATTGAATGAGTTCGGTGCCGGTCTCAGGAGTTGGGACGTTAGCCGTGAAGATATTATAAAAGGTACTCCCGATGTTACCGACAAGAGATCGGAGAATTCATTCCCCACACTGACGTAGAAATACCTATCTTCGAAGAAGCTTAGTGCAATTCTAATGATCGGAATTGGGAACTCAAGATCTATCAGTTTGTAGATTAGTCCGTTTACCCATACGGAGTCAAAGGCCTTTTCTAAGTCCAATGCACATGCTACGGTCGGTTTATTATTGACGTTAAGTCTTGCTACGACGGTGTCGTGAAGGTAGCCAAGTGCATGTTGAGTTCCGTGCTTGCTGCGGAACCCGAACTGATGGTTCGGTATAATCTCTTTGAGGTTGCAATATTGGACTAGCCCGATTGTCCATGCTCTCTCAAAGAGTTTGCCTAAATTGGATAATAATGAAACGGGTCTAAAGTTGTTAGGCTCAGTAGAGAAGCTTTTTTCCGGATCGCAATTACTTTAGCTACTTTCCAGGTGGTGGGAAAATAGCCATTATTTATGCAGTTATTAAATACTGCCAGCAAAAATTTGATGGAGACTCGGGGAAGTTGCCTAATTACGTAATTAGGAATTTCGTCAGGTCCGGCTGATTTTTTACCGTTTAGGTTTGAGGTCAAGGCGGTGAGTTGTGATAAACTCAGGAATTGTTGCGAATCCGTTGGTTTTACCGAGGAGTTCGTTTGGGAGAATGTGACTAATCTATTTGAATGCCTAGAGACAAAGTCGGCGATAGTTGTTTCAACCATCGACACTATTGCCGGGTTACTTTGAGGCGGAGGGGTATTGAGCTGAGACTCAAATGATTCCGCAAGGACTTGCGCGTTTCTGGCGTCTCCGCAAATTGGTTCCTTGTTCCTGGTAAGAACGAAATTACGGGACCTATTTTTCCCCGCTAGCCTATTTATATGTTGAAACATATCTGGCCCGGGGTTAATATCTGCGAGATTACGGGTTAATTCTTTATTGCGGAATTGCGCCACCATTTCCCGGATAATTGTACTCAGGCAATTAATCCGGGAGAGCAATGCTTTGTATTCAGCATTAACTTTACTTCCATTTTTATGGAAGTTGCGCTTGAGGTTCCTGCGCCAAATCTGTCTGACTTTCATATGTAGCATGATGTCATGCGGGAGTTTGTTGTATACAAACTCATCGACTTTGATCAGCCTGGTATTTCTGCGTGTAGCAGTATTGATGGCGTCCGTGGCCAAAATGATTGCTTCGTCAATTTCTTTGTCCGACAGATTGCGATCTGTAGCGAGTTTCTTCAAGTTCAGCCTTGGTGCTAAATCTGACTTGAATTTGTCCCAATCAGTTTGGGCGAATGACCTGATGGTTACCTTAACTCGCTTCTGCAGTTGTGAAGTTGAGGCCATTTTGAGTTCAACTGCAAAATGGTCGGACATGCCTGGCAAGGTTTTACAGGAAATTACCTGAAAACTTTGCTCGGTTTCGTCAGACAGCAGGAAAAAGTCAATGATGGATTGACTAGCGGGTCTTGTCGGCGAATCCGGCGAGACCGCCTCAAGGTTGGCTGGCGTGAAAGGGTCGTGGATCCAGTTATACAGGGTTTTCCCATTTAAATTTTCTGCCTTATCGCCCCAGGATTTGTGCCGTGAGTTAAAGTCGCCACCGAAAATAAGATATTTTGATTTTAACTGGAGATCGCCCAAGACTTTTAAGTCATGGCCCAGTTGCTCACTTGGGGAATTGTATTTGAAATAAACGGAAACTACCAAAATCCGTTTATTATCGATAGTTTTAACTATTGCCGCTGCAGCGGAACAGACTAGTAAGTCCTCGATGACAACTTCTTCAAAATGGTAGTCTTTTTTGACTAGAAGGGCAGCGCCCGTGTTGCTGTTATGCCGTATAGTGGTATATCCGGTGAAATTGACATTATGTCTGTGGTTTAGGTGGGTCTCCGAAACGCAAAATATGTCTGCTTTCAGAGTATCAACCAACGCTTGGGCAGTGGTACGTTGGGCGTGTGAGACCAGGGACGCGGAGTTAAATGTGACGATTTTTAACTCCATAAGTTCATCAGTAGTTGGATGCTCATTTGTTTGGGCGGAAGCGAGGCTTTCGACCAAGTTCTTGAAGGCCAGTTGGTTGCCTTGTGGAGCTTGAGGTGTAGCTCTAGGAAGAGTATTCCTAGCTGCTTGGGCGTACGATACACCTGGCCGGGACAAGCTTTGTGACATCTGTGTCACCGTTTGCTTGGTCCTCGCCGTTTCTGCATTTTTTCTCGCCCTGCCAGCTTCCCTTCTGGCAACCATATCTTTGTATGCCGGGCATCCGCGGTAGTTGGCAGGATGTCCGGTCTGGCCGCAATTGCAACAATGCGGCGCCTCCGCCGATGGTGTGGGGCATTCCCCGCGGACGTGTTTTTTTGCACACTTCACGCACCTGTGCACAATTGAACAGTTAGGGGCAATGTGGCTGAAGTTCTGGCAGTTGTAACACTGCACTTCTTCAATTGGCTTGACTTTCTCAAGCGAAATCTTCTGGTGAAGTATATACTTAATTTTTTGTACTTCACTGAGCTCTTGGGAGGTGAAGGTGGCTATGAATAGTCCCGATTGTGACCTCATCGGGAGTGCCGGGTTCTGGCTGTGCAGAAGCTTATCTGCACGCGTAATTAAGTTGGCCACGGTTTTCAATTTTAATTGCGGGTAATCTTCGTTGAGTTCCCGCAATATGTCTGCTGGATCTGTCTCCCTGTGGAGACCGCGAATAACCAGCGACTTGGTTCTTAGGGTCGGTGGGGTGCTGGTGGTGGCGTGAAGCCCTTTCTCTCTTATGAGAGCGAAAATTGCAGCATGGTCTTCAACCGTCTCGGCGAAGATGAGGGTCTTGTCAGCCCTCGTGTTCTTCAGGGTTGCTTTCAACCCTTTTTCCTTCAGAAGTTTCAGGAACTGCGGTACATTTAGTCTGTACCCAGTTATCGGGGGAATTTTGGGTTTCTTAGGGGTGGCTGCTTGGGGAGAGGATTTTGGGGTGGTTGGTGGGACACTTACAGTGATAGCACTAACCTTAGTCCTTATTTGATGCCTTCTTTTTTCGGACGACGAAGTTGAAGGGGTCTCCTTCCTCCTCCTCGATGATGACCTCCGGGCACATGCCGTCATCTTCTTCGCTTTGATGCTCCTGTCGTTGCTGCTGCTGCTGCTGTTGTCGCTGCTGCTTCCTCTGCTCCTGCTGTTGTTGTCGCTGTTGCTTAATTAGCTGCTGCTGTTGCTCTTCTTGCTGATGGACCGGCTGCCTCCCGGTCATGTTGGCTGCTTTCATTTCAGCCATCTCCTGCTGCAGCTCCTTGATGAGCGCCAACTGGCACTCCAACTGCTGGGCCATGTCGGCCTTCTCCTGTTCAAGCTCCGCAATCCTGATGAGCAGGCTCGAATCTGCGTCCATCTTGGTTGTAGGGCCCGTTGTTCCCTCTTCCTCGGACGAAATTTCGTCCGGCAGGATCAGCTTCGTCCTCTTGGCGGACATTCTGTCCCCAAGCCCGTCCTTTGTTGTTGCCAGTTCACTGAAAAACAAATTAAAAGGTTGTCAATTTGCACTGTAGTATACAGTGTCTCAATAATTTTGAGATGCACTGTATAACGCTACCAGAACGGTAACTCCTTTGGATTATTTTGGCTATCACTGGATATTTCACTTTCCACTTTTTACTTTCAATTTTTCCTTCACTCAACTGGTGACTTGAAGAAATCACCTTGCACTGAGTTACGTCATCCTCATCCATCCGCCTACACATGTTGGCATCATCAAAGAACGATGCCTAAATAAATACTCGCTAGCAAGTAAGTTAGTTTTATTGCACTAGACCTGTTAGGAAGTAAGAATAAGGAGAAGATGTGTATTTTATTGCTTGCATTGTGACCCTTTAAAAGGACATGTAACTGCAAGCAAAGGGTGCACTCTTATCCAAGATATTAAAGTGAAGAGTCCCAGTTGAAGTAATTTGTTTTGTAGAAGCGGATCACGGTCGGAAACTCGTGATCATAATTACTGTAATTTTTTACTCTCCGTCGCACGTCTGCTCGCTTCGATGTCTCGGAGCGAACTGCCCTTTGCTTGCAGTTACATGTCCTTTTAAAGGGTCACAATGCAAGCAATAAAATACACATCTTCTCCTTATTCTTACTCCCGAACAATTATGTATTTACTTAGGTCTAGTGCAATAAAACTATTGGAGGATGCTCATTTACAAATTTGAGGGGGGAAGAGAGATAGAAGGCGTCCTCGAATTAAACTTATCTGAAATTCATTTCTTTTTATTCCAAGATACATCTTAAATTGAAGTAATAAAGGGAAGTAATAAATTAAACTAAAAATGAAAAAATAAAATAAAATAGCCAAATAATAATAAACTCCGTCTTAGTCACTCCCAAGCCCGGTTGTAAAAGGAGGATCATTCAGTCTGAATGGTTGTACGGAAGTACAAGAACTTTGCAGTCGTGCAGATTGAGGAAACTATCAACACACCTGACAGTGAGGTATAAAAGGCAAACCCATCCAATGAGAAATTTAAGGTCCAGTACGGATAACCGGTGGAAGTCATTTGACTTGGTGACTGGGTTGGGCTCCCGTAATAACAGCGCTGCGTCCAAACCGATAGTTGTGATTCGGTTCGGCGCCTAAGCGCCACGATGAGTGAGAGCATGGCTCCGCCTCCTGTAGCTGTTACGCTACAATTTGTGACAACCGCTTTAGCATATGAACCTCTTTATCATTCACTCCTACTACGAAATAACGGCATGGTTGATGCAATATCTTACTGCCTTTGTTACGCCAGAGATTCGTCAAGCGCTTCCCGCAATTTGTACACGTGAATGTTCAGCGAGTCGCAGACCAGTACTGGTTTATTACTCGCAACGACACAATCTCGGCTATCATCACGTGGCATGTTCTACTTGAAGTGGCGTTCCACAACGGATGTTCTTTGTGATATTTCCCGCAATGTCGTCCGTCCTATCGTTCTATATGGATCTGAGTGTTGGCCAACTGTAAAAGACAATGAACGACGTCTTGCAGTAATGGAGACGAAGATGTTGCGTTGGACTAGTGGCGTGACACGTTTTGATCACATCCGAAATGAGGATATCCGCGATCGGTATGGAGTTGCACCGATCGTGCCAAAATTGCGAGAGAGACATCTTCGATGGTATGGTCACGTAATTCGCTGCTAACGAGAATTCACTTGCCAAGATTGGTCCTGAACATCGAAGTCGATGGTAAAAGACCAAAAGGCAGGCCGGAACAACGGTGGCTTTATACGGCAGGATGGGGATTTAACAGCGTCGAGATGGTAGCCAGATCACGCCTTTGAGATCCAAATGGCGAAATCCGATCACGACGAAGCCGACCCCGCTTGTGAACGGGACAAAGGCTGGAGAAAAAGAAGATTCAAATGGCCCAGACGAAAAAATAGGGGAACTTCCAGTCGAAGAAGATACCAAATACCAAAATAATATTGCAAATAGTTCAGTGAGGTAAACCATATTTATGACTCTATCATGTTGAGTTGATATAAAAGCTTTTTCATTGGTGTCCCAATATTGATTTCTCTGAGTGTACATCGACAGAGTAATTTACTGATGCGTATGATAACATTGAGCAGGAACTCCTATGAAAGCAATCATAGATCGTCAAATATGTGCAGATTTACACTCCATACACTGCGCATACTACGCTAAGCTATGCAGAATTTGAGGGACCCACGTAGTAATTTTTCTATTGGTGATAGGAATGGTTCGTTCAAATTCAAGTCAATGGATATTTTGATCACTAAAATTTCAACGAATATATTCTGTCAATGTTGCTGAATTAGATTGTGAAAGCTGCAGCTGTTTTAATTTTATTTACGCCCAGACACGAGCCATTCAGTGTTAATTAGATTGTGGAGTTATTTTTACATTTTCCTGTGGTACTAACAAAATGAGCTTCAACGCGGATGAACTCGAAGCGCCGGAGTGGATTAATTCCAATTTTTTTAGGAAAGCTCTTGAGTATAATGGAGATTTGGCAAATGTGACGGTAAAAATTATTTAGTTATAAAATGATATTTGAAAACTTGGGCTTCCGCTGTCAATGTTTTGAAGTTTGCTCCCATGAAGGATTTGTCAGGTTTAGGTAATCAGTTGCTGATTTAAGCAATAGGTCACTGCATATTCTCCCAGGCTGCCTTGTCACTCATTCCCACTTCACACTTCTAATTGAAGTGAAACATCATTGGCACGATCGGCGCAGAAGGTGAAGGTTAAGGTCAGTCTATGTCAGGGATGCAAACTCTACTTATTTATAAGGAGATCTACTTATTTTCGACTCGATCTACTTATCTCCTTATTTTTGCATGAAATCTACTTATTTTTACACGCTATGATTGATTTTTCAATTTTTGCAAAGCGCATAAATAGTCATTGAAGTAGAAGGTTATATTACAACAATTTTCGTTTAGAGTAGAATGGATCTTGATGCTGGACTAAAAACAGTAGTATAAAGACTACCATGGTAGTTCAACGGTCAAGTCTTGTGGCTTGTCACTTGGTTTGTGTATGAATGACATGAGGCCGTGCATGTGTATAAATTGCAGTTGGAAAATGTGTCAAAGTGTGTCAGAGTGTGTCATGACATGATTGTGTTTTTTACTTGTTTAACTGTTCGCACTTTGTTTAGCGCCGGTGAGCCGGTCGGTTTCGTTTGAATTCTATGAGATTGGAATTTAAATTTATTCATGTAATCGTAAGCTGCGTAAGTAAGAATTGAAAATTAAGTTTAGCATGTAACTTTAAGAAAGATAATTTTAGGCATGAAAATGAAAAGATTTTTCGAAGTAGTTTCGAAGGACCCGCAGCGGGCATCTTCAAGTTCTGAACCTGACTCGGAAAGCACCGAAGGAATTAATGAAAGTCCGGAAAAGGATAAGGAATGTGAAAAATCGAAAAAGCAGAAATATGAACAAAAGTACGTAAAATACTGGGAAAGTGAATTTAAATGGTTATCTGAGGGAACAAAAGGCTGTCATTATGCATTCTGTAAAGTGTGCTCTGTAGATGTATATATAGGGAAGATGGGTAAAAGTGCAATTAAATCCCATGCAAACACCAAAATACATACAAACAAGTCGGAATACCGGAAGCTCGCGCTTCGGGTATAAAGGTTTTGTGTTCATCTTATGGAAGAAACTTCAACGCACATTTTTCTGTCCGTATATAGCTACAAATCCAACATAATCCTTCATATTTTTCCAAACTACGAGACATACGTACATATTGCAGCCATAGATATCACCCTCACCCTAAACAAACAAACTGCCTATTACTGAATACTGTACACATATATGCACGTATAAAAATTGATCGTACCCATATTTCCGATTTACTTCTTATATCTATTTGAATTAGGCACTACCCGCAAAGTTCATTAGCACGCATATATTATATCTACATACACACATGTCTGGCTGACAAATAACTAAAAAACTAAAACAAAATAATTCTCTGCGACCCAATTCATAAGAACTCATTTCGTTGTGGTACTGACGAATTGATATGTCATGATGACGTCATGCAGGTTGGAGAGTGCACGAAATTCACGAAAAATTGTAAAGTTTCACCCCCTATAACTTTGTTAATAATTGTTGGATTTTCTTCAAACTTGACCAAACTGTGCACTATATTCTTCGTTACACGCATGCCAAATTTTGTACTTCTGGGATGAACATAAGGGGGGGGGGGGGTGCCGGGTAAATTTCTAAAATGTGGAAATATACTATTATTAACTTTATTTGTGTAGATATCGGAACCGAATATATTTTGAGGCCTAGATTTCGTAGAGATGCACCACTGTGATTTTTTTCAGATTTTTCGGTTGGATAGGTTCTGAGAACAAGACCTGTTACACTTTTTGTCGGTCATATTTTGAACCCTCATTCCCCTATGTTTCATCTAATATCAGATTCGAAAAGTACTAATTGAGACCTTTCATTTGATATCCTACATGGCTACATTCTGTGAAAAAAAAATTTGCACCCTCCATTCACATGTACGGGGAGCCCCCCCTTAAACTTAACACAAGATGGCGCCACTTACTGCATGTAAAGGGATCACCAGATTACATACTCTCACCAATTTTCGTGACAATCGGTCCAGCCGTTTCCGAATAAATCGGGTGTGACAGACAGACAGACAGACAGACAGACAGACAGACAGACAGACGGACAGACGGACAGACAGACACCGTCTCGATTCTAATAAGGTTTTGTTTCACACAAAACCTTAAAAACGCTGGAACGATTTCATTAAACCTAGTGCAACAAAATATTGAACCATTATTTAGTTCAGCATCCAAGACTGCTGTTATTGATGCCGAGATTATGATGGCAGTATTTGTTGCGGAACATAATTTGGCATTCCAAATAATGGGTCACTTACCGCAATTCGTTAACAAAATTACCCCGGATTCGAATATTGCCAAAAAAGTAAAGTGTTCTAGGACGAAAATGGTAAACATTTTACGGAACGTTTTGGGAATATCTTACATAGAAGAAATTGTTGATTTGTTAAACGCCAATAAATTTTCTTTAATTATTGACGAGTCCACAGATATATCTTTAGTAAAAACCTTGTGCTTGGTGGTTAGAGTATGTAAAAATTTTAAAGTACATGACTTGTTTTTTGATTTAATTGAAGTTGAATCTGCAGATGCTAGTAGTCCGTTTTCTGCTGTAATCAATAGTTTCACGAAGAATAATATCATGTACAAACAAAACATGATTGGTTTCGCAGCTGATGGAGCCAATGTTATGATGGGTAGGAATCATTCCGTATCTACATTATTGAAAGCAGACATAAATGATCTGTTCGTTCTTAAATGTGTTTGTCACAGTTTTCACTTATGCGCCTCATACGCATGCGAAAAACTTCCTGGCGAAGTAGAAGATTTGGCGCATAATATTTTCAATTATTTGAAGAGTTCATCGAAACGTCTTAAAGATTTTTCTTCCTTACAATATTTTTTTGAATTTAAAGCAAATAAAATTTTACACCCTTCTCAAACGAGATGGTTATCATTATCTGCAGTCGTAAGTCGCTTAATAGAACAGTATGATGTGCTTATAGCATACTTTTCTATTGCAGTCAAAGAGGAAAATCTACAAACAGCTAAAAATATTTTAACGTCGCTGAAAGATCCTATAACTAAATTATATTTATTGTTTTTAGAATTCGCACTTCCTTTTTTCATTAAATTAAATAAACTTTTTCAATCAGAAAGCTTACAGATACATAAGTTGCACAGTTCGGTTAAAGAAATAGTAGTAACATTGTTAGAGTGCTTTGTAAGGAAAGATTATATTACAATGTTTTTAGATAGTATAATACCTCAGAATTTAATCTCCCTCCAGAATGTTTGTTAGATTTGGAAAGTATATACCTCGGTATAAAAGTTGAATGCTTTCTAATTACGAATGAAATCAATGTCATTGAAATAGATACTTTTAAGAATAAGTGTCGTAAATTTTATATTGAGGCCGTTCTGCAAATATTAAAAAGATTCGATTTGAATAACTCTTTTTTTAGGAATCTTTCCATAATCGCACCTGACAATGTATACGCTTGTACCTATAAATCGATAGCTCCACTTTTACAACAAGTCCCACGTTTACTAGCTGACAATATACAAGAAATTGACTCGGAATACCGTACTCTGATAAATTTCGTAAAAGATAAAGAACAAATTTTAGACATTGAAGAATTTTGGCGTATGGTTGCTCGCATTGAAATTGGTAACGAGCAAGCATTCCCGAATTTAGTTAAACTAGTATTTGCTATTTTGTCCTTCCCACATTCGTCTGCAAATGTTGAAAGGGTATTTTCCCAAGTAAATTTAATGAAAACAAAAATCAGAAATCGATTAGAGAATGCAACCATTAAAGCATGCTTACAAACGAAAGGGTTACTAAAACTACAAAACTCTGATTGCACAAATTTCAAAGTGACTACTGAGATGAGAAAAAAGTGCAATAAAGCTATGTACGATATTCCCCAATAACTTAATTTAATTTTTATTGAATTTTTATTTTGTTGGTTCCTTTTTAAGGTTTTGTGTAAAATCGGTTTACCGTCTGTCTGTCTGTCTGTCTGTCTGTCTGTCCGTCTGTCTGTCTGTCTGTCTGTCTGTCTGTCTGTCCGTCACACGCATTTTTCTCGGAGACGATTGCAGTGATTGACACCAAATTTGGTGGAAAGGTGGGAACTGTGAACGCTCACGCATACAGTGAATTACATCCTTTTACAACGAATTTAAGGGGGGGTCCCCATACATGCAAAAGGGGGGTGTAAATTTTTTTTTCATCAAATATAGTCATGTGGGGTATCAAATTAAAGGCCTCGGTTAGTACTTTTGGAAGCTGGTCTTAGTTTTGACATTTGTTGGAAAGGTGGGGAGTGCGGGGGGTTGAAAGTGACCATTCCTTTACGGGGGCCATTCTCAGAAACCACCAAACCGAAAAATCTGAAAAAAATCAAGAGGCTGCCACTATATGGTGCCTGGGCTCTGAAATACCTTCCACACTGATATCTGCACAAATAAAGTTAATAATAGTATATTACTATAATTTTCTGTAATTCGCTTCAAAACCCCCCTTAAGTTCATGCTAGGACCACGAAATTTCGCAACAATATAGAGTATAACATAGAGCATGATCTTACCAAGTTTGGTGGAAATCGCACTATTACTAACAAAGTTATAATACGTCAAAGTTGTCGCTTCTTTGCAAATTCAAGACTGTGAATGTCAATATCATCCGAAAGTGGATACTCTCACGTAATATATGCATATATTACATGCCACGTACTAAGAAATACACAAAACCTTTCGTACCTGAAGCGTCCAGCTTCCGGTTTCCCGACTTGTTTATTTTGGAATTAAGTTTTGTTTTTCAATGTTGAATGAATTATTTTACATTTTATTTATTGTTATATTTTATCATTAATTCTGAATTATGTTATGTTTTTTGTGTTCTGTACCTAATGCTTTGAATATATTAAAGTTATAAATAATATTACGAATTTTTTTGAGGTAACAGGGCTCTTAATGGCACAAAAATAAATCTACTTATTTTATCATCAAATCTACTTATTTTTTTCCTCAATTCTACTTATTTTATTTTTTTTGAGTTTGCATCACTGGTCTATGTAGACCACAGATGCGTTCTGTACATCTTCGCGTAAAATTATTCGTTTCCATTTCTGTGATGGTTTGGTAGAGTTAGTGCACGTGGTTGCATCTGTATAGACATTTTCCAGCTGAGTGCCGAATCCATTGTATGCTACTGTAACACACATTAATAACGCAATTCTACCTTGATTTGGCTTCAACTGCATAGTTAATTTTTTGTCCAGCGTCTACAAAACCTCATTAAAATCGGTTTACAGTGTGTCTGTTAGTCTCTCTGTCTGCCTCTCGGTCTGTCTGTCGGTCATACCTATTTTTCTTAGAGAAATAAGTTATACCTATTGACACGAAATTTAATGGAAAGATTGAAAGTGTGAACTATTCATGTGGTGAATTACATTGCTGAACGTTGAGTTTAAAGGGGGTCCCCATACATCTGAAAGATAAGTACACAAGGAGAGCAGTGAGGAGTCCGAAAAAGGTCAGTTATTTCAAAGACCCATTCTCGGAACCGATCTACCCGATAAAATACTACCCCCTAAGAGACAAAAAGTAAATACCACATCGAATCGATTCTTCTTTTCCTTTAGTCCTTGTCCCGTTCACAAGCGGGGTCGACTGGTCGTGATCGGTTCGCCATTTGGCTCTATCAAATGCCTGATCTGGATGCAATCTCGAGGCTTTTAAATCGCCATCCAGCGTATCAAGCCGCCGTTATTTCGGCCGACTTTTTGGTCGTTTACTTCTATGTTCAGACCAATCTTGGCAAGTGAAATCTCGTTAGCATGAATTACGTGATCATGCCATCGAAGACGCCTTTTTCGCAATTTTTCTACAATCGGTTCAACTCCATATCGATCGTGGATATCCTCATTTTGGATGTGACCAAAACATGTCACGCCACTAGTCCAACGCAGCATCTTCGTATCAATCACAACAAGACGTCGTTCATTGTCTTTTATATCGGCCAACACTCAGAACCAAAGAGAGGGAAATTTTAAATTTGAAACGTTCGTTTATACGTCGATCATAAACAACACCAGTTGTGGAATGCCATTTCATCCAGTTCCGCAGTTTTCCATTGGCTGATACCCTTGACCCGAGGTATTTAAATCGCCCAGTTCTGGGCAGATCACTGCCGCTGATTGAGATCGTGCCTGTTTCATAGGGATCGGTCGTCAAAAATTCAGTTTTATTCAGATTAAATCTGAGACCGTGTTGCATGAGGCGATCATTCTATTTTTGGACAATTTTTGCTATGAGACGCCAGGAAAACATCATCTGCATAAAGATAGACATGAAACGTTGTGATACACCCGCCACACTTCGAACTTTACTTCTCCGATCGTGGTAGACCAATTCAACCTAGCGCACGGGTTTTTCTGGCACTAGGTGTTGTGGTAAAGCATTCCAGGTGAGTTCCCTTTTCCACATTCAGAAATGCGATGTAAGGAGGGCGATACTTCTCATGATGTTTCTCCATGAGTAACCGCGCAGTGTGTACTGCGTCATTAGTTCTACAGTTCTTGACAAACGCGGTTTGATTCACGGTTATTTCAACGATTTCATGAATATGGTTGTTAAGAATGCGTTCAAAAATCTTCATGGTATGGGAAAGTAACCGGATCGGACGATAATTAGAACATTCTGCTCCATATTGGAACTGTGTTCTTGCCAGTCACATGATGTTCTACCTTCCTTAATAACTCGATTGAAGAATCCAGTGAGTCACAGTCTTGGATCCTAGCTCTTCGCATCCCAGAGCTCAGATGTGATGATTCTGTTCTTTCCCCAATTTCATTCATCTTATTGGTTCCTCAACTTCAGTTGCGCTGACAGGTGCAATAGCTCTAAATGTCGGCAATGCTTGTGTAAGTGGATGACGAACAAATCCTTCTGTTGAAATCCGCTCGGAATATTCTCGCCATCTATTTGTCGCCGCTTGTTGGTTGGTAAGCAAAGTACCGTTCTTATCATTTAGTGGAGACAAATATGCGATATCTAGCACGCGCTTGTGCCGGACAAGTTGATGCAGATCTCTATCGCCATCCCGAGAGTCCAGTTTATGGTAATGATATTTGTAATGGAGGCTCGGGTGACACCGTTCGCCCTCTTGGTTCACCGATTGGAATTCTTGGAAATTTGCCAATTGGCAAGCGTTTAATCGTTGAGAAACTTTTGATAGAGGCGTTTCTTTACACGGGCCTTTATTTTATCATCGTCATTCGAAAGCCAGGTATCTCGGTTGATGAACCGCTTACCCGGTGTGGTGACTCCGAGGGTTGCAGAAGTAACTTTGGGAATCGTGTCTTTCATTTGGTTCCACGATTCTTCCACATTCGTAATGATTGGTAATCCCGTAAGTGAGGTTATTTCTTTTCACGAAATCGCTACCATTTAATGCGCGGCGAGTCAGTGCGTTCTCCACGCTTTTCTATCGGTGGCCGTAGTTCCGAGCACTCAGGCCATTGTTAGGCCCATCGTACCTAACCCCGTAAATCGCCTATTCAATGGCTTGCCGCCTACGCCGTTTGCAGGCTTTAGCGAATCTGAGAACATTCTCCAGAGGCAGAGAGTGTGCAGATTGTTCATTGAAAACTTTACCGAGGTGTTTTCGTCCGAGATCTGAGGAGGCCTGGCAGCTCCATAAAAAGTGACGTTACCGGTCGAGTCCACTTTACTGCTTTTTGTGTCAAAGAGTTAGGATCGTCCGAGGAGCACTGCCGCTTCAGTTTCCCCTTAACCGCAGGTGCCCCGAACGATCTTTTCCCCTCAACCTTGCCACAGCCCGTGGGTTATGATATGCTCGGAGGTGGTTTGCCCGAAAGCAGTTTGCCGGATGCGGTTTGCCCGGAGGCTGTTTGCTTTCCGTGGACAGGTGCTACCCATGGGCAAGACTTTAGCCTCTGCAGGTGGCGCCGATTGGAGCCTGAGGTCAGGAATGCTAACAGAAGAGGCCTGCTTCGCCTCGTCCGTTAAAGACTGAGTCCCAATTAGATTGGTTCCCACCTGAATAAGTGAAGAATCTGAGTCTAGACTCAGGTTCTCCATCGATGAGCTTAGGTAAGATGTTGTAATCGCGCCCGCTGTTATTTCGTAATAGGAGCGTATGATGAAGAGGTTCATCTCTTCAGTCCATTTCATCCGCTGCCTACGCAAATCTGTTAAGTGGTCGCCACAGATTGTAGCGAAACAACTGCAGCAGGCGGAGCTGTGCTCCTGGTCGTCGTGGCGCCTAGACGTCGAACTGCCCCACGACTAGCGGTTTCGACGCCGTGCTGTCCATTACGGGAACCCGACCCAGTCACCAAGTCGAACGACTCCGCCGATTGTCCGCACCGGACCTTAAATTCCTTCTTCTTCTCATAGATGGATTTGCATTTTATACCTAACTGCCAGGTATGAGGGTAGCTTCCTCAGTGAGTAATCTGCAAGACTGCAAAGTTCCTGCACTTTCCTCACCTACCCCCTGAGACGCTGCGGGGGCGTACAGCCATTCAGATTGAAGCTATCCATCCCTCCTCCTTTCGCAACCGGACTTGGGACTAGCTTCGCCGGAGTTATTATCATTATTATTGTTCTGTTAAGGAAAGTCGCAGTTATAATGTACCTGTTAACTATTGGAAGTCAAGCAAGCCTATAACTGATAGGAATTTTAATATAATCCATACTTCCAAGTATTTCACCCACTTTACACAAGTGCCGGACACCGTTCCAGAACATGCATGGAGTTTTCGCCACACTCCGAACAAAACCTGCACCTGAAACATGTTTCAAACTTCTCATCGAAATGAAACCTCGTTACCATGTTATCCCTTGGAATCAGTAATTCAGGATACTGCCTAACATGAATAACAATTTCCCTTCGATTTAGGCAGTTCCCCGCCTCACTGATGCCCCCCCATTCTGAAGATCGCCCTCTTTGCCTACATCTGTATGTGAAGATAGAGAGGAGTTAATCCCGGAAGGACCTCCAGGGATGCCACTGGTTATGTCCAGTCTTTGAAGTTTATGTAACTCCCTGGCTGTTGTGGTGGGTTCAGTTCTTTTTGCGCAGGTTAGCGCCCCATAGGTAATCATAGACCTTACGATTGCAGTGTATATCCAAAGTGGTATCCCCATAGTGCAATCCCAGTTTTTTCCTGCTATGGACCTGCAAATCATCAGAGCCCTCATAGCTTTTCGATAAGTGTTCCCAAAATAGCGTCTTCCAGAGTAATTGTTGGTTAGTGTAATTACCAAAAATTTGGCGTCTGTTCCTCATTACATCTACCCCCCCCCCCCCTATGTCAATTTTTCAACGAAAAAAAGGCTCCTAAATATTTGTTAAAAGATACCAGACGCCCCTTTAATACAAAATTTACCTTTTTCTCTCCAGATCAACGATTTCCACATCTCTCCGGCTACTGCTATTGGCGATCATTTTGCCAGCATCATGTTTCGAGTAAAAAGTCAAGTTTTCAACCCAGAACCATCCAAGTGAAGAATGCTCGATAATCATTAAAACCTTACCAGTCGTCCAAGGAATTAAAAAGGATGTGTTGGGCCAACTCGATGTAGACCTTTTCGCCACAGAAATCTTTATGTACTCAGAAGTTCTGAATGAGTGCGGAAAAATTTTGAAAAATGCGGGCTACAACAGCTTATTAGCTGCAAAGTGAGTATCTTCAAGGTTTCAGGGCTTTTATCATTATCTAATAGCTTTGTTCCGTAGAATGATTTATCAGTCAACGGAGCCACAAAAGGTCATAGTTTTTGAAGACTTAAAGGAACTCGGATACTTCATGTTCCCAAGAATAATTCCGACCGAAAAAGATACTGAACTAATCTTTTCCAAACTAGGACAATATCATGCGGCTACATTCAAGCTAGCGGCAGAGGTAAATATATATTTGAATTTGGATAAAGGGACACTTACAAAAAAGTTCAATTTCCAGGGACACAAAGATCTTAAGCGCAAAGGAGGTGTTTTCAATTTAGGTGATATGGATAATTTAGGTTTCTTTCGAGACACATTTTCATTTTTCAAGGAATTAGTGGAAACGCTACCTGGTTTCGAGGAAGCTTCAGAAAAACTAAGCAAAATCTCTTTTGATAAAATCGTGAACAAATGCAGACAAATTGTCAATGCACCTGGAACTTATGAGGTCCTCAATCATGGTGACTACTACATCAAAAACATGATGTTCAAAGGAAAAAATGGGATAGACCTTTCAGAAATTGTGATGGTAAAATTGAATCATATAATTGCTGGCATCATCTTATTATTGACAAATATTTAGGTTGACTTCCAAATATGCCACTGGGGTTCACCGTCTTTTGATGTTGTCTATACGTCAGCCCTGATTCCACCTAGCATGAGACCGAAAGCATATAAGCTCTATTTCGATACTTTCATTGATGTCCTGAAGAAATCTGATTACAATGGATCGTTACCTACATTCGAGCAGCTGCAGAAAGATTTGAAGTCTTACCGAAGTTTAGGTAAATATAATTTTCTTGTATATAGTATAATATTTAGGGTTAAAAGTAGTGGTTTAACAATAGGTTCAAGCAGAACCAAAATGTCATTTCCAAATAAGAAGAAGAAGAAGAAATCAGCATCCGTTTGGAGAGTATTGTCCTTTTTCCCGAAGCCAAAGCGGTAAAACGGTTCCATGGTGGAACTGAAAACTGATTAAAGAATTTACTGAGCCACAGTGCTGGGTCCCAACTCTTCGCTTTCCAGAGCTCAGATGCGGTGTTGTCAGGTCCTGTGGCTTTCCACGATTCCATTCGTTTTATTGCCGACTTCAGTTGCGCTGACAGGTGGAACTGCTCCAAATGTCGGTAATGATTGTAAAAGTGGAGGATGAGCAAATTCTTCAGTTGAAATCTGCTCGAAATATTCTCGCCATTTATCCGTCGCGGCTCGACTGTTGGTCAGCAAAATACCGCTTTTGCCATTAAGGCAAGGTGTGTGTTCGTTACGGCTTTTGGCAAGTCGATACAGATCTCTCTCGCCACCCCGAGTGTCCAGTTTATCGTAAAGATTTTCGTGTGAGTTCCAGGCGAGATACCTCGTTCCAACGAGGAGGCACCCCAGATTCAGGAAATCCAAGAGTTTCCACGCTACGACATCGGGAACGCGAGATATCGAGGAAAATCCGTCATTGGAGGGTCTGGCTGAAATCGAGAAAAATTTAAAATTTGCACGATACCCGGGTCGGAAAAATGGCAAAAATGCAAAATCGTCTGATTTCCACGTGAGGTGCCTCGTTCGAACGGGGAGGCACCCCAGATTCAAAAAATCGAAGAATTTCCACGCTACGACGTCCGGAACGCGAGATATCGGAGAAACTCCGCCACTGGAGGGTTTGGCTGAAATCGAGAAAAATTGAAAATTTCTCCAATATCTGGGTCGGAAAAATGGCCAAAAGTGCAAAATCTTCGGATTTCCACGCAAGATACCTCGTTCGAACGGGGAAGCACCCCACATTCAGGAAATCCAAGGATTTTCACGTTACGACATCAGGAACGCGAGATATCGGGGAAAATCCGTTACTGAAGGGTCTGGCTAAAATCAAGGGAAATTGAAAATTTTCACGAGTCCACGGGTCGGAAAAATGGCGAAAAATGCAAAATCGTCGGATTTCCATGCGAGATACTTCGTTCGAATGGGGAGACCCCCCAGATTCAGGAAATCCAAGAATTTCTACGCTATGACATCGGGAACGCATGATATCGGGGAAAATCCGTCACTGGAGGGTCTGGCTGAAATCGGGTCGGAAAAATGGCCGAAAATACAAATGCTGGTAACTTTAGTTCATCCATCGTATTCGTTCGTCTTGGGAAACGCAACGGTGGTCGACTTTCCTACATTCGCTGCATTCTTTCCTCCTTCTGAACTATTAGTGCTGAATGGAAAAAATCAAAAATTTGACTGACGGTTTCGTCCAGGGCAGAGGCAACTCATCAGACGCTGCCTCACCTCTGTTTTTTCCATTCTTAATGCTTGGGGTGCTACGCTCCAAACTAGGGATCCATGGACTAAAAAACGAGGGAGTAAGTTGCTCCTCATTTAGTCCGGTCCAACATCAAGTGGATGGGGACTTAGGATCCCGCAGATCCTAAACAACAACCTAGCTTTAGTCTAGCTTAGACTACAACGACTGGCGTTTTAAGTCCAATATAACTCGCAACCTTGTCGTATTAGTGCTGGTTTCCAGGCCAGTCCGCCTTTTTTTCTCTTAGGCGCCAGCTGATTATTTAGAAGATTCCCATCTTTTTCGCGTCCTCTTTTATTTCGCCGTGATTCGATGGCAGTACGGTTGGGCATCATTTGGGTCGCTTATGACACTGATGGCACAGCAGCTCTCCATATAAGCTCCTTCACTTTTGGCGTTTACTAACCTTGCCTGTACTTTATCCTTTACCCTCTTTGACGTTGGTTGAGCTCTTATAGTTGCCTAGCCTCTTTTGAATGAATCTCTTTCTTGGTCATAGAGTCTATTCTTCTGTCGCGTATCTTGAACATATACGGTGGGTGTTACCACCGCTTTTGTCGTCCAACGATCTGCCTTCAGTTCATCTTTGTTTGATCTTGTTACCGGTGTTGTCTAGATCCGTAGCGTTTCGTTAACAATAGGCTCACCTCAAACAGGATGTGACTATCACCACCCACTGAAGGTTTTGGTGGACGAAAACCTTGATTTCTGAAGAGCCACATATTAATTTCGAACGAGGTTGATTGGCTCCCAGAAGGCTGCATCCCGCATGAGCCTAGCCTGTAGTCTACCTTACCTAAGGATCTGCATACCAAGTTGTGGTAGTTGAGAGTCCTTTCTTCTTGTGTCCTCTGGAGCTCCAAGACAAGTTTTCCCTTCTGCGTTCGTTTCATCATTGTGAAATTGTTACCAGGCCACTTAACCTCCGCCTTCCGCAGAATCTCTGCGTAAGGAAGGTCACCTCCGCTCTCGATAATAATCGTGTCCGGACGGGGCTTCCTTTGTCTTACCTGCGCCTTTAGCTTCACAATAGTCCAAACATTTGATGCCATCTTCGACAGAAGGCTTGTAAGCTTCTCCATATAAGACTGGTCAGGCCAGTGCTACAGCGTTTACACTGCACTGGAAGCCGAGTTAAAGCCATTTAGCTGCTCATCTCTAGTCCAGTCTTCACCCTCGCAACTGACTAGAGCTATAGCGCTCCTCGCTGCTCTAAGCAGTAGATCATGCTTATCCATATGGGGTTGAAACATATTCCATTACATATGCTTTGCAAACTTACATGATTATTTTTTTGAATATTTTTTTACAGGATCTGCGAAAAAAGTGTTCGTTAATTTCGGAGCTCAGGACTCTAGACCGCGTCTACTATCATCTTCAATATACTTTGCTGCGAAGTTATATTCACAGACTCAGGGGATTAACCAGACAACTGTGCAGAGTCCTTGAAAAGAATGACTCAGCCAAGGTGGACTCTCGTAGAAAATTGGATGCAAAATTTCACGAACTCCAGACTTGAGTCTATACAGAGTCTCCTAGAAGTACCCCACTCGGGAGAACAGGTATCAGAAATGGGATGGAGGGAATCGTCGGTTTCTGCAAACCTTTCAATAAAGGCAGGAGCTGCAAGGGCACTGGGACATTGCAAGAGCGGTTGCCACCAATGAAAAGACGAGAGCTGCTATAGGAACTATTCTTTGAACACTTCAAAACATCTATCCAGCAATGCTAAAGTTGAGTATAGAGCAAATTCTAGAAAATAGTTTTCTTGATCTGCGCTACGTGTCTACCTCATGGCAGAAGCTTAAAGTAGTCTTCATAGCTAAGCCTGGAAAAGATGACTATTCAAATCCAAAGAGCTTCAGACAAATCACCTTAACATCATTTTTGCTTAAATGTCTGGGGAGACTTGTTCAGCGTTATGAGGAGGCGCTAAGGTGACATCCACTAAATGAAGACCAACATGCTTACTAGCGTAGAAAGTCCTGTGAGTCTGCTGTTCACTCTTTGGTTTCAAAGATAGGATATGTAACTCTGAAAGTATGAGGATGCGATAGGGGTGTTCTTGGAAAGTAAAAGGGCGTTGGACAATGCGTCTTTCCAAAAGCTCTGTGATGTCGGCAGAGAGCATGGTGTTGATGAGCCTTTAATTAAGTGGTTCTATGATATACTAACGCGGATACTGCTGTGTACTGAAGTGGGTGTTGATCGCCACCTGACAATGGAAGGGGTGAAAGGCTGCCCAAAGGAGGTGTACTATCGCCTTTTCTATGGAGATGGAATCTGCCAATACATGCTCCTTCCAGAGATGAGGGGTACCACCCTTTAACTCTCCGAAGAGGTGAAATAGCTGAGAGCTATTTTAGACTTTGGAACAGACGTGTAGAGGCAAAGATGAAACAAGCTCTTACAGCTTACGGACCATGTAGGCAAAAAATGGATGGTGAGGGGCACCGAGCACTGGCAGAGTTATTGGGGGAACTATAACCTGTTTTCGCAATGCCTTCTAATTCTCGCATTCCCATACATCTGTTTGGTAGAAAATATCAAGTTATTTTGAAACTTTGAGAAAACTGGGAAGAACCAGAGCAATACGTGCCAGGATATGTTGACGTTTTTTACAGCTATATCTGAAAAATAGCAGAGGGTTCTAGAGCAGGAACCTACCTCTTGAATAAACACTAGAAGTGGGATTTTCCCTTGGGACAATGGTGGTAAATGACCAAAATTCCGGCCGAAACAGCGGTGGTTAGATACGCTGGATGGGGATTTGAAAGTCTCTCGATTGCATACAGATCAGATCATAATGCTTGTGAACGGGGCAAGGACTAGGGAAAAAGAAGAAAGAAAACCAAAAATAAAAAAATTAATTTTGCCTAGGATCGTATTTGAGTGAGTTTATGTGGGGTATCAGATGACAGGTCTCAATTAGTACTTTTTTATGTCTGATATTAAACTAATGGAAGACCGAACTGAAGGGATTTCGACATCTTCTTTAAAGCTATGCGTTTCGAGCCGACCCCGCTTGTGAACGGGACAAAGGCTGAAGAAAGAGGGAACTCTAAAGGTGTGCGGTTGTTAGCCGATAGGCTAGAAAATTCATCCATGGAAGACAAGCTGGTAGAGTTCCCGCGTCATGGACCTGATGTTCAAAGGCAACATCCCTAGGTACTTCCCGCTGAGGTCGAGTTGGAGCGTCCCTCAAACAAGTTTTCTTACCAATTTACGGTTATTGTGCTGAATCAGGAGAGAAGGTGGACATGCAATGCATCTCAGGAAATACTCACTGTGAGGATCAAGTTTTTGATTCTGATTTCATTACGGAGCAACAACCCGTCTCGCGTCTAAGCCTGCCTTAGTAAGGAAATCGCAGACACTCCGGTTTTGCACCGGGGTCCACCAGTTCGATATCCTTAAAAGCCGGATTTTATCCACAAGTAGATGGTCGTGGTGTCACTCATATATTTCGTCCATCCTCATGTAGGAGGCCAAAAATTCTTCAGAGGATTCTTCTCTTGAACGTGGTCAAGTGTTCACAATTTTTTTTGCTAAGAACCCAGGTCTCCGAGGAATAGATAAGGACTGGTATCATAGTCTTGTACAGTAAGAGCTTTGGCCCTATGGTGAGACGTTTCGAGCGGAACAATTTTTGTAAGCTGAAGTAGGCTCTGTTGGCTGCTAACAACCGTGAGCGGGTTTCATCGTCATAGCTGTTACAGGTTGTGGTTTTCGACCCTAGATAAGATAAATTTTCAACGGTCTCAAAGTTGTAGTCTCCAATCTTTATTGTTTTCGTTTGACCAGTGCGATTTGATGTTGTTCGTTCTTTCGGTTTTGGCACTGACATTGCCACCATGTACTTCGTCTTGCCTTCACTAATGTGCAGCCCAAGATGTCGCGCCATCTGGTAGATCTGGATGAAGGTAGACGGTACATCTCGGATTGTTCTTCCCATAATGTCAATATCGTCAGCATAGGCCAATAGTTGGGTGGACTTGAAGAGGATGTTGCCTCTCGCAGTTACGTCTGCATCACGAATCACTTTCTCCAGGGCCCCCTGTCTTAGACCGTCGTTGATGTTGAATGGTCTCGAGAGAGTATCTAAGCTCATTCCAAAATTCCAATTTACTTAAGTATCATTTGATTGATTCTATTTGAATGCAGCTAATTTATTTTATCATGTTTTCCTTTCCTCTATTTTCAGATTTGTTTTTCCTAGCAACAATTAGTTCATTCCTTTGCGCTGATAAAAATAAAATGAAAGATGATATCGAGGCTCTACTCAAGAACACAAACTTATTCAAAACATTTTATAGTCAAAGTACTTATATTTCATATGTGAAAGAATTACTACCACGCCTGTTACAGGAAGGTATTCTGGACGATATAATAAATTCCGATTAATTCAACATAGTTCCTCTCCTTGGTACGTAAAATTTACTTGCTAACTTGTCGAAAATATTATTTGCATGCAACTAAGAGAAAGTATCTTGAATGTACCATATGATATATGATATAAAATATAATTCAATAAAAGATGAACTCTAATTTCATTGTACATCAGAGTCGAATAAAGCCATAAACATGATTATAATTACGATTATGATTACCATCCGGAAGTCGGTATGATTACGTGATTAGGCGATTATAATCATAATCACAGGCCATGATTGTGATTGTAGCTATGTAATCGTGTAATCGCAATCACCGTAATTATAATCATACAATCATTTGAAATCATCAACAGTGATGTTTGGGCCTTATTGGTTATTTTACCTTTTAACTAAACAAACTTGTAGATTGGTTGTACTGAGCAGGGAACTGGTTTGGTTGTTAGTTGAAATTATGTTTTCGTGCAATGATTATAATCACGAAATTATGATTACAATCATGTAATCATGAAAGTAGTAGTTATAATCACGTTTTTCCCAACTTTATAAAGCATGAGAGGAGTGTAAATGTCCAAAACAACCTTTATTCCATAAATTTTAAACAGGAGATGAATAAGGGATCTAGGTCCTCTGGGACTCCATTGCAGGTTGGACAATCGGGTGAGGTATCCAGTACATACAGGTACTGGCGATATTCTCCATGCCTCGTGAGAAACTGGAAAAGATTATAATTAATCTCACCGTGCCTCGACGGCACTGAAGGACCTGTGTGTCCACAGATCCTTTCCCAAGCCTTCCCATCGCTCTTGCCATCTATTTGGAGATCTCTCCCGTTCATTGTTCTTCGCCCATGATAAAGAGGAGATCAAGTTCACTTTGTATATGTTTGTCATCTCATCTGTCAATATGTCAATAGCCAACATTGCCGGAAATGCCGAATGCTGCATAATCTGAGGCAGTTCTGAAAGCAGAGCACACTATAAGGGCTATTTTACTGCACACTGCACACAATTTATTAACATTAAATGTGACCTGCGTGAAGTAGGATCGAACTCACTACCTTAGCTTCCCGTTTGACATCATCCTTGCCAGGGCCTTGCGATGGATGCCTTACCACAACCACATGTTGCTTAGAATTGAGTTTCCGTCTATCATCACTCCTAAGGATTTGATGGCAGGATTAGAGTTGATGATATGATTCCCAATTTGAATACGAGCATAATTTCTTTCATGACGCTTGGTGATGAGGACCATCTCCGTTTTTTTCTCCGCAAGCGTCAAACCAGAACTCTTTAACCAACCATTAACAGCAATGATCGCTTCGTATGTGTATCACTTGTTTCGCGACTACAACCAACGCTATATCGTCGGTGTAACCGATCACAGTGCCTTCCTTCGAAACCGAAAGATACTTGTGTGACACCTGCAGAATCAACGTACTACTGTCATGCAAGACCCTTCGTTCTCGTAAATAGCTGTTGACATAGACAGGCGGGAATCCCAATCTTCGCCAGAGATTGCATTTCAAACGTCAAGAGCCACGACTACGCAATGTTTGCTAGTACCAGTGTCAATGGGAGAAGCCTCCCTAACTCTCAACAACCAGAAGTAACCTATTGTATATTACTCGCTCTAGTATTTTCCCCACAGTGTATAAAAAACATATAGGTCTGTAGGAGGTTGGCTCACCTGGAGGTTTACCAGCCTTAAACAGTAGTATTAACTTCGTCCGCTTCCATGCTGCAGGAAATATCACCTCGGACTTGCACGCTTCGCACAACTCAACGAACATATCCGCGCCTGCTCTATTAGGTTGGTCTTGCTACACCTTTATCAAAGTCCGCTCATCGAAACCTTTTACAGATCAGCCTGACATCTTTCTCGGTCTTTGCCCTGTGGCTCCAACCATTGCTCAAAGGACATTGTTTGGTGATCGCTGTGGATGTGTGTGTGTGTGTATGGTGGGGGAGAAGCTACAGCTTCTGAGCACTCAGGCCGTGTTCGCCCATTGTACTCGCCTCCCCCGTCTAACGGAATATTCCGGATTCGTTAACGTATCGCAGGATTTCCGTTAGTGGATGTGATGCTACCCGTCCCAATTGGAGGACATCGGCACCAAAGATCTGATGCCTGATGCGTCCATAGGCGGGGCATTCACATAGGAAATGCTCCGTGGATTCCGCTTTCTCATTACATGAGGGGCACGTATCATCTTCGGTAATTCCTTTTCTGAACATATGCCCAGCTAGTGAATTATGGCCTGTCAGGATGCCCACAATACACCTGCAAGTCCTCCTGCTTTTCGACAGGATCAACTTTGCGGTACGTATGTTCGGTTCTGGCAGGAAAAGTTTGGTGTATCGAGCAGCATTTAAGCTCTGCCACCTGTCGTTACGGGAAACTTGTTTCCAGTTTTTGAAAACAGATTTAGCCAATGCTACTGATACCCCAATTGCTGGCTCCGGTCCCGGCATGGGGGAGATTGACCCCTCTTTCGCTAAAGCGTCCGAGATTTCATTTCCCTCTATGCCACAGTGACCAGGTACCCAGAGTAGTTCCACTGTATTGAATCTAGACATAGAGTTCAAACGGTTTCTGCATTCCTGAACGATTTTCGAGGTGATCAAAGGACTGCTCAATGCCCTCAGTGCAGCTTGACTGTCATTGCAGATTGCGATGCGCCTGCCCTTCAACCGCTCGTCAATCACCCAGTTTGCCACCCTTAGGATCGCATAAACTTCGGCTTGAAAAATCGTTGCATATTGTCCCAAAGGAAAAGCCCACTTCTCGTTTTTATTCGAGAGGTGGACTCCGGCTCCAGAACCCTCTTCTGTTTTTGAGCCATCGGTGTAGAAGACTTCCGTATATCCCGCCACGCATTCCTCTGGGTCTTCCCAGTCCTCTCTACGATTCAGGGCAACTACATATCTTCTACCAAACAGATGTATGGGGACACGAGAATCGGAAGGCATTGTAAGAACTGGATTTAGTCCTCCCAGTAACTCTTCCAATGCTCGGTGCCCCCCACATCCGTTGTTTTCCCATAGATCTAATCGAATTAGCCTATGAGCTGTTCTCATTGCAGTGCTTTGAATAAATATATCCAGGGGCTGCAAATTGAGTAGTGCATTCAGAGCTGCGCCGGATGTCGTGCTCATGGCACCAGTGATACCCAGACAAACAGTTCTTTACAGTGCGTCTAGTTTACGGTGAAAACCTTTTTGTCTCACCTTAACCTACCACACTATGGATGCATATACGAACATCGGCCTAATGATGGCACCGTATATCCACATTACCACATGAGGCCTGAGTCCCCATGTCGAGGCAAAGATCCGTCTGCACAGCCCATAAGCTGTGAGAGCTCGTTTCATCTTTACCTCTACATGTTTGTTCCAAAGAAGTTTTTTATCTAGAGTGACCCCCAGATATTTCACTTTTTCGGAGAGTTGAAGGGTAGTACCCCTCATCTCAGGGAGACAACGTCCATCCAGTTTTCTCCTTTTTGTGAATAAAACCATTGTGGTTTTATTTGGATTAACTGACAAACCATGTCTAAGGCACCAGCTATCTATCAAATCAACGGCACGCTGTATATTCCTACACACCGTTCCAAGATCCCGATCAACAGCAAGTACAGCCACGTCATCAGTATAAGCTTGAGCGTGTATTGGCAGATTTTGCAGTTCGCATAGCAGTGAGTCGATCAGCATACTCCACAGAAGCGGCGAAAGCACACCTCCTTGGGAGCAGCCCTTCGTCGCTTCTGTAGTCAGGTAGCGATGGACCCCTACCTCAGCGCACAACAATCTTTGCGTTAGCATAACATGGATCCACTTAATTAAAGCATCATCAACACCATGCGCTCTGGCGGCATCACAAAGTTTTTGAAAAGGCGCACAGTCAAAAGCCCCTTCAATGTCCACGAACACCCCCATCGCGTACTCACCATTCAAAGTTGCATCCTCTATCTTTGTCACCAAAGAATGAAGAGCAGACTCACAGGACTTTCCACGTTGGTAAGCATGTTGGTTTTCACTAAGTGGGTGTGACCTAAGTGCGTTTCCACGAATGTGACGCTCCACCAGTCTCTCCAAACCTTTCAGCAAGAATGAAGTCAAGCTGATCTGTCTGAAGTTCTTTGGATTAGAATAGTCATCTTTCCCAGGTTTCGGTATGAAAACTACCTTAACCTGTTGCCAAGAAGAAGGCACGTAGCCCAGAGCAAGACATCCTCGAAAAATATTTCTTAGAGGTCGCTCTAAATGCTCCATACCCTGCTTTAGCATTGCCGGATAGATGCCATCCATGCCAGGTGCTTTGAAATGTTCAAAGGACAGTATGGCAGCTCTCACCTTTTCATGGGTAACAACCGCTTTCGCAGTGTTCCAGTTCCAGGTTGCAAGAACCGTCAACTCTCCCCTACCACTTCTCTCACCCGTTCTCCCGGGTGGTGTACTTCCAGGAGGGTCTGTACTGAGTCCAGTCTGGAGCTCGTGAAAGTACCGTCGGGTTTTCTAAGAGAATCCAACTTGGCCGACTCATCCTTTTTGAGGACTCTGCACAGCCTTGAAGTCTCCCTTTCGCCTTCCAGTTCCTCACAGTACGCTCTAAAGGAGTCTCGTTTCGAGCACCTCACGAGCCTCTTATATTCACGTTGTGAGTTCCTGAAATTTAACCAGTCTTCGTCCTTGTTACTTTTGCAAGCACGATTTAGAAGTCGCCTGGTTGATTTCCTGAGTTTATGCAGTTCTCGGTTCAACCAAGGAACCGTTTTACCGCTTCGGCCTCGGGAAATATGACAAGCCTCTTCAAAGCACTCTAAAAGTGTGCAATTCAGAGTTTTCAATTCATCTTCCAGCACCAAAGGAGCCCTTAGTCGCCTAGGGAACTGTACTTTATTGCCAAGAAGTTCATTGAACTTTGCCCAATCCATTTTCCGAACGTAGGGGCGCACCCTACGTTTGCAGTCATAAGACCAGCTGAAGTGATGAAATCAAACAGCTTCTCTCCTCTTGGATTGCATTTGCTACTGCCCCAACAAATATGTTGAGCATTCGCATCGCAACCTATTAAGAGTTCGAGACCACTTGATTCTGCATACGCCACCAGATCCCTAAGTTCTTGCGTCGGTAGAGGATACAAAGAATCATAGGGTGAATAAGCGGAGGCAACTATGATGTTTTTCCTCTCGCCATTTATTTGGTATTGTATGATGACCGTAGCTAAGTCCTGGGAACAATATTGTCTCAGCATAGTTGCCTCTAACCGTCTTGACATCAGGACGCAAGCTCTCGGTCTTATGGATCTTTCGTCGTAGAAGATCCTAGCCCCCTTTACTGATCCAATGCCACAGATTCTGTTAAAACGAACCCACGGTTCTTGCACCAGAAAGATATAGGGGAAATCCTGCAGCTTTGTGATTCTCGCTGCCAACAGGTAGGAGGGAGCTTTGGCATGCTGGAGGTTGATTTGACCAATCTTTATGTTTTTCGACATAAACTTAGTCTATTGTCGATGACAGAAGCGTCTGGTGCGTCCAGTGTGGATCTTACCGGCGTCTCCAGTTTATCCGCACCTTCCGCCGTAGATTCCGTTTCCTTGTGTCCGATTTCTCTGGGCGTTACCGCGCCTAGTGGTACAGCCACGTCCATGTCCTCATTCCCAAGGTGCTTCATCTTCCTTCGAAGTGCTCTCTTCTGCCGTCGGCTTCGGGCCTTTCCAGGTTCACGGTGTCCGGACCGCTTGGATCCATTTCCACACACCGGCGTTAAACCAGAAGCGTCCACGTCACCAGCCTCTCGTTCTTCCGCTCTTCCTGGTAAGGATGAAGGAGAAGGTTCTGACAGGCAGAATTCAGCCGTAGTCGGATTTCCAGTTTCTCCCAATTTGAAAGTTTCCGTACTTTCCTTTCTGGCTAACTTCGCCGTAGGCGCCAAGTGCAAACATTCCACTGAGTCGGAAAGCATGCCTTCTACAGATTGATCTGTAGGCGAGTATGAATGTGGTGAGGCCTCCAAAATCCGCGCCTCGGCAGCGACATGATTGCTCATGGTCGCGGGTGGATTCGAAGTCTGTGACTTCTTACCACTTGGAGAGTTTAAATCCATCGTTTCCATATTCATATTTTTTGGACACCCTTAGTGTAGTAGTAAACTACTACAGGCTCCCCCACCACGACAAGGTGGTGTCCGAGGGGGAGCGCTGTGGATGTAGTCTTCGCTGATGCATCAGGGCATACCACGCATCAGTGCAGGGCCGACAAAGATTATGTCTACGATTGAGGCAGACTAGAATTATATCCATTTGTACAAAAGTGTCTAACAAACTGCAGGCCCTTGCATTTGGCTCTCTGCTATCCCACTCAAGGGCCCAATCCTGTTGGACTACGACCCCTTCCGCCGAAATCGAAGTTGTCAAGCAATTTCTCGAATTCGGACAGGGTCAAACTTGGTGGGGCGTAACAGCTGTACACATATTCTGCGTTTATTTTCGCGGCTGTCTGACTCCTAGTACATTCTATGCCATGTCGACTGCACTTCCATATCGCGCTCTACCAATCCAATAATGTAACCCATATGCCACCGTGACCCTTCCTACAGGGTTCGCTGTTATTGTTGGTTGGTTGTTGATGATGATGACCAGGATGCCTTATACTTTTTAGTATACAAAAAGGTGAGTTCCGGGAAAACCAGGATGCATTGTAGAATCGAGGGTGGTTGTATGTATCCTTCATTCGAAAGGCCCCACACCAGGTCAGAAAGCCGGTAGCAACTGGACCTACGAACACATTGAGGCTGTTCGGCAGTTTAAAGGTATCTGACGCTGTGTTGATCAGGTACTTCTCCCCAAACTCTAGTAACCATTGCGAACTATTGGAGAGCCTTGGGGTAAAAATAGATTAATGCAAGAAAACAGAACGGGGGTGGCCACGATGGATCAATGCAAGAAACCAGATCGGGGATGGCAAGGGAATGTCCGGGGAGGGGGGAAGGGAAGAAACTGAAACTGTATGTATTATAATCTACCTCTTGCCTCATTGCCTCATTAAAGAAATATAAAAGGTCATCAATCATGCAAGGATCTCTACGCAAAAAGATTTGTTGAAGGTTAAAAAACTTATTATACCATCTACACTTAACCGGAAACCGGGCATAGTCCTTACACTCGAAGATTATGTGTTGGTTAGTCTTTCTAACCATGCAAGCGTTACATTTGTTCCAATCTATGTTTCCAAACCTTTTGAGAAAAACTTTGTTATATGTGTGATTGGGCTGAAGACGATTCAGTAATTTTTCTTCCGAACCTGCAAACGTACGCGTAGCCTGCGGTTAAATTATGGGTGAAGTAGCGTAAATGTTAGAGAAAAAATGGTCCTTTGACACGTGATATGGGCACAAAGTCATCCCCCCACTCAATCTTCAGTGTTCCTGAATTGCCTTCAGAACATCTACAGGAGAGGGTTCAGCCAAGCTTGTGGGACTAGAGCCCATCCAGAGTCTTGCGGGCCTCTACATGAGCGAGTTCATTTAATGGGTGTCTAGCGTGCGCCGCGGCACCATAAAACTTTTAAAAACTTAAAAAGGGGGTCAGAAGCAAGGGCACGTATTTTGTAACTAGGTGATGCGATGGCGTAGTTTGTTTGAGTAGTTTACAAATATGGAGAAAGTCTGTAATGATAGGAACTTTCTCCTCACACATCCTAAAAGCCACCTTGATGGGCCGGAGCATGGCAAACAATGCAGCCACCAAAACCTAACTGACATCCAAGGACAAACGTGAGACTTGCGTCCTATACGGACCAACCAGGGCACAGGCAAATCCACCAGCATGAACGCAGCATCAGACATCATCATCAAATTCAAATTCAAACGTGAGATCACGCTTTGACCTTTTTCAATATCTCCGCGTAAAACTAATTGCTTTTACTGGAGATAACAATTGCCGCTGAGCGAATTCCTACTTTTGCTTTCTTCGTCGCCTTTTTATTAACAACCGTCGTTCATTCACTATTTTCCTTCCCCTTAGGTTTCTCCTTGATTGCTGACGCTCACATTTGGTGCACAGGTTTTTTAAGTGCTTCTAGTTCCGTTCTTCGGAACTAATTATGTACTTTTTTCCTCTTAAGCGCAGGCTGATTTCGTAGAAAATCAATCTGTCGGATTTTTTTCGCTAACACTATGGGTCGGTGTCATTTGAGTCGCCCGTGACGCTGTTGGAATGGCTGGTTTCGGGTTTTCCTTGAGGCCTCTATCCTCTTCCTGAGACCTATTGTAGAGGACCCTAATGGTTCTCACCAAGTTTTTAATAGATTGGTGCACGTTGTGCTTGTCCTTAGTAATCTGAGAAAGTAGTTCCCCGGGGTCAGGGTTCTATTCCCTATGAGTCTTGGCCGAATTACTCCTTCTAAATGTACTTTCACCCTTAGCTTTACTGCGTTTTATTTTTTGCCCTTTGGCATTGGTGCAGATCGAAGAATTAAGGAGCTTCTCCTGGATTGATCAATTTCTTGGTCTCGGAGTGCCTCCTGTGGTGGACCCTCTGGACAAAAGGGGTGAGTGTCTAAACTACCCTGGTCGGTCCACTACCGAGGCACTGCGTCGAGGGAAATCGACGGCTGGGAAGCCGGTACTGAGGTTCCGAGCACCTGCACCGTAAGCTTACTCCTTCTCACGTCTTCCATAGTGGTTTTATATTCTGGTATCCTTCCCATAGCCAGTTTGGTCCACGCACCAGAGATGAGCAAAGACTATCCCATGCACAGTTAGAAAAGAAAGGTGCATGAACACTTATTTACACATTAATAGGTAGGCGCAATCCTCCAACTGGGGTGGCGCCAGATGGGAAATCTGGTCACTCCTCCCAGGATCAGTCTGTTTGTCTGTCACACACACTTTTCTCAGAAATCGTTATACCGATTGACACCAAATTTTAGCGAGAAGGTGGGAACTGTGAGCATCCACACATGCAGTAAGTTACATGTTTCTACGTTGAGTTAAGGGGGAGGGGGGTGTGCTCACGCATACAAAATTTTTTCCGCCGAATATAGTCATGTGGGGCATCAAATGAACGGCCTGGATTAGTACTTTTTGAAGGCGTTGCTAGTTTCGACAGTTGTTGGGAAAGGTGGGGATTGTGAACCCACAACCCATCCGACGAATTATATTGCTGCACTTTAAACTTAGGGGGAGGGGTTCCCATATATTTAAAAGAGGGGTGCATCTTTTCTTTTGGCCGAATGCTAGGCCCCGATTAGTACTTTTCGAAGCAGCTTTCATACCTGTAGCACCCAGCTTCCGGTTTTTGACTTGTTTGAGTTCTTAGTGTCATTATTATCACAAAACACTGTACGTTACGTTCTTATAAAAAACACAACTCCTTTTGCCCCCTTTCTAGACAGTTATGTATTTCGTACGATGGTGTCCAAATTTCAATTTTACTGACTGTATAAACAATATAATTTCAAAAGCTTGTGCGTGGGAGCAGACATTTTTGGGAACACAAACAAATGGAGACTCTGTACACTTCGAGTACTACGCTCTCCAGTTATGAGCGACTCCAACGTCTAATAAAGTATGCTCGCTCTTACCTTCATGCCCGCGTAACAAGTATTCTATCAATGATAAGAATGATGGTGGGAAATCACATGCATCGATTTTTGATCGCTACAGATTCAAGATATACTTTGCGTCAAGACTATTGAATTAAGTTGTGCAAATCATAACCAGTTTGGCCTTTTGTACGCCGGAGGAGACTAACCATTCAGTGTTGATTAAATCGTTGATTTAGAAACTCAGCTCAGTTTTCTTGTGATATTGACAAAATGAGCGACAACGTGGATAAATCAAAAGCGCCGGAATGGGTTGATTCCAATTTTTTGAAGGAAGTTCTGGAGTATGATGGAAATTTCAAAAATTTGATAGTAAGAAAGTTATCTAATTATGCTTTGACGTTTGAAAACTTTAGGTTGATCATTCCATAATTTATCCATTATTTTAAGATACATTAAAATAAATCGTTCAAGAAAAGATTGAGATTCAGTGACATCGTTTGGAATCATGATAGAAAACATTCATCATCATCATCAACGGCGCAACAACCGGTATCCGGTCTAGGCCCGCCTTAATAAGGAACTCCAGACATCCCGGTTTTGCGCCGAGGTCCACCAATTCGATATCCCTAAAAGCTGTCTGGCGTCCTGACCCACGCCATCGCTCCATCTTAGGCATGGTCTGCCTCGTCTTCTTTTTCTACCATAGATATTGCCCTTATAGACTTTCCGGGTGGGATCATCCTCATCCATACGGATTAAGTGACCCGCCCACCGTAACCTATTGAGCCGGATTTTATCCACAACCGGACGGTCATGATATCGCTCATAGATTTCGTCATTGTGTAGGCTACGGAATCGTCCATCCTCATGTAGGGGGACAAAAATTCTTCGGAGGATTCTTCTCTCGAACGCGGCCAAGAGTTCGCAATTTTTCTTGCTAAAAACCCAAGTTTCCGAGGAATACATGAGGACTGGTAAGATCATAGTCTTGTACAGTAAGAGCTTTGACCCTATGGTGAGACGTTTCGAGCGGAACAGTCTTCGTAAGCTGAAATAGGCTCTGTTGGCTGACAACAACCGTGCGCGGATTTCATCATCGTAGCTGTTATCGGTTGTGATTTTTGACCCCAGATAGGAGAAATTGTCAACGGTCTCAAAGTTGTATTCTCCTATCCTTATTCTTCTTCGTATTTGTGTTTGACCAGTGCGGTTTGATGTTGTTGGTTGATTCGTCTTCGGTGCTGACGTTGCCACCATATATTTTGTCTTGCCTTCAAGATCTCGCACCCATCGCCGCCTGCTCGATCTGGATGAAGGCAGTTTGTACGTCTCGGGTGGTTTTTCCCATGATGTCGATATCGTCAGCGTAGGCCAGTAGTTGGGTGGACTTGAAGAGGATCGTACCTCTTGCATTTACCTCAGCATCACGGATCACTTTCTCGAGGGCCAGGTTAAAGAGGACGCATGATAGCGCATCCCCTTGTCGTAGACCGTTGTTGATGTCGAACGGTCTTGAGAGTGATTCTGCTGCTTTATCTGGCCTCGCACATTGGTCAGGGTCAGCCTAGTCAGTCTTATTAATTTCGTCGGGATACCGAATTCTCTCATGGCCGTGTACAGTTTTACCCTGGCTATGCTATCATAGGCGGCTTTAAAGTCGATGAACAGATGATGCAACTGTTGTCCATATTCCAACAGTTTTTCCATCGTTTGCCGCAGAGAGAAGATCTGATCTGTTGCTGATTTGCCTGGAGTGAAGCCTCTTCGGTATGGGCCAATGATGTTCTGTGCGTATGGGGCTATCCGGCCTAGCAAGATAGTGGAGAATATCTTATAGATGGTACTCAGCAACGTGATACCTCTATAATTGCTGCACTGTGTGATATCTCCCTTTTTATGTATGAGACAGATAATGCCTCGTTGCCAATCGTCAGGCATTGATTCGCTGTCCCATACCTTGAGCACAAGTTGATGAACCACTTGGTGTAACTGGTCGCCTCCATATTTAACCAATTCGGCTGTAATTCCATCGGCTCCTGGCGACTTATGATTTTTTAGCCGATGAATTGCACGGACTGTTTCTCCTAAACTTGGTGGTGGCAGTATTTGTCCGTCGTCTTCAGTTGGCGGGACCTCCAACTCGCCGATGTTCTGGTTGTTCAGTAGCTCATCAAAGTACTCAACCCATCGCTCTAATATGCCCATTCTGTCGGAAATCAGATTTCCCTCTTTGTCTCGGCAGGATGAGCATCGAGGTGTATAAGGCTTCATCCTGCTGACTTGTTGGTAAAACTTCCGCGCCCGGTGCGGCTGCTCCCTGTACTTTTCTAGTTCACAGACTTGTTGGTTCTCCCAGGCTTCCTTTTTCCGTCTGTGAAGTCGCTTCTCCGCTCGACGGAGTTCGTGATAAGTCTCTGCGCGTGCCCGCGTTCTTTGAGAATGCAACATTACTCGGTATGCAGCATTCTTCCGTTCCGTTGCTAGCTTACATTCATCGTCAAACCAGCCGTTCCGACTCCTTTTGCGGCTGGGGCCAAGTATGTTTGTGGCCGTATCCATGATAATCAGGTGATTGTGAAGATCATTTGTTGATGCTTCATCTCCAGGTCCTCTGTTGACTGCGGTTATTGCGGCATCCATTTCCGTTTTATAGGTGTCGCGGAGGGTTGTGTTGTGGATGGCTTCAGTGTTCACTCTCACCTGATTGTCAGAGGGGATTCTAGGTGGTATTGTTATTCGCGCTCGGAGCACCATGCCAACGAGATAGTGATCCGAGTCTATATTGGCCCCCCTATATGTTCTGACATTCATCAAGGCTGAGAGGTGGCGGCGTTCGATCAACACGTGGTCAATTTGGTTGAAAGTGGTCCCGTCTGGAGAGGCCCACGTATGTTTGTGGACCGCTTTCCGCCCAAACCAGGTACTTACAACAACCATTTCGTGTGACCCTGCTAATTGAATAGTCCGCAGTCCGTTATCATTTGTTTTTTCGTGTAAGCTATGGGAGCCAACGTATCGCCTGAATAAGGGCTCCTTCCCTACTTGGCTGTTAAAATCCCCAAGTATGATTTTGATATCATATCTGGGACAGGTTTCGAGGGTTCCTTCTCCTGCCTCGTAGAAGGTATCCTTCTCCGACTCTGCAGTTTCCTCTGTAGGGGCGTGAACGTTTATGAGGCTTACATTTCTAAATTTGCCTCGCAAGCGCAGAGTGCATAGCCGTTCGCTTATGCTTTCAAAGCCGATAATAGCAGGTTTCATTTTTTGGCTGACTAAGAAACCTACTCCGAGCACATGGTTTACTGGATGACCGCTACAATATATGGTGTAGTGGTTCTTCTCCAGGAAACCGGTCCCTGTCCATCGCATCTCTTGCAACGCTGTTATATCAGCCCTATATTGGGACAGGGTATCGGCTAGCTGCTCATCAACTTTATCTCTGTACAGGGAGCGCACGTTCCATGAGAAAATGCGCAAATCATTGCTCCGCTGTCGTTGCCGGGTCCGTCGTTTTAAAATCCGTCCTGTCCGAGGCTCCTGTTGTGGCTTCGTAACGAGTTGTTTTCCGTGTAGGGTTGTCAGCCCTACCCAACCCCCAACCTGGAGGAGCAGTTGGTACAATTTGTCCCGTTTTTAGGCGCGGGAGACTCGCCTTCATCCTTCTCCGTCTGCAGCTTTTCGTCAAGAAAGAGCTCCCAGCGGTCACCACGTGGAGGTGGAGATAGGGTTTTGTAGTAGAGCTGTTGGTGTTGGCTCAGCAGGCATTTCCCAGGTTTTATGCTCCATCGTGGGTACCAATCCACGTTTCGCCCCGGGACCTATACTACCCTTTGACCACCGGCTCACCATTCACCGGCTCGAAATCAATGAAACCAATCCTTAAGGGAATCGGCAAGCAGTTCTCCAGAAAAGCTCTAATCTTAGGCTAGTCTGCGGAAGCATAGTCGATTCTCTATATTGAGTCACAGGATCAAGGGAGGATTCTGAGTCCACATCTACTTGAAAGTTGGTCACAAAACGTTTGGATATGCTATTCCCAGCCCAGAGGTGAAGCAGCGTCCACTGAGTCGCCACTACCCTCAGCGAAACCGATGGTCGCTATTTTTGGAAGACATGAATAATTCGCCCTCAGAGCGGAATTCATGCATGGCAAAAACATAGAACAAATACGGATTCTAGATTGCATTTTATCTTAAATCTTATTATAAAATACTTAGGAACTTCTCAATAGCTTTTGGAATGTGTAGTTTCACTATTGAATATAAGTTTCACCTTTCCTTCCTCAGATCAATGACTTCCACATCTTTTCATCTTCCGCTCTTGGCGATCACTTTGCCAGCATCATGTTTCGAGTTAATATCACGTTTTCAGCACAAGATCATCCAAGTGAAAAATGCTCGATAATAATCAAAACCTTACCAATCGTTGAAGGATTCAAAAAGGATGCATTAGACAAAACCAATATAGATCTTTTCGGCACTGAAATTTTCATGTACTCCAAAGTCCTGACCGAATGCAGAAAAATTTTAAAAAGTGCAGGCTACAATGACTTACTGGCTGCAAGGTGAGTATTTTAAATATCTGAGATCTCATATAAATATTTTATAGTCCTGTCCCGTAGAATGATTTACCAGTCAACGGAGCCCCACAAGGTGATAGTTTTTGAAGACTTAAGTGAGCTTGGATACATTATGTTCCCAAGAACAATTCCGAATGAAGCTGATACTGCATTAATTTTCTCCAAACTAGGGCAATATCATGCGGCTACATTCAAGTTAGCAGCAGAGGTACGTGGTGATCAATTTAATAACAATGATAGGATATGTAAAAAGGACTTATAAATTTCAGGGTCACAAAGCTCTCAAGCTGAAAGGAGGTGTTTTCAATTTCGGCGACATAGATATGTTCAATTATTTCCGAGAACCATATTCATTTTTTACGGTACTAGTGGAAACATTATCTGGTTTTGAGGAAGCCTCAGAAAAGTTAGCCAAAGTATCCTTTGATAAAATCGTGAAAAACTGTATACAAATTGTCAATGCACCTGGATCTTATGAGGTACTCAATCATGGTGACTACCACATCAAAAACATGATGTTCAAGGGGACAAATGAGACAGCCATATCAGAAATCGTGCTGGTAAATTCAAATTTAGCAGTTATTGGTATCATCCCTATTATCTACAGATACATACTCATCTTACTATTTAGGTTGACTTCCAAATATGTCACTGGGGCTCGCCAGCCTTTGATCTTGCCTATATGTCAGCTATTATCCCACCTAGAATACGACCACAGGCCTACAAGCACTATTTCGATGTATTCATAGATGTCCTGGAAAAATCTGGGTACAAAGGGCTATTGCCTACATTCGAGCAACTGCAAAAAGATTTGAAGTCATATCGAATTTTGGGTAAGTTAAATATTTAAATTTTATGTAAAGCATATTTTTTTTTTTTTGTGCGTACACGGAGGTGGAAAATCTTAGAAAGACACGTCCGCCGCAGTTCCGCCGCCCGAACGGCGGAACTACAGCGGGCGCGTGTGGGATTCACACCCACTAAAAACCACCCCCGGTCTCTCCAGCCCCGGCCCCGCGGGACCACCATTGAGGTATTACTTCGCGGGGTAGGTTTGCTCTTAGGCACTCATCCTTCTCCTATTTGCAGCTTTCCTACTTCTTTGTTCCTTCAGCAACTCCTCCTGCATTTGGATGATTGCGGAGCCAACCGCAAGCCACTTCTCCGCGGACTCCAGCATCTCAGCAACCAATCTCTCCGGGGTCCCGCTCCTGCCCAGCACCTGGTTTAAGCTCCTTCTCTCCATCGCAAATCGTGGGCAGTGAAATATCTCATGCTCTGGATCCTCGGGTATGCCATCGCATCTGGGACAATTCGGAGAATCATCCAACCCAAAGCGGTGCAGATACTGCCTGTAGCAACCACCGTGTCCCGTGAGGAACTGGGTAATGTGGTAGTTGGTCTCCCCATGTTTTCGCTCAAGCCACACCCTAATGTTGGGAATGAGCCTGTGCGTCCACCGACCTTTCGCAGACTCGTCCCATCTGCGTTGCCAGAGATCAAGCGACTCTGACCTTGCCGCACTTCTACGCTGTGCATGCCCCTCCATATGTCTTGCATTGTACAGGACACTCATTTATTTGGCCACAATGTCAACCGGGATCATGCCTGCCACCACCAATACTGCCTCATCTGATGTGGTTCTAAAAGCACTGCAAACCCTCAAAGCCATCCGCCGCTAAACCGAGTTCACCTGCTTTCGTCTCTGAGAGTTTGCAAGCGCCTCTGCCCACACAGGCGACGAGTAGAGCAGGATCGAGCGCACTACTCCGGCTAGCAACAACCTCCGGCAATGTTTCGGCCCACCAACATTTGGCAACATTTTTGCAAGTGCCGTGGTGGCACTGGCTGCCTTTTGGCATGCATACTCTAGGTGTTCCCTAAAACTCAATTTGGTGTCAATTATTACCCCCAGGTATTTGGTAGCCGGCTTTGATATCCATCGACTTCCACTTTCACAGTGTTATTTTTCTTGCGGTTCCTCTTCCGTTTTCGCGTCTGCCAAGATCAGCCCGGCCCCTTTTAGCCAGAACTTCACCGCTCTCACTGTTTCCGTCGCCACATCTTCTGGGTGTTTTGCTGCAACAACCACAGCTAGGTCATCAGCAAAGCCGACAATCGTAGTCCCCTCTGGGACGGGAAGAGCAAGCACCCCATTATACATGATATTCCACAACAGGGGACCAAGTACCGATCCCTGTGTTACCCCGGCTGTGACAATGTACTCTTTGAGGCCCTCATCCGTCCCGTACCAGAGAGTCCTCTCTGAGAGGTAGTTTTCCACCAAATTCGCTAAGTATCCGGGGACACCTATGTCAGCCAACGCCCGTTTAATTCTATTCCAGTTGGCCGAGTTGAATGCGTTTTTGACATCCAACACCACCACAGCACAGCAGCCGCCAGAAATTAGTGCACCTTTTGCCAGGTTTACCACCATGCCAATTGCGTCCACCGTAGAGTGGGCGCGTCGGAAACCAAACTGGCGTTCCGACAAACCATTTCTGGCTTCGACGATGGGCAGGAATCTGTTGTAGATGACTCTCTCCATTATCTTCCCCATTGTATTCAACAGGCAGATAGGACGATACGACGCTGGGTTTCCAGGTGGCTTGCCAGGCTTCGGAAGCAACACCAACTTTTGCTTTTTCCACTGGGCAGGGAATATTCCTTCTTTATGTGAAGCATATGAAAATCGTTCCAATGTCTATCTATCTACCGACTCAAAGCGTAGTGTAATCCATTGCAAGGATGCAGTCCTTACAGCTAGGAGGAGCTTCCTCCTTAGTTACTCACACTTGGTATCATCAAGACCCATCCATCGGCTTTGATTGTCTTTTCTGCAAATGACTTAGCCGTTGCCTGCCGAGCCTTCTTTGCAGCCATTTGAGCCAAAGAGTTGAGATCGTCATAAGACCGCTGCCGCTTTGGTTTGCCTTTAGACGCAGATCCCCTAGCCGATTCTCAAGGTTACCCCTTCGCTCAGGGTTGGATCCTCATGATCAAAGTGTTGTTGATTACTTTTGTGTTCTCTTGTTTTGTTTTTTAGGTTTTTAGTTATTTCATAGTTGGTTGCCATGGTCTTTGTTTTGCCAGGGAAGATAAGTCGATCTCGGTGAGCCCCCTTTTGCCGAGGCAAGGCTAGTTGAAACTGGGGGTTGCCTGGAACCCAGAGTTCACCATTCACGGCTACATCTTAACCCCTGTGACCATTCAGCGCTCGGCACGGTAATCAGACCTTCCTGAGCTCCCTCACCACGACAAGGTAAGTAATCTTCAAGGGAGCACTGGGTGGAACAACTCAGTGTTGGATTTAAGCGAAGTGTCAGCTTTCTTGAGCTTCATCAGCCGGGCACCAAATCGTTCGTTTTCTTTAACGACATCACAAAAAGCCTCTGAGATGACAATGCCAACATCGTATTGAGTGTATAGGCTATCAAAATAAAGAAGTTTAAGCCATTTTTATTGCGTTCCCGTTTTATGTTGCAACTTTTGGGTTTCTTGTAATATTCAGATATCAATGCGCCTTTTCAGAAGGAATTCATCGATCTTTCCAATGAGGCTGTCAATATTTAGCGAGCAGGCACATATTTCACTTACTCAGATTAATTTATTGATGTCCTAACGCTGTTAATGCTTCCAGAACCCTTGTCCATTTCTCGGAAGGACCGGGCCCGTCGTGCCACATGGACTGAAGTAGACCCTCTAGCATTTTGCAAGGCTTATGATTCAACGCCATCATTTTGTTTTTAACGATATTGGATGCACTTGATTGGTTGGACTGCGACTGACTGACAAACTCCACTCCCTCATACATGGATCCAAGCGAACCGTTTAGAAACTATCCTACCATTGTGGACACTTTCAGTAACAATTTTCTTATCGTAGTTTCATTCCCTAAATAGTGCACCTCACTTACCAGCGAGACCATTAGGATCACTCCTCAGATTGTCTTCACATCCTAGTCCTTCCTCCGACAGACGCCACTTCCGGGCACGAATAATCAACTTGATAACTGACATTGAAATAATAATGTGGCCATGACATGAATACTAATCCAATTCGTTTTTAGATGACCGATAATCAAGACTACCTCCGCCTTTTGTCTCCAGCCCTTATAACACTGACAGTCCCCTTAGCGTAGGTTGCCGCATCTTCAGACTACTGGAAATCGCATCTAAACTGAGAGTTTTACACTTGCTTTCTGAGTCGGCAAACTATCCAGTGCCTCTATATGTCTTCCTGAGCACTTTAGCTGCAGTTTTGCAATTCAAATGATCTGAAATGTTTTCTAAGGCGTCACACAACTGTTCGTTTACTTTAACTTTATCATTTTTCTTACATTATACCACGATTTCCCCCAGTTCGACTCGTTTTTCAGCCTGCCCTGCTAAGTACTTCTCCACTTTACAGATGAAATTTTCCACCATATCCACCTTCAGCATTAAATCTACTTTTTGGCAACCTCTAAGGTCAATCAATTCCGAATCAGAGTTTATACTTTCCCCAGAATATCCGCATATGTCATATAAACTCTTTTGGAGATGACAGTTAAACCAGACCGGACCCTCTTCATATTGATCACCTTATTTTACACACACCCGAGTCCATACCTCTACGGTTCCTTCTTCCAGCTCTACTCCCATTGTATTCATTCAAATCAGGGTCGTTGTTTCCACGACTTATTCTTCGGTTTTCCTTTCTGCAGTACCATACCCTCTAGCATCATGGGTCCGCTCGAGTTTAACACTCTTTGAAGTGTGTTGAGACTTATTTTTAACGATTTGGCCGTAGTTTCTTTGTCTTAAATTTCAATATACTATGAGCTACTGGCTACGCTCAAGGGGGACCATGGTGTGCCGAAATATTCTTACTAATGAATTACAAATGATGTTATCATAGCGTCTAATAGCGAAACTAATCTCGTGCAACTTGTCCAAAAATGGGATGATCGCCTCATGCAACATGGTTTGAGACTGAATCTGAATAAAACTGATTTTTGTCGGCCGATCCCCATCCAGCAGATACTATCAGTGTCATTGGCAGTGACCTGCCCAGAACTGAGCGATACAAATATCTCGGGTAGATGCTATCAACCAATGGAAAACTGCGTTATGAAATTCCTTCATGCATTAAAGCAAAGTGGATGAAGTTGTGTTCTACAAATGGTGATCTTTGTGACGAACGTCTCAAATCAGGACTTTACCCCATCGTTTTTCGTCCAGTCGTACTCTATGATTCTGAATGTAGGCTGACTATAAAAGAGAATGAACGGCGCTTCGCGGTAATGGAGACGAAGATGTTGCGCTGGGCTAGTGGCGTAATACACCTTGATCACATCCACGATCGGTGTGGGGTTGGACCGATCGTCGACCTTCCATGGTATGGTCACGTAATTCGCGCTAACAAGAATTCAGTTGGCAAGATTAGTCTGAACATAGAAGTCGATTTTAAGAGACCAAAATGCCGGCCGAAACAAGTATGGCTTCAGACGCTGCATGGTACCGACCACACTTTTTAACGGGACAAAAGCTAAAGAAAAACAAAGTTCATACCAGGAACTGACGTTTCATGGCATTTTCGACTTGTAAAAACCAACCCTTGCTAGAATCGGTTTATCTTCTGCCCGTCATACGCACTAATTTACTAAATTATGTCTTTTTTCTACTTACAGATTTATATTTCCTGGGAACAAATTCACCAGTCCTTTGTGCAGATAAAGATCAACTGAAGGACGAAATGGAGACTCTGTTTAAGAATCCAAGCTTGTTTAAAGTACTTTACAGCCAACCTACTTATATTTCCTATGTGAAAGAGTTACTAACAGTACTGTTGCAAGAGGGCTTTCTAGATGATCTGATAAACTCCGATTAAAAGTTTTTCCTGTAATTATTCAACATTGCTGTTTTCCTCAACTGCAGAAATCTGCAGTACGAAAAACTAGCTTATAGTCGGGGAAACTGGGTGGAAATTGGTAAAATGTACTCGTACAGGATGACTCAGTAAAAAATAACCTTATTAGTTATCAAAGTCCCGGGTGATTCTTTTCCGTCCCTGGTTTCTGCCACCAAACCACCTTATCCTTTCCAGAGATTCACAAGTTACTATTTTCTATAATCCTCATTTCTCGTTCATTAAGCGCGTCTCCAACAACTCCACCGTATTGCAGGATATACTGTACGGAGCAATCTCCTGAAATGATAGCCTGTAAATAACCCTTTGAACCCTACCATCACAATTCTTGTAGGAGTTCCCTCTAGGTTTATGTTGCCCTACCTGTGCATAAAGTTATGTGAAGCAGTCAGGTCCTAGTCAAAACAACTTTGCTCTCCACCAACGTCCTTTTCTCGAAAACGGGTTGCCAAGCGCTTATATGAAATCTAATAATCGAAATATGTCCCATTCCAATATCTAAATAAACTAAATATTAGTATATTACCAACTTTTTGAAGTTGACCGGAAAACCCCCTTTAGTTTGTACTAGGTTGCAGCAAATTGGCGCGATATTGATAATTTTGAACTCCGATAACTTTGACGCTAATAGGCAGATTCTCACAAAAATTTGCCAGTACACCAATTTGTTGTTTGATAAACCTCGGAGGAACTTAAGGGGGGTTTCCCGATCAACTTCTTCCGCTAGTGATACACAATTTTTAAGTTTATTTGAACAGATATCGGAATGGGACATATTTTGAGACGTAGACTTCATATAAGCGGCCCCAATTTTTTTCAGATTTTCAGGTTGGGTGATTTCCCAAAAGGAGTCCTATCTCACTTTAAATTTGTAAATTTTTACCCCTCACTCGTTCCTTTTACAATTTACATCGAAACTAAAGATTGCTTGTGAAATTACTGATCGAGACCTCTCATTTGATACCCCACACGGGTACATTAAGTGAAACAAATTTTCACTATCCCTGTATGCATGTGCGGGGACCACCCCCTTTAAATTACAGCTAAATTTATGTCACTCACTGTATCCGTGCTATTTCATAGTTGCCATACGTCCGCGAAATTTCATTTGAATCGGTATAATAGTTTTGGAGAAAAATGCTTGTGGCAGATAGACAGGCAAACAGAGAGGCTGCGAATCGATTTTCATAAGGTTTTATTTTATGCAAAACCTTAAAAAAGCAGACAAATAGTGCCCATTATTCTTCTTATTACCATTTTTATTTATACATTATTTTATTGTTTTTCTCTTTTTGAATTGTTCGTGGATATTTTACTGATTTCTTTTATTTTGTTATTTACCAATTATCGTTTTTGTATCAAAATGTACTTCTGCGTCTCCTTTCGTCTCGCTTCCCCCCGTTAGTCCTGCAAAACTCCCACATTGTAGGAACATTCTCCAGAATAATGGCCGGAAGGTGTCAAGGAACGGAGAGAACCTCATAGGCAGCGCCTCAGTGAACATCTGAGGCAGAAGTAACAGAAATCGAATCTGTGATCCGTCGTGGATCTTTACCTCTCGATGACGGCATTCGGGTCCGTAGATTTACGGCTCTACATCGTAGATTTACGGCACTATTTGCAAGATCCAATACGGACCCACGCATCGATATAGACACGTGAATTTTGATAATGATACGTGAAGGATCGTAGTGCTCAAAGGACCCCTCACATTCCCGAACCTGGCTAGAACAGAGATGTGCAAGCACGTGTTGACCGAACGCTCCGATGGAACTTCAGTATTTGCAGACGAACCTTCACGGTCAATTTCGCCAACTTTTAATGTTTGTGGGTTAGCTCTTCCCTCTAGGTCATCCTCGGCCGTTCAGGAGGGTCGTTTGACCATCGCAATTGCCATTAGTTCATTACACATGTATGCCGAGGAAATGTAGACGTTCTCGGTCCCCGCCTGCTCCAGTTTGATCTGGACTAGGTCGCTGGAATGCAGGTCAGAACACAGAAAAGCATGTAATCTCTCCTCTCCTCTTCGCGAGAAGAATACATGTTCTGGATCTGTCCTGAACAGCCCTTTGGAGCTCTTTGATAGTTCGGTCGCCTCCGATCTAAAGCCATGTTGATATTTTCTTCTAGGAGGAAGACAAGCATATTAGCCAAGACGCACTTCGAGTGATGCAGATTTACCCTACGTTATCCTCACCATCATCTGCTTGCGTGGCGGTTCACCGGTCTTCGTAAGATCGTCGGTGATCTTCATCCTCTCCCACAGCTCGTTGGCGTCGTCGATTAAATCCAAGTCGTTGTCCGATTTTGCAGAGAGGAACACTTTCACCATTGTATTCTTGACTCCGAACTGCACTTTATAGTTTACTTTTTCCAGTGCCTCCAGCCACTCTCTGCTTATATGGAGCAGAAAAGTTTGACTGTTTGTCTGAGGTTCCTCCTCCTTGATTACTACCCAGTTGTCGATAAAAATCCTGGGATTCTGGGAGCGCAGGAACTGGATGAGCTTGTCCCCCATCCATGCGGATCTTTGGCAACCAGATGCAACCCACCGGTCGCCTGGGAATCTCGACGTAGGGGATGACTTCCAGCTTTACACCCTCCCAGGCGTCACCGGTCTTCGCGACGCACGGACGGAGAAAGTCACTGTAGAATTGGTCTCGCAAGCTATAAGGTGGAATTCACGAACAACTTGGGAGAGATCAAAACGCAACCTTTGACGTGCAGGCGATGCTCAATGACCATCTGTGATAGCCTGGCATCATAGCTGGTCTACACCTCCTGCGTTGGTTTGCCGCTAGCGGAGAACCATCTGCTAGCGACACACGTAAGTGGCTCCTAACCGTCGCAGTAGGGTTTCGTAGTTCGCGGCTTGTCGGCTGGCTATTGCTGCTTAGTTTAGTTTAGTTTAGTTAAATGGGGGAACCGCAGCTCCGAGCACTCAGGCCATTATTAGGCCCATTGTACTATCCCCGTAAGTTGCCTATTCAATGGCTTCCCGCCTACGGTGTTCGCAGTATTTAGCGAATCTAAGAACATTCTCAAGAGGCAGAGAGTGTGCAGATTCTTCATTGAAGAAAACCTTGCCAAGGTGTCTTCGTCTGAAATCTGAGGATGCCGGGCAGCTGCATAAAAAGTGCAGGCCTGTCTCCTCCTCCTCTTCACATTGGCTGCACACAGCCGAAACCACTACCCCAATCTTTTCCATATGGTAGTTTAAGGGGCAGTGTCCCGTCAAAAGCCCTACTAGGGTTTTCATGTCCCTCTTCTTAAGGGACAACAAAAATGCCGCTCTAGTGGCCCTAGGCTCCTTCACAAGGATTTTCGCTTGCCGGCAAGAGTACAAATTTCTCCACTCGGTTGCGTGAATCCTTGCAATTTCACCCTTCAGAGTAGACTTGACAGTAGATGGTCGGATTCAAAGAGCTGGTTCTGGCCCCACCATTGTGGATCCAGACCCTTGGCGAGCCCCCTCATTACCGGCGATGTTAGAGTGCCCCGGCACCCACATTAGGAATGTTTCGTTCAGTCGGCCAAGTTTCAGCAGCACCTGATGACAACTCCATACCAACTGGCTTGATATGTTGTTGCCATTTAGCGCTGATAATGCCGCCCGATTGTCGGAACAGATTCGAATGGTGCGACCCCTCCATTTTTGTCGCAGACATTCTTCTGCCGCCAATGAAATGGCATATATCTCTGCCTGGAATATGATCGTCATCTTTCCGAGGGGTCGGGCCAGTTCTATAATCGGATTCTCCGAGAACACACCTGCACCCGATCCATCCTCCGTGACTGACCCGTCGGTGAAGATTATTAGGTCTGTAATCTGGAAAGATTCATGACGACTTGTCGACCATTCTTCTCTTTCGGTGATTACGATAGTGTATGTCTTTTCAAAGACGAACCTGGAAACCATATGATCGGTCGGCATCAGGGCTACCGGACGTTTTTCAGGGAATTTCCAGATAGACGCATGCCCGTTGGATTGGCCGCCTTTCCACGCCCAAATGGTATCGAGCCTATATGCGTTGTTGGCTGCTTTCCGTTTCACCTCCAAGTGAATGGGGAGTAAATATAGGATAGCTTCAAGTGCCGCAGTCGGCGTAGTACTCATTGCTCCAGTAATACTTAGGCAACCAAGTCTCTGAATCTGCGTTAGCAGCTTCCTGCTGTTAGTAAAGTTCAGTCTTGGCCACCAGACGATGCATGCATACATCAAAATGGGTTTTATTATGGATGTATACATCCAATATATCCGCTTAGGTGAAAGTCCCCAGGTCTTACCTATCGCATTCCTACAGCACCAGAGCAATCTGCAGGATTTCTGGTATTGTTCCTGGATATGATGCTTCCACGTTAACTTGGAATCGAAATGTACTCCTAAGAACTTGACTGTTTGTGCCAGCTGGATTTCCGCCCCTGCTAAGGTGGGTAGCGTATAGCTGCCCCACCTGACGTTCCTAGTGAACATAACTAGTCCAGTCTTCCTAGCGTTCACCGTGAGTCCATTGGGGAGGCACCAGCTGTGGATTACATGCAGAGTTGCATTCAAGCGGTCACATACTGTGTCCGCAAACTTGCCGGTAATTATTATGGCTAGGTCGTTCGCAAATGCTTGCGCGAAGACTTTTTTGTCCTCCAGGAGCCACAGCAGGGTATCCATCACTAAGAGCCATAACAGTGGAGAGAGGACCCCTCCCTGTGGGCAGCCCCTGAGACATCCTGCTTCAATAGACTTCTGGCCGACCGATATGTGGATTTTTCTCCACTCTAGCATGTGAAGGATCCAACTGATTAGCAGCGATTCGATTCCATGCTGTCTTGCCGCATCACAAATTACCGCAAATGAGGCATAATTGAAGGCACCTTCGATGTCCATGAATGCGCCTAAGGCGTATTTTTTATCGGACATCGCCTTTTCAATTTTTGCCGTAAGTTCATGGAGTGCCGTCTCCGTGGATTTGCCTTTCTGGTAAGCATGTTGCCTATGGTGAAGTGGCCATTTAGGAATGTGTGTATCCCTTATGAACCGATCTACTAATCTTTCTAGTCCTTTTAGCAGAAAGGACGTTAGGCTGATCGGTCGAAAGCTTTTTGCGTCTGTGTAGGTGGGTTTTCCTGGTTTGGGAATGAACAACACCTTCACATCCTTCCATTTAATTGGAATATAAGCGTGTGCTAGGCATGCACGATGTATATTCCGAATGTGTAGACTCAGGGCATCCATTGCTTCTATTACTAGCGCAGGGATGATGCCATCCGAACCTGCAGACTTGTATCTATGGAACGAGTTAAATGCCCACTTCACTCGCTCCAGTGATACTACTTTGCATGCCAGATTCCAGTCTCTCGGTTGAGGGCTGTATGCACCTGTTGACCCCGAGATTAGATTTTGGATGCTGCCTGGGAAGGGTACTTCATTGCTGCTTACTTTTCTCCTAGGTTGCTTAGCGGCCGAGCTCTTGCACCCTCTGCTTCGTTTCTATGTTGTATGTTGCTCGACTTCGTCTTTAGATCGAATGCATTTAAGAATAAGAGCTGCTTTGCTTTCTGCTCGTTTACCAGGCGCTTCCTGTTATATTCCTAAACAATCACTTGGTATTTAGCGAAGTCCTTTTCATCCCGCTCGTCGACAGCACCGGCCTCCTTATTTTCAGCAATCTTGCTGAGAATACACATGGCCTTCGAGTACTGACTCTTGGGCAGGATTCCAGTGGAGCTTCGCTTCTTAGCTGGTGTCCGGTGATCGATGTTCTTGTTGGTCTTTACTTTAGAGGGATCCCCCGACGTCGATGGGTTCGGCTGAAGAGTACGATGTCTGCTACTCGCTACACCCAGTTTGACACCAGTGGATTCCAGGCGGGAAATCACTTGTTCGTCTACCGCTTTGCTCTGGGAAGTCCCTGCGATTGGGTTCCGCCTAGCGGTGCTACGACTGGCATGAATTGTACTGCTCTCAACAACGACTGTCTTTTGGTTGGATGGCAACAGCTCGTCCCCCGTTGATGCGCCTGGCATCACCTCTTCTTCTCCTCTCGCCGCTTTGCTATTTTGCTTTTTGTTAATTGAGTCCATGTCTTGGTCCCGCGTGTAGTCCGGGAAGAACGCCCACCCTGTCTTATTTGAAACTGAAGGTGCCCAAGGTATTTAGAATGCGCATACTAAAGGCCAAGCTCCCCATTGGCCAAGTAACCCTCGGCCTATGCTGTTCCACCTTGGCTTGGGGTACGACTGCTCTTCTTTGGCCGGAATTCTAGCCTCCCTTTCCGCCTAAATCGTGAGCAACCGCCGATTCGTCGAGCATTCAGCTGTAGCTTTTCAGCACCTTGCCTTCCTCCTCAAGATTGCATTTATACAAAGTAAAGATAACCGATTTTTTGAAGCTGTCACACGGGATACCCAATCAAGCTGAGTCAACTGATATCCGACTTCCAGTCACCATTCACGACCTTCATGCTAATATAAACAGATTCGTGTATTCTATTTAAGGCTTTATGAAAATGTCAGTTTTGTATTCAAGCAGAAAAAAAAAAGAATTTCGACAACTTTCTAAGTTTACATTCTTTTAAATGTACTTTTTCCCCGCACAATTGATGCATGGATAAACGTAAATATTTCTACATCCTGGTCAGAGGAATCAGTTTGAAACCGAATATATGCTACTTGTTGTCGAGCACTCTTAGTTGCGAACGAGAAACACCGACTTTCCCATATTCAAGTCTAAAATTATACCCCACTAAGTCTTGAACATTTATGACACCATAGATTGAAATTAGAATCCGGATACACATCCACTACATTATTGCCCATAAAACTAATATTTGCCTGCGAGTATGAGCGTACCCAAGGCGCGGTACCAGCCTGTCTATCTGCTTCTAGTATCTAAATATTATTTTCAGTTGTAATCGAAAATGTGCCGTGTGAAGTTCTCTAGAATATTTCCAGATGGACTTGAACTTTGTTGATGAGGAGCAAGTACCCCCTGAGTGGATCAATACAGATTTTCTTAAAGAAGTTATTGAGTTCAATGGGGAATTGAAAAATGTCTCGGTGAGTGGAATATTTGTTGTTTAGAAATGTGAGGAGTCCTTATTTTATTGTAGTGGCAAATGGTGAGTTTGGAAAATCCTACCACCATCGATTTGTGTTGTTAGAGTGAAACCCCATGAGCCAGCATGATATGTTCATGATTAGTTGAAAAATGTCTCAAACCTCATTGCACCTGATTTTACCACAACACATTTTGTCCACCTCGATTGCCAAATTTTTTGTTTGTTGATCCCGAAAAATCGGGGAGTAGTTCTTTCACGTCAGATAAAATGGCGCACGGAGTGGCACTGTTTTCGCCTGAGAGAATGTCGTAAACAAGTCGGAATACCAGAAGCTGGACGCTTCAAATATTAAAGTTTTGTGTCCGTCTTATGTGAGGAACTTTCTATGCACGCTTTTCTTTTCGAAGATAGCTGCAAATTCACAATATTCCTTCATATACTCCCAAACTTTCAGATATACATTGAACCAATTAAAAAGTTGGACATCATCTGTCATCATTTGATATCTCAGCACGTAATGTGATTGAGGCTCAAAAGAATTTACCGTTATGTTTCTTGTTGTACATAGTATAGCCATAAGTTTTGTCAGTCAAGCAAATTTTTATTTCTCACTAAGTAATAAACCAAATCAATCGAAAAGTACACAATTAGAAAAAGGAAACATAGAGCTTTCATTCAGCCATTATTCAAGATGGCCGCCGCTAGCAGCTATGCAGGCCCAAATTGTGTAAGGACATGCATTGATCGCTTCACGCACGGTATGAAGCGGGATTTCTCGAGCTGCACGCACAATGCTAACCTTCAAACTCTCCAAATCGATGAAAGTTCGATTGCAGGCAGTCTCCTCTAGCCTAGCCCAAAGGCTGTAGTCCAGAGGATTCAAATCTGGGCTGCCTGAGGCCCACTCATCTGCGGTTATGAAGTTAGGAACATACGCCGCTAACTACTGCTGAATTATCTTTGTGAGCGGAGGCCGAGTCCTGCTGGAAGCACCACGGCTTTCCAGCGAATAAAGATTGACTCAATGGCTCGACTACATCCTCTCACATTTTTTCGTACACGCTCGCATTGATTTTGAGCCGGCCTCGCAAAAATGAATATCAGTTACACCATGATATGAGACGCCCCGCCATACCCAGGACAGAAGTCGGATGGTGACGACGTTGGACCCGCAGAGCATTTTCTTTGGCTTGATAACAATATACTTGATCATTTCGTTGGTTGAATTTTTCCTCGATGTTAAACATTTTATCATCTGAAAATAGAATTTTGCGATATTTTTTATCGGGAAATCGCTGCAGAAGAGTAGCACACCGAGTTCGTCGTATTTCCTTAAATTTTGGCGTTGACATATGGCTAACGCACTACCGGTACGCACCGACACTGAAATCTTCTCGGAAAATACGACTCATACTTCAAGTTGAAACGCCGATTTCCGCCAACATTCGGTTCTACTTGCGGAGAGGATTGCAACGAACATGCTCACGCACAGTATGCACAACATTCGGGCGACGTACCTCCCACATTGATGAAACGCAATAATCGCGATTCTTTTTTCGTAGTTACCGAACTTCATCGTGTTGTCGTTCACGCGCTACTAAACTTCGGCACCTAAAAGTCAGACGGAAGTGGAGTATGTTTTGACGGAAGTGGGCCATGGTTAGGTACAAACAAGGCAACGTTTACTGTTCATCACGCAATAAAAAACGTTAAAGAAAGTGTCTACGTTTCTCACATACAGGTGGTGGTTCTGCAGCTAATTACTGAAAATTATAGTAATATACTATTATTAACTTCATTCGAAGAAGTACCGGTATGGAAGGTATTTCGGAGCCTAGCCAACATATAATGACAGTCTCTTAATTTTTTTCAGATTTTTCGGTTGGGCAGTTTCTGAGAATGGTCCCGTTAAATAAATGATCACTTTCGACCCTCGAACTCCTCGCCTTTCCAACAAACGTTAAAATTAAGACCTGCTTCGGAAAGTACTAACCGAGACCGTTCATTTGATACCCCCTTTTGCATTGATGCAACTTACTGTATGTTTTGTTACACACAGAACCTTAAAAACGAGTTGAATATCCTCAAGAGGTCCTTAATAAGAGAGAAGGGTTTTGGAAAACCGTTATTTTTGATGCCGAGTCTAAATTCAACATTTTCGGTTCCGATGACCTGCAATTGGTGTTGAGAAGGGTGGTCATTAGAAGTTCGTAATATTGAGTCAACAGTTAAACACGGCGGTGGCAGCATCATCATGCGCGATCCTATGGCGTCTAAAGACGAGGATTACTGCATATAAACCAAGAAAACGCCGCTAAAATAGATTAACTTGACATACCAAGCCAGTACAAGTCAACCACGATTGCTATATTAGGCTTGTTATCTGATATAATGTTAGGTCATTAAAATGATCCAAAGCAGGCAAGCAAGGTCATTAAGGAATGAGTCCTTTATAATGTCAAGTGCGTGAGCAAGGAGTCAAAATTTACACACTTAAAGTAAGACAGCGGAAATTGCCCAACCCAAAAATCTGAAAGAAATCAGAAAGGTGTGCTTAGAAATCTAGGCCTCCAAATATATCCCATTTCGATACGTGCTCAAATAAACTTACTAATAGTATATTACGAACTTTTAGAAATTTACAGGAAAACCCCCCTTAAATTCATCCTAGGACTACCAAATTTCGCACCAGCATAAAAGACAATATTTCTTATGCACATGCCAGTCTGGCCATTAATACCAAAGATATAGTAGTTCAAACTTAGCAAACTTAGAAATTAACTGAAAAGCCCCCCTTCAATTCATCCTCCAGCATAGAGAGCAGTATCGTGTATACGCATGCCAAGTTTCATGAAAATTCGGCTATTAGTGTCAAAGATGTAGCAGTTTAAACTTATCAATTTTGTGCGAATTAACTCCATCCTAAGTCATGAAAATAAGATACGGACGTCATAATTAACGAGAATAATTGACATTCGAGTGAAATATTAAAATTCCATTCATGAAGAATTTAGTTCTCCCTAGCCCATTTTTGTATCTGTTGTAGATTAAATTTCTCACATTTACTAATAATATTAAACTCGGAGTATGAAGCGTATGAGGGGGACTATTATCAATACAGTCCTTTCCATCAAAATATTTATTTAAATCGCTTTCTAAAAATAGAGTCCAATGAAATTTTTAACTATGTGACACGGAACTCATATCTTCTTCTTTTTCTTCAGCCTTTGTCCCGTTCACAAGCGGGGTCGGCTCGAAGTCATCGATTTCATCATTTGGCTCTATCGAATGCCTGATCTGGATGTAATCTCGACGCTTTTAAATTCTCATCCAACGTATAAGGCCACCGTTTTTTCGGCCGGCCTTTTGGTCGCTTACCATTGACTTGGATGTTCAGACCAATCTTGGCAAGTGAGTTCTCGTTAGCGCGAATAATGTGACCATACCATCGAAGACGCGTCTCGCGCAGTTTTTCCACGATCGGCGCAACCCCATGTCGATTGTGGATATTCTCATTTCAGACGTGATCAAAACGTATCACGCCACCAGTCCAATGCAACACCTTCGTCCCCATTATCGCAAGACGCCGTTCATTGTCTTTTATAGTCGGCCAACACTCAGAACTATAGAGAGCGGCAGACGGAGGACATTGCAGTAAATTTAAGATTTGAGACGTGCGCTGATACGTCGACCACAAAGAACACCAGTTGTGGAATGCCACTTCATCCAGGTTGCGTTAATGCGTGAAGCAATTTCATTACGCAGTTCTCCATTTGCTGAGTTCTGACAATGGCAGTAACCTGCCCCTCCAGCCATTTAAATCGTTCAGTTCTGGCAATGGCAGTAATCTGCCCAGAACTGAGGTATTTAAATATCTCGGGTCAATGCTATCAGCCAATGGAGAACTACGTTATGCTCCTCACATAGGGAAACACAAAACCTTTTATACCTGAAACGTCAAGCTTCCGGTTTCCCGACTTGTTTTGTATTTGCATACGTTAGAAAACTCCATTAACAATAATCACTTACAACACCGTTCCAAGTAAGGAGCTGCCGCTCCAGCATTTTACGTTACTCTTTGCTACGTCTTTACAAATGTCCATCTAACTTCGAGAATATTCTTCGAATTAGCATGAAATTTTTTGTGTGTATACTTAAATATATGGACATTACGAAAATCAAATAAAAAAAATCAATTTCTTCAAAATCCTAACTAGATATAATCGCTTAAGGGAGGTTTTCAGGTATATTTCTAAAATATAGTAATATTCTATTATTAAATCTTACAAAAATAACGTAGCTGCCACTATATGGTGCCTAGGACTCAAATAGTGCATTAGTATGTTTATTATATATTTTTTAGAAATTGCGTTCATCCTAGAATCATATGATTCTGCAGTGATGATATAACTGACAAGTTTGGTGGAAATCGCATTATCACTAACAAAGTTTTAATAGGTTAAAATTGTCACTCTTGTGCAAATTGATTGAAATCTAATACTGAATATTATGATCAAACTAAAGTGAATAGTCTGGCATACTAAATGTATAAACTTTACGGGCTAGGTCTCAATAGGACACATGTCTACTGAAATATATAAGAAGTAGACCAAACCTTTCATACCACCGTGCGCGTCCAACTTCCGGTTTCTAGACTTTTATCTCTATTTCTGAATTTTTCAAAAACATTTACATACCTGCCTTTGCTTCGTGCGTTCATTTTTTCTGTAACGCTATGGACGAATATTACTGTGGCTGACTGTATTATCCAACTCTTATATATAAAAATCAATTGCTGTTCGTTAGTCTTGCTAAAACTCGAGAACGGCTGAACGGATTTATCTTATCTTGGTTTTGAAATGTCCGTGGAGGTCTAGGGAAGGTTTAAAAGGTGAGAAAAATTCGAATAATTGCCGGTAAAACCCTAAAAACAGCACTTTTCTTCTTCACATATAAACGTTTTTTTCTAAATAAAATTTAGAGTCAATTTGAACTTTATTGATATTCAATAAAGTTCAATCACTCACTGTGTTCATCGGACCACATATTACAGCTATGAAACGCACAAATTTTTTAACGCAACTAGAAATATTTGACAACCAAGTGACAATCTTTTATTTCTAAAAAGACAAAAGACATCAAATGTTTCACACCTCAGAACATGTTGTATTGGAAAATAGAATTTCTGTTTTTAGTATTTTTGTTTCTCACCGTTTAAACCTTCTCTGAATTTCCATAAATATTTCAAGACCAAACTAGACTACCTAGACCTAGACTAGATATTAAGTTTTGTTACAAATTAAATTTCTGAACGCAGCGATAATATTTGACATTAGATTTGACAACCAACTAATATGTCAATCCATCCTGTTGCACTTTAGAACACGGAAAAAAGTATTACGATATTGCGTTACGATATCTATGAGTGCGCGAGAACTATCTTTACTTTGGCGATCGTTTGTGATAGTGACATTCCAGGTAATGTGCTCTTTTTTTTGATATTTTGTGATTGTGACACTTTATTGCTAAGTGAGCGAAAAATTTTCTCACTTTCATTATTTACAATTTACAATGCCGAGGAGAAGACGACCTGACTTAGGTCGTCGCAGTCAATCAAATGTGCGAAGAGCTAGCTCACGTGCTAGCCGCACTGATAACCAGAGAGACAGATCAAGAAATTAGTCGTATTGCTATGTCAGAATTGCGTTATTTAGTGAGTAATAATGAAGTAGATAGGCTTAGAATGCAACGAGTTCGTGCACATCAAACACAACAACAGCAATCACGACATAATGAAATTGATCGAATCCACAGACGGAATGCTTCACAATATGCTTTTTTATTAAATACGGATTCGGTTTGTTTGTTTTAAAATTATTTTATACAAAAGTTTAGGTCTTTTATTTATCGATTGAGGCAGTACGAAGTCTGTCGGGTCAGCTAGTTATCAATATTTTTATTTGAAAATAAAAAGCACAATTTTTTGATAGGTAAACATTATTATGTATGTATTTTTATGTATACAATTTACTACACATTCTTCTCCAAGCAAAGAGCATGGAGCCGACCTTTGGCTGGGGCGACAGCATATAAAAATAGGGTTTTGTAACAACGGCAATGAGAAGAATTAATTGATTTATTTAGAGAAAAAGGGATGAAAAGGGAAGGAAAACACCCTTGGCCAGCATTGTTGGTATGGCGGCGATATTTCATTTAGGAATCGAACGTGCATTGTTTGGCAATCTAATCGCTCTATTTACGCGGTTGGACGGCCGCTAGTCATTTCGATAGCCACGACACCTAACCGCGTCTGGCGGTTAGTCGTGGCGGTCAACCGTCTAGGCTGCTGTCCACAAGTGCACATGACCCCTTAGAGAATCTTTTGGGGGGACTTGCGCACTTTTTGGCGCCACTTGTAGCTCTTGCTCTCCTTACCAGCTGGGCAACATTCATTAATAACTTCGACATGTACGGAAGAGATGGGGAGCTCTTCTACACTAATTTAGTATGAAAACCAAAGTTTATTCGCACATACACATTACACATATTTCCAGACATTGCCCTGGGTGTGGGATCTTATTATATTATATCGCAGTCACTTGCGAGTACTTTTTCTCTCGGCAAATATTCCCTCTCATTAGTTAATACCATGCATAGCAACACTGCAATTCAGTGGGGTATACTACACAGGGTGTCCCGATTATAATAGTACAAATTTTAAAGGTGGATAGTACCACTTCTTCCTTCCCAAAAAAATTACAATTTCACACTCCCTCAAACGTTTAATCCCAGATTTGACACCATTTTCCGAAACTACATAAAATTTCTTATAAATAGATACTTTTTCAATTGCAAAGGTCATCATCCTTTCGAAGATATAACTGTTTAAACTTTAAAGAAATTTCAAAATCGATTTTTCATCTAAAACTCAATATGCATTATTGTAACGGCACTTTAAGCTTATAAACCTGCAAAGTTGATAAAAGTTGCCCGATTACGTTAGCTTTCAAATGACATGTAAAAATGATGAGTTTTAGTTATGGACAATTTTGCAATGGTCACGCTTGTTGACAGTATTCGCGAAAAACGCTGTAACTCTGTAACGGTAAAAGATAGAGTGCCCATTCCAAGGACCAATTTTCCCCAAATAAGTGGTACAATCCCCTATTAAGATTTGTACCATTCTGAACAGGACACCCTGTATATTTAACCTGTCGTCTTTCTAATCTCGCTTTGAGTTGGAGCAAATGAGGGGGGGGGGGGGATTGTGTGATTCAAAACAAAATTTGTAGAACCATTTTCAGTTGTAACTAAACGATTGCGTTGAGAGGTCGCCAGCTATCTTTGCGTCAAGGTAGAAAAATGAATTTCTTTGACGAGGAATCAGTGCCACCCGAGTGGATCAATTCAGACTTTCTGAAGGAAGTTCTCGAATTTAATGGAGAGCTGAAGGGTGTTTCGGTAATTAAATATTAATTTAATTACATCGCACAACTTGAATCAACCACCTGTGCTTCTATACATTTTGTATTGTAAAATTGCACTTGTAACAGCTGGAATCAGTGAAATGAGTTAAAACCACACAAGGACAGTGAAGTGGTCATTTGGTAATAATCATAAAAAGATCTATCGTTTAGTGTCATAGCTTCTTTTCGATCTTTTGCCAAATGTAATTCCATCTATCTTTTTCCCATTACATTATTGAAATTATGAATTTACATACGAATATATCAGAAACAGAAAGGGGGTATTTTACTCAATGGCGACAGTTATTATTGATAAGATTAGATTATTATTGATTACGTCGAACTTGTCGCTTTTTTTGTAGTTGTACGAAGTATCTTTGGCCTGCCTAAACTTGTGTCCATTTGATACAAATTAGCAGTCTTGTAACTGATGTCATGGGCGATAGTCCAGGATTTGAGCTGGGAGGCTCGCAAAACTCAGTACTTACTGAAAATGAAATTTAAATTATGCAACTAAATATTAGATTTAACATCATCGTATCGCCAGAAAATCTTAAAAATTTACTTTTCCAATTTTTTCAAGAGCCGCTTTATCTACGCTAATAGATTCTGAAATTTAAAATTTTAATTTAGTTTAGTTTAATGGGGGAGGCCTCTGCTTTGCCATTTTACTATCTCCGTAAATCTCCTATTCGATGACTTCCCACTTGCAGCGTTCACAGGCTTTTGCGAATCTGAGAACATTCTCCAAGGTCAGAGAGTGCGCAGATTCTTCATTGAGGAAAACTTTGCTGAAGTGTCTTCGTCTGGGATTTGAGCATCCCGAACAGCTGCATCTGAAGTGCAGGGCGGTGTCTTCCTCCTGCTCACACTGGGTGGATATAACCGAAACCACCACCCCATCTTTTCTATATGGTAGTTTAAGGTGCAACCTCCAGTGATATTTAAACACCCTGACACCCACATGAGAAACGTATCGTTCAGTCGGCCAAGTTTTAACAGCAACCGGTGGTAACTCGGCACGAACCTGCTGTTGTTGATAATACTGACCGACTATTCGAATGTTGCGACCCCGCTATTTTTCTCGCAAGCTCTCCCCATGAAATAACATATATCTCCGCCTGTCTGTCCGTCTGTCTGTCTGTCTGTCTGTCGGTCACACGCATTTTTCTCGGAGACGGTTATAGCGATTGACACCAAATTTGGTAGAAAGGTGGGAACTGTGAACGCTCACGCATACAGAGAATTACATCCTTTTACGTCGAATTTAAGGGGGGGTCCCCATACATGCAAAACGGGGGTGTAAATTTTTTTTTCATCAAATATAGTCATGTGGGGTATCAAATTAAAGGTCTCGATTAGTACTTTTCAAAGCCAAGTTTTGACATTCGTTGGAAGGGTGGGGAGCGCCGGGGGTTGAAAGTGATTACTTCTTTAAGGCGGCCATTCTCAGAAACTACCAAACCGAAAAATCTGAAAAAAATCAGGAGGCTGCCACTATATGGTGCCTGGGCTCCGAAATACCTTCCATGCCAATATCTGTTTAAATAAAGTTAATAATAGTATATTACTACAATTTTTTGTAATTGGTTAGAAACCCCCCTTAAGTTCATCCTAGTACCATGAAATTTTGCAGTGATATAGGCTATAATATAGAGCATGATCTTACTAAGTTTGGTGGAAATCGCACTATTACTAACAAAGTTATAATACCTCAAATTTGTTGCTTCTTTAAAAATTGAAGACTATGAATGTCAATATCACCCGAAAGTGGATACTCTCACATAATATATGGATATATTACGTGCTACATACTAAGAAATACACAAAACCTTTCGTACCTGAAGCGTCCAGCTTCCGGTCTCCCGACTTGTTTGTGATTACGGGAGAGTATGTTCAATCAAAATGTGTCCGCGGTATTTCTAGCAGAAAGTCTTCTGAATTAAAATTCAATACCGTCTCTGCCACTAGTGGACATTTTTTAATCAGCAAATATTGATATTTCGTGAATAACTTGTTCCCTCCTTCAGTGCGCGGTGTATACTGGTTGATATAAACAAAAATTGCAAGTTATATACTTTTGATACTAAAGAACTCCAGATACCCCGGTTTTGGACCGAAGTCCATCAATTCGATATCTTTAAAAGCTCTCTGGCGTCCTGACCTACGCTATCACTCCATCTCAGGTAGGGTCTGTCTCGTCTTCTTTTTCTACTATCGATATTGTCCTTATAGACTTTCTGGGCTGGATCATTCTTATACATAAGGGTTAGGTGACCCGCCCGCCACAACCTGTTGAGCCGGATTTTATCCACGACCAGACGGTCGTAGTATCCCTCATAGATTTCGTCATTTTGTAGGGTACGGCTACGCATGATAGGGCATCCCCTTGTCTTAGACCGCTGTTGATGTTATATGGTCTCGAGGGTGAACATGCTGCTTTTATCTGGGCTCGCACATTGGTCAGGGTCAGCTTAGTCAGTCTTATCAATTTCGCGGTGATACCGAATTCTCTCATGGCCGTGTATAATTTTACCCTAGCTATCCTGTCATAGGCGGCCTGGAGTGAAGCCTCTTTGGTATGGGCCAATGATGTTTTGGGCGTATGAGGCTATCCGGCCTAATAAGATAGCGGAGAATATCTTATAGATGGTACTCAGGAACGTGATACCTCTAATATTGCTGCACCGTGTGATATCTCCCTTTTTATGTATGAGACAGATAATGCCCCGTTGTTAGTTGTCAAGCATTGATTCGCTGTCCCATACCTTGAGCACAAGTTGATGAACCGCTTGGTGTAACTGGTCGCCTCCATATTTAACCAATTCGGCTGTAATTCCATCGGTTCGTGGCGACTTATGGTTTCTAAATCAATCATCAAACACTCAACCCATCGCTCCAATATGCCCATTCTGTCGGAAATCAGATTTCCCTCTTTGTCTCGGCAGAATGAGCATCGATCTGTATAAGGCTTCGTCTTGCTGACTTGATGCTAAAACTTCCGCACCTTCTACGGTTGCTCCCCGTACTTTTCTAATTCACAGACCTGTTGGTTCTCCCAGGCTAGCTTTTTCCGTCTGTGAAATCACTTCTCCGCTCGCCGGAGTTCGTGATAATTTTCTGCGCGTGCTCGCCTTATTTGAGAATGGAACATTACTCGGTATGCAGCATTCTTCCGTTTCATTGCTAGCTTACATTCACCGTCGAAACAACCGTTCCACCTTCTCTGGCGGCTGAGGCCCATATGTTTGTGGCCGTATCAATAATAACGCTCTTCAGGTGGTTGTGAAGATCATTTGCTGATGCTTCATCTCCTATGTTGACTGCAGTTATTGCGGCATCTATCTCCCCTTTATAGGTGTTGTAGAGAACTTTGCTGTCGATGGCTTCAATGCTAACTCTCACCTGATTGTCAGAGGGATTGCAGGTGGTGTTGTTATTCGAGTCCGGAGCATCATGCCTACAAGATAGTGATCCGAGTCTATATTGGCCCCCTATATGTTCTGACATTTATCAAGACTGAGAGATGGCGGCGTTCAACAGCACGTGATCAATTTGGTTAAAAGTGGTCCCATCTGGAGAGACTCACGTATGTTTGTCGGCCGCTTTCCCCGCAGACCAGGTACTTGCAACAACCATTTCGTGCGAGACTGCTGACTGAATAATTCGCAGTCTGTTATCATTAGTATCCCAATGTAAGCCGACCTATCGCCTGAATACGGGCTAAGTCCCTACTTGACTGTTGAAATCTCCAAGTATGATTTTGATATCATACTTGGGACACGCTTCGAGAGTCCGCTCAACTGCCTCGTAGAAGTATCCTTCTTCGACTCTGCAGTCTCTCGGAAAGGGAGAGTGCATAACCTTCCGCTTATATTTTCAAAGCCGAAAACGGCAGGTTTTATTTTTCGACTGACTAAGAAACCTACTCCGAGCACATGGTTTACAGGATGGCCGCTTTAATATAAGGTGTGGTGAGTCTCTTGCAATGCTGCTACATTAGCCTTGTACTGGGACAGCTGTATCGGCTAGCTGTACAGGGAACGCACGTTCCATGAGAAAATGCGCAAATCGTTATTCCGTTGTCGTTGCCGAGTTCGTCGTTTTAAAGTCCATCCTGTCCGAGGCTCCTTTTGTGGCTTCGTAGCATTGGTTTTTCGTGTAGGGTTGTCGGCCCTACCCAACCCCCAACCCGGAAGAAAGGCCAGTTGGTACAATTTGTCCCGTTTTTAAGCGCGGGAAACTTGCCTTCGTCCTTCTCGCCTGCAGTTTTTCATTAAGAAAGAACCACATGGAGGTGGAGATAGGGTTTGGTAGTAGAGCTGTTGGTGTTGGTTCATCAGGCGTTTCCCAGGTTTTATGCTCCATCGTGGGTACCAATCCACGTTTCGCTCTGGGACCTATATTACCCTTTAACCGCGCACATACAAATTTCACATATTATATCGTTACGTTTCTTGCTTTTTGTATTATTTATAGAACAATTCCTTCATCTGGTACAAATTCGAGGCGTACATTAATACGACACGATCTGTTCTAACTTGAGAACTAGACTGACTCCGTGGGTGGATCTCCGGTCCTTTTAGCATGCAAACACATTGCTAGAAAACTACTATTTAACTAAGTAAGAGGACCAATGCTTCACGCCTCTGCTAGTGAGCAATTTTTATTTCGCAATAAGTTGGAACCTTTTTTCTGTTAGCCAGAGAGTTCACACACCTCTATCGCAATCTTATTTTGTCATCCGCGGAAGACGCATCTTTTTGAACAAGATTCCTTTTCTTTCGTCCCCCTTACAAATCTGCCGGCCGGTGAAATTCATTCGTTTTTATGCCTGGTTCTAGCTCAGCACAAATGCTCGTTGCAATCAATGTTGGCATTGCTTTTGTTACTGCAAAGGCGCCCATAATTTTCCACCCTGCCCTATCCACCGGGGATTGTTTATAATTTCCTATGTAGAAGGGTTCACACATATATACACTTTCTTACATACGTCATATATCTTACCGCCCGCGCAAAAAAACTCAAAATTTTGTTTCGATCTATCCACTCTCCAAATTACATGTTTGGTCTTAAAATCTGACCTCTGTCCTCCATCCTCTGTCTTCTGTCCTTTGTCTTCTGTCCTCTAACCTCTGTCCCCTGTCCCCCTACTCTTTTCTCTGTCCTCTGTCCTCTGTCGTATGTCCTCGGCCCCCTGTCAGCTGACCTCTTATCTCTGAACTCTGTCCTGTTCTTCTCTGTCCTCTGTTCTTCTCTGTCCTCTGTCCACTGTTCTCCGTCCTCTTTCTCCTGCCCTCTCTCCTCTCTCCTCTATCCTCTGTTTTCTATCTTCTGTCCTATACCCTCTGCCCTCTATCGTCTGTCTTCTGTCCTCCATAGAGCGACACGATATGTATTCACTACGCCTAAAATTACTGAAGTTTAATTTCTCTTTCGCAGATTGACGAATATGAAACCGCTCCAGCAGTTGGTCCCAGTGACCATTTTGCAAGCATCATGTTTCGAACGAAAATCACTTATTCAACGGACGAGAAGAAGGGTGAGAAATGTTCCGTGATCATTAAAGCTATGCCAACTGTGCCAGGCATGAAGTTGGATTTTGTTACGAAGAACGATTTGGATTATTTCGGGACGGAAATTTTCATGTATTCAAAAGTACTAGGAAGGTGCGAGGAGATATTGAAAAATGCAGGCTACACTGATAAGCTGGTAGCAAAGTAGGAGATCTCATTTAGTGACCCTATGCATATTTGATACAGATAACATTTGATTCTCTAGGATCTTGTATTACTCAGAAGAGCCAAGAAAAGTACTTGTTTTTGAAGATCTGAAAGAGCTTGGGTACGCCATGCCTACAAGAATGCTTCCCAACGATGAGGAAGCAAAGATTTTCTTCAGTAAACTTGCGCAATATCACGCAGCCGTGTTTAAGCTAGAAAGTGAGGTAAGTTCTCTTTATGGCACCACCCCCAGAAGCCCCTAATTTTGACAAATTGGTATCATCATCAGGGTCATGAAAATATGAAACGCAGAGGAACCATGTTCAATGCGCCGTACATGATGCCTTTTGACGGAATTTCAGCTCTGTGCGAAGCAGTTCGTACTATTCCTGGTTACGAAACTATCGCAGAGAAACTGAGTCAAATTTCGCAAATGAAGTTATTTGAAAAATGTAAGCAAACTTTAAACATTCCCGGCTCGTATAACCTTCTTAGCCATGGTGACTTCCATGTCAGAAATATGATGTTCAAAAATAATAAAGAGGGCGCAGTTGAACAAGCTGTTCTGGTAAGGATATAATTTAAATTTTGGTATATTTTCAATATTTTCTGCAATTTTTGACATCTTCATCTTTTATATTTCAGGTCGATTTCCAAATGTGCAACTGGGGTTCCCCTGCATATGACTTAATTGACATCGCAGCCGTTATACCGTATAGTAAGCGGGAGAAACTCTACAAGTTGTACTTCGACACATTCACCGATATATTGGTGAAATCCGGATTTGAAGGAACTTTACCTACGTATGAGCTTTTTCAGAAGGAAATGAAGAGATATCAACATTTTGGTAATTACATTAATTATATTACTTCTTATTTAGACACATAATGAGTATAATATTGTTCGGTTGATACGAAACCTCAAGCACTGCAACGTTGTTCAAGACCGGACGCTTTAAACCACTTGAATGGGATACATGTGGCAATGCCACGCCATGGGCATGTAGAAGACAAGCCGCACAAAAAATATTGGCATTTCCTCTGTCCTCTGCCCTCTGTCCTCTGTATTTTGTTCTTTGTCCTCTGTCCTCTGTTCTCTGCCCTCTGTTCTCTCTCCTCTGTCCTCTGTCCCCTATCCTCTCTCCTCTGTCGTGTGTCCTCTGTCTACATTTCCGGAACCTGGTTTTATGAGGGTCGCACAAAATGAGAAGGCCTTAGAGACTTTGATATTGCACGCTAGAAATCACCTTAGAAGTCTAGTAATGAATACCAGGGACCAAATCCTCACTGAAATATTTGTGGGGTTGGACATCGTACTGGACAATGTTGTAATCCTTGTCGACATTGAAAACGGAGAGGCTTTTGATAAGGGGACATTTGTACCGGCCTTAGGAGGATGGTCCTCGTTAAGGATTGGATGCACAATTTGAGGGGAGGACTTTTTATTCTTAAATGAATTTATTAATTCGAACTTTGATCATTGAATTCAGCAGTTTAACAAACACATTCATGAGAGCAGTTGGGCGGTAACTAGTCAAAAAATAATAGACCACTGTTCATCCGGACTAAAATTGCACCGGATGAGGATTAGACCCTGTAACAAAGCAGAGAACGTTTCTGGCGCTAACCAGAGTACATAGTGAAGAAAATTTGTAGCATTCGATCTGGTCCTGAATCGCTTATACTCGGTTTGATTCCTTTTGAAGAAAGTCTTGAGCTCTAGGGACCACCAAGTCTTGGTCTGACTTTGGTAATTTGAAATAGGTCTACTTGAAACAGCTATTTCACGCTTCATTATGCTAGTTAAAATGGGGATATCTGCTTGTGGGCCCCCCTGGTCTGAAACTTCAAACTTTTGGTGTCAATTTTAAATTTTAGAACTATACTAAGCACATGAGTTGAGATGCAAATGGAACTGTGCTGGCTGTTGGATTAGAGCATTGGCTAGCGGAATTAGCAAGATTAATGTCTAAAGCCGAACCTAATTGGTTGAGGATACACGGTGGGTTAAAATAAATGGACAACCCATTACTGAGAAAACTAAAAGAGGAGTTGAAGACAGCTATATCGAAACTCATCCTTTTGCCCTTACTGAGATAGCCACCAAGATTTTTGGATCTACCGTTTTAATCCCGAGTGATGAGGACGTTGTTATATCTGTCACAGAAAGAGAGAAGCCTACTGAGGGCCTTATTGAACTCCGCGTTAGAGATCCTGGGAGAAAACTAGACTGAAACAATAACAAAATTAGTCGTGAGGTTGAGAGTCTTAGCTATGACAATATCCTGATCTGAAACAGTTGATTTGAAGAAAAGAAATTAATGTTTCTCGCCTGTCATGTAATTTTCATCGTTTTCCAGTGCATCCTATATTATACAGGGTGCGGCAGCATAACTTCCTTTTTTCAAAACTCAATAAAAACTATTGTATGCATCGGAAAATATTTATTTATTTTATATAATATAGGTACATGTCTAAAGTTTTTATTTACATTGTTTTGAAGATCAAATCTGTTAGGTGACGTCCTCCATTCTCCATACATTGCATAAACCGATTTCTGGCGTTTGTCATGACTCTTGTTAGCATAGCAGGTTTTATGTTGGCAATTTCTTCTTGGATGTTGGTCTTGGGGTTCTTGGACGGTTCACATAAACACGGGATTTCAAAAAACCCCATAGAAAAAAATCACAAGGAGACAGATCGGGAGAGCGTGCCGGCCATTCCAAATCGCCTCTAATTGAGATAAGGCGTTATGGAAAGTGTTCCCTCAAAACAGCCATCGATGCTCTTGAAGTGTGTGCTGTTGCACCATCTTGTTGGAACCAAGTGTCCCCCAAATCCAAATTTTCTAGCCGTGGGAAAAACAAATTCTGTAGCATGTTTACATACCGGTCCGAATTCACTGTCACTGTAACCTCATTTTCCTCAAAAAACCAGGGACCAATAATTCCAGCTGAGGAAATTGCACACCACACTGTGACTTTGGGTGAATGCAAAGGCTTTTGATGCAATTCTCGAGGGTTGGTGTCAGCCCAGTAGCGCATGTTTTGTTTGTTAACCGACCCACACAAATGACAATGGGCTTCATCGCTAAAAAAACAATAGCACCCTCGGGAACGACATCAAGAAGAAGCAAACACGCGTTCATCCGAGAATTGAAGTCACGTTCTGAAAGTTCCTGCACTATCGCCATCTTATAGGGATGAAAATGAAGATCATCACGAAGAATTCTTCTCACAGAACAATCGGATAGTCCAAGGGCAAATGCGTGTTTGCGCGCAGAACGCCGTGGCGATCGCAACATTGACGCTCTCACTGCTCCAATGTTGTCAGGTGATCTAACGGGCCAAGGGACTCCAGTTCTTCCTTTTGTCGCACTTGCAGTTTGTCTGAATGTAGTGACCTATGTAACAATTGAATTGTGGTCTGGGACGGGAGCCAACGGGGCTAAATTAAAGCGATTCCGAAATGCACGCTGTGTTGCAATAACCGAACATCCGCTTGAAAAGTAAACCTCAACGGCAAAGGCACGCTCCTCACTATTCCAAAGCATGATGGCGACTGAACCGTGTCGGGACAAAACTTTACAGTATCCCCTCTTGAACGAGACCACTAGCGCCCCGCTATGACATCAACTAACTGAGTGGCGCGCATTTTAAAAAAGGAAGTTATGCTGCCGCACCCTGTATCTGCATAAATTTCTTTATTTTTATTACCGTTTTTCCACCCGAACTTAAACACAAGCTATTTTCTGAATTATTTGAATAATCCTATTAATTGTTTATTCCAGACCTCCAATTTTTATGTATTTCAACAATTGCCATGACCTTGGATACTGCGAAAGCAGACCCAGCCGAGATGATGAAGCTTATGTTCAACAAAGAGATTGTTCTGCAAGTTTTCAAACAACCGAAATATCTTGCATTCGTAAAGGAGTTATTGCCAGTTCTATTGGAGGAAGGTGTGCTCGATGAAATAATACAATCAAACTAAATAAAATCAATTTACATGTGCATGTATTACAAGAATTGTACTATTTTTCTACTAATTAAATAACTGGGCAAGCAGAAAAGCGTACATTTTTTTGAAAATCACCGCAATGGTAGAATCCTTTGAAACTGACAGGAGTTATAATGTCCGCTGGCCTCATAACTCACGGAGTTTTCTTCCCACTCCTTTATCCTAAATTTCCAGTTCCTTTGCTTTCAAATTGAATCCATTATTATTAGAATTTATTTTCTTCAAAATAAGATCAAAGGGTAGTATAGGTCCCAGGGTCAAACATGGATTGGTACCCACAATGGAGCATAAAACCTGAGAAACGCCTGGTAAATCAACACCAACTCTACTACCAAACCCTAACTCGAACTCCGCGTGGTGATCGCTGGGAGCTCTTTCTTAACGAAAAGCTGCAGACGGAGAAGGATGAAGGTGAGTCTCCCATGCCTAAAAACGGGACAAAATGTACCAACTGGTCCTCCAATTTGGGGATTGGGCAGGGCTGACAACCCTACACGGGAAACCGATGTTACGAAGCCACGGAAGGAGACTGGGATAAGATGGATGTCAAAACAACGAACCCGACAACGACAACGCATTAACGATTTGCGCTCCCTGTACAGACCGATTGCTGCTCAGCAGCTAGGCGATACCTTGTGCCAATATAGGGCTGATGTAACAGCGTTGCAAGAGGTGCGATGGACAGAGACCGGTTTTCCGGACAAGAGCCACTACACCATATATTACAGCGGCCATCCAGAAAACCATGTGCTCGGAGTAGATTTCCTAGTCAGCCAAAAATTGAAACCTGCTGATATCGGCTTTGAAAATATAGGCGAAAGGTTATGCACTCTGCGCTTGTGAGACAAGTTTAAAAATATAAGCCATATAAACGTTCACGCCCCTACAGAGGAGACTGCAGAGGCAGTTGAGCGGACCCCCGAAACCAACCCCAACCCAAGTATGACATCAAAATACGAGTAATACTTGGAGATCTCAACAGTCAACTAGGGACGGAATCCGTATTCAGGCGATATGTCAGCTCCAATAGCTTACAATGGGATACTAATTATAATGGACTGCGGATTATTCAGTTAGCATCATCGCACGAAATGGTTGTTGGAAGTATCGGGTTTGCGGGGAAAGCGGCCCACAAACATACGTGAGCGTCTCCAAATGGAACCACTTCCAACCAAATTGATTACCGCCAATAATTCAGCAGGATAAAGCCTTATACACCTCGATATTCATCCTGCCGAGACAAAGAGGGAAATCTAATTTCCGACAGAATGGGCATATTAGAGCGATGGGTTGAGTACTTTGATGAACTACTGAACAACCACAACATCGGCGAGTTGGAGGTCCCGCCAACTGAAGACGATGGACAAATAATGCCACCATCAAGTATAGAAGAAACAGTCTGTTCAACTCATCGGCTTAAAAATCATAAGTCGTCAGGAGCCGATGGAATTACAGCCGAATTAGTTAAGTATGGAGGCGACCAATTACACCAAATGGTTTATTAGTTTGTCCTCAAGGTATGCACAGGCGAGGCACAGCGAGTTAATGCCTAACAACTGGCAAAGAGGCATTATATGTCGCATACATAAAAAGGGGGATTTTTTTTTTTTTGTGCGTACACGGAGATGGAAAATCTTAGAAAGACACGTCCGCCGCAGCTCCGCCGCTCGAACACCGGAACTACAGCGGGTGCGTGTGGGATTCACACCCACTAAAAACCACCCGCGGTCTCTCCAGCCCCAGCCCTACGGGACCACCATTAAGGTATTACTTCGCGGGGTAGGTTTGATCTTAGGCACTCATCCTTCTCCTATTTGCAGCTTTCCTCCTTCTTTGTTCCTTCAGCAACTCCTCCTGCATTTGGATGATTGCGGAGCCAACCGCAAGCCACTTCTCCTCGGACTCCAGCATTTCAGTAACCAAGCTCTCCGGGGTCCCGCTCCTGCCCAGCACCTGGTTTAAACTCCTTCTCTCCATTGCAAATCGTGGGCAGTGAAACATCACATGCTCTGGATCCTCCGGTATGCCATCGCATCTGGGACAGTTCGGAGAATCATCCAACCCAAAGCGGTGCAGATACTGCCTGTAGCAACCACCGTGTCCCGTGAGGAACTGGATAATGTGGTAGTTAGTCTGCCCATGTTTTCGCTCAAGCCGTCCACCGACCTTTCGTAGACTCGTCCCATCTGCGTTGCCAGAGATCAAGCGACTCTGACCTTGCCGCATTTCTACGCTGTGCATGCCCCTCCATACGTCTTCCATTGTACGAAACACTCATTTCTTTGGCCAGAATGTCAACCGGGATCATGCCTGCCACCACCAATACTGCCTCATCTGATGTGGTTCTAAAAGCACTAACCCTCAAAGCCATCCGCCGGTAAACCGAGTTCACCTGCTTCCGTCTCTGAGAGTTTGCAGGCGCCTCTGCCCACACAGGCGACGAGTAGAGCAGGATGGAGCTCACCACTCCGGCTAGCACCAACCTCCGGCAATGTTTCGGTCCACCAATATTTGGCAACATTTTTGCAAGTGCCGTGGTGGCACTGGCTGCCTTTTGGCATGCATACTCTAGGTATTCCCTTAAAGCTCAATTTGGTGTCAATTATTACCCCCAGGTATTTAATAGCCGGCTTTGATACAACCGTATGTCCACCGACCTCCACTTTTACAGTGTTATTTTTCTTGCGGTTCGTTATTAAGACCGCTTCCGTTTTCGCGTCCGCCAAGGTCAGCCCGGCCTTTTCTAGCCAGGACTTTACCGCTCTCACTGTTTCCGTTGCGTAAACCTCCACATCTTCTGGGTGTTTTGCTGCAACAACCACAGCTAGGTCATCAGCAAAGCCGACAATCGTAGTCCCCTCTGGAACGGGAAGAGCAAGCACCCCATTATACATGATATTCCACAACAGGGGACCAAGTATCGATCCCTGTGGTACCCCGGCTGTGACAATGTACTCTTTGGGGCCCTCATCCGTCCCGTACCAGAGAGTCCTCTCTGAGAGGTAGTTTTCCACCAAATTCGCTAAGTATCCGGGGACACCTATGTCAGCCAACGCCCGTTTAATTCTATTCCAGTTGGCCGAGTTGAATGCGTTTTTGACATCCAACGCCACCACGGCACAGCAGCCGCCAGAAATCAGTGCACCTTTTGCCAGGTTTACCACCATGCCAATTGCGTCCACCGTAGAGTGGGCGCGTCGGAAACCAAACTGGCGTTCCGACAAACCATTGCTGGCTTCGACGATAGGCAGGAGTCTGTTGTAGATGACTCTCTCCATCATCTTCTCCATTGTATCCAACAGGCAGATAGGACGATACGACGCTGGGTTTCCAGGTGGCTTGCCAGGCTTCGGAAGCAACACCAACTTTTGCTGTTTCCACTGGGCAGGGAATATTCCTTCTTTTAGGCACGCCTCGAAGGTGCTGGCGAAAAGGTCGGGCCTAGTATTCACTGCCAGTTTCAAAGCTCGGTTGGGGATGCCATCCAAACCTGGGGCCTTGTTGTCACCGAACCTACCACATATTTCCCGCAGCTCCTCCACAGTTACAGGCGGTATTATGCCGTCATTTAGCTGGACAACAATTTACCTTCCCCTATTTTCGTGGTGAGGGAACAGAGTGGTAACTATCTGTTTCAGGAGGCGCGGACAGGTCACCTGGGGTGATTTCCGCAGCCTTTTCATCACCACTCTGTAAGCCTCGTCCCAAGGGTTTATGTCGGCATGGTGGCACAGATTCGGATTTGAGCACCGTGGAAAACGTGTCCCCCTCGAAAGCTTTCACTGTCCAGCCAAGCATACCACCCGGCATTCTGCGAAAACTCTTTTTCGAGCTCGATCCGCCCTTGATCTCTATGCAGATTGCCTGGTGTCGCTGTGAGTATAGTCCTCACTGACATGCCAAGCAATTCTACTGGCTAAAGTAGCACTCGCGTATGTCAGGTCCACTATAGACCCCAGGCCCCTTCCCCGGAAAGTGTACGAAGACCCAACATTCGCCAGTACCACGTCCAGTTCCGCAAATGCTTCGAGAAGAACACGGACCCTGACATTAGTTATCCGGCTGCCCCATTCAAGAGCCCACGCATTGAAATCGCCTCATATTATGATCGACCAACGTCCTCTTGCATCCAAAACAAGAGCGGCAAGCATCCGCTCATACTCGACGAGTGTAGCGCTGGGTGGAGCATAGCAGCTGTAGATGTGGATGCCCTTCATCTTCGCTCTGATGAAGCCCTCCTCCGGGTGCTCCATTATTTCCTGGAAGGCTTGTTCTCCACAAGTCCACAGCGCTGCTTGGCCCGTTTGGTCTTTGACCCAAACGCTACCACCGTGGTTTCGGTATGGTTTACTTAGTATGGTCACATCGATGTTTTTCTCGCGGATGGTTTGCGCGAGTTAATCCTGTGCCGCCTCGCAGTGGTTGAGATTGATTTGTATCAACCTCATCTGCGATTTGTGCTAAGGGCTCTCCTGTATTGCGGGCACCTGCTGCTGCCTGCAATGTGCCGATGGTCCACACCCTCCTTTCCTTTACACAGTGGACAATTTGGGTCAGCTCCGCAATCCTTGCTGATATGGCCTTCCACTCCGCATCTCCTGCATTGCTTTGACCTGTCATTTGGGTTAGTGCATGCCTTCGCAATGTGACCAAAGCCAAGGCATCTAAAGCACCGTTTTAACGCCACCTGTTCCCTAAGGCGACACATAACCCAGCCTATTCTCACTCTTCCTGCGGCTAACAGTTTGAGTGCGTTCTCCACTGGTAAGCTGATGATGGCGGTTTGTGTTCCCCCATAGGCTTTCCTTAGGGTTTTCACCACTGACTCTTGCAGTCCGGCAAGATCGAACTGTTTCTCCAACGCTTCGCAGACCTCCTCCTTCGTCGTGATTTCATCTATATCTTTGCAGATTATAGTCATATCCGGCCTGCTAGCTCTGCTAGCTTCCTACTCTAAAGCCTTTCCGATTTGGCTTAAGAATTTGTCCGCGGTTACATCCTTGGATTTCTTAAGCTCCAACATAAGGTCTCCCTTCTGCGATCGTCTAATGCGGCTGACGTTGTCTCCCAAATTGGTGAGTTCGGGGCTGCCTTCACTTTCCTGAGAATGTCGGCGTATGACCCTTCGCCTCGTTTGGAAATGAAAATAACCTCCGATCTAATCTTCCTCCGATAATTTCTTTTCCGCGGTTCTACCTTCCTCCAAGCTTCCGCATCGATCCCTTTTCTCGAGGTATAAACTGCAATATTTTCACTAGCAGCTTCAGACGTACTTTTCATGAACTCCGCCTTTTTGGGAGTTGAGTCCTTTTTTCTTTTCGGGGTTTGCTGGCCTGTTGAGTCATTCAGCTTCTCGCGCAGCCTCTTTCCCGGTTTCTCTCCTTTTGTGTTTTGAACCGGCGTTACTTGAGTTGCCTGGTTCACTTTTCCAATCGGCGACTTCCCTACTCGTTCATCCTGGGCCTTGCCGTACGTCAAACGGATACCTCTTATCATGGCCCTTATATTTTGGTGAATGTTCCTGCGCTCCTTTATAAACTCACACAGCTCCATGATCTTTTTACCGAGGGCAGTAAAGACAGCTCCAGACTGATCATTACCCAAAACAACGCTCGGGTGAATCGGTGTCAGTGATTCTGCCTCATCGAAGACTCCCGCTATACGCTTCCCACTGGGGGTAACGATGGTGGGAGCTTGTACCCGTGTGGGAGGGGATCTGTGAAAAATCGAGCTCCTTCTGAACGGGTCCGTCACTAGGGCCAGTTCAAGTTCCTCCCGTACGCTTGTAACATTAGATGCCACAGTAGCCAAGGTTCCCACTACTGAGGCAATGCGGTCGTTGGATATCAACGGCCGGGAGCCCGCTTGCTCACTCCCAAAAACCGCCGGTACTGGGTTTCCGAAGCCCTGCACTGTAACTTCATTCTTCTTCTGCTCCTCCATGTTTGGTTAACTCCACACAGGCATAAAAAGGGGGATATCACACAGTGCAGCAATTATAGAGGTATTACTTTGCTGGGTACCATCTATGAGATATTCTCCACTATCTTACTAGGCCGGATAGCCCCATACGCCCAAAACATCATTGACCCACACCAAAGAGGCTTCACTCCAGGCAAATCAACAACAGATCAGATTTTTTGTCTGTGGCAAGCGATGGAAAAACTGTTGGAATATGGACATCACGGTTGTTGGCGGCCAATTGAGCCTATTTCAGCTTATAAAAACTGTTTCGCTCGAAACGTCTCACCATAGGGTCAAAGCTCTTACTGTACAAGACTATGATCTTGCCAGTCCTCATGTATTCCTCGGAAACTTGGGTTCTTAGCAAGAAAAATTGCGAACTCTTGGCCGCGTTCAAGAGAAGAATCCTCCGAAGAATTTTTGGCCCCCTACATGAGGATGGACGATTCCGTAGCCTACACAATGACGAAATCTATGAGCGATACCATGACCGTCCGGTTGTGGATAAAATCCGGCTCAATAGGTTACGGTGGGCGGGTCACTTAATCCGTATGGATGAAGATGATCCTACCCGGAAAGTCTATAAGGGCAATATCTATGGTAGGAAAAGAAGACGAGGCAGACCCTGCCTAAGATGGAGCGATGGCGTGGGCCAGGACGCCAGACAGCTTTTAGGGATATCGAATTGGTGGACCTCGGCGCAAAACCGGGATGTCTGGAGTTCCTTATTAAGGCAGGCCTAGACCGGATACCGGTTGTTGCGCCGTTGATGATGATGACAGTGTTTATCTTGGTTTATCTTGGAGTTTACTCAAATTTGACGGAATATTTTACATTCTTAGCTATGTGCGAATGTTAAATCTTGCATAGAGAATTTCTCGTATAATATAAACACAAAACCTTTATACCAGAAGCGCCCAGCTTCCGGCCCTGTATCCCTCTCTATGGAGAAAATTTCAGACAGTTTAAAAATGAACTGAGACTATACCTTTTTTCTCCAAATTCTGTGCAATAGATACTGCAGTTGTCTTCGGATTGGTCCTTGTGTCCCGCCAAATTTGTCTTTTTGTTTGCTTCAACTGGGTTTTCGCAGGTCGGCCACTATCCGTTTTGTGATAAACGGATCCATTTTTAAGGTTTTGTGTGAAACAAAACCTTATTAGAATCGATTCGATGTCTGTCTGTCCGTCTGTCTGTCTGTCTGTCCGTCCGTCTGTCTGTCTGTCTGTCACAGCCGATTTATTCGGAAACGGCTGAACCTATTGTCACGAAAATTGGTAGGAGTATGTAATCTGCCGTTCCCTTTACATGCAGCAACTGACGCCATTTTGTGTTAAGTTTAAGGGGGGGGGGCTCCCCATACATGTGAAACGAGGGTGCAAAATTTCTTTTCATAAAATGTGGCTATGTGGGATATCAAATGAAAGGTCTCAATTAGTACTTTTCGAAACTGCTTCAATATTTGATATTGGGTGAAACATAGGGGAGTGAGGGCTCAAAAGATGACCCCCAAAAAGTGTAACAGGTCTCGTTCTCAGAACCTATCCAACCGAAAAATCTGAAAAAAATCTCAGTAGTGCACCTCTACGAAATCTAGGCCTCAAAATATATCTGGTTCCGATATCTGCACAAATAAAGTTAATAATAGTATATTTCCACATTTTATAAATTTACCCGGCACCCCCCTTATGTTCATCCCAGAAGTACAAAATTTGGCATGCGTATAATGAAGAACATAATGCATAATTTAGTCAAGTTTGAAGAAAATCCAACTATTATTAACAAAGTTATAGGGGGTGAAACTTTACAATTTTTTGTGAATTTCGTGCACTCTACAACCTGCATGACGTCATCATCACATATCAATTTGTCAATACCAGAACGAAGTAAGTTCGTATGAATTGGGTGGAAAATAATTATTTTGTTTTAGTTCTTTAATCATTTGTATATGAATATCAATTATTCCAACGAGACATGTGTGTATGTAGGTATATAGCATATGCGTGCTAATGGACTTTGCGGGTAGTGCCTAATTCAGGTAGGTAGGTAGGTATCAGTGGCCGCTCCGAGGAGCCCAATTAGCGCTTTGGTGCGCCGTTTTGATGCCACAAACTCCTAAGACCATGACTGTTGTTATAGGAACAGGAAAGCAGAGTCCAGCTGGCTCAGATCTTCAGTGCCAGCCCGTAGCATTCACGAAGGAAAGCAGCTCTCCGACGCTGCAGCCAGAAATCTCACTGAGGTCCCCAAAGAATGGTTTACCTAGTGTCCGCAGCCTGACTCGTGCCAGAGCTGGACAATCACAGAGAAAGTGCATGAGGGTTTTCCTTCCTTCTCCGCAGCTTCGGCAATGCGAGTTGTAGGGTAAGCCGAGCCTAGCGGCATGGTCCCCTATGGGCCAGTGCCCCGTGCAGACCGCCGTAATCTTGAATGCATTTGCACGCGTCTGGCACAGGAGCTCTCGTGATCGGGCTATGTTATAAGCGGGCCAAATTCTCCTTGATTTGGCACAGCTTGTAAGCCTTCGCCATCTTAGGCCCGCGGCTGCTAGGTAGTGCGAGTATACTCGGCCCCCGACAGCCGCCAGCGGAACACCGACTGTATTCCCCGAGGGACTGCCAAGAGCAGAGCCTTGCCTGGCCAATCCGTCAGCCCGCTCATTCCCCTCTATGTTCCTATGCCCGGGAACCCAGAGGAGAGTGATCTTGAGCGTGCCGCCCAGATGGTTGAGCGTGTCTCTGCACTGCCCCACCAACCAGGAAGATGTCGTCGTTGAGTACAAGGCCTTGATGGCCGCTTGGCTGTCGGTCAGAATGGCTTTGTTACGCTTGGGGCTCGAATCACGCTCCAGCCATCGACAGACTTCCAATATCGCCAGTACTTCCGCCTGGAATACACTGGTGAAACCTGGGAGACCATACGACTTGGATACACCGTATGTATTCGAGAAAACCCCCGCGCCGACTCCATAGGCCATCTTTGATCCGTCCGTAAAGAATACCGTGTCATAGTCTTGCAACACGCCGCCGGTCTTCCACTTTGCCCTGGTTGGAAGGTCCACAGCAAAGTTTCTCGTGAAGTTCAGCTTGCGTGTGACATAGTCCGTGGGGGATGCCCAGATTTCTCGAGGTATAATATTTCATCTAGAATGTTGCTGTGGCCGTAGGACTTCGCTGCCCAGCATCCGGACTCATGTAGTCTGACGGCACTGCACGCTGCAACATATTTGATGTGGAGGTCTAGGGGGAGGAGATACAGGAGTACATTGAGAGCATCTGCCGGGCAGGGCTGCAGAGCCCCCGTAGCACCTGCACACGCGGTTCTTTGAATCCTATTAAGCTTCGTTCTATTGTATTTCTTCTTCAAAGCCTTACACGATACTTAAAAGGAACTAATCATTGCAGTAGATGCTAGAAATCCCTGCACTTCTAAGGATAATACGTACTCTTTTTGAACCGCAATCATGTTACGTGTTGCCGATATGAAATGATACTTCGAAGGGTCCAAGTTTTCGTTTGGCCGTGATAAATGCTAATTTTTTTGGTTTTTAGGAATTTTTCTGTATAACATAAAATAATAACAGTAGAAAACACACATGAAATATTATTGTTTTCTCTTTCATAACTCATTTAAAATCTGCTGGTTTTCCAGGTATTTGACTTCAAAATGTATTGCCGTAACTGTCCAACTTTTTGATTAGTTTTCAAGCAGGTGTTTTTATTGAATTTCGCCATCTCATTTTACGTTATATATCAGGCACATCAACATTTTTTGTTATATTTCGTGCTTTGTAATAACACCTCGCTAGAAGCGGTAGCTTAATCAAATTTAAACCATTTGATATTCATGAACTTGTATACAAATAGTTAACACATACTGCGTACCCACATATACAGGGTGCGGCAGCATAACTTCCTTTTTTAAAATGCGTGCCCCTCAGTTAGTTGATGTCATAGCGGAGCGCCGGTAGTCTCGTTCAAGAGGGGATACTGTAAAGTTTTGTCCCGACACGGTTCAGTCGCCATCATACGTTGGAATAGTGAGGAGTGTGCCTTTGCCGTTGAGGTTTACTTTTCAAGCGGATGTTCGGTTATTGCAACACAGCGTGCATTTCGGAGTCGCTTTAATTTAGCGCTACTGGGCTGACATCAACCCTCGAGAATTGCATCAAAAATCTTTGCATTCACCCAAAGTCACAGTGTGGTGTGCAATTTCCTCAGCTGGAATTATTGGTCCCTGATTTTTTGAGGAAAATGAGGTTACAGTGACAGTGAATTCGGACCGGTATGTAAACATGCTACAGAATTTTTTTTTCCCACGGCTAGAAAATTTGGATTTGGGGGACACTTGGTTCCAACAACTCCGCCATGCTATTAACATAGTATGCTGGTCCCAAGCCCAGGTAAAGGAGGAGGGTTTGAGGCAACGTACTCTGTACTATCCTCAGTAAAACAAAAATAAAATGCTGAGATCAGGGAAAGAGATAAATAGAGTATAGTTGGAGTTATTCTACTATGCTAAATCCTATCTGATCTCTCTTGGTGACAGGCCCCGCGACAGGTCGACCAAGAAAATGCATAGAATGTCGTTACAAACATGATGATCGGATTGAGTCACAAGCCTCGGAGGACGGGCCCCGGTCCTGTCGAGAAATGGGCAAGGGTTCTTGACGCATGGACGGCGTCAGGACGTAAGCAAGTTAGTCCGCCCACAACGAACAAAACAAATACGTGTCTGCACGCTAAATGTTGGTACCCTAACTGGAAAGACCGAGGAACTCGCAAGAGCCCTTCGGAAAAGGTGCATTGACATCTGCGCTCTGCAAGAAACCCGATGGTCTGGTTCCAAAAGCTGCGACATTGAACGCGAACGCGGTAAAAATGGCTACAAACTTCTCTATTTTGGTAACCCACACACTCAATATGGTGTTGGCATTGCCATCTCAGAGGGTTTCCGTGATGCCATTAAAGAAGTCGACGAAGTGACGATTACATAATCATTGCCGGCGACCTTAATGGTCATGTGGGTGAAAAGGCAGACGGTAACAGGTGCCATGGGGGAAAGGGGTTCGGAGCGCGCAATGAAGGTGGCGAGCGTATAATCGATTTTGCGGACACCCATGACCTTGTATTATACTTATGAATACATGGTTCATCAAACGATTGTCTCATCTTCCCACATTTTATAGTGGGAACAATAAAACGCAAATCGACTATATTCTCATAAGACGCCAATATTTTACCACTGTCACTGATTGCAAAGTCGTTCCCTATGAGACCATCGCACCTCAACATCGGCCGTTGATTGCCGTCCTGGGAATTAAGCTACCGATAAAACAGCGTGAGGAACGCACTGGCTCGCCGCGCATTAAATGGTGGCGATTTGGTGAGAAGAAAGAAGAAACGGTCTCACTCATACGATTGCCAACCATTACGACTGTGGAAGAATCATGGATCCAAATGAAAGACACGATCCAGAAAGCGGCCTCTGCAACCCTCGGGGTCACCAAGCCGGGTAAGCGGTACATCAACCGAGATACTTGGCTTTGGAATGATGATGTTGAAATGAAGGTCCGTGAAAAGAAACGCCTCTACCACAAATTTCTCGACGATAAAACACCTGCTAATTGGCAAATTTATAAAAATGCCAACCGGGAAGCAAAGAAAGCGGTCGCTGTCACCCGAGCGAACCATTTCAAAAATCTTTACGATAAACTGGACACTCGGGATGGCGAGAGAGATCTGTATCGACTTGCTAAAAGCCGTGATGAACGCACACAGGATATCGAACACTACTGTTGTGTTAATGACAAGAACGGTACTTTGCTTACCAACCGTCGATCTGCAACGGATAGATGGCGAGGATACTTCGAGCAGATTTCAACTGAAGAATTTGCTCATCCTCCACTTCCACAATCATTGCCAGCAGCAGCAGTTCCATCAGTCAACGCAACTGAAGTCGAGGAGGCAATAAAACAAATGAAATCGGGGAAAGCAACAGGACCTGACGACATCGCATCTGAGCTCTGGAAAGCGAAGAGCTGGGACCCAACACTGTGGCTCAGTGAATTCTTTAACCGGGTTATTCAGGAAGGAAGAACACCATCTGACTGACAAGAAAGTACCACTGTTCCAATATGGAAAAAGAAAGGTAGTCCAGCAGAATGTTCAAATTACCGTCCGATCCGGTTACTTTCCCATACCATGAAGATTTTTGAACGCATTCTTGACAACCGTATTCGCGAAATCGTTGAAATAACCGTGAATCAAGCCGGATTTGTCAAGAACTGCGGAACTACTGACGCAATACACGCTGCGCGGTTACTCATGGAGAAACACCGTGAGAAGCATCGCCCTCTTTACATTGCCTTTCTGGATCTAGAGAAAGCGTTTGATCGTGTACCACACGAACTCATCTGGTATGCTTTACGACAACACTTCGTGCCAGAAGAACTCGTGCGCTGGGTTCAATTGCTCTACCACGATCCGAAAAGTAAAGTTCGAAGTATGGCGGGTGTATCAAAACCGCTTCGTGTCTCTGTTGGTGTTCATCAAGGAAGTGCCCTCTCACCATTCCTCTTTGTCCTTGTTATGGACACCGTCACACGGGATATCCAACGTCCAGCGCCCTATACACTGCTTTATGCAGATGATTTTTTCCTAGCATCTGATAGCAAAAATGATCTCGAACAACTTGTTCAAAAATGGAATGATCGCCTCATGCAACACGGTCTCAGATTGAATTTAAACAAAACTGAATTTTTGACGACCGATCCCCATGAAACAGGCACAATCACTGTCAGCGGTAGTGATCTGCCCAGAACTGAGCGATTTAAATACCTCGGGTCAACGCTATCAGCCAATGGAGAACTGCTTTATGAAATTGCTTCACGCATTAACACAACCTGGATGAAGTGTCGTTCCACAACTGGTGTCCTTTATGATCGACGTATCAACGAACGTCTCAAATCTAAAATTTACCGCAATGTCGTTCGTCCAGTCGCTCTCTATGGTTCTGAGTGTTGGCCAACCATAAAAGACAATGAACGGCGTCTTGCGGTAATGGAGACGAAGATGCTACGTTGGATTAGTGGCGTCACACGTTTAAATCACATCCGAAATGAGGATATCCGCGATCGTTATGGGGTTGCACCGATCGTGGAAAAGTTGCCAGAGAGGCGTCTTCGATGGTATGGTCACGCAATTCGTGCAAACGAGAATTAACTTGTCGAGATTGGTCTGAACAGACCTAAGCAACGGTGGCTTGATACGCTGGATGGGGAATTGAAAGCCTCGAGATTGCACCCAGATCAGGCATTCGATAGAGCCAAATGGCGAAGCCGATCACGACGAGCCGATCCCGCTTGTGAACGGGACAAAGGCTGAAGAAAAAGAAGAAGAAGGACACTTGGTTCCAACAAGACGGTGCAACAGCACACACTTCAAGAGCATCGATGGCTGTTTTGAGGGAACACTTTCCACAGCGCCTTATCTCAATTAGAGGCGATTTGGAATGGCCGGCACGCTCTCCCGATCTGTCCCCTTGTGATTTTTTTCTATGGGGTTTTTTGAAATCCCGTGTTTATGTCAACCGTCCAAGAACCCTACAAGATTCGAAGACCAACATCCAAGAAGAAATTGCCAACATAAAACCTGCTATGCTAACAAGAGTCATGACAAACGCCAGAAATCGGTTTACGCAATGTATGGAGAATGGGGGACGTCACCTAACAGATTTGATCTTCAAAACAATGTAAATAAAAGCTTTAGACATGTACCTACATTATAAATAAATATTTTCCGATGCATACAATAGTTTTAATTGAGTTTTAAAAAAAGGAAATTATGCTGTCGCACCCTGTATGAAGTAGCTCTTTCTGTTACATCAAAACTTCTGTGAGGAATGCGAGTAATTGGCATAGTAAATTTTCTGTAGATTGATTATTTTTTATCTCTACAATTTGGAGAATTACGTCAAGTCGGCTGATAAATTAAATTGTGAAATCCATGGCCACTTCGGACCCCTTTAGAGTAGAAGAAAATCATTCAGTGTTGATCGTTGAAATAGTCAAGGCCCACAATTTTGTAGTGAAAATAACACAATGAGCTTCAATACGGATGAATTGGAAGCACCAGAGTGGGTTAATTCGAATTTTCTGAAGGAAGTTCTTGAATACAATGGAGATCTGAAAAATGTGACGGTGAGGAAGTTGAGACCATTCCAAATAGAGGTTCTGTCCAGTATGACTGCCTGCACTTGGTGCACTTCTTCGTGATGTTGTGGAAACACAACATCAGGTGACTCCCGCTCCACTTATGTAATTCAACACATTACGACTGCGAATCATAAACGAGAAAAATTTTTTCGCAATTGACATTGAACCCAGTTATTTCGAGTAATGCTATACAGGGACATGCTGATACAGTGACATAAGTTGAGCGGGACTAGCGAAGATCGCGGGGAAGTAATACTTGAACGATACCAGTTGAGTCTCTAGAAGTGGTAAGTGCAGAACTTGAGCTAATAGAGTCCAGTTTTCACATTACAGGTTAAGGACTACCAAATCTCCCCGGCTACTACTCTTGGCGACCACTTTGCCAGCATCATGTTTAGAGCAAATATCACATTTTCAGCACAAGATCATCCAAATGAAAGCTGTTCGATAATAATCAAAACCTTACCAGTCGTTGACGGAATTAAGAAAGAAATCTTGGGTAACACTGAAATAGACTTTTTTGGCACCGAAATTTTCATGTACTCAGAAGTTTTGAATGAATGTGCAAAAATCTTAAAGAATGCAGGCTACCATGAATTGCTGGCTGCAAAGTGAGAATCCTAAATACATTTGGGCTTCCATTGATATTCAATAGTTCCGTTTTGTAGAATGATTTACCAATCAACAGAACCACATAAGGTTATAGCTTTTGAAGACCTAAAGAAGCTCGAATACTTCATGTTTCCAAGATTGATTCCAAACGAAAATGACACCGCGATAATTTTCTCCAAGCTTGCCCAATATCATGCGGCCACGTTCAAGCTAGCAACGGAGGTAAATACTACCTAAATTTAAATTGCAGAACATGTGAGTTAAATCTTTCATCTTCCAGGGTCACAAAGGTTTCAACCGAAAAGGAGGTATTTTCAATATTGGTGACTTTAATGTTATGACATTTTTTCGAGACGGATTTGGATACTTTAAAGAACTGGTGGATACCTTGCCTGGTTTTGAAGAAGCCTCGGAAAAGCTCAGCAAAATATCTTTCGAAAAAATCGTGGAAAAATGCAAGCAGTCTGTCAATGCCCCTGGCTCTTACAATGTCCTCAATCATGGCGACTACCACATCAAAAACATGATGTTCAAGGGCAAAAATGAAGTAGATGTTTCAGAAGTCGTCCTGGTAAAACTCAATCAAGTAATTTGACCAATGACCGATTTCATAATTGACAAACATTCAGGTTGATTTTCAAATATGCCACTGGGGATCACCAGCCTTCGACCTCGTCTACATGTCGGCCATTATACCACCTGGGATGCGCGCAAAAGCTTATAGAGTTTATTTCGATACGTTCATTGATGTTCTGAAGAAATCTGACTGCAAGGAACCTTTACCTGTATTTGAGCAACTACTACAAGATTTGAAATCTTACCGACAGTTGGGTAAGTTAGAAATTACTAATATCTCAGCATTTAAGTGGCACAAAATCGTGCCAGTTTTCGAGATATAATAACGAATAGCGGAGCTAGATTATCTATATTTGGAACATTCAAAAAAGTTTAAATGGGCTTGTCTTGCTCTTTCGGGCCTATAAGTAAAAGTAAAGACGGTAGAGTTGAATCACAGGCATCCAGGCGTTTAAAACAGTTAAACAACAGCTTGTTAATGCTACACTCCTGGCATTTCCTCAGCCAGATGCACCCTAGCCTTGTTAGTCGATGCCTCGGGCACAGCGGTAGGCGCTGTTCCTCACCAGCAGGTGAACCAAAGCTCGCAAGCCTTCTTCTTCTTTTCGAAATAACGCAACCCAACTCAATGTAACTACAGCGCCTACAATCGTCAGCTGCTCGCCACCTACCACTTCATTAAATACTTCCGTTTCTCCCTTGAGGACAGGGCGTTGACTGTGTTCACGGACCATAAACCCCTTACGTTCGCGCTTAAACAAAAGCCCGACAAAGCATCTCCTCGGCAATTCCAGCAACTGAGCTTCATCAGCCAGCTTACTTTTGACATACCAACACGTGTCTGGAAAAGACAAGGCCGTTGCGGACATTTTGTCGCGAATCTCGGAGGTCACAATCCCCACCGCGGTCGATTATTATCGGCAATCGGCGAGGCGCAGAGACACGATGCAGAGCTTCAGAGCCTGAGGACAAACCCCAAATATAAGCTCAAGGAGTTTCCTATCTTCGGCTTAAACTCCTACTTACTCTCCGAGACATCAGATAAGGGACCCAGACCATTAATTCCGGCCAATTTTCGCAATAAAGTATTCCACGCTGTACACGATCTTCCGCACCCTAGCATCAAAACGACAAACCGGCTAGTCACCGGAAAAAACTTCTGGCCGTCCATGAACAAGAACGTGAACTCTTGGGACAGACAGTGCATCGCGTGCCAGAAGTGTAAGATCAACAAGCACGTAAAAAAGGCAGTAGGCGTATTGCCTCCGCCGACCACGCGCTTCCACACCATCCACCTTGACATCAATGGCCCTTCGTGAGACTCGCACGAATACAAGCATTGCCTCACAATCTTCGATAGGTTTACGCGGTGGCCTGGTGGGTTAAGTGACTCCAGCATGCTCCGTCTACTCAGGGAAGTATTTTAAAGACTGCGGCCGACTCAACTTTCCCGACACACGATGTCACAGGTCGGCAATACCAGGACCTCGAGACATGCTCCCTCGTCCTGATTAGAATGGACCCTTCTCGGAGACCGCTTCACCCACTATATAACGGCCCCTTTAATGCCCTGGCACGACTCAAGCACTTCTTCCAGCTTGACTTCCAACGTGGCTCAGGATGGGCCTTGGGGTTCTCCTTCAGTTTCCGACCGCCAGCAAAAGTAGACACACAAGAGAGAGGCACCCTGCAAATTTCGGAACTCTTTTGGCAGGGATAGAGAACTTTGTTTATCGAATCATTTATAATGTGTTCCGGATAATACTCCTCCCCCTCTCGTAGTACCGTTGTTTGTACTTTGGAAAACCTACCAGTAGTAAACATGAACTGGGTATTTGTCTGTTACTGGAGCCTACTGCAGCCGGTTTATAAGCGAATCTTTACTGCGAGATTCCATTCTAGGTTAAGGAGCATCACAATTCTGAAGTGCTACGTACCTAAGAAGATTTCTGTTATGGTGGAGAAGGACACTTTCTATAAGTAATTACTCACACACGGGGCATGTCGAAAAGTTAAATCGGTTTCGATTGACCAGCAACGAAAATCTTATTAGACCGAACATACCTTGCTTGGCAGTAGATTTACGAATTTATCTCAATTTGCTTACAAAAAAGGTACTAACCTTAGCCTCGAAAATAACCAGCACCTGATGGGAAACAGAATCATCATCAACGGTGCAACAACCGGTATCCGGTCTAGACCTGCCTTAATAAGGAACTCCAGACATCCAGGTTTTGCCCAGAGGTCTACCAATTCGCTATCACTAAAAGCTGTCTGACGTACTGGCATACACCATTGCTCCATCTTAGGCAGGGTCTGCCTCGTCTTATTTTTGTACCATAGATATTGCCCTTATAGATTTTCCGAGCTGGATCATCCTCATCCATACGGATTAAGTGACCCGCCCACCGCAACCTGTTGAGCCGGATTTTATCCACAACTTGACGGTTGTAGTATCGCTCATAGATTTCGTCGTTATGTAGGTTACAGAATCGTCCATCCTCATGTAGGGGCCAAAAATTCTTCGCAGGATTCTTCTCTCGAACGCGGCCAAGAGTTCGCAAATTTTCTTGCTAAGAACCCAAGTTTCCGAGAAATACATGAGGACTGGCAAAATCATAGTCTTGTACAGAAAGAGCTTTGACCGTATGGTGAGACGTTTCGGGCGGAACAGTTCTTGTAAACTGAAATAGGCTCTGTTAGCTGACAACAACCATGCGCGAATTTCATCATCGTAGCTGTTATCGGTTGTGATTCTCGACCCTAGATAGGAGAAACTATCAACGGTCTCAAAGTTGTATTCTCCTATCTTTATTCTTCTCGTTTGACCAGTGCAGTTTGATGTTGCTGGTTGGTTGGTTTTCGGTGCTGACGCTGCCACCATATATTGATGTGCAGCCCAAGATCTCGCCCCAATTCGAAATTACCGCCTGCTCGATCTGGATGAAGGCGGTTTTTACATCTGGGGTGGTTCTTCCCATGATGTCGATATCGTCAGCATAGGCCAGTAGTTTATTATTATTATTCTTATTCTGTTAAGGGAAAGTCGCACCGCGTCCTTGGAGAACTATTGTGCCCCTTTTACTGGTTATAGTGTACCTATTGATCATAGTATCTCAAGCAGGCCTGTAACCGTTAGGAACTTTAGTATGTTCCCCACTTGCAGATGTTTCAGCTTTGCATCTGGTATTAAGTGTTCTCCCAGATGTATCGACCTACTTTGCACAAGTGCCGGACACTGTCCCAGGACGTGCATAGAGGTTTCGTCCTCCTCCTCACAAAACCTGCAGACAGTGTCCGTAGATATCCCTAGCTTCGCTAAGGTGATAGTTCAGCCGACAATGACCAGTGATAATTCCCACTATGATTCGGATCGGATTCGGAGGTTCTTTTTGGTGAGGTTTAAGCAATCCTTTGTACGCATGGGTTCGTATCCCCCAATAAGCACCCTGGACTGCTCCATCCCTGGTAGGCCCGCCCAATATAGTTCCCTCAACCGTTTCCGATTCCACAGAAGGGTTCTGGCCCGTGTAAAGGCACCCCTGCTCCCTTCTTGGCTAGTTCATTCGCTGCCTCGTTGCCTTCCAACCCAACATGGCCTGGAATCCAAAGTATCCAGACCTTGTTGGACGAGCCGAGTGTATTCAGTCTCTCAAGGCATTCCCATACCAGTTTAGAGTTCACCTGTTTGGAACTAAGTGCCTTGATCGCTGCTTGGCTATCGGTGAGAATAGCTATGCTCTGCCCCCTGTAGTTCCTTTGCAGATAAAAGGAGGCACATTTGTCTATGGCGTAAATTTCCACCTGGAATATGCTAGTGTACCTGCCCATTGGCTCGAAGTACATTTTCCTTGGACCAATGACACCGGCACCCGTTCCCTCTGCTGTGAGGGATCCGTCAGTCTACCAAGTAATCAGTTGCTGGTTTAAGCCGTATGTCGCAGCCACGCTCTCCCAGTTTGCCTTGTTACTCCAACGTGTTTCAAACTTCTTATCGAAGTGAAACCTCGTTGTCATGTTGTCCCTCGGTATCAGTAATTCGAGATACCGCTTAGAAAGGATATCAATCTTCCTTCGATTTAGGCAGCTTCTCGCCTCACTCATCCAATAGTTGGGTGGACTTAAAGAGGATCGTACCTCTTGCGTTTATCTCAGCATCACGGATCACTTTCTCGAGGGCCAGGTTAAAGAGGACGCATGATAGGGCATCCCCTTGTCGTAGACCGTTGTTGATGTCGAATGGTCTTGAGAGTGATCCGTCTGCAGCTTTTTGTTAAGAAAGAGCTCCCAACGGTCACCACGTGAAGGTGGAGATAGGGTTTGGTAGTAGAGCTGTTGGTGTTGGTTCAGCAGGCATTTCCCAGCGTTTATCCTCCGTCGTGGGTACCAATCCCCGTTTCGCCCTGGGACCTATACTACCCTTTGACCACCAGCCACATGGAAGGTATATGCAATAAATAAATTATTACTGATCCTTTAGGGTATTTGAAAGAAATATCGCTTCTCATCTGGTAACCATAGTTAAGCGGTGCTGAACGTATTTAACATTTCGATGGGGGACCATTTACTAAGAAAATATTTATGTTCTCAAATTTTCCAATATCTTTTATATTTGACATACATACAGAAGTGTTCCAATTTATTCCAATATTTAAATCAAACCAATTTATTTAATCGTGTCTTCTCCTTCTCTATTTTCAGATTTATTTTTCCTTTCTACTTTCACAGCAATGTTTTGTGGAGATCCGAAGCAAATGACAGAACAAATGGAGACCTTGTTTGAGGATTCAAGCCCGATGAAAATACTCTACAGACAAGATAACTATTTGTCGTATGTGAACGAGTTACTACCAGTCCTGTTACAGGAAGGCGTTCTTGATGACCTTGTAAATTCTGATTAAATGTTTTTTCGTCAATTTCAACAATGAAGTTTTTTTAGATAGGATTAATAACCAGAAAAAAAATGTTAGAACATCCTGAAATCCGCGGTTACTCATGGAGAAACATCGTAAGAAACATCGCCCTTTTGACATTGCGTTTCTGTTTCTGGACAAAGCGTTTGGCCATTTGCCACAAGAACTCATCTGGTATGCTCTCTGCATCTACCACAATCCGAAAAGTAAAGTTCGAAGTGTTGCGGGTGTATCAAAACCGCTTCGTGCCTCTGTTGGTGTTCGTCAAGCAATCGCCCTCTCACCACTCCTTTTCGTTCTTGTTATGGACATTTTGGAGGAAAAAGTCGAAAAAAACTCCACTCGTTGAGCATAATTAAACAAGTCGGGAAACCGGAAGCTGGACGCTTCAGGTACGAAAGGTTTTGTGTATTTCTTAGTACGTAGCACGTAATATATGCATATATTATATGAGAATATCCACTTTCGGATGATATTGACATTCATAGCCTTGAAATTGCAAGGAAGCGACAACTTTGACGTATTGTAACTTAGTTAGTAATAGTGCGATTTCCACCAAACTTGGTGAAATCATGCGGTATGTCATACCCTATATTACTGCGAAATTTCATGGTACTAACATTCACCTAAGGGGGTTTCCCAGCCAGCTTTCCAACAAATGTCAAAACTAAGACCGGCTTCGAAAAGTACTAACCGGGACCTTTAATTTGATGCCACACACGACTATGTCGAATGAAAAAAAATTTTACACCCCCCCCCCTTTTGCATGTATGGGGACCCCCCTTAAATTCAACGTGAAAGGATGTAACTCACTGTATGCGTGAGCGTTCAGAGTTAGAAAGGCTACCAAATTTGGTGTCAATTGCTGTAACCGTCTCCGAGAAAAATGCGTGCGATGGACAGACAGACAGACGGACAGACAGTAAACCCCTGTGCGGAGTTGCCAAATCTCCCATCAGGCGCGTTCCTTCGTGCGGATAAGGGAATGCTCGGCGAATGCGTAGGAATATGCACATATACGCATTTGGAGGTGTGCGAGTATGGGCATGCTTATGCGCAGGCCGGGTAGGTGGGAAGTAAACGCCCGCCCGTGGAAAAAAACTGGCTATGGGAAGGATACCCAGAAATAAAACCAAACATGGAGGAACAGAAGGAGAATAAAGTTACGGTGCAGGGCTTCGGAAACCCAGTACCGGCGGCTTTTGGGAGTAGGCAAGCAGGCTCCCGGCCGTCGATATCCCTCGACTGAAGTGCCTCGGTGGTGGATTACTTGGCCACCGTTGCATCAAATACTACAAGTAGCCTGGAGAAAGAGGCAATTAGAAGGAGTACATCACTCCCGAGAACGCCTGTTCAAAACCCAAGAAAAGATGGGGCACAAACTGGTCAGGTATTAGCCCATAGCGGGGTAACTACACCTGGTAGAAACATGCCGCAGGACTTAGTGTTTGATCCATTTAAAAGAAGCTCGACGATCATGCGATCTCCTCCGAAATCAACCTTGATGAAGGAAGGAAATCAGGGAAGCTCCCGGAAGACTAATAAGTACATTAGCGCCCAATGTGAAAACCAAGCGGAGGAGCTATGTCAGAGTCCGGAAGAATCATCGTTTGCCCTACTCGGAGGTAAAATAGTAGAGTTGTCTGAATTTATTAAGGACAAACACAACGTGCACCAGGTCATCAAAAACATGGTCCGTACCATTCGGGTACTATACAATGGTGCCAAGGAAGAAAAAAACGCCTCGAACAAATCAAGCGTCACCCAGGCAATACAAGTGACACCCCTTCAAAATCCAAAGGGCGGTAAACTTGAAAAGAGGAGTAGAGAGTACGCGAACGATTCTTTCGGTTGCTCACAGGACGCGAAAAGGCAAAAAGGCCTCTCACCGGGAAAAGGCAAGGGAAGCAAAGTTACCAACATCGTGGAAACTGCGGCGCCGGCTCCAATTGATCCAAAGGAGGCAAAGCCTCAAAAAGGGACCAAGGAAGCATGGACCAAGGTTGGCGGAAGGAATTATACGACGCAGAAAAGAAGATTACGGCCCGAATTAATCATCATCTCCAAAAAAGGGGATATGACTTACGCCGATATCCTTAGGAAGATCAAATCCGATCCTGAGCTGATGGACCTTGGAGAAAACGTCAGCCGAATCAGACGCTCCCAGAAAGGAGACTTGATGCTGGAGCTGAAGAAGTCTCCGGGCAAAACGGTGGAAAATTTCCTCGGCAAGGTGGAGAAATCCTTAGGAGAAGAAGCTCAAGTACGGGCCAGAAAGCAGGAGATTGTCATAGAATGTAAGGACATTGACGAAATCACAACCAAGGAGGATATCCGTGACGCCTTAGAAAAACAGTTCGGACCACTTGGCTTGCAAGATTCCGCAATCAGGGGACTGAGGAAGGCATACGGAGGCACGCAAACGGCAACCATAAGCTTACCAGCTGAAGCAGCGTTCAAACTGCTGGCGGCTGGGAAAGTAAAAATAGGTTGGGTCTTTTGCCGACTCAGGGAGCAGGTGTCCCTTAAGCGCTGCTTTAGATGCCTGGAATTCGGCCACACAGCGGCGAAATGCACCGGTGACTGTGACAGGTCAAAATGTTGCAGAAAATGTGGGGGAGAAGACCATATGTTCAGGGAGTGCAAGGCTGAGCCTGAATGCATGCTCTGCAAGGAAAAAAAAGGGCGTCGACTATCGGCACGTTGCAGGCAGCAGCAGATGCCCAGTGTCTAGGCGAGCCTTGAATGCAGTAAAAAAATGAGGTTGATACAAATCAACCTCAACCACTGCGAGGCAGCGCAAGACCTTCTCTCGCAGACCATCTATGAGAAGGGAATCGAAGCTGCCATAATCAGCGAGCCTTATCGCAACAATAAAAGCGGTGCCTGGACTGCAGATGAAACTGGCAAGGCGGCAATATGGGCGTGTGGAAATCAGGCCATTCAAAAAGTGATGGAGTTTCCAGAAGTTGGATTCGTCGGGGCAAAAATAGCTGGTATCTATATATATAGTTGCTATGCTCCACCAAGCGCGACGATAACAGAATTCGAAGGAATGCTAGGTATGCTAGTCTCGGATACAAGAAGTCGAAACCCCAAGATCATAGCTGGTGATTTCAACGCGTGGGCCGTGGATTGGGGCAGTCGCACTACGAACACCAGGGGCCCTATCCTGCTCGAGGCTTTCGCGGAGCTAGATTTGGTGCTTGCCAACACGGGAAACGTTTCCACTTTTCGTGGGACAGGGTCGGGCTCAATAGTCGATCTGACAAAAGTGGCGAGGAGAATGACATGGTTTTTCAGTGAGCATTATACTCACAGCGACCACCAGGCGATTTTCCTCCAGATCAAATATGGGCCATGCGTCGATGCGTGTTCCCGTGAGGCTGGAAACCGGGGCTGGTCCGTGAAAGGGCTTGAGGAGGATGCATTCATAGAGATGCTATTGGGAGGCCAAAATCCCGGTGGTGCGGCTACGGAAAAGGTGGAGCAAATGATGGGACGCATAACAAGAGCATGCGACGCTGCTATGCCGAGGCGACGAGTTCTCGCAAAAAGGCGCTCAAACTATTGGTGGAATGAAGAGATCGCGGTGTTACGGGATGCATTTTTTCGTGCTAGAAGGATCTGCCAACGATCTAGAGCAAGACGAGACTTCGACGAGAAACGGCTAGCATATGTGAACCTTCGAGCTAGGCTTAAGCAGGCTATACGGACCAGCAAGCGAGAATGTTTCAAGGAGCTTTGCACAGAGGCAGACCAAAGCCCCTGGGGAACAGCGTACAGGATAGTTATGAAGAAGATGAGAGGGCGAACACCACAATTGACCTGCCCGCATTTTCTGCTCGATATCGTGACGGCGCTCTTCCCCCCGGATAAAGGGGAGTGCAAACAACACAAGCGAGCACTGGACGTCTACACCATACCTGCGGTAACTGAGGAGGAACTTACGCAAATTTGCCGGAGAATTGGTGACAACAAAGCACCCGGTCTGGATGCTGTTTCCAATAGAGTCCTTAAACTCGCTGTTAAGACCAGATCCGACTGGTTTATCAGCGTGTTTGAAACATGCATGATAGAAGGAGTTTTCCCCGACCGGTGGAAGAGGCAAAAACTAGTTTTGCTCCCGAAGCCGAATAAAGACCCAGGACACCCATCATCATACCGACCGATTTGCCTTATCGACACGGCAGGAAAGATGCTCGAAAGGGTCAACCACAACAGACTGCTCCCTATCATCGAATATAAGGATGGACTATCGGAGCGACAATTTGAATTTCGTCAAGCCCACTCAACGATCGACGCCGTAGACATTGTTGTGAAGAGACGCGATGTCGTCTAAAAAATGATGTGCCGTGGTGACATTGGACATAAAAAATGCGTTCAACTCCGCAAGCTGCGAGTGGATAAAAAGCTCTCTGGCTAAAACGGGTGTCCCTAGTTATTTGACTAAGCTCCTCAACAGTTACCTTTCGGAGAGGACACTTTGGTACGACACGGATGAGGGATCCAAGCAGTACACCGTCACCGCAGGAGTACCACCGGGCTCAGTGTTGGGTCCTCTCCTGTAGAACGTCATGTACAATGGGGTCCTTGTCCTTCCCGTGCCAAAGGAGGCCACGATAATCGGTTTCGCAGATGATTTAACTGTGGTTGTCGTCGCGAAAGAACCTGAAGACGTTGAAATGTTCGCTAACGAAACCATTAGCGTCATAAAAGCGTGGCTGGAGATGGTTCAGCTTGACCTTGCGGAACAAAAGACGGAGGCGGTCTTGATTACCAATCGTAGGAAGAGGAATACGGTTAATATTCGCGTTGGTGGGCACGTCATCACTTCGAGGCCGGTTATCAAATACCTAGGGGTCATGATTGACGCTAAAATCAATTTCAGGGGACATCTGGACTATGCCTGTGAGAAAGCGGCAAATACCAGTGTATCATTAGCGCGGATGATGCCTAACATTGGATGTCCAAGGTACAGTCGCAGATTACTTGTGGCCGGAGTGGTTCGCTCCACATTATTATACGCGGCACCAGTTTGGGAGGAAGCATTAGCGTGTGAGAGTAATCGTAGGAGAGTGAATATGACTTAGCGCTTAATGGCGCTAAGGGTGTGCAGCGCCTTCAGAACATCAGGCGAGGCAGCGTGTGTAATTGCGGGAATGATCCCGATAGACATTCTGGCAAGTGAGACACGCTGCCTGTACGAGACAAGGAAAATGAATCCTCTTGAAAAGGATGCAGAATGCCGAAAGGCGGTAAGGCGAGAGTCGCTGGAGAAGTGGCAGAACGGTGGGATGACTCGCAGAGGGGTTGCTGGACCCACACTTTGATTCCCCGTATTGAGGAGTGGATTCAGCGACGACACGGTGAGATTAACTACCATCTGACGCAATTCCTGTCAGAACATGGCGGTTACAGGAAGTACCTGCACCAATTCAGGCTGGATGATTCTCCCTTGTGTCCTGAATGTGGTTGCACACCTGAGGACCCGGAGCATGTTATGTTCCACTGTCCGCGATTTCTCTCAGAAAGGAGGAGTCTGGAAGACTCCCGCAGAACTTCGTCGGGGAAATGTTGAAATCGGAGGGAAACTGGTGTGCGGTGAACACCGCAATCAAACGAATACAAGAGGAACTTGGAAGAGCGGAGCGCGCAAGGAGGACGCAAAGAACGGAAGACGTGGTCGCGTAAAGCGCAGTCCACCCCGCGAAGTAATGCTTTGCGGCGGTCCCGCGGGGAAGGAAAAAGGAGAAAGTGGGGGTGGTTTTAGTGGGTGAGAATCCCACACGCTGCTGCAACCTGGCGCGGCAGTGTCTTTGTAAGATTTCCACCTCCATCCATAAAAAAAAAGACAGACAGTAAACCCATTTTAATAAGGTTTTGTGTTTACACAAAACCTTAAAAAGGGTGGGGCGGGGAAGGAAAAAAGAGGGGAGAGCAGGATGGATGACATGCGGGAGAGGGATGGGGATCAGAAGCTAGGAGGGTCGTTAATGATGGAAAGGTTTAAAAAATTGCCGGTATAGAATACTACCCTATCTTGGGAATCAGACAGACGGAAGCAGATGAGTCCGAAGAAGGTTGTCTTCAACGATCTGCATGGCCTTGAAAACAAGAGGATTGAAATGGAATTGGCATTTGACCAGGAAGTTAAGGTCATGACAGGCAAGAAAGGCATCGATACGTGGATTTTGCCAGGACTCGTACAGGATCAGGTTCGAAACAGAGCGACAAAAATGTGGAAGAAATGACTGAACTCTGAGGAATGTTGGCGGGGCAAGTATAGGACGAGGACAGGTGCTGTTGAATATTGGCTATGGATTTCCCTCCGTCTAGAAGGCTAAGAATTAGCTTACAGAGGTGCGGATGGAAATTGAGGATCTCGGAAAAGTGATACGCGAATCCATATTGCCATACGGAGTCGAAATCTTTCCTTAGGTCAAAAAGACAGGATATGGTGAGTGTCCTTTGATTGATACCTAGAAGGATATCAGTTTTGTGGACGATTGACGAATTGGAACCCTGAAACAGTGGTATTGGAGTCACATTGCTCGTCTATGAGGGATTTAATGGACCGCTCGAAAATTTTGGTGAAGGAAGATAGGATTGAGATAGACATGTAGCTATCAGTATTAAGTGGGTTAAGGTTCTTTTTTGGAATGGGAACAATGCGAGCACTGTTCCAGTTGGTGGGGAAGTGGATGTTGAGGAGGCAGTGTTTAATGATTAATGAGCGCATTTTTTCAAAACTATAGAAAGGATTTTCTCCAGACCCTCTGATTTTTTGCTTTTGGAGGCTACAATTACAGCTTCCACTCAACTTGGGGTGACAAAGTGAATGGGAGGATCATCATCATATTCATCAGGATGGATGGATAGGAGGTTGGGAGAAAAGGTTTTGGCTAGGATTAGGGCGGGAAAAAGTTGGTGAGGATTGGAGTTGGTCTCTGGATTTGCTCACCACACTTTCGAGGTGTTTTGGCTAGGATTGGGACGGTAAAAAGTTGGTAAGGATTGGAGTTGGCCTATGAATTCGCTCACAACACTTTCGAAGTGTTGATCACGAATGTGGAGGGTGCAATGGTGCGCTTGAAGGAAGTGGAAGAATGTTCACCTTTTCGGGAGTGGAAATATTTTGTGGAACGATAGTGGTTCGTTGGGTGGGATCGTTCTATAGTATCGTTGGAAACTGTTTCGTTGAAAGGGAGGAGGAGCGGTTCAAGTTTATATTTAAGGGCTCGATTGATGAGTTTCCGTTTCGCCTTTTGGAAGTCAGGGACTAAGGTTGGAGAGAGCCGAATGGTTCTTTCGGGGAGTGAGATTGATTCTAGGAAGCGATAAGCATTTGGAATGGATTTGAGGGTTAGATTGCCGCTGATTGGAAAGTGGTCAACGTAAGAATGGCAATAACCTTTATTGGGGAAGGGCAGTGCTGAAGTGGGATAAGTTGATATTGGGATGACAAGTGGTTGGAAATGGAGGAGAGTTTCCCCGTTCTTATTCGACCACACATTGAACCAGTACGGGTGCCTGGAATTGACGGCTCCACCTATAATTACGTACCAAGACTTGCCTGCTTGCGGTTGTGCGACAGAGTAGGATAAGATATAACGGATATCATGGGTATCAAACCATTGATTGGGACAGTACACAGCAGCAACGAAGGCCAAGGATGATTGCGTTTCTTAGGAAGTAAGGGCAACCTCAATAAATTTGAAGCTATTGGGTGGAGGGAACAATTGTTTAGAAAGGAATTTTCAGAAATGAGGGTGGCTGTTCCACCACACGCGTTTCGGCTTTGAGGACTGGACTAAAGGCGGCCAGTTCTGAAAAGATTGAAATTTGGAAAACTGGTCCTATGGTGATAGTGCAGCCTGGTTTCACCCAGGAACACTATGTGGGGATTACGTTAGCCAAGAAATAACTCGACCTCGTATCCACGTCCATTATTGGACGTTAGAATACCAACCATTGCGTTGAACATTTTCAGGAATTTCTGCGATTTCCTGCCGAACTCAAGGAAATCGGGGTTGGAGATATTCGGGGAGTTTGTGTGTTGAGAGGATGATGAAGTTGGTTTTCACTCCGTACGGGATCTGCAAAGAACACAGATGGCCGTGTGAAAGCGGGATTTGTAATTGTTCTTGGAGTTGAAGAAGGACGAGAGGGTGGTCATCGTTTCTGAGCATTCCTCCTTGCCACAACTGGGACGAACATTCGCGGGGTGATCATTGCCTTCGCAGTTCAGGCACTTTGGCGCTTGCGCAGGTGGTTTGGAGCATTCGCCCGGACCATGAACCTGTCCACAGTTTACCCAGCGGTAAGAAAGGCGACAGTTCGTTGCTGCGTGAACGAGTCGTTGGCAGTTTTTACACTGCAACACCGGTTTATTCCTAATTCTTTTGAATCGTGCCAAGGGGTGCTATATAGTCTTGATGCCTTAAAAAATATGTTGTTCAGTGAACGAAGAGTCAAACGTGACCACCCATAGATCTAGCTGTACGTTCATGGTATTCGCCCAAGTCATGACGAAAGGTTTGATGCTGGTGGCTGCTTGTGCCAAGGCCTTTGAGGATGAGGTTTGTTGTTTTCTAGGAGGAAAGGGTATAGGTGAAGAACTTGTTCTAGTTCTCCACCCGGAGTTTTTTAGCCATAGAATAGTCTTCAGATGTCTTTCTCAGAATTTAATTAGAATTGGTTGGGGACGTGAACGTGAATGGAATCAGTTTTGATATGATGACAACTAGTGTTGAGAATGAATTGGGGCTGTTTTTGTGGCAGATAAATTCGATATCCCTGGTTCTGGAAGGCGGGGAGGCAGCTTCACCGAAAGTCCGCTTGATGGCTGCCTGTAAAGAGGCAATTGTAACTTGAAGTCTAGGATTAACTCCTTCTGGGACTTGTTCTTCTTCTCGAGGGCCTAAATTAGCTTCCTCAGAGGGCGCTTGTTCTGTTTCTTTAGTGAAACAGATTTTTGGATTTCTTCAACTGAGATCGGTGCATCTTTAACTTTTTCAGTGGAGGCAAGACTGACTGTGTCTTAATGGCAGTGACCTGCAATGAACCGAGCGATTTAAATAACTCCGGGTCAATGCTATCAGCCAATGGAGAACGGCGTTATGAAATTGATTCACCCATTAGCGCAACCAGGATGAAGTGGCGCTCCACAACTGGAGTTCTAAGTGTTGGCCGACTATAAAAGACAATGAACGACGTCTTGCGATTATGGAGACGAAGATGTTGTGTTGGGTTAGTGGCGTGACAGGCCTTGATTACATCCGAAATGAGGATATCCGCGATGAATATAGGGTTACACCGACCGTGGAACAATTGGGAGGGAGGAGTTTTCGATGGTAGATCAGGCTTTTGATAGAACCAGGTCCAGATCAAACTTTTGATAGAACCAAGTGACGAAACCGATCACGACGAGTCAGCCCTGCTTGTGAACGGGACAAAGGCTGAACAAAAAGACGATCCAAGATCAACCTTTCGTATACATCTATTTCCTGCAAGCAAATGCTATGTAACGTTTTGGGACAAAGTCGTATGACTTCGACAACTACTCTCAACAAGATGGCAATATGCACGTGGAAAAACGTGTTTATTTTTCCACGCAATTGTGCAGGTGCATTTTATCCTGGAACGATGATCATAAATTGCATACATAAAGCATCACATTACTTCATCTGAGTGTGGTTTCTTGTGCGTATTAACATTATGTCGTAGATGCGGCCTTACCGGCCTAGAAATTTTCTGAGTCATTACCACAACGACGAATTGTACGGTTGGTGATTCATTTAAGCTCAAAAACTTAATCCACCTAAAGTCAGTCACCTGTTCAAGGATCATCAATCCTCAGACCACTACTTAATCTCCCGAAAGATATGACATGTACGAAGAGCACATGAGAATGTCTTAAAATTAACCAAATCTTACGAAATTGAATATCAAAAACTCAACAATACATCGGACATTATACGTTTTATCTCAAACAGGTGCTTCTACTGATAACGAATATGTAAGATTATATTACGTATTACGCAGGTCAATGTATTACCGTATTTTACTAAAAATTCAGAAAAATGTGCGGCAAAACAATCTCCCAGTCGTATCTATACAATCTAAGTATTAGGTTGGGGAAAAAATAATGTCATATAGATGGCTACACTTGAACATATCTTATGTTGTACTTATCGAATCGGGTCATGCTATACGGCGATTTGAAGACCACAATCTGGGCTATAGGTGTCTCTTTGACAGTTTTATGATCTTACGTTTCAGTCCCAAGTTATAGCGCGTCAAAGATGGAATCCACTAAGCAAGAAATTCGTCATATTTTACATTTTTACTACCTAAGAGGTAACAATGCAACGAAGGCGGCCAAAAAAATTTGTGAAGTTTATGGGTCCGATATTGTAACGATTCGCAAAGCACAGCGTTGGTTCGACTGATTTCGTTCTGATGTAGTGGATGTCGAAGATACACCCCGTACTGGTAGGCTAATCGTCGTAGAAACCGATAAAATCGTCGATATCATCCAAGTACACCGGCATGTGAACATTCGCTCGATTGGCCAGGAACTGAGTAAAGACCATAAGACCGTTTGGAACCATTTGCAGAAGATTGGATTCCAAAAAAAAGCTGGATGTTTGGGTGCCACACGAGCTGACGGAAAAAATCTCTTGGACCGAATCAACGCCTGCGATGCACTGCTGAAACGGAATGAATTCGACCCATTTTTGAAGCGGATGGTGATTGGTGATGAAAAGTCAATCCCGTATGAAAATATTGTGGTCGAAGCGCGGCGAGCCGGCCCAAACCATCGCCAAGCCCGGATTGACGGCCAGGAAGGTTTTGTTGTTTGGTTGGATTGGAAGGGAGTCATCCACTATGAGCTGCTCAACTATGGCCAGACCCTCAATTCGGTCCTCTACTGTGATCGGTTCAACCAGGACAAGGCTCGGCCTCACACATCTTTGATGACCCGCCAGAAGCTACGAGAGCTCGGATGGGATGTCCTATCACACCCACCGGATAGTCCGGACTTGGCACCAAGTGATTACTTTCTCTTCCGGTCCATGCAAAACGCTCTTGACGCTACTAAGTTCGCCTCAAAAGAGGCTTGCGAAAACTGGCTGTCTGAGTTTTTTGCAAATAAGGAGGGGGAGTTTTATAAGAGGGGGATAATGGAGTTACCTTCTAAATGGCAACAAGTTTGCGAAGAAAACGGCGCATATTTGACTTAAATCGGATAATTCTAAGTATGTTAAATAAAACGTTAAAATTCGATCATAAATACGACATTACTTTTTCCCCAACCCAACATTATCAGAAAATCAGCAATCAACGTATACATTTGAATACCCAGAAGTCAGATTCAAATGAGGGTAGGTCTGACAATAGAAAGATATCATTTCCAGGACAACCATACACAGATTATGGAATTTCAACACACGCTTCGTATGTGTCAGAATTGTAAATTATCAAAAACATCTAACAGAATAATCTCTTGCTCACCTCAATGAGTAGGTTGAGCAATCCGCGAAGTAATCTTTCTATTATTTCTGACTGCGATACCGTGTTCAAGGTTTTGTGTAACATGTATACATGTAAAATGGGGGTTTACAATTTTTTAGTACTTTCCAAAGTTTACATTTGAGATAAAGGGGGAGGTAGGGACTCACAAGTGGCAATTTTCGTCAAGGACCTATTCTCAGAAGCTAATCAATCGAAAAATCTAAAAAAATCACAAAGTTGCGAATATGGTGGTGTCGGTGTCGAGGTCTCAAAATACCGTCACACTCTTCTTCTTTTTCTTCAGTCTTTGTCCTGTTCATAAGCGGAGTCCGCTCGTGACGATCGGATTCGCCACTTTAGAGCTTATCCTAGAATCACCAACCTTTGCAGTAATGTAAGCTAAATATGGTGATACTAGCAAATTTGGTGAGAATCACACTATTACTAATAAAGTTATAATAGGTTAAAGTTGTCTCTTTTGTGCAGATCTAATAATAATAATAATCGTTGGCGCAACAATCCATGTTGGATCAGGGCCTTGAAGTGTGTTAGAGCACTTCATTCAAGACCGTGACGGTACACTAGGAGGCAATGTGGTCAGCATTGCGCTCGCCCGAGATTATTACCCTATTTGACTCAGGTACTCATTCACAGCTGAGTCGACTGGTGTCCGACGTCAAATCACGATGCAAATTCCACTGCCACCAGCGAGATTTGAACCGCGACCTTTCGTACGACAGCCTTGCGCTCTAACCACTCAGCTATGTGCAGATCTACTCCAAATTAAGGCTTTGACATTTAAATGTCAGTGTCACATTAAATGGAATGATCTGGCATACTAAATACACGAGCATTACATGCTAGGTGCTAATGGGTCAAATTTACACTCAATTATTCTCTTATAGGAATTACACAAAACCTTTCATATCCAAAGCGCTAAATTCCCAAGAGATATGCTACGTGAATTTGTTAATGAATTAAATTGTGAAACACATGACCATTTTCGGTGTTTTTACAATAGAGGAGATTCAGTGTTGGTTTTATTATTGAACTAGAAACGTTGTTAAATTTTGTAGTGATACTAACAGAATGAACTTCAATGCAGATGAACTAGAAGCACCCGAGTGGGTTAATTCCAGTTTTCTTAAAGAAGTTCTTGAATACAATGGAGATCAGAAAAGTGTGACGGTAACGAAGTTCATTAGTTATACTGAAAAATATTACATCAAGATTAAAGTGGATTAGTTTAGTTAGTTTAGTTAACTGGGGGGAGCCGCAGCTCCGAGCACTCAGGCCATTATTAGGCCCATTGTACTATCCCCATAAGTTGCCTATTCAATGGCTTCCCGCCTACGGTGTTCGCAGGCTTTAGCGAATCTGAGAACATTCTCAAGAGGCAGAGAGTGTGCAGATTCTTCATTGAAGAAAACCTTGCCAAGGTGTCTTCGTCTGAGATCTGAGGATGCCGGGCAGCTGCATAAAAAGTGCAGGGCTGTCTCCTCCTCCTCCTCACATTGGCTGCACACAGCCGAAACCACTACCCCAATCTTTTCCATATGGTAGTTTAAGGGGCAGTGTCCCGTCAAAAGCCCTACTAGGGTTTTCATGTCCCTCTTCTTAAGGGACAACAAAAATGCCGCTCTAGTGGCCCTAGGCTCCTTCACAAGGATTTTCGCTTGCCGGCAAGAGTACAAATTTCTCCACTCGGTTGCGTGAATCCTTGCAATTTCACCCTTCAGAGTAGACTTGACAGTATATGGTCGGATTCAAAGAGCTGGTTCTGGCCCCACCATTGTGGATCCAGACCCTCGGCGAGCCAGTCTATCAGCCCCCTCATTACCGGCGATGTTAGAGTGCCCCCGCACCCACATTAGGAATGTTTCGTTCAGTCGGCCAAGTTTCAGCAGCACCTGATGACAACTCCACACCAACGGGCTTGATATGTTGTTGCCAATAAGTGCTGATAATGCCGCCCGACTGTCGGAACAGATTCGAATGGTGCGACCCTTCCATTTTTGTCGCAGGCATTCTTCTGCCGCCAATGAAATGGCATATATCTCCGCCTGGAATATGGTCGTCATCTTTCCGAGGGGTCGGGCCAGTTCTATAATCGAATTCTCCGAGAACACACCTGCACCCGATCCATCCTCCGTGACTGACCCGTCGGTGAAGATTATTAGGTCTGTAATCTGGAAAAATTCATGACCACTTGTCGACCATTCTTCTCTTTCGGTGATTACGACAGTGTATATCTTTTCAAAGACGAATCTGGAAACCATTTGATCGGTCGGCATCAGGGCTACCGGATGTTTTTCAAGGAATTTCCAGATAGACGCATGCCCGTTGGATTGGCCGCCTTTCCACGCCCCAATGGTATCGAGCCTATATGCGTTGTTGGCTGCTTTCCGTTTCACCTCCAAGTGAATGGGGGGTAAATTTAGGATAGCTTCAAGTGCCGCAGTCGGCGTAGTACTCATTGCTCCAGTAATACTTAGGCAACCAAGTCTCTGAATCTGCGTTAGCAGCTTCCTGCTGTTAGCAAAGTTCAGTCTTGGCCACCAGACGATGCATGCATACATCAAAATGGGTTTTATTATGGATGTATACATCCAATATATCCGCTTAGGTGAAAGTCCCCAGGTCTTACCTATCGCATTCCTACAGCACTAGAGCAATCTGCAGGATTTCTGGTATTGTTCCTGGATATGATGCTTCCACGTTAACTTGGAGTCGAAATGTACTCCTAAGTACTTGACTGTTTGTGCCAGCTGGATTTCCGCCCCTGCTAAGGTGGGTAGCGTATAGCTGTCCCACCTGACGTTCCTAGTGAACATAACTAGTCCAGTCTTCCTAGCTTTCACCGTGAGTCCATTGCGGAGGCACCAGCTGTGGATTACATGCAGGGTTGCATTCAAGCGGTCACATACTGTGTCCGCAAACTTGCCGGTAATTATTACGGCTAGGTCGTCCGCAAATGCTTGCGCGAAGACTTTTTTGTCCCCCAGGAGCCACAGCAGGGTATCACCAAGAGCCATAACAGTGGAGAGAGAACCCCTCCCTGTGGGCAGCCCCTGAGACATCCTGCTTCAATAGACTTCTGGCCGACCGATATGGGGATTTTTCTCCACTCTAGCATGTGAAGGATCCAACTGATTAGCAGCGGTTCGATTCCATGCTGTCTTGCCGCATCACAAATTGCCGCGAATGAGGCATAATTGAAGGCACCTTCGATGTCCATGAATGCGCCTAAGGCGTATTCTTTTCCGGACATCGCCTTTTCAATTTTTGCCGTAAGTTCATGGAGTGCCGTCTCCGTGGATTTGCCTTTCTGGTAAGCATGTTGCCTATGGTGAAGTGGCCATTTAGGAATGTGTGTATCCCTTATGAACCGATCTACTAATCTTTCTAGTCCTTTTAGCAGAAGGTACGTTAGGTCGAAAGCTTTTTGCGTCTGTGTAGGTGAGTTTTCCTGGTTTGGGAATGAACATCACCTTCACATCCCGCCATTTAATTGGAATATAAACGTGTGCTAGGCATGCACGATATATATTCCTAATGTGTAGACCCAGGGCATCCATTCCTTCTATTACTAGCGCAGGGATGATGCCATCCGGACCTGCAGACTTGTATCTATAGAACGAGTTAAATGCCCATTTAACTCGCTCCAGTGATACTATTTTGCATGCCAGATTCCAGTCTCTCGGTTGAGGGCTGTATGCACCTGTTGGCCTCGAGATTAGATTTTGGATGCTGCCTGGGAAGTGTACTTCAAGTAAATGATTTGCCGTTTCTTCATCGCTTTCTGTGTACTTCCCATTCTGTAAACGTAAATAACTCAGTTTCTGGCTACGTTCTTTGACCAGAATCCGCTTCAGCTTTGAGGTTGCCTCAGGAGAGTTAGTCTCTTCGCAAAAGCGTCTCCGAGATGATCGTTTAGCCGATCTTATGCTCTTCTTTAGAGCCTTCTGTGCCTCTTTATAGCGATTCCAGCTAGTGCTTGATTCACCCTTCAGAGCACGATTAAGCAGCATCCTTGTCGTTCTCCTCTGTTTTGCCAAATCCGAGTTCCACCATGGTGTTTTACCCTTCTTTGGCATCTTGAGTGGACAGCTTTCTTCGAAAGCTTCTCTCATGCTAGTTGTGATCATCTGGGTTGTCTTCTCAATTCCAGCAATGGATTTGATGCGCTTCCCAGGGATCGTGACTCGGGCGCTCAATTCTGTTTGACACATTACCCAATATGTCTTCCTCGGATTCCGAATTGGAGTGGGAGGAGGTAGATCCATGCCCATAACGAAATCAATGCGTCTGTGATCCGAGAGTGTGATATCGTTTGATACTCTCCACTCTCCGATCAGAGCCGCGATGTCAGGAGATGCCACCGTGATGTCGATGACCTCTCGCCTGACCACGTTGAAGAAAGTGGGTTCATTACTCACATTTAGGATCTGCAAATCGGTTCCTACTAGATACTCCAGTAGTCTCGATCCTCTTGCATTGATGTTCGAACATCCCCAGCATATGTGGTGAGCGTTGATATCACATCCTGCTATTACCCCCATGCCTCTACTTTTGGCATATTGGATAGCTCTGATGAATGTTCCACTGGGAACGTCTTCTGCGTCGTAGGGGAAATATGCACAGCTCTTTATCTCCCTGTTGACTTTTTATGGTTAGCTTAGCCGATGTGGTGTCGCCATCACATAGGTCGTTAACCAGGTTAGCCTGGAAGTCTTTGGAGACTACCATGCAGGTGCGGGGTCGCTCGCTTCCATTGGCATACAATAGGTCAGCATGTTGGAAGTTTACGCCCCTGACTGCCCCACCAACAACCCACGGTTCTTGTATGAGGTATATAAATGTCTTGCAGCTATTGATCCGACGACTAATAAGTGCAGTCGCCGCTTTACAATGCTGCAAATTTTAAGTGGATTAAAAAACGATTCAGTAATATCTTCATTACTTACAGTTTCATCTGTCCTAGGAGCAGAGTATAGATATATAGAGTATAGATATATATATATAGAGTATAGATATATATATATAGACATATAGATGTGAATCATATTGAAGATGAAAAACCGCCTAGTGCAAGCCTAAGTTGGTCGAAATAGAAATAATTTTGTTTAAGGTCTGAGTCGATGACCCCCTTAATGAACGACCGGGAAAATCGGAAGACTAAAACCCGATGCCATTATCCTCCAAACAGGACATAGCGTGCCAATTACATCTAAGCGCCATCGCTATTGACTTCCGGAGATGTGCTCCCTCCAAACCTTCTCGACAAGCTTACACTCCTCTTAACTGTTCTGCGCCACATATTTTTAGGGTCAACCTAAAACATCCTGAAATGGTGATAGTAGCATTAAATCGGTTTCATTTTCGGTTTTTTGAAATACCGACAAAGCTAGACGGGGGACAGTCACATCAGCCTCGTTACCGCCATTATTAGAAAAAACGCTACTCCGCCTGTCAATCCAGACAGGAAGAGAACGATGGCTTTCCAGAGTGGAAAATCAGAGAACCGGGAGAGGTAGAGGAGTAGAGTGCCATTATCTTATTTCGGTTAGTTCAAGAATTCCAGCTTACATCGCGGATATTCTGGTTCAAGTTTGAAAAGGCGAGTATCCTGAGGGGCCTAGAATACCGTTCACAATGAGCATACGAACATTCCCAAATGCAACCATAAACCGTTTTGAATGGCTAAAGGTCGTAGCCGTAAAGTCAGCCCCTATACGAAGCACTGTTGAGGCTTCGATAGTAAGAAAGTTTCTAAACTGGGAGAGTGCTAGCCTCGAAATTTTTATTCCTTTTAATCGCTTTTTACTACATTTTTTTTAATATACTTTTAAATCCCAGCTAATTGGGCGTGGCACTACACCCCGACGTCGGACTTTGGCCGCGTAGATCATTGTCCTCCAATTATCTCAGTCACATGACCGCGTCCTCCAACCTTGGAAGCTCCTCGGTCTTAGGATCCAGGTTTCGCACGCATAACACAGCACTAGTCAAAAAAGTCAAGCGATGACGGCTTTACGGTTGGTCCGGTCCAGCATTAAGTTGATGCGGACTTAGGACCCCATCATTCTCAAAAAGAATATTGCACTAGTCGTAAAATGGTTTTGTATACGCGGAGCTTTGCGTTTCTGTGCACATTTTTCGAATTTATTATTGGCAGGGCCGAGAAGAGAGTCTTATTCGCTAGCTACATCCGCCGCTTGACTTCGCCAGTCTTATTGGCATACTTTGACAGGTTGGTATTCAGATATATAGAGCTGTCTACCAATTCGATGTTGAGATCCCCTACGTTGATGCTCAGTTTTGGCTGGCGTCCCACGTCTTGATTGCATCGTTATTTTCGTTTTGTTTGCGTTGGTGCGTAGTCCAGTTTCTTTCGCAGCAGTATCAAGAGTATGTAGAAGTTCCTCTGCGTCGGTCAGTTTTCGGGACATGCTGTTGATGTCATGTGCGCACGCTAACAATTGTGTCGACTTAATGAGTAGCGTCCCGCTGGTGTTGGTATCTATTGCTCGCATAGCAGATTCAAGGACTAGGTTGAAGAACTTCGGCGCCAATCAGATCAATCAACATGTTCTGGATCCTGGCCTGTAAGATGGAGTTGGTCATAGTCATCTTCATCAGAGGTACTAGTTTAGCTGGGATACCAAATTGCAGCTATGTTGCTTTCACCAAATGATAGTCTGAATTCCATCTTCGATGAAGGCCCTAGTCAATTTGGTTTACGGTATATGCGTCTGGTGATTTCCAGATCTGTTTGTAGGTGCACCGTTACAGAAAGCGGAGTTTGACTTCGCCAGCAGTAGAAATTTTGTCGTAATCTACTTGATTGTTAATCATTGACCATTATGATTGCATTCCTCATGGAAGCTGTGTCCCTCCAGTGTTTCCCCGATGCCAGCTTTCGTTTCCGATTTTCGCATTAAAATTCTCTAATAGAATTTTGACTTGAGTGACACAAACAGTGTCAAACAATGTCTTCAGGCGTGCATAAAACTCGCCTTGCGCAGTGTATCTTCCTCTCGCTTCGAAGAACTTAGCGAACATATCCGATCCACATTTCACGCAAGCTTGAGGGCCATATTCGGTACGTCGTAAAAACCCAAAGCATTGCAATCACTTATTCTACCGCAGCTCTCAACCAGTTCGCCTCTTGTTACTGAAGGAATCAATCATATTCAGAGGTCGCTGGAAGGTGTCAATACTCCCCTGTTGCTGGGGAAATAACATCTGGATAATTTTTGACAAGAGTTTGGGGCACGTGATCTGCGGAGATGAATGACCTGTGAACGGTCCCGTTACAATTTTATAGGAATAACCCCATGAGTTTACGTCCTCCTCCGGACAGAGCTCCTTAAAATATTTCCTCTTGCTGCCCTAGATGAAGAGGTAGAGGCTCTTGCGGGCTTCCCTATAGGCGTGCCCAGTTTGCCCTTAATCGACCCTACCTAATGCCTTCTGAGCCGTTCGTCTGACTCGGTGGCAGGTCGATCGAAGAGTTGCTCACTATTCCACTAGTGATTGAGCCTTGAAGGGGGAAGGAGCACCTCCTAGGCATCAACGCGCCACACGCTTCGTCTAACACGTCTCCAAATTTAGACTCGGTGCGGCGTAACAGCTTAAATTCGATCCTTTGCGTTGATGTTGAAACTGTCGTTAACCGAATTAATCTGCATGTCTTTGGAGGTCACCATGCAAGCGCGGGTCCATCATTTCCATTGGGTTAAGAGAAGTCGTGATGGGAATTCAAACCCCTTATTTCACCACCAACAATGCATGATTCTTGTATGGAGTATTAATATGTCTTACAGCTATTGATCAGACGACTGAGAAGTATAGTCGCCGTTTTACGATACTGCAAATTTATTTAAGAGATAAGGCACCTCACCTGCGATTCAGATGACGATGCACTAGGCTACACGGCCCCTTCGATGGTTTTAGAAATCGATCTAAGTACGTAGTTAAATCGGCAACTCGTTTGTTCCTGAACTTTCTTAAAAGAAATTTCCTGATCAATCGATTCTTTTTCCAGCTTTCCTACCTAACAGCATCCAGGTGGGGGTATTGAGGTTATTCTGGACACCAAGTCGTACTATGACCGAAGCACCATTACGTTCTTCTTCTGGAAGCAGAGAAAGCATTTTTTATACGATGGCAGCTCGGAAAACTCTTCAGGATCAGTCGCGCACCCTCCCACACATCGTTAAAAGAGAAGCAGTACTGTTTGAGCCACTCGTTCATGCTTTTGTCGGTAAAGTCTATCCGTAATATTTTACGGTATACACCTATCGACTTAAAGTTAAGCTTAATCCTTTGCGAGGATGAAGTGTTTATAGCTAGAAGGAGTTTCCTTCAAAGCTGTTCCCACTGTTCAGTATCGTAACCGTATAGATGTATAGATAGATATAGATGTATAGATGTGTCCTCAAAGAAGACCCATCCATCGGCTTCGATTGCCTTGGGTGCAACTGAAGACTTGGCCGTTGTTGGCCAAGCCCTCTTTGCAGTCATTTGAACCGAAGTGTTGGGATCATCAGAAGACCGCTGCCGCTTTGGTTTGCCCTTCGCTACAGATGTCCCGGGCGATCCTTTGCTTTCAAAATTGGCACTAGCCAGGGGTTTTGTTTGACTCGAAGGTGGTTTGCCCGTAGGCGGTTTGCCTGCAAGCACTTTGTTTGGAGGCGGTTCACCGAAGGCGGTTTGCTGCCCGAAGACCGATGCTTATTCGTAGGTAACACTTAAGCCTCAGCAGATGGCGCTGACTGGAGCCCGGGATCACGGGTTCTGACGAAAGGCGATTGCAACAACTCCTGGCAGCATCATATAATCGGGGTAACTTGAAAACAATAGTTAATGCCAAACGAAGAATTACGAGTCAGATACCCGAAAACGTATTGATAAGAAGTCCCTAAGGGCGATAGACATCTCAGTTGCGGGTTATGCCAGGCATTGGAACCCACTGTCCCAAGGTGGCCAACGAGCTTCTATTTACCGATTTATTTTCAGTTTCCCTTCCATGGAATTTAGGATAAAGGTGTGTACTTCATTGCCGAAACGGTTTAGTTATTAGAGCTCAACTCAACGATGACAGAGAGATTGTATCGTAGCCTGGAATGAACCCTGAAGCAAATCAGGGGAAAGCTGCAGCTGTAAAGCTGGCCACATTGATAAGTGTTCATTTGACGTATCTTTAAGCAATCCTCTGAATATGCAGCTTCAATTTGGGATAACTTACCTTAGAACTTAAGATAATTCAACCAATACAAAGTCTACTTGTTATTTTCCAGATTAATGACTACCACATCTCTCCAGCTACTGCTCTTGGCGACCACTTTGCCAGCATCATGTTTCGAGTCAACATCACATTCTCAACAAACGAGCATCAAAGTAAGAAAAGTTCGGTTATCATCAAAACCGAGCCAGTCGTAGAAGGATATAAGAAGGATATGTTAGGCAAAGCTGAAATAGATCTCTTTGCCACTGAAATGTTCATGTACTCAAAAGTTTTGACTGAAGGTGCAAACATCTTGAAGAATGCAGGCTACAATGACGCGTTGGCACCAAAGTAGGTATCGTCAATGTTTGGAGCTTTGTACTGATATTTAACAGAACTGTCTCGTAGAATGATTTATCAGTCAACGGAGCCACAAAAGGTGATAGTTTTTGAAGACTTAAAGGAACTTGGATACTTTATGTTCCCAAGAACAATTCCAAACGAAAGTGATACCGAAATAATTTTCGCCAAACTGGGACAATACCATGCGGCTACTTTCAAGCTGGCCGCAGAGGTAAATACCTCTTACATTCATATTGAAGCTCATGTGACAAGAAAAGATTCAACTTTCAGGGCCACAAAGGACTCAATCGAAAAGGAACCATTTTCAACATGGGTGACATGAACGATATGAATTTCCTTCGGGATGGAATTACATATTTTAAAGAAACAGTGGAGACATTGCCGGAATTCAAAGAGGCCTCCCAAAAACTGAGCAGAATCTCTTTTGAAAAACTCGTCCAAAAATGCAAGCAATCCTGCAATGCAACTGGTTCCTATGAAGTCCTCAATCATGGTGACTATCACATCAAGAACATGATGTTTAAGGGCAACAATGAGCTAGACGTTTCCGAAGTCATTCTGGTAAAATAAAATCAAGCGGTTACTATAAACTTACGTCATGACTACCAAAAATTTAGATTGATTTTCAAGTATGCCACTGGGGTTCCCCTGCCTTCGACCTTGTCTACATGTCGGCCGTTATACCACCTAGGAGACGCGCAACAGCTTATAGACTTTATTTCGATACCTTCATTGATGTCCTGGAGAAATCTGATTACAAGGGACCATTACCTGTGTTCGAACAACTGCTGGAAGATTTGAAATCCTACCGACCTTTGGGTAAGTCTAATTTTTCTGGTATTTAGAAATTACAAGAAAACCCCCAATTAAAATGGGCGGTATGATGACCGCTCGGTCTCGTGTCCTGGGTTCGAATCTAGATTGCGCCATGTGGGTTCGGACTTTCTTTGAAATAATCTCGCTACTTATACAAAATGAGTGTGGATTCCTTATGATCTGCAAAGGAATTTGAAGAAGACATATTTGAACAATAGCACAAGGAATTGGTTCTTAGTGATTCGTCGTCGTTAAAAAAAAATATCTGTTAACAATGCGTTTATTTCGAAACAAGATAAACATTCCCATTTCTTGGGCAGTTTTCGAATTCCATCGCGAAAAAAATTCTGGCTTTTGGAGGCGGTCCAAGTTTAAAGCCATTTTTCTTTTGTACGTCGGTCAGTTTGAATCGGCAATGATTTCTCACATCTCGTCCCCCTCTTTGTGGATTTTCGGTTGACATCTGATTCTTGGAAGCGCAAGATTTGGCATTCGAAGTCACTCAATGTTCAGGAATACCGCACTAGCTTTCTTCAACGCTCAATCAACCCTTTTGATAGATTCGGGCAGCGGGTTGTTCCGGAATTCGAAAGAGTTCCTACTCTCCAGTTTCCGAAAAACTGGTCATACTTAACTTTGTCCATAACGACGACATTGTTAGCTACTCGCAAATGCACAATCGCCTTTCCACAACTCTCGGTTTGAATTCATAAGGTACCCAATTTTCTTATTTGTGGATCGATTTCCTTGTTTATGGATCAATCCCATGGATTTTAATCGTACAGAAGTTGCTTACTGTATCACTCCCAATGATTTTGCAAAGTTCATCCTGCCTTTGACTAACATCTTCATCGAGTAATGCATCCAATTTTTCGTCTTCGTTTTTTTTCGATTGTCCAGAACGAGGCTTGTCATCAACGCTAAAATCACCACCCCCCTTGAATCGTTGAAACCATTCCCGACATGATTTATCACTTGCAACATTGTCACCATACACTTCCACAAGCATTCTATGCGCTTCAGCTTCACTTTTTTTCTAATTGAAGCAGAAAAGTAAAACTTCCCGCAAATGATGTCTAGTTACCATAAAATTCAAAATTTTGAACAATTTTACTGTTTATCAGTGATAGATATCTACTCTCTCTGACATAACCACAATCAGCTGTCAATATGAAACATTAAAGACCACTAGAGCCATCTCCTAAAAACGGACCGAATTAATTTGTACACCCAACAATATGGCCCCTAGATCCAGAGTTACAACAATTTCCAACTTTAAATCAAACTAATTTATTATCTTTTCTATTTTATTTCCAGATTTATTTTTCCTGGCGACATTCACAGCAATGTTTTGTGCAGAAAAAAAACCAATAACAGAACAAGTGGAGACACTTCTTAAGGATACAAGTCCATTTAGATTATTCTATAGACAAGCTAACTATATAACGTATGTGAAAGAGTTACTACCAGTCCTGTTAGAGGAAGGTGTCCTAGACGATCTAATTAAATAAATTTTGATTAAATCGTTTTCCTTCATTATTTAACATAATTTCTTTCCTGGATATTGGCAATTCTAATTACTAAACACGGAAAATCGGAAGCTCGACGGGGCTTCTAATCGATTTTGCCAAAAACATAATAATATACAATTATTAGCTTAATTTGAGTAGATATCGATATGGATAGTATTTTGATGCCTGGACACCAGCTTTATGATTTTTTTTTCAGATTTTTCGGTTGGGTGGTTTCTGAGGAAATAAAAAAAAAATGATCTTTTTCCACCCGCCGCATTCCCCGCCTTTTCAACAAATGTCGAAATTAAGATTTTCATCGAAAATTTCTGATCGAAACCTTTCATTTGATACCCAACATGACTATATTCGATGAGAAAAGATTGACATCCCCCTTTTGCATGTATGAAGAGCCCCCCCCCCCCCCCCCCCTTTTTTTTAAACTGAATGTAAAAAGATGTAACTAACTGAATATGTGGGCGTTTACAGTACCCACTTTCTCACCGAATTTCGTATCAAGCGATATACCCGTTTCTGAGGAAACTGCGTGTGACAGGCAGACGAACATTGAACCGATTTTAATAAGGTTTTGTTTTGCGTACAAACAAAGCCTTAAAAAATTACCGCGAAATGTTGAAACATATGATATTTGTGAAACTATTTTACCAAAAATGATTCCAAATCCGGCCGAGAGAGTTGGAAAGAGGAGTCCCTACAAACTGAATGATAAAAAATACCCGAAAGGATGGTTGGGAAATATTTCTCTCTATCACGTTTAATCTGCCGAGCCTGCCTCAACGAGTGCAACTGGACACTAATTTTAAACAAAGTTTTGGCAGCTAGAGTTCGCTACACACCTGCCTATACTTGTATTTTAGAACAGAAAAAAAACTTTTTCCATGTGAAGTACAATGCCTTCCTGGATAGGGTCACCCTAAGGGTGGTATTGTGATTCGTTGACGGACTTAACCTTTTTTAAATGTGTGAAAATTTGGTCTACCAAAAGCGCTAGTCAAATGAATTTATTCTTTGGGATCTTCCCCATGGATGGTAGCCCGAATTCTCTTCGTGGCTTTGATGTGCGTTTGGTAATGGGGGTGTCTAGCAAATTTAGCGCTAGCAACATACACCTGTTTTGGGATTCTGTTGTAACATTTAAACTGCGACATGTGTCCCTCGGTCGATTTGTCCTCCGTGACGGCACTGTGTTTGTCCATCCATCTATGAGAACCATAGTTTTTTTTTTGGGAGTAGGGTAGGTGAATGCGTTTACGCACAGAGTGTTGGACACCCGCAACAGCACGCTGGCGGACTACCAACTAAACACCTCCCTGTCATCAGAGAACTAGCCTGGAACCGTTTGACACATTACTTCGAGCTAGCCCTCCCGCTCTCCCGGCTTTAGGAGCCTTCAAGTCAGGGAATTCCTTTCACCAACGGGAGGGGAGGGAAGGAAGGGAGTTGTTGTTAGTTCAGGGAACCCCTTACCGTTCGATCCCTCTGCCGGTCGAGTTCAATCTTCTTCGTAGTAAGAAGAGCCCGAACATAATGCGCAATTCGATTCCAGCTGCCAGCGCTCTTCAGCATCTCTCTGACAATGTTGTCTGGAGAGAGCTCCCCTGTGTCTGCATAAAGCTGCTGGCGGAGGCCGTCCCACCTCTCGCAAGAGAAAAAGGTGTATTCAGCGTCATCCGCCACTCTATTGCAGAACACACAATCAGGAGATCGCGCCTTCCCAACCCTGTGCAGGTAAGACTGAAAACCTCCATGCTCACTTAGAAGTTGGGTAAGGAAGTAGTCAATCTCACCGTGCTTTCTGTTCAACCATGGGTCTAATTTGTCGATGAGCCGCGCAGTCCACTTGCCCCTTGGCTCATTTTGCCAAGAAAATTGCCACTCGTTAAGGATGCGTTGACGTTCTTCACGGGCAATCACTTCTCTTAAGTTTTCGCTCTTACGGCGATAGATAGCTTTGCGCTCCTTGGCAAGGAGGGCAACGGGGATCACTCCCGCAATCACCATCACAGCCGGTTCGGAGACGGTGCGATAAGCAGACGCCACTCGCAAAGTTCCCCGCCTCTGCACTTGAGCGAGGCGTTTACAATGCACCTCCTTGTCAAGGGCATCAGCCCATACCTCCGCACCATTAAGAAGGACGGACTGCGTTGCTCCCATGAGGAGACGTCTCCTAGTTGATATAGGGCCGCCGACATTCGCCATTAGCCGACTCAAGGCCGCGACTCCTGCTGCAGGGCGTCCGCGGCTGCTTTGATTTGCTCGAAGAAGTTGATCTTCGAGTCGAGCATTAAACCAAGGTATTTAATCGCTGGTTTTGACTCTACAGCCAACTCGCCGATCGACATGGGACTCAAGGTCGGGATTCTCCTTCTGGTGAGGATGACTACTTCGGTTTTTTCCAGCGCAAGGTTGAAACCGTGAGCAGTCATCCATCTGCTTACCCGTCGCATCAATATGCCAAGTCTGCTTTGCGCCTGTTCAACAGTGCGTCCGGCAATAAGTGCCGCAACGTCGTCTGAATAACCGACCAGGCGCGAATCTTCGGGCATATCGAGTCTCAGCAGACTATCGTAGGAAGCGTTCCAGAGGTCCGGCCCTAGGATGGATCCCTGCGCTACTCCCGACGTGATTTCCATCCTCCACTAGCCCTCTAGCGTCTCATAGAACAGGGAGCGGTCTTTCAGATAATCTCTCAATATCCGCAAGAGATAGCTTGGCACGTGAAAGGAGTTCTCTAGTGTGTCTAGCATATCTGTCCATCTTACGGAATTGAAGGCATTTCTGACATCAAGCGTTATGAGAAGCACTATCCCTCGAGATCGGCGGCTGTGTGCCCCGGCTCGATTAAACGCATCTACGATCTCCATAACAGCATCCACTGTAGATTTCCCTGTTCTAAACCCGAACTGCCTTGCGGATAAGTCCCTGGCAGCACGGATCGCTTCAGCGAGTCTACCCCTGATGAGCTTCTCGAGCACTTTTCCGGCCGTGTCAAGCATACACAGCGGTCGGTATGCAGACGGGAGCTCCGGGTCTCCTTTACCCTTACTGATCAACGCGAGTCTGGCCACTTTCCAGCGACAAGGAAAAATGCCCTCCTTCAAGCACGCGTTGAACGCTTCGAGCAGCAATTCTGGCCGTTGGCGGAACACCAGTTTGTAAACTTCCGCCGGGATGCCATCAGGACCTGGCGCCTTTCTGTTTTTCATAGTGAGAGCCACTTCTTCGAGTTCTCCCATTGTGAAAAGGGGGCAATCCACGACGCTTTCCGCGCTATTTACATCAACCCGTACAGGGTGTCTGGGGAACAAGTCCCGCACAATGCGGTCCATCTGGTCCGTGCTCAATATGCAGGGCTCCCGCAGAGCCCCGATTTTCCGAGTGACGAGCTTATAGCCAAGTCCCCACGGGTCATCATTCACCTCATTAACAAGATTTTGCCAGCCGCGAGCTTTGCTTTTATTTATAGCGCTGCGGAGTCTCCTTTTTGCTGATCTATATTATGCCTTTATGGCACATGCCTCCTCGTTGTGGTACAACCATAGTTTAGACGAGATTAAGAGGCAGATGCTCAATTAACTAAACGATTATGCCGTCGAATAAACCTCAACGATTGTTGTTGGTAGTTGGTCGGTATACAAACCTAGCATTCATACGCGCTGTTATGGAAAGGACTTCCACGTCAGTGGACAGGTCACGCATTAACGAGGGACGACTACATTTTTTTTTATTACATTGCAATGGAATCTACTCTCCCAAGATAGTTGGGGATGGGTCGTCCCAAAGGCACTTGACGCAGAACAGTAGAGAAAGGACGCAGCCATCTCAGGAAATCGTGGGAAGAGCTGAAGCGCATTTCCCAGAAACCGTGTACTATGGCCCGTAAATGTGGTTGACGCATCATATCCCCATCAAAGGGTAAATGTATATATTGTTGTTATTCCTTCCTATCTGTGTAAAAGTTGCGAACAATGCTATATTTATAGATGTGACTAGACCAGTGATTATTATCTGATATTGTTGCAGTCAAATGGAATTAAAACCTTGTAAGCAATGTATAGATAAGAATATTAAATTTTGTCATTAACCTCCAAAAAATGGCCTTCAATAACAGTTAAGGCCTAAAGGGGAATGAGGTCGGATGCAATCCGTCATCCGCTCCTTCGCCTGATCGCAGCCACGGGTCCACATGTTCTTCAGTTCTGCGCGCCGATGAGGCTTAACTGTGTGTTACTCCCAGTTTCACGTGGTAGGTAATAGTCAGTTCATACTAGGAGATTTTACAATAGTGTAGGTTCCAACATGGAACAACCACTGGCACCCAAGAAATTTGGGGAAACCAAGACCTTTCCCAGAGAGTGGAAAAAGGGGATGATTGTTAAGATTCAGAAAAGGGGCACCCGTTCTGAGTGTAACAGTTGGAGGGGTATCTGTGTACTCCTTGCCGTCGCAATGATAATAGATAAAATAATCCTGGAATACATCAAAGAACATCTCGAAATATTGATCGAGAAAGAGCAGGCTGGTTTTCGCCCCGGATCCTCCTGAATGGACCATATCAACGCCCTACGAACGCCCTACCTGCTCTCCATCGAGTTCAAAAAACCTTTCGATAGGGTGAATAGGGAGTATATCTAGTGGATTCTACGCTGACAAACTAATAGTTATTATCAGACCGAGATATGATGGCACAAAATGTCACTGGCTGCGCCGGGGTTAAATCTCAGAGCATTGTAAGGTCCAAAGCAGAGCCTTCAAAATTGTATCTTGCCATCGACATTTTTTCTTCCTGTTATCGGCGGCCGGAAGACGTGGAGAAGTTCAATGTACAATGACATCTTTCCTCAAACACCTCAACTAGCCTAATGACATCTATGTTCTCTCACACCGGGCAATGAACCTTGGCGAAATCGTTCTAGATTTGAAAAGAGAGGCATACAACGGTAGCTACTCCTCATCCCAGTTTACTAAACCTACCCATCCTTAGCGCCACTCCTAGCTTCCTTTCCCAAACCCCTCCCGCATGCCCCCCATCCCAACCCACATCCTAGTTCCCTCCCCGCCCGCCCGCTTTTATAAAAAATTTCAGCTAATGGAGGTTTTTTTTCGACTTTTCCTCCAGATATCATGATATGTATTTTTTCACTTATTCTTTAGCGATAAGTTAGTTTAAGCCATAGATTTTACCTTAGATTAAGCTAGGCTGTTAAGGTAGTACTTAAGTTAGGTTAATTTAGCATTGTATTTTTATAGGTTAGAATAAAAATTGTTGTTTCTCGAAAATTGTTGTTTCTTTTTGAAAAGAGAGGCAAGTAGAGTCCGACTGAAGATAAACACCAACAAAAGCAAGGTTCTCAGTCTGACGAGCCTTCGCACTCCCCTATCTGCATTAATGGACAGAGCGTAGTTTTTGCCGACGGTGGGCCGAATCCAATCCGCTTTCGCTGCACTGTCTTAAATCTAGAAATACAATTATCTCAACTTTAAGATTACGTTGAGATTGTTCTATGTTAGTGTTCTTTCTGTGTTGCTACATGGGAGTAGCATATGGAAAGTGAACTCCACTCTTACTCAAAGGCCAAGCTTTCGTCAATACCTATCTGCGTTGAATCATCGGAGTACGCAGGCCTAACACTATCGCAAAAGATCAACTTGATCGGCGTACAGACTTGGCATTCGTATACGATGTGATAAGAAGACGGAAGTGGCAGTGGATAGGTCACCCATTAAGGGGGGTGACTATTGCATTGCGGACTATGCCATGGAGTGGAATCTACTCTCCCAAGATGACTGACGAGTGAGTCGCCACAAAGGCACTTGACGCATAATAGTAGAGGACTAGTGCGAGCGTCTTGGAAAGTCGTTGGGGTAGGTGAAGCGCATTTCAGCTAACTAAAAAGGGTTGAAAACAACCCATATAAATTTACAAAACAGTTTCACGTAAGTTTATTGCATACATAGAATGGTGTTTTTTTTCTGAGTTTGTTCGTGGTGTGAGTTTGCGTTTAGACACTCGTGCTTCTCATCTTTCAAGCTTTTCTCCCCCTTGTTTGTGTCAGCAACTCGTACCGTATTTATATTCATCACCGCAATTATAATCTTCTTTGGCCAGTAAAACAACAAATGCTCTGCATCCTCCTTCATGTCACCGCATCCAGAATAATTCGGATTTGCGGCAACAGCTACAGCTAAGCCACCGGCAAAGCTATCAATGGTAGTCTCCTCTGGTACGGTAGAAACGAATAATCCTTTTTATATATATGTATATCATTCCACTGCCAGGAACCTAGTACAGAGCCCAAATGTACCCTCGTTGTGATGAAGTATTCTTTAAGGCCCTCTACCATTCGATATTAGAGAATCCTTGACCAAACTTGTCAAATATAAAGGAACCGCTATCCATATCAACACCCTCTTCATTCGGTTCCAGTCGACTGAGTTAAATGCATTTCGACATCTGATACCAACATGGTACAGCAACCATCATAACTCAGCGTGTCCTCTGTCAGATTCATTATCAAATTTACTATATCCACGGTAGAGTGGGCGCGTTGAAACCCATACTGGCGCTGTAACAAGCCATTGCTGCTATCGAAGGTGAGTAACAATATATTATTCTCCGAGCGAGGAGACTTTCCCACAGGACAAGGGGAAGGCCGGAGCACCAGGGGCGTGAGGAGGAATACAGGGATCTGCGAAGCAACCTTATGAAGGCCATTCGGAGAAGCAAGCGGGAATGCTACCAGAAGCTCTGCATGGAGGCTAATACGAATCCGTGGGGTACAGCCTACCAAGTTGTAATGAAGAAGACCCGCGGGCGAAAATCTCTCGATCCCTGATGTTATCGAAGAGGAACTTTGGAAAATCTGCAGACGTATTGGGCACAGCAAGGCTCCGGGATTGGACGGAATTCCGAACAGGGCTCTGAAGGTGGCGGTCAAGGCCAGACCAAGGTGGTTCGCAAGCACATTCGAATCGTGCATGGCGGAAGGAGTGTTTCCTCCCAGTGGAAGAGGCAGAAGCTGGTCTTGCTACCGAAGCCCGAAAACCACCCGGCGTGCCCTCTTCATATCGCCCTATTTGTCTCTTAGACACCATGGGGAAGATGTTGGAGAGGGTGATATACAACAGGCTGCTCCCGTTCATCGAGCTTGCGGGTGGTCTTTCAGAGCGGCAATATGGGTTTCGGCGAGCCCGTTCTACGGTCGATGCAGTAGCAAAGGTCGTGGAATTGGCTCGAAATTCAATGGCTATGGGCAAATGCTGTGCTCTGGTGACGCTGGACGTCAAAAATGCTTTTAACTCAGCCAACTGGGGCTGGATTAAGGGCGGTTTGGCCAAACTGGGTGTTCCTAGCTACTTGGCTCGGCTTATTGAGAGTTACTTTTCGGACAGACTTCTCTGGTACGAGACGGACGACGGGCCGAAGGAGTACATTGTGACAGCAGGTGTGCCTCAAGGTTCTGTATTGGGACCGCTGCTGTGGAACATAATGTACGACGGAGTGCTTGGCCTTCGCGTGCCGGAGGAGACAACACTGATTGGTTTTGCGGACGACTTGGCGGTAGTTACAATTGCAAAGCATCCCAAGGACGTGGAGCTTTATGCAAATGAAGCCATTCATACCATCAAGTCATGGTTACGAATGGTCAAGCTGGACCTGGAGGACGAAAAGACGGAGGCGGTCCTCATTACCAACCGTAGGGAGAACAACACGGTTACCATCCAGGTTGGTAATCGTGAGGTTGTCTCAAAATCGGTTGTCAAATACCTGGGGGTGATGATCGATGCCAAGCTGAGTTTCAAGGGACACTTGGATTATGCGCGAGAGAAGGCAGCATCTGCCAGCTCATCCCTTGTAAGGATGATGCCTAACGTGGGAGGGCCGAAGTATAGTCGCAGGCTACTCATCGCGGGAGTGGTGAGGTCGATCCTGCTATACGCGGCCCCTGTCTGGGCGGGAGCGTTGAACCACGCTGTCAACCGGAGGAAAATATGTTCGGCATACCGGCCAATTGCGCTAAGGGTGTGTAGCGCATTTAGGATGGCGTCGTCGGTGGCAGTGTGTGTTATCGCAGGAATGATCCCTATAGATCTTCTAGCGAGCGAGGCACACTGGCTCTACGAAAAACGGAAGCCAAATCCAGCCGAGGTGAATGCGGATTTCCGAAAAGCCATCAGGAGAGAGTTGTGTGGCAAGAGGCAACAACGATGGGATAACTCCGACAAGGGCAGGTGGACCCATACATTGATCCCGTGTATCGAGAAATGGGTCAACCGAAAGCACGGAGAATTGAACCACCTGACACAGTTCCTTACGGGACACGGTGGCTATAGGAAGTACTTGCATCGCTTCGAGTTGGACGAGTCTCCCTACTGTCCTGAATGCGGTGCTACACTCGAGGACCCGGAGCACGTTATGTTCCATTGTCCCAGATTTCTGCAGCAGAAAAGGAGGTTGAACAGCATCTTAGGGGCCGACATCGAGCCCTCCAACCTGGTGGAAGAGATGTTGAAGTCGGAGGAAAACTGGATGGCGGTAAATGAGGCAGTAGCCGTGGTGCAGACAAAACTCCTGGAGTTGGATCGAGCTCGGAAGGCGGCGCGACGGAGACGTGACATGGACGAGCTGGTATAGCGAACCAGAGCCTCCCCCGCGAAGTAATACTTCACGGTGGTCCTGCGGGGAGCGGCGGAAGAGTGGGGGTGGTTTTAGTGGGTGTGAATCCCACACACTGCTGCAACCTGGCGCAGCAGCGTCTTTCGAAGATTTCCACCTCCATCCATAAAAAAAAAACAGTCTATTATAGGTGACCCTCACTATCATCTTCCTCATTGCATCGAACCATCGGGCGATATGATGCTGTATTTCAAGGTGGTCTATTGGCTTCGGCAAGCAACATCAATTTCTGCTTTTCCCACTAAGCAGGGAATATTTCTTCTTTTAAGGACGCCTCGAAAAGGTGGCACTGCTAGTGTCAAAGCTCTATTGAAGCAAGGGTCTAGGGTCTCATTACCGCCGTTCCAATCACATATGCCGCAGCTCTTCCTGGGTTAGTGGAAGTACCCACTTTTGTGGTTAAGAAACAGAGTGGCAAAAATATCTTCCAGAATGACCACCCTGGAGATCTCAGCTGAAGGGTTTCTATCGGCATGTGTTGTGTGTGCGCTAGTTTGTGGTGGGGGAGAAGTGTAGCCTCCGAGCACTCAGAGCATGGTAGCCCAATGTACTCGACTCCCCCGTCTTACAGGATATCCTGGATTCGTTTATATACCGCAAGATTTCCTATAGTGGATGTGATGCTACCTAGATCTCAGAACTAAAGTTCTAATGTCTGATGCGTCCATAGACGGGGCATTCACATACAAAATGCTCCATGGATTCTGCTTCCTCATTACAGAAGGGACACGTATCATCTTGTACAATTCATATTCTAACCATATATCCAGGTAGTGATTTATGGGCCATGGGTGAGAATACCTCTATAAGTCTTCTTGCTTTTCAACAGGATAAACTTTGCAGTATGTCTGTTCTTTTTTTTTCCCCCGATGGAAGGTGGAAAGCTTCAAAAGCTACCGCAGGCTCCTGCCACACGGTTATGTGGGACTCTTACCCACTAAAACCACCTCCTTCTCCTTCCACTCTCTCCACGGGACTCCCATTTGGTATTACGTCGCGGGGCTGGATCAGAATTTATTCTGCGCTCATGTCAACATTCGTGTTCCTCTCGCATTCATTCTTTCGGATGACTTCCTCCTGCCTAAGCTTCTTTCCGATGGCTGTAACCACTTTTTCAACTTCGGTCCATATCCCCTTGGTTTTCACCATAAGCTCCATGATATTTTCGGGTGTAAAGTGCTCCCCGGTTGTAGCTTCTAATTCAGTCCTTTGGGTTTCGAATCTGGGGCAGTGAAAAAAGACATGTTCTGCGTCCTCTGGAATGTTTGCACACTGTGGGCAATATGGCGAATTATCACGCCCAAATCGATACAGATATGCTCGATAGCCTCCGTGTCCGCTCAAGAATTGAGTTAGGTCGAAACCTACTTCGCCGTGTGGTCGCTCGATCCATTTCCGTATATCCCATATGATTTTGTGAGTCCAACGGCCTTTTTCTGACTCGTCCCACTTCTCTTGCCATTCCGCGACAGTTTCAGCTCGTGCGAACTGTCGCCGACGGGCAGGAGATTCTCCGGTGAGGTACGTTCGATCGTAAAGTCGTTGTATTTCTTTCGCCAGAATCTCAATCGGGATCATTCCTGCTATCACGCAAGCTGCTTCATTAGAAATTGTTCTGTAAGCGCAACATGTTCGGAGTACACTTATGCGATACGCAGCTCCAATCTTTTTCTTATTTATTATATTTTCCAGTGCATCTGCCCATACTGGGGCTGCATACAGTAGGATCGAACTGACCACCCTTGAAATAAGGAGTCGACGGCTCGGCCTTGGGCCACCTATATTTGGTAGCATTCTCGCAACCAGCGCTCCGATGTTATATGCCTTGGTTGCTGAACCCTCCACATGCAATCTGAAATTCAACCTCTGGTCAATCATTACACCTAAGTACTTAAGTGCAGGCTTGGAATAAATTGTTTGGGTTCCAACTTTGATCTTCATGGAAGTGCACTTTCTACGCTTGGTAATAAGTACTACTTCCGTCTTATGCTCTGCGAGCTGTAGACCAGCATTCTATAACCAGGATTTAATCTCATAGACTGCTTCACTTGAATAGAGCTCGGCTTCCTCGAGAAGGCGTGCAACAACCGTCACACCAATATCGTCCGCGAAACCAATGGAGGCAACACCAGCAGGAAGGTCTACGGTCAGTACCCTATTATACATAATAATCCTAGGACAGACCCTTGTGGAACTCCGCATGTCGTTTGGTAGGATTTCATTCCTTCATCTGATTCGCAGCACAGAATCCTATCGATTAGGAAGTCGGCAACAATACGCACCAGGTACTTCGCCACGCCTAAGTTAATTAGGGACTCAAGTATCTTGCTCCTTCTAGCGGAATTGAAGGCATTCTTCACATCAAGTGTAATCACTGCACAACATTTACCCTCGTCAAGTGCGGTCTTAGCTGTGTTAGCTACTAGGACAAGTGCATCCGTTGTAGACCTCCCCTTTCGAAAACCGAACTGATTTTCAGAGAGACCGCCATCCTTTTCGGCAATTCGAATTAATCTGTTATAGATTACTCGTTCGAATAGTTTGCCAGTATTATTTAGAAGGCATATCGGCCTGTAGGACGAAGCTTCACCCCAAAGGTTTGTTTGGCTTGGGAACTAGAATTAATTTCTGCTTCTTCCATTGTGTAGGAAATACTCCTTCTTTAAGGCATGTGGTGAACGCCTCGGCAAACATATTTGAAGCTATTTTTACTGCTGCCTTCAGAGCTTTATTGGGGATGCTATCCAAGCCAGGTGCTTTATTTCCAACAATTTTATCCGCAGCTTCGAGAACCTCCTTTTCGCTTACCATTGGAACTTCGGCGGTGTCTATCTCGACAGTGGGAAGGTCAGCGTTACCCACAGTCTGAGGGAAGAGATCCGTTACTATTTCATCAAGCAGAGTAGGGGAAGAGATCGGTGGGGAACGTTTGCCTTTAACTTTCGATATTACGGTTTTATAGGCGCCACCCCAGGGGTTCGTGTCAGCTTCATTACACAGTCGCTTAAAGTGTTCGCTTTTACTTTTCATGATGGCCACATGTAGTTTCTTCCGAGCGTTTTTATATTCTTCATGTAATTGTTCGTATCCAGATCGGTTTCTATTTCGCTGACTGGCCTTGAGGCCTTACGGCATTCTCCGATTTCAGAATTCCACCAGAAGTTCACAACTCGCTTCTGTGATACAACATACCTTGGCATGGATGCGTCACATGCTCGTCGCAACTTCTCGCCAATCTGCAAAGCTTTATTTTCTGCGCTTCCTTCAAGCGCTGTATTTTGCTGCAGAACCTCTCCGAAAATCTCCTCGTCAAACCTATTAGCTGCCCACCTTTCAGCTCTCCTCCGAGACCGTTTCATTCGTTTATCATGTCTGATTTCAAAAATGATGGCCTGGTGGTCGCTATGTGTATATTCGTCACTGACATACCACTGCAGATCCTTAGCTAAAACATCGCTAACAAAAGTGACATCTATCACGGACCCCATTTCTCTCTTATGGAAAGTGTTCACGCATCCAGTGTTAGCCACTACAAGATTCAGACGAGAAAGAGCTTCGAGTAATATTCGTCCTCTTGCGTTCGTTTCTCGGCTGCCCCATTCTTCAGCCCATGCGTTGAAATCTCCAGCCACTATCTTAGGACTGTGGTTGTGTGCGTCTGTTGCTAGCCTCTCCACCAAAGAATGGAACTCCTCTGTCGTAAGGCTTGGAGCCGCATAACAGCTGTAAATAGATATTCCGCCTATTTTTGCTCTAGTGAAGCCATTCTCGAGGATCTTGGTGGTTCCTTCTATGGCCCGATTTCCGCATGTCCATATCGCTGCCTTTCCGCTCTTATCCGCGACCCATACTTCACTGTCTAGGTTTTTGTACTGCTCGCAGATAATAGCAACGTCGATTTCGTTTTCCAATATCGTCTGGGAGAGCAGGTCCTGAGCCGCTTGGCAATGGTTCAGGTTTAGCTGTAGGAACCTCATTTGCGCATAGTGTTGATCGCCTTCCTATACACCGGACATGTGCTGCTGCCTGTGACATGGGCGCTGTCAATGTCGTTTATTTGCCTGCAGAACAGACAATTGGGTTTTTCTTCGCAGGCTTTTGCAATGTGGCCTTTATTTCGGCATTTACGACACAGGTCGGACCTATCGTGAACGCTAGGCTTTGCCACCTGTCAGTATGGGAAGCTTATGTCGACGTATTCACATAACTGTTTGAAGCAGTTTTTTTCTGAACGGCCTCTTTTAAGCGGCCCTGCAGTTGTTTGTATACTCCCTCTCGTTCGTCGTTACCGGTCTTCCCCATAGCCTTTAGTACAACCACCTTGTCCGGAAGCAGATGGCACCCAAACTTAAAATTGCATGGTTCCATCAGTAGTTGGGTTACCTACTGAAGAGGGGTCGCCTTTTGGGCATAGTAACATCGCATGACTTTTTCTCTGGTTGTACCATCTAGTCGTACGTGGACCTTGAGACGGAAAAACCTGTCCACCTCAACAGCTGTCATCGACCATTCCCTTAACTCGCCCGGCATTTCGTGAGAGGTCTTTTTCGAGCTCGATTCGTTTTCAATTGCCATTCAGATTATCTATGGTGACTGTGAGTGTAGTCGCTCTTGACTTGCCAAGTAATTCTTCCGGTTAAAGCGGCGCTAACGTATGTAAGGTCTACCATAGGGCCCACGACCCTTCCTCTAAAGTGTATGAGGTCCCGTCATTCGCGTGCTCCGCGAATGCTTCTCAAATTCATTGTTGCGTTGCCCCATCCACGAGCGTACACGTCTGGCGTCGAGAACTAAAGCTAAGTGCAGTTCTGAGCTTCCAAGATGCAGATACAATCCCATAGCATAGCTTCACTGCTAGCCACACCTGTCGACAGAACACTCCAATGGAGCTTAGGTGCACTTTTGATTTATTTTTCTTATATAGCTCTGCCCTTGGGATTGGGCCTTGCTCAACACTATGTCGAATTTGAGGAACGCGCGTAGTAATTTTTCTATTGATGATAATGGAAGCGCGATAGTCGAGTTTTTATCAGCAGAATTTCAGGAGATATAATCCATCAAGGCTATTAAATTAAATTATAAAAACTACTATATAACTAGTTTGGGTTCCTATCATTCAGTGTTGGTTGGATCGTGGAGCTAGAAACGTTGCATAATTCCATTGTGATATTAATAAAATGAGCTTCAATGCAGATGAGCTAGAAGCACCTGAGTGGCTTAATTCCAACTTCTTTAAGAAAGTTCTTGAGTATAACGGAGACCTGAAGGATGTGACGGTAAGGATCTTATTTACTTATACTTTGAATGTAGTTCAGTGACATTATTTGGTATCATTTTGCCAATAAAACCAGGCTATTAAAAGAACTTTGAGAGTCTGACGTTGATACACCATCTTTTATCTAAAACTTTGACGAGCAACAGCATTAAAGTTTTTATTTTGGTCATGAAGGATTTCTGAGACCGAAGTCGTCCTTTCTACTACTAAACTTCAGATTTCCTTACTTCCGTGCATCTTAAGTTATGTGCATCAGAAGGGACCATAAAATCAAAGTGGATTGGCAGCAAATTACAAGAAATGAAAGGGAAGATTCCCATCTGTCAATATGTTGTCCAACATGGTCTTAATGAAACAATTTTCACCATCCCATTACTACAAGAACACTATTCAGTGACAGAAGGTACTAAACGACAATACGTCCTTCAACTCAAGAGTAATAATAAAATATATTACAATATCATAAGGAAGAGGTTCAAAAGTTGACTTCAGGATCATCATCATCATCAACGGCGCAACAACCGGTATTCGGTCAAGGCCTGCCTTAATAAGGAACTCCAGACATCCCGGTTTTGCGCCAAGGTCCACCAATTCAACCGTGCGCGCATTTCATCATCGTAGCTGTTATCGGTTGTGATTTTCGACCCTAGATAGGAGAAATTGTCAACGGTCTTAAAGTTGTATTCTCCTATCCTTATTCTTCCTGTTTGACCAGTGCGGTTTGATGTTGTTGGTTGGTTCGTCTTCGGTGCTGATACTGCCACCATATATTTTATCTTGCCTTCATTGATGTGCAGCCCAATATCTCGTGCCGCCCGCTCGATCTGGATGAAGGCAGTTTCTACGTCTCGGGTGCTTCTTCCTATGATGTCAATATGGTCAGCATAGCAACTACTGGCCTGGTGGACTTAGAGAGGATCGTACCTCTTGAATTTACCTCAGCATCACGGATCACTTTCTCGAGAGCCAGGTCAAAGAGGACGCATGATAGGGCATCATCGTAGACCGTTGTTAATGTCGAATGACCATTCAACCATTCCAGAAAATTCCAGAGGGATCCTGGCGGGTTTATCTAGCCTCGCACGTTAGTTCTTCCACCTAGTCAGTTTCATCAACTTCCTTAGGATACCGAGTTCTCTCATGGCCGTGTACAGCTTTACCCTGGCTATGCTATCATAGGTGGCTTTAAAGTCGATGAATAGATGGTGCAACTGTTGCCCATATTCCAACAGTTTTTCCATCGTTTGCCGCAACAGAAAATCTGATCAGTTGCTGATTTGCCTGGAGTGAACCCTCTTTGGTATGCGCTTTGCAAGATAGAGGAGAATATCTTATAGATGGTACTCAGCAACGTGATACTTCTATAATTGCTGCACTGCGTGATATCTCCCTTTTTATGTATGGGACAGATAATGCCTCGTTGCCAATCTTCAGGCATTGATTCGTTGTCCCATACCTTGAGTACAAGTTGATGAAACACTTGGTGTAACTGGTCACCTCCATATTTAACCAATTCGGCTGTAATTCCATCGGCTACTGGCGACTTATGATTTTTTAGCCGATGAATTGCATGGACTGTTTCCCCTAAACTTGGTGATGGCAGTATTTGTCCGTCGTCTTCAGTTGGCAGGACCTCCAACTCGCCGATATTTGAGTTGTTGCGCAGTTCATCAAAATAGTCAACCCATCGCTCCAATCTGCCCATTCTATCGGAAACCCGATTTCCCTCTTTGTCTTGGCAAGATAAGCATCGAGGTGTGTAAGGCTTCATCCTGCTGACTTGTTGGTTAAATTTCCGTACCTGGTGCGGTTGCTTTTGGTTGTCCCGGGCTTCCGTTTCCCGTCTGTGAAGTCACTTCTCCGTTCGACGGAGTTCTTGGTAGGCTTTTGTTCAATATTCACTTTCACCTAATTGTCAGAGGGGATTGTAGGCGGGGTTGTAATTCAAGCCCGGAGCATTATGTCTGGAAAGGCCCACGTATATTTGTGGATTGTGAACTTTCCGCGCAAACCAGGTGTTTCCAACAACCATTCCGTGCGATACTGCTAACTGTTGAAATCTTTAAACATGATTTTGATATCATACTTGGGACAAGTTTCGAGAATCCGTTGCCTCGTAGAAGGTATCCTTCTCCGACCAATGACTAACTTTGATGAGGCTTATATTTCGGAATTTGCCCAGCAAACGCAGAGTGCCTAACCTTTCGCTTATATTTTATAGCCGATAACAACAGGTTTCATTTTTTTGGCTGACTAAGAATACTCCGAGCACATGTTTTACTGGATGATCGCAATAATATATGGTGTGGCGGCTCTTCTCCAGAAAACTGATCCCTGTCCAGCGCATCCCTTGCAACGCTGTTACATCAGCCTTATATTGGGACAGGGTATCGGCTAGCTGCTGAGCACCTCCATCTCTGTACAGGGAGCGCACGTTCCATGAGGAAATGAGCAAATCGTTATTCCGTTATGGTTGTCAGGTTCGTCGTTTTAAATTTCATCCTGTCCGAGGCTCTTTCTATGACTTCGTAACTTGGGTTTTCCATCTAGGGTTTTTTTTTTTTTTAGTAGGGTAGGTGAATGCGTTTGCGCACAGAGTGTTGGACACCCGCAACAGCACGCTGGCGGACTACCAACTAAACACCTCCCTGTCATCAGAGAACTGCGCAGGGCAACGGGGATCACTCCCGCAATCCACAGCCGATTCGGAGACCGTGCGATAAGCAGACGCCACTCGCAAAGCTCCCCGCCTCTGCACTTGAGCGAGGCGTTTACGATGCACCTGCTTGTCAAGGGCATCAGCCGATACCTCCGCACCATAGAGAAGGACGAACTGCGTTGCTCCCATGAGGAGACGTCTCCTAGTTGATATAGGGCCGCCGACATTCGCCATTAGCCGACTCAAGGCCGCGACTCCTGCTGCAGTCCTGTTCGCGGCTGCTTTGATTTGCTCGAAGAAGCTCATCTTCGAGTCGAGCATTAAACCAAGGTATTTAATCACTGGTTTTGACTCTATAGTCAACTCGCCGATCGATATGGGACGCAAGGTTGGGATTCTCCTTCTGGTCAGGTTTTTTCCAGCGCAAGGTTGAAATCGTGAGCAGTCATCCATCCCCTTACCCGTCGCATCAATATGCCAAGTCTGCTTTGCGCCTGTTCAACAGTGCGTCCGGCAACAAGTGCCCCAACGTCGTCTACATAACCGACCAGCGCGACTCTTCGGGCATATCGAATCTCAGCAGACTATCGTAGGAAGCGTTCCAGAGGTCCGGCCCTAGGATGGATCCCTGCGCTACTCCCGACGTGATTTCCATCCTCCTCTGGTCCTCTAGCGTCTCATAGATCAGGGAGCGGTCTTTCAGATAATCCCTCAATATCCGCAAGAGATAGTTTGGCACGTGAAAGGAGTTCTCTAGTGTGCCTAGCATATCTGTCCATCTTACGGAATTGAAGGCATTTCTGACATCAAGCGTTATGAGGAGCACTATCCGTCGAGATCGGCGGCTGTGTGCCCCGGCTCGATTAAACGCATCTACGACCTCCATAACAGCATCCACTGTACATTTCCCCGTTCTAAACCCGAACTGCCTTGCGGATAAGTACCCGGCAGAACGGATCGCTTCAGCGAGTCTACCCCTGATGAGCTTCTCGACCACTTTTCCGGCCATGTCAAGCATACACAGCGGTCGGTATGCAGACGGGAGCTCCGGGTCTCCGTTACCCTTACTGATCAACGCGAGTCTGGCCACTTTACAGCGACAATGAAAAATGCCCTCCTTCAAGCACGCATTGAACGCTTCGAGAAGCAATTCTGGCCGTTGGCGGAACACCAGTTTGTAAACTTCCGCCGGGATGCCATCAGGACCGCTTCTTCGAGTTCTCCCATTGTGAAAAGGGGGCAATCCACGACGCTTTCCGCGCTATTTACATCAACCCGTATAGGGTGTCTGGGGAACAATGCCCGCACAATGCGGTCCATCTGGTCGGTGCTCAATATGCAGGGCTTCCGCAGAGCCCCGATTTTCCGAGTGACAAACTTATAGCCAAGTCCCCACGGGTCCTCATTCACCTCATTAACAAGATTTTGCCAGCCGCGAGCTTTGCTTTTGTTTATAGCGCTGCGGAGTCTCCTTTTTGCTGATCTATATTGTGCCTTTATGGCACATGCCCCCTCGTTGGCGTACAAACGTTGTGCCAAACGGCGGAGCTTATGACACTCCTTCCGTAGGTCGGCAATTTCCGCCGTCCACCAGTACATAGAAGCCTTGTCGCGCATGGGGCCTCTCCGGGGCATGGAAGCCTCACACGCCGTCGTTATCAGATTCATCACTGAATTTACGACGGTGTCAGCTGCGACACCACCACCCCCCGGAGTGCCCCCCAGTGCGGTCCTACCTGCTCCAAGAGCTTCAACGAACCTTCCGATGTTCACCCTCGCGACATTCCACACGCAGGGAGAACGTCATGTTGGTGCTCGCCGGCAAGTAGCGTCAAACACTTCGAACGCAATGTACTGATGATCACTTGCCGAGAAGTCTTCTAGGACTCGTCACCCGTCCACCGATGATGCCAGAGATTCGGACGCAAAAGTGATGTCAGGAATGCTTCCTTCACAACCTGGGCGCCGAAACGTTGGCGTGGATCCGGTGTTTAAAATTACGAGCCCGGTTCTCGCCGCCATTTCCAGAGTCCGTTTCCCTGTGGAGTCTGATTGAGGCATGCCCCATTCAAGAGCCCTGGCATTAAAATCACCGCCAACCAGGATTCGTCCCTCCGTGCTCCAAACAGCGTCCTCCAGAGCATCAAGCCGGCGCTGAAAGTCCGGAATCGACTCATTCGGCGTCAGGTAAACGCTAAAAAACGTTATCCCTAAACACCGGATCCAGACAAATCCGTCCCCCCGGCCTTCGGCAAGAACACGAAGTCGAACGTCGTCCCGAACCCAGATGGCAGCGGTGCCCGATAAGTCGAGATACCATGAGGACGGGTCCTTGTTTCGGTATTGCTCGCTAATCAGCACTAGATCAGCATTTACTTCCGCAGCGAACTGTGCTAGCAACTGGTGAGCGGTTGCACTCCGGTGCATGTTAATTTGCAAAATGCGGATCATGGCGTTCGCACCCTAGCCCTCTCGAATTCCGCCCTGAAGATCGGACACCGTCCCGAGCCCGCAGTGTGTGCGACGCATTCGCCAGACGCGCCACGATCCCTGCAGAGAACACAACTCTCGCTTTCCTTGCAAGTCTTCCATCTAGGGTTGTCAGCCTACCCAACGCCCCACCTGAAGGACCAGTTGGTATAATTTGTCCCGTTTTTAGGCGCGGGAGACGCGCCTTCATCCTTCTCCGTCTGCAGTTTTTCATTAAGAGAGAACTACCAGCGATCACTACGTGGAGGTGGAGATAAGATTTCGTAGTAGTGCTGTTGGTCTGGGTTCAGTAGGCGTTTCCCAGGTTTTATGTTCCATTGTGGGTACCAATCCAAGTTTCGCCCTGAGAGCTATACTACTCTTTGACGCATCCTACGTTCAGTAAACTATAATCCTATGATCCCCAGTAATGTATGTAGCACGGTCTCCCATTATATTCGAATAAAACAAAGTTTTCGACCCTATTGAAAAAGGTACTAAGGTTGTCAATGATCTGTCGAAAACAGCCAACGCCGACATGCGCTATGGAATTGCTTCATTCGTTAGTGCATTTTGGAGGAGGTGACGTTTCACAATTGGCGTTCTTTGTAATCGACGCATCGATCAATGACTCAATTCCAAAATTTTCCCCACTGTGGTTCGTCGAGTCAGCCCTGCTACCAAACAGGGCAAAAGCTAAAGAAGGTTTGCTCTCTGATAGAAGTCATATATTTTACATATAAAACGTTGATTGATTCAATTAATAAAAAAATCTCTTCTCATTCTCTAGATCAATGACTTCCATATCTCTCCAGCTACAGCACTTGGTGATCACTTTTCCAGCGTCATGTTTCGAGCAAGGGTCAATTATTCAACACAGGACTTTCCAAATCGTAAATGTTCGATAATCATTAAAACATTGCCAGTGGCTGAAGGATATAAAAAGGAAATGTTAGAAAAACCCGAAGTGGACTTTTTTGATACCGAAATGTTCATGTATTCAGAAGTCTTGACGGAATGTGGAAAAATTTTAAGGAACGCAGGCTACACTGACATGCTGACTGCAAAGTGAGTATCGTGAACAATCAAAGTTTGTATCAATATTTAATAGTTTTGTCCGGTAGAATGGTTTACCAGTCAACGGAGCCACAAAAAGTAATTGTTTTTGAAGATTTAAAAGAACTCGGATACTTTATGTTCCCAAGGATAATTCCAAACGAAAAAGATACTGAACTAATTTTCTCCAAGTTGGGACAATATCATGCGGCTACCTTCAAGTTAGCAGCCGAGGTAAATAATGCTTGAATTGGAAGTTAAGGTTATGTAAAAGTAGAGTTTCAACTTTCAGGGCCACAAAGGACTCAATCGAAAAGGAGGGCTTTTTAATTTGGGTGACATGGACATTTTAAATTTCCTCCAAGATCCGTTCACGTTTTTTAAACAACTCGTAGAATCATTACCTGGTTTTGGGGTAGCCTCAGAAAAGCTGGAGAAAATTTCATTTGACAAAATCATAGAAAAATGTGCGCAAACTGTCAATACACCTACAGCATATGAGGTCCTCAATCATGGTGACTTCCACATCAAAAACCTGATGTTCAAGGGAAAAAATGGAATAAACGTTTCAGAAGTTGTACTGGTATACAATAGTTAAATTTAGCAATTATTGGTATTACTTCATTATTGACAAATATTTAGCTTGACTTTCAAATATGCCATTGGGGTTCGCCAGCCTTCGATCTTATCTACATGTCAGCCGTGGTTCCGCCCAGTATGCGACCGAAGGCCTATCGGCATTATTTCGATACATTCATTGATGTCCTGGAGAAGTGTGATTACGACGGCCCATTACCTACATTCGAGCAACTGGAGTTGGATTTGAAGTCATACCGAAATATGGGTAAGCCAACTTTTGTTTATATTTAGTATGAGAAAGCGAAACATTATAACGAAAGAAAGGATTTACTTCTTCTCTTCGCGGATATCCTCATTTCGGATGTGATCAAAACGTATCACGCCATTAGTCCAACGCAACATCTTCGTCTCCATTGCCGCAAGACGACTTTCATTCTTATAGTTATTTTTATAGTCGGCTAGCACCCAGAACCATAGAAAGCGACAGGACGGGTGACATTGCGGTAAATTTTAGATTTGAGACGTCGATTACAACGAACACCAGTTGTGGAACGCCACTTCATCCGTGCGTTAATGTGTGAAGCAATTTCATAACGCAGTTCTCCATTGGCTGATAGCTTTGATCCGAGATATTCAAATCGCTCAGTTCTAGGCAGATCACTGCCGCTGATAGTGATTGTGCCTGTTTCATGAGGATCGGTCGTCAAAAATTCAGTTTTGTTTAGACTCAATCTGAGACCGCAGTGTGTAGGGCGCTGGACGTTAGATATCCCGTGTGACGGTGTCCATAACAAAGACAAAGAGGAGTGGTGAGAGGGCACTTCCTTGATGCACACCAACAGAGACACGAAGCGGTTTTGATACACCCGCCATACTTCGAACTTTACTGTTCGGATCGTGGTAGAACAATTGAACCCAGCGCACGAGTTCTTCTGGCACTAAGTGTTGTCGTAAAGCATACCAGATGAGTTCGTGTGGCACACGGTTAAACCCCTTCTCTAGATCCAAAAATGCAATGTAAAGAGGGCGATGCTTTTCGCGGTGTTTCTCCATGAGTAACCGCGCAGCATGTATTGCGTCAGTAGTTCCGCAGTTTCTGACAAATGCGGCTTCATTCACGGTTATTTCAACGATGTCACGAATACGGTTCTCAAAAATGCGTTCAAAAATCTTCATGACATGAGAAAATACCCAGATCGGATGGTAATTTGAACATTTTGGTGGACTACCTTTCTTTTTCCATATTGGAACTGTGGCACTTTCTTACCAGTCAGATGGTGTTCTTCCTTTCTGAATAACTCAATTAAAGAATGCACTGAGCCACAGTGTTAGGTCCCAGCTCTTCGCTTTCCAGAGCTCAGATGCGATGTGCGTCAGGTCCTGTGGCTTTCCCCGATTTCATTCGTTTTATTGCCTCCTCGACTTCAGTTGCGCTGACAGTGAAGCCCATGGTGTTTTACGTAGGCACCTGTCGTGAGACTTAATCCTACGGTCCTCTTAAGACATGGATTGATTTTGTGACCACAATCAGAGCCCCGCTGAGACAAGCAACAACGACACCAGTCTATACCAAGTGCATGGATTAGCATTCATTCTGGTGGATGCAAGAATTACCTAAATCTCTACCGAACTATGGAGTACGGCACCCGTGTTGATACGCAACACCACGTCAAGGCCCGCAGGTCTCTTCTCGCTTGAGCATAACCACAACCACCATGAAACTCCCACTAGGGGGGCCAACCGCAAATAACCGAGCTGTCCTCACATACAACAGGAGTTCACCCGAAGTATGTGAGTCCAGGGGCTTTCCACCGGGAAAGCCCATGGTACCAGTATACCCCTGGTAAGGTTTCGTGACCAATTTGCCACTTCAGATGAGTCCCCGTGCAGACTGGGGTCTGATCGCCCTAATTAGGCCTTTGTTTTGTCCATTTTGTTCGGACTCACTTGCTTACGTCCTGACGCCGTCCATGCGTGAAGAACCCTTGCCCATTTCTCGACAGGACCGGGGCCTGCCCTGCCGCGTCGACTGAGGTGGACGCCCTAGCATTTCTCCGAGGCTTGCGACTCAATCCGATCATCTTGTTTCTAATGACATTGAGTGCATTTTCTTGGTCGGCCTGTCCTGGGACCTGCCCCCAAGAGAGATCAGGTAGGATTTAGCATAGTGGAATAACTCGAACTGTATTCTATTTATCTCTTTCCCTAATCTCAGCATTTTATTTTTATGTTTTACTGAGGATAGTACAGAGTACGTTGCCTCAAACCCTCCCCCTTCATCTGGGGTTGCGACCAGCATACGAACGTCTCAAATCGTCGCCCTCTATGGTTCTGAGTGTTGGCCGACTATAAAAGACAATGAACGACGTCTTGCGGTAATGGAGGCGAAAATGTTACGTTGAACTAGTGGCGTGACACGTTTTGATCACATCCGAAATGAGGATATCCGCGATCGTTACGGAGTTGCACCGATCGTGGAAAATTTGCGAGAGAGGCATCCTCGCAATACGCGCTAACGAGAATTCACTTTCCAAGATTGGTTTGAACATCGAAGTCGACGGTAAACGACCAAAAGGCCGGCCAGAATAACGGTGGCTTGATACGCTGGATTGGGATTTAAAAGCCACGAGATTGCACCCAGATCAAGCATTCGATAGAGCCAAATGGCGAAACCGACCCCGCTTGTGAACGAGACAAAAGCTGAAGAAAAAAAAGATGGCGTAGTTCTTATGTTCCTTATATAACGAAGCACAAAATTTTTCATACCTGAATTATCTAGTTTCCATAACATTTACTTAAAGTTTTGTTAGATTTCTTCGAAGATTTATTTACAGTATCTTTTCTTTATTTCCAGAATTACTTTTTCTAGCCACATTTTCATCACTTCTTTGTGCAGATAAAGATCAAATAAAAGACGACATCGAAACTCTATTTAAGAATCCAGGCCTGTTCAAGATATTTTATAGCCAACCTAATTATATTTCGTATGTGAAGGAATTATTACCAGTCCTGTTGCATGAAGGCGTTCTTGACGATCTAATAAATTATGATTAAGCTTTCTAGTTAAAATTTATTATTGTTGACTTCCTTAATAGGCACAGTCTGAAATTAGAAGTCAATCTTCAAAGAGGATGTTAGAACACTTAAAAAGGAATATTCTATACAAAAATGGAGCACTTTCGGCACGCTGCTCCCAGGACAGAGGTGAGGCAGCGCCTGATGAGTTGCCTCTGCCCTGGACGAAACCGTCAGTCAAATTTTTGATTTTTTCAATTCTTAATGCTTGGGGTGCTACGCTCCAATACTAGGGATCCATGGACTAAAAAACGAGGGAGTAAGTTGCTTCTCATTTAGTCCGGTCCACCATCCAGTGAATGGGGACTTAACATCCCGCAGATCCTAAACAACAACCTAGCTTTAGTTTAGGCTCAAACTATAGGCGCTTTAAAAATAGATATAATTCACACCCTTGTCATGTGTTTGCCATCATACAGGTGTGTGTGTGTCTTGTGGGGGAGAAGATACAGCTTCTGAACACTCAGGCCGCGTTGGCCCACTGAACTCGCCACCCCATCTAGCGGAATATTTCGGATTCGTTGACGTATCGCAGAATTTCCGTTAGTGGAAGTGATGCTACCCCTCGCAACTGGAGCACATCGGCACCGAAGATCTGATGCCTGATGCGTCCATAGGCGGGGCACATAGGAAATGCTCTGTGGATTCCGCTTCCTGATTACAGGAGGCACACGTATCATCTTGAGAGTCCTATTCTGAACATATGCCTAGCTAGTGAATTATGGCCTGTCCGAATGCTCACAATACTCGCCGTTGCATACTGTCCCAAAGGAGAAGCCCACATCTCGTTTTTATTCGAGAGGTAGACTCCGGCTCCCGAACCCTGTTCTGTTTTTAAGCCATCGGTGTACAAGACTTCCGTACATCCCGCCACGCATTCCTCTGGGACTTCCAAGTTCTACGCTTCAGGGTAACTTTATATCTTCTACGAAACAGGGGCTGCAAATTGAGTATTGCATTTAGAGCTGCGTGGGATGCCAGTTTATGGTGAAAACCTTTTTGTCTCACCTTAGCCCACCACACTACGGATGCGTAAACGAACATCAGCCTAATGATAGCAACGAATATTCACATTAGCACATGAGGCCTGAGTCCCCATGCCGAGGCAAAGATCCGTCTGCACAGCCCATAAGCTGTGAGAGCTCGTTTCACCTTTACTTCTTCATGTTTGTTCCAAAGAACTTTTTTATCTACAGTGATCCCCAGATATTTCACTTCTTCGGAGAGTTGAAAGGCAGTACCCCTCATCTCAGGAAGGTAAAGTCCATCCAATTTCCTCCTTTTTATGAATAATACCATTGCAGTCTTATATCGATCGACACCCACCCCAGCGCACAGCAATCTCTGCGTTAGAATAGCATGGATCCACTTTATTAAAGGATCATCACCACCATGCGCTGTGGCGGCATCACAAAGTTTTTGAAAAGGCGCACAGTCAAAAGCCCCTTCAATGTCCACGAACACTCCCATCGCGTACTCACCATTCAAATGTGCATCCTCTATCTTTGTAACCAAAGAATGAAGAGCAGACTCACAGGACTTTCTACGCTGGCAAGCATGTTGATTTTCATTAAGTGGGTGCGACCTAAGTGCGTTACCACGAATGTGACGCTCCACCAGTCTCTCCAAATCTTTCAGCAAGAATGAAGTCAAGCTGATCTGTCTGAAGTTCTTTGCATTAGAATAGTCATCTTTCCCAGGTTTCGGTATGAAGACTACCTTAACCTTTGCCAAGAGGAAGGTACGTACACCAGAGCAAGACATCCTCGAAAAATATTTCTTAGAGGTTGCTCTAAGTGCTCCATACCCTCCTTTAGCATTGCCGGATGGATGCCATCCATACCAAGTGCTTTGAAATTTTCAAAGGACAGTATGACAGCTCTCACCTCGCTCATGGGTAACAACCGCTGTCGCAGTGTTCCAGTTCCCCTTACAGCACTTCCGTGTTGAAGGGGTTGCAAAGACCATCAACTCTCCCCCTGCCACTTCTCTCACCCGTTCTCCCGGATGGTGTACTTCCAGGAGGGTCTGTACTGAATCCAGTATGGAGGTAGTGAAAGTACCGTCGGGTTTTCTAAGAGAGTCCAACTTGGCCGACTCATCCCTTTTAAGGACTCTGCACAGCCTTGAAGTCTCTGTTTCGCCTCCCAGTTCCTCACAGTACGCTAACGAGCCTCTTACATTCACGCTGTGAATTCCTGAAATTTAACCAGCCTTCGTTCTTATTACTTTTGCAAGCCCGGTTCAGAAGTCACCTGGTTGATTTCCTAAGTTTTTGAAGTTCCCGGTTCCACCAAGGAACTGTTTTACCGCTTTGGCCTCGGGAAATAGGACAAGCCTTTTCATAGCACTCTAAAAGTGTGCAGTTCATAGTTTTCAATTCATCTTCCAACGCCAACGCTTCGAATTGCATCCCTTACACATCTGCCTGGCAACAACGTCTTCGATAATTCACAGGTCCCCACAAGTGAATATGTGTTCTGCAAATGTTTTCAGCAGTATGACCAGTCGAACGCCCTTGACCACACTAGCATAGCTAACTGCGGGTCTTCTGCCTCCTTCCTTCATTCCTGACATTTCCCCCATACTGGCTTCGAGTTTGAGTTTTTTGGTAACATTCCCCTATTGTGACCTGACCTCCGCTGCTCCCCGTTTTTTCGGTTCCGCTGTTGAAGGCTTAGATCTGTCCTGAGCCTTCTTAAGAGCCTCTTCAGGACTCATTCTTTGCTTCAGTGCAAATACCATTTTAGGCATGTCTCCTTCTTGAAATCTAATACGCTGATCTCAGAAGTACTTTTGCTTGTCCCTGGGCAGTGGCGATTGATGGTTTTTGTCTGCGAGACGGGAGGCTTGACCTGTGCGGAGTTGCCAAATTTAACATCAGGCGCGTCTCTTCGTGCGGATAATGGAACGCTCGGTGAATGCGTTATGGACATGCACATGCACGCATCAGGAGACTTGCATGCCGGGTAAGTGGGAAGTAAACGCCTATCCGTGGATAAAAATTGGCAATGGGAAGGACACCTAGAAATCAAACCAAATATGGAGAATGAGAAAGATAGCATTTTTACGGTGCAGGGCTTCGAGAACCCAGCACAGGTTTTTGGAAGTGGGCAAGCGAGCCTCCGGTCGTCTATGTCCAGCGACAGTATTGCCTCGGTAGTGGGAAACTTGGCTACTGCGGCGGAGATCTTAATGGAGCTGAAATGAAATCTACACCGGATCCTTTTCGCAAAAGCTCAAAACTTGGGAAGTCACCACTGAGGACGACATTACCCCTAGTCCGTCGAGATTGGTTGCGGGGCTCGGAACGGAATTTGGAGAGTCCGCGGACTGAAAAAATTGTCGATACTGTAAAAGACAATCGTGGAAGCGTTTATTTCACTGGGGAATGCATAAATTAACTCTGGGAGTCCATTAAGGAGAGACGGAATAACCACCAAAATATCAGGGCACTGATACGTGGCATTAAGCTGTCCTATATTATAATAGATCGGCGGAGGAAAAAAACGCCCAACCGTCGTGTGGCAAAGCCACGGGGGAAACACAGGTGACGCCTCCTCAACATAACGTAGATGAGAACGCAGGCAAACTAAGTAGGAATGGAATAAGTGAATCCCTTGGTATCCAACCACCGGCCAAGAAAAAAGGGGCCTCTCCGCCGAAGAAAGTTGCGCTAGAAAAAGTGTCGATTACGGCCTCAACTTTGAAAAAAGGAAAGAGCCTACAGCTTGTTAACCCGAAGAAAGGACGAAGATGGGCGCCAAAAAGCGGCAAAAGGAGGAGAAGAAGATTCGTCAGGAAATAATCATTATTTCCAAGAGAAAAGATAGGTCCTATGCCGATATCCTTCAGAAAGTTAAAGCCGATCGGAAATTGACAGACTTGGGCAGCAGTATGAGTCGTATCGGGCGTACGCACAAGGGGGATCTGATGCTGGAGATAAACAAATCTAGTTTTCGTGGCCAGGTTGAAAAGGTGCTAAGTGAGCAAGCACGTGAAAGCTCGAAAGCGACAGATAGTAATCCAGTGTAGAGACCTAGACGAGATCACATTACGAAAGGATATCTCTGCTGCGCCAAGGGAACAATTCAACCTTAGCACAATAGAAGAAAGTGCGATCAAAAGGATGAAGAAAACAGCAGAGGTACACAGACCGCTATCATTAACTTGTCGATTGAATCAGGGATAAAACTGATTACCATGGTCAAGGTTAAAGTAGGCTAGGTCGTGGGCCGACTTAGAGAAAAATATCTCTCAAAAGATATTTCAGATGCCTCGATTTCGGTCACTAGTGAGCACGATAGGTCGAGAAGATGCGGGAAGTGGGGAAAAGGTCTTATCAAAGACTACACTGGAGATCCACGATGCATGTTGTGCAAAGGGAAAAAGGGATTAGACAACCGACACGTTGCTGGTGGTGGCAGGAGCCCGGCATATAGGAGAGAGCTGAATCTTAGGGCTAAATCAGGTTGATACACATCAACCTCAACCATTGCGAGGCAGCTCAAGACATGCTCTCGCAAAGCATTGGAGAGTCGAATGCCTTTGTATGAGCAAAAGTCAACGGTGTCCATATCTACAGCTGTTACGCTCCTCCTAGTGCAACATTAGCGTAATATCAGGAGATGTTGGACATTAGATACCACAGCCCCAAAATCATTGCCGGCGATTTCAACACGTGGGCTTTAGACTGGGGAAGTCGAGGTTAAAGTAGGGGCCAAATCTTGCTTGAAACCTTCGCAGAGCTGGACATCGTACTCGCCAACGTTGGATGGCGTGCCCAACTTCCGAGGCAGAGATTACGACTCAAAGGGAACGGCGTTGGAAAAAGTTAGCCAGTTATGTCAACGGGTAGTTACCCGCGAGGCATGCAAATCCACAATGCCGCGGCGAAAGCTTCATCACAGTTGGAAACCAAACTATTAGTGGAACCAAAAAATCGCGTTGTTGAGGGCATCCCGTCAGCGAGCGAGGAGACAGCCGGAGCAGGAATACCGCAATCTTCGAAGTAGCCTTAAGAAGGCTATACGGGAAAGTAAGCGAAGTTGCTACAAGCAATTATTTTCCGACAACAGGAAGAAAGTAGACCTCAACCAACGGTGCAACAGGACCTCTTCACAATCCCATAGGTTGTCGAGGAGGGACTGCGGGAAATATGTGGACGAATTGGGGATAATAAGGCTCCGGTATTGAACGGGATTCCGAACAAAGCGCAGAAATTGGCTGTTAAAATCAGGCCAGCATGGTTAATAAGTACGTTTGGTCATGGTCGAAGGAGTATTTCCTTTTCAGTGGAAAAGGTTAGTTTTGCTACCGAAACCCAAAGCCCCTCCTCATATCGCTCTATCTGTCTTTGAGACACTATGGGGAAGACGTTGGAGAAGATAATGTATAGCAGGCTGCTTCCCTTCGTGGAGCGAGCGGGTGTCTACCGAAGCGGCAGTATGGGTTCCATAGAGCGCGGTCCTCGGTTGATACCATTGTACCGCCCTGATAAGTGCTGCGCGGTGATAACTCAGGATATCAGGACTGCCTTTAACTCAGCCAATTGGGATTGGATTAAGGGCACCCTGGCTAAATCCTTGATGCTGCATGCGGCTCCTGTCTGTACGCGCGCTTTGGATAACACAGTGAACCAGAGAAAGGTAAGTTCGACATACCGGCAATCGGATTGAGGGTGCGCAGTGCATAGGAGGGAACGGCGTTAGCCAGTTATGTCAACGGGTAACTGAGGCATGCGACTCTACAATGCCGCGGCGAAAGTTTCACCACATTAGGAAACTAAACTACTAGTGGAACCAAAAATCGCGTTGTTGAGGGCATCGCGTCAGTGAGCGTAAGACTTCACCAAAGGACGAGAAGGAAGCCAGACATCGGCAGTCGGAGAAAGAATACCGCGATCTTGGAAGTAGCCTTGAGAAGGCTATACGAGAAAGTAAGCGGAATTGCTACAAGCAGTTGTGCCGTAGAGTAAATACGAGCTCGTGGGCTGCTGCTTACGAAGTTAAATAATAAAGTAACAAGATTCGTGGATAAAAATCACCCCAAGTGACGTAGCCGCGACGCTTGATCAAAATAATCGCAATTCCTTTCCGACAACAGGAAGAAAGTAGACCTCAACCAACGGTCCAACAGGACGTCTTCACAATCCCAGGGGTTACCGAGCAGAAACTACCGGAAATCTGTGGATGAATCGGAACAATAATAAGGCTCCGGGATTGGACGGGACTCCGAACAAATCCCTGAAGTTGGCAGCTAAAATTAAGCCCGCATGGCTCATAAGCACATTTGAATCAGGAGTGTTTCCCCCGGAGTGGAAAAGGCAGAGATCGCTGCTACCAAAGCCCCAAAAACCACCTGGCGCATCCTTCTCATATCGCCCTATGTGTTTTTAGGCACTATGCGGAAAATGCTGGAGAGGGTAGTATACAACAGGCTACTTCGTTTCGTCGCGCGTCTGTCGGAGGGGCAGTCTGGGTTTCGCAGAGCGCGGTCCACAGTCGACGCCATTGCAACGGTCATGGACCTGGCCCGGGAGGTATCGGCCGCTGGTAAGTGCTGCACGGTGGGGATGCTGGGTGTCAGGAAGTCCTCTAACTCAACCGATTGGAGGTGGATTTAGGATACCCTAGATAAAATGGGTGTCCCTGGTTACTTAGCTCGGATTATCGAGAGTTACCTTCCGGAGAAATTTGTTTGGTACAAGACGGACAACTGGCCGAAGGAATATGTTGTCGCAGCAGGTGTTCCCCAAGGATCCGTATTGGGGGTCCGGTTGTGGAACATAATGTACGACGGAGTGCTCGGTTTTCACGTGCCAAAGGAGACAACATTGATTAGTTTTGCAGACGACCTGACAGTGATAGTAGTTGCGCCACATAACAAGAACGTAGAACTGCATGCAAGCGAAACCATTCATGCTATCAAAGCATGGCACCGAATGGTGAAATTGAACCTGGCGAAAGATAAGATGGAGGCGGTTCTTATTACCAATCGCAGGAAAAACAACATAATGTGGGTTGCTATTCACTAGGTCCTTTCAAAATCGGTCATTAGATACCTGGGGGTAATGATCGATGCCAACTTAAGCTTCAAGGGACACTTGGACTATGCGCGCGAAAAGGCCACAAAGGCTAGTTCTTCTCTAGCAAGGATAATGCATAATATTGCAATCTACTCGCCAGCTGCTTGTCGCAGGGGTGGTGAAATCCATCCTGCAATACGTGGCTCCTGTACGGGCGTGCGGCCTGGATACTACAGTGAACCAGAGAAGGGTAAGTTCGGCATACCGGCAATCGGATTGAGGGTGCGCAGTGCATATAGGAGGGTGTCTGGTGAGGCAGTGTGTGTCATCGTGGAGATGATTCCTTTGGATTTTCTAGCGAATGAGGCACACCGTCTCTATCGGAGAAGGAGGGTGAATCCGCCCCAAGTGACTACGGGCTTCCGAAAAATCGCTAGGAAGGAGCTGTACAGGAGGTGGTAGCAACGGTGGGATTATTCAAAAAAAAGCCACTGGACCCTTACTCTGATCCCGTGTATTGATGGGTCGAGCGCAAACAGACTGAACTGAATTACCACCTAACGCAGTTCCTTATGGGACACGGTGGACACAGGAAGAACTTGCATCGCTGCGGATCAGATGAGTCCCCAAACTGCCCCAAGTGCGTGGCAACACCCAAGAACTCGAAGCATGTTATGTTTCACTGTCCGAGGTTCGCAAAAAGATGGAAGTTAAACGACGCTCTCAATGGAATTGTTGGGCCCCTTAATTTCGTGGAGGAAATGCTGAGGTCCGCAGCAAATGGGAGTGCAATAAACACAATAGTAACTGTGATATAGGAAAAGCTGCAGGAACTGGAACCAGCCCAGAAAGCACGACGGACTCGTGACTTAGTTGTATAGGTGTTCTCCTCGCGAAGTCATACTTTGCAGTGATCCCGCGAGGATATGGACGGAGAAGTGTTGCCCTCTATGGTTCCAAATACTAACGGGCTACCACAGTTGATGAACACCCCCTTGCGGTAATAAAGGGGCGCTGAATCACTGGCATTACGTGATACGATCACGTGCGAAATGAGGACATCCAAAGCTATCGTAGAGAAGACACCATTAAGCCAGGTAAGATTTGCCTAACAAAACAGCTCCCTCCATCCGGATCAATCTAAATTTGAAGACACATAATTCAGTGACTTCGAAATATGTGGAACCATCACCAGTAAAAGGAGTTCTATGCTTTAGTGAATTATAGGAGAACGTAAATACGGAATTAAGACAGCTGACGAAGGAAATTTCTGAAATCCGAAGTTTGAGTTAGAGAGTCACGCTATAAAGAGGACGACGATGATTTTAAATTAAAGCACTATATGTACATATATGGCCTTGAAAGAAGTGCTTTAACACGTTTCAAGGCCTGGATTCAATCGAATTCTTGCCCCAACGAATGTAAACAATGCATCGACTTCACTATCTCGAATAGGTGCTTCTACTGATAACAAATATGGCAATAGCATGCTATATATGGTATTAAAGAAGTCACCCACATTTTCTTCTTTCTTAATCAGTAATTAAGGGGGAGACCACGTTAAGAGATTTTCAAAATCGACTTTTTTTATTGCACAGATCGTCAACTGTCAAATGTCAAAATGAAATTTCGTGTTCCATTAGATTTTATGAGCGTAGAACCGAGCGTTTATCGGGTCAGACGCAGGCTCGAGCGTCCACGAGGTAGTCGCTGTATGTCCTTCCGTAATCTTGTAGCAGAATGTAAACATTGTATTTGTAAATACTTTTATATTTGTATTTGTTGTAACTATACTTTGTTGGTAATTAATAGTAAGAAATGTGTCAAATCCGAGAGACGGCTTTACAATTTTTTTTTTCAAACGTGTTTTTCTCAAAACGACTTTGTTCACCTTTGCAAGAATTCTAACTCAAAAAGTAATGAATGGATAATTATGAAATTTGCTGGTATGATTCTTTATAAAATTACGTGCCTCCCTCCTTAATAGATACATAAATCAAGAAGGCGGATTCAAAACAAAGTTTAGTAGCTATAGTATGAGTTCTGCTAATCTGCTTTCTCATAACTACATATATATAAGCTCAACTGTAGAACCAATGATTAGTTTCGATCTTTCTACAGTCGAGGAGAGTGTGTAGTGATACTAACAAAATGAGCTTCAATCCGGATGAACTGGAAGCGCCAAAGTGGGTTAATTCAAATTTTCTGAAAGAAGTTCTTCAGTACAACGGGGATCTGAAAAATGTGACGGTATGCTAATGAAGTTCATTTATTATACTGGAAAGTTTGAAGGATAATTACAAAGATTTTTCATCACTTTCAGTAATTCGCAAATTTTACTAAAATAAGCCAATTTGTAAACAGTTAAACTTGTGATATCTTTCCGTGGTACTGAACTGTCTTATTGAGACAATTTTAAAGGACTAGTCCTAGTAATTACGTCCATTGATTCTAGAAATCATTCTAAACACATCAAAAACCTAAACCTCGGCGTGGTGGACAGACAGCAAATGCTTGATAATCTTGTTCTCGACGCGAAGGGACGAAGTTCAAAGATGATTGCTGGTGATTTCAATGCTTGGGCCCTAGAGTGGGGTAGTAGGGAATTAAATGCTAGGGGGCGCAGTTTATTAGAAGCTTTTGCGCAGATGGACATAGTTTTGGCTAACGAAGGTGCTGTAAACACCTTCCAGAAAGGGGGATCAGGCTCAATTGTAGACCTGACCTTTGTCAGCCCTTCTCTGGCGCGTGGTATGCCCTGGTGTGTCAGTGAACGCTACACCCACAGCGATCACCAGGCAATCTTCTTTGAGACATGTGTCGAGCCACTGGCCAAAGAGCTATCATGCCCGAAACCGAGAAAGATTTCAGGCTGGTCTGCTAAATCTTTGAATGAGGAGACCTTCATAGAGGTGTGGTTAGATCAGCCTGATAAAGCAGGCACCTCTACGGAAAGAGCCGTCCATCTGGCTCAATGCATTGCCAAAGCGTGTGACGCGTCCATGCCTAGAAGGTGTTCATTTCCCAGTAGAAGACCAAACTACGGGTGGAATGATGAACTGACCGGCCTTTGATCAGCCTCCCACCGAGCTAGAAGAGTGGCTCAGAGGGCGGTAGGTAGAGTCGAACAGGGGCAAAAAGAGCGCGTCTCTAAGGCAGCCCGCAAAAACCTCAAGCTCGCCATCCAGCGAAGCAAGACAAAATGCTTTAAGGAGCTCTGCTCAGAAACTACAGAATCGTGATGGGACGATTCAGAGGCCATTCATCTCCGCTGATCACGTGCTCCACCCTCTTGCTAAAAATCATCCAGGGGTTATTCCCCCAGCAAGAGGAGAGCACCGACACATTCCAACCACCTCTGAATGTGGCGGCAATTCCGCCAGTCACCAGAGACGAGCTGTTGGATATCTGCGGTAGAATAGGAGACAATAAAGCGCCGGGCCTGGACGGAGTACCGAATAAGGCCCTTAAGCTTGCCGTGAAATCCAGACCGGACATGTTAGCTGACTTGTTCGAAACGTGCATGTCCGAGGGGATATTTCCAGTGGCGTAGAAGCGGCAGAAGTTGGTACTTCTGCCTAAACCAGGTAAACCTCCAGGTGAACCAACCTCATATCCACCCATATGTCTCCTGGACACGGTGGGGAAAATGCTAGAGCGGGTAATCTATAACAGATTACTCCCGGTTATTGAGAGTCAAGGCGGCCTTTCAGATAGGCAGTATGGGTCCCGTAAAGCCAGATCAACCATTGATGCCATCAAATTGGTTACTGGCTTGGCCGAAGATGCAATTCACGGAAAGGGTAGTACCAGCAAATATTGCGTGGTAGTAACCCTGGACGTGAAAAATGCATTCAATTCTGCCAATTGGAATCTAATACGCAAATCCCTAGCGAAGGTTGGTATTCCCGCCTATTTCGCTGCCATCGTCGATAGTTACCTAACTGAAAGGAGGCTCTGGTATGACACCGATGACGGACCCCAGGAGTACGTTGTTTCCGCGGGTGTCCCGCAGGGCTCCGTATTGGGCCCACTACTGTGGAACATCATGTACAACGATGTATTTAATTTTCCCCTTCCGGGGGAAGCCACAGTGATGGGTTACGCTGACGACATAGCACTGGTTGTTGTCGCAAAGCATCTCGAAGATGCTGAGTTATACTCAAGTGAGGCAATCGGTGCTGTTAAAAGTTGGCTGATGAGCTCTGGTCTGACACTTGCGGAGGAAAAAACGGAAGCGGTCCTTATCACTAAGCGCCGGAAGAGAAATTACGCCTGTGTTAGAATCGGGAATCATATTATCACTTCCAAGCCGACCATCAAATACTTGGGAGTGGTGATAGACAGGAAGCTTAGCTATAAGCAACATGTGCGGTATGTTTGCGACAAATCATCCACTGCAAGTATGGCCCTGGCAAGGATGATGCCGAACGTTGGAGGGCCACGGCATACCTCTAGGTTGCTTACAGCCAGGGTGGTGACCTCGATCATGCTCTATTCAACCCCAGTTTGGAGGGAGGCGTTGTGGATGTCAGGGAACGCTACCAAACTGAGTTCAGTCTACAGGAGGACAGCCCTGAGGGTATGCTCTGCCTTCAGGACTGACTCAGATGATGCAGCATTCGTCATCTCTGGAATGATGCCGATTGACATCTTGGCAGATGAGATGGCGAACATATACAATGCAAAGCCAACCTCTTCCTCATCGCGGATGAAGAAGACTGAAAGGGAGGGGTGGACGCACAGGCTCATTCCTGCCATCAAGGAGTGGTTGGAGAGACGACACCGTGAGATTAATTATAATCTCACCCAGTTTCTCACGGGGCACGGAGGATATCTCCAATACCTTCACAGGTTTAAATTGGAGACCTCACCCGATTGTCCAAATTGCGATGGAGTCCCAGAGGACCCAGAGCATGTATTCTTCCACTATCCGAGATTTGTGGAAGAAAGGAGGAATCTACAGGAGACTCTAGGGGAGGTGCTGGTACCAGAAAATCTGGTGCCGAAAATGGTAGCACATCAAGAGAATTGGGATGCGGTAAACTTCATGATCGCATCTATCCAAAATAAACTGCGAAAAGCAGAGGAGAGGAGAAAAACGCGGTCACGTGCGCCGCGTATAGAAGAAAGGTGACAAAGCTAGAGGGAGCTGACTCTGCCCCGTGATGTAATACCTTATGGTGGTTCGCGGGGCAGGGAGGGAGTCAGGGGTGGTTTTAGTGGGTAAAAATCCCACACGTTGGTGTGTCCAGACCAGTGTCTTTTTGAAGATTTCCACCTACTCAACAAAAAAAAAAAAAGACAAACAGACAGACGGACAGACAGACAGTAAACCGAATTTAATAAGGTTTTGTGTACACAAAACCTTAAAAAGGAGCTATTTTTATCTTCGTAGGTCATTTCAAAGCAAAAAAAGTATTTGACATAAAACAAAAGTACAAAAAGTTAAAAACTTGTTGCTCTTCCCTTACGACGAATAACTCCTCGCAATCGTCGTGGCATCGATTGCACCAAATTTTTCCTGCGTCCATTTTCAACCTCTCTTCCTGCAGGATCTCCCCCATCTAAAGTGGCGATCTCTTAGCCTTTTTTCCAAAATACTCCATACATGCTCAATTGGGTTGAGATCGGGGCTTTGACCTGGTCTTTTAATGACATTTGGACAATTGTAAAGAAGCCAAAGCTGATAAAATTTATAGCTCCGGTCGATTCCGAGTTTCATGGCACTGGCACGCAAATTTTCTTTTAAAGTGTTAATATAGTATCGGGGATCCATAGTCCCTTTGATTGGCACAATATTCCTCGCCCCCACAGCCGCCATACACCACCAAAACCCTGCGGGCCTGTTTACTTATTCCCGAGGAAATTGAGGCCTATCCTTGCGTTCTTTTTGGATATATATGGCTTCTCTCGAGCTGAACTGGCTTCATGGCTATTTGAAAATAGGTAATTTCTGATGATTTGGAGTGAAGCCCATGGTGTTTTACGTAGGCACCTGTCGTGAGACTTAATCCTACGGTCCTCTTCAGACACGGATTGATTTTGTGACCACAATCAGAGCCCCGCGGAGACAAGCAACAACGGTACCAGTCTATACCAAGTGCATGGCTTAGCATTCATACTGGTGGATGCAAGAATTACCTAAATCTCTACCGAACTATGGAGTACGGCACCCGTGTTGATGCGCAACACCGCGTCGAGGCCCGAAGATCTCTTCTCGTTTGAGCACAACCACAACCACCATGAAACTCCTACTAGGGAAGCCAACCGCTAATAACCGAGCTGTCCTCACATACAACAGGAGTTCACCCGAAGTATGTGAGTCCAGGGGCTTTCCCGGTTCCCATGGTACCAGTATACCCCTGGTAAGGTTTCGTGACCAATTTGCCACTTCAGATGAGTCCCCGTGCAGACTCGGGTCTGATCGCCCTGATTAGGCCTTTGGAGCATTCGCCTACTGAATCACGGCCGGCAAACCAAAGTGATTACAGCGTCTCCCGGTACCACCACTATGGAGGTTCTCCTCGGCCACTTGGTTTTGGTTTGGCCGATACGGTTGCCGCCCCATCTTCCTCGCCGCCACCTCTGAGCACCCGATGATTTGGAGTGTAACCTCTCTGTTTAAATGTTCCTTGGTAGCCTTTGCGATCCATTTCGCTCAAAACCAAACTAGGATTAATGCGTTTAAAAAACTCAACACCACTTGCCGTCAAGCTGTGTAATTCTACCTAACGGTACTTTGGGTTTTTTGATTTCTTAAATTCTAACAACTTAGCGATGCCCATAACTTTTTTGCTCTCTAATAATAACATATCAAATACTTTTTTGGGCCGCTGTATATATATTTAGTCATCATCATCATCAACGGCGGATCAATCGGCATCCGGTCTTGGTCTCCGCCGAAGCCGGTCCCAAGCCCGGTTGTGAAAGGAGGAGGGATGGATAGCTTCAGTCTGAATGGCTGTACGCCACCGCAGCGTCTCAGGGGATAGGTGAGGAAAGCGCAGGAACATTGCAGTCTTGCAGATTACTCACTAAGGAAGCTATCTCAACACCTGGCAGCTAGGGATAAAATGCACCGCCAAAAATGAGAAGAAAGAGAAATTTAAGGTCCGGTACGGATAACCGGCGGGAGTCGTCTGACTTGGTGACTGGGTCAGGCTCTCGTAATGGACAGCACGGCGTCGAAACCGCTAGTCGTGGGCCGTTCGACGTCTAGGCGCCACGACGACCAGAAGCACGGCTCCGCCTGCTGCAGCTGTTTCGCCACAATCTGTGGCGACCACTTCAGCAGGTTCGCGTAGGAAGCGGATGAAATGCACTGAAGAAATGAACCTCTTCATCATCCGCTCCTACTACGAAATAACGGCGGGGGCGGGTACAACATCTTACCGCCCCTTGTTGCACCAGAGATTCGTCGAGCGTTTCCCGCAATTCGCGCACGTGACTGTGCAGCGAGTCGCAGACCAGTACCGCTTTATTACTCGCAGCGACACAATCCCGGCCACCATCAGGGAACGTGTTCGACTTGAAGTCATCGGGGAAACTGGTGACCGAGAGTCGATGGGGGCAGAGGCGGTGGCATCAACAACACCACGCCGCACTGCAGGTAACAGTTTCAGTACTCGCCGAAGCACTCTTCTCCACCGTCCAGCTGAGGTTTCCGCTGAAGTTCGGGACGAATTCCAAAGAGCGTGTAGAGAATTCTCGGATATGGATTCTTTGCATAGACCAAAGATTCCCAGGCTCTATGCATCTCCAGCAACTCCAGGAATTCTATCTCAAATCAATGATGAGATTGCATCTCGACTGTGTGCTGATATGTCGCTGCTGCAACTACAATCACTTGTGTATTGTGGTGCAGTTGCGGCTATCAGATTGCATGGTCAGAAGATTCGCTTTCGTGTTATTAGTTTGAGTGGCAAAAGGGATCCACCATGGAAAATTCGTTTGGAACGTCGGCGGGACTCACTAAGGCAGGACATTGCTAGACTAATTCAGATCAGCACTGGCAATGCCAGCCGGCGGGTGAGAAATAAAGTGCAGAGGGTTTACTGGAACTATGTCATCCCCTGTGAGACACCCGTAGTTGAAATTGTGGACACACTAAAACAGAAACTTTCTGTCATATGCAGTCGGTTACGACGGTATGGCGAAAGTTATTCCAGACGTGTCCAGAATGCAACATACGCGAGGAACCCGTGGAGCTTTTTCAGATCTCTCAATGAATCCCAACAGAGCGCCCAGACAACACAGTTCTCGGTGACGGAAGCGAAAGAGTATTGGGGTGGACTTTGGGGGGTTACCCGCCCAGCATGCTGAGTGGATCATCGCCGAAGGCACCCGCCATGCCAATACACCTGGCATGAATTTCGCGGATGTTACCGAAGAGGAAGTTCGACGAGCCATAAACAGCTCGAAGAACTGGAGGGGCCCAGGTCTGGATCGGGTGCAGAATTTCTGGTATAAGAAATTTACCAGCGTACACAGTCGGTTGGCACGCAGTATAAATGAGGTCATGAGTCGGCCGGAGGAATTTCCACCTTTCCTCACTGCGGGGATTACCTACCTTGTCCCTAAGAAGGACACGGTGCAGGAATCCGCAGACACAAGACCGATCACTTGCTTACCAACCCTCTACAAATTCATCACGTCCATTATTAGTGGAAGGATCAATGCGCACCTCGAGACCAACAACATTCTGCCCGAGGAGCAGAAGGGCTGCCGAGTTGGGTCAAGGGGTTGCAAAGAGCAAGGCTTTTGATAGCGTTCCGCATACCTGGCTAATCGACATCCTACATCTGTATCGCATTGATCCGAAACTAATAAAGTTTTGGGCGACAGTCATGGAAGGGTGGCATACCACTTTATCGGTGCGTACATCTGAGGGTGCTAATACCTCAGAGCCCATCCGTATACGGAGGGGCATCTTCCAGGGGGATTCGTTGAGTCCTCTTTGGTTTTGTATGGCACTGAACCCCCTTTCATGGCTACTGAATGATGCTAGAGGGCATGGTTTTGCAATAAAATATGGCCTACGTGCTAAGTGCGAACTGACACACTTGATGTTCCTAGATGATATCAAGCTGTATGCTGGTACTGACAACCATCTTAGAAGTCTGTTGCGAATAATAGACATGTTCAGCCGTGATATTCGGATGGAATTTGGATTAGACAAGTGTCGAATCCAAGCCATCCGCAAAGGTCATCACGAGCCGCATGCCGGACATAGCATTGGTGACCTCCATATCGAAGCTATGACCGAGACAGACTTCTACAAGTACCTAGGAATTCTGCAAGGAACCCATGCTCGAGTTGGTGATCTGAAGGAAGCTCTGCTGTCCGAATTCCTGCGACGTGTAAAGCTGGTGCTGAAATCGCATCTCTCGGGGAAGAATAAAATGAGCGCGTTGAATGTATTCGCTATCCCTTCACTGGCTTTTGCATTCGGAATATTGCCGTGGACGAAGACCGATCTGGAAAACGTCCAGCGGCGAATACGGACAACTTTGTCCAAATTCCGAATGCATCATCCAAAGTCTGCCGTGGAGCGGATGAACCTGCCTCGTGACATCGGAGGTAGAAGCGTGGTTGACGTGGCGGCACAACATCATCGTCAAGTCAACTCGCTGCTGACAGTAAAGAGCAGGCGAGTCCCTTACATGCAGCTGTCTGTAAGGCAAACTGTGGACTGACTCCACTTAACTTGAAGGATCGATCTTTCAATCCTCTGAGTGGGATGAAGTCGGACCAAGAGCGGATCGATGAATGGAAGTCGAAGGCAATGCACGGTAAACACGTGAATTGTCTTTGACAGCCATTTGTCGATTTGCATCTGTCGAACAGATGGCTGTGTGCTGGTTCAGCGTTAGAGACGTTGGACCATCTCATTTCTGGCTGTACTGTTATGGCACCGATGCAATACATCACCAGGCATAATGTTGTATGTAAGGTTATCCATCAAAACCTTGCATACAAACATGAGCTGATCACGGGAACATGTCCGGTTTACCGATATGAGCCGCAAGCAGTACTTGATAGTTCTGCTTACAGTATGTATTGGGACCGGCAAGTTCTGACTGATCGCCATACCGCACACAACAAGCCTGACGTACTGTTAGTTGACAAGACGGGTCGCTCCGCGTATATTATTGATGTTGCTATCCCCCATAATAGCAACATTGAACGGAAATACGTGAAGAAGAAGGTGAACTATGAGCCATTGGCTCGGGAAATCAAAGAAATTTGGCGTCTCGAGCGGATGGTTGTAGTTCCCATAATATTGTCAGCTACAGGTATTGTACCTAAATCCTTGACGGCTTCCCTTGATGTCCTGGGACTTTCGCACAGTCTGATTCAAACCATGCAGAAGTACACCATTCTGCATACATAACATTCTGTCTTAATAAGAAACTCCAAACTCCCGGTTTTGCGCCGAGGCCCACCAATTTGATATCCCTAAAAGCTGTCTGGCGTCCTGACTTACGCCATTGCTCCATCTCAGGCAGGGTCCGCGTCGTCTTTTTTTCCTACCATAGATATTTCCCTTATAGACTTTCCGGACTGGATCATCCTCATCCATATGGATTAAGTGACCCGCCCACCGTAACCTATTGAGCCGGATTTTATCCACAACCGGAAGGTCATGGGTATCGCTCATAGATTTCGTCGTTATGTAGGCTACCGAATTGTCCATCCTCATATAAGGGGCCAACAATTTTTTGGAGGATTCTTCTCTCGAATGCGGCCAAGAATTCGCAATTTTTCTTGCTAAGAACCCAAGTTTCCGAGGAATGCATGACGACTGGCAAGATCATTGTCTTGTACAGTAAGAGCTTTGTCCCTGAGAGAGGTGGGATGTTTCGAGCAGAACAGTTTTTGTACGCTGAAATAGGCTCTGTTGGCTGACAACAACCGTGCGCGGATTTCATCATCGTAGCTGTTATCGGTTGTGATTTTCAACCCTAGATAGGAGAAATTTTCAACGGTCTCAAAGTTGTAGTCTCCTATTTTCATTGTTTTCGTTAGACCACTGTAATTCGATGTTGTTCGTTCTTTTGGTTTTGGCGCTGACGTTACCACCATGTACTACGTTTTGCCTTCATTAATTTGCAGTCCAAGATTTCGCGCCACCTGCTTGATCTGGATGAATGTAGACTGTACATCTCGGGTTGTTCTTAACATGATGTCGATATCATCTTCGTAGGCCAGTAGTTGGGTGGACTTGAAGAGGATGGTGCCTCTCGCATTTATATCGACATCACGAATCACTTTCTCCAGGGCCAGGTTGAAGAGGACGCATGATAGGATATCCCCCTGTCCTAGACCGTTGTTGATGTTGAATGGTCTTGAGAGTGACCCCGCTGCTTTTATCTGCCCTCGCACATTGGTCAGGTTCAACCTAGTCAATCTTATCAATTTCGTTGGGATACCGAATTCTCTCATGGCCGTGTACGATGTTACCCTGGCTGTGCTATCATAGGCGACTAAAGTCAATGAAAAGATGGTGCAACTGATGTCCATATTCTTTCAGTTTTTCCATCGCTTGCCAGTCGTCAGGCATTGATTCGCTGTCCCATACTTTGGGCATCAGTTGATAAACCACTTTGTGTAATTGGTCACCTGATGTTAATTTATCGCCGGGGTATCTTCGTGTTTCCTGCAAATTTGAAGTGTAGAACTGAAGACATGGTCAATCTTTATGCCGACCTACCTTAAGTAGCACTGCAACGAAAGGTATGACCCTGATCAAATCAAGCCCTCTTATTAGGCTGACAATTTGGATGTTAGCGTTTGCCTCTATAATAACCTCGGTACATAGCTATCAATTGCATGCACATCAATTATCAAATAATGGAATTTGAGTGATAAGATAAAAACTCGAATAGCAGTGTGTAGGGTCAACTAATAAACGTACAACACACCAACCAACTTTTAAGATTACCCCAACCAAATTTCCAAAATAAAACGATGCCAAATGATGACTGGAGATTTTATAATACAGACGGCATTCTGGCGTGTGTTTTACTGATTACAAAAATGCAATGTCATATTATGTTATGGAGTAGGTAATCTCGTCGTATTTATAGACAACAATTCGTCAGAGTCGATTCCAAAAAAACTCACGCTCCTATCAGAGCTAAACAATTTGATAATCACAGTTTGTTAGCACTGTCCGCCATATGTGCCAGTAATTAACGTATACAGTTTATCAAGCTAGTATTCATACAGAAACAAAATTGCTATATTTCGGCAGGTCTTTCACGAAAACATGTAGGTGAGGCTGCGTCTGAAGAGTTGCTTATTCGTTGACAACACAGCCGTCAGGAATTGTTAAAAAAGTTGGTATTTTCCCGAAAATATTGGTCCATGTACTAAGAGGAACGAGTAAGTTACACCTCAAAATGAATGCGGTAAGCCATCAAGTGGATGAGAGACTCAGGACCACACAATCCTCATACAAAAAAGTCAGACCAGCTAAGACCTAAACCAATAGTGTTCCTCTCGATATAATTCGCACATATGTGTATTGTATCCTTCCTCGCTGACAGACAACTTTCACAAGTATTTTGTGCAATGAAATGATCAGTTTCAACCCCACGCACTCGTCACCTTTCCAACAAATCTCAAAACTAAGACCAGCTTCGAAAAGTAGTAACCGAGTCCTTTCATTTGATACCCTACATCACTATATTTGGTGAAAAAAATGGGGACCCCCCCCTCCCTTAAATCGACGTAGAATGATGTAACTCACTGTATGCGTGAGGGTTCACAGTTCCCACCTTTCCACCAAATTTGGTGTCAATCGCTACAACCGTCTCCGAGAAAAATGCATGTGACAGACAGTCAGACAGACGGTGGCACACCAATGACAATCATTAGCTTGCCAACTGCTTGGACAAACAAGTTGCTGGAAGCTGGCAATGTGAAGATCGGGTGAGTTGTCTGTAGAATTCGTGAGAAGATATCTCCTGCTATGTGTTAGAAATGTCAACAAGCAAGCGCGATAGGTCTGACCGGTGCATACGGTGTGGCGAAAAAGGAGACCTGGTACAAGATTGTGAGAAAGACCCTGAATCCTTGCTGTGTAAAGATGCAGGGTTTGGTGATAAGGGCCACGCCGCAGGAAGCGGAAAATGACCGTTGTCTAGGAGGGTACCAAAAACAAAGAGTAAATGATTTTTTGAGCCAGTCAGTACTTGAGCTCGATGCGGACGTGACGATTATTAGCGAACCATACAGACCAAAAGATAACCCGGTATGAGCCACCGACAACAATGGAAAGTGTGCAATTTGGACGACAGGACGGTTTGAAAAAATAACCACAACGCCTGGAAATAGGTTCGTAAGAACCAAAGTTGACGGTATTCATGTCTACAATTGCTTCGCGACTATCAAGCTATACTGTTTAGTGTAGTGGAGGACAGAAAAATGGAGTATCCAAAGGACATAAAGTCATGCCGGACAAAGCAGTGGAAATGTTCACTGAGATATTTAGGGATAGTTCCACAAAAACAGGTACAGCGAGTGAAAAATCTGAGCAAATTGTCAGAAGCATGGTCGCAGCCTGTGCTGCCTCAATGCCAAGGTGCAGAAATAATGATCACAGATTACCAAAACCATAGTGGAATGACAAAATCAGACCACTTTGTGCCATATGCCTGCAAGTGAGAACAAACTACCAACGCGCAAATGATGAGCAGGAAATTGCACAGCGGAAGGCTAGGTACATAACTAGTCGAAGAGAGCTGCGGAAGTAAACCGAATTTCTTCCAAGAACTCTGCGAAGAGGCTGACATCAACCCATGGGGAGGATCCTATAGAGCGGTAATGACTAAGTTAGAAGGAAGCAGGGCCCCGTTTTATTAGGAAGAATAGTGGCCACTCTATTCCCACAGCAAACCAAATGCACTATTGCGACCGAAAGATAGCATCCCACAACAGGTATCCCTAGGATAACAAAGGATGAGCTTACCGAAATGGTAGGGGCTAAAAATGCACCAGGGCTGGACGGAATCCCGAACGTGATTTTCAAGACGGCGATAAAAGCAAGACCGGAGTGGTTCATTTCCATATTCAATACCTCCTTGGAAGAGGGCTCCTTCCCGACTCAGTGGAAAAGAACATATAGACTGATTCCAAATATCCAGCGTTGGATCACGCACAGCCATGGAAATGTCTACTATCACTTGACCCAATTTCTAACTGAGCATGGTGGATGCCGCAGGTATTTACATCGTTTTGGACATGATGATTCTCTCTTCTATCCTAAGTGTATAAACGAATACGACGACCCGGAGCACGTACTGTTCGTATGTTCGAGATTTACAAATGAGGGGGAACAGCTTCAACTTCTCTTGACAAGATACTTATAAGTGGAAACGATCATTCCGCAAATGCTCGAATCCCAAGAAGTATGGAATGCAGTTAGTTCCACCATAAGCTGTATTCAGTGAGTGCAGTGAGCGAACAATTCTCACCGAAAGAGTAAGCCGATAGGGCTTGGATCCGCCGAACGATGTAATGTCTCTAGATAGTTCCGAAGGGCATAGCGGATAAGGAGACGTGTTTTTAGTAGGTAAAAGTCCCAGACTGTGGCTTTCGATGCTTTCCACCACTAGACAGTAAACTCATCATCATCATCAACGGCGCAACAACCGGTATCCGGTCTAGGCCTGCCTTAATAAGGAACTCCAGACATCCCGGTTTTGCGCCGAGGTCCACCAATTCGATATCCCTAAAAGCTGTCTGGCGTCCTGGCCCACGCCATCGCTCCATCTTAGGCAGGGTCTGCCTCGTCTTCTTTTTCTACCATAGATATTGCCCTTATAGACTTTCCGGGTGGGATCATCCTCATCCATACGGATTAAGTGACCCGCCCACCGTAACCTATTGAGCCGGATTTCATCCACAACCGGACGGTCATGGTATCGCTCATAAATTTCGTCATTGTGTAGGCTACGGAATTGTCCATCCTCATGTAGGGGGCCAAAAATTCTTCGGAGGATTCTTCTCTCGAACGCGGCCAAGAGTTCGCAATTTTTCTTGCTAAGAACCCAAGTTTCCGAGGAATACATGGGGACTAGCAAGATCATAGTCTTGTACAGTAAGAGCTTTGACCCTATGGTAAGACGTTTCGAGCGGAACAGTCTTTGTAAGCTGAAATAGGCTCTGTTGGCTGACAACAACCGTGCGCGGATTTCATCATCGTAGTTGTTATCGGTTGCGATTTTCGACCCTAGATAGGAGAAATTGTCAACGGTCTCAAAGTTGTATTCTCCTATCCTTATTCTTCTTCGTGTTTGTGTTTGACCAGTGCGGTTTGATGTTGTTGGTTGATTCGTCTTCGGTGCTGACGTTGCCATCATATATTTTGTCTTGCCTTCATTGTCTCGGGTGGTTCTTCCCATGATGTCGATATCGTCAGCATAGGCCAGTAGTTGGGTGGACTTGAAGAGGATCGTACCTCTTGCATTTACCTCAGCATCACGGATCACTTTCTCGAGGGCCAGGTTAAAGAGGACGCATGATAGGACATCCCCTTGTCGTAGACCGTTGTTGATGTCGAATGGTCTTGAGAGTGATCCTGCTGCTTTTATCTGGCCTCGCACATTGGTCAGGGTCAGCCTAGTTAGTCTTATTAATTTCATCGGGATACCGAATTCTCTCATGGCCGTGTACAGTTTTACCCTGGCTATGCTATCATAGGCGGCTTTAAAGTCAATGAACAGATGGTGCAACTGTTGTCCATATTCCAACAGTTTTTCCATCGCCTGCCGCAGAGAGAAAATCTGATCTGTTGCTAATTTGCCTGGAGTGAAGCCTCTTTGGTATGGGCCAATGATGTTCTGGGCGTATGGGGCTATCCGGCCTAGCAAGATAGTGGAGAATATCTTATAGATGGTACTCAGCAACGTGATACCTCTATAATTGCTGCACTGTGTGATATCTCCCTTTTTATGTATGAGACAGATAATGTCTCGTTGCCAATCGTCAGGCCCCAGGTCCCATACCTTGAGCACAAGCTGATGAGCCACTTGGTGTAACTGGTCGCCTCCATATTTAATCAATTCGGCTGTAATTCCATCGGCTCCTGGCGACTTATGATTTTGTAGCCGATGAATTGCACGGACTGTTTCTCCTAAACTTGGTGGTGGCAGTATTTGTCCGTCGTCTTCAGTTGGCGGGACCTCCAACTCGCCGATGTTCTGGTTGTTCAGTAGCTCATCAAAGTACTCAACCCATCGCTCTAATATGCCCATTCTGTCGGAAATCAGATTTCCCTCTTTGTCTCGGCAGGATGGGCATCGAGGTTTATAAGGCTTCATCCTGCTGACTTGTTGGTAAAACTTGCGCGCCTGGTGCGGTTGCTCCCTGTACTTTTGTAGTTCAGAGACTTGTTGGTTCTCCCAGGCTTCCTTTTTCCGTCTGTGAAGTCGCTTCTCCGCTCGACGGAGTTCGTGATAAGTCTCTGCGCGTGCCCGCGTTCTTTGAGAATGCAACATTACTCGGTATGCAGCATTCTTCCGTTCCGTTGCTAGCTTACATTCATCGTCAAACCAGCCGTTCCGACCCCTTTTGCGGCTGGGGCCAAGTATATTTGTGGCCGTATCCATGATAACGTTCTTCAAGTGATTGTGAAGATCACTTGTTGATGCTTCATTTCCAGGTCCTCTGTTGTCTGCGGTTACTGCGGCATCCATTTCCCTCTTATAGGTGTCGCGGAGGGTTGTATTGTGGATGGCTTCAGTGTTCACTCTCACCTGATTATCAGAGGGGATTCTAGGTGGTATTGTTATTCGAGCTCGGAGCACCATGCCAACGAGATAGTAATCCGAGTCTATATTGGCCCCCTATATGTTCTGACATTCATCAAGGCTGAGAGGTGGCGGCGTTCGATCAACACGTGGTCAATTTGGTTGAAAGTGGTAACGTCTGGAAAGGCCCACGTATGTTTGTGGACCGCTTTCCGCGCAAACCAGGTACTTCCAACAACCATTTCGTGTGACCCTGCTAATTGAATAATCCGCAGTCCGTTATCATTGTTTGTCGTGTAAGCTATGGGAGCCAACGTATCGCCTGAATACGGGCTCCTTCCCTACTTGGCTGTTAAAATCCCGAAGTATGATTTTGATATCATATCTGGGACAGGCTTCGAGGGTTCGTTCTACTGCCTCGTAGAAGGTATCCTTCTCCGACTCTGCAGTCTGCTCTGTAGGGGCGTGAACGTTTATGAGGCTTATATTTCAAAACTTGCCTCGTAAGCGCAGAGTGCATAGCCGTTCGCTTATGTTTTCAAAGCCGAAAACAGCAGGTTTCATTTTTCGGCTGACTAAGAAACCTACTCCGAGCACATGGTTTACTGGATGACCGCTATAATATATGGTGTAGTGGCTCTTCTCCAGGAAACCGGTCCCTGTCCATCGCATCTCTTGCAACGCTGTTATATCAGCCCTATATTGGGACAGGGTATCGGCTAGCTGCTCATCAGCTTCATCTCTATACAGGGAGCGCACGTTCCATGAGAAAATACGCAAATCGTTATTCCGTTATCGTTGCCGGGTCCGTCGTTTTAAAATCCGTCCTGTCCGAGGCTCCTGTTGTGGCTTCGTAACAAGTTGTTTTCCGTGTAAGGTTGTCAGCCCTACCCAACCCCCAACCTGGAGGACCAGTTGGTACAATTTGTCCCGTTTTTAGGCGCGGGAGACTCGCGTTCATCCTTCTCCGTCTGCAGCTTTTCGTTAAGAAAGAGCTCCCAGCGGTCACTACGTGGAGGTGGAGATAGGGTTTGGTAGTAGAGCTGTTAATGTTGGTTCAGCAGGCATTTTCCAGGTTTTATGCTCCATCGTGGGTACCAATCCGCGTTTCGCCCTGGGACCTAGACTACCCTTTGACCACCAACTGTAAACTGATTTTAATAATGTTTTGTTTTATACAAAACCTTGAAAACAGTGGCAACAATGTGGACGTGTAACATAGGATCCCTTCGTACCCCCATTTTAGTTTCAAACCACCACCGGTAGTCGTTCATGAGCCGCGTAGCGATGAGGTTCGGCAGTACGAGAAACGCGTGGGTATTGTTGCTTCATACGAGTGTGGAAAGGCGGCCAAAGCGATTCACAAAACGCTTAAAACCGCTATCCATACGTAAACGATTCATGTACCCAACGATACAGAGAAACAGATGACATCGAGAAAGAGGCGTCCCAGTTCTGTGCGACCGCCGAAAATTGTGCGGACTGTTCGCGGAATAGTTTATCGGAATCGGCTGCGCAAACAGAAGCATTTAGCATTTCCACGCGTACCATGAGTCGTATTTTACGCGAAGATCTTGAGTTAGGGGTCAACAGTAAATGCGTCTGTTATGCCTAAATTAATAGAAATCCGTCTTTAGCGATGCAAAAAAACTGATAAAAAGCTTCGCAGAAAATGAGCATCACAAAATCATCACAAAAATTTAATAACCGAAATGATCGGGTTAATGTTAGGTCATGTTATGAGGCTAAGGATCGAGCACCATGCGTTCAAAGGTTGTACCACCCTCCTTCAGTGATACTGTGGTGGGGAGTTTCCTACCACGACGTGACCGACCTTCATTTTTGTGAAACCGATGTCAAGACTAACCCAGCGGTGTATGAACAGATGTTAGAAACCTAGTTGAGCCCCTGAATGAAAGCTTGTTCGAGGGTAATGATTAATGCTTTCAGTAGGATTTAGGATTCGTCTGTCGTCGTCGGCATTCCAATTTGGCACCTTCGAAGGCCAGTCCCCCCCCCCCTTTTTATGAGTCAAACGTAGCCTAAATGCTCAGCATATAATTCGTGGTGTTTGATAGTATAGTTGCTCCTCGACCCTGTGGTAGGCGGTTAGCTTGAAAATAGAAGTAGAGAGGCCCGAACGATTCTTTCGAATCCTCACAGGACGCAGGGAGGCAAAGAAGCCTCTCACCGGCAAAGAACAAAACCCCAAAAAAGAACCATGGACCAAAGTTGGCGGAAAGAAAAATGCGACACTTAAAAGAAGATTACGACCCGAACTGATTATCATCTCGAAAAAAGGTTATATGGCTTATACCGATATCGTCAGGAAAATCAAATCCGATCTCGAAGTGATGGGCCTAGGAGAAAGCGTCAGCTTACGGTTAATATTCGTGTTGGTGGCCATATCATCACTTTGAAGCCGGTTGGCAAATACTTGGGGGTGATGCCTAACATTGGAGATCCAAGATACAGTCGCAGATTAGTTGTGGCAGGAGTAGTTCGCTTCACACTATTACACGCAGCACGGATTTGAGAGGAAGCACTAGCGTGTGAGAATAATCGGAGGAGAGTAAACATGGCTTGCCGCTTAGTGGCGTCAAGGGTGTGCAACGCCTTCAGAACAATATCAGGCGAGTCAGCGTGTGTTAATGTGAGAATGATCCCGATGGACATTCTGGCAAGTGAGGCACGCTGTTTTTACGAGAAAAGGAGAATGAATCCACCTGGAAAGGATACAGAATGCCGCAAGCCAGGAAGGCCAGAATCGCTGGATAAGTGGCAGCAACGGTGAAGTGATTCGCAGACCCACACTTTAATTCCCCGTATAGAGCAATGAATCCAGCGACGACACGGCGAGATTAACTATTATCTGACCCAATTCCTGTCAGGGTATGTTGGTTACAGGAAGTATCTGCACCAATTCAGGTTGGATGATTCTTCCTTTTGTCCTGAATGTGGTTGCACACCTGAGAACTCGGAACACGTTTGGTCCACTGCCAATGATTTTACTCACAGAGGAGGAGCCTGAAAGGCTCTTTGAAAATCAACATAAGCCCGCAGAACATCGTCGAGCAAATGCTGAAGTCAGAAGGAAACTGGTGTACGGTGAACTCCGCAATCAAAAGTATACAGGGGGAACTTGGAAATGCGGAGCGCGCAAAGAGGACGCGAAGAACTGAAGGATTGGTTGCTTAAAAGCGTAGTATTTTTTTGGGGCGGTCCCGCGGGAAAGGAAGAAGAAGAAAGTAGAGGTGGTTTTAGTGGGTGAGAATCCCACACACTCCTGCAACCTGACGCGGCAATGCCTTTTTAATATTTCCACCTCTCTCCATAAAAAAAGACAGATAGACATTGAACCGATTTTAATAAAATTGTTTTACAAACAACAAAACTTTAAAAACACCATGAAAATCAACTTTTTCGTACTGCAGGGTTCTATCTTACGCGGTATATTCGATCAACTTTGACGATTCCCAGCTATGAATGCTTCACTATGCCGCTTGTATTAAATAGGGTTCAACCAACGAAGACCTTTCTAATTCATCTCCTTTTATGGAAGCTCTATTTAATAGTGAAACACCATTAAAGGAACTATAATAGTTCGATGGTGTTTCACTATTAGCTAGAGCGACTGTACGTCGACAAAGTGGCTCAAAACACTGGTGCATATGAAAAGAGAGAGCAAAACTTCTTGTGAAAACAAATATAGAACGTAAAATGTGTAAAAACTAAGTATACTCCCCATGAGTGGCAGAAACGTCCACCATATGATCTCTTGCCCACCCCCAAAGTTTGAGCGACCTGCGTAGTAACTTTATGTTATTGATGAGAATAATGATGCGAAATCATGACCATATCATTAGAATTTGAAAAGATAAGCTCCGTCATTGCTATTGAATTAAATTTTGAAAGCCATGATCAGTTTGGTCGTACGGCGAAGGAAAACTATTCAGTGTTGATTAGATCGTTGGGTTGAATACGTTGTCCAATTTTCTTGTGATCATAAAATGAGTTTCAACGCGGATGAACTAGAAGCCCCAGAATGGGTCAATTCTGATTTTCTGAAAAAAGTTCTTGAATATAATGGAGATCTGAAAAATGTGGCGGTAAGTATCTAGAATCTAATTATACTTTTGTATCTGAAATCTTCCAAAGAGTTGCTACACAAGTTTTCTCAGCAATTAACAATCAAAATTGGGTAACAGCATTCTATATCATAATCAGGGGGGATTCATCTACTGGAAATCAGTGGAACGGGTCCATTAGGCGGATCTTAAAAGTCAAAAGCTAGTAACTTAATTCGTTTGTGGGTGAGCTAAGCCTTATCAGTGTTATGCAGAAGTTCTTAAGTTCTAGTCCTAAGAAATACGTTTGACAATTTTATGTGTTCTTTTCAATAAATGAAGGAAAAAGCGGAGTTCATTTCAATATAGAACGATTCCCAATACATAGTGGTTTGAGTTCCTGAGTTGATTCGTTGTTTTGGGCATTCCAGAATGATCATTAGTAATCAGACCCACATTGGGCGCCGTTTACAATGAAGATGGTCAGAAAATGCTAGCCACCCGTTTACATGCATCAACCACGAAAGCAAAGCTTTACTTCCCCTCGGAAAGTCGAAAGTATTGGCCGTGCAAATCCTCTACTCTCTAAACGCATCTCTATAAAACTATCAAGGACCCCGAAAAAAATCCCAAATTAGAGAGCACAACGGGTACTTCAACCAGCTGCACTACGATGTGGACGAACCTACACTGTCAAAATTCTAGCTGATCCTTCTTAGGCACTCTACCATTCATGTTCGCAAGTTGATCTCCGCCTGCCACCGGGCGTCTTCGCTACTGGTGTACTCCTGAACTAGGAAGAGTGCCTGCCGTGCCAGCCACCTCGTGACATTCCGTCCTCTTCTTGATCGTCGTGAAACCGATCTATATACATCCGTTACAGCGGGCCGCACTTGAAGACGGGCCCGATACTCCGCAAGAGTAATTGTCCTCCGTCTGCTATCTGTCGGGGCTGATCTACTGCTCCCAGGGACCTCCTTCATCTGGTCTCATGGATGACTATGCACCGTCTGTGCATCCGGACACGGAACAGACTTTTAGGATTCCCTGTGGGAAGACAGACTCCATCATCTCCAATACCTATTTAAGGTAAATGATTCCTTTTGTAAGAAATTTCATAACTGGGGGACTTCACAACTGTCACCCAATGTGTGAATGAAGGTACCACCCTGCAAGGCTCAAGCAAAGTACGTCCACAACTAAATGTTAAAGCTTTACAGAAAAAGGCTCGAAGTGGTCAGAAGCCTGCATGAGGTAGATCAACCGCCTATTTCGGATATTGATAGTTCAGGGCAAGTACCAACGAAGAAGTTCCTTCAAACAATTCCCTATGCCGCCTAGATACGTTATTTTTGCCAACATCAACATTCAGACTTTGGTCGATTTCCTGATTGATTATTTGTTTGCCGAATTTACGTAAAGCTTCATGCAAGACTTAGTTGGACAATAGAAGAATTCCAGAGAATGGTAGGCAATGTGGCGGCATACGCAAAAACTAGGGGTCCACCAGTTATCGGCGGTGACTGCAAAGCGTGGGCAACAGAGTGGAGTAGCAAGCATACTAACGTCAGAGGTCGAAGGATACTGGAAACGTTTGCGTCCTTGGAATTAGAAATTTCAAATAACGATGGGACAGACACATATCATAAAGCTGGTATGGATTCGATCATTGGCATCACTTCCGCCAGCTTTTCGCTTCAACCTAAGATGAGGTGGTGAGTTAGAGAAGAATTCACCCACAGTTTTCATCAGGCGGTAGTGTTTGAAATCAAAGACCACAGAATGGTGCAGAAACTCAAAATGACAGGTCCAAAATGGAAGGATACCCTCTTCAATAAGGATGCGTTTGGCTTGGTGATGAACTCCGCCAGTATGAACCAAGGATCAGCAGAAAAGTTGACTAAACAGATAATTCACTCTGTTGCCAAAGCGTCCAGCAAAGGAAGCTCACCATGCTACTGGTGGAGTGAGGAAATAAAGATGTTGAGGACAAAATGCCTGCAAACTGAAGGAAGCAACTAATGTTCAAGGGGAAGAGTAGACTTCCAGGAGTTGCTCTTAAAATTCAAACAATTCAGACATGATTTGCAGAAAGCCATCAAACAAAGCAAAACCAGAAGCGCTAAAAACCTCTGCAACGAAGCTAACGTAAACCCCCGGGGCATAGCCTATAGAGTCTGATGTGATGTGATGTGATGTCTAAAATAAAAGGAAAGAAATCACCGCAAGAAACTTGTCCGACAATGCTGCCAACGATAGTGGAGACACTGTTCCCGCAAAGATCGAACACAGTCATCGAAACAATCGGTATAGCTGATTAAGAAACCATACCGCGTATCACCGAAGATGAATTGCTCCAGGTATACAAAAAATAAAGAACAAGAAAATACCGGCACCTGATGGTATTCCCAATGAAGTAGTGAAAACGGCCGCTCGCGCGGGATCAGACATCTTTATACAAGCAATGAAAAAATGCCTCGACGAAGGAATATTCCCTAAAAAATGGAAACGGTATTTGGTTTTGTTGCCAAAAAGGCTTTTGCCGTAAGGCAAAAGTAAGAGGCTTATGATCCGTGAACAAGGTGAACGCCTGCCTTCAAGGGAATATCGGAAATGCTTAATATTCAGATACGCGGCTAATAATTCACGATCGTATGCGCTGCAATTCCGTTGAGTGGGATTCAACTGTTTTGAGAAGAAACCCAACGGTTGACAGCTTTGATTCACAAACTGGTGAAGAGCAGCACCTACTAGTATATCTAAGGCATCAACGAACATGGCAAGAGTTGGATCTTGTTGAGGGAGTGCCAAAAGCTATTGCCAGGTGGTTTCAAACGCTTAGATGTTTACTGGAGACCACAAACCCATCACGAATCCTTGGTCTTAGGACCAGACAGGAAAGCGTTAAGTAATACCTGGTGGTGAGCGCCTTTGGGCAGGAAAGAATGGTAGAAGTTGACCATACCCAAGAACCTCCTAAGATGTTTGACCGTCTTTGGCAGCGGAAAGCTCGCGATCTCCTGCACATTGGCTGGATGCGTTGAATGGCGTCAAGGATAATGGAATGGCCTAAAAATTTCGAAAATTTCATTTGCATTTGTCAACGGCAATTTTCAAAGAGGCGTGGCAAAATGCACTTCAGATGTGCCAAATACTCAGGCTGGGTGGAAGAAGCAACCAAAACGTCATCCAAATAGAAACAGAAGTTCAAATTTCGTAGTACAGAGTGGTTGAAGGTTTGCGCCACATTGCACAAGCCAAAAGTCATCCGTAGAGTCCAAAAGGTGTGTAAATTACTGTCTTTCGAATATATCCGGGAGCTACAGAGATTTGATGGTAGGCTCTGGCGGCATTCAAGGTCGAGAAAATGCACAAAGTCTTGGATGCGTGGAACGAGGTACCGGTTAGGAATAGTCTGAGCATTCAGGCGTCTATAATCTCCACAACGTCGTCATTCGCCATTGGACTTGAGGACCAAATGGAGTGATGATGACCAACTGCTGTTGGCATATACTCTGCTTAAGTAGTTGTTTAAACTCTTTCCGCGTAATAGCGAACTTCTGGGGTGGCAGACGGTACAATTTCGAGAAGATTGGCGAACCAGTAGTATTGATTTGGTGCTGGACATCATGCTTAACTTGTTAAGAAAGACTACATTCGGTATTAATATTGCAATATTTTTGGAGGAGTCTGAGAATTCGTGGGTCGGCAACGTCCTCAAAAATAATAGGAAGAGTGTTGTTCCGATGGGCGTGGAGTTTACTGCCGCTAGTTTTAGCTGCTGGGGAAATAGTTTATTGGATCTGGAGACGGGGAGGACCAAGACTTCCGCGCAGGTGTGACACTTCTGGTAGACGTCGCCGTACTCCCCAGCAAACACAGTTTTTTGGAGTTGCGTTGGTACATTTCGTGACTTGATTCGCAAACATATGGTAATACCAGCAAACGCTGAAGTTTGATGTGGACCGCGGCGAGCGGCTAACCCAACATCCATTTCTCGAGGCGACCGTTGAACGAGTTCAAGGATTCCGTAGTGTTGCAAATCCCCTTGCAACAATTTCCTGATGAAGGGTTTGCAGAAACTCCTAACTCTCTCTCTCTCTCTCTCTCTGACTTCTGTCATCAACTCTACCGGAAGGTGTACTTCCAAAAAATTCTGTACAGACTTAACTCTCGAGTTCGTGAAGGTTTCATCCGGTTTTCTAAGAGAGTCCAACTTGGGCAACTCATCCTTATTAAGGACTCTGTCTAATCTGGAAATCCCGTTTTGTTGTTCCAGTTTCTCAGAGTATGCTCTAAAAGTATATTCGTCTGTAATGGTTAGATGAACTCTAAGTGACAGTGAGAGTGAGACTTCCTCTAGCGTCCGGTAGTCTCTGATCAATTGCAACATTTTTGAAGTACGAATTGTTAAGTCAATTACTTCACCTATTTTCCACTCCACGAACATAGGAGAGCAATACACGTTCGCGGTCATCAGACCAGTTGATGTGATAAAATTAAATAGCTTCTCTCCTCTTGGATGGCCTAACAAATTTGTTGAGCATTCACATCACACATTTTTAAAAATGCAATACCACTTGATTCTATATACACCGCCTTAGTTCTTGCGCCGACGGAGGATATAATGAAACACAGGCTAAGTAAACAGAGGCAGCTATGACATTTCTTCTCTTACCACTAACCTGGTATAGTGAGATGACCGCAACTAGGTCCTGGGAGCAGAATTCTCTCAGGATTCTTACGCCTAACAATTTTGACATGAAGATGCAAAGTCTTGGTCCTGAGGATCTCCCATCAAAAAAGATTCTAGCCCTTTTTTCCTGATCCAATACCGCAGATTCTTTTTAAACTGAACCAATGACTCTTGTCCCAGAAACATAGAAGGCAGCTCTGAAACTTTGTTAGCCTTGCTTTCAGGAGAAACCAAGAGGTTTTCGCATGCTGCAGGTTAATTTGGTTAGCCTATCTATATAGATGTGATTGTGGCCTAATATGCGCAGAGAAACTACCCACTAATTGTAGAGTCCATTGCGTCCCATGTGGAATTCATGCTTGTCCTCATCTTCCGCCGAAAGTTCCGCTTTCTTGCGTCCAATTTCTCTGGATATTGCCAGACTTGGTGGATGCCCAGGTCGTTATTTCCAGGAAGTCTTGCCTTCTTTTGCAGTTCCTTCCTCTGTCGTTCCCTGGAAGCCAGCCTTCCCGGGTTCATGGCATCCGAGCTACTCCGTTTTCTCGAAAAAATAGGCATTAGTGCCTCCGGCAGACCGGCCGTTGTCACGTTTCCACTCCCTCCCATTATAGGAGCTGCTATCATCCCTTTCTGGCAATTCTTGGATACATGATGATCCTATGTGTACATCGCCCGTAGTGAGTATGTCAAGTACGTCCAACTATTCAATGAGATACTAACAGCAGCAGCAACGAAAAACTGCCCTCAAAAAGGTGTCCTATCGCTACTTCTATGGAGTATGCTGATCGACTCGCTACTCTCCGAAGAAGTGAAATATTTGGGAACAAGAGATAAAAAGCTTCTTTGAAACAAACATGTAGAGGTAAAGTTGATACGAGTTCTCATAGCTTATGGGCTGTGCCCTGTGAGGAGTGGCCAGATCTCCCACCAGGCGCGACCCCAGCTGGCGGATTGGGGCATACCTATTGATGTGTAAATATGTGTTCATGCACTTTTCTTTTCTGACTGTGCATGGGCTAGTGTTTGCTCATCTCTGGTGCGCGGACCAAAATGGCTATGGGAAGGATACCCAGAACATAAAACCACCATGGAAGACGAGAGAAGGAGTAAACTTACGGTGCAAGGGCTCGGAACCCCAGTACCGGCGGCTTTTGGGAGTGAGCAAGCGGGCTCCCGGTCGTCGATATCTCTCGACGGCAGTGCCTCGGTGGTGGACAACTTGGCCACCTTGGCATATAATGCTACAAGTGATTTAGATCTGGTGAAGGAGGTATTCAAGCGAAGTACGACTTTACCGAGAACACCAATAACAAGACCAAACAAAGATGAACTAAAAGCAGCTTTTTGGACAACAAAAACCGTGACAACACCCACCGCACATGTTCAAGATGCTCGACAGCAGGAGGTGCTCCAGGAACAAGGAAGAGATCCATTCAAAAGAAGCTCATCAATTTTGAGATCTCCACCAATGCCAAAGACGATGAAGGATAAAGTACAGGCCAAAAGTGAAGGACCATGTAAAAGGAGTAACCCTGCCGGGACTTATAGGGAGCAGAGTGTCGATCCGGAGGAATTACCCTTCACCCAGCTTGGGGCAAAAATAGTTGAGCTGTCCGAGTTTATCAAGGACAAGCACAAAGTGCACCAAGCCATAAAGAATATGGTGAGGGCTATTAGAGTTCTCTATAATAGATCGCAGATGGAGGAAAAGAATAATAAGAACACGCCGAACCTCGCTGTGCCAACAGTGTCACAAGCGACCCAAGTGACGCCTAACCGTACTACCATCGAATCCCAGCGAAATAAGCGAGTACGTGAAAAAGAGGGGGATCCTTTAAATAATCAGCAGGCGCCTAAGAGAAAAAAAGGCGGACAGGACATCCTGAAAATCAACATCAACCGCTCAGAAGGAGGAAAGCATACAGCGAATCTAGGAAACTCGACCAGCGTTGCGAAGCCCAAAACGGACGAAAACGATGGATGGACTAAAGTTACCAACAAAAAAGCGAAACGAAAAGCAAAAGTGCGAACTCGTCCAGATGCTATTGTTATCTCCAGTAAGGGTAATCTGTCCTACGCGGAGATACTCAAAAAGGTCAAAGCTGATCCCGACCTAAAAGATCTGAGCGGAAATCTGAACAGAATGCGAAGAACCCAGAAAGGGGATCTCATGTTCGAGCTGAAAAGATCCAGCGGTGGCAAAACTGATGACTTTCGAACTCAAGTGAAAAACTCACTTGGGGAGAATGCCGCAGTGCGTGCCCAAAAACATGAGATCTATATACAATGTAAGGATCTCGATGAAGTTACATCGAAAGGAGAAATTTGCACTGCTCTGAAGGAGCAATTCAAGTTGAAAGAACTTACAGAGGAGTCTGTTATCGGTCTACGGAAAGCCTATGGTGGCACTCAAATGGCCACCATACGAGTGCCAGCGTTGATCGGTCCGATCGATGCAGAAGGTGTGGGGAGAAAGCCCATATTGCCAGAGAGTGCAATAGGGACACCAAATGCCTATTGTGCGAAGGAAAAGAGGGACAGGATAACCGGCACATTGCCGGAAGTGGCAAATGTCCGGAATTTAGGAAGGCGCTCACTGCAATGAGAAAATGAGGTTTATTCAAATAAACCTCAATCATTGCAGGGTCGCTCAGGATTTACTTGAGCAGACCACGTTCGAATCTAAGATGGAGGTTGCCATCATAAGTGAACCGTACAGAAACCGCCACGGTGGCGTATGGGTCACAGATTCGACTGGTGGAGCGGCGATATGGGCTTGTGGTCGACAAACCATACAATGTACTGCAAGTCAGGCAGCCAGTGGCTTTGTGTGGGCGAAAATAAGTGGTGTATATGTATACAGCTGCTACGCCCCACCAAGTTTGACACTGTCTGAATTCGAGCAAATGCTTGATAATCTTGTTCTCGACGCAAGGGGACGAAGTCCAAAGGTGATTGCTGGTGATTTCAATGCTTGGGCCCTAGAGTGGGGTAGCAGAGAATCAAATGCTAAGGGGCGCAGTCTATTAGAGGCTTTTGCGCAGCTGGACATGGTTTTGGCTAACGAAGGTGCCGTAAACACCTTTCAGAAAGGGGGGTCAGGCTCGGTTGTAGACCTGACCTTTATCAGCCCTGCGCTGGCGCGTGGTATATCCTGGTGCGTCAGCGGACGCTACACCCACAGCGATCACCAGGCAATCTTCTTTGAGACATGTGTCGAGCCACAGGGCAAAGAGCTATCATGCCCAAAACCGAAAAAGGTTTCAGGCTGGTCTGCAAAATCTTTGGATGAGCAGAGCTTCTTAGAGGTGTGGTTAGATCAACCTGATATAGCAGGCGCCTCTACGGAAAGAGCCGTCCATCTGGCTCAATGCATCGCCAAAGCATGTGACGCGTCTATGCCTAGGAGGTGCTCATTCCCCAGTAGAAGACCAAACTACTGGTGGAATGATGAACTGACCGGTCTTCGATCAGCCTGCCACCGAGCCAGAAGAGCGGCTCAGAGGGCGGTAGGTAGAGTCGATCAAGGGCAGAAAGAGTGCGCCTATAAGGCAGCCCGCAAAACCCTCAAGCTCGCCATCTAGCGAAGCAAGAGGAAATGCTTTAAGGAGCTCTGCCCAGAAGCGGACATAAACCCGTGGGGGAGTGCTTATAGAATAGTGATGGGACGATTCAGAGGCCGCTGCTCTCCGCAGGTCACGTGTCCCACCCTCTTGCTGAAAATCATCCAGGGGTTATTCCCCCAGCAAGAGGAGAGCACCGACACATTCCAACCACCTCTGAATGTGGCAATTCCGCCAGTCACCAGAGACGAACTGCTGGAGATCTGCGGCAGAATAGGAGACAATAAAGCGCCGGGCCTGGACGGAGTACCGAATAAGGCCCTTAAGCTTGCCGTGAAATCCAGGCCGGACATGTTCGCTGAGTTGTTCGAAGCGTGCATGTCCGAAGGAATATTTCCGGCGGCTTGGAAGGGACAGAAGTTGGTACTTCTGCCTAAGCCTGGTAAACCACCAGGTGAACCATCGTCATACCGACCCATATGTCTTTTGGACACGATGGGGAAAATGTTGGGGCGGGTAATCTATAATAGATGACTCACGGTTGTTGAGAGCCAAGGCGGCCTTTCAGATCGGCAGTATGGGTTCCGAAAAGCCAGATCAACCATTGATGCCATCAAATTGGTTACTGGCTTGGCCGAAGATGCAATTCACGGAAAGGGTAGTACCAGCAAATATTGCGTGGTAGTAACCCTGGACGTGAAAAATGCATTCAATTCGGCCAATTGGAATTTAATACGCAAATCCCTAGCGAAGGTTGGTATTCCCGCCTATCTCGCTGCTATCGTCGATAGTTACTTAACTGAAAGGAGGCTCCGGTATGACACTGACGACGGACTTAATCTTCCCCTTTCGGAGGAAGCCACAGTGGTGGATTACGCTGACGACATAGCACTGGTTGTTGTCGCAAAGCATCTTGAAGATGCTGAGTTATACTCAAGTGAGGCAATCAGTGCTGTCAAATGCTGGTTGGAAAGCTCTGGTTTGACGCTTGCGGAGGAAAAAACAGAAGTGGTCCTCATCACGAAGCACCGGAAGAGAAATTACGCCTGTGTTAGAATCGGGAATCATATCATCACTTCCAAGCCGACCATCAAATACTTGGGGGTGGTGATAGACAGGAAGCTCAGCTATAAGCAACACGTACAGTATGTTTTTGATAAATCATCCACTGCTAGTATGACTCTGGCGAGGATGATGCCGAATGTGGGAGGGCCACGGCATACCTCTAGGTTGCTTATAGCCAGGGTGGTGACCTCAATCATGCTCTATGCGACCCCAGTTTGGAGCGAGGCATTGCGGATGTCAGTTAACACTAGCAAACTGAATGCAGTCTACAGGAAGACAGCTCTGAGGGTATGCTCTGCCTTCAGGACTGTCTCAGATGATGCAGCATTCGTCATCTCTGAAATGATGCCGATTGACATCTTGGCAGATGAGATGGAGAATATATACCATGCGAAGCCAATCTCTCCCTTATCGCAGACGAAGAATGCTGAGAGGGAGATATCCATAAATAGATGGCAAGAGCGGTGGGAACGCTCGGGAAAGGGTCGGTGGACTCACAGGCTTATTCCTACCATCAAGGAGTGGTTGGAGAGACGACACGGTGAGATTAATTATAATCTCACCCAGTTTCTCACGGGACATGGAGGATATCTCCAATACCTTCACAGGTTTAAATTGGAGACCTCACCCGATTGTCCAAATTGTGATGGAGAGCATGTATTCTTCCACTGTCCGAGATTTGTGGAAGAAAGGAGGAATCTAGAGGAGACTCTAGGAGAGGTGCTGGTACCAGAAAATCTGGTGCCGAAAATGCTAGCACATCAAGAGAATTGGGATGCGGTCAACTCCATGGTCGCATCTATTCAAGATAAATTGCGAAAGGCAGAGGAAAGGAGAAAAGCGCGGTCACGTGCGCCGCGTATAGAAGAAATGAGATAAAGCTAGAGTGAGCTGACTCCGCCCCGTGATGTAATACCTTATGGTGGTTCCGCGGGGCAGGGAGGGAGTCGGGGGTGGTTTTAGTGGGTAAAAATCCCACACGCTGGTGTGCCCAGACCAGTGTCTTGTGAAGATTTCCACCTCCTCAAAAAAAAAAAGCTTATGGGCTGTGCAGACTGACCTTTGCCTCGACATGGGAACTCAGACCTCATGTGGTAATGTAGATATACGTTGTTGTCATTAGGCCGATGATGTTCGCTTATGCATCATAATGTGGTGGGTTATAGTGAGACAAAAAGGTTTTCACCGTAAGCTAGCCGCACTGCAAAGAACTATTTACCAGTGCAATGAACACGACATCCGGCGCAGCTCTAAATGCATTATTCGATTTGCAACCCCTGGATATATTTATTCAAAGCACTGCAATGAGAGCAGCTCACAGACTAGTTCGATTAGATCTATGGGGAAAAAGCGGACGTGGGGGCACAGAGCATTGGAAGAGTTATTGGGAGTACTGAATCCAGTTCTTACAATGCCTTCTAATTCTCAGGTCCCCATACCTTTGTTTGGCAGAAGATATGAGGTTATCCTGAAACCTAGAGAGAACTGGGAAGTCCCAGAGGAATGCGTGGCGGGATGTACGGAAGTCTTCCACACCGACGGCTCCAAAACAGAACAGCCTGTCAGAACCGATCGTGCATACCGCATAGTTTATCCAACCGAAAAGCAGGGGAACTTGCAGGAGAAGTGGAATCCACGGAGTATTTTCTATGTGAATGCCCCGCCTATGGACGCATCAGATCTTCAGTGCCGATGTTCTGCAGTTGTGACAGGTAGCATCACAACCACTAATGGAAATCCTGCGATGCATTAACGAACCCAGGATATTCCGTTACATGGGGATATCGAGTACAATGGGCCACCACGGCCTAAATGCTCAGAAGAAGTCATAGGTATTGAATCCAATTGGCGACTTCAGTCTGAATGGTCAGGACCTGAGCCGATATACACGCAAGACGATGGAAAAACTTGTTCTCTCACCAAAGGACTGAAGATGAAACCAGGGTTAATGGCCTGATAGCTCGGTCTGTATAGTACTTTTTCGGCATACTAGTGAAAGGATTGCGAATTACAAAAAAATAAGGGTCCCGGTTATGTTGCTGGTATACCCGAGTCCTTGAAATCTGCTTTCTCAGCAAAAATGGCAGGCAGGTAGGTCTCCCACAATACATACCGCCCAATAATTGCAAAGAAGTATTTGATTCTGGAGAAGTGGAAAACCTAGTGGAAACTAGGTACTGCTACCCCCTAATGTGACACTTCTTAAGGAGAAAGGAAATTATTTGACATCTTTCTCTCTAAAGTCAACTTTATTTTTAATGTGATTTTTTTCCTAAAGGATTCAACTAATACAATATTTAAATTTCGTCCTGTAGATCAATGACTTCCATATATCTCCAGCTACCGCTCTTGGTGATCACTTTGCCAGCATCATGTTCCGAGCAAAGATTAAATTTTCAACACAAGAGCACTCGAACCGGGAACGCTCGATAATCATCAAAACTTTGCCAGTCGTTGATGGAGTGAAAAAGGATATGTTAGGCAAAAGCGAGGTAGACTTTTTTGGCACTGAAATGTTCATGTATTCCAACGTGCTGAGTGAATGCGGAAAAATTTTGAGGAAATCTGGCTATAATGACTTATTGGCTCCAAAGTGAGTATCCTTAAAACACGTATGAAAGTTTGCATTGATACTCAATTCTGACCCGTAGAATGATTTACCAATCATCGGAACCACAAAAGACTATAGTTTTTGAGGACCTAAAGGAGCTAGGATATTTTATGTTCCCAAAGATAATCCCAAATGAAAATGATACCAAATTAATTTTCTCCAAATTGGGACAATATCATGCGGCTGCATTCAAGCTGGCGGCAGAGGTAAATATTGTTTTGATTGGTATTTCAGACATACTAACAAAAGCTTCAACTTTCAGGGTACCAAAGGTCTCAATCGAAAAGGAGGACTTTTCAATTTAGGGAGCATGGAGATGTTAAATATGTTTCGGGATCAGTTATCATTTTTTAAGGAATTAGTGGAAACATTGCCCGGTTTTGAAGAAGCTTCAGAAAAACTGTCCAAAATCACTCTTGACAAAGTCTTTGAAAAATGCCGACAAGCTGTCAATGCACCTGGTTCTTATGAGGTCCTCAATCATGGAGACTACCACATCAAAAACATGATGTTTAAGGGGAAAAATGGAACAGATGTTTCAGAAATCGTGCTGGTAAGATCAGATTGGCCAATGACTGGTAACATATCATTATTAATAAATGTTTAGGTTGACTTCCAAATATGCCATTGGGGTTCGCCGGCCTATGATGTTGTTTATATGTCAGCTGTCATTCCACCTAACATGCGATCGGAAGCATACAAGCATTATTTCGATACATTCATCGATGTCCTGAAGAAATCTGATTACGACGGACCTTTACCTACATTCGAACAACTGCAAAAAGATTTGAAATCTTATAGATGTTTGGGTAAGTATGCTTTGAAAGTTTTTTTTAATGTTCACTGTGAGTCTATCCATCTGTCAATTTATCTATCTTGAAAGGTCTTGTTTTTTTTTATACGTTGAAGGTGGAAAGGTTCAAACCTACCGCTGGCTCCTGCTATACGGTTATGTGAGACTTTTACTCACTAAAACCACCTCCTTCATCTTCGCTTACTCCGCGGGACTGCCATTTCGGTATTACATCCCTGGGCAGGATCAGTTATGAACTGCGGCTCCTATCGTTATTTGTAACTTTCCTCCAAAGCTCCTCCCTCCTCAGCAAATTATGGATCGCCTTCATTAATTTTTCCACCGGCCTCCAAGATGTTTCAGAGGCTAGCATGTGGTCCACGGTCGGCGTCAATTTCCGCCTCCGCTCTATGTGCGACGAACCGCGGGCAGTTAAAAACAACATGCTCCGGATTCTCCGGAATCATCACGCATGTCGGACAATACGGGAACAATGCCCCCGAAGCGATAAAGGTATACACGGTACCCTCCGTGTCCGCTTAGGAATTGAGTTAGGTGATAAGCGTGCCTTCATTTGATCCATTTAGAGACATCTGGAATAATCCTGTGTGTCTAGCGTACTGTTGGTGAATCATCCCATCTTTTTTGCCAATCCAAAATAGATTCACTTCGTGCCAATTGCCGACGATAGGTACAGGACTCGCCGATTGCATATGATAGAGGCGTCGACCCTTGTTCGCCAAGATGTCGATGGGGATCATGCCTGCTATCACACAAGCTGCTTTGTCTGATGTTGTACGGTAAGCGCACCACGTTCGCAATGCACTCAATCGGTATGGGGCTGCGATTTTTCTTCTATTAGGTTGTTGCAAATTAAATGTCGGATTTTTCAATGAAGTGAAGTTAGTTATGATTTTAATGTTTAAAACTGCCGCAAGGTGACTCTGGTGGTATGGGATAATTGAGTATAAATAGTCGTTCGTTCGATCAAGGAGTCATTTCAGTTTCAATCGTCATTGAAGTTCCAAGTAAAACTCAAAGAAAAAAGCATGGAAGGGAGTCAAAAACGTCTACTTTTTCTATATGAATTTAAACTTGGTCACAACGCAGCGGAGGCAACCAGAAACATTTGCAGAGCATTTGGAGCTGACGCAGCAAATGAACGAATGACACAGCGGTGGTTCGAAAAATTCCGATCAGGCGACATGACCCTCCAAAGTGAACCTCGTGGACACCCAGGACCATCGATCGACAACGACGAGTTGCGTTTGATAGTGGAATCTGATCCCCGATCATCGATTCGTGACATTGCAGAGAAAATAGGCGTACACTATTCGACAGTATCTCGGCACTTACAACAGCTTGGAAAGGTGAAGAAGCTTGATAAGTGGGTTCCGCATGAACTCAACGAGCAAAACATGGCGCTGCGAATGGAAATATCCAGTTCTCTACTCAACCGCAACAGGAACAATCCCTTTTTGCGCAGAATAGTGACATGCGATGAAAAGTGGATATTGTACGACAACCGTCGCAGATCAGCGCAATGGCTAGATGCCGATCAGCCTCCACAACACATGCCAAAACCGAGCCTTCACCCGAAGAAGGTAATGGTAACTGTTTGGTGGTCTGCATCTGGAATTATTCATTATTCGTTTTTGGAGCGTGGTGAAACAATTAATGCAGAGAAATATTGTGCCCAACTTGATGAAATGCACGAGAAATTACGTGTTCAGCGGCCTAGATTGGTCAACAGAGATGGAGTGATACTGCTCCATGATAACGCCCGACCTCATGTTTCTAGAATGACGGTCCAAAAATTAAATGAATTACGATATGAGACTCTTCCTCATCCACCATATTCACCCGACCTCTCGCCAACCGACTACCACTTTGGCGGGGAAACAATTCAACAATGAAGTAGCTGTCAAAAGTGCCTTTGAAGAATTTCTTAGCTCTAGAAACCCAGACTTTTACGAAACTGGAATAAATGCCCTTGTATCTCGTTGGGAGAAGTGCATTGAAGCTGCTGGTTCTTATTTTGACTAATAAAATTAATTTTCATAAAAGTTATAGTTTTTTGAAATTTTACTCAAATATCCGACATTTCATTTGCAACAACCTAATATTTACTTCCAACTTCAAAGACGGTGCCCAGACTGGAGCTGCATAAAGCAAGATGGAGCTGACAACTCTCGAGAGCAGGAGCCGGCGGCTTTGCCTAGGACCACCTATATTTGGTAACATTCTTGTCAACAATGCAGCTACTCCGGAACCTTTAGTTGCTAAATTTTCAAGATGGGACTTGAATTTCAGTCTTCGGTCAACCATGACTCCTTGGTATTTAAATGTTGGCTGCGACTGTATGATGTGCACCAATCTTGATCTTTATCTACGTTTGCTTCCTTCGCTTGGTAATCAAGACTACCTCGGTTTTATGTTTCGCGAGGGTCAGACCAGCTTCCTCTAGTCAAGACCTGATTTCAAAAGTTGCATCGTTTGTGAGTACCTCGATCTCACCAATATCTTATGCCACGATAGTCATTCCGATATCGTCTGCGAAGCCAATGACTGTCACTCCTTTGGACAGTTGCATCTTTAAAATTCGGCCATACAATATTATGCGCAGGAAGGGACCGAGAACTGATCCTTGTGGAACTCCGCAGCGAACCAGCGTGGAACTGTTTCGACGGTCTTTATACGGAATGCCACCTAAACCTGGGACTTTATTTTCGGCAATCTCCTTCGCGGCTTCCAGGACTTGTTCAGTGGTAACCTCAGGAATTTCAATGGGATCTATTTGGACAGTGCGTAGGTTCGATTCACTTGAAAGGTCTGTCTGCCTGTCTGTCTGTCGCATACTTTTCTCAAAAAAGGTTGCATATATTGAAACACAATTTTGTGAAAACAGATAATGAATCTGCCCCAACATAATCTGTTGGCCCTAAACTACCATCCAAACCGATATCCGTTGAAATAAAGTTCATAGTAGTACATTACTATATTTTTTTGAATTTGTCTGAGAACTTTCTTAAATTAATCCGGACAAGAGGAGGAGGAAAGAGGGTGATTCCCCTCGAGCGTGGAGTTTTCTCATGGATTCGGAATAGAGACTTCAACAAAGTTCTTCTACTTCACGAAACGAAACTATACAAAATGGTATTGATCATGTCATCCGATGCAAATTTCTGGTGATAAATCACATTGCCAAAGGGTGCGACATAACGCCAAACCCATCCTGTACCGAGGAAAAGAGGATTTACATTGCAAAGTCATTCTGAATTTTAATCCTTGGACCATTTCACAACTAAAACCTAAAGGATTTTTTACAATGATGTTTGGATTACAGATTAGACTCGTGGGCAAGGACAAGGTGTATATGTACTATCCTGCTCCAACTCTCATTTTGACGGGGATTCAAAAATCTGTTTCGGCAGCCTACTCCCCAACGTCCATGATTGATGATTACTAGCAAAAGGCCAACGAAGCGTAGTTGGACATGGTACCCGCAAAGAAAAATGATATAAATATGGGCCGGAATGCAGGGCCCAGTGCAGTTGTGAAACTAGCATCTGTTAGCACTGCGCTGGTTCGTAAGATTTCTTAGTTTGTTAATGAAAATTATCCCCACAGTGACCAACAGGCAAATTTATCTCACCTAATTTTCGTCTGATTACCATCGAGCCGAGGGTCACCATACAACCGATTAGGTCTAGCCATTTCATCATTATTCAAGGATTATTGCCTCTGCAAGACGGGGGTCTTGACTGTTATCACAAATTTGCGCCGACAAGGAAGACCTTATAAGGTCTTGAAGCCGGATATGTTTACGGAGTTGTAGGGAACATTCATTGCTGAGATTTCCTCTTCGAACATTGTGGGATTGGCAGACGCTTCTAAAGCTTTTAAAGTTGGTAAATTTTCAACATTAGCCAAACAGGGAACTCACTAGTGACCACTAAGGTTCCAGTTAATTTCTTACTTTTGTCGTGCCCCTATAGCGTCCTTCAGTGTTCCATGTCAAGTCAGCTCTTTCCACCACTGGGCTTTTGCTCTTGCTCCGGGATGCCGTGTTGAAATTAAAATGACCCTCGCCATCCCGTTATACTTCGACGAAGGCTTCCAAGGACCTGGACGTCCGCACACACGTCTTGGTTCGCATGGATGCTTTCCGAGAAAACTTGCAACCATCATATGAAGGCCCATATGAAGTATTAAACAGAAGGGATCACTTCTTTAAGCTTGACTTTGACGGCAGGCCCAAGAACGTCTCCGTGCCCAGGCTAAAGCCTTTTGTCTTCGGGGCTGATGTCTCGGGAAAGAAAGGTGCACGACGCGAGAGATTCCATCTCTTATTGATATTAGGAATCACACTTTTAAGTTGGCTAGCATGTGCGAAGAGGTGGGGAAGAGGCAAAGCCTCTGAACACTCAGACTTTAGTGGTCCATTGTACTCGATTCCCCCGTCTAACGGAATATGTATCGCAGTGAATGTGATGCTATCCACTGCAGAAGGACCACATCAGCACCACTATGCTTTTTTAGATCTGACAGGCAAAGTTTGGTCTGTCTAGCAGCATTAAGGCTGCAACACCTGTCATTAAAGGGAAGCTTGTTCCCAGTTTTTGATAGCAGCATCAGCCAATGCTACTGACACCCCTATTGTTGGTTCCGGTCCGAGCCTGGGGAAAATTGAAGCCTCTTTTGCTAAGGCATCCGAGATTTCATTTCCCTCTACACCACAGTGATCAGGTATTGTCCGAAAGGAAAAGCCCACTTCTCTTTTTTATTCGAGAGGTAGACTCCTGCTTCAGAACCATTTTCTGTCTTTGAGCCATCGGTGTAGAAGACGTCAGTATATGCTGACACGCATTCTTTTGGTTCGTCTCAGCTTTCTCTCCACAGCATGGGTAGGTAGGTAGGTATCAGTGGCCGCTCCGAGGAGCCCAATTAGCGCTTTGGTGCGCCGTTTTGATGCCACAAACTCCTAAGACCGTGACTGTTGTTATAGGAACAGGGAAGCGGAGTCCAGCTGGCTCGGATCTTCAAAGCCAGCCCGTAGCATTCACGAAGGAAAGCAGCTCTCCGACCCTGTAACTAGAAATCTCACTGAGGTCCCCAAAGAATGGTTTACCCAGTGTCCGCAGCCTGACTCAAGCCAGAGCCGGGCAATCGCAGAGAAAGTGCATGAGGGTTTCCCTTCCTTCTCCACAGCTTCGGCAATGCGAGTTGTAGGGTAAGCCGAGCATAGCGGCATGGTCCCCTATGGGCCAGTGCCCCGTGCAGACCGCCGTAATCTTGAATGCATTTGCACGCGTCTGGCACAGGAGCTCTCGTGATCGGGCTATGTTATAAGCGGGCCAAATTCTCCTTGATTTGGCACAGCTTGTAAGCCTTCGCCATCTCAGGCCCGCGGCTGCTAGGTAGTGCGAGTAGACTCGGCCCCCGACAGCCGCCAGCGGAACACCGACTGTGTTCCCCGAGGGACTGCCAAGAGCAGAGCCTTGCCTGGCCAATCCGTCAGCCCGCTCATTCCCTTCTATGTTCCTATGCTAGGGAACCCAGAGGAGAGTGATCTTGAGCGTGCCGCCCAGATGGTTGAGCGTGTCTCTGCACTGCCCCACCAACCGGGAAGATATCGTCGTTGAGTACAAGGCCTTGATGGCCGCTTGGCTGTCGGTCAGAATGGCTATGTTACGCTTGGGGCTCGAATCACGCTCCAACCATCGACAGACTTCCAATATCGCCAGTACTTCCGCCTGGACCACACTGGTGAAACCTGGGAGACCATACGACTTGGATACACCGTGTGTATTCGAGAAAACCCCCGCGCCGACTCCATAGGCCATCTTTGATCCGTCCGTAAAGAATACCGTGTCATAGTCTTGCAACACGCCGCCGGTCTTCCACTTTGCCCTGGTTGGAAGGTCCACAGCAAAGTTTCTCGTGAAGTTCAGCTTGCGTGTGACATAGTCCGTGGGGGATGCCCAGATTTCTCGAGGTATTTCATCTAGAATGTTGCTGTGGCCGTAGGACTTCGCTGCCCAGCATTCGGACTCACGTAGTCTGACGGCACTGCACGCTGCAACATATTTGATGTGGAGGTCAAGGGGGAGGAGATGCAGGAGTACATTGAGAGCATCTGCCGGGCAAGACTGCAGAGCTCCCGTAGCACCTGCACATGCGGTTCTTTGAATCCTATTAAGCTTCGTTCTATTGTATTTCTCCTTCAAAGCCTGTCAGGATTGGACGCACTACAGCGGTGTACATCCAGAGAACCATCCTCGGCCGGAGACCCCATTTCTTGGCAAAGGTTCTCTTACAGGCATAGAAGGCTATACAGGCCTTCTTAACCCTCAGTTCTATGTTCAACCTCCAATTTAGCTTAGGATCCAGGATTACACCCAGATACTTCACATTAGAGGAAAGAACCAATCTTTGTTCATTAAGCCGTGGTAGATGGAATTCAGGTATCCTTGTCTTGGTGGTGAATAGCATCAGTTGCGTTTTGGTTGGGTTTATGCTGAGTCCGCATCTTGCGGCCCACAGGAACACCTTTCGCAACGCTCCTTCCATGATGTCGCTCATAAAGGACAGAAACATCCCAGATACTAGTATCACCAAGTCGTCGGCATACGCCACCACCTTCACCCCGCTGCTGTCTAATGTACGTAAAATTTTGTCCATTACTATTAACCAGAGCACCGGTGAGATAGCACCACCCTGGGGCGTGCCTCTGTTCACAGCTGGTCAAGTGGTTGCCTCCCAGATCGGACTGGATTATCCTGGTACTCAGCATGGATATAATCCAATGCGTGAGATACACCTCCAATCCAATACCGGTCAAGGCTTCCTTGATGGCGTTGGTACTGACGTTGTTGAAGGCTCCTTCTATATCCAAGAAGCCAGCAAGGCTTGTACTGCAGCGACCGCTCAACCGTGCCAATTACCTTGTGGAGGGCGGTTTCTGTAGATTTTCCTTTGAGGTAGGGATGCTGGGACTTAGAGAAAGGCGTTCTCTCCATAATCGTCCTTAAGTGAATGTCCAGGACGCGTTCTAGGGTCTTCAGCATGAAAGAGGTCAGACTGATTGGTCGAAAGTCCTTCGCGGACTCATGACCGCGCCTGGCCGCTTTCGGTATGAAAACCACCCGTGCGCGCCTCCAGGACTGCGGTACGTATCCTAAAGTGATGCAGCTCCGGTAAATCTCAACAAGCCACGGCACAACCCTTTCCTGCTGCTTCTGTAGCATGACTGGCATTATGCCATCTGGGCCCGGAGATTTGTATGCGGAGAAGCTGTTTATAGTCCAGCCGATCCTATCCTCGGTAATTACCGATTTGATAGTCTCGCACAGCTGGGGGTGCCGCAAACCCTCCAAGCGAGGTTCTGACTCACAGTCCTCCTCGCTGGAGGGAAAGTGCGTTTGCACCAGCAGCTCCAAGGTTTCACTAGAAGATTCCGTTCAGGAGCCTTCCGACTTTTTAAGGAAGGATGGACTCTTATGTTCCTTGGACAGAATCTTATTGAGCCTCGCGGATTCACTAGTGCTTTCAATGTTCTGACAATAGTCCAGCCAAGACCGCCTCTTGGCGGTCCTGATGGCCGACTTGTACTTCTTTAGGCAGTCCTTGTATGGCTGCCAGTATTTTTGCCTGTAGCAGATGTTGAAGATTTCTCTGGTCAACTTCCTGAGACTAGAGAGATCTTCGTTCCACCACGGTGGCAGGGTCTTTTTGCTGTACTTAGCAGGACACGAGACTTTGAAGGCGGTATCAAAAGCCTTCTCCGGAGCCCCGACCTTTGACTCCAGTTCGTCTGTCGTGCCAATCCTACCAATTTGCGCACCAGAGAGTTTGTTCTTAATTACCTGACCAAACTTTCTCCAGTCGATCCTCCTGGGGTCTCTAAAGGGCTTGGAGACCTCTGCGGCGAGATCTAGACTGAAGAGTATCCAACTGTGGTCAGAGAAGGATCTCTGGTCAGACACTCTCCAGTCCTCCACCCTAAGAATCCCGTTGTCGGTTATTAGGGTGATATCAAGGACCTCCTCCCAACCGTCACAGTTCTCCGAGCAGGGGAAATGAAAGGTTGGTGTACTGCCCCTGTTACACACCGATAGATTTGAAGTAATAATAAAATCAAAGAATGACTCACCTCTTTCGTTGATTTCGGAGCTGCCCCAAAGCGTATGCCTTGCATTTGCGTCGCAACCTATCAGCAGGTTGGCTTTCTTTGGTGTTATGGTGTTCGTCAGATGTTCTAGTTCTTGTGGCGGAGCTGATCGGTCGTGAGCCATGTACGCCGAGGAAATATACACGTTCTCTGCCCCCACCTGCTCCAGCTTGACCACAACTAGGTCACTGGAACTCAGGTCCGGGCACAAAAAAGCGTGCAGACTCTTCCTCGCAAGAATACATGCTCTAGGTTTAGCCTGATCAGCGTCTCCTGTGCTGTGGAATAGATTAAAATATTTGCTTTGGAGCCCTTTGATGGTTCGGTCGCTTCCGACCCAGGGCTCCTATATTAATGCGATGTCGATGTCTTCCTCTAAGAGGAAGACGAGAAGATTAGCCGAGGCACACTTCGAGTGCTGCAGATTTATCTGCGTTACCCTCAGCATGATCTGCTTGCGTGGGGGAGTTCGTCAGCCCCCCTCCACAGCATACTCATTATAAGACACCCAGCGGCAGTATGGCCCAAGCGGCATGATGCGAAATGCAGGAAATATGTGGTATACTTTTAGGTTGCTCAGGCCTAAAGAGAAGAGTAGATAATTTTTCCTGGTCCCGGAATACAAGAACAAAATAACTAAAGAATAATAAACAAGACCGTAGAATTTTTACTCCGGGCCTGGTTTTTACCTCTACCTCCCTGTGAACTTTATACCAAAACATAAAAAAATCTGTCTCTTCGGAACCTTGACGATAACGAAAAGGCTTTTGATAAACCTGAGGATCAACGGTTACTGGTTATAAAACAAATAGCTGTGGCCGAAACAATGCTTCCTGGATATACAAATTATCCAACCCCCTAGATGCTCTGCTCATTAATGCAAATAAGAAGAGTATGATGACCAGGCTTAGAGCCTTGAGTTTTGCTGGTGTTTGTCTTCAGTAAGACTCTGCTTGCCTCCTTGGCAAGTCATTTGGCCAAAGTCCATGACTCACCTCCATAAGAGAGCAAACAAATGTCATCTGCATAGTCGAGGTGGTTGAGAAAAGATGGTATAGTTCATTGAACCCCTCCACGTCCTTCAGCCCAGCCAGCTTGAAAGACGTCACTGATGTCAAAAAGAAAAGGTAATGGTGACAAGATGTTGCCCTGATGCCCTCCACTTTTGACACCGAATTCAGGCAAGATTTTGCAACTTTTCCAGAAATACTCCCGGCTCACGTTCTGGAAAGAGTATTAATGTGATTGGTGCAAGAGGACCTTGAATGCGTTCCCGAATACTTTTACTTTTTTTGCATGGGCTCTCGAATGTAAAGTTGCAAAAGGAAAGATTTTGGTGTTGCGAGCCGAATCTTTAAACGTGCGGGAAATTTCGGCTAGGGTAGGCTATAGCCAGTCTTCAGTAGCAACTTTTTTAAAAAAATTTGCTCAGACTGGGTCCACTGAGCGAAAAGTAGGATCAGGAGCCCACAGAAAGCCTTCTGCAAGTGAAGATTGGCTCTTAAAGAGGATTAGTCTTAGAGACCGCTTCAAGACAACTGAGGACGTGAGAAGGCATTTTGTTGGGCTTGGAGGAATACCAGTTTTTACAAGGACTGTACGACGAAGGCTCCATCAGGCTGGGATATTTGCACACCAGTCCGCTAAGAAAAAGCGCTTGATCGCTCAAATGAAACGAAACGCCTTGAGGGGGCTAGGGAGCATAAAAGCTGGGCTGTTGATGATTGGAAGAATATGATCTTCTCAGATGAAATGAAGTTCAACAGTTCTGGCACTGATGGAATAGAGTATGTACGCAGAAACACCAGAGAGCGTTATAGCGACAAACGTATCCTACGAACATCAAAGCATCCAGTGAGCAGAATGATTTCGGGATGCTTGTCGTATCACCAAATTGGACGATTGGCTATGCTTGAAGGGACGATCAAGGCTGTTGATTATAAAAACATCCTGGAAAAAAATTTGGTACTTGTCCTAAAAGAACATTTTTCACATGTGGATCAAATGATTTTTCAAGATGATTCTGCTCCTTGTCATCCATCCTCAACAATAGGCCTGGCAACAGTCTGGATCGTAACCCAATAGAAAACCTTTGGTGCATAATGAAAGTTCAGATAGCGAAAAAGGGGCCGTGTAATTTTGAAGAGTTTGACAGAATAATCCAAAAGGTTTGGTACGAAGGCATTCCAGCAGGGGTCTTGAAAAATTTAATCAGTTCAACGCCACGTCGAGTTATGGCGGTTATTGAAGCGAGAGGCGGTTCAAAAAAATATTGAAAAATACGTTTAATATGTACCAACATTATCACTTAAAAGATCAAACGTCAAAACCTCTAAAGGAATTTAATACAAGTAAAATATGACAATGTATTGCAAAGTATCTTTTAATAAACCTGTGGAAATCTTACATAATTTTACCTAATTTTGTTGTTTGTAGATAGTCTGCAAATGTGCAGTAAAAAATTTTAAGCGGAATAATTCGCGTTTCCGATCCTTGCCTTGCTTCTTAAATGTAGCTGAAAATGTGACAGTCCGTCGTGGACAGGTGATGTCAAACAGAAAACGGACTAGTTTTATGGAAGAAGTGTAAATTTTGTTTCCAAGATAATATCCGATGAAGAAGAACTTCTACTTTTTTCGGTATCCATTTTTCCTGTTAATCGCAAACTCTGCAATTTTTCACAACTTGTCCGCAAACAAGACTGGTCCGCCGCGGTAAATTGCTTGCTGTTGGACTAGGATGATGCAGTATAGTACGTCAAAGTTCTCTGTTCTATGCAAATTTACTACAATCTAAAATTGAACGTCAGTATCACACTAAAGTGGAAAGTCTGACATGCCAAATACATAAGCATTACGAGGTAAGTACAAACTACCTCACAAAAAATGAACACAAAACCTTTATACCCAAAGCGTCCAGCTTCCGATATTTCGACTTGTTTGATCTTATTCAGCATATGATACATGAAACACGTTTATGTAACTCAATTTAGAAATTCTGATTTACTCTCTTATATTCGATTTCAGTGTTTAATCAATTCATTTTCCCTCCGTTCTCTTTTTTTACTTCCAGAATTATTTTTCTTGGCAACATTCACATCGTTCCTGTGTGCAGATAAAGCCCAAATAAAAGACGACTTGGATACTCTTTTTACGAATTCAAACCTGTTCAAAGCATTTTACCATCAACCGACCTACATTTCTTATGTCAAAAAGTTATTACCAGCCTTGTTACAAGATGGCGTCCTAGACGATGTTATAAATTCTGATTAAAAGTTTTTATTGTCATAATTTAACACTGCTGTTTTCCTAGGTAGGGAATTAATTAATTATTTATATTAAATTATAAGCAAAGCTTCAACGAGTAAACTATGAAACTTGCAGAAGTTTGTTGACGATTTTGTAGAAGAAAAGGATCCACCAAAGACTGGTCCTAGCCCGGTTGTTACCTAATTGTAAAGACAAAATATATGGTGACAACGTCAGCACCGAAGACGAACCAACCAACAACATCAAACTGCACTGGTCAAACAGGAAGAATAAGGATAGGAGAATACAACTTTGAGAACGTTGATAATTTCTCCTATCAAGGGTCGAAAATCACAACAGATAACAGCTACGATGATGAAATCCCCACACGATTGTTGTCAGCCAACAGACCCTATTTCAGCTTACAAAACCAGTTCCGCTCGAAACGTCTCACCATAGGGTCAAAGTTCTTACTGTACAAGACAATGATCTTGCCAGTCTTCATGTATTCCTCGGGCAAGAAGAATTGTGAATCTTTGGCCGCGTTCGAGAGAAGAATCCTCCGAAGAATTTTTGGCCCCCTACATGAGGATGGACGATTCCGTAGCCTATATAACGGCGAAATCTATGAGCGATACCATAACCGTCCGGTTGTGGATAAAATCCGGCTCAATAGCTTACGGTGGGCGGATCCAGCCCGGAGAGTCTATAAAGGCAATATCTATGGTAGAAAAAGAAGACGAGCCAGACCTTGCCTGAGATGGAACGATGGCGTAGGCCAGGACGCCAGACAGCTTTTAGGGATATCGAATTGGTGGACCTCGGCGCAAAACCGGGATGTTTGGAGTTCCTTAGTAAGGCAGGCCTAGACCGAATACCAGTTTCCAGTTTCTCAGCAAGACAATGATTCTGAACAAACTGCCAAATAAAAAAAAACGTGGTTTAAAAACAATAATATTTCTTTAGTGGCCCGCACAGCCTCCACAACTTACCTCAAAAAGCCCTTTCTCAGGATCTTAAAGAAGATGGTTACTGAGAAAAAAAAGAAGTAACGAATAACTACGGGCAAAAGTGAGTCCTCCATGGCAGGACATTTACCCAAATGTGCACAAGGATCTTGTTGATATACCATGTAGTATTAAGACTGTGCTGGACGAATAGGTCCACCTAGCACCAGTTCCAACTCTTTCAACATACGCTGAATAAAATGATACGGATGGAACTGGTCCTACACCCAAAGCGCAGCGTCCGACCTCTATAATATTCCAAAGTGCCGTGCATCAAAACATTATATCTGAGGGTTTGGCTGTCACTAAGCTTACAGCTTCTGTTACTTTAAGCAGTGCCTCTTCAACAGTCGTTCCTTCTGGGACATTGGATCATCGAGCTCCTGATGAAAGGTAATCTATTGACTTAGTTGATTTTTTTTTTTTTTTTTTTTTTTTTGTGCGTACAGGAGGTGGAAAATCTTAGAAAGACACGTCCGCCGCCCGAACGGCGGAACAACAGCGGATTCACACCCACTAAAAACCACCCCCGGTCTCTCCAGCCTATATGCAGCTTTCCTCCTTCTTTGTTCCTTCAGCAACTCCTCCTGCATTTGGATGATTGCGGAGCTAACCGCAAGCCACTTCTCCTCGGACTCCAGCATCTCAGTAACCAAGCTCTCCGGGGTCCCGCTCCTGCCCAGCACCAGGTTTAAGCTCCTTCTCTCCATCGCAAATCGTGGGCAGTGAAACATCACATGCTCTGGATCCTCCGGTATGCCATCGCATCTGGGACAGTTCGGAAAATCATCCAACCCAAAGCGGTACAGATACTGCCTGTAGCAACCACCGTGTCCCGTGAGGAACTGGGTAATGTGGTAGTTGGTATCCCCATGTTTTCGCTCAAGCCACACCCTAATGTTGGGAATGAGCCTGTGCGTCCACCGACCTTTCGCAGACTCGTCCCATCTGCGTTGCCAGAGATCAAGCGACTCTGACCTTGCCGCATTTCTACGCTGTGCATGCCCCTCCATATGTCTTGCATTGTACAGGACACTCATTTCTTTGGCCAGAATGTCAACCGGGATCATGCCTGCCACCACCAATACTGCCTCATCTGATGTGGTTCTAAAAGCACTGCAAACCCTCAAAACCATCCGCCGGTAAACCGAGTTCACCTGCTTCCGTCTCTGAGAGTTTGCAAGCGTCTCTGCCCACACAGGCGACGAGTAGAGCAGGATGGAGCGCACCACTCCGGCTAGCACCAACCTCCGGCAATGTTTCGGTCCACCAATATTTGGCAACATTTTTGCAAGTGCCATGGTGGCACTGGCTGCCTTTTGGCGTGCATACTCTAGGTGCTCCCTAAAACTCAATTTGGTATCAATTATTACCCCCAGGTATTTGATAGCCGGCTTTGATACGACCGTATGTCCACCCACCTCCACTTTTACAGTATTATTTTTCCTGCGTTTCGTTATCAAGATCGCTTTCGTTTTCGCGTCCGCCAAGGTCAGCCCGGCTTTTTCTAGCCAGGACTTTACCGCTCTCACTGTTTCCGTTGCGTAAACCTCCACATCTTCTGGGTGTTTTGCTGCAACAACCACAGCTAGGTCATCAGCAAAGGCGACAATCGTAGTCCCCTCTGGGACGGGAAGAGCAAGCACCCCATTATACATGATATTCCACAACAGGGGACCAAGTACCGATCCCTGTGGTACCCCGGCTGTGACAATGTACTCTTTGGGACCCTCATCCGTCCCGTACCAGAGAGTCCTCTCTGAGAGGTAGTTTTCCACCAAATTCGCTAAGTATCCGGGGACACCTATGTCAGCCAACGCGCGTTTAATTCTATTCCAGTTGGCCGAGTTGAATGCGTTTTTGACATCCAACGCCACCACGGCACAGCAGCCGCCAGAAATCAGTGCACCTTTTGCCAGGTTTACCACCATGCCAATTGCGTCCACCGTAGAGTGGGCGCGTCGGAAACCAAACTGGCGTTCCGACAAACCATTGCTGGCTTCGACGATGGGCAGGAGTCTGTTGTAGATGACTCTCTCCATCATCTTCCCCATTGTATCCAACAGGCAGATAGGACGATACGACGCTGGGTTTCCAGGTTGCTTGCCAGGCTTCGGAAGCAACACCAACTTTTGCTTTTTCCACTGGGCAGGGAATATTCCTTCTTTTAGGCACGCCTCGAAGGTGTTGGCGAAAAGGTCGGGCCTAGTCTTCACTGCCAGTTTCAAAGCTCGGTTGGGGATGCCATCCAAACCAGGGGCCTTGTTATCACCGAACCTACCACATATTTCCCGCAGCTCCTCCACAGTTACAGGCGGTATTATGCCGTCATTTGGCTGGACAAAAACTTGCCTTCCCCTATTTTCGTGGTGAGGGAACAGAGTGGTAACAATCTGTTTCAGGAGGCGCGGACAGGTCACCTGGGGTGATTTCCGCAGCCTTTTCATCACCACTCTGTAAGCCTCGCCCCAAGGGTTTATGTCGGCATGGTCGCACAGCTGTTTGAAGCAGTTCTTTTTGCTCCTCCGAATGGCTTCCTTTAGGCGGCCACGCAATTGCTTGTGTGCCTCCTCTCGACCGTCGCCACCGGGTTTTCCCCTGAGCCTCTGGAAAAGCCTCCTTGCCCGAAAACATGCGGCTCGCAAACTTGCAATTTCATTGTTCCACCAGTAGTTGGGTTGCCTACTGGGGAGCAATCGCCTTCTGGGCATAGTAGCATCGCATGCTTCCGTCACCCATCGAGTGATCTGGGTGGCTTTCTCTCCAGCCGTGCCATGCATCTCCTGCATTGCTTTGACCTATCATTTGGGTTAGTGCATGACTTCGCAATGTGACCAAAGCCAAGGCATCTAAAGCACCGTTTTAACGCCACCTGTTCCCTAAGGCGACACATTACCCAGCCTATTCTCACTCTCCCTGCTGCTAACAGTTTGAGTGCGTTCTCCACTGGTAGGCTGATGATGGCGGTTTGTGTTCCCCCATAGGCTTTCCTTAGCGTTTTCACCGCTGACTCTTGTAGTCCAGCAAGATCGAACTGTTTCTCCAACGCTTCGCGAACCTCCTCCTTCGTCGTGATTTCATCTATATCTTTGCAGATTATAGTGATCTCCGGCCTGCTAGCTCTTATGTCGGCTTCCTGTCCTAAAGTCTTCCCGATTTGGCTCAAGAATTTGTCCGCGGTTACATCCTTGGATTTCTTAAGTTCCAACATAAGATCTCCCTTCTGGGACCGTCTAATGCGGCTGACGTTGTCTCCCAAATTGGTGAGTTCGGGGTCTGCCTTCACTTTCGTGAGAATGTCGGCGTATGACCCTTCGCCCCGTTTGGAAATGAAAATCACCTCCGGTCTAATCTTCGTCCGATAACTTTTTTTCCGCGGTTCTACCTTCCTCCAAGCTTCCGCATCCGCCTTTGAAGGTTCGATCCCTTTTCTCGAGGTAGCCACTACAGTATTTTCCCTGGTAGCTTCAGACGTACTTTTCATGAACTCCGCCTTTTTGGGAGTTGAGTCCTTTTTTCTTTTCGGGGTTTGCTGGCCTGTTGAGTCATTCAGCTTCTCGCGCAGCCTCTTCCCCGGTTTCTCCCCTTTTGTGTTTTGAACCGGCGTTACTTGAGTTGCCTGGTTCACTTTTCCAATCGGCGACTTCCCTACTCGTTCATCCTGGGCCTTGCCGTACGTCAAACGGATGCCTCTTATCATGGCCCTTATATTTTGGTGGATGTTCCTGCGCTCCTTTATAAACTCACACAGCTCCATGATCTTTCTACCGAGGGCAGTAAAGGCAGCTCCAGACTAATCATTGCCCAAAACATCGCTCGGGTGAATCGGCGTCAGCGATTCTTGCTCATCGAAGACTCCCGCTATACGCTTCCCACTGGGGGTAGCGATCGTGGGGGCTTGTGCCCGTGTGGGAGGGGATCTGCGAAAAATCGAGCTCCTTCTGAACGGATCCATCACTGGAGCCAGTTCAAGTTCCTCCCGTACGCTTGTAACATTAGATGCCACAGTAGCCAAGGTTCCCACTACTGAGGCACTGCGGTCGTTGGATATCGACGGCCGGGAGCCCGCTTGCTCACTCCCAAAAACCGCCGGCACTGGGTTTCCGAAGCCCTGCACCGTAACTTCATTCTTTTTCTGCTCCTCCATGTTTGGTTTTATTTCTGGGTATCCTTCCCATAGCCAATTTTTATCCACGGGTGGGCGTTTACTTCTCACCTACCCGGCGTGCGCATAAACATGCCCATACACGCACATCTCCAGATGCGTGCATGTGCATGGCCATGACACATTCGCCGAGCATTCCCTTATCCGCACGAAGGGACGCGCCTGATGGGAGATTTGGCAACTCCACACAGGCTATTGACATAGCTACTAATATTCCATACAGGATCTGCCAGTGATATTAAAGAGTAATGCCTCAAAAGTCACTCACCTACGTCACGTTTCAACTTGCTCTACGCCACAGGTTCAGCAGTCTTCAAACGAAAAGTACGCAACAGATTATCTTACTCTTACGTCCATGCGTGATTCACCTTTGCACATATCTCCCAAATAATTGTTTGTCTCGAGGTTTGCCTTCGACACTTCCACGGATGACATTCTAAACTATGTCAAAGATAGACTAGGATACTGGCCGACACCGTTTGTTTTTACTAAGTTAACGAGGGACAGCAGTCCTGCCCGAATCAGAGCCTCATACAAAATTTCCTACTCATATCATTTGAAGGGATTGAACCATCTATCTTTTTTGCCTCACCGCGTTTTCATCAAGGACTTCCAACGACAAACTCATCCTATAAATTTCCTTAAGGATCGCCCCAATCATCGTTGCTGTTAATGCCTTTTTCTTTGTCCTACCAAAATGTGGAGGGCTTCAGAACCAAGCTCCCGGATTTTTTTGTATATCAGGAACTTGGCCCAATTCTAGTGTACACATTTAAAAGTTCCTTAATGGTTACTCTGTCCGTCGTTGCGATCGTGGTTTACAACTGTCAGGTAATGTCACTATGGAGGTATGTAAGTCTCTTCGTGAGAAACACAAAGCTCCTTTATGGTTCCAACGTTCCGTTAATGCTGAAGATAGGGTAAAGTTTATAACCCTACATTCGGATGCACAAATTCTGATCAAAAATGTACATTTCCAGTATTTAAATACCATGGAAGGCTCAGTCGAGCGATGGAAATTCAAACTCTTCTGGTCACACGTCCGCAATTTACGCTCTTCGGCCACTTCCCTCCCTGTAAATATAAAATCGGATGATCATACTTCCTATTCCCCTAAAGCAACTTGTCAACTTCTTCGGGATCACTTCTACTCGGTCTTTACTCCTAACCATTGATCTTACCCCTCTTCGAACACATCTGATCCCTCTTCGGCTAGTATATCCTCCATTCCTCTTCTGAATCCCTCAATTGTCGAATTCCTCCTTGGACACGTCAACATTAGTAGCGGTTACGACCCCGATGGTATTCTGAATCTCTTCCTAAAAAAATGTAAGCAGAACATCTCCTTTCTCCTATTATCCTTTATAATAAAAACTTATTTTACGTATATTCCCGGATATGTGGAAGGAAGCTCGTATTATCCCCTTACAGAAAAGTAGGCGGCCATACCCAGGCCGAAATCTACCAATCTGTATCCATCATTTCCTCGTTCTTCAAAATTTTTGAAAGATACCTTAAAAGACTGCACGGGAGAACCATGATGCATGTTGTGCAAAGGCAATAAATGAGGGGCTAAATGAGGTTGATACATATAAACCTCAACCATTGTAAGGCAGCTCAAAACGTACTCTCGCAAACTTTTCAAGAGTCGAATGTGGGCGTGGCGGTAATATGGGAACCTTACCGAAATTACGTTAGCGCTACGTGGATGAAAGACTCATCTGGAAAAGCGGCGATATGAGCATGTGGACGGCAAGTCATTCAAGAAACAATGGCATTCCCAGGAGTCAACGGCGTCCATATCTACAGCTGTTACGCCTCTCCCTGATGTTGAACGCTAGAGACCATAGCCCCAAAATGATTGCCGACGATTTCAACGCGTGGGCCTTAGACTGAGGAAGTCGAATAACGAACAGCATGGGCCAAATCCTACTTGAAACCTTCGCTGAACTGGACATCGTACTAGCCAAAGTTCGATGCGTGCCCACCTTCCGAGGCAGAGGGCGAGGCTCTATCGTCGATCTGCCTTACCTCTGTAAGTCGTTGGCGAGACGGATGGTTTGGCGGATAACTGAACACTACACCCACAGTGACCACCAGGCTATCTTTCCCGACATCAGAGGCTATCTTTCCCAATGATGAAGCGACAGTCGAGTGAGCAACAGAAGTGGAAAAATCAGGGTAGCTGAGTGTTCATTTAGAGGAAGAGACATTCCTGGCAGCCTTAGAAGGAGGTTGCGACCCGAAGGGAACGGCGTTAGCCAGTTATTGACATTGGGTAACTGAGGCATGTGACTCTACAATGCCGCAGCGGAAGTTTCGTCACATTAGAAACCCAAAGTACTAGTGGAACCAAAAATCGCGTTGTTGAGGGCATCGGAACATCGGCAGTCGGAGAAAGAATACCGCGATCTTCGAAATAGTCTTGAGAAGGCTATACGAGAAAGTAACCGGAATTGCTACAAGCAGTTGTGCCTTGGGGCAAATACGAGCCCGTGGGCTGCTGCTTACGAAGTTAAATAATAAAGTAACAAGATTCGTGGATAAAAATCACCCCAAGTGACGTGGCCGCGACGCTTGATCAAAATAATCGCAATTCCTTTCCCACAACAAGAAGAAAGTAGACCTCAACCAACGATCCAACAGGACGTCTTCACAATCCCAGGGGTTACCGAGCAGAAACTACCGGAAATCTGTGGATGAATCGGAACAATAATAAGGCTCCGGTATTGGACGGGATTCCGAACAAAGCCCTGAAGTTGGCAGCTAAAATTAAACCCGCATGGCTCATAAGCACATTTGATTCAGGAGTGTTTCCCCCGGAGTGGAAAAGGCGGAGATCGCTGCTACCGAAGCCCCAAAAGCCACCTGGCGCATCCTTCTCATTTAGCCCTATGTGTTTTTTAGGCACTATGCGGAAGATGCTGGAGAGGGTAGTATACAACAGGCTGCTTCGTTTCGTCGCGCGTCTGTCGGAGGGGCAGTATGGGTTTCGCAGAGCGCGGTCCACGGTCGACGCCATTGCAACGGTCATGGACCTGGCCCGGGAGGCATCGGCCGCTGGTAAGTGCTGCGCGGTGGGGACGCTGGGTGTCAGGAAGTCCTCTAACTCAACCGATTGGAGGTGGATTTAGGATACCCTGGATAAAATGGGTGTCTCTGGTTACTTAGCTCGGATAATCGAGAGTTACCTTCCGGAGAAATTTGTTTGTTACAAGACGGACAACTGGCCGAAGGAATATGTTGTCGCAGCAGGTATTCCCCAAGGATCCGTATTGGGGCTCCGGTTGTGGAACATAATGTACGACGGAGTGCTCGGTTTTCACGTGCCAAAGGAGACAACATTGATTAGTTTTGCAGACGACCTGACAGTGATAGTAGTTGCGCCACATAACAAGAACGTAGAACTGCATGCAAGCGAAACCATTCATGCCATCAAAGGATGGCACCGAATGGTGAAATTGAACCTGGCGGAAGATAATATGGAGGCGGTTCTTATTACCAATCGCAGGAAAAACAACACTGTCATAATGTGGGTTGCTATTCACGAAGTCGTTTCAAAATCGGTCATTAGATACCTGGGGGTAATGATCGATGCCAACCTGTGCTTCAAGGGACACTTGGAATATGAGTGCGAAAAGACCACAAAGGCTAGTTCATCTCTGGCAAGGATGATGCATAATATTACAAACTACTCGCCGGCTGCTTGTTGCAGGGGTGGTGAAATCCATCCTGCAATACGTGGCTCCTGTATGGGCGTGCGCCCTGGATACTACAGTGAACCAGAGAAGGGTAAGTTCGGCATACCAGCCAGTCGGGTTGAGGGTATACAGTGCATATAGGAGGGTATCTGGTGAGGCTTGTCATCGCGGGGATGATTTGCTTTGATCTTCTAGCCAATGAGGCACACTGTCTCTATCGGAGAAGAAGGGTGAATTCCGCCGAAGTGACTGCGGACTTCCGAAAGACCACTAGGAAGGAGCTGTACAGGAGGTGGTAGCAATGGTGGGATAATTCCGAATAAGGGCCTCTGGACACATACACTGATCGCGTGTATTGAGGATGGGTCGAGCCCTAACATATTGAATTGAATTACCACCTAAGGCATTTCCTTACGGGAAACGATGGATACAGGAAATAGTTGCATCGCTTCGAATTGGATGAGTTCCCAGACTCTCCCGAGTGCGCCGCAATACCCGAGGACCCAGAGCATGTTATGTTCCACTGTCCAAGATTCTCGAATAAAAGAGGGAAGTTAAACGACACCCTCAACGCAGTTATTGGACCCTTTAATTTTGATGAGGAAATACTGAGGTCCGCAGAAAATTGGAGTGCGATAAACACAACAGGAACTGTGATACAGGAAAAGCTACAGGAATTGGAACGTGCCCGGAAAACGCGATAGCAGTTGTGTTTATTTTTCTGAACAATTGAGAAATTGTACTTGAAAATTATTTACATAAATTTGAAGGTACTTTTACACAATTCAGTTGCTTCAAAATACCTGGGACCACCAATAAACAAGTCGGGAAACCGGAAGCTAGATGCTTCAGGTATGAAAGGTTTTGTGTATTTCTTTTATAAAGAGATTTGAGTGTGCATTTGTCCCATTAGCATGTAGCACATAAAATATGCATATATTATGTGAAAATAGCCACTTTCAAGTGATATTGACATTCATAGCCTTGAATTTGCAGAGGAGCGACAGTTTTGACCTAGTATAACTTTATTAGTAATAGTGCGATTTTCACCAAATTTGGCAGGATCATGATTTATACTGTATACTGTACTACATTGCTACAAAATTTTGTGATTTTAGGGTGAACTTAAGGGGGGCTTTCCTGTCAATTACTAAAAATTATAGTAATGTACTTTTATTAACTTTATTTGAACATCTATCGGTATGGAGGGTATTTCGGAGCCTAGGCACCATATAGTGGAAGCCCCCTGAATTTTTTCAAACTTTTCGGTTGAGTAGTTTCTGAGAATGGGTTCGTTAAAAAAATGGCCAATTTCAACCCCCCACCTTTTCAACAAATGTCAAAACTAAGACCGGCTTCGAAAATTACTATCCGAGACCTTTAATTTGATACCCCACATGACTATATTTGATGAAAAAAAATTACACCCCCCTTTTGCATGTATGGGGACTCCCCCTTAAATTTAACGTAAAAGGATGTAACTCACTATATCCGTGAGCGTTCGCAGTTCCCACCTTTCTACCAAATTTGGTGCCAATCGCTACAACCGTCTCCGAGAAAAATGCGTGTGACGGACAGAGAGACAGACGGTCAGCTGTCGACTGCGAGAACAAATGCCTGGAATTTGGACACATCTCGAGAAACTGTTCAAGCAAGTATGATAGGTCTAAGTTGTGCCGAAGATGTGGAGAAGAAGGGCATATTGCCAAAGAGTGCAATCCGAATCCTAAATGCCTGCTATGCAGAGAAACACAGGAGGGTAACGTCGATCATGTCACAGGCAGTTACCGATGTCCGGCGTTTAAAAAGGCGATTTCCGCTTTTCGCAAATGAAATTCCTACAGCTGAATTTAAACCATTGTCAGGCAGCTCAGGAGCTGCTTTCTCAAAGCGTGCTGGAACATGAAATTGACGTTGCCATTATATGCGAATATTACAAAGACTTCCACAGTGGTGTCTTTGTATCAGACAGAAGCGGCAAAGCGGCAATCTGGACTTGCGGAAACCGAGCGATCGAAAATACGAGCAATAGGATACAAGACGGATTCACACGGGTACGATAGGAGCAAAGCGAATCAAGAACACTGCGATATCGGGTTGGACCTCCAAAAAACTTGATGAAGAAATGTTCGAGGAAATACTTCTGTAGGAAGCGATGCCGGTGGGAAGTGCACCAGAAAAGGTGGCGCAGATCCTTGAAAAGTTACAAAAAGTTTGTGACGCTTCCATGCCTCGCCGCACGGTACTCAAAAAACGAATGCCCAACTTCTGGTGGAATGCCGAAATCGAAGAACTTCGTAAAGTTTGCCTTAAAACCAAAAGACACAGCCAACGTAGCAGAAACCGGTCTGAGTCTGCAGAGTTGCACAACCAATATAAGAAGGCGAGGAAAGCATTGCAAGCAGCCATCTCTAGAAGTAAAACTGAACACTTCACGAGATTATGCAAGGAAGCGGACTTCGACCCATGGTGAGGTGCATACAAGGCAGTTATGGCAACAATCAAGGGAAAGCGCTCACCGCCGATCACCAACTCTGATTTGCTGCGGGAAATCATTAGCACTCTCTTCCCATACGTTTCAAGTGAGTCAAACCTACCCACTGTCCAGGTAGATCCCGGTGAAATTCCCGAGGTAACCACGAAAGAAGTCCTGGATGCCGCGAAGAAGATTGCCGAAAATAAAGTCCCAGGTTTAGACGGCATTGCGAATAAAGCACTGACAGTGGCCGTCAAGACAGTTCCAAGGTGGCTCTCGGAAACATTTACCACGTGCCTCAAAGATGGGATTTTCCCGGAAGAGTGGCGGAAACAGAAGCTTGTGCTAATCCTGAAGCCAAATAAACCTTTGGGTGAACCTTCGTCTTATAGACCTAAATGCCTGCTAAACGGCATCGGCAAACTTTTCGAACGGGTCATCTTCAATAGGCTTGTACCAATCACAGAAAGGGAGGGTGGTCTCTCAGAGAGGCAGTTCGGATTCCGAAAGGCAAGATCTACTGTCAATGCCATCAGCACGGTGACGGAAATTGCGGAAAAAGCAATGGAGGCCAATAAATCTTGCGCGGAAGTTACTCTCGATGTGAAGAATGCCTTTAATACGGCAAAATGGAACAAAATAATTGCGGCTTTAACCAAATTGGGCGCTCCTAAATATCTGGTGCACATAGACATGGAATTTCTCCGGAGGAGGATATTGTGTTACGATTCGGACGATGGACCTAAAACGTATACAACAACCTGCGGGGTTCCACAAGGACCAGTCCTCGGTCCTCTCCTGTGGATAATAATGTATGACGGAATTCTAAAGTTGCAACTACCCAAAGGAGTGACAATTATTGGCTTCGCAGACGATATCGGAGTAACTATCGTCGCACAAGACATTGATGAGATCGCACACAATCTGCTGAGGAGGGAGGAGCTTCGGAGGAAAGTGACAGATAACGACAGAAACCGCAGTTCATAACTGATCCTGCCCCGCGATGTAATACCCAGTCCCGCGGGGTAAGCGAAGGAGAAGGAGGTGGTTTTAATGAGTAAAAGTCTCACATAACCGTATGGCAGGAGCCAGCGGTGGGTTTTGAACCTTTCCACCTTCCAACGTATAAAAAAAAAACAAAAAGACAGACAGACGAACAGACAGACAGACAGTAAACCGATTTTAAAAAAAGGGAGTTCTAAACTTATCATCATCGTAATTAAAGCGCTATATATGGTCTTGGACGTTTCAAGGCCTGGATCTAAGCGACTTCTTGCGCCAACGATTATTATTGCCATTTATGGCAATGGACTTAAAACCTCCTCCCCCTCCCTCCTCAACTTGGGAAATGGCGCTAATACTTACGAGAATACATCAACACTTTCTAAAATGAATCATAATAACGAAATCGAGTGTAAACAACGCATCGATTTCATGTATTATCTCGAACAGGTGCTTCTACTGATAACAAATATGGCAATAGTATGCTATATATGGTATTAAGGTAATCACCCACAGTATCATTTACTTTTTTCCATTTTCTTCTTTCTCAATCAGTAATTAAGGGGGAAACCACATTAAGAGGTTTTCAAATTCGGTTTTTTTTATTGTCTAGTTCTTAACTCAACTGCCCCAAAGCATGCCCCAAAATGTCAAAATGAAAGTTCGTGTTCCGTTAGATTTTATGAGCGTAGAACCGAGTGCTTATCGGGTCAGACTCGGGCTCGAGCGCCCAGGAGGTGGTCGCTGTATGTCCTTCCGTAATCTTGTAGCGCTACGTAAATAGCGCATTTATAAATACTTGACGTCAGTCTTGACGTAGCCTTCTAGGAGCGTCTTTGTAGTTGTTGTAGCTATATTTTGTTTGTAATTAATAGTGAGAAATGTCATCATATCCGAGAGACGGCTTTGCAGATTTTTCTTCAAACGTGTTTTTCTCAAAACGAGTTTCTTCACCTTTGCGAGAATTCTAACTCAAAAAGTAATGAATGGATAATTATGAACTTTGATAGTATGATTCTTTATAAAATTACGAAGAACATGAACCATTGGGATGATAGCATATTTTTTAAAGGTGTCCTTTTTTTCCATAGTTTGTGAAAAAAAATGATGAAAACTGAAATATTTTTTTTTCAACAGCTACAACATATAATATTTGTGTTTGATTATTTTGACCTACATTGAGGTCCATACTCTTAGAAAATAAGTTAGGAATTTAAAAAAAATACGTGAAAATAAGCCTTCTAATGTGGTGCCCCCCCCCCTTAATACATACATAAATTGAGAAGGCGGATTCAAAACAAAGATAAGTAGCTTCAGTATGAGTTCTGCTAATCCACTTTTCTAACAACAACATATATATTACCTCAACTGGTGAACCAATGATTAGTTTCGATCTTTCTACAGCCGAGGAAAGTTATTCGGTGTTGGTTATATCGTTGAGTTATAAACGTTGTCCAATTTTATAGCGATACTAACAAAATGAGCTTCAATCCGGATGAACTGGAAGCGCCAAAGTGGGTTAATTCGAATTTTCTGAAAGAAGTTCTGGAGTACAATGGGGATCTGAAAAACGTGACGGTATGCTAAGGAAGTTCATCTGTTATACTGGAAAGTTGGAAGGATAATTATAAAGATTTTTCGTCACTTTCAGCATTTCGCAAATTTTACTAAAGCTAAAGCTAATTTACTAAGCGAATTAGTAAACATCAAGTCATACATATGTGATATCTTTCCGTGGTGCAGAACTGTCTTACTGAGATAATTTTACAAGACTAGTCGTAGTAATTATGTCACTTGGTTCTAGCACTCATGCTGAACAAAGGATCATCATCGTCATCATCAACGGCGCTATAACCGGTATCCGGTCTAGGCCTATCTTAATAAGAAACTCCAGACATCCCGGTTTTTGCGTCGAGGTCCACCAATTCTATATCCCTAAAAGCTGTCTGGCGTCCTGGCCTACGCCATCCTTCCGCCCAAGGCAGGGTCTGCCTCGTCTTCTTTTTCTACCATACATATTACCCGTACAGACTTTCCGGGCAGGATCATCCTCACCTTTACGGATTAAGTGACCCACCCACCCACTTTAAAATCAATGAAAAAATGATGTAACTAATGGCCGTATTCCAACAGTTTTTACATCGCTTGCCTCACAGAAAAAATGTGATCTGTTACTGATTTGCCTGGAGTGAAACCTCTTTGGTATGAGCCAATTATGCTCTGGGCGTATGGGACTATCCGGCCTAGCAAGATAGTGGAGAATACCTTATCGAAGGTACTCACCGTGATACCTCTATAATTGTTGCACTGCGTGATATCTCCCTTTTTATGTATCATCATCATCATCAACGGGGCAACAACCGGTATCCGATCTAGGCCTGCCTTAATAAGGAACTCCAGACATCCCGGTTTTGCGCCGAGGTCCACCAATTCGATATCCCTAAAAGCTGTCTGGCGTCCTGGCCCACGCCATCGCTCCATCTTAGGCAGGGTCTGCCTCGTCTTCTTTTTCTACCATAGATATTGCCCTTATAGACTTTCCTGGTGGGATCATCCTCATCCATACGGATTAAGTGACCCGCCCACCGTAACCTATTGAGCCGAATTTTATCCACAACAGGACGGTCATGGTATCGCTCATAGATTTTGTCATTGTGTAGGCTACGGAATCGTCCATCCTCATGTAGGGGGCCAAAAATTCTTCGGAGGATTCTTCTCTCGAACGCGGCCAAGAGTTCGCAATTCTTCTTGCTAAGAACCCAAATCTCCGGGGAATACATGAAATCATAGTCTTGTATAGTAACAGCTTTGACCCTATGGTGAGACCTTTCGAGCGGAACAGTCTTTGTAAGCTGAAATAGGCTCTGTTGGCTGACAACAACCGTGCGCGGATTTCATCATCGTAGTTGTTATCGGTTGTGATTTTCGACCCTAGATAGGAGAAATTGTCAACGGTCTCAAAGTTGTATTCTCCTATCCTTATTCTTCTTCGTGTTTGTGTTTGACCAGTGCGGTTTGATGTTGTTGGTTGATTCGTCTTCGGTGCTGACGTTGCCACCATATATTTTCTCTTGTCTTCATTGATGTGCAGCCCAAGATCTCGCGCCAATTACCGCCTGCTCGATCTGGATGAAGGCAGTTTGTACGTCTCGTCTCGGGTGGTTCTCCCCATGATGTCGATATCGTGAGCATAGGCAGTAGTTGGGTGGACTTGAAGAGGATCATACCTCCGGCATTCACCTCAGCATCACGGATCACTTTCCCGAGGGCCAGGTTAAAGAGGACGCATGATAGCGCATCCCCTTGTCGTAGACCGTTGTTGATATCGAATGGTCTTGAGAGTGATCCTGCTGCTTTTATCTGGCCTCGCACATTGGTCAGGGTCAGCCTAGTCAGTCTTATTAATTTCGTCGGGATACCGAATTCCCTCATGGCCGTGTACAGTTTTACCCTGGCTATACTATCATAGGCGGCTTTAAAGTCGATGAACAGATGGTGCAACTGTTGTCCATATTCCAACAGTTTTTCCATCGCTTGCCGCACAGAGAAAATCTGATCTGTTGCTGATTTGCCTGGAGTGAAGCCTCTTTGGTATGGGCGAATGATGTTCTGGACGTATGGGGCTATCTGGCCTAGCAAGATAGTGGAGGATATCTTATAGATGGTACTCAGCAACGTGATACCTCTATAATTGCTGCACTGTGTGATATCTCCCTTTTTATGTATGAGACAGATAATGCCTCGTTGCCAATCGTCAGGCATTGATTCGCTGTCCCATACCTTGAGCACAAGTTGATGAACCACTTGGTGTAACTGGTCGCCTCCATATTTAACCAATTCGGCAGTAATTCCATCGGCTCCTGGCGACTTATGATTTTTTAGCCGATGAATTGCACGGACTGTTTCTCCTAAACTTGGTGGTGGCAGTATTTGTCCGTCGTCTTCAGTTGGTGGGACCTCCAACTCGCCGATGTTCTGGTTGTTCAGTAGCTCATCGAAGTACTCAACGCATCGCTCTAATATGCCCATTCTGTGGGAAATCAGATTTCCCTGTTTGTCTCGGCAGGATGAGCATCGAGGTGTATAAGGCTTCATCCTGCTGACTTGTTGGTAAAACTTCCGCGCGTGGTGCGGTTGCTCCCTGTACTTTTCTAGTTCACAGACTTGTCGGTTCTCCTAGGCTTCCTTTTTCCGTCTGTGAAGTCGCTTCTCCGCTCGACGGAGTTCGTGATAAGTCTCTGTGCGTGCCCGCGTTCTTTGAGAATGCAACATTACTCGGTATGCGGCATTCTTCCGTTCCGTTGCTGTCTTGCATTCATCGTCAAACCAGCCGTTCCGACTCCTTTTGCGGCTGGGGCCAAGTATATTTGTGGCCGTATCCACGATAACGTTCTTCAGGTGGTTGTGAAGATCATTTGTTGATGCTTCATCTCCAGGTCCTCTGTTGACTGCGGTTATTACGGTATCCATTTCCCTCTTATAGGTGTCGCGGAGAGTTGTGTTGTGAATGGCTTCAGTGTTCACTCTCACCTGATTGTCAGAGGGGATTCTAGGTGGTATTGTTATTTGAGCTCGGAGCACCATGCCAACGAGATAGTGATCCGAGTCTATATTGGCCCCTCTATATGTTCTGACATTCATCAAGGCTGAGAAGTGGCGGCGTTCGATCAACACGTGGTCAATTTGGTTGAAAGTGGTTCCGTCTGGAGAGACCCACGTTTGTTTGTGAACCGCTTTCCGCGCAAACCAGGTACTTCCAACAACCATTTCGTGTGACCCTGCTAATTGAATAGTCCGCAGTCCGTTATCATTTGTTTTTTCGTGTAAGCTATGGGAGCCAACGTATCGCCTGAATACGGACTCCTTCCCTACTTGGCTGTTAAAATCCCCAAGTATGATTTTGATATCATATCTGGGACAGGCTTCGAGGGTTCGTTCTACTGCCTCGTAAAAGGTATCCTTCTCCGACTCTGCAGTCTCCTCTGTAGGGGTGTGAACGTTGATGAGGCTTATATTTCTAAACTTGCCTCGCAAACGCAGAGTGCATAGCCGTTCGCTTATGTTTTCAAAGCCGATAACAGCAGGTTTCATTTTTTGGCTGACTAAGAAACCTACTCCGAGCACATGGTTTACTGGATGATCGCTATAATATATGGTGTAGTGGCTCTTCTCCAGGAAACCGGTCCCTGTCCATCGCATCTCTTGTAACGCTGTTATATCAGCCCTATATTGGGACAGGGTATCGGCTAGCTGCTTATCAGCTTCATCTCTGTACAGGGAGCGCATGTTCCATGAGAAAATGCGCAAATCGCTGTTCCTTTGTCGTTGCCGGGTCCGTTGTTTTAAAATCCATCCTATCCGAGGCTCCTGTTGTGACTTCGTAACAAGTTGTTTTCCATGTAGGGTTGTCAGCCCTACCCAACCCCCACCCTGGAGGGCCAGTTGGTGCAATTTGTCCCGTTTTAGGCGCGGTAGACTCGCCTTCATCCTTCTCCGTTTGCAGCTTTTCGTTAAGAAAGAGCTCCCAGTGGTCCCCACGTGGAGGTGGAGATAGGGTTTGGTAGTAGAGCTGTTGGTATTGGTTTAGCATGCGTTTCCCAGGTTTTATGCTCCATCGTGAGTACCAATCCACATTTCGCCCTGGGACCTACACTACACTTTGACTACAGTTACATACTCGTAGATCTGAATTCAATGTAGTATCTGCCGCCTGTTTGCTAATGAATAGGCATTCGCAGGGTTCAAGTTGTTTATTTTTTTTATCTGTTTCAGCATTTGCAGATCGTCGGTGCTTATTTTATGACAAATTTCTACCATATACTTAGCCACCACAGATTTTGTGGGTTTTCGCGAATACTGGATACCCACATTTGCCTCCTTCATATGCCCCCCCCCCTCCCCACCCTGCCTAAATATTACTGGAGCAATGACGCCGACGGCGGCACTCGAAGCTATCCTAAATCTGCCCCATTCATTTGGAGGTGAAACGGAACGCGGCCAATAACGCATATAGACTCGATGCTATTGGACCATGAAAAGGCGGCCAATCATACGGTAATGCGTCTATCTAGAAATTCCTCGGCAAACTCTGATGCTGGCCAATCATATGGTTTCCAGATTCATCTTTCGAAATAGATACTCCATCGTAAACACCAAAAGAGAAGAATGGTCGATAAATGGCCAGAAGTCATTTCAGATTACAGACTTAATAATTTTCACCTGTGGGTCAGTCATGGAAGGCGGATCGGGCCCAGAGGTGTTGTCGGGGAATCCCATTATGGAACTGGCCCGACCCCTAGGTAAAATGACGACCATATTCCAGGCGGAGATATTGGCAGCAAAAGAATATATGCGATAAAAATGGATGGATTGCACCATTCGAATCTGTTCCGACAGTCGGGCGGCATTATCAACACTAACGACATATCAAGCCAGTTTGTGTGGCGCTGCTAAAACTTGGCCGACTGATCGAAACATTCCTGATGTGGGTGCCGGGGCACTCAAACATGGTGGGGCCAGAACCAGCTTTTGGGACCCGGCCATCCACTGTCAAATCTACTCTGAAGGGTGAACTTGCAACGATTCACTCAGCCGAGTAGAGAAATTTGAACTCTTGCCGACAGACGAAAATCCTTGTGAAAGAACCTTAGCAGGACATTGCCTGTTAAACTACTATATGGAAAAGATTAGGGTGGTGGTTTAGGCTATGTGTAGCCAATGTGAGGAGGAGGAGAAGACGGCCCTGCACTTTATATGCCGCTGCCCGGCCTCCTCAGATCTCAGACGACGACACCTTGGTAAGGTTCTCTTAAATAAAGAATCTGCACACTCATGCGGGAAGCCATTGAATTTACGGGGATAGTACAATGGGCCTAAAAATGGCCTCAGCGCTCGGAGCTATAGCTCCTCCAGTAAACTAAACTAACTAACTAAGGGTTACCACTAGATCAGGCTAATGCCTATCGCAACAGCAAGACGCACGCTTATTACTCAGCAGCCGGTTCCAGCATACTGACTGCAAGATTCCGTTCATGAGAAGGAGAGCGACTTAATGCACTCCAGAAAAGGCTTGTTTTAGGTGGCATTCCCATTATGATAGGAGATCTGATCTGATCTGGGGAGAAAAGTATTTTATTATAACATTCAGAACTTCATCAATTTAGCTTATAAATAATTTACTTTTCATTCTCCAGATCAACGACTTCCATATCTCTCCAGCTTCAGCTCTTGGCGATCACTTTGCCAGCATCATATTCCGAGCAAAGATCAAGTTTTCAACCCAAGAACACTCGAACAAAGAATGTTCCATAATCATTAAAACTTTACCAATCGTCGAAGGATTTAAAAAGGAAATGTTGGAGAAATGGGGCGAAGGCCTTTTTGCCACTGAAATCTTTATGTATTCAAAAGTTTTGAGTGAATGCTCCAAAATTTTGAAAAATGCAGGCTACAATGACATGTTAGCAGCAAAGCAAGTATCTTAAATATATAATGGTTTGAGTAGATACTCAATAGCCATATCCCATAGAATGATTTACCAGTCAATGGAACCACACAAGGTTATAGTTTTTCAAGACTTGAAGGAGCTCGGATACTTCATGCTCCCAAGACCAATCCCGAACGAAAATGATGTTGAGGTACTTTTCTCCAAGCTGGGACAATATCATGCGGCTACATTCAAGCTAGCCGCAGGGGTAAGTAGTATTTAAATTTATGTTCAAAGACATGTAAAAAGGTTCAATTTTCAGGGTACCAAAGGTCTCAATCAAAAAGGAGGTCTTTTCAACATGAACAAAGAGGATATGTTATCTATGTTTGGAGAGCGATTTTCGTTATTTAAGGAATTAGTGGAAGCATTGCCCGGTTTTGAGAAAGCTTCAGAAAGACTGACCAAAATATCTTTTGATAAATTAGCACGAAAATGCAAGCAGTTAGTCAACGCGCCTGGTTCTTATGAAGTTCTCAATCATGGTGACTATCACGTCAAAAATATGATGTTTAAAGGCAAAAATGGAGTTGACGTTTCAGAAGTTGTCCTGGTAAAATCAAATTTGACAATTACTGGTATCATCTTAATATTGATACATATTTAGGTTGATTTCCAAGTGTGGCACTGGGGTTCACCAGCCTATGATATTGTCTATGTATCAGCTGGTATCCCACCAAGCATGCGACCGAAAGCTTGTAAGCATTATTTCGATACATTCGTCGATGTCCTGAAGAAGTCTAACTTCGAGGGATTGTTACCGACATTCGAACAACTCCAGAAAGATTTGAAGTCTTATCGAAGTTTGGGTAAGATCAGTTCTTTTTAATAATTAGGATTAATAACTGTGTTTTATCAAAGATTTTATTAAGGGGCGAAACCAACATTATGATTAACTTACTTTTATTAAGATGATTTATTTATTTATTTATTCAGTCATGTTTTCCGTTTCATCTAATTCCAGATTTATTTTTGCTGGCAACATTCACACCATTCCTTGGTGCAGATAAAGATCAAAAAAAGGACGACTTGGAGACTCTATTTACCAGCCGAAACCTGTTAAGCGCATTTTACAATCAAGCTAATTATATATCGTATGTGAAAGAGATGCTACCAGTAATGTTACAAGAAGGTGTTCTAGATGATCTTGTAAATTTTGATTAAATGGTTCTGCTCTATTAATTGAACATGGCTTTTCCAATTGCCAGAAAATCTTCAATGAATACTTATTATGATAACTACTGACCTGTCCAGAACTGAATAATCTATTTCACTCAGATCGGTGCTTTCAACTGTTGGGAAACTGGGCGATGAAATCGCTCCAGGCATCTCCGACATCTGAACGAAGAGACGCTCCATAACTAGCGTCATTTGCCAACAGCGCACCAACAGTCGTTTTAAGTCCAAAATCTACCGAAGCGTGGTTTGCCATGTCACGCTCTATTGTTCCGAATGCTGACCGGCCACCAAAGACAATGAACGCCACATCGTGGTAATGGATACAGAAATGTTGTGTTAGATCAATAGAACACACTATGATCAGTTCCCCAATGGGAACATTGGCAATTGATATGGCGTTTGGTCCAGTCCAGCATCAAGTAGATGTGGACTTAGGGTCCCTCATATCCCAAACAAAAACCTTGCTTTGGCCTAGCTTAGGCTCAAACGATTGATGGTTTAAACGTGGATATAATTTGCTCCCTTGTCGTGTTTCTTCGATTAAACAAAGGACCATTTTCCCCCTCTTGCAATTTTCGACCACACTACTCCCAGAGCAAAGGTGAGACAGCGTCTAATGAGTTGCCTCTGCTCTAGACGAAACCGTTAGTTGTCTTTCTGTATACTTGGGTGCTATGCCCCAAACGTAGGGTCCGTAAACCATGAAACGTGAGAGAAAGTTGCTCTGCATTGTGTCCGGCCCAACATCAAATAAATGCAGACTTAGGATCCCTCATACCTCAAACAAAAAAAGATATGATATTGCTTCCATCGTAGAGAAGTTGTAAGAGAGGCCTTTTTAAGGTTTTGTGTAAACACAAAACCTTATTAAAATCGGTTTACTGTCTGTCTGTCTGTCTTTTTTTTTTTTTTTTTTTGTTGCGGAGGTGGAAATCTTCAAAAAGACACTGGTCTGGACACACCAGCGTGTGGGATTTTTACCCACTAAAACCACCCCCGACTCCCTCCCTGACCCGCGGAACCACCATAAGGTATTACATCACGGGGCGGAGTCAGCTCACTCTAGCTTCGTCACCTTTCTTCTATACGCGGCACACGTGACCGTGCTTTTCTCCTTTCCTCTACCCTCGCAATTTATCTTGAATAGATGCGATCATGGAGTTGACCGCATCCCAATTCTCTTGATGTGCTAGCATTTTCGGTACCAGATTTTCTGGTACCAGCACCTCCTCTAGAGTCTCCTCTAGATTCCTCCTTTCTTCCACAAATCCCGGACAGTGGAAGAATACATGCTCTGGGTCCTCTGGGACTCCATTGCAATTTGGACAATCGGGTGAGGTCTCCAATTTAAACCTGTGAAGGTGTTGGAGATATCCTCCGTGTCCCGTGAGAAACTGGGTGAGATTATAATTAATCTCACCGTGTCGTCTCTCCAACCACTCCTTGATGGCAGGAATGAGCCTGTGCGTCCACCGGCCCTTTCCCGAGCGTTCCCACCGCTCTTGCCATCTATTTATGGATCTCTCCCTCTCAGCGTTCTTCGTCTGCGATGAGGAAGAGGTTGGCTTTGCATTATATATATTCGCCATCTCATCTGCCAAGATGTCAATCGGCATCATTCCAGAGATGACGAATGCTGCATCATCTGAGACAGTCCTGAAGGCAGAGCATACCCTCAGGGCTGTCCTCCTGCAGACTGAACTCAGTTTGGTAGCATTCCCTGACATCCACAACGCCTCCCTCCAAACTGGGGTCGCATAGAGCATGATCGAGGTCACCACCCTGGCTATAAGCAAGCTAGAGGTATGCCGTGGCCCTCCCACGTTCGGCATCATCCTCGCCAGGGCCATACTGGCAGTGGATGATTTATCACAAACATACTGTAAGTGTTGCTTATAGCTGAGCTTCCTGTCTATCACCACCCCCAAGTATTTGATGGTCGGCTTGGAAGTGATGATATGATTCCCGATTCCAACACAGGCGTAATTTCTCTTTCGGCGCTTCGTGATGAGGACCGCTTCTGTTTTTTCCTCCGCAAGCGTCAAACCAGAGCTCTCCAACCAGCATTTGACAGCACTGATTGCCTCGCTTGAGTATAACTCAGCATCTTCAAGATGCTTTGCGACAACAACCAGTGCTATGTCGTCAGCGTAACCCACTACTGTGGCTTCCTCCGGAAGGGGAAGATTAAGAACATCGTCGTACATGATGTTCCACAGTAGTGGGCCCAATACGGAGTCCTGCGGGACACCCGCGGAAACAACATACTCCTGGGGTCCGTCGTCAGTGTCATACAAGAGCCTCCTTTCAGTTAAGTAACTATCGACGATAGCAGCGAGATAGGCGGGAATACCAACCTTCGCTAGGGATTTGCGTATTAGATTCCAATTGGCCGAATTGAATGCATTTTTCACGTCCAGGGTTACTACCACGCAATATTTGCTGGTACTACCCTTTCCGTGAATTGCATCTTCGGCCAAGCCAGTAACCAATTTGATGGCATCAATGATTGATCTGGCTTTTCGGAACCCATACTGCCGATCTGAAAGGCCGCCTAGGCCCTCAACGACCGGGAGTAATCAATTATAGATTACCCGCTCTAACATTTTCCCCACCGTGTCCAAAAGACATATGGGTCGATATGACGATGGTTCACCTGGAGGTTTACCAGGCTTAGGCAGAAGTACCAACTTCTGTCGCTTCCAAGCCGCCGGAAATATTCCTTCGGACATGCACGCTTCAAACAGCTCAGCGAACATGTCCGGCCTGGATTTCACGGCAAGCTTAAGGGCCTTATTCGGCACTCCGTCCAGGCCCGGCGCTTTATTGTCTCCTATTCTGCTGCAGATCTCCAGCAGCTCGTCTCTGGTGACTGGAGGAATTGCCGTCACATTCAGAGGTGGTTGGAATATGTCGGTGCTCTCCTTTTGCTGGGGGAATAACCGCTGGATGATTTTCAGCAAGAGGGTGGGACACGTGATCTGCGGAGAGGAGCGACCTCTGAATCGTCCCATCACTATTCTATAAGCACTCCCCCACGGGTTGATGTCCGCTTTTGAGCAGAGCTCCTTAAAGCATTTTATCTTGCTTCGCTGGATGGCGAGCTTGAGGGTTTTGCGGGCTGCCTTATAGGCGCACTCTTTCTGCCCCTGTTCGACTCTACCTACTACCTAGGCTGATCGAAGACCGGTCAGTTCATCATTCCACCAGTAGTTTGGTCTTCTACTGGGGAATGAGCACCTCCTAGGCATAGACGCGTCACATGCTTTGGCGATGCATTGAGCCAGATGGACGGCTCTTTCGGTAGAGGCGCCCGCTATATCAGGTTGATCTAACCACACCTGTATGAAGGTCTGCTCATCCAAAGATTTTGCAGACCAGCCTGAAATCTTTTTCGGTTTCGGGCATGATAGCTCTTTGCCCTGTGGCTCGACACATGTCTCAAAGAAGATTGCCTGGTGATCGCTGTGGGTGTAGCGTTCGCTGACGCACCACGACATACCACGCGCCAGCGCAGGGCTGATAAAGGTCAGGTCTACAACCGACCCTGACCCGCCTTTCTGAAAGGTGTTTACGGCACCTTCGTTAGCCAAAACCATGTCCAGCTGCGCAAAAGCCTCTAATAGACTGCGCCCCTTAGCATTTGATTCTCTGCTACCCCACTCTAGGGCCCAAGCATTGAAATCACCAGCAATCACCTTTGGACTTCGTCCCCTTGCGTCGAGAACAAGATTATCAAGCATTTGCTCGAATTCAGGCAGTGTCAAACTTGGTGGGGCGTAGCAGCTGTATACATATACACCACTTATTTTCGCCCACACAAAGCCACTGGCTGCCTGACTTGCAGTACATTGTATGGTTTGTCGACCACAAGCCCATATCGCCGCTCCACCAGTCGAATCTGTGACCCATACGCCACCGTGGCGGTTTCTGTACGGTTCACTTATGATGGCAACCTCCATCTTAGATTCGAACGTGGTCTGCTCAAGTAAATCCTGAGCGACCCTGCAATGATTGAGGTTTATTTGAATAAACCTCATTTTCTCTTTGCAGTGAGCGCCTTCCTAAATTCCGGACATTTGCCACTTCCGGCAATGTACCGGTTATCCTGTCCCTCTTTGGCTACGCACAATAGGCATTTGGTGTCCCTATTGCACTCTCTGGCAATATGGCCTTTCTCCCCACACATTCTGCATCGATCGGACCGATCAATGCTCCTTCAGAGCAGTGCAAATTTCTCCTTTCGATGTAACTTCATCGAGATCCTTACATTGTATATAGATCTCATGTTTTTGGGCACGCACTGCGGCATTCTCCCCAAGTGAGTTTTTCACTTGAGTGCGAAAGTCATCAGTTTTGCCCACGCTGGATCTTTTCAGCTCGAACATGAGATCCCCTTTCTGGGTTCTTCGGATTCGGTTTACATTTCCGCTCAGATCTTTTAGGTCGGGATCCGCTTTGACCTTTTTGAGTATCTCCGCGTAGGACAGATTGCCCTTACTGGAGATAACAATTACATCTGGACGAGTTCGCACTTTTGCCTTTCGTTCCGCTTTTTTGTTGATAACTTTAGTCCATCCATCGTTTTCGCTGGTCTTGGGCTTCGCAACGCTGGTCGAGTTTCCTAGATTCGCTGTACGGTTTCCTCCTTCTGACCTGTTGGTGTTGGTTTTCAGGATGTCCTGTCCGCCTTTTTTTCTCTTAGGCGCCTGCTGATTATTTACAGGATCCCCCTCTTTTTCACGTACTCGCTTATTTCGCTGGAATTCGATGGTAGTACGGTTAGGCGTCACTTGGGTCGCTTGTGATACTGTTGGCACAGCGGGGTTCGGCGTGTCCTTATTATTCTTTTCCTCCTGTGATCTATTGTAGAGCACTCTAATAGCCCTCACCATATTCTTTATGGCTTGGTGCACGTTGTGCTTGTCCTTGATAAACTCGGACAGCTCAACTATTTTTGCCCCAAGCTGGGTGAAGGGCAATTCCTCCAGATCGGGACTCTGTTCTCTATAAGTCCCGGCAGGGTTACCCCTTTTGCACGGTCCTTCACTTTTGGCGTTTATTGACCTTGCCTGTACCTTGTCCTTCATCGTCGATGGCATTGGTGGAGATCTCAAAGTTGATGAACTTCTTTTGAATGGGTCTCTTCCTTGTTCCTGGAGCACCTCCTGCTGTCGAGCATCTTGAACATATGCGGTGGGTGTTGTCACGGTTTTTATCGTCCAAGGATCTGCCTTCAGTTCATCTTTGTTTGGTCTTGTTATTGGTGTTCTCGGTAAGGTCGTACTTCGCTTGAATACTTCCTTCTCCAGATCCAAATCACTTGTAGCATTATATGCCACGGTGGCCAAGTTGTCCACCACCGAGGCACTGCGGTCGAGGGATATCGACGACCGGGAGCCCGCTTGCCCACTCCCAAAAGCCGACGGTACTGGGGTTCCGAGCTCCTGCACCGTAAGTTTCCTCCTTCTCTCGTCTTCCATGGTGGTTTTATGTTCTGGGTATCCTTCCCATAGCCATTTTGGTCCGCGCACCAGAGATGAGCAAACACTAGCCCATGCACAGTCAGAAAAGAAAAGTGCATGAACACATATTTACACATCAATAGGTATGCCCCTATCCGCCAGCTGGGGTCGCGCCTGATGGGAGATCTGGCCACTCCTCACAGGTCTGTCTGTCTGTCTTTTTTTTTTTTTTTTTTTTTTTTTTTCAAAAAGACACTGGCCTGGACACGCCAGCGTGTGGGATTCTTACCCACTAAAACCACCCCCGACTCCCTCCAAGCCCCGTGGAACCACCGTACGGTATTACATCACAGGGCGGAGTCAGCTCATTTTAGCTTCGTCCCCTTTCGTCTCTACGCGGCGTACGTAACCGCGCTTTTCTGATCTCCTCTGCCTTTCGCAGTTTGCTCTGGATAGATACGACCATAGAATTGATCGCATCCCAGTCTTCCTGACATGTTAGCATTCTTCGCACCAGATTCTCTGGCACGAGCACCTCTCCTAAAGTCTCCTCTAGGCTCTTCCTTTCCTCCACAAACCTTGGACAGTGGAAGAATACATGCTCTGGGTCCTCTGGGACTCCATCGCAGTTTGGACAATGGGGTGAGGTGTCCAGTTTAAACCTGAACAGGTACTGGCGATATCCTCCATGCCCCGTGAGAAACTGAGTAAGATTATATTTAATCTCACCGTGCCGTCTCTCCAACCACTCCTTGATGGCAGGGATGAGCCTGTGTGTCCACCGACCCTTTCCCGAGCGTTCCCAACGCTCTTGCCATCTATTTAACGATCTCTCCCTTTCGGCGTTCTTCGTCTGCGATAAAGGAGAGGTAGACTTCGCATTATATATATTCGTCATCTCGTCTGCCAAGATGTCAATGGGCATCATTCCAGAAATGACGAATGCTGCATCATCTGAGACAGTCCTGAATGCCGAGCACACTCTTAGGGCTGTTCTTCTGTAGACTGAACTCAGTTTGTTACCGTTAAATGTAACCTGCAATGCCTTTCCCCAAACTGGAGCTGCATAGAGCAGGATCTAACTCACTACCCTCGCTATAAGCAACCTGGAAGCATGCCGTGGCCCTCCCACGTTTGGCATCATTCTTGCCAGGACCACACTCGCAGTGGATGCTTTGTCATAGACATACTGCACATGTGCTTTATAGCTAAGCTTCCCATCTATCATCACTCCCAAGTATTTGATCGCAGGCTTAGAAGTGATGATATGATTCCCAATTTGAATACGGGCAAAATTTCTTTTACGGCGCTTGGTGATAAGGACCGCTTCCGTTTTTTCCTCCGCAAGTGTCAGACCAGAACTCTCAAGCCAACCCTTAACAGCACTGATCGCTTCGCATGAGTATAACTCAGCATCTTCGAGATGCTTTGCGACAACAACTAGCGCTATATCATCGGCGTAGCCCACCACCGTAGCTTCCTCCGGAAGGGGAAGATTAAGAACATCGTTGTACATGATATTCCACAGCAGTGGGCCCAGTACGGAGCCCTGTGGGACACCCGCGGAGACAACGTACTCTTGGGGTCCGTCGTCGGTGTCATACCAAAGCCTCCGTTCTTGTAAATAGCTGTTGATAATAGCTGCAAGATAAGCGGGAACACCAATCTTCGCCAGAGATTCCCGTATTAGGTTCCAATTGGCCGAATTGAATGCATTTCTCACATCCAGGGTCACCACTATGCAGTATTTGCTAGTACTGCCCCTTCCGTGGATTGCATTTTCGGCCAAGCCAGTAACCATTTTGATGGCATCAATGGTTGATCTGGCTTTACGGAACCCATACTGCCGATCTGAGAGACCTCCCTGGCTCTCAACAACCGGGAGTAATCTATTATAGATGACTCGCTCTAGCATTTTGCCCACAGTGTCCAAAAGACAAATAGGTCTGTAAGAGGTTGGCTCACCTGGTGGTTTGCCAGCCTTAGGCAGTAGCACCAGCTTCTGTCGTTTCCATGATGTAGGAAATATCCCCTCGGACATGCACGCTTCGAACAACTCAGCGAACATGTCCGGTCTGGATTTCACGGCAAGCTTAAGGGCCTTATTCGGCACGCCATCCAGACCCGGAGCTTTATTATCTCCTATCCTAGTGCAGATCTCCAGCAGCTCGTCACTGGTGACTGGCGGTATTGCCGTGTCGTTCAGAGGTCGCTGGAAGCTGTCTACGCCCTCCTCTTGCTGAGGGAATAACCCCTGGATGATTTCTAACAAGAGTGTAGGACATGTGATCTGCGGGGATGATCGGCCTCTGAATCGCCCCATCACGAATCTATAGGCGCTCCCCCACGGGTTTACGTCTGCTTCTAAACAGAGCTCCTTAAAGCATTCCCTCTTGCTCCGTTGGATGGCTAGCTTGAGGGTTTTGCGGGCTTCCTTATAGGTGCGCTCTTTTTGCCCTTGATCAATTCTGCCTACCGCTCTTTGAGCCGCTCTTCTGGCTCGGTGACAGGCTGATCGAAGGCTGGCCAGTTCAGCATTCCACCAGTAGTTTGGTCTTCTACTGGGGAATGAGCACCTCCTCGGCATGGACGCGTCACACGCTTTGGCGATGCATTGGGCCACATGGACAGCTCGTTCCGTAGAGGCGCCTGCTTTATTAGGTTGGTCTAACCACACCTCCGTAAAGGTCTGCTCATCCAGAGCTTTAGCGGACCAGCCTGACATCTTCCTCGGTTTCGGGCATGATGATCTTATGCCCGGTGACTCCACCCATAGCCCAAAGAAGATTGCCTGGTGATCGCTGTGGGTGTAGTGGTTGCTGACACACCAAGACATACCACGTACCAGTGCAGGGCTGACAAAAGTTAGGTCTACGATTGAGGTAGACCCCCCTTTCTGAAAGGTGTTTACACATCCTTCGTTGGCCAGAACGACATCCAACTGTGCGAAAGTGTCTAACAGACTGCGGCCCCTTGCATTTGTCTCTCTGCTACCCCACTCACGGGCCCAAGCATTGAAGTCGCCAGCTATCACCCTTGGACTACGACCCCTTGCGTCGAGAACAAGGCTGTCAAGCATTTCCTCGAATTCGGGCAGTGTCAGGCTTGGTGGGGCGTAACAGCTGTACACATATACCCCGTTTATTTTCGCCCACACAAAGCCGCTGTATGTCTGATTCCCAGTACATTGGATGGCTTGTCGACCGCATGCCCATATCGCCGCTCCACCAGACGAATCTATAACCCACACGCCACCGTGACGGTTTTTATAGGGTTCGCTAATGATGGCAATTTCCACCTCGGATTCGTAGATGGTCTGCTCGAGTAAATCTTGTGCGACCCTACAATGATTGAGGTTTATTTGAGTAAACCTCATTTTTTCATTGAAGTCAGCGCCTTCCTAAATTCCGGGCATTTAGCACTTCCGGCAATATGCCGGTAATCCCGTCCCTCACTTCCTTCGCATAATAAGCAGACGGCAAACAACCCATCCGATTCGAACCTTCCCGGCCGCCAATAATTTCTGCGCAGCGTCCACTGGCAATCGCAATGTGGCCGTCTGAGTATTGCCATAGGCTTTCCGCAAACTCACAATGGACTCTTCGGCAAGTTCCTCCAACTTGAATTGTTCCATCAAGGCAGTGGAAATTTCTCCTTTGGATGTTACTTCATCGAGATCCTTGCACTGTATATAGACCTCATGTTTTTGGGTCCGTACTGTGACATTCTCCCCAAGTGAGCTCTTAACCTGAGCTCGGAAGCCATCAGTTTTCCCCAAGCTGGTTTTTTTCAGTTCAAACATGAGGTCACCCTTTTGGGTCCTTCGAATCTTGCTGACATTTCCGCCTAGATCTTTTAGGTCGGGGTCAGCTTTGACCTTTTTCAGTATCTCCGCGTAAGACAAACTTCCATTGCTGGAGATTACAATCGCTTCTGGGCGAATCCGCACTTTTGCCTTTTTCTTCGCCTTTTTCCTAACTACTTTGGTCCAACCACCTTTTTCATTCCCCTTGGATTTCGTCGAGTCGATTGCCGGAGCTCGCACTTGGGGGACCTGCCTTCTCTCTTCGGTGCCTTTAGTTCCGTTTTTCGGAGCTGTTTGCATGGCTTTTTTCCTCTTAGGCGCCTGTTGACTTCCCAGAGGATCCACATCTCCTTCCCGCACTCTCTTGTTTGGTGGCAGGCCGATTGCAACACGATTAGGTGTCACTTGGGTCGCTTGTGACACTGTTGGGGCAACAGATTTCGACTTGCCCTTGGAATTTTGTTCCTCCTGCTGCGATTTGTTGTAGAGCACTCTAATTGCTCTGACCATATTTTTTATGGCTTGGTGGACGTTGTGCTTGTCCTTGATGAACTCAGACAGCTCCACTATTTTTGCACCAAGCTGTGTGAAGGGTAATTCCTCTGCTTCAGGGCTCTGCTCTCCATGATGATTCCTACTAAATACTCCTTCACATTTGGCATTCATTGACCTTCCCTCCGTTTTATCTTTTTTGATGTTTGGCATTGGCGGAGATCTCAAAATTGACGAACTTCTTCTGAATGGGTCCTTTTCCTGGTCCTGGAGTACCTCCTGTTGCTGCTCCTTTTGAATATGTGCGGTCGATGTTGTTGCTGTTTTTGTTGTCCAACGATCTGCTTTGACTTCACCCTTCTTCGGTTTTGTTACTGGTGTCCTTGGTAGAGTGGTACTTCGCTTGAACACATCCTTTTCCAAATCTAAAACACTTGTAGCATTAGATGCCACGGTGGCCAAGTTGTCCACCACCGAGGCACTGCGGTCGAGGGATATCGACGGCCGGGAGCCCGCTTGCTCACTCCCAAAAGCCGCCGGTACTGGGGTTCCGAGCCCCTGCACCGTAAGTTTACTCCTTCTCTCGTCTTCCATGGTGGTTTTATGTTCTGGGTATCCTTCCTATAGCCATTTTGGTCCACGCACCAGAGATGAGCAAACAGCCCATACACAGTCAGAAAAGAAAAGTGCATGAACACATATTTACACATCAATAGGTATGCCCCTATCCGCCAGCTGGGGTCGCGCCTGATGGGAGATCTGGCAACTCCTCACAGGTCTGTCTGTCTGTCTGTCTGTCTGTCTGTCTGTCACACCCGATTTATTCGGAAACGGCTGGACCGATTGTCACAAAAATTGGTGAGAGTATGTAATCTGGTGATCCCTTTACATGCAGTAAATGGCGCCATCTTGTGTTAAGTTTAAGGGGGGGCTCCCCATACATGAATGGAGGGTGCAATTTTTTTTTTTCACAGAATGTAGCCATGTGGGGTATCAAATGAAAGGTCTCAATTAGTACTTTTCGAAACTGGTGCAATATTTGATATTAGGTGAAACATGGAGGAGTGAGCGCTCAAAATATGACCCCCAAAAAGTGTAACAGGTCTCGTTTTCAGAACCTATCCAACCGAAAAATCTGAAAAAAATCACAGTGGCGCATCTCTACGAAATCGAGGCCTCAAAATATATCCGGTTCCGACATCTACACAAATAAAGTTAATAATAGTATATTTCCACATTTTAGAAATTTACCCGGCACCCCCGTTATGTTCATCCCAGAAGTACAAAATTCGGCATGCGTGTAATGAAGAACATAATGTACAATTTGGCCAAGTTTGAAGAAAATCCAATTATTATTAACAAAGTTATAGGAGGTGAAACTGTACAATTTTATGTGAATTTCATGCACTCTACAACCTCATGACGTCATCATCAGATATCAATTCGTCAATACCACAACGAAATAAGTTCTTATGAATTGGGTCGCAGAGAATTATTTTGTTTTAGTTTTTTTAGTTATTTGCCAGCCAGACATGTGTGCATGTAGGTATATAATATATGCGTGCTACTGAACTTGCGGTAGTGCCAAATAGATATAAGAAGTAAATCGGAAATATGGGTATTATCAATTTATATACGTGCATATATGTGTACAGTATTTGGAAATAGGCAGTTTGTTTGTTTAGGGTGAGCGTAATATCTATGGCTGCAATATATACGTATGTCTCGTAGTTTGGAAAAATATGAAGGATTATGTTGGATTTGTAGCTACATATATACGGACAGAAAAATGTGCGTTGAAGTTTCTTCCATAAGATGAACACAAAACCTTTATACCCGAAGCGGGAGCTTCCGGTATTCCGACTTGTTTGGTTTTCGTTTTCTTTTCTTGTTTTGTACTCATTGGATTCCCACGAGTATGGAGGTTAAGAGGTCCGCCGTGCCATAGCCCCCCGTAGCACAGTAAGGTCTAACTTACTCACCGAGACCACCAGGTATCAGTGAGGCTCCGTTCGAATACAGTCAGTTACCCCTGACTGCAAACTATCCAATGGGCACGGTTCGCATGACACCCTGGATTGGGGGAGGTGTTTTTCAATTCCCCAGTCTAGAGAGAGAGTCTAAGGGTCACCTCGTACAGGGTGTGGTTATCACCACTCACTAACGGTCTTGGTAGACGAGAGGCTTGGCCCCTGAAAAGGCACACAGCGTCCCAGAAGAGAGACAGCTCATCCTTAGAGAGAGATAGGTTGGCCTCAGGGAGCTATGTTCCGCATCAGTCTATCCTGCAGTGCACTGTTTGACCCCCAGCAGGCACGTTACAGGTCTTTTCATCGAGAAGTTGCCAGAAGGCATCTTTCTCGCCATCAGGTCGACCTATCTGTGATGCGTACGCGGTGAAGAAATGAATAGAGCCCTATTTCTCGACAGGACCCTCATTTTCTTGGTCGACCTATCGCGGGACCTGTCACCAAGAGAGATCAGGTGGGATTCATCATAGTGAAATAACTCCAACTATATTTTATTTATCTCTTTCCCTGATTTCAGTATTTTCTCCTCGTTTTGTGTCCTCCTTTTATTCACTTGGAGGCAGCACCTGGCGCTTATAAAAAAGTGCTCAGGCCATATTTTCTATAACGTTTTTTCCAATATAATTTAAAATTTAATTATCTCTCTACTTAAAAATCAGGTAAATCAGAGAGAGTCACAGGATTTTCCAAGATATTTTTCTTCCGTACATTCACTCAATTTTTCGACGTGGAGGTTTAGAAATTTTTGCGCCACCCTATACATGAATCGAGAAGGCGGATTCAAGATAACGATAAAAAGCTACCGTATCAATTCTCCTAATCTAAATTTTACATAACTACAATTTGGAGAGACACAGCATGTTGCCTCAACTGTTAGTAATGATTAGTTTCGTTCTTTCTACCGCCGAGAAGAGTTTTCAGTGCTGGTTGTATCGTTGAGTTATAAACCTCGTCCAATTTTGCAGTGATTCTAACAAAATGAGCTTCAATCCGGATGAACTGGAAGCACCAGAGTGGGTTAATTCGAATTTTCTGAAGGGAGTTCTTGAGTACAATGGGGAATTCACAAATGTGACGGTATGTTAATAAAATTCATTTCTTATACTGTTATTGTTAGAAAGATTTTTCTTCACTGTCGGTATTTCACAATTTCCACCAAAATGAGTTTATTGGCGGTTGGCGGTTGGCGTTCGCGACTAAACATCAGACGCGGTTGGGTGCCGCGGCTAACCGCCAGACCGTGACTAGCGATTATCTAACCGCATGAATAAAGCGGTTGGACTACCGAACCATGCACGTTCGATTCATAAATGAAATGGACGCCATCGTCGTATCGAAAAGACTTACTGCTAAACAACAGGTTCTTTGATCTGTAATTTACTGATTTGTGATAGACATGACAATCGAATCTACACTCGACAACAATACGTGCTTAATTTAACGTGTCTTCACAAATTATAACTTATCATAAGATATGACGAATTTCCTTTTAAAATAATATTGTTTTATATTGGTGCAAGTATTTAGGAATTTAATGGTTGCATTTACTGAATGGCTACTAACTAATCATTTATAAGGTTTTGTGTAAAACATGATAATCGGATTTACTCACAAGCCTCGGAGAAATGCTAGGGCGTCCACCCCAGTCGACGCGGCAGGACGGGCTCCGGTCCTGTCGGCAAGGGTTCTTGACGCATGGACGGTGTCAGGACGTAAGCAAGTTAGTCCGAACAAAACGAACAAAACAAATAAGTGTCTGCACGCTAAATGTTGGTACCCTAACTGGAAAGACCGAGGCACTCGCAAGAGCCCTTCGGAAAAGGCGCATTGATATTTACGCTCTGCAAGAAAGAAAGATGGTCTGGTGCCAAAAGCTGTGACATTGAACGCGAACGCGGAAAAAATGGCTACAAACTTCTCTATTTTGGTAACCCACACACTCAATATGGTGTTGGCATTACCATCTCAGACGGTTTCCGTGATGCCATTAAAGAAGTCGAACGATTTGATAATCGGCTGATGAAGCTCACCATTATATCAGCTGATCGCACTATTCACTTCTTCACCGCGTACGCACCACAGACAGATGTTCGTGCAAGCCCGCGCCCGCGAAACACAACAATCCCCCCCCCCCACAAAGGATAGCCCTGCTCGACCAACCAAACCCGGTCCCCAACCAAAACCCGTTCAGGTCCCCGCCCCGTACAACCCTACGTCCCCACCACTCTCTTACGCTGCGATGGCCAGGAACGCCTCGCGCCCAGTCCCCACCTTTGAGCTCGACTCCGAGATCCACTCCCTCTTCAACACCTCCACCACCGAACTAGCCTCCCAACTCACCTCATTCCTCCCCACATAGAACTCCCTTTCCTCGCCGATGGAGAAGAGACTCGCTCTCCTCTCCTTCCTCTGCCAAGTCTCCCCCAGTAATGTCCACTAAAGTGGTATTACTGAACATAAATTCGGTGGTCAGTCGACAAAAACGTCACGAACTAACTAATTTCTTGTCCGTCCACAAACCTAACCTACTCCTTCTCACTGAATCCAAACTGCACCCAAGGCATAAGCTGCACATCCCCAACTATACCACCTTCCGCTCCGACCGTGTTGACCGCCCAGGCGGATGCACAGTCATACTAGTGGCAAATCCCCTAGACGCCCAACGGGTCTACATCCCAAACACTATTGCCCCATCCATGGAGCTAACCGTTGTCTCCATCGCCACACCTTCCTCCATCACATTCCTAGGTAGCCTCTGCTGCCCCGACCAAACCCTCAATCCCGCTGACATCTCCAACCTTACACGACACCTCAAAGCCCTACCAGTCAGCCGAAACAAGCGTTTCTCCCTTGTACTAGGGGGCGACCTAAATGCCAAGCATAACACCTGGTATAAAACCACTATAAATGCCAATGGCAATAGGTTAGCCAACTGGTACTCACAACACTCCCACCCTCTACAGCTCACCCTCCTCCCCACCAACCCACCTACCACAGGCAAAATACCCACTCCTTCATCGACCTCTTCCTGGTAAGCAACCACCTTCTCGTACACCCCAGCACGCCTACCTCCCCCCAAGACCTCCCCACCATCCCCGGCTTGAGCGACCATGACGGAGTGGTTCTCCACTTCAATATCACCGACCGCCCCCCCAAATCCCAGCCTAAATTCCTTCCCAACTACGCTGCCACTAACTGGCAACGCCTCAACTACAACCTAGCCGACAAACTCTCGACCATCCGCCTTCCGTCCAATTCGTCTCCTACCGAAATCGATTCAGCCGTGGAAAAGCTCACGGAATCCACACAAAAGGCTTGCGACGAAACCATCCCTCTCAGACCACTAAACTACCAGGGCCTAATCACCCTACCACCACACATCCTAGACCTCATCAAACAAAAATCAACCCTACGACGCCAACTCCACAGACACAGGTACGCTCCTCCATTTAACTTCCTCAAGTCACAAATCCACTCCCTCACACAACGCATCCAATCTCAGATCCAGACGCTATACGCTGATCACTACGCGGTAAAGCATGCGAACATCTCGCTTAGTCAGCAAACATGCAATAAACTCCGGGGTACCTGCCCCCGACTAGCCAAACCCCGCTCAGCCAGCGTCCTCCCACACAAGACCTCACCCAAAGCCCACGCCGACCTGATTGCTAACAGCTTTCTAGCCCCCCACCACACCACCCGACATTTGTCCGACCCACCCACAGAAACAGCGGTGCGCCAACACATACACAACCTCACTACCACGCCAGCCATCCACACCCAATTCCCGATCCCACCATCGGAACCTACAACACCCTACTGCTTACCAATACAAGCCGTCACACCCCAAACAGTTGAATCCATTATCCTCTCCCGAAATAATAAAAAATCTACCGGACCCGACCACATCCCCATCATCATCCTCAAATTATGCGCCAAAACCCTAAGCCCCTTTCTCGCCCAACTCTTCAATCAATGCCTCCTCTCTGCACACTTTCCCACCCCATGGAAACGAGTCCACATCGTCCCAATCCTAAAAAAGGACCAACCTTCAGCTTCCCCGGGCAGCTGCCGCCCCATCTCCCTCCTCAACGTGACCTCGAAAATTTTCGAACACGTCATCCACGATATCATGCTCCAACACATCACCGACCACGCCATTATCCCCCCCTTCCAGTTTGCCAACAGGCGCGGCCACGGCACCTCACACGCCCTCCTAGTCCTCAAAACCGACATCCTATCCCAACTAAACAACAACATCCCCACCACAGCTTGCCTCCTCGATATCCAGAAAGCCTTCGACACGGTCTGGCACGACGGCCTCACCTACAAACTCTCCTACACTTTCAAATTCCACCCACAATTATGCAAACTCATCCTTAACTACCTGTCTGATCGCCAATCCTTAGTCCGTATCCACGATACCCTGTGAGACCCTTACAGTCCACCCGCAGGCATCCCCCAAGGCTCAGTGCTGTCAGCAACCCTCTTCTCCCTATACACCGCCGATATCCCACTCCAGCACCCTACCAACTCCCCCCAAGCAGTCAAAACCATCCAATACGCTGACGACTTGATCCTCTACACCTCTTCCCGTAGAATACAATCCGCCCAAAACCGCATCAATACCTCAATCCAAACCCTCAACAAATTCCTCCAATCCTGGAAACTCCTACTCAACCCCTGCAAATGCGAAGCCATCGTCTTCCGCGGTAGAGCCACCTTTACCCGCAAGATGCTGGCCGGCACCCGCAACCTCACTATCAAGATCGGACCTTCCACCATTCCCTGCGTCCAATCCACTAAATACCTGGGAATAACCCTCAATACCCGCCTATCACCCGTACCCCAGGTAAATTCCATCATTTCAAAGACCCTAACAGGACTAAAAACCCTATGGCCCATCCTTAAGAAAGACTCCGCCATCCTCCCCAAAGTCAAACTCTACTGCTATAAGCAGCTAATCCGTCCCTTAATTACATATGGATTCGTCGCATGGTGTGACATCTCCTCAGCTCAAATGGAACGCCTTCGGGTACGCGAAAGGAGGTTCTTCCGCCTCTTCCTTTCCCAGTCCAATATCCACTCCAACCAAGCTGTCTACGACGAGGTAAAGTGCTCCCGCATAGACCAGATCCTCCTTACCTCACTAACCAAATTCCTCATCAAATGTCAAGCCCATGAAAACAACCTCATCCAGTTTTACTCCCACATACGCAGCCATAACACTAACCCCACATACCGCCACCATCCCCTCCCTTCAGACCTCCTAACCATGGGGGAAAGGGGTTCAGAGCACGTAACGAGGGTGGCGAGCGTATAATCGATTTTGCGGACACCCATGACCTTGTACTTATGAATACATGGTTCATCAAACGATTGTCTCATCTTCCTACATTTTATAGTGGGAACAATAAAACCCAAATCAACTATCATAAGACGCCAACATTTTACCACTGTCACTGATTGCAAAGTCGTTCCCTATGAGACCATCGCACCTCAACATCGGCCGTTGATTGCCGTCCTGCGAATTAAGCCACCGATAAAACAACGTGAGGAACGCACTAGCCCGCGGCGCATTAAATAGTGGTAATTTCGTAAGCAGAAAGAAGACACGATCTCACTCATACGACTACCGACCATTACGAATGTAGAAGAATCATGGAACCAAATGAAAAACACGATCCACAACGCGGCCTCTGCAACCCTCGCCGAGATACTTGGCTTTGGAATGATGATGTTGAAATGAAGGTCCGTGAAAACGCCTGCTAATTGGCAAATTTATAAGAATGCCAAACGGGAAGCAAAGAAAGCAGTCGCTGTCACCCAAGCGAACCATTACAAAAATCTTTACGATAAACTGGACACTCGGGATGGCGAGAGAGATCTGTATCGACTTGTCAAGAGCCGTAACGAACGTACACAGGATATCGAACACTTCTGTTCCGTTAATGACAAGAACGGCACTTTGCTTACCAACCGTCGACCCGCAACGGATAGATGACGAGAATACTTCGAGCAGATTTCAACTGAAGAATTTGTTCATCCTCCACTTCCACAATCATTGCCGACATTTGGAGCAGTTCCACCTGTCAGTGAATTCTTCAGTTAACCCGTTGGGGGGTTCCGTCCCCACGTACTCAAGGAGGGCGATCAGACCCGAGTCTGCAAGGGACTCATCTGAAGTGGCTCTGCCACGAAGCCTCACCGGAGGTTATCTGGTACCATGGGAACCGGGATGGCCCTCTGAGAGCATATGCTCCAGGAGAATTCCTGGAGGATGTGTTCTCGACCCAGTTATTTGCGGTTGGCCTCCTAGTGGGAGTTTCATGGTGGTTGTGGTTATGCCTACATCGCGGGCAGAGCTCCTCGGAGGTCGAGCGTGGAGTTGCGCTGTACAACTCGGGTGCCGTACTCCTTAGTTGCGGCAGAGGTGTTAGATAGGCCTCGCATCCACTGGTATGAATGCTGAGCCTGCACTCAGTATAGACCAGGACCGCTGTGCTTGCATGGCGGGGCTCTGATTGTGGTCCCAAAATCAATCCGTGTCCGAAGAGGACCTTCACGGCAGGTACTCACGTTAAACCCCCCAGGACTTTCATGTCAGCGAATTCTTTAATCGGATTATTCAGAAAGGAAGAACACCATCTGGCTGGCAAGAAAGTACCACTGTTCCAATATGGAGAAAGAAAGGTAGTCCAGCAGAATGTTCAAATTACCGTCCGATCCGGTTACTTTCCCATACCATGAAGATTTTTGAACGCATTCTTGACAACCGTATTCGCGAAATCGTTGAAATAACCGTGAATCAAGCCGGATTTGTAAAAAACTGCGGAACTACTGACGCAATACACACTGCGCGGTTACTCATGGAGAAACACCGCGAAAAGCATCGCCCTCTTTACATTGCATTTCTGGATCTAGAGAAAGCGTTTGACCGTGTGCCAAAGGAACTAATCTGGTATGCTTTACGACAACACTTAGTGCCAGAAGAAATCGTGCGCTGGGTTCAACTGCTCTAGTACGATCCGAAAAGTAAAGTTCGAAGTGTGGCGAGTGTATCAAAACCGCTTCGTGTCTCTGTTGGTGTTCATCAAGGAAGCGCCCTCTCACCACTCCTTTTTGTTCTTGTTATGGACACCGTCACACGGAATATCCAAAGTCCAGAGCCGTATTCACTGCTTTATACAGATGATGTTTTCCTCCTCCGAAGAATTTTTGGCCCCCTAAATGAGGATGGACGATTCCGTAGCCTACACAATGACGAAATCTATGAGCGATACCATGACCGTCCGGTTGTGGATAAAATCCGGCGCAATAGGTTACGGTGGGCGGGTCACTTAATCCGTATGGAGGAAGATGATCCCACCCGATAGGTCTATAAAGGCAATATGAATGGTAGAAAAAGAAGACGAGGCAGACTCTGTCTAAGATGGAGCGATGGCGTAGGCCAGGACGCCAGACAGCTTTTAGGGATATCGAATTGGTGAACCTCGCCGCAAAACCGGGATGTCTGGAGTTCCTTATTAAGGCAGGCCTAGACCGGATACCGGTTGTTGCGCCGTTGATGATGATGTTTTCCTAGCCTCTAATAACAAAAATGATCTCGAGCAACTTGTCCAAAAATGGAATGATCATGCAACACGGTCTCAGATTAAATCTAAACAAAACTGAATTTTTGACGACCGATCCCCATGAAACAGGTACAAATACTGTCAGCGGCAGTGATCTGCCCAGAACTAAGCGATTTAAATACTTTGGGTCAACACTATCAGCCAATGGAGAACTGCGTTATGAAATTGCTTCACGCATTAATGCAACCGGGAAGAAATGGCGTTCCACAACTGGTGTTATTTGTGATCCACGTATTAACGAACGTCTCAAATCGAAAATTTACCGGAATGTCGCCCTCGTCCTGCCACCCTCTATGGTTCTGGGTATTGACCGACTATAAAAGACAATGAACGGCGTCTTGCGGTAATGGAGACGAAGATGCTACGTTGTACAGGTGGCATCGCACGTTTTGATCACATCCGAAATGAGGATATCCGCGATCGTTACGGGGTTGCACCGATCGTGGAAAAGTTGCGAAAGAAGCGTCTTCGATGGTATGGTCACGCAAATCGTGTTAACGAGAATTCAAGTCGATGGTAAACGACCAAAAGACAGGTCGAAACTAGGGTGGCTTGATACGCTGGATGAGGATTTAAAAGCCTCGAGATTGCACCCAGATTAGGCATTCGATAAAGCCAAATGGCGAAACCAATCACGACGAGCCGACCCCGCTTGTGACAGGGACAATGGCTAAAGGAAAATAAGAAGAAATGGCTATAAAAATCGTTTTTTATCTGTTTGTCTATCACATGCATTTTCCTCAGAAATGGTAATACCGATTAAACTCAAGTGGTGGTAAAGGTGGGAACTGTGAACGCCCACGCATACAGTGAGTGACATGGTCCTACCTTGAATTTCGAAAATGTAATTTTTTTCAACAAAATGGTCTATCATATGTATACAAGAGAAGGGCAAGGCCCTTAAGTTAATCCTACAATCATAAAATTCTTCTATAATATAGGGTATAATATAAAGCATGGTTCTCCCAGTTTAGTGGAATTCCAACTTTCATTAACAACTTATCATCATTATCAACGGCGCAACAACCGGTATCCGGTCTAGACCTGCCTTAGTAAGGAACTGCAGACATTCCAGTTTTGCGCCGAGCTTTACCGATTGGATATCCTTAAAAGCTGTCTGGCGTCCTGACCTACGCCATCGCTCCATTAAAATACTCAACCCATTGCTCCAATATACACATTCTGTCGAAAATCAGATTTTCCTCTTTATCTCGGCAGGATGAGCATCGAGATGTATAAGGCTGCTGACTTGTTGGTAAAACTTCCGCGCCTGATGCGGTTGCTCCCTGTACTTCACAAGTTCACTGACTTGTTGGTTCTCCCAGGCTTCCTTTTTCTGCCTGGGAAGTCGCTTTTCCACTCGACGGAGTTCATTATAGGCAGAGTGTAGCCCGGTATGCAACATTCTTCCTTTCCGTTGTTAACAAACATTCATCGTCGAGCCAATGAGATAGTGATGCGAGTCTACATTGCCCCACTATATGTTCTGACAAACCTGAGAAGTGATGACGTTCAGTCAACACGTGGTCGATAGCCGTTATAATATATGGTGTAGTAGCTCTTCTCTACGAAACTGGTCCCTGTCCAACACATCTCTTGCAATGCTGCTACATCAACCCCCTTGATTGATATAGAGTATCTTCTAGCTGCTGAGCAACATTCGGTCTGTACAGGTAGCGCACGTTTCATGAGAAAATGCACAAATCGTTATTCTGTTTTGGTTGCCGAATTCATCGTTGTAAACTCATTCCTGTCCGAGGCTCCTTTCGTGGCTTTGTAACGTCAGTTTTCCGTGTTGGGTTTTCATCCCTAACTAAACCGGAGTACCAGTTGCTACAATTTGTCGCTTTCATCCTTCTACGTCTGCAATTTTTCATTAATAAAGAACTCCCACCGATCACCACGTGCAGGTGGAGATAGGGTTTCATTTGCCAGGAAAAATTGTTCAAATTATAGTAATTTCTACTTAAAGGATTCGTCTAGTCATTTTTTCAAACTGTTGTGTATGGGTTACCAGTGAATGGTGTTAATCATTCTGTTAAGCAAGGTTAGCCTAGTGGGACATAATGGTAAGATCAACTACTGCCTGACCATGATAGACCGTTGGCCGGAAGTAGCACAAATCCCGATCAACAAGCCATCAGAGTTGGCAGAGCGTTCTTTGACCCATGGACCTCCAGGTTCGGTATACCACTATGGATCACCACAGATCAAGAAAGACAGTTTGAATCAAGGTTGTTTCAAGAGGTCAGCAACCTGCCGGTGAAACCCACATCAGAACTTGAGCATATCATCCGGCGGCTAACTGCATGATTAACCGTTTGCGCAGCAGCTCAAAACAACAATAACATGTCACAATAGCCGCTGGGCAGAAACCCTGCCAGTCGTACTACTAGGCACAGCTTGGAAGGGAGACCTGGAGCAGAAATGGTGTATGGTCAGCCATAATGCCCCCCCCTTTTTCACAATTGATCTAATCCGTCACCCAATGGATGCGGACGAAGGACTCCCTCAATCTTCAAACAAGATAACTTCATCGCAGTTCTCAGAAGTGTAACTTCCGGCGAAATTCCACCTCCCGCGGATGAAATGAAAGCTATCACAAAGAGGGTCCCAAAGAATACATCGTCTCAGCGGGAGTACCACAAGGCTCAATACTCAGTCGTTTGCTGTGGAATGTCATGTATAATGGAGTAATTGTGCTTCCCATCCTAGAAGTGATCACGATTGTAGGCTTTCCCGATAACCTGGCTTTAGTTGTTATAGCAAAGCAGCCAGAAGATGTAGAGGTTTACGCGACGGAGACATTGAACGTGCTGAAGAAGGAAGTAAGGCGGAGGAAAACAAAAACAATGCCAGCCCGCGAAGTAAATTCAATGTAGGTACAATTGATGTCCTAGGATGCAGTACATATATTTACGTTAAATGGGGTGGCGAATACAATGGGCCAACATTGTCTGAGTGCTCAGAAACTATAGCTTCTCCCCCACCACACATACACACATGCACACACATATGTATATATTTACACGAAGTAAAAAACTTTGAACCGCTATAACTAATAATGATAGGATTTTCAAATTTTGCTGTGTTCAAAAAGACCATTCTGTATTCCCCCCTATTAGCAAGTACAGTGTTATGCACGCGCGTGTCAATTGGATACACCAATAGAGTTCAGCTTGAATGGGAGAAATTTACTCTCACGATTGACCAGAATGGATGTTCATTTTACCAATTATGTCTCCGACTTTGCGACATGGGCGGTATATCATTCAAACATTTCAAATAATTCTTTTTACTTATTTTAAACAAAAAAAAAACCTAACAATTGGTCGCTTTCCCCTAAATTCAAGAATCTATTTCCGCTGAAAAAAATCCAAACTTTCTTTATTAATCATTTTCGGATGGCGCAAGTGAAAATTGGGTGGTTGTACAGAAGCGGGTATAAATGGTGAACTAATGCGATAATATAATAATAATGATGCATTCTCAAAGGACGCGGGCACGCGCGGAGACCTATCACGAACTCCTTCGAGCGGAGAAGCGAGTTCACAGACGGAAGAAGGAAGCCTGGGAGAATCAACAGGTTTGTAAACTCCAAAAGTACAGGGAACAACCACATCCGGCACCAAATTTTACCAACAAGTCAAGGCCTTATACACTTCGATGCTCATCCTGCAGGGAAATCTGATTTGCGACAGAATGGGCATATTGGAGCGATGGGTTGAGTATTTTGATGAACTACTGAATAACCAAAATATCGGTGAGTTGTAGGTCCCGCCAACTGAAGACGACGGACAAATACTGCCACCACCAAGTGTAGAAGAAACAGTCCGTGCAATCCACCAGCTTAAAAGCCATAAGTTCCCAGGAGCCGATGAAATCACAGCCGAATTGGTTAAATGTGGAGGCGACGAACTACACCAAGTAGTTCGTCAACTTATGCTCAAGGTGTGGGACAGCGAATCAATGCCTGACGACTGGCAGATATCACATTGCTGAGTACCATCTAAAAGATATTCTCCTCTATCTTGCTAGGCTGGATAGCCACATTAGCCCAGAACATCATTGGCCCATACCAAACAGGCTTCACTCCAGTCAAATCAGCAACAGATCAGATTTTCAACGGTAAGCGATGGAAAAACTGTTGGGGTATGGACATCAGTTGCACCATCTTTTCATCGACTTTAACGCCGCCTATGACAGCATATCCAGGGTAAAACTGTACACGGCCATGAGATAATTCGGTATTCCGAACGAAATTGATAAGACTGACTAGGCTGACCCTGACCAATGTGCGAGCAGGACCACCCTTGAGACCATTCAACATCAACAACGGTCTATGACAAGGGGATGCCCTATCATGCGTCCTATTTAATCTGGTCCTGGAGAAAGTGGTCCGTGATGCTGAGGTAAATGCGAAGGGTACGATCCTCTTTAAGTCCACCCAACTACTGGCCTATGCTGACGATATCGACATCACGGGAAGGACGACCTGAGAGGTCTTGATGGCCCCTGGTTTGTTCAGGGAGCGTACAAAGAATAGTCCATTAGAAGTTTGCTTGGTCGTCATCATTTATCCGTCAAATCCGAAGCAAATGTCCCAGGTTTCTTAACATGGAGTAGTTTTCACATGGATGAGTTGTCGGCCTATCGCAAAAAAAACCTATCCGGAGGTAGCCTCGGTGATAGGTAGTTCAAAACGTGCCAGAGTTCACAGAACTGTGTTACAAGTCTGGTTATGTAATTCGTGACACCATACTCACTTGACATGTTTAGATGTAACTCAACCATTCAGGCTACAGCTATCGCTCCTTCTCCCTTTCTCAACCATGGTTTAGGACAGGCTACGGCGGAGCTATTATATATATACTACGTGCAACAAAAAAATTTGAAGGAGTTCAGACTCCTTGGGTTTAGAAAAACTGACGGCAAATTGTAGCGCAAATGAACTTTGCCTCACCTGGTATTACTCAACAACCATACATCAATCAATTCAATCTTTACTTTTCATTCTCCAGATCTACGACTTCCAAATCTCTCCAGCGTCAGCGATTGGCGATCACTTTGCCAGCATTATGTTCCGCGCAAAGATCCAGTTTTCAACACAAGAACATTTGAATAAAGAATGCTCCATAATCATTAAAACTATGCCAGTCATTGAAGGATATAAAAAGGAAATGATGGATAAATGGGGCGAAGCCATTTTCAACACTGAAATCTTTATGTATTCAAAAGTTTTGAGTGAATGCTCCAAAATTTTGATAAATGCAGGCTACAATGACATGTTAGCAGCAAAGCAAGTATCTTAAATAATAGTTTGTATGGATATTCAATAGTCATATCCCGTAGAATGATTTACCAGTCAATGGAACCACACAAGGTTATAGTTTTTGAAGACTTGAAAGAGCTCGGATACTTTATGCTCCCAAGGATAATTCCAAACGAAAATGATGTTGAGGTAATTTTCTCCAAACTAGGACAATACCATGCAGCTACATTCAAGCTAGTAGCAGAGGTAAGCAGTGTTTGAATTTGTGTTTATGAAAAGATGAAAAAAAGAAGATTGAATTTTCAGGGTCCCAAAAGTCTCAATCAAAAAGGAGGTCTTTTTAACATGCCCGAAGATGACATGTTAACTATGTTTGGAAATCAATTTTCGTTTTTTAAAGAGTTAGTGGAAACATTGCCTGGTTTTGAGGAAGCTTCAGAAAAACTGGCCAAAATACCTCTTGATAAATTAGGGCGAAAATGCAAGCAGTTAGTCAACGAACCTGGTTCTTATGAAGTACTCAATCATGGTGACTATCATCTCAAAAACATGATGTTCAAAGGGAAAAATGGAAACGATGTTTCAGAAGTCGTACTGGTAAAATCAAATTTGACAATTACTGGTATCATCTTAATATTGATACATATTTAGGTTGATTTCCAAGTATGGCACTGTGGTTCGCCAGCCTATGATATTGTTTATTTATCAGCTAGTATCCCACCTAGCATGCGACCGAAAGCTTGTAAACATTATTTCGATACATTCATCGATGTCCTGAAGAAGTCTGATTACGATGGACCATTACCTACATTTGAACTACTCCAGAAAGATTTGAAGTCTTATCGAAGTTTGGGTAAGTTTATTCCTTTTAATAATGTTTTGTCAAAGGTTGAGAAAAAAGACGAAACCTAAATTCTGACTAACTAAAAGTAAGTTAATCAGATTCGGTTTCGTATTATTTATTCATTTCTTTATTCAGCCATGGTTTCCTTTTCCTCTAATTCCAGATTTATTTTTGCTGGCAACGTTTACAGTAGCCCTTGGTGAAGATAAAGATCAAAAAAAGGAAGACGTAGAGACTCTATTTACAAACTCAAATCTGATGAAGCCATTTTACAGTTCACCTAAATATATTTCGTATGTGAAAGAGGTGCTACCAGTCTTGTTACAAGAAGGCGTTCTTGATGATCTTGTAAATTTTGAATAAATGGGTCTACTCTCATAATTTAACATTACTTTTGCTTAGGTAGGAAAGATTTCTAATTATAAACCACATCTAGCATCCTATGCGATTGACGTCTTAAATCCAAAGTCTACCGAAGCGTGATTTGCCATGTCACGCTCCATGGTTCCGAATGCTAACCGACAACCAAAGACAATAAACGCCACTTCGTGATAATTGATATATAAATCAATATAGAACACACTGTGAGTAGGTCCATAGTAGGAACATTGGCAATTGATATGGCATTGCTTCCACCGTGGAGAAATTCCAAAAGAGGTGTCTTTGGTAGTTTAGCCATGTAATTTGCCTGATCACTAACCTAGGGTGAAGTTATGGTCTCCTCAGGGAATTGGGTGTGTGTGTGTGTGTGTGTTTGTGTGTGTGTTTTTGATTTGTCCCACGTTGTCCCGGCAGGCTAACGATGTATACCACCAGATACCACCTACGATGACTCCGTGACACGGTTGGCTAGACTGTTGTCTATGTTGCCACCATGACTACGAAAAATATGGGCTACTGGGCCTTATATTGCTTTGTAAATTTTCAATTTGTTAACATGATTGAGTAGTAAGAAGTAAGATTCATTTTGCATATTTTTTGACTTATAACCGTAAAAATTTAGGCTTTTACCTAGGCTTTATTTAAGTGCTAAAGTTTTACTTCTGCTTGTTCAAGAAAGGTGATAATTTCTAGTAGGTGTTTATTTAGGTCCTCTGCAAGCAGGTGCTCTACAGAGTTAATGGATCTATCCCAGTTAAAATTATTTCTGATTTGGATATACTTAGTACATTTGAAGAGGATGTGGTCTAAGGTTTCCTGCGCATTGCATGTATTGCAACTGTCATTTCTTATGATTTTCATCTTTTTGAGCCATGGTTTATTATAGGAGTGACCTGACATGATTCTGTTGGCAGTTTTTATCCGCGACACCTTTTGTTTGGAAAGGTCTTTCGGAGGTTTTATGGGTACATGGAGGAATATTTTTGCAAAGAATTTCCCTTTGGAGCGAATGTCATTTTGATAGCTTGAGTCCCACTCCTCTGCTATTTGGTTGGCAACCAGAAGGTTTAAATCAATGGCACCTCAGCGCTGTTCTGGCCTTCGGTAGCTACCAGATGTGCACTTTCATTTAATTTGATGCCACTCCTTGCCGGGCACCACATTATGACTACTTCTTCACCGTTCATGCATTTGATGTTGTTGTGGATTTCGTTTACCATGTAGTGAGTGGTAGACTCTTTGCCCAAGATCCGGCACGCATGTAGGGAGTCCGTAATTATGACCACTTTCTTATGACCTTTATACAACGCGTATTTAGTGGCTAGCCAAACCGCTTGGAGTTCTGCTGATAATGTTGTCATTTAGTTTAGCCTGTGCTGCCCCACCGTTTCAGCATGATCATTGACCACTGCAATGCTTACATCACCTCCTCTGACAGAGGCATCTGTGGCAAATATTTCAAAATTCCTGGATTTGTAGTTGCATATGGAGGCATTGATCTCATTTGCTAAAGCCGTTTTTGGAATGTTTCTGCCTGACGCCTGAGTTATAACCACTTGTAAGGTATGTGGAGGGCTTGATTTTATGTCAGCTCTCAGGAGGTCAAAGAGGTGAGAGAAACGTTTGTAAGTTGCAGAGAGGCCATTTTTAGCATCTGCACTCTCTTGGACATTCCGAAAGACATGAGGTCGATTTGCATGGAGCCTTATTAGCTCCTTAGTTGCTAAAACTGTTATTCTGAGATGGGGCGGCGGTTCATTTGCCAGAGCAAAGGTGGACAGGTGGGGAGCAGTTTTGGTAAGCCCTAGGCATCTTTTTAGGATTGTGGCCGCTATTGAGGTGATTTTGTTATTTAGGTATTTGGGTGCTATTACAGATGTGGCAGCGGCATAATCTAGGATGGGTCGTATTAGCACTCTGAACAATTTGATGTTATTTTCGGGAGTAAGGCCCCAAGAATGCCCAGTAGAGAAATTGATGACTCTAGCAGCTTTTTTAGCCTTAGAGATGGTGTCAATTGTTTGGTCTTTTAATATTAAAGATGAGTTAATTGTCTTGCCAAGGAAGGTTATCTTTTTGAATTGCTGTATGCTGATATTGCCAAGATTCAAGGGGTGTAGTGTACTACTGTTTCTTTTAAGGGTAATGAATTTTGATTTGTCCGGATTTATGTGAAGATTTAGGCTTTTGCATTCGTCAATGAGGGCTACTGTTTGGGCTTTAATGGAGACTTCAGTTTCCATAATTGTTTTGCCAGTGGCCAATATGAAAAAATCATCAGCATATTGATAGATTTCTATATTGGGGTCGACTGGTTTATGAAGTGAGGCCGTGTAAATATTGAATAGCGTGGGGCTCAAGACACATCCTTGGGGTATACCATTGCAAATTCCCACCTTCGCATCACCTAGGATTAGATTCCTGTTAGCCAGGAACCGTGAGATCCAGATAATGATTTCGGCTGGTATTTTATGAAAGATCATTTTAGATTCAAGGGTTTTTAGATCTACACTTTCATATGCTTTGGATACATCAAGAACTACCGCTTGCGCCTGCAGTTTGTTTGCTTTGGCTATGGAGATTGCGAGAAGGATGCCATTTAGACATGTCACAGTGAATAATCCGCTCTGATAGGCATGACTGTTGGGAGGGAGAATTTTGTGCTCTAGAATGAAATGGTTTAGTCTGTTTTTGACAAATGTGTTGAGGATTTTGGCGAAAACATTAATTAGAGATATGGATCTGAAGTTTTTAATATCTGACAGATCTTTATTTATTTTGGGTATGGGAACTATCTTAATAGCAGACCACTCCTGTGGAGGGTTTAAATTTTGCCAGGTTTCATTAATGGAGGTAAGCAGAGCAAATTTGACCGGAGGGCTAAGCCACTGAATGTAGGTGTACGTAATTTGGTCATTACCCGGTGCGGAGTTCTTTTTCCGTTTGTTGAGGACCAGAGCGAATTCCTCAGGAGTAAAGTTTTGTTGCAGCGATGGTGGCGGTAAGTGGGATGTAAAATTATTTGGAGTTGGCTTGTTGTAGCTTGAGCTTAGAAAGTCTAGGTATCATATTTCTGGTTATTTTCAGAATCCCAAATCCGGTTGCTGGTTTCTTCCTCTTGAAAATTTTTAAAGTTTTTTATGCTTTTCCAGAATACCTTAGTGTCTTTTTCGACACTCAGTTCTTCCCAAATCTCGTCCCAGGTTTTTTTCTTAGCCGCTTTCACCGCTTGTAACCATTTTTTGTTTGCAACCGAGAAAGACATGAAGTTGGTGTGGTTGGCATCACTGTGGTAGGCTCTCAAAGCTTGCCTTTTCTCTACAAATAGTGTCTTCAGATCACTGTTCCACCATGGTTTATGGGAGGAGCCCTTGCGAATTTTGCTTTGGATTTCTGCTGTCAGACCGTTCAAATTCTCCGTGGGAGGGATGGACTGCAAGGCAGTTTTTAGATGTAGGAGGCCTATTTTGTATTTCTGTTGAATTACAATGGTGTTGCTGTGGATGGCTATTGGTTTATGCTTGCTTTTAGAGATCGGTTGTGCCAGCGCGTTCCAGGACCAGGATATAGTAATGGAATTAGTGAGGGTGACATCTGGTGCAGATGCTCTTGTTTTGCCGTTTGTTACCTGGTCCACAAAGGTAAGTGAACCGTTGTTGAGTAGTCTAAAGTCAGATCTGCATATTGCGTTTGAGAGATGCCTCCCTTTACTATTCTCAATGGAGTCCCCAAGTATGAATGACCTGGCATTTAGGTCGCCCGTTATTATTGTGTTTGGGGTATTGCTCAGAAATTGAAGTAGCTTGTCCAGTTCTACTTTGAAAGTGGTCGTAGTTGTATGCGGAGGCATGTATATGGAGGCAATGGTGATGTTTGGAGTAAGGTTCATGGTCTTAGCAATAATGATGTCCATGTTGGTATCATAGGTTATTGGCCTGGCATTTATGCCTTTGCGAAATGCAAGGGCAACTCCACCATAGCCATCCTCTCTGAATTTGTACATAAGGTTGAAACCTTTTAGGTACCGAGAATGATGGGACGAGTTAAAAGTGAAAATTTCTTGTAGGGATAGTATGTCATAGCCGTGAGTATTAGCAAAGTATTCAATTTCAGACTTATTGTTAGCTAGACTTTGAATGTTATATTGTAGGATGTTTATCATTTGCAATTTCTACGAACGTCAAGTCGCTTGTGATGTTGAGTTTATCAGTCTGTTTTTTGATTTTTTGCATGTCTTCTGCCAAAGATGGATCTTGTATCTTTGAAGAGATGCTGCTCATGAGTTTCAGGATTTGCGACAGTATTTTCTGGTACTCAGATACAACCGTGTACGTTGGGTGTTCGAAAACAGTTTGATTTGACGTAAGTGGTTCTTGATAGTCTCCTTTGGGAAAGGGTGATCTGGTGTTCTGGCGTAGATTTGATTTGACAGCAGAACTGAATTTTTTGCTCCCTCTGATGGTTTTGTTGAACTCATCTTGAGGATTCCTTGACCAGTTGTTCTGACTTTCTCTTTTTTCAAGCGGAGGGAAGGCAACGTCACAGTCAACATCACAGTCCAGAGAGTCGTAATAATTTTTCACTTCTTTAGTGGCTTCCCTCATGGAGATATTTTTTATTGCTGCCGTCTTGATGATCGCCAGGTGTTCGACCCAGATGGTGCACTTCCTGTCTCTGGCGTCATGGTCAGACTTACCACATAAAGCACATTTTTTCCCGCATGTGTTGCCATCGCACTGATCTTTTGGACCACTGCAATTTAAGCATCTACTCACTTTCGCTTTGCAATTAGTGGCAATGTGGCCCAATCTGCCACAAGCAAAACATTGCCTCGGTCTGTTTAAATAATGATCAACCTCAACCCTCACGCTACCGATTGAGATATGTTTGGGGATGTCAGAGCCAACGAAGGTTAATTTGACTGTTCGAGATGGAAGGAAGACATCTTTGTTTTCCTTAGATCTGAAGTTCAGCCTTTGAACTTTCGCCACTTTTATCGGGGAGTTAATGTCCTGAAGTATTTCATCTTCTGTGAAATCTGTGGGGATGCCTTTAATAATCCCAAATCTATGGGTATCTCTCAAGGAAATATATGCTTTTAGCCCTAATGTGACCAAGCGATTGTCGGATGCCAAATTGTTCGCGCAGGACGCTGATTTGCAATAAACTTTTATCCTCGTAGGCCCATCTTCCTTGACCGTAATTATCTGGTCTTTGAGGTTGAGACGCCTCGTAAGTTTATGGAAATTGAGGGGTTTAAAACCCTCAATTCTTTCCTGTCCGTTAACTTTATCTATGTATGTATGTCACATACTGTGTACGCTTTGCATTGAGCGTTCTCGCTGTACCTGTACACTGGGGCTGTTTGCTCCATCGGAACTATTTTTTGTTTTTCCATTGGTGAAAGGGTCTTGCTTAGGTCCTGAGACTGGGTGACCTCAGGGAAAGCTTTGAGTTGAGTCGTGGCTGGTAGAATTCCAGAAACCTTTTGTTGTTTAATCGTGGGAGACTGGATTGGGGATCTTGACAGGCTCCTCGAAGCCCTTCGCTCTTTCCTGGTTAGGACATAGCCACCGATTTCAGTTGGGCTTTTGAACTGTGACCCTACAGGTGCCTGACGAGATGTTGGCATTTGGGAAACAGACCGGTCGAAATTTATTTTCCCCTTGTCCGGGGGTTCACACTCCCGAACCTCCATGACCTATCTTGACAGATGCCAGAATGCCTGTTTACAGGGGAAAAACCACCAAAGGATACGGAGGCAGATTTCTACTTACAAGATTGATTGGGTGAAGAAGCAGAAATAAAACTAAGGCACTTACCTTTTTCCTTAAGCAGGAACCGATTCACCGCCAAAACTATCAAAACAGAATGAAACACGGTTTATTACTATCGAATTTACTATCGAAAACAGATTGGTTTCTGGAATGTGCGCACCCTCCTCAACAACAATAGCGACGGTCCCCAAAATGTTCGCTTTCTCCAACTTGGAAGAGAATTCCAGCGATATAAACTGAGCATCCTCAACCTAAGCGAAGTCAAATGGTGAGACCCTGTAGAGTACTCCTCTCCCTCTTATGCAATGTGCTTTTGTACTTTGGAAAGCCAAGTGGTAGCAGACGCGAATCCAGTGTCGCTTTTGAAAGCTCCCACAAGGCACGCTCTCTCGACCAGGGAGCCGGTTTCTGACAGACTTCTAACTGCAACAATTTGGCCAAGGTCAAGAAGCATCACAATTGTACAATGCTACGCACCAACGTAGACTTCCGATATAGTGCCGAAGGTTGCTTTCTATGAGCAATTAAACACGGTTCAGGGGAAGCTTCATAAAGATGACATTGTGATCGTGATGAGTGATCTGAACGCCAAGGTGGTATCTGCAACACTTTGCTCGAGCATGTGATGGGGAAGGACGCCTTGGCGACCGAAACAATAAGGTCTCGTCATTGGTGGCACATTGTTGGAGCACAGACCATAAGGTCAGTTGGGTTTCAACTGACCATCGCCGCACGAACAATCAGATCGTCCACTTTGCGGTCAGCAGTAGATTTAGTAGTTATATTCAATATGTGCGTAACAAGAGAGGCACCTAGAAAGGGATTACTATCTGATGGTCGCTTATGTTCGCTTGCGTGTTGCGTCCGCCACTTCTCGCAGGGTTGACGAGCTGCGACCCCCTATGTTCAATATCGACTGCTTGAACGACCCAGCTGTCGCTCGACAGTGGGAGTGTTATCTTGCCGATCAAGCGGTAGATCTTCTGAGTAACGCGATTAACAATATCGATGAGCATTGCGGCACCATCAAAAATGTTTTCTTCTCGGGTGCTGCATACTGAAGGGACGTCAAATCTGGTTGACTGTGGAGTCGTGGAAACAAATCGATGAACGGAAGAAGTTGAATTCTCCACTGGCCGCTGCGAGTGAAGGCAGGCGTGACGCGTTAGAACTCCATTACCGAGCGAAATCCTTAGAAGTTCAGCGTAGTGTACACCGTAACAAAAGACAATTTGCTATTGTCCCCGTGAGAGAAGTGGAGATGCCGCAGATTGCGATGATTTCAGAACTGTATACCACATCGTAAAAGAGCTTGCATATGGTCGCAAATCTTTCAATGATCCTATGAAGAACGTCAACGGTCGACTTCTCATCCACGTATCATATCCTGTGAGGTTTCTCCTCTTATGAATAAAATGGCTAGTTACCGTAACATGTGGATACAGACTGTTCCTACAAGCCGAGAGGAAATCATTTTGGCTATCAATACACGGAGTAAAGCCGCTGGGCTTGATGGTATTAGTTAATAGCTAAGAACATCTCGAAAGCTTGATCGACAGAAAGCAGGCTGGGCTCCGCTCCGGATCTTTCTGCATTGACCACATCAACACCCTACGGATCATTTTGGAATAGTTCGCGGAGTTTAGATCTTCGCTGCACCTACTCTTCATCGATTTCGAGAAAGGTTTCGATAGTTCTACGCAAGAGGAGCATACCGGAGAAACTATAGCTATTAACAAACTGACATATGATAGTGCAAAATGTCACGAGTTAAAATCTCAGCGGCTTTTAAGATCCGAAACAGAGTCCGCCAGGATTGCACATTCTTCATGCTGCCTTGTCCGGAGGACGTGGAGCGGATTAATGGTTGATGAAATCTTTTCTCAAACACCTCGACTACGCTAATGACATCGGATGGAGCGATAGGCACACATTAAAGAGGGGCGACAGTTGCATTATGGAATCCACTCTCCCAAGATGACACCAGTGGGTCGCCCCAAGGGCACTTGGCGCAAAACAGTAGTGAAGGGGTGCGATAGTCTCGGGAAGTCGTAGGGGGAGCTGAAGCGCATTTCAGGTAACCGCGAGCAATGGCGCGCAGGTGTGATTGTCGCGCTATACCCCACCAAGGGATGAAGGGCAACCAATAGCTATTAGCAGACCTATATATGATGGCGCGATATGTCACGTGCTGCACCGAGGTAAAATCTCAGAGGATTTTTAGTTCAAAAACGGAGTCTACCAGGGTTGCACCTTGCAATCGATATTATTTCCTCTTAATATCGACGACGTTCCTCATGCTGCTTAGAAGTTCTTTATTTAGAATCGTCAGCACATCGAAATTTACTTATTTAAATCCATATTTGAGAAGACATACTTGACTAAACTTAGCTTCCATAATGTAATCGAAAAGATTCTGATCGTTTTTCCTGAAATGCTAAGGACTAAGTTTACCACCGAGAAAAGTAGCGAACCTTATCCCATGTTTAAACATTCACAACGCACCAGTAATTTTCTTTTTCTATCTCAGGGAAGCCGCAGCTTCATTAATCAAAGTTTTTCAATGTTGTGGAGGTTAAGCAAAATAGAACCGTCAAGGCCAACTCCAATAAATGAGACGAAATGCAACATTGAAATAGAACCGATCTGCTGTACCAATTAGACAAGACTTGAACCCGGGAAGATCAACTGATGGAAAGCCATACGATTGACTCCTTCACGAAAAGATGACACAAACAAGATGGTCTCTCAGATACCACTCAAAAGTTTTGAGTGCAGAGGAAAACGTGTCTCTCTGTCTGTCTTATGCACTTTTCTCCAAAACTGCTACACCGATTCAAACGAAATTTGGTGGACGTGAGTAACATAAATTTGCATGAAGTTTAAAGTATGAAATTTTTTTCTCCTAATGTACCCATGTATGGTGTCAAATTAAAGGTCTAATTAATACGGGGGGCCAAATTACCGAGCTTCAGCAGATGCTGGTCACCCTCGCGGCTACCCTCTCTAAGCTAGCAGCAACAGTCGAAGCTTTGCGTTCAGGAAGTAAGTCCCGAACTGGTTCGCGGTCCGCCAACTGAAGTGGGGACCTCAAGCTGTCCTGCAGTTTGCTGGTACTACCGCCTACAAGGCAAAGAAGTGTATCGGCCGGTGCACGTTCATGACATCAAAAAACTAAAGTCGTTAAGAACTCCGTCGGCGATTACACAGAACGCAGCTCCACGCCACCTAGCCCTCCATTGCAAGCAACATTCACTAACCGACACAGGCGCAGACGTCTCAGTTCTCCCGATATTGCGATATCACAAGCTGATCCCGCGACAACTCGAACTAGCGGCGGCAAACTCCTCTATCATACATACTTACCGTTACAGACAAGTAGACATAAGTCTGGGACTTCGACGAACGTTTTCATGGCGTTTCGTTATAGTGGACATCAGCAGTCCTATATTAGGCGCAGACTTTCTAGGCCGCTGTGGATTGCTAGTGGACCTGCAGAACAGATCTCTTATAGACCGCATAACCTCGCCCAGGTCTTCAAGAAAACACAACAGAAAAACATAACTACCGCAAGTAGTCTCTCGCAGCCAGCTAAGCATGATCATACCACTCATCATCGACTTTGCGCACAACCCCGCTAACTGCCACGGTTTCACAACTTTGGATTTAGCCAAGACATCAAATCCCTCTAGCTCCAAAAGACATTCCGAAATCAGCAATATGTGCACTCTTCGGATTCTTCGAGTTCACACGGATGCCATTTAGTCTGTGCAATGCGGCGCAAACTTTTCAGGGTTCACCCACTCTGTCCTGTAAAACCTTTTTTTTTTTTTTTTTTTTTTTTTTTTTTTTTTTTTTTTTTTTTTTTTTTTTGGGTAGGGTAAAACCTTAACTTTTGTTTCGTGTACATGAATAATGTTTTGGTCACCTCTTCCACTGAGTCTGAGCATCTGGAATATCTTGAATACATTTTTCGAAGTCCTCTTGAGGTCAGTCTTGTACTTAATGTTGAAAAATGCTAATTCCTTCAACAACAGATGAAGTTTTTAGGCCACACGATTTCCCCTGAAGGAATCCACCCGGATCCAGACAAGGTTCAAGCCATCACAGACTTCCCACAACCTACAACAGTCAAGGATCTACGAATGTTCTTGGGCATGTTAAACTAGATACATTCCTAGCCCTATTCGTCGATACCGCAGATATCGCAATAGGTGTTGCCCTTCACCAAAAAGTGAAACAAATTTGGCAGCCGTTGAGCTTCTTTTTCAAACAATTGAATTGAATTGAAGCAGCTCAACGGAACTACAGATTCTACAAACGTGAGCTATTAGCCGCGAACATGGCAATCAAATAATTTCAATATCCCCTGGAAAGCAGGCCGTTCACAGTGTTCACGAACCACAAGCCTCTTACTTTTAAGCAGAATCCCGACAAAGTATCCCCTCGCCAACTTCGGCACCTGAACTTCATAAGCCAGTTTACTTCGGACATCCAGCGCGTGTAGTTGTAGATGCTTTGTCGCAAGTTTCAGAAGTCAAAATCCCTACCACGGTCGATTTTTCGGCAATTATCGAGACAAAAAAAGATGACGCGTGCTTCAGAGCGTCGAGGACAACCCCAAAATACAAATTTCGGGAGTTTCCTCTTTTCGGCTCAACCTCCGAAATACTCTGCGAGACCTCTGGAGAGGGAGCTAGGCCATATATTCTGGCCACTTTTCGCAAGTTAGTATTCCAGGCTGTACACGATCTAGCGCACCCAAGCATTCGGATAACTAGTCGGTTGATTACTGGCAAATATTTCTGGCCCTCAATGAATAAGGATGTTAGCTTCTACTTACATCACGTCCCAGAAGTGTAAAGTCACCAAGCATGTTCAAAAAGAAATAGGCTCATTTCCTCGGTCTACAAAGCGTTTTTACAGGATCCACATCGACATAATTGGCCCCTTGCGAGACTCGCATGACTTCCAGTATTGCCCCACAATCATCACTTGGTTCAGGTAGTGGCCTGAGATTATACATCTGGCCGACATTTCCGCACAATCGTGGGCCTTTGTCGGGAATGGATCACACGCTTTGGAGTTCCAGCCGAAGTAATTACTGACCAAGGAATGCAAGTTTCAAACGCCATAGAATTACTGCGTATCACCGGCAGTAAAATAGGATGCTGCCACGCTGCCATAGGACGCTGAAGGCGGCTATAATGACCCACGATGACTTTTCGTGGTCGCAAGTAATGCCTTTCGTTCTAGTTGGCCTACTTGCAGCCCATCATGAAGAGTTTGTCGCCCGCCGAGCTAGTATATGGTGTGATTTGAGACTCCCTAGCGACCCTGTGCTCAATACTAGGTCAGCCCTTTCCACCCCTGGGCTTTTGCACTTGCTCCGGGATACCGTGGTGAAACTAAAATCACCCTGCCATCGAGCCGTTCTTCGACGAAGGCTAATTACTTCAAGGACCTGGACGTCCGCGCACACGTTGTGATTCACTTGGATGTCTCCCGAAGCCCCTGCAACCACCATATGACGGCCCATATGAATTTTTGAACAGAAAGGACACTTCTTTAGGCTTGACTTCGACGACATGCCAAAGAACGTCTCCGTGTCCAGGATAAAACCTTTTTTGTCCAGCACTAAGGTCTCGGAGAAGAGACGTGCACAGCGCGTGAGATTCAATTTACGTCCCTAGAACTGGCGGGTCAAGAGTCAGGTTTTGTCGCTGAAGCGCAGTATCGACTGGCCTGGAAAAGAATTCGATTACATAAAGTGGTCTTACCAAGTTAGTCAGTTTCATGGCAATTTAAGTCTGATTTGTACCCCAATCTAGATCATGTTTAGTTAATCAGGATGAGTTAGGGCTATTGCTGGTCTAACAATGATAACAATGATAATGAACTCAAAATGTTGTCTCTTCAATGGTAAAATAAATACCCCTGTGAGAACCAGTAAAAAGTACGTTCTTCCAGCTAATACTAGGCAGAATACTTCAAAAGATTCTAAATCTCATCATAATTACATGCAATACATCCGAGATTTTGCGTCTTATCTGGAACAGGTGATTCTACTGATAACACACATTCAATGTCAAGTATAGTATGATGTTCGTATTAGGGACGTCAACGGCAAAATAACTCACCTTTTTAAATGTTCTCTCTTTCCTAGGTATATAGCGTAATATATTATAAAATTGGTGATTAACACATACATCAATCGAGAAATCGGATTCAAAATTACGATAAGAAGCTATAGTATCAGTTCTGCTTATCTGCATACCTCAATTCTGTTGATCAATTAAATTGTGGAAACAATGATTAGTTTCCATCTTTTGACCGTCGAGGACAGTGATTTAGTGTTGGTTATATCTTTAAATTACAGACGTTCTCCAATTTTATAGTGCCCCTACCAGAATGAGTTTCAATGCAGATGAACTGGAAGCACCAGAGTGGGTTAATTCGAATTTTCTGAAAGAAGTTCTTGAGTATAATGGGGATGTGCGAAATGTGACGGTAATGAAGCTCATATGTAATACCGGAGAGTTTGGAAAATTGATATAAGGATTTATTTATAATGCGTTCTGTATAACAAGTACCGAAAAGTAATTAACAAAACACATGAATGTTTGCGTTTTTGGCATAGATAAGTCATCGAAGGCCTTGTTCCACATTTTCAAAGAATCAGCGCAAGAAATTTCATTTGCAACACGAAATATGAGACAAAGTCATTGTTCAACTATTTTATTCATAGTAAAATTCGCAGAGCACTTGTGAGGTAGACTGACACTGACAGCGGCTGTATACAAACTGACAAGTAGAGCTCATTTTTTTTTTCTGGTAATTAAGGAAAGGTGTACCAACTTAAGAAAAAAATCCTTTTGAGCGGTTATTTTAAATTGCCGTTTCCCGGTAGTATTTATACAGACGGTATTATGAGGAAATAAGTCAATAGTAAACAGTTTAAGTTCTGATATCCTCTCCATTTTTGAAAGACAAACTAGACGGTCTTCATGAAATTCTAGTTCAAAGAAACACGTTCTATGATTTTAGGAAGCATTCTCATCAAAGGGAACAAGTCAAGGTTGTGGGATCGTCTAATCTCCTGTGGATGTCGTGGATGCTTTTTCGCAAGTATGCTCTTTGTGCTGCTTAAAATTGAGTTTTCCGCTATCATCACACACAAGTATATGATGACGGTTTTGAAGTGATGATACGATTCCCAATTCTAGTACAGGCGTAATTTCTCTTGCGGGATTTTTTAGTGAGGACCGCTTAGGCCTTCTCCTTCGGGAGTTCCAGTCCAACACTCTCCAACCAAGCCTCAACAGCACTGATTGCTTCGCATGAGTATAATTTAGCATCTTCGGGATGCTTTGCGACAACAACCAGCGCTATATCGTCAGCATAACCGACCACCGTGGCTTTCTTCGCGAGGGGAAGATTAAGTACATCGTTGTACATGAGGTTCCATACTAGTGAGCCCAATACAGAGCCCTGCGGGATACTCGCGGGAACAACTACTCTTGGGGTCCCCCATCGGTGTCACACCAGATCTCTCTCTGCTAAATAACTATCGACAATAGCAGCGAGATACACCGGAATACCAACCATCGCTCGGGATTTCCGTATTAGATTCCCATTCTATTCTATTATAGATTACCTGCTCTAATATTTTCCCCAAGGAGTCCAGAAGACATATGGGTATGAGAATGATTCACCTAGAAGTTTACCAAGCTTAGACAGAAATACCAACTTCGGCCGATTTCATGGTGCAGGAAAGATACCCTGGGATATGCACAATTCGAACAGCTCCGCGAACATATCCGGTCTACATTTCACTGCAAGCCTGAAGGCCTTATTCGGCATACCGTCCAAAGCCGGGACTTTCCTGTAGCCTATTCGTCTGCAGATATCCAGCAGCGCGTCCTTGGTTACTGGTGGAATCGGTGTGACATTCATGGGCTGCTGGAAGGTGTCAGTATCCCCCTCTTAATGGGGAAATAACCTCGGGATTATTTTTAGCGAGAGCTTAGGGCACGTGATCTGCGGATATGAATGGCCTCTGAATCGTCCTGTTATGATTTTTTAAGTTCTACACAATTTTATAAGCCCTGTCATGATTTTATAAGCGCTTCTGGAGTGCGGGTGTTCTGTCCTGTGGTTCCGTCCTTAGTTGAAAGGTGATTACCTGGTGGCCGCTGCACGTAAAGTCGTCACCAAGCGCAGGGCTGACAAAAGTCAGATCTACAATTGAACCAGATCCCCCATTCCGATAAGTGTTAAAATCTCCTTCGTTGGCCAGAACTATATCCAACTGAGAGAATGCTTCTAAGAAGCACCGCCCGCCTGCGTTAGTCTCACTGCGGACCGATGAATGCCTTTGCAAAGTGTCCAAACATCAGGCATTTGATGTATCTCTTTAGAGAGATCTGTTCGCTTAGCCGGCAAACCACCCATCCAATCCGAAGGTTCCCCACGGCCAACAATTTCTGGGCTGCTCCCACTGACATTCACTTTGTGGCCGTTTGAGTACCGCTATAAGCTTCTCTTAGGCTCACTATAAATTTTTCCCCGAATTTCTCCAACTTAAATTGTTATTTCAAGGCAATGCAGGTCTCTTCTCCGGATGTTTTCTCACCGAGATCCTTGAACTGTATATAGATCTCCTATTTTTGGAAACGTACCACGATATTCTTCCCTAGTGAGTTCATAACTTGGTTATGAAAGCCTTTATTTTTTTCCATGCTGAATTTTTTTTAGCTCAAACATGAGATCTAGGATTCTGCTGACATTTCCGCCTAGGTCTCTTAGGTCGGAGTCGGATTTCACCTTTCCAGTATCTCCGATTACGACAGGTTTCCTTTGCTAGAGAATACAATTGCCTCTGACCGAATTCGCACCTTTAGTTTCTTGTTCCTTTTTTGTTAACGACCTTAGCCCATCCACCGTTTTTATTTTCCTTTGGTTTTGCTTCGCTAGCTGGCATTCCCACTTTTAGCGCATGTCTTCCTCTTTCTGAACTTTTAGTTCCGTTTGTTGGACAGATCAAGAGACGTTTTTTCCTTTTTGGCGCCTATTGATTCTCTCAAGCATCCGCCCTCTTTGTCTCGCACCCTTTTACTCAATCGAAGGTCGATGACCTTGTGCTTTGGTGTCAGTTAGGTCGCCTGTGAAACTATTGTGGCAGACGTATTCGACTTTTCCTTAGGTTTTCTTTCTTTTTCCTGCGACCTAATATAAAGCACCCTAATGGCTCTCACCATGTTCTTAATGGCTTAGTGTTTGTCCTTGATGAATTCGCATCGCTCAACTATTTTAGCCCAAAACTGCCTGAAAGGTAGTTCTTTTGGGTCAGAGCCCTGTTCTCGGTAAGTTTTGGCCAGATTAGTCCTTTTACAGACTCCTTCACCTTTTTGAATTGCTGAGCTCCCATGAGCTTTCTCTTTTGCCGTCTTCAGTAATTCCGTGTCTGTCTCTCTGTCACACCCGATTTACTCGAAAACGGCAGGACCAATTGGAACAAAATTCAGTGAGAAGATGTGGTCTACAAATCCTTTGACATATGAAAATTGTCGCCATTTTGTGTTGAGTTTGAGGGAAGGCTACCCATACATGCGAAAGGGGGTGAAACATTTTTTTCACCGAATATAGCCATGTGGGGTATCAAATGAAAGGGCTTAATTAGTACTTTTCGAAACTGATCTTATTTATGCTATTGGATGCAATATAGCGAAATGAGACCTCCAAATGTGTACCCCAAAAAGTGAAGCAGGTCTCGTTCTTAGAACCTATCCAACCGAAAAATCTGAAAAAATTCAGAATGCATCTATACTAAGGCTCCACGAATCTATACTAAGACTGCAGGCCTCAAAATATATCCCATACCGATATTCCAACTTGTTTTTGCATTTACTCACTTTACTTACTTACAGTTTTCGGGGCTAGCCAACATTAACTGCCCGACTTTTTCCAATTTTCCTCCTCTCTGAAAACCCATACCCTATAACTTCGGTAGATTCAATTAATACGAAATTAACATTTCATTTTCCAGACTCATGACTATAAAATTTCTCCCGCAACTACTCTTGGGGATCACTTTGCCAGCATTATGTTCCGAGCAAATATTAGATTTTCAACTCAAGATCAACCAAGTGAAAAGCGCTCCATAATCATCAAAACCTTGCCAGTCGTTGAAGGATTTAAAAAGGATATGTTAAGCAAAACCGAAGTAGACTTTTTTGGCACTGAAATCTTCATGTATTCAAAAGTTTTGAGTGAATGTGCAAACATGTTGAAGAATGCAGGCTACAATGACTTACTGGCTCCAAAGTGAGTATCCCGATCCTATGAGCGTTTGCATTGATACTCAATGGTCCTATCCCGCAGGATGATTTATCAGTCATCAGAGCCATACAAAGTTATAGTTTTCGAAGACTTAAAGGAACTCGGATATTTTATGTTCCCAAGAACTATTCCGAACGAAGAAGATACTAAATTAATTTTCTCTAAGTTAGGACAATACCACGCGGCTACATTCAAGCTAGCAGCAGAGGTTGGTAATTTTTAAATTGATATTAAGGAGCAGGTGAAAACAAAAAGATTCAATTTTTAGGGCCACAAAGGTCTCAATCTAAAAGGAAGTATTTTCAATATGGGTAACATGGAGAATAAAAATTTCCTTCAAGATGGAATCACTTACTTCAAAGAAGTATTGGAAACATTGCCCGAATTCAAGGAGGCCTCAGAAAAACTGAGTAAAATTTCTTTTGGTAAAATTGTAGAAAAATGCATCCAAACTATCAATGCACCTGGCTCTTATGAGGTCCTCAATCACGGTGATTATCATATCAAAAACATGATGTTCAAGGGTAACAACAACAAGGATATTTCCAAAGTTATTTTGGTAAAATCAAATCTACTGGTGACTATGCTATTTTTATAATTGGAAAAATTTTAGGTTGATTTTCAAATATGCCACTGGGGTTCACCCGCCTACGACCTTGTCTACATGTCAGCCATTTTACCGCCTGGGATGCGTCCAGGAGCCTACCGACATTATTTTGATACATTCATCGATGTCCTGGAAAAATCTGGTTACAAAGGATCATTACCTGTGTTCGAACAACTACAGAAAGATTTAAAATCACACCGAATTTTAGGTAAGCCTAATTTCTCTGATATTTTGAAATTACAAAAATTAATCAATTGAATTGAGAGTCACTTGAGATTTAGTTCCCCGGGTACGAATCATGGTTTCATTATGGAGCTTTATGTTCGTCTTTGGGCTTAACTCGCTGCCTATTAAAGATGGAATTGTTTGAGAACGTTGGAACGGATCTCGGTGGACCATTTCAGGTGAAAGCTTCAAATCTGCGGACACCAAAAACTATTGTTATATGCGTTCTGGGTTCGTTTTGATTAAAAACACTATTTTCCGTTTTATTTACACACACACTTTATTTTACTAATTCAATTTAATCGCGGTTATACTAATTTCGCACTCTCGGCAGTGTTCTCGAATATTCGCCCGATTTTCTCGCAGTCGGTGGAACCTGTCAAACCTGTCAGCGCCAACTCGATTTGCCAGCCTAGAGCTTGCTTTTGTGTTTAGCGTGTTTACGACACTACCCCCCCTTTAGTCCTTTCGCCCCGAAAGGGTGCCGCTTCTAATGTGTTGGGTCGTTAGCCGTATATGGTGCCAGACGGTCGATATGTACCACTTTCATCTTCGCTCTCGGTTTTCCGTGCCGTTGAATACGATAAACGACGTCAGTGATGCGGGTAATCACCAGGTACGGCCCTTCCCAGTCCGCTTGTAGTTTCGGTGATAAACCTTTTTGTCGTTTCGGGTTGTAGAGCCACACCAGATCGTCAGCCTGGAAACCTGCGGTATTAGCCCGTCTGTCGTACCGTGTCTTCATGCGGTCGCTGGTAATTCGTAACCGTTTCCTTACCAAGTGGTGTACATAATTCAATTTGTTTTTCAGTTCGCTAACGTACTCCGATATGATGCCTGAATATCCCGGCGGTGTTCCGAATTTCAGATCGGCTGGCATCCGGATATTGTTTCCAAAAATTACTGTGGCGGGCGACTCCCCGGTTGTCGAGTGTTCTGCTGATCGGTAAGCCATCAAGAATATGGGAATATGGCGGTCCCAATCGCGTTGATTCTCGCTAACGACCTTGGCAAGATGGTCTTTGAGGGTCTTGTTGAATCTTTCGACCATGCCGTCCGATTGAGGGTGTAACGGTGTCGTGCGAGTTTTTCGGATTCCTAACAAGTTACACATTTCGCTGAATATCTGCGACTCGAAATTCCTTCCTTGGTCCGAATGGATTTCGTTCGGGACCCCGTAACGGCTTATCCAATTGAACACCAGCTGTTCGGCAATCGTGGTTGCTTCTTGGTTCGGGATTGCGTATACTTCAGGCCACTTGCTGAAGTAGTCCGAGATCACTAAAGTGTAACGGTTACCATCATTTGTTTCCGGGAATGGTCCTGCGACATCGATGGCGATACGCTCGAAGGGTACCCCCACATTGGAGAGCTGCATTTTTCCACGAGGTTTGTGTTTTGGGCCTTTGACAGACGGGCATGCATGGCATTTAGGGCACCAGTCTTCAACGTCTTCTCGCGCGTGCATCCAGTAGAAACGCTCACGAACCTTCGCCAAAGTTTTGTTGACACCTAAATGTCCTCCGGTTGCGCCTTCGTGCAGTTCTGCCAGTACTTCCTTTACCCTGGAACGTGGAAGTAGTAGCTGCATCCGATGTTGCTGACCGTCCGGTGATTCCCATTTCCGTTTCAGGACACCATTTTCAATATGCAGGGAGTCCCATTGTGCCCAGTAGCTCTTCAACGTGGCGCTTTTGTCCGATATATCCGCCCAGGCAGGACGCTGGCTCTTTTCCTTCGCTGTAATGATTAAACCGATGTCCTCGTCGTCCAATTGAGCCTTGCGTATTTCTTCCGCAGACCATCCAATTTCTGGTTCCACCGCTAACGCGTTGACTTCGATTTCGTTCGCCTTGTGTTCCGTCTTCCAACAATGTTTGCAATCCTGTAGACAAGGCCGTCGAGATAATGCGTCAGCATTGCTGTCTATGATCACTCGCAGCCTTTTAGCTTCCATATGTGTGATTTCTATCGGAACTTCGACGTTCTGCCACTTAAGGAGTCGCTCTTTGAAGTCGAGTGAGAAGCCGTGCGCTTTGAGGAAATCCATTCCGATGATGCATTCGTCAGTAATATTCGCCACTAGGAAATCGTGCCTGAATTCCAGGTCGCCAAGCTGAACCTTTCGGTTGACCTCTCCTAGTACTGGTACTGCTTTCCCTGTCGCTGTTCTAAGCACGTAGTTACTGGATCCAAATAACCTCACATTCGCTATGTCTGGCCTCAGAATCGACTTCATTGCGCCAGTGTCGATAGTTATAACTCGCCATTCGCCGTTGATCCGTCCGCTTAAGCTCAAGTCATGATCGTTTTTGTGAAGACGGGCGATTATAATGGTGTTGTCGTCGGGGCCACAGATTCTATTAGCCAACTTCTGCCCCACGAAATTGGCTGTTACTCGTTTCCCGCTTCCTCGACGGGAGGGGCGGGAGAGGCAGAATTGCGCGCCGTTCGTCTGCGCATAGCTGCACAATGTTGGCAGAAGTATGCCCGTTGTGGCTTTTTACAGTCACGTTTTAGGTGACCCTTTTCTCCACAATTCCAGCATCTTGGTGCTCCTGCTGCCGATGACTCCTTTAAAATTTCGGCTCGTCGACACTCGCAGTCGTGAACCCGTTCTTCAGCTACCTCTCGAACTTTTGCAGCGGTTTTGCACTCCTCTCTGCTGGCTAGGTAGCGTAGGCTGTACGAGAGCGCCTGTTGGACAGAATTTCTCTGTTCGGCCATCGTCACGGCATGTTTCAGGCTCGGGGTCTCGTAAAGCATTGATGAAAGCGTCGACTCCTTGCACGGTGCGGCTTTCCGGACTCTCTGGGTAGCCAAGAAGTGCCAGCCTCTCGATATCCTGGGCAAGTTCCTGAAGTGTTTCACCAGGCTTCTGCACCCGTCCTCGCAGCTGAGATCGATAGACGGAGATTAGGTTGCTGTCACCGTATCGAGTCTCCAAGGCTGTGATAAGAGCACCATAATGCTTCTGTTTCTCTGCAGGAAGTGTTTGGAGGATAGCGGCAGCGGTCGCCCGCTCCTCATCGGTCCAGCGGTTATGAATGGCGGCTGCTTCGAATTGCGTTTTGTATACGCCCCATGGAATTTGTTCGTCGAATATTGGGGCTTTCAGGCTCTTTACCGCTGCTCGTTCAACTGTCACGCTACCATTCTGCTGTATTCCCTCGAGCCGCTGGGTTAGTTCCTTGATTCTGTCATCAACTTCCTCCTTGAGCTGCAACGTTCGTTTGTCGACTTTCTCGATTTTATCATTTAGGCCTTCTTCCGTTTTTCGGATTTCCTCGCGGACTTCGCAGAACCTCGAGTCGATTTCGCCAGTTGATCGGTAATAACCGTCGTCTTTGTTGCCTGCTCCTCGAATCGTTGATTCATCGCTGATTTTATTGAATTTATCGATACAGTTTGTTGCTCGAGTCGTTGATTCATCGTCGATGTCATAGCTGACAGCATTTCCATTATTTTGTCGGTTTTGGTTGGTGCATGCTCGGGGGATTGTTCAGTTTCCGAGTCATCCGATAATTCTTTCGCTTCCGGGAATTCGTAGGTATCCGGGTCGAATCCTTCGTTCGTGAGGGCTTCTATTAATTCCGCTAAAAGGCTGGCTTTATTACCTCGCGTCGGCAATCCTCGTTTCGCGAGCTCAGCCTTTAGCTCACTCACCTTAAGCGAATAAATATCTCGCGGCATTTCCGACTACAGAGCAGTGTAAATAGCTCTGTTTTTTAAGGTTTTGTGTAAACACAAAACCTTATTAAAATCGGTTTACTGTCTGTCCGTCTGTCTGTCTGTCTGTCTGTCTGTCTGTCCGTCACACGCATTTTTCTCGGAGACGGTTATAGCGATTTACAACAAATTTGGTAGAAAGGTGGGAACTGTGAACGCTCACGCATACAGTGAATTACATCCTTTTATGTTGAATTTAAGGGGGGGTCCCCATACATGCAAAAGGGGGGTGTAAAATTTTTTTTCATCAAATATAGTCATGTGGGGTATCAAATTAAAGGTCTCGATTAGTACTTTTCAAAGCCGACCTTAGTTTTGACATTCGTTGGAAGAGTGGGGAGCGCGGGGGCTAGAAAGTGATCACTTCTTTAAGGGGGCCATTCTCAGAAACTACCAAACCGAAAAATCTGAAAAAAATCAGGAGGGTGCCACTATATGGTGCCTGGGCTCCGAAATACCTTCCATGCCGATATCTGTTTAAATAAAGTTAATAATAGTACATTACTACAATTTTTTGTAATTGGTTAGAAACCCCCCTTATGTTCATCCTAGTACCATGAAATTTTGCAGTGATATAGGCTATAATATAGAGCATGATCTTGCCAAGTTTGGTGGAAATCGCACTATTATTAACAAAGTTATAATACCTCAAATTTGCTGCTTCTTTGAAAATTGAAGACTATGAATGTCAATATCACCCGAAAGTGGATACTCTCACATAATATACGGATATATTACGTGCTACGTACTAAGAAATACACAAAACCTTTCGTACCTGAAGCGTCCAGCTTCCGGTTTCCCGACTCGTTTTTTTTTTCTCACACAGTTCAGAGTCACTCACAGTCATTTTTTTTTTAATCCCACTTCTGACACCAATGTTATATGCGTTCTGGGTTCGTTTTAATTAAAAACACTATTTTCCGTTTTATTTACACACACACTTTATTTTACTAATTCAATTTAATCGCGGTTATACTAATTTCGCACTCTCGGCAGTGTTCTCGAATATTCGCCCGATTTTCTCGCAGTCGGTGGAACCTGTCAAACCTGTCAGCGCCAACTCGATTTGCCAGCCTAGAGCTTGCTTTTGTGTTTAGCGTGTTTACGACACTATGTATGACCACTAAGGCCATACACTGGAGATATGTTTAGACCTTACGACGCATGCATGCCTGGCGTCTTTCCAACGATTCGTATATAGGAGAAGTCAACCTAGAACGATTCATTCCGACAATGGCACACATTTAGTGGTAGCCTCGCAAGTGCTCCGGGAAGCGTGGCGAAAGGTAGAGCAACAATGTGCAGGGCCCTGAGCCAGAGGCAGATTATACGCTATCACAACCCCCCTAGGGCAAGGCACTACGGAGGGCTATTTGAAGCCGATATAGGCAGTGTGAAACCATATATCAAACAAATGCCCTCTATATCTAACTTATCTTATGAAGATTTTGGTACCGCCCTTTATACTTAGGAGTCAATACTCAACAGCAGACCGCTGCATTCTTTAGCGGACAACAGTAGTGATTTGCAGGTGTTGACTCCCGTTCATTTTCTGATTCAAAGAAGCTTATTATCTCCCCGAAAGGCGATGATTTGCGCGAGAATCTGCCAGCTACAAAAAGGTGGCCATAATAGTAACCATAAAAGAAAGCGGCCGCAGTCCCCTTAGTTGGAAAATGGCCCGTGTACTCGAAGTGTATCCGAACCCTAAGGGAGTAATGCGGCAGAAAAGTTGAAAACAGCTGCCAGGGACAACGTCCAGGGAGTTACATATCAGCTTGTGGTGCTTCTTCCGAAAGAGAAGAAAGGATTACCCTCAGAGGGAAAGCTCGATCTCAAAAAGCAGCCCCCAAAAGCGTCTCATATTCCACCAATCCATCCATCTTTCGCGTCAAGATAAAAGGGATGAATGGCAACCCTTCAGCAGCGTTATATCCTGGCTTAACCACGAATCCCAATGTGTCCAGGGCGGTCCCTAGCATTCTGGGACCTTTCTGCGAGATTTGTGGAAAGTCAACAAGTGGATGGATGCCCTTCTCTATCAGGGCTCGCCAATTTTTGTTTCGTCGACCCAAGAGATCCCATGCTTGAGGATAATTTTCCCTATAGTCGCCTAGGTGATCTATCACCGCCCCTCAGCTTACTTTGGAGCATCACCAGACACTACCAATATCGAAGCCGTTATAAACCAAGTTGAAGACTGAACGATTCATAGTGACTAATATCTCCCTAAAACACAGGGATCTCTGGCACTGCAGAACTAGGTCTTGGCCGATGACCTCGGTTCTAGCAAGGCAAATTCTCTATATCTTGAGCAATCATTGGTTCGGTCTACCGAACCCTAATGGTGGGATGTAGTCAATTGTAGTCGCCACGGCCTTGGATCCTGTTTCCGTTAAAGTTCGCACTCGAGCCTCTGGCATCCAAATAATTTCAAACTTCATTTAAATATCAATTCGAATTTACACACTCACCTTTTTCATTTCTAATTGATATGGCGCCATGATTCAAAATAACTAATACAATCATGTTTTCTGTTTCTCTTTTCCTAGATTTATTTTTACTGTCTACATTCACAGCATTTATTTGCGCGGATAAAAAAGAAATAAATGAACAAATGGAGACCTTATTTCAGGATACAAGTCGATTCAAAATATTCTATAGACAACCTAACTATATTTCGTACGTGAAAGAGTTACTACCAGACCTGCTACAGGAAGGTGTTCTAGACGATCTTATAAATTTTAATTAAATGTTTTTTAATTCATTATCCAACATTGATTAAAATTATTATTATTTCCGATTAAAAAATAATCAAGAAAATAGTTGGGAAAATATTTATTGTATAAAATAATGTGTAAAGAAAAAAGAAAGAGTCTGAACGGTCGAACAACACCTCAATAATTGGTTATCCTTGGACTCTTCCATAACGTCAGTGTGTTGTGTTGTAATCTACTGATGCCTATCAAGTTAAAAAAGAACCCGGAGTCAAACCGAGCCCTGGACACCAACAAGTTTCCACTCGTAACCCACCAGTGAAGACATGCAATGCAGAGAGATGAGAGTTTCCCACGTGAGGCTCTATACGGCCCATGAGAGACGCTCTCTAAAGGTGACATTGTAATCACATTGAGCGATTCAACGTTAATATGATCCTAAATACACCCGGGTTGACCAAATGGTAGGAAAATACAGCTCTGGAAACACTAATAACAATAATGAAAAGTTTCTAAGTTTCCTTAACGTTGGTCGCCTTTATGGATTCACACAACGCGAAACCGACAAAAGCCGGTGTCCGGTCCATGTCTGCTTTAATAAAGAGGCTCCAAAAATACCGATTTTTTACCAATTTAGATTACTGGATTCATGATCGTTTCCTTTGAAGCTAAGTCTATTACGTGTTCTCTCCATACAGATTAGGTGAACCACCCACCAGATCCTATTAAGCGAATATGCTCCACAACGAGACAGCCGTGCCATTGCTCAAAAATGTTATCGGTGTATAGGTTACGCCTACGACTATGGTCCATCCTCCGAAAGCCGAAAATTCTTTCCCAGCAACCCTGTTCTCAACATCAGTTCGGGACTCAACGCTACCGGTCTGTTATGACTGCTCAAGAACGCAATGCCAAAGCTAAAAACCGTGGCTGACATGCCCAGGGATCTCAAATCCTGTACATATGTCCTCATTAGAACGGAAGTCTCTCGGAAGCCGCTTCAACCACCTTACGAGAGCCCCTTCGAAGTCCTCGAGCGCGGCCAACACCATTATAGCCTCAACATAGGGGGCACGATCAAACGGGTCTCCTTGGCTCGACTAAAGCCCTTCGTCTAGCGAGAAAGCTCAATCAGGAGAAGAGATGTGCGACGCGTACTTTTTTGACTGGCGGCAGCCGAGCTGAGTGAAACATTCGCTGGTTTCTCGCTGATACCTATTTTGGTTTCAGCTGGGGGTGGAACATTGTGGCGGAGCAAGCAACATGACATCGAAAAACCATTTTTGACAGCGAAAATTGTCAACGTCAGTGCACGATAGAGAGTACAGAATGGAGGACGTCCAGAGAGACATTTTTGAAAAGTATCCTATTTGATACATGACTAAATTTTATCTTGCATTTTTAGTCTGACCGCTACTTCCCTGGCTATCGTTGTACTATTGCGATAGTTAGATAGCTAGAAATGCAATAAGATTGCTTAATAGTGCACGGTAGGAAAAAAGGATTGCGTAATCAAATAAAGTTAAGTTAGCCTGAATTAGTGAAAATGTTTTCACAAATTTGTTTTTGGTTCACTTGTGTAATTTTAACGATAATGAACTGGAAGTCGGATATCTTCAATGATAAGATAAGCACCCCAAGGAGAGTCAGAAGAAAGTATTCTTTACCCACTAATATAGAAGGAACACATAAGTATCTTTTAAAATTAATCAGATTTACGTAATTGAAGATTCAAAATAAAACAATCCATGGGAGATTAGATGTCTTATCTTCTGCAGGTGCCTCTACAGATAACATACGAATATTCACTGTCATATTATGTTGTATATTAGAGCCGTCAACATTTTTCCTCTCATGCTTCATAGGAACAATTCGCCAAAATATGAAGCAAAATACCTTTTTTTAAGGTTTTGTGTAAAACAAAACCTTATTAAAATCGATTCAATGTCTGTCTGTCTGTCTGTATGTCTGTCTGTCACACGCATTTTTCTCCAAAACGGCTAAACCGATCCGAACGAAATTTGGTGGACAGATGGGAACTATGAAATCCCACGCATACAGTGAGTGGCATAAATTTAGGTGGAGTTTAAAGGGGGGCTCCCCATACATGCAAAGGGGGGGATTCAAAAATTTTTTCACCGGATATAGTTGTGTAGAGTATCAAATGAAAGGTCTCGATTTGTACTTTCCGAAACTGATATTAGTTTTGGCATAAATTGCAAAGTGCGTGAGTAATGAGTCAAAATGTACGCACTTGAAGTGAGACAGGACTCATTTTCGGAAACTACCCAACCTAAAAATCCGGAAAAAATCGGAGTGGTACGCCTAGATGAAATCTAGGCCTCAAAATATGTCCCATTCCGATATCTGCTCAATTAAACTTACTAATAGTATATTACTACTTTTTAGAAATTTACTGAAAAGCCCCCCTTAAATTCATCCTAAGACTTCCGAATTGTACCAACATAGAGGACAATATTTCGCATATGCATGCAAAATTTCGTAGAAATCTGGCAATTAACGCCAAAGTTATAGCAGTTCAAACTTAGCAATTTCGCGCGAATTTACTGCTTCCGAAGCCATGCAAATCAGATGCTGACGTCATAATTACCCAGAATAATTGACATTCGCGTGGAATATTAAAGTCACATTTATGAAGAATCTATTTATCTGCAGCACTTTTTAAGATTTTGTGTAAAACACTTATGTGAAATCTAATCTTCGAGCGATGTCCTATTCCGGTATCTGCTCAAAAAATTTACTAATAGTATATTATCAACTTTTAGAAATTGACTAAAAAACTCCCCTTAAGTTACTCCTAAGTGTACTAAATTTTGCACCGACATAGAGGACAGCCTCGTGCATACACATGCCAAGTTTCATGAAAATCCAACTATTATTGGGAAAGTTATAGCAGTTCAAACTTATCAATTTCGTGCTAATTAACAGCATCCTAAGCCATACAAATAAGATGCTGACGTCATAATTAACGAGAATAATTGAAATTCGAGTAAAATATTAAAATTCCATTCAAGAAGAATCTAATTCTCCCTAGCCCTTTTTAAGGTTTTGTTTGTAAAACAAAACCTTATTAAAATCGGTTTACTGTCTGTCTGTCTGTCCGTCTGTCTGTCTGTCTGTCTGTCTGTCCGTCACACGCATTTTTCTCGGAGACGTTTGTAGCGATTGGCACCAAATTTGGTAGAAAGGTGGGAACTGTGAACGCTCACGCATATAGTGAGTTACGACGGATTTAAGGGGGGGTCCCCATATATGCAAAGGGAGGATGTAAATTTTTTTTTCATCAAATATAGTCATGTGGGGTATCAAATTAAAGGTCTCGATTAGTACTTTTCGAAGCCAGTCTTAGTTTTGACATTTGTTGAAAAGGTGGGGGGTGCGGGGGTTGAAAGTGGTCATTTTTTTAACGAACCCATTCTCAGAAACTACCAAACCGAAAAATCTGAAAAAAATCAAGGGGCTGTCACTATATGGTGCCTAGGCTCCGAAATACCCTCCATACCGATACCTGTTCAAATAAAGTTAATAATAGTACATTACAATAATTTTTAGTAACTGACATGAAAACCCCCCTTAAGTTCACCCTAGAATCACAAAATTTTGCAACAATATAGGCTACAGCATAGAGCATGATCCTGCCAAATTTATTTATAAAAATCGCACTATTACTAACAAAGTAATACTAGGTCAAAGCTGTCGCTTCTCTGCAAATTCGAGACTATGAATGTCAATATCACTTGAAAGTAGCTATTTTCACATAGTATATGCATATTTTACGTGCTACATGCTAATGGGACAAATGCACACCCAAATTTCTTTATAAAAGAAATACACAAAACCTTTCATACCTGAAGCGTCTAGCTTCCGGTTTCCCGACTTGTTCCTCCCTACGATCGAATTCTGCCGAAATCGACTTAACTTTCCCGATAAAACTAAGGCGATGGCAAACAGAAAAATAAAATTAAATCACGATTGTGACGATCTAACCCTGTTTAAAGAGGCAACCCTAAGCTCATCGATGGTGAACTTGAGTCTAGACTCAAATTCGCCACTTACCCAAGTCCATCTGATTGGGACACATTCCTTAACGGACGAACCCAGCAGACCACTTCTGTCAGCAGTCCTGACCCCGGACTCTAATTAGCTAAGGCTACAGTCTTGTCTACGGGTAAGCATCTCTTCTCGGACAGAAAACAGCCTCCGGGCAAACCGCCTCCGAGGAAACCACCTTCGAGAAAACCGGCTAAGCCTTCATTTGCAGTCAAAGCTACCAAAACCGATGAATATGTCTTGTATGCCGACATCAATCAATCCGGTTATATTGAGCAGTGCTAAACGCAGTGCAGGAAACTCCTCCTAGCTGTAAGGACTGCATCCTCGTAAGGCATTAAGCTTCGCTTTAAGCCTGTAGGTGTATACCATAAGATGCTACGGCGAAACTTTGTCGACGAAAACACGAACGAGTGGCTCCTCCCTCAATGATAGGTGGGAGGGTCGTTGAGCTGCGATCGATCAAAAAGTGCTTCCTCTGGCTTTCAGAAGAAGAATGTTATGGTGCTGATATTTTGGAACAACTTGGTGTCCAGAATAACTACAGGCTAATTTGGTTAACGACCTATGTGATGGTGACACCCCAACAGCCAAACTAAGGATAAAAAGTCAACAGTAAGATAAGGAAATTCTAAGGTGCTCTACACATTTCCCCAATGAAACAGAAGAAGTTCCCAGTGAAACATTCATCAGAACTATCCAATAAGCCAAAAGTAAAGGCATGGGGTAATAGCCACCCCGACCGCTCCATTTCGGAATCTGCGGAAAGCAGATTGGACGACGTATAAAATCGAACCGAACGCCTAAATTACGATCCCTGGGAGAAACACCAAATCTATTGCTGGAATTGAGAAGACAACCCAGATGATGAAAAATAAAATACCATGGTGAAACTCGGATTTGGCGAAGCAGAGGAGAATGACAAGGGTGCTCCTCAATCGTGCTCTAAAATCTGATTGAACAGCTGGCTGGAATCGATATAAAGAGACACAGAAAGCTCTAAAGAAAACCATGACATCGGCTAAACGATCATCATGGAGGTGCTTTTGCGAAGAGACCAACTCTCTTTGGGCAACCTCAAAACTGAAGACAATACTTGTCGAAGAACGTAACCAAAAGCTGGGTTATTTACGTTTACAGAGTGGAAGGTACACAGAAAGCAACGAAGAAATGACAAACCATTTGCTTAAAGTGCACTTCCCAGGCAACATCCATGAAAAATCCTCATACTGTTCGGCCAGATGTGTATAGAGGCAAGATGTCTTAGGGGCTCCAGAAGTGACAATCCTGATGTGGGTGCCACGGCATTCAAACATCGCTGGTGATGAAGGAGCTGACAGACTAGTTCGCCAAGACTCTCGATCCACAATAATGGAGCATCCACTGTCAAATCCACTCTAAAGGGGGAAATTGCAGGGATTTCCAGCGGAGAAATTTGAACTCTTGCTAGCAAGCGAAAATCATTGTGAAAGAACCCAGGGCCGCTAGAGGGGTATTTTTATCGGCCATTAAGAAGTGGGGTATGAAAACCCCAATAGGACTTTTATCGGGACACTGTTCCTTAAACCACCATATGGAGAAACTTGGGGTGGTGGCATGAACTATATGCATCCTATGTGAAGAGGAGGAAGGCACGACTCTACACTTCATAGGCAGCTGGCCGGTTCTTCACATCTCAGACGAAGACACCTCGGTAAAATTTTTTTCAGCGAAGAATCTGAATACCCTCTAACACTAGCGATGTTCTGAGATTCGCAAAAGCCTGCGAACACCATAGGAGGAAAGCCATCGAATAGGCGATTTACGGGAATAGTAAGATAGGTCTAATAAAGGCTTGAGTGTTCGAAGTATGGCTCCCCCATGAAACTAAACTAAACTGGGCTCAAATCTCACTAGTGATAGCATTCTAGCACTCTAAAGGGGCCCTCGTATGGTGGTTGCAGCGGCCTGCGAGGGACCGCCAACCCTGAAGAGGACCTGATTACACGGCTCAAGATCCCTGGCGATGTCGACCGCCGATATCACGTGGCGGGACGGTGGAGTCCGCTGCATCTTCGAAACCACGTCCCTGAGCAGATGCAGCATTCCTGAGTCGCTTAACCCTGCTTTGATGTCCAGTACAGGGTCGACGGGGAGGCGCAGATCCATATCCGCGGGGTTGGCCCCGAACTCCTCACGCTGGGCTGTGAAGAGGCCGAGGAGGACGAAAGGCAAGGACCGCAACAATGAAAGATCGTCGCGAGTCATTAGAGCGGCCACCAGCGTCTGGTGCCAATGTTCCAGCACTACGCGAAAATAGCAGATTCCCTGGTCCGTGATGATAACGGCTGGAACCCCAAAGCGCGACAGAAGGCCTTGGCACATGATTGTGCCGTAATGTCAGACAGAGATATTGCCGCGTAAACCTGTCGATGATGGTGATGGTGTGGAAACGCTTGGTTGACCGGGGGAATACACTTGCTTCCTTTCGAATGTGCTTGTTGACCTTGCATTTCTGGCACGCGATGTACTGTCTAGCCCAAGAGTTTATCTCCTTGTTGATTAACAGCCAGAAATATTTTTTAATGACTAACCGATTAGTCGTGCCTGGGTGCGCAAGATCGTGAATCGCGAGGAATACTTCCCTGCGAAAATCTGCCCGAATGAATGGCCTGAGCTCCTTATCTGAGGTCTCGCAGAGCAAATACGAGCTTGAGCCGAAATAAGAAACCTTGAATTTGTATTTGCAATTTGTCTTCAGGCTCTGAACCTTTGCGTCGTCTTGTCTCTCGGGGATTGCCGTACATTCGACCGCGGCGGGGACTATAACCTCCGAGTTCGAGACAAAGCATCAACAACCACGTCGTCTTTTCCAAAGACATATTGGATATCAGAAGTAAACTAGCTGATATAACTCGCTTTTGTCTAGGCGCGAAAGTAGGGGGCTGTGGTCTGTAAATATAATGAACGGCCTGCAATGGAGAAACGGGAGTATTTAACTGCAAGGCAAGGGCTGAGTAGTTCACGATCGTAGGCGCTGTGATTCCGTTGAACGGGGTTAAACTGCTGAAGCTCAATGGTTGCCAGATGTGATTGGTGAGGAGCGGCGCCTATAGCTGTATCAGAGGCATCGACAAACACATTTAGGGGTGCATCTGGCTGAAGAAATGCCAACAACCTTGCATCAACAAGCTGCTGTTTGACTGTCTCAAACGCACGGACGGCGTCAGCCGATCACACAACCTCGCGGGAGTCTTTAGTTCTAGGCCCAGACAAGTAGGCGTTCAGGATCTCTTGGTGATGAGCGACCCTGAACAAGAAACGACAATGAAAAGTTAACAGGTCCAAGAACCTTCACAGATCCTTCACCGTGGTTGATAGTGGAAAACTCTTAAACGCTTCAACCTTGTCTGGGTCAGGTTGATTACCGTCAGGGATACCAGTCGACTCAGCTGTAAATGAGTACCTGAGTCAAATCAGGGTAATAATCTCGGGCGAGCGTAATGCTGACCACATTGCCTCCTACAGCGTTCTGTAGTGTACCGTTACGGTCTTGAATGAAGTGCTCTGACACACTTCAAGGCCCTGATCCAATATGGATTGTTGTGCCAACGATTATTATTATTATTGCTAAGTGGCCGAGAATTCCGTAATCCGTTTGAAAATTTGTCCAGCATCCGCGAAAGAACCCTGCCCCCCCCCCCCTTACACCCCTTTCGTTGACTCTATATTTTTACCAATGTTTGTTAGAGTTATCTATTAGACAAAATTTCTAAGTTGTTTTTTAACAAGTTGTGCTATTCAAATAAAGCTTTTCTCCTGAAAGGCTGGTAAATGGGTTTCCCGAAAGGGGCACTTCCAGTAAATAGATATACTGTAGTGGCAACGGTGCTCCTTCGAGTGATAAATTTCTATTGTTCAAATAAAAGCTCTTCCCTCGAATTAAGTTTGGCTATTGTATTTTACTGCTTGTTCTCGATTCTGTCTTTGGTTTAATCTTCGGTTTTTCGACCAGCATTTCCCTGTTTTTCCCCACTAGAGGCAATTTTATTTTCATGACATGAAGCTCCAAGTCCCTGATATATAACAACGACAAGTACCCAGCTGAAAGTTTTATCAAGTAACACACTAAGTGAAGGGAAACCGTTTCAAGATTTTTCAGTCCGGTAATGTGTAGTTGACCCTCATTTGGAAGCTTCGTTTTGCTTGTGGTTGGTGCTTCAAATAGCAGCAAAACCCTCTGAGCTTGGCGACAAAGATGTTAGTTACCACCGTATAAATCCCATGAGTGGCACCAAAAAAGCACTGATGAATGTGATTCCTATCTTGTTTTCAGGCCTTTCATAGATCCTTTTTAAGGTTTTGTGTCTGTCCGTCTGTCTGTTTGTCTGTCAAACACATTTTTCTCGGAGGCGGATATAGCGATTGATACCAAATTTGGTGGAATTGGGAACTACAAACACTCGCGCATACATTGAGTTACATTTTTTTTTTGAGAATTGTGGGGTCCTAAGTCCGCATCAACTTAATGCCGGACTCGACCAAATAGAGAGCAACTTACTCCCTCTTTTTTTGGTCCACGTGGAAAAAAGAGGGAGTAAGGACCCCAAAATTCTCAAAAAAAAAAATATTTTCAGCTCTGGCCAAGCTCTGATCAATAAGGCGAATTTGCGCTCCATATAATTCGTCGTCATGTTGTGTTTTGCGAATTATATAAAGGAGCACTTAACATCTGCGAGCCGCTTCGGTCACGCTGCTCCCAGGGCAGAGGTGAGGCGTCTGACGATTTGCCTCTGCTCTGGTAAGAAACCGTAAAGCCGTCATCGCCTGACATTGAATTACATCCTTTTCCGTCGAATTTAAATTTTTTTCACCAACTATAATCATGTGGGGTATCAAAGGTCTCAGTTAGTACTTTCCGAAACCGGTCTTAGTTTTGACATTTATTGGAAAGGAGGGCAGTGCAGGCGGTTGAAATCGGTCATTTCTTCAACAGACCCATTCCCAGAAACTACCCAACTCAAAAATCTGAAAAAAAATCAAGAGGCTGGTGCTGGTGCCTAGACTCCGAAATACCCTCCATACCGATATCTGTTGAAATAAATTTAATAATAGTATGTTACTATAATTTTCAGTAATTGGCTGCGGAACCCCCCTTAAGTTCATCCTAGTGCTACGAAATATAGAGCTATAATATAGAGCATGATCTCACCAAGTTTGGTGGAAATATCACTGTTACTAACTGTTACTAACATTACGTGTTACATACTAATGGGACAAATACACACTCAAATGTCTTTATAAAAGAGATACACAAAACCTTTCATACCTGAAGCGTCCAGCTTCCGGTTTCCCAACTTGTTTATATTTGATGTTGGTTAAATTGTTGGCATTTGCTAATAATATTAAACTCGGAGTGTGAAGCGTATGAGGTTGACTATTTCAATACAGGGCTTTCCATCAAATGATTTATCTAAAAAATAGATGCCAATAGAATTTTTAACTATGTGACACGGAACTGTCAGGCTCATCGCTCCTCACATCTTCTTCTTTTTCTTCAGCCTTCAGTTCACAAGCGGGGTCGGCTCGCCGTGATCGGTTTCGTCATTTTATTTTATCAAATGCCTGATCAGGATGTAATCGCGAGACTTTCAAATCCCCATCCAGTGTATCATGCGACCATTGTTTTGGCCGGCTTTTTGGTTGCTTACCATTGACTTCGATGTTCTGACCAATACTGGTTGTTGAATTCTCGTTAGCGTGAATTACGTGATCACACCATCGAAAACGCCTCTTTTGCAGTTTTCCCACGATCGGTGCAAACCCATATCGATCGCGGATATTCTCATTTCAGACGTGATCAAAACGTGTCACGCCACCAGTGCAATGCAACATTTTCGTCCCCATTTCCGCAAGACGCCGTTCATTGTCCTTTATAGTCAACACTCAAACTATAGAGAGTGACAGACGGACGACATTGCAGTAAATTTTAGATTTGGGACGTGCGCTGATACGTCGATCACAAAGAACACCAGTTGCGGAATATCACTTCATCGAGGTGGCATTAATGCTTGAAACATTTCATTACGCAGTTCTTTATTGGCTGGTAGCATTGACTCGAGATATTTAAATTGCTCAGTTCTTTCAATGGCAGTAATCTGCCCCTCCAGATATTTAAATCGCTGAGTTCTGGCAATGGTGGTAACCTGCCCAGAACTGAGGGATTTAAACATCTCGGGTCAATAAGCCAATGGAGAACTAGGTTATGCTCCTCACATAGGGAAACACAAAACCTTTTATACCTGCAGCGTCAAGCTTCCGGTTTCCCGACTTGTTTAAAATTTAAATAGATCTAATATCTATTATTTATTAGCTCATTCTTTCTTATGTACATATGATAAAACCACTAATCAGCACATGCATAGAAAAAAAGGTGGATTTAAATGGCAATAAGGAGCTATAGCACACTTTGTGGAATCCGTGTAGTAACGTTTCTGTTAGTAGCTCTGCTAATCTGTTTTTTATAACTACAGTTTCAAGAGATATAGAATGTTACATCAACTCTGCTGACGAGCTAACTGAAACCCGTCCAAGCCCAGTTTGGATTTCTGCACAGTTGAAGAGTGTTGATTAGATTATTGGATTAGAAACGTAGTGCAATTTTATAGTGATACGAACAAAATGAGCTTCAATACGGATGAACTAGAAGCGCCGGAGTGGGTTAATTCCAATTTTCTAAAGGAAGTTCTCGAATACAATGGCGACCTAAAAAATGTGACGGTGAGGAAATTAATTAGTTATGCTAAAGCGGGGTATTGCAGAAGTTACAGAAATGTAAAACTAATATTTCTTAATATCGTGACCCACGGAGCTATCGGGGAGTTAGCCATCTGGGATGACTACCATCAACCACGAGAGAAATCCTATCCAAAAAACCTGAGAAGCAACGAAAATAGAGCGTACAGTTCCGGCACCATCTAAGCGCTTTCTTGCCTCTGCACTAGGCATCCTCGGGAACATGGGTGCTGACGGGAGACTTCAGTTCAATTGCGCGAAGGTGCCGGCGGAGCTGTACCACTTTTTTCTTACCGCTTTACAGGCTTTTGTGGCAGTTCTTCCCTCTTAGTTGGCCGTAGATAGCCATGGTGAGCATGGTGATTTTGGCCATCCCCAACAGCTACGTACTATATGTTATAAGCGGCACCCATGATAGGGCCCTTAATTAGCTGGTACATATTCACCAAAAATGAACTTTTGATAAATAGCCTTCTCTGGTTCCAAACTTTGGTTTTGGTTTGTCGAATAGAGATGACATCGGTCTCTCAACCTGCTCTTCAACTTGCCAGGTAGGTAGGTAGGTAAATATCAGTGGCCGCTCCGAGGAGTCCAATTGGCGCTTTCCCTCAGGGATCGTCAACGATCCTTCATGGGTCGTTTACGATACGGGGAGTGGCGTCCCCGAGGTGCCCGAGCAAGTAGTTCTGACCCCCTAGCTGGCATAATACTTGCGTCCTAGGTAGTAGCCTCGAGAAAGTTTCTCGGTGAAGAGCGAACTGCTAATGACCGATACACGCCGGGTCACACTGGGAGTCCCCGGAGCCGTCGACAACTCCCTGTCGACATCGATGGGGTGATGTGAGCCTAGCTCTGCCAAGGTGGTAGTTGTGGCGTGTATCAGGAGCCAGCCCCTTCGGGACCCTGGTCGAGTAGTGTGCATTGAACCGGTGTTAGTAGACCGCGTTGCCCCGAGCGAGCGCTGATCCGTCCGTGAATTCCGGGATCAGCTAAGCGTAGGTCAGGCCTCAGGGAACTGGGGTAGGCGCTGTGTCCCCGAGGGTATACCCGTTCCTGACTATTGCGGCCCGCTCCGTTGCACACGATGCGCTGGTAAACAACTCAAATGGAGAAAAAAAACGAACAAAACGAGGAGATAGTGGAAATGGAGAGTGAGCTGGCTGCGTTTATTCGCAGCACGAAAATGCGCCGTTCGCCCCAGTGCCCAGCGAAGGACGCAATAAGGGCTGAAATACCCGACGAGACATCGAGACGCGCAGACGGAGAGAAAGACTCGGAAAGTGATGCGGCACCTGCAACACAGATAGGAACCCAGACCATACAGCACAGTGCTGTAATTGGGGAAAGAGGCACAGTGGAAACTGCCGAAACTAATAAAATGGTTTCGAATATAAGCCGAGTGGGAGGACTGTCGATTACTCTGGCGCAAGCGGAAGAGGAAAGACTTATTAAAAAATGCACGGCAGTTGTGAAGCACATGCGATCTTCGACGTTCCTTCAGTAAAACGTCGGTAAGGGGGTGAAAAACGGGCTAATGGAACTGGAAGAGCTCCTGGACAGGATTTCATACTATAGGCGAACATGGAAAGTAAGACAAAATCCGCAGGAAGTAGAAACAACCGCGCTTCCCGAGGGGAACACCACGAGTACCAAACGGATCGCTGACAGCCCATTGCAGAGCGAACTTGGTAAAAAACGAAAGGAGGAAGGGACATCTGAAGGAGACTTCACTCAGGTACTCTCCAGGGTCTTCTCAGCCCTGGAGAAGAAGAAGGCGAAGAGGATCAAAAGACAACAACACGTCGCGCCATCAGAAAAACCTCTGCCTAAAACTAAGGCGGACACGAAGGACGGAGTGCCAAAAGAAAAGGTGGGGAGACGAAGGAGGACTAGACCGCCAGCTTTGCTTATTAAGCGGACGGAAGGCAAGACTTTTGCGGAAGTTCTCAGCGAAATCCGTTACAAAATCAAACCCGAAGACAACGGAGCGGAGGTGTCTTCCATACGTAAAACGAAGGGTGGTGGAGTCTTAGTCGAACTAGGCCCGAAGACTATAAATAAAGTCACGTTCTGTGAAGCAGTCAAGGGGCTTCTAGGAGAAAAAGCTTTGGTTTCTAGCCTGAAACCCACGTGTGCTTTAGAAATACGAGACGTTGACTGTCTCACGGAAAAGAACGAGGTAGAAGAGGCCATCAAACGCGAATGCCCGGAGGTAACCAATATCCGGATTGGTATCACCTCCGCAAACTCACGAGGCCAAAAACTCGCTGTGGTGGAAGTTGCCGAGCAATACGCGAGGAAGCTTCTAATCAGCGGGAAAATAAGAATTGGTTGGGTAGTGTGTAGGATACGAATTCGGGCCGCCCCAACCAAATGTTACAGATGTTTGGATTATGGGCACACATCTGCAAACTGTCGGGGACCTGATAGAAGGGCAACATGCCGTAAATGCGGCCAGGCAGGCCATAAGCGAACAGCTGCAATGAAAAGGAAAGCTGCGTCCTATGCAGGGACCGTGACGCGACTGATGAGAGCATTGCGCACACTGCGGGATCAGGGCGGTGTCCAGTTTTCAGAGCAGAACTGGAAAGAGCTAGGATACGGTCAACATGATTCGCATCCTACAAATCAATATGCACCGGAGTGCAACCGCTTACGAGTTGCTAGCGCAGTTCGCTGCGGAGACCAAAGCTGATTTAGTACTCATCAGTGAGCAGTACCCAAACAAGGGCCCAGTTTCACCCTCCTGGGGGTTCTTGCCCAAGGCCGAGGGGACGGCTTTGTCTGGATTCGGTGTTCAGGGATAACGTTTTTTAGTGTCTATCTTACGCCGAATGAGACGATGCCGGACTTTCGTCGGAGGCTTGAGGCTTTGGAGGACGCTATCTTAAGCACGGATGGGCGGATCCTGGTCGGGGGTGACTTCAATGCTAGGGCACTTGAATGGGGCATGCCTCACACAGATTCCAGAGGGAAACGAATTCTGGAAATGGCGGCGAGAACAGGACTGGTAGCTCTAAACACCGGATCCACCCCAACGTTCCGGCGCCCGGGCTGTGAAGGAAGCATTCCAGACGTAATCTTCGCATCGGAATCACTGGTGTCGCTGGTGGACGGGTGGCGAGTTCTGGAAGACTTTTCGGCAAGTGACCACCAATACATTGCTTTCAAAGTGGTGGACACAAACTCTCGGTGTGCGCCAACCCAGCGATCTTTCTGTGTATGAAATGTCGCGAAAATGAACACCGGGAAGTTTGTCGAAACTCTGGGAACAGGTGGGGCGACGCTGAAGGGTACTCCTGGGGGTGGCGCTGCGGCTGACACTGTCGTAAATTCAGTTATGAACCTGATAACGACGGTCTGCGGAGCCTCCATGCCCAGGAAGACAGCGAGGCGCAGCAAACCTTCCATGTATTGGTAGACAGTGGAAATCGCAGAGCTCCGGAAGGAGTGTCACAGGCTCCGCCGCTTAATACAACGTCTAGGCGACCGGGGGGAGTCATGTACCATAATGATGGAGTACAAATCAGCAAAAAGGAGACTCCGCAGCGCAATAAACAAGAGCAAAGCTCGCTGATGGCAAGATCTGATCGACGAGGTGAATGGGGATCCGTGCGGACTTGGTTACAAACTTGTAACCCGAAAAATCAGGACTCTGCGGAAACCCTGTTCACTTAAGGCCGAACAGATGGACCGCATTGTGAGGGCACTCTTCCCTGCACACCCCGTATGGGATGGTGACGTCGGCGCGGAGAGCGCAGAGGACTGTCCACTTTTCTCTATAAAAGAATTGGAGCAGGCAGTCCTCTCTATGAAAAACAAGAAGGCGCCTGGACCCGATGGTATTCCAGCAGAGGTATACAAACTGGTATTCCAACACCGGCCAGACCTACTGCTCGGCGCATTCAACGTTTGCCTGAAAGAGGGCATTTTCCCTGCTCGTTGGAAAGTTGCGAGGCTTGCGCTGATCCCTAAAGGGAAAGGCGATCCCGAATTGCCGTCTTCATACCGCCCACTATGTATGCTTGATACTGCAGGGAAAGTGCTCGAAAAGCTCATCAGAAGTAGACTCGCTGAAGCGATACGCGCTGCCGGAGATTTGGCAGTTTGGTTTTAGGGCAAGGAGATCGACAATTGATGCTGTCATGCAGGTCGTGGACGCCGTTCGACGAGCAGAGGCACATAGCCGCCGAACTCAACGGGTGGTGCTCCTCGTAACACTTGACGTCAGAAACGCCTTCAATTCCGTAATATGGAAAGACATTCTAGACACACTAGACAATACCTTCAACGTGCCGAACTATCTCTTACGGATTTTGAGGGACTATCTGAGGAACCGCTCCCTGCTCTATGAAACACTAGAGTGTCAAAGGTGGATGGAGGTCACGTCGGGGTTAGCACAGGGATCCATCCTAGGGCCGGACCTCTGGAACGCTACCTATGACAGTCTGCTTAAACTCGACATGCCAGAAGAGTCGCGCCTGGTCGGCTACGCAGATGATGTCGCAGCGCTTGTTGCTGAACGCACTGTCGAACAGGCGCAAAGCAGACTCGGCATATTGATGCGACGGGTAAGCGGATGGATGACTACTCATGGTTTCAACCTTGCACTGGAAAAAACCGAAGTAGTCATCCTGACTAAAAAGAGAATTCCGACCCTGCGTCCCATATCGTTCGGCGAGTCGATAATCGAGTCAAAATCGGCGGTAAAGTACCTCGGGTTGACTCTTGACTCAAAGATTAGCTTTTCTGAGCAAATCCAAGCAGCAGCGAACAAGGCTGCGGCTGGAGTTTCGGCGTTAAGTAGCCTAATGGTAAACATTGAGGGTCCTACGTCTAGTAGGCGACGTCTTCTGATGAGTTCAACGCAGTCTGTCCTGCTCTACGGCGTAGAGGTATGGGCTGGCGCTCTTGACAAGGAGGTATATCGTAGACGCCTCGCGCAAGTACCTTCTTGCTGGTTGCTCGCGAAGAACGGCAACATACTCTAGACGAGTGGCAGCTCTCTTGGCAAAATGAAACTAGAGGCAGATGGACTGCGCGGCTCATCGGCAACTTTGGTGCGTGGCTGAATCGGAAGCATGGTGAGACTGACTATTTCCTTACCCAATTTTTAAGTGGGCATGGAAGTTTTCAGTCTTACCTGCACAAGATTGGAAAGGCGCGTTCTCCGGATTGTGTGTTTTGCAATGGAGTTGTGGACGATGCCCACCACACTTTTTTTTCTTGTGGAAGGTGGGATCGTCAGCAGCTCTATTTAAACACAGGGGATCTCTCTCCAGACAACATTGTGGAAGAGATGCTGAGGACTGTTGAGAGGTGGAACCGTGTTGCCCATTACGTTCGGGCTCTTCTCGTTGCTAAGAAGATAGAACTCGACCGGTGGAGGAGCTTGATGGCAGGGGGCTCCTTGAACTGACAGTTCCCTTCCTCCTCTCCCCTCCCGTTGATGAAGGGAATTCCCTGATTTGAAGGCTCCGCAAGGCGGGAGAGTTCGGGGGCTGGCCCGAAGTAATGTGACAAACGATTCCAGGCTAGCTCTCTGATGATGGGAAGGTGTTTAGTTGGTAGTCCGACGACGTACCGAATCGAGAGTCCAACACTGTGTGCGTAAACATGCATTCACCTACCCTACCCCAAAAAAAAAAAAAAAATCTTGTGTGTGTTGACACGCGTCTGACTCAAGAGCTCTCGCGATCGACTTTTGTCATAGCATGCCAAATCCTATACGGCACAGGAAATGAGCCTTTGCCACCTAGCGACTAAATAGGGCAACTACCACCCTTAACAATCACCAACGGGATACAGACTATTATACCAAGCGAGAGACTGCCAAGAGCCGAGCTCTGCCTAGCCCGTCAGTCAGCCCGCCCATTCCCCAATATGTCCTACGACCGTGAACCCAGAGGAGGGTAAATTTTAGCGTGTCGTCCAGACTATTCAGCGCGTTCCTACACCGCTACTGCGTACAAGGCCTTATTGGATGCTTGACTGTCGACCAGAAGTGTGTATCCGAAAAAAACTTCCGCTCCGAATCCGCAGACCATCTTTTAGGAATACTGTGTTATAGCCTTGCAACACGTCGTCGGTCCCCCACTCTACCCTAGTTGGAAAATCCACAACAAAGTTTCCTGTGAAGTTCGGCTTGCATGTAGTGTAGTCCATGGGGAATGACTAAAGTTCCCAAAATACTTTTTCTACGATCTTACTATAACCGTAAAGCATCGCTGTCCACCATCCGGACTAACGCATTTAATGTGGAAGTCTAGGGGGAGAGGTATAGGGGTACACTGAGAACGTCTGTCAGGCAGGACTGAAGACCTTCGGTAGCACGTGCTTGGATAGACTCCACGTACAATTTTAAGTTTCAGGTTGCACATCTTTGGAGCCAATGTTCTTTTGCGTCATTTCCATCCCACCTTGTACAGTATAGTTTCCTGCCCACACATTCTCTTGGTTGCCCTGGAGCTTAGATTACGCAAGGGGTTGCCTTCCAGGAGTCCCTCTTTCTCCTTTGTCAGGACGAGAACACCTTTGAAATATTGGAGAGGCAATGGAGACTATCCGTAATCGCTGCGTCTTGTACCCTATGGTGAGACGTTTCGAGCGGAACAGTTTTTTTAAGCTGAAATAGACTCTGTTCGCAGCCAACAACCGTGAGCGGGTTTCATCGTCATAGCTGTTATGTTTTCGACCCTAGATAGGAGAAATTATCAATGGTCTCAAAGTTTGGCGTCTCCTATCTTCATTGTTTTCGTTTGAACAGTGCGATTCGATGTTCTTCGTTCGTTGGTTTTAGGTGCTGACATTGCCATCATTCATTGATGTGCAACCGGAGATCTCGCGCCGCCTGCTCGATCTAGATGAAAGTAGACTGTACATCTCGGGATGTCAATATCGTCAGCGTAGGCCAGTAGTTGGGTGATCTTGAAAAGGATGGTGCCCCTCGCATTACGAATCACTTTCTCGAGGGCCAAGTTAAAGAGGACGCATGATAGGGCACCCCTTGACTTAGACCGTTGTTGATGTTGAATGGTCTCGAAAGTGACCTTGCTGCTTTTATGTGGCTTCGCACATTGGTCAGGGTCAGCCTAGTCTTAGTCTTACCAATTTCGTCGGGATACCGAATTCTCTCATCCCCGTGTACAGTTTTACCCTGACTGTGCTGTCATAGGCGGTTTTAAAATCGGTGAAAAGATGGTGAAACTGATAGCCATATTCCTGCAGTTTTTCCATTGCTTGTCACAAAGAGAAAATCTGATCTGTTTACGCTTCCTATATTGGCCAGGGTGACGTTTAGGCAGAAGAGCACCTTGAGTAGGATTCTTCCCCTTTCATTTGTTTCCCGGCTTTCCCACTTCATTGCCCAAGCGTTGAATTCGCTAACAATAGTTTTTGGGGTTGCGATCTTTGGCGTCTCTCACTAGTCTATCTAGCACGTTGCAATACTCTGGTATTGTCATACTTGGAGTGGCATAACAGATGTAAATGTAGAAATCATCGATCTTAACCTTCACAAAGTGAGTTCACAATGCTTACTGCAAGGTTCAATTACCTTAAGCCCACACCGCAACCTTTCCACTTATGTCTATTTCCCAAATGTCTTGATGAAGGCTTTTGTATTGTTTGCAGACAATAGCAACATCAATTTCTGTGCTAGCAGGTCCTAGACGGCTTGGCATTGATTTAGATTCAACTGGATTACTCTCATTTACATAGGGTACTAAAAGCGTTCCTGTAGGCTGGACATCTAGTCTTCTTCTTTTTCTTCAGCCTTTGTCCCGTTCACAAGCGGGGTCGGCTCGTCGTGATCGGCTTCGCCATTTGGCTCTATCGAATGCCTGATCTGGGTGCAATCTCGAGGCTTTCAAATCCCCATCCAGCGTATCAAGCCACCGTTGCTTAGGTCTGCCTTTTAGTCGTTTACCATCGACTTCGATGTTCAGACCAATCTTGGCAAGTGAATTCTCGTTTGCACGAATTGCGTGACCATACCATCGAAGACGCCTCTTTCGCAACTTTTCCACGATCGGTGCAACCCCGTAACGATCGCGGATATCCTGATTTCGGATGTGATCTAAACGTGTGACGCCACTAGTCCAACGTAGCATCTTCGTCTCCATTACCGCAAGACACCGTTCATTGTCTTTTATGGTTGGCCAACACTCAGAACCATAGAGAGCGACTGGACGGACGACATTGCGGTAAATTTTAGATTTGAGACGTTCGTTGATACGTCGATCACAAAGGACACCAGTTGTGGAACGCCACTTCATCCAGGTTGCGTTAATGCATGAAGCAATTTCTTAACGCAGCTCTCCATTGGCTGATAGCGTTGACCCGAGGTATTTAAATCGCTCAGTTCTGGGCAGATCACTGCCGCTGACAGTGATTGTGCCTGTTTCATGGGGATCGGTCGTCAAAAATTCAGTTTTGTTTAAATTCAATCTGAGACCGTGTTGCATGAGGCGATCATTCCATTTTTGAACAAGTTGCTCGAGATCATTTTTGCTATCAGATGCTAGGAAAACATCATCTGCATAAAGCAGTGTGTAGGGCGCTGGACGTTGGATATCCCGTGTGACGGTGTCCATAACAAGGACAAAGAGGAGTGGTGAGAGGGCACTTCCTTGATGAACTCCAACAGAGACATGAAGCGGTTTTGATACACCCGCCATACTTCGAACTTTACTTTTCGGATCGTAGTAGAGCAATTGAACCCAGCGCACGAGTTCTTCTGGCACGAAGTGTTGTCGTAAAGTATACCAGATGAGTTCGTGTGGTACACGGTCAAACGCTTTCTCTAGATCCAGAAAGGCAATGTAAAGAGGGCGATGCTTCTCACGGTGTTTTTCCATGAGTAACCGCGCAGCGTGTATTGCGTCAGTAGTTCCGCAGTTTTTGACAAACCCGGCTTGATTCACGGTTATTTCAACGATTTCGCGAATACGGTTGTAAGTAAGTAACCGGATCGGACGGTAATTTGAACATTCTGCTGGGCTACCTTTCTTTTTCCATATTGGAACAGTGGTACTTTCTTGCCAGTCAGATGGTGTTCTTCCTTCCTGGGTTCCTTCCTTCCTTCCTAACCGGGTTAAAGAATTCACTGAGCCACAGTGTTGGGTCCCAGCGATGTCGTCAGGTCCTGTTGCTTTCCCCGATTTTATTTGTTTTATTGCCTCCTCGACTTCAGTTGCGCTGACTGGTAGAACTGCTCCAAATGTCGGCAATGATAGTGGAAGTGGAGGATGAGCAAATTCTTCAGTTGAAATTTGCTTGAAGTATTCTCGCCATCTATCCGTTGCGGCTCGACGGTTGGTAAGCAAAGTACCGTTCTTGTCATTAACACAACAGAAGTGTTCGATATCCTGTGTGCGTTCATCACGGCTTTTAGCAAGTCGATACAGATCTCTCTCGCCATCCCGAGTGTCCAGTTTATCGTAAAGATTTTTGAAATGGTTCGTTCGGGTGACAGCGACCGCTTTCTTTGCTTCCCGGTTGGCATTCTTGTAAATTTGCCAATTAGCAGGCGTTTTATCGTCGAGAAATTTGTGGTAGAGGCGTTTCTTTTCATGGACCTTCATTTCAACATCATCATTCCAAAGCCAAGTATCTCGGTTGATGTACCGCTTACCCGGCTTGGTGACCCCGAGGGTTGCAGAGGCCGCTTTGTGGATCGTGTCTTTCATTTGGTTCCATGATTCTTCCACATTCGTAATGGTTTGCAATCGTATGAGTGAGACCGTTTCTTCTTTCTCCTCACCAAATCGCCACCATTTAATGCGCGGCGGGCCAGTGCGTTCCTCACGCTGTTTTATCGGTGGCTTAATTCGCAGGACGACAATCAACGGCCGATGTTGAGGTGCGATGGTCTCATAGGGAACGACTTTGCAATCAGTGACAGTGGTAAAATGTTGGCGTCTTATGAGAATATAGTCGATTTGTGTTTTATTGTTCCCACTATAAAATGTAGGAAGGTGAGACAATCGTTTGATGAACCATGTATTCATAAGTACAAGGTCATGGGTGTCCGCAAAATCGATTATACGCTCGCCACCTTCATTGCGCGCTCCGAACCCCTTTCCCCCATGGCACCTGTTACCGTCTGCCTTTTCACCCACATGACCATTAAGGTCGCCGGCAATGATTATGTAATCGTCAGCAGGCACGTGACAAGTCTTTTCATCCAGAAGTTGCCAGAAGGCATCTTTCTCCGCATCAGGTCGACCTGTTTGTGGTGCATACGCGGTGAAGAAGTGAATAGTGCGATCAGCTGATATAATGGTGAGCTTCATCAGCCGATCATCAAATCGTTCGACTTCTTTAATGGCATCACGGAAACCCTCTGAGATGGCCATGCCAACACCATATTGAGTGTGTGGGTTACCAAAATAGAGAAGTTTGTAGCCATTTTTACCGCGTTCGCGTTCAATGTCGCAGCTTTTGGCACCAGACCATCGGGTTTCTTGCAGAGCGCAGATGTCAATGCACCTTTTCCGAAGGGCTCTTGCGAGTTCCTCCGTCTTTCCAGTTAGGGTACCAACATTTAGCGTGCAGACACGTATTTGTTTTGTTCGTTGTGTGCGGACTAACTTGCTTACGTCCTGACGCCGTCCATGCGTCAAGAACCCTTGTCCATTTCTCGACAGGACCGGGGCCCGTCCTGTCGCGTCGACTGAGGTGGACGCCCTAGCATTTCTCCGAGGCTTGTGACTCAATCCGATCATCATGTTTGTAACGACATTCTATGCATTTTCTTGGTCGACCTGTCGCGGGGCCTGTCACCAAGAGAGATCAGGTAGGATTTAGCATAGTAGAATAACTCCAACTATACTCTATTTATCTCTTTCCCTGATCTCAGCATTTTATTTTTGTTTTACTGAGGATAGTACAGAGTACGTTGCCTCAAAGCCTCCTCCTTTACCTGGGCTTGGGACCAGCATACTATGTTAATAGCTGAACACCTGGTGCTACCCGTTATGTAATAACAATCGCAATCTTTCATTTTCCTGCATAGAAGAGAGTGTGGGTTTTTATTGCAGTCTTCCACCAAATGATTTTCCCTTCTACATCTTCGACATATTTTGGATCTATCGGTGGTGCCAATGCAACCCTTGGCCATATGTCCGAATCCGGGACATTTAAAACACTTATTTAGTGGAATTTGCTCGCGTAGTCTGCACACAACCCAACCGATGCGGATTTTACCCGCAGACAGCGCGTTTGTATGTGAAATGATAAACATGGTTAGGGTCCCTCTCTACGTCCCACCGTACGCTCTCCTTAAGCTCTTGATGTCCGTTTCCTGCACGGCCTCCAATTTCAATTGGTGTTTGAGCCCTGCACAAATTTTCTCTTTGGTAGTGATCTCTTCAAGATCTACACTCTATCGTAACCATTGGCCGACTTATGGGGATGGTCGCTGAGTGGAGCCTCGATGTTCCTTTGTAGATCATCGTGATCGTTCTTTCCCTTCGATAGCTCGAAAGCAATCCTCCTCCTTCAGCGTAAGATCTGCCTTAACCCTGCGTTTCTTGGCGGTCTCGTTTCGAAATCATTCTCCCTGCTTTACCCCGCTCTTTCCTTTATTTAACCAGAGTCCAACTTGCGTTTGGATCGCTTTGATGTTGGCTCCTTTTACCCGAGCATTAACCGATATTTTAGCGGAGAATCCTTTTAGCATTCTTAAATTCATCTCTCTACCTAGATAAAAAATTTAGAACCCGAATGTGTGTTTAACATGCGTTGACCCTCTAGAATGTTTGGTGAAAATTGTAAGTATCCCCTTGAATGCATGTCCCCAATCTGAAGTGCCCTACCGTAAAGCTGAAATTGGTTCAACTTATAAAACATTTTACCGCGCGATGGTTGAAGAGGTAGAGTGTCAGCCTCTCAAGCTCGCTGCTCTGACTTCGTATACCAGTCGTCATGAGCGTCTATGGTTGTCTTGTGTTTGTCTCGCTGTTGTGAGCTTATCACTTGCATAGCGTTAAGTGTGATGATAGTGAAACTGAAGCACAGTCTGACTGTGTGGATGCTCTATACTCCACTAAGGAGTGAACAGGAAACACTAATAAAAAGTTGAATTTTCATTTTCCAGATTAATGACTACCAAATCTCTCCAGCTACTACTATTGGCGATCATTTTGCCAGCATCATGTTTAGAGCAAATATCACATTTTCAACGCAAGGTCATCCAAGTAAGAAACGTTCGATAATCGTCAAAACATTGCCAGTGGTTGAAGGTTTTAAAAAGGATGTGTTGAGTAAAACCGAAGTAGATCTATTTGGTACCGAAATTTTTATGTATTCAAAAGTTTTGGGTCCATGTGCAAACATTTTGAAAAGTGCAGGCTACAATGACTTGCTGGCTGCAAAGTGAGTATCCTAAACATATACAGGTTTACCGCGATACTCAATAGTTCAGCCCTCCAGAATGATTTACCAGTCAACAGAACCACATAAGGTTATAGTGTTTGAAGATTTAAAAGAGCTCGGATACTTCATGTTTCCAAGGATAATTCCGAATGAAAGTGATGCTGCGCTAGTTTTCTCCAAACTGGGCCAATATCATGCAGCTACATTCATACTAGCCGCACAGGTAAATATTTTTCAAATTGGTATATAGGAGCTTGTTAGAAGGATATGTCCAACTTTCAGGGTCACAAAGGACTCAATCGAAAAGGAGGCATTTTCAATATAGGTGACATGGACAACATGAATTTCTTTCGGGACGGAATTAGTTACTTTAAAGAACTAGTGGAATCATTGCCCGGTCTTGAGGAAGCTTCGGAAAAACTACAAAAAATCTCTTTTCATAAAATCGCGAAAAAATGCAAGCAGACTGTCAATGCACCTGGCTCTTTCGATGTCCTCAATCATGGTGACTACCACATCAAAAACATGATGTTCAAAGACAAAAATGGAATGGATGTTTCCGAAGTTATTCTGGTAAAATTAAATCGAACAATAACTGGACGAATTTCAAGATTGACTAAAATTTAGGTTGATTTCCAATTATGCCACTGGGGTTCACCCGCCTTTGATCTTGCCTATATATCAGCCGTTTTACCATCAGCGATACGCGCACGAAGTTATAGACATTATTTCGACACATTCATTGATGTCCTGGAGAAATCTGATTACAAGGGATCATTACCTGCGTTCGACCAACTACAAAACGATTTGAAATCTCATCGACCTTTGGGTAAGTCTAATCATTCTGATGGCGGTACTATGACCGGCGGTGAGTTCACCGACAACCCGTCAATATTAGGGGAGACCGGCGATAGTTGGCACTCAGCTTCTCAATTTTACCACGACGGCTCGGCAGAAGGAAACTTTAGCCACAAAGAAGAAAGGACTATAAGCTTGTCTGTCAGAACCCTTTCATCCACCTGTACCCGGAAAAACGGAAGAAAGGGAAGCTAGTAAAGAGCTCGCAACTGGTCTAACGCCGGTATGTGCAGACCGGACACCGTGAACCTAGGAAAACGGATTGGACAAAGTGTAATGAACTTCTTGGTGACAAAGTTTAGCCCCCTAGGCGACTAAGAACTCTTTTGGTGATAGAAGATCAATTGAAAACTCTGAATGGCACACTATTAGAGCGCTTTGAAGAGGCTTCACATATTTCCCGAGACCATCGTAGACCATCGAGAACTGCAGAGACTTAGGAAATCAACCAGACGTCTTCTAAATCGTGCTTGCAAAAACAATAAAGATGAAGACCGGCTAAAGTTCCAGAACTCCCAGCGTGAATCTAAGAGGCTCGAAAAAAGTTCGAAACGAGACTCTTTTAGAGCATACTGTAAGGAACTGGAAGGTGAAAAGGAGACTTTCAGGCTGTGCAGTGCCCTTAATAAGCATGAGTCGGCAAAGTTGGACTCTATTAGAAAACTGGATGATACTTGCGCAAACTCCAGGGTTGAGTTTATACTGACTCTCTTGGGAATACACCACCCAGGATAACAGGTCTCAGAAGTGGGAAGAAGTGAATTGGCAGTTTCTGCAAACCCCTGAACACGAACGGTGTTGCAAGCGGAATTGGGACACTGCGAGAGCGGTGGTTACCAATGAAAAGGCGAGAGTTGCTATACTATAACTTGAACACTTCAAAGCACCTGGTATGGATGGCATCTACCCAGCGATGCTGAAGGAAGATATGGAGAACTTAGAGCAACTTCTGAGAAATATTTTTCAGAGATGTCTTGCTCTGGGCTACATGCCTTTCTCTTGCCAGAAGGGGTAAGTAGTCTTCATACCAAAGCCTGCGAAACATGACTATTCAAATCCAAAGAACTTCAGGCAAATCCTGAATCAGTCTATCATCATTTTCGCTGAAATGTCTAGAGAGACTGGTTGGGCGTCACGTTCAGCGAGAAAGCGCTAAGGTCACACCCACTAAACGAAAACCAACATGCTTACCAATGTGGAAAGTCCTGTGAATCTGCGCTTCATTCTTTGGTTTCAAAGATAGAGGATGTAGCTCTGAAGGGGGAGTACTCAATGGGGGTGTTCGTGGATATTGAAGGGGTTTTTGACTGTGCGCTCCAAAAGCTCTGTGATGACGCCAGAAAGCATTGTGTTGACGAAACTCTAATAAAGTAGATCTAGGCTATGGTAATGCAGAGATTGCGGTATGGGTGTTGATCGCTACCTAACAACGGAAGCGACAAAAGGCTGCCCTCAAGGAGGTGTGCTATCGCCACTTCCGTGGAGTATTCTGATCAACTCACTAGTATGCGAACTGCAAAATCTACCAATACACGTTCAAGCTTATTCGGATGACGTGGCTGTGCTGGATGTTGATCAAGATCTCGGGATGATGTGTAGAAATACACACGAGCCGTTGGCACGATTGACAGTTGGTGTTTCAGGCATCGACATTCTGTAAAGCCAAATAAAACCACAATGGTATTATTTACAAAAATAAGGGAACTGAATAGTGTTTGCCTTCCAGAAATTCAGGACACAACCCTTCAACTCTCCGAAGAAGTGAAATATCTGGGAGTTATTCTATACAAGAAGCTTCTTTGGAACAAACATGTAGAGATAAAGATGAAACGAGCTCTCACAGCCTTTTGTCCTTTGTCTCGACATAGGGACTTACGCCTCAGGTAGTAAAGTGGATATATGTTGCTATCATTAGGCATCCGTAGTGTGGTTGGTTAAGGCGAAACAAAAGAATTGTCGCTGTAAACTAGCCACACTGCAAAGAACTGTGTATCTGGATATCAAGTTTTGAATCGGAACACAGCCGCCCCACTTTCTGACATCGTTCCAGTCGCCAACGAAGTTCCGCTTCCCGCTACCGCCATATATCCTGGCACTTCAACCATCCATACCAGTGGCCCCAAGTTAAAGGTGGCGTCCCCACCTAAACAGCTCTTCATCTCCAGGCTAGCGTTCACAACGTCTACGGACGATGTTCTGGAGTATATAAGGAGCAAAGTTGGTTTACTTTCTCCTCTGTCCTGCATTAAACTCACAAAAGATGACAACACGACCGGGTCATTGCATCTTTCAAGGTTACTTACCCACACGAAGTTGATGTCCTCGGCAACCCTTCTTTCTGGCCTGAAGGTGTATTCATAAAGCCGTATAAGCCCCCCAATTCGCGGGTAAATTTCAGGGCAACCCGCCTGCCTCGCCGAGCTATATAACTGGATCCATGTTCACTGTCCGTATGTTTTATCAGAACGTCAGGGGTTTAAGAACCAAGCTGGGGGCCTTCAATTTATCCGCGCTGGCTCAGCAACACCATGCCATCTGTATCTCCGAAACCTGGCTAGACGATGCCATATTATACTCCGAGCTCCCCGAAGGGTACTCCACTTTCCGTTGTGACAGGGACCGGGATGCTTCTCGTAAGTCCACTGGCGGTGGAGTCCTAATTGCTATAAAAGATTCACTCCCCGCTGAACTCGTCTTCTCCTCCTCGGGCTTTCCTTTTGATTGTGTTGCTCTTCGTGTCTCCCCGCCCAACTTCCTCCCGTTCATTGTTTCTTGTGTTTATGTCCCCTGTGCTAGCCCTTCTCACCTGTATGAAGAATTGTTTGACAGTTTGTCTGAACTCCTTACCGTCAGATTCCCTTCCCTCCCTTTCTTCCTTTGTGGAGATTTCAACCTCCCCATGCTCAACTGGCCTAATCATCCTAGTCTTCCAATTCCTTCCAACAACCTCTCCTATTCTTCCCTCCCACTTTCTTCCTTTATGTATACTTGCTCTGCCCTGAATTTCAACACCACCAAAAACTCCTTGGGCCGCACTCTCGATCTTTTCCTTTCCAACCTCCCCGAGCGCCACCTCTCTTTATTTCCTGGCACATCCCCGTATGTAAAAACCGACGCCCACCATCCCGCGGTTGAATTTGAAGCGGAGCTCCCTCGTTCAAAACCCAAAACCAAGCGTAAACCCACTAAGTTCAACTTCCGCAAAGCCAATTTTGACGGTCTGAACTCAGCTTTAGCGTCTTTCAACTGGGTTCATATATTAAGTAATTCATCGTGTGATCAAGCTCTTAACACCTTCTACAATATCCTCACTGATCTCCTCTCCTGTTATGTCCCTTCTTCCCCTCCCTGCCTACGTTCTTTCCCAACTTGGTTCACAACGGAACTTCATATTAACATGCGCTTGAAACATACACTGAGGAAGAAGTTTCAGGCTTCTAAAAATGACGCCGACCTTGCTCACTTTAAAGCTATACGATCTACTGTGAAGTCAATGGTCAGAAAGGCGCGTAAAAGGTACCTATTGAGCGTCGAAGCCGCCCTTGCCCGCGGTAACTTAAAACTCTTTTGGTCTCACGCTCGCAACTCTCGTAACCCAACTCATTCTGTCCCTTCTTCTATCAGCTTCGCTGACTCCACTGCCAACTCCCCACAACAATCCTGCGACCTTCTCTGCACCTACTTCTCATCAGTGTTTTCTCCCTCGAGCCATTCACTCTCTACACCTTTCATAACCACAGACTCCTCCGAATCACTAGCCATTCCTCTCCTTACGCCTTCCTTGGTTGAGTTCCTGATTGGAAACCTTGACCCCAATGTCGGACCTGGCCCCGATGGGCTTCCTAATCTCTTCCTCCTTAACTGTAGAAAACACATTTCCCTCCCCCTGTGTATAATCTACAACAAAAGTCTAGACGAATGCTACTTTCCCCGTCTCTGGGAAGAGGCCCTTATCATTCCTATCCTCAAGAGCGGAGACCCTTCCCTTGCTGTGAACTACCGCCCCATTTCACTTCTCTCCTCTTGCTCCAAAATCCTAGAAAGATACGTCAACGACTGGTTGACCGCGCACTTCGGTCACCTCATTGTCAAAGAGCAGCATGGTTTCGTGAAACATAGATCAACGGCTTCAAATCTTCTGGTCTTTACCAACTTTGTTGCTAAACGCTTGAATTTACGACAGGAGGTACATGCTGTTTACACTGATTTCTCCAAAGCCTTTGACACCGTTGACCATAACATTCTCCTCTCTAAACTTTCTTCGCTAGAGTTCCCTCCCTCAGTCATCTCCTGGCTTTCCTCCTATCTCTCATACCGTTCCTGCAAAGTTTCTTTTCATGGTCACTCATCTCGTTCCTTCTCTCCTTCCTCTGGTGTTCCCCAAGGCTCTATACTTCGCCCCCTACTCTTCCTGTTTTTTATCAATGACCTCGCCTCCATCCTCACCTGTCCGTATTTGCTTTACGCAGACGACCTTAAATTGTTTGCCTCTGTTTCGTCTCTATCGGACTGTGCTCTCTTACAATCCAACCTTGATAATTTAGCCCGTTGGTGTTCGGTCAACAAGCTAACACTGAATATCAACAAATGCCACTGGATGCGCTATTCCCTGAAACCCTCCCCATCATCCTTTTCCTATTCTCTCAGTGGTCAACCCCTTTCACTATTGACCTCCTTCAAAGACCTGGGTGTAACATTCGACGATAAACTTCGTTTCAATTCCCACTTCGTTGACATCATCAATAGAGCTTCCAAAATGTCTGGTTTTATCCTACGTTCCTCCTCCGACTTTACCTCAATCCAGCCCTCCTTAACACTCTTCAATTCCCTTGTCGAAAACATCCTTGAATACTGCTCTGTAGTCTGGTCCCCCTACCGCATCCGTGACGGCCGCGCTCTTGAAGCTGTACAACGCAAATTCACCCGGACCCTCTTTTACAAAAAGAACCTTCCACGGGTTGATTATCCGTCACGACTCCGCACCCTCAATCTCCCCTCCCTACAGCAACGCCGTATTTTCCTTGATATGTGTACTCTTTTCAAACTCTGCAATGGTCTGATGGACTGCTCCGCCAACTCGGATATTACTCTCCGTATCGCCTCGTCTCATGACACACGTAATGCGGACATTTTTGATGTGCCCTTCGCCGAGCTCGAGATTTACTTTCACTCTCCGATCCCGAGGTTTTGCCGGTCCTACAATGCCCTACAGCTTGGTTCATTTGACTCTATGTCCCTCTCTAGCTTTAAGCGCAAAATATGCCATTTGCTTGCTCCTCCCTCTGAGGACAATATGTAATAAGAAATTTGCTTTCTGTGTATTGTCCTCATTAAATAAATAAATAAATAAATAAATCATGAGCACCACATCCGGCGCAACTCTGAATGCATTACATAATTTGCAACCCTTGTTGTTTATGCAGAGCACTACAATGAGAACAGCTTATAGTATTAATTCGATTAGACCTATGGGAAAACAATGGACGTTGGGGGCACAGAACACTGGAAGAGTCATTGGGAGAACTTATATTGGATATACTGACGTCTTCTACACCAATGGCACAAAAAAAGAAAATGGTTCTGGAGCAGGAGTCTACCTCTCGAATAAAAACGAAAAGTGGACTTTTCTTTTGGGACAATACACAACGGTCTTTCAGGCTGAAGTATATACGATCTTATGGGTGGCAACCTCTATGATTGACGAGTGGTTGAAAGGCAGGCACATCGCAATCTTTAGCGATAGCAAGCTGCCTTGAGGGCGCTGAGTAGTACTTTGATCACTTCAAGAATGTAGAAATCCACTGGACCCTGTTTCTAGATTCAATACGGTGAAACTAATCCGGATACCCGGTTATCATGGTGTATAAAATCTCGAATGCCTTAGCAAAAGAAGCTTCAACTTCCCCCATGCCCGGACCGGAACCACCAATTGAAAAATCTGAAATTTTCCTGGCACCTAGGCCCCACAACCTATATACCATTTTGAAGCTCAGACCCTCTACCAATAGTAGTGATCACAAATTAAGCTCCTTTTTGCGAAATTCTCAATATTAACGGAGATATAAGCGTTTAAAGTTTTTTCCCAGATTCCTCGAAAAACCTGAAATTTTCCTGGCACCTAGGCCCCACAACCTATATACCATTTTGAAGTTCAGACCCTCTACCAATAGTAGTGATCACAAATTAAGCTCCTTTTTGCGAAATTCTCAATATTAACGGAGATATAAGCGTTTAAAGTTTTTTCCCAGATTCCTCGAAAAACCTGAAATTTTCCTGGCACCTAGGCCCCACAACCTATATACCATTTTGAAGCTCAGACCCTCTACCAATAGTAGTGATCACAAATTAAGCCCCTTTTTGCGAAATTCTCAATATTAACGGAGATATAAGCGTTTAAAGTTTTTTCCCAGATTCCTCGAAAAACCTGAAATTTTCCTGGCACCTAGGCCCCACAACCTATATACCATTTTGAAGCTCAGACCCTCTACCAATAGTAGTGATCACAAATTAAGCTCCTTTTTGCGAAATTCTCAATATTAACGGAGATATAAGCGTTTAAAGTTTTTCCCAAGATTCCTCGAAAAACCTGAAATTTTCCTGGCACCTAGGCCCCACAACCTATATACCATTTTGAAGCTCAGACCCTCTACCAATAGTAGTGATCACAAATTAAGCTCCTTTTTGCGAAATTCTCAATATTAACGGAGATATAAGCGTTTAAAGTTTTTCCCCAGATTCCTCGAAAAACCTGAAATTTTCCTGCACCTAGGCCCCACAACCTATATACCATTTTGAAGCTCAGACCCTCTACCAATAGTAGTGATCACAAATTAAGCTCCTTTTTGCGAAGTTCTCAATATTAACGGAGATATAAGCGTTTAAAGTTTTTTCCCAGATTCCTCGAAAAACCTGAAATTTTCCTGGCACCTAGGCCCCACAACCTATATACCATTTTGAAGCTCAGACCCTCTACCAATAGTAGTGATCACAAATTAAGCTCCTTTTTGCGAAATTCTCAATATTAACGGAGATATAAGCGTTTAAAGTTTTTTCCCAGATTCCTCGAAAAACCTGAAATTGTCCTGGCACCTAGGCCCCACAACCTATATACCATTTTGAAGCTCAGACCCTCTACCAATAGTAGTGATCACAAATTAAGCTCCTTTTTGCGAAATTCTCAATATTAACGGAGATATAAGCGTTTAAAGTTTTTTCCCAGATTCCTCGAAAAACCTGAAATTTTCCTGGCACCTAGGCCCCACAACCTATATACCATTTTGAAGCTCAGACCCTCTACCAATAGTAGTGATCACAAATTAAGCTCCTTTTTGCGAAATTCTCAATATTAACGGAGATATAAGCGTTTAAAGTTTTTTCCCAGATTCCTCGAAAAACCTGAAATTTTCCTGCACCTAGGCCCCACAACCTATATACCATTTTGAAGCTCAGACCCTCTACCAATAGTAGTGATCACAAATTAAGCTCCTTTTTGCGAAGTTCTCAATATTAACGGAGATATAAGCGTTTAAAGTTTTTTCCCAGATTCCTCGAAAAACCTGAAATTTTCCTGGCACCTAGGCCCCACAAACTATATACCATTTTGAAGCTCAGACCCTCTACCAATAGTAGTGATCACAAATTAAGCTCCTTTTTGCGAAATTCTCAATATTAACGGAGATATAAGCGTTTAAAGTTTTTTCCCAGATTCCTCGAAAAACCTGAAATTTTCCTGGCACCTAGGCCCCACAACCTATATACCATTTTGAAGCTCAGACCCTCTACCAATAGTAGTGATCACAAATTAAGCTCCTTTTTGCGAAATTCTCAATATTAACGGAGATATAAGCGTTTAAAGTTTTTTCCCAGATTCCTCGAAAAACCTGAAATTTTCCTGGCACCTAGGCCCCACAACCTATATACCATTTTGAAGCTCAGACCCTCTACCAATAGTAGTGATCACAAATTAAGCCCCTTTTTGCGAAATTCTCAATATTAACGGAGATATAAGCGTTTAAAGTTTTTTCCCAGATTCCTCGAAAAACCTGAAATTTTCCTGGCACCTAGGCCCCACAACCTATATACCATTTTGAAGCTCAGACCCTCTACCAATAGTAGTGATCACAAATTAAGCTCCTTTTTGCGAAATTCTCAATATTAACGGAGATATAAGCGTTTAAAGTTTTTCCCAAGATTCCTCGAAAAACCTGAAATTTTCCTGGCACCTAGGCCCCACAACCTATATACCATTTTGAAGCTCAGACCCTCTACCAATAGTAGTGATCACAAATTAAGCTCCTTTTTGCGAAATTCTCAATATTAACGGAGATATAAGCGTTTAAAGTTTTTCCCCAGATTCCTCGAAAAACCTGAAATTTTCCTGCACCTAGGCCCCACAACCTATATACCATTTTGAAGCTCAGACCCTCTACCAATAGTAGTGATCACAAATTAAGCTCCTTTTTGCGAAGTTCTCAATATTAACGGAGATATAAGCGTTTAAAGTTTTTTCCCAGATTCCTCGAAAAACCTGAAATTTTCCTGGCACCTAGGCCCCACAACCTATATACCATTTTGAAGCTCAGACCCTCTACCAATAGTAGTGATCACAAATTAAGCTCCTTTTTGCGAAATTCTCAATATTAACGGAGATATAAGCGTTTAAAGTTTTTTCCCAGATTCCTCGAAAAACCTGAAATTGTCCTGGCACCTAGGCCCCACAACCTATATACCATTTTGAAGCTCAGACCCTCTACCAATAGTAGTGATCACAAATTAAGCTCCTTTTTGCGAAATTCTCAATATTAACGGAGATATAAGCGTTTAAAGTTTTTTCCCAGATTCCTCGAAAAACCTGAAATTTTCCTGGCACCTAGGCCCCACAACCTATATACCATTTTGAAGCTCAGACCCTCTACCAATAGTAGTGATCACAAATTAAGCTCCTTTTTGCGAAATTCTCAATATTAACGGAGATATAAGCGTTTAAAGTTTTTTCCCAGATTCCTCGAAAAACCTGAAATTTTCCTGCACCTAGGCCCCACAACCTATATACCATTTTGAAGCTCAGACCCTCTACCAATAGTAGTGATCACAAATTAAGCTCCTTTTTGCGAAGTTCTCAATATTAACGGAGATATAAGCGTTTAAAGTTTTTTCCCAGATTCCTCGAAAAACCTGAAATTTTCCTGGCACCTAGGCCCCACAACCTATATACCATTTTGAAGCTCAGACCCTCTACCAATAGTAGTGATCACAAATTAAGCTCCTTTTTGCGAAATTCTCAATATTAACGGAGATATAAGCGTTTAAAGTTTTTTCCCAGATTCCTCGAAAAACCTGAAATTTTCCTGGCACCTAGGCCCCACAACCTATATACCATTTTGAAGCTCAGACCCTCTACCAATAGTAGTGATCACAAATTAAGCTCCTTTTTGCGAAATTCTCAATATTAACGGAGATATAAGCGTTTAAAGTTTTTTCCCAGATTCCTCGAAAAACCTGAAATTTTCCTGGCACCTAGGCCCCACAACCTATATACCATTTTGAAGCTCAGACCCTCTACCAATAGTAGTGATCACAAATTAAGCCCCTTTTTGCGAAATTCTCAATATTAACGGAGATATAAGCGTTTAAAGTTTTTTCCCAGATTCCTCGAAAAACCTGAAATTTTCCTGGCACCTAGGCCCCACAACCTATATACCATTTTGAAGCTCAGACCCTCTACCAATAGTAGTGATCACAAATTAAGCTCCTTTTTGCGAAATTCTCAATATTAACGGAGATATAAGCGTTTAAAGTTTTTCCCAAGATTCCTCGAAAAACCTGAAATTTTCCTGGCACCTAGGCCCCACAACCTATATACCATTTTGAAGCTCAGACCCTCTACCAATAGTAGTGATCACAAATTAAGCTCCTTTTTGCGAAATTCTCAATATTAACGGAGATATAAGCGTTTAAAGTTTTTCCCCAGATTCCTCGAAAAACCTGAAATTTTCCTGCACCTAGGCCCCACAACCTATATACCATTTTGAAGCTCAGACCCTCTACCAATAGTAGTGATCACAAATTAAGCTCCTTTTTGCGAAGTTCTCAATATTAACGGAGATATAAGCGTTTAAAGTTTTTTCCCAGATTCCTCGAAAAACCTGAAATTTTCCTGGCACCTAGGCCCCACAACCTATATACCATTTTGAAGCTCAGACCCTCTACCAATAGTAGTGATCACAAATTAAGCTCCTTTTTGCGAAATTCTCAATATTAACGGAGATATAAGCGTTTAAAGTTTTTTCCCAGATTCCTCGAAAAACCTGAAATTGTCCTGGCACCTAGGCCCCACAACCTATATACCATTTTGAAGCTCAGACCCTCTACCAATAGTAGTGATCACAAATTAAGCTCCTTTTTGCGAAATTCTCAATATTAACGGAGATATAAGCGTTTAAAGTTTTTTCCCAGATTCCTCGAAAAACCTGAAATTTTCCTGGCACCTAGGCCCCACAACCTATATACCATTTTGAAGCTCAGACCCTCTACCAATAGTAGTGATCACAAATTAAGCTCCTTTTTGCGAAATTCTCAATATTAACGGAGATATAAGCGTTTAAAGTTTTTTCCCAGATTCCTCGAAAAACCTGAAATTTTCCTGCACCTAGGCCCCACAACCTATATACCATTTTGAAGCTCAGACCCTCTACCAATAGTAGTGATCACAAATTAAGCTCCTTTTTGCGAAGTTCTCAATATTAACGGAGATATAAGCGTTTAAAGTTTTTTCCCAGATTCCTCGAAAAACCTGAAATTTTCCTGGCACCTAGGCCCCACAACCTATATACCATTTTGAAGCTCAGACCCTCTACCAATAGTAGTGATCACAAATTAAGCTCCTTTTTGCGAAGTTCTCAATATTAACGGAGATATAAGCGTTTAAAGTTTTTCCCCAGATTCCTCGAAAAACCTGAAATTTTCCTGCACCTAGGCCCCACAACCTATATACCATTTTGAAGCTCAGACCCTCTACCAATAGTAGTGATCACAAATTAAGCTCCTTTTTGCGAAGTTCTCAATATTAACGGAGATATAAGCGTTTAAAGTTTTTTCCCAGATTCCTCGAAAAACCTGAAATTTTCCTGGCACCTAGGCCCCACAACCTATATACCATTTTGAAGCTCAGACCCTCTACCAATAGTAGTGATCACAAATTAAGCTCCTTTTTGCGAAATTCTCAATATTAACGGAGATATAAGCGTTTAAAGTTTTTCCCCAGATTCCTCGAAAAACCTGAAATTTTCCTGCACCTAGGCCCCACAACCTATATACCATTTTGAAGCTCAGACCCTCTACCAATAGTAGTGATCACAAATTAAGCTCCTTTTTGCGAAGTTCTCAATATTAACGGAGATATAAGCGTTTAAAGTTTTTTCCCAGATTCCTCGAAAAACCTGAAATTTTCCTGGCACCTAGGCCCCACAACCTATATACCATTTTGAAGCTCAGACCCTCTACCAATAGTAGTGATCACAAATTAAGCTCCTTTTTGCGAAATTCTCAATATTAACGGAGATATAAGCGTTTAAAGTTTTTTCCCAGATTCCTCGAAAAACCTGAAATTGTCCTGGCACCTAGGCCCCACAACCTATATACCATTTTGAAGCTCAGACCCTCTACCAATAGTAGTGATCACAAATTAAGCTCCTTTTTGCGAAATTCTCAATATTAACGGAGATATAAGCGTTTAAAGTTTTTTCCCAGATTCCTCGAAAAACCTGAAATTTTCCTGGCACCTAGGCCCCACAACCTATATACCATTTTGAAGCTCAGACCCTCTACCAATAGTAGTGATCACAAATTAAGCTCCTTTTTGCGAAATTCTCAATATTAACGGAGATATAAGCGTTTAAAGTTTTTCCCAAGATTCCTCGAAAAACCTGAAATTTTCCTGGCACCTAGGCCCCACAACCTATATACCATTTTGAAGCTCAGACCCTCTACCAATAGTAGTGATCACAAATTAAGCTCCTTTTTGCGAAGTTCTCAATATTAACGGAGATATAAGCGTTTAAAGTTTTTTCCCAGATTCCTCGAAAAACCTGAAATTTTCCTGGCACCTAGGCCCCACAACCTATATACCATTTTGAAGCTCAGACCCTCTACCAATAGTAGTGATCACAAATTAAGCTCCTTTTTGCGAAATTCTCAATATTAACGGAGATATAAGCGTTTAAAGTTTTTTCCCAGATTCCTCGAAAAACCTGAAATTGTCCTGGCACCTAGGCCCCACAACCTATATACCATTTTGAAGCTCAGACCCTCTACCAATGGTAGTGATCACAAATTAAGCTCCTTTTTGCGAAATTCTCAATATTAACGGAGATATAAGCGTTTAAAGTTTTTTCCCAGATTCCTCGAAAAACCTGAAATTTTCCTGGCACCTAGGCCCCAGAACCTATATACCATTTTGAAGCTCAGACCCTCTACCAATAGTAGTGATCACAAATTAAGCTCATTTTTGCGAAATTCTCAATATTAACGGAGATATAAGCGTTTAAAGTTTTTCCCCAGATTCCTCGAAAAACCTGAAATTTTCCTGGCACCTAGGCCCCACAACCTATATACCATTTTGAAGCTCAGACCCTCTACCAATAGTAGTGATCACAAATTAAGCTCCTTTTTGCGAAATTCTCAATATTAACGGAGATATAAGCGTTTAAAGTTTTTTCCCAGATTCCTCGAAAAACCTGAAATTTTCCTGGCACCTAGGCCCCAGAACCTATATACCATTTTGAAGCTCAGACCCTCTACCAATAGTAGTGATCACAAATTAAGCTCATTTTTGCGAAATTCTCAATATTAACGGAGATATAAGCGTTTAAAGTTTTTCCCCAGATTCCTCGAAAAACCTGAAATTTTCCTGGCACCTAGGCCCCACAACCTATATACCATTTTGAAGCTCAGACCCTCTACCAATAGTAGTGATCACAAATTAAGCTCCTTTTTGCGAAATTCTCAATATTAACGGAGATATAAGCGTTTAAAGTTTTTCCCCAGATTCCTCGAAAAACCTGAAATTTTCCTGGCACCTAGGCCCCACAACCTATATACCATTTTGAAGCTCAGACCCTCTACCAATAGTAGTGATCACAAATTAAGCTCCTTTTTGCGAAGTTCTCAATATTAACGGAGATATAAGCGTTTAAAGTTTTTTCCCAGATTCCTCGAAAAACCTGAAATTTTCCTGGCACCTAGGCCCCACAACCTATATACCATTTTGAAGCTCAGACCCTCTACCAATAGTAGTGATCACAAATTAAGCTCCTTTTTGCGAAATTCTCAATATTAACGGAGATATAAGCGTTTAAAGTTTTTTCCCAGATTCCTCGAAAAACCTGAAATTTTCCTGGCACCTAGGCCCCACAACCTATATACCATTTTGAAGCTCAGACCCTCTACCAATAGTAGTGATCACAAATTAAGCTCCTTTTTGCGAAATTCTCAATATTAACGGAGATATAAGCGTTTAAAGTTTTTCCCCAGATTCCTCGAAAAACCTGAAATTTTCCTGGCACCTAGGCCCCACAACCCATATACCATTTTGAAGCTCAGACCCTCTACCAATAGTAGTGATCACAAATTAAGCTCCTTTTTGCGAAATTCTCAATATTAACGGAGATATAAGCGTTTAAAGTTTTTTCCCAGATTCCTCGAAAAACCTGAAATTTTCCTGGCACCTAGGCCCCACAACCTATATACCATTTTGAAGCTCAGACCCTCTACCAATAGTAGTGATCACAAATTAAGCTCCTTTTTGCGAAATTCTCTATATTAACGGAGATATAAGCGTTTAAAGTTTTTTCCCAAATTCCTCGAAAAACCTGAAATTTTCCTGGCACCTAGGCCCCACAACCTATATACCATTTTGAAGCTCAGACCCTCTACCAATAGTAGTGATCACAAATTAAGCTCCTTTTTGCGAAATTCTCAATATTAACGGAGATATAAGCGTTTAAAGTTTTTTCCCAGATTCCTCGAAAAACCTGAAATTTTCCTGGCACCTAGGCCCCACAACCTATATACCATTTTGAAGCTCAGACCCTCTACCAATAGTAGTGATCACAAATTAAGCTCCTTTTTGCGAAATTCTCAATATTAACGGAGATATAAGCGTTTAAAGTTTTTCCCCAGATTCCTCGAAAAATCTGAAATTTTCCTGGCACCTAGACCCCACAACCTATATACCATTTTGAAGCTCAGACCCTCTACCAATAGTAGTGATCACAAATTAAGCTCCTTTTTGCGAAATTCTCAATATTAACGGAGATATAAGCGTTTAAAGTTTTTTCCCAGATTCCTCGAAAAATCTGAAATTTTCTTGGCACCTAGACCCCACAACCTATATACCATTTTGAAGCTCAGACCCTCTACCAATAGTAGTGATCACAAATTAAGCTCCTTTTTGCGAAATTCTCAATATTAACGGAGATATAAGCGTTTAAAGTTTTTTCCCAGATTCCTCGAAAAACCTGAAATTTTCCTGGCACCTAGGCCCCACAACCTATATACCATTTTGAAGCTCAGACCCTCTACCAATAGTAGTGATCACAAATTAAGCTCCTTTTTGCGAAATTCTCAATATTAACGGAGATATAAGCGTTTAAAGTTTTTTCCCAGATTCCTCGAAAAACCTGAAATTTTCCTGCCACCTAGGCCCCACAACCTATATACCATTTTGAAGCTCAGACCCTCTACCAATAGTAGTGATCACAAATTAAGCTCCTTTTTGCGAAATTCTCAATATTAACGGAGATATAAGCGTTTAAAGTTTTTCCCCAGATTCCTCGAAAAACCTGAAATTTTCCTGGCACCTAGGCCCCACAACCCATATACCATTTTGAAGCTCAGACCCTCTACCAATAGTAGTGATCACAAATTAAGCTCCTTTTTGCGAAATTCTCAATATTAACGGAGATATAAGCGTTTAAAGTTTTTCCCAGATTCCTCGAAAAATCTGAAATTTTCTTGGCACCTAGACCCCACAACCTATATACCATTTTGAAGCTCAGACCCTCTACCAATAGTAGTGATCACAAATTAAGCTCCTTTTTGCGAAATTCTCAATATTAACGGAGATATAAGCGTTTAAAGTTTTTTCCCAGATTCCTCGAAAAACCTGAAATTTTCCTGGCACCTAGGCCCCACAACCTATATACCATTTTGAAGCTCAGACCCTCTACCAATAGTAGTGATCACAAATTAAGCTCCTTTTTGCGAAATTCTCAATATTAACGGAGATATAAGCGTTTAAAGTTTTTTCCCAGATTCCTCGAAAAACCTGAAATTTTCCTGGCACCTAGGCCCCACAACCTATATACCATTTTGAAGCTCAGACCCTCTACCAATAGTAGTGATCACAAATTAAGCTCCTTTTTGCGAAATTCTCAATATTAACGGAGATATAAGCGTTTAAAGTTTTTCCCCAGATTCCTCGAAAAACCTGAAATTTTCCTGCACCTAGGCCCCACAACCTATATACCATTTTGAAGCTCAGACCCTCTACCAATAGTAGTGATCACAAATTAAGCTCCTTTTTGCGAAGTTCTCAATATTAACGGAGATATAAGCGTTTAAAGTTTTTTCCCAGATTCCTCGAAAAACCTGAAATTTTCCTGGCACCTAGGCCCCACAACCTATATACCATTTTGAAGCTCAGACCCTCTACCAATAGTAGTGATCACAAATTAAGCTCCTTTTTGCGAAATTCTCAATATTAACGGAGATATAAGCGTTTAAAGTTTTTTCCCAGATTCCTCGAAAAACCTGAAATTTTCCTGGCACCTAGGCCCCACAACCTATATACCATTTTGAAGCTCAGACCCTCTACCAATAGTAGTGATCACAAATTAAGCTCCTTTTTGCGAAATTCTCAATATTAACGGAGATATAAGCGTTTAAAGTTTTTCCCCAGATTCCTCGAAAAACCTGAAATTTTCCTGGCACCTAGGCCCCACAACCCATATACCATTTTGAAGCTCAGACCCTCTACCAATAGTAGTGATCACAAATTAAGCTCCTTTTTGCGAAATTCTCAATATTAACGGAGATATAAGCGTTTAAAGTTTTTTCCCAGATTCCTCGAAAAACCTGAAATTTTCCTGGCACCTAGGCCCCACAACCTATATACCATTTTGAAGCTCAGACCCTCTACCAATAGTAGTGATCACAAATTAAGCTCCTTTTTGCGAAATTCTCTATATTAACGGAGATATAAGCGTTTAAAGTTTTTTCCCAATTCCTCGAAAAACCTGAAATTTTCCTGGCACCTAGGCCCCACAACCTATATACCATTTTGAAGCTCAGACCCTCTACCAATAGTAGTGATCACAAATTAAGCTCCTTTTTGCGAAATTCTCAATATTAACGGAGATATAAGCGTTTAAAGTTTTTTCCCAGATTCCTCGAAAAACCTGAAATTTTCCTGGCACCTAGGCCCCACAACCTATATACCATTTTGAAGCTCAGACCCTCTACCAATAGTAGTGATCACAAATTAAGCTCCTTTTTGCGAAATTCTCAATATTAACGGAGATATAAGCGTTTAAAGTTTTTTCCCAGATTCCTCGAAAAACCTGAAATTTTCCTGGCACCTAGGCCCCACAACCTATATACCATTTTGAAGCTCAGACCCTCTACCAATAGTAGTGATCACAAATTAAGCTCCTTTTTGCGAAATTCTCAATATTAACGGAGATATAAGCGTTTAAAGTTTTTCCCCAGATTCCTCGAAAAATCTGAAATTTTCCTGGCACCTAGACCCCACAACCTATATACCATTTTGAAGCTCAGACCCTCTACCAATAGTAGTGATCACAAATTAAGCTCCTTTTTGCGAAATTCTCAATATTAACGGAGATATAAGCGTTTAAAGTTTTTCCCAGATTCCTCGAAAAATCTGAAATTTTCTTGGCACCTAGACCCCACAACCTATATACCATTTTGAAGCTCAGACCCTCTACCAATAGTAGTGATCACAAATTAAGCTCCTTTTTGCGAAATTCTCAATATTAACGGAGATATAAGCGTTTAAAGTTTTTTCCCAGATTCCTCGAAAAACCTGAAATTTTCCTGGCACCTAGGCCCCACAACCTATATACCATTTTGAAGCTCAGACCCTCTACCAATAGTAGTGATCACAAATTAAGCTCCTTTTTGCGAAATTCTCAATATTAACGGAGATATAAGCGTTTAAAGTTTTTTCCCAGATTCCTCGAAAAACCTGAAATTTTCCTGGCACCTAGGCCCCACAACCTATATACCATTTTGAAGCTCAGACCCTCTACCAATAGTAGTGATCACAAATTAAGCTCCTTTTTGCGAAATTCTCAATATTAACGGAGATATAAGCGTTTAAAGTTTTTTCCCAGATTCCTCGAAAAACCTGAAATTTTCCTGGCACCTAGGCCCCACAACCTATATACCATTTTGAAGCTCAGACCCTCTACCAATAGTAGTGATCACAAATTAAGCTCCTTTTTGCGAAATTCTCAATGTTAACGGAGATACAAGCGTTTAAAGTTTTTTCCCAGATTCCTCGAAAAATCTGAAATTTTCTTGGCACCTAGACCCCACAACCTATATACCATTTTGAAGCTCAGACCCTCTACCAATAGTAGTGATCACAAATTAAGCTCCTTTTTGCGAAATTCTCAATATTAACGGAGATATAAGCGTTTAAAGTTTTTTCCCAGATTCCTCGAAAAACCTGAAATTTTCCTGGCACCTAAGCCCCACAACCTATACACCATTTTGAAGCTCAGACCCTCTACCAATAGTAGTGATCACAAATTAAGCTCCTTTTTGCGAAATTCTCAATATTAACGGAGATATAAGCGTTTAAAGTTTTTTCCCAGATTCCTCGAAAAACCTGAAATTTTCCTGGCACCTAGGCCCCACAACCTATATACCATTTTGAAGCTCAGACCCTCTACCAATAGTAGTGACCACAAATTAAGCTCCTTTTTGCGAAATTCTCAATATTAACGGAGATATAAGCGTTTAAAGTTTTTTCCCAGATTCCTCGAAAAACCTGAAATTTTCCTGGCACCTAGGCCCCACAACCTATATACCATTTTGAAGCTCAGACCCTCTACCAATAGTAGTGATCACAAATTAAGCTCCTTTTTGCGAAATTCTCAATATTAACGGAGATACAAGCGTTTAAAGTTTTTTCCCAGATTCCTCGAAAAACCTGAAATTTCCTGGCACCTAGGCCCCACAACCTATATACCATTTTGAAGCTCAGACCCTCTACCAATAGTAGTGATCACAAATTAAGCTCCTTTTTGCGAAATTCTCAATATTAAGGGAGATATAAGCGTTTAAAGTTTTTCCCCAGATTCCTCGAAAAATCTGAAATTTTCCTGGCACCTAGACCCCACAACCTATATACCATTTTGAAGCTCAGACCCTCTACCAATAGTAGTGATCACAAATTAAGCTCCTTTTTGCGAAATTCTCAATATTAACGGAGATATAAGCGTTTAAAGTTTTTTCCCAGATTCCTCGAAAAACCTGAAATTTTCCTGGCACCTAGACCCCACAACCTATATACCATTTTGAAGCTCAGACCCTCTACCAATAGTAGTGATCACAAATTAAGCTCCTTTTTGCGAAATTCTCAATATTAACGGAGATATAAGCGTTTAAAGTTTTTTCCCAGATTCCTCGAAAAACCTGAAATTTTCCTGGCACCTAGGCCCCACAACCTATATACCATTTTGAAGCTCAGACCCTCTACCAATAGTAGTGATCACAAATTAAGCTCCTTTTTGCGAAATTCTCAATATTAACGGAGATATAAGCGTTTAAAGTTTTTTCCCAGATTCCTCGAAAAACCTGAAATTTTCCTGGCACCTAGGCCCCACAACCTATATACCATTTTGAAGCTCAGACCCTCTACCAATAGTAGTGATCACAAATTAAGCTCCTTTTTGCGAAATTCTCAATATTAACGGAGATATAAGCGTTTAAAGTTTTTTCCCAGATTCCTCGAAAAACCTGAAATTTTCCTGGCACCTAGGCCCCACAACCTATATACCATTTTGAAGCTCAGACCCTCTACCAATAGTAGTGATCACAAATTAAGCTCCTTTTTGCGAAATTCTCAATATTAACGGAGATATAAGCGTTTAAAGTTTTTCCCCAGATTCCTCGAAAAATCTGAAATTTTCCTGGCACCTAGACCCCACACCCTATATACCATTTTGAAGCTCAGACCCTCTACCAATAGTAGTGATCACAAATTAAGCTCCTTTTTGCGAAATTCTCAATATTAACGGAGATATAAGCGTTTAAAGTTTTTTCCCAGATTCCTCGAAAAACCTGAAATTTTCCTGGCACCTAGACCCCACAACCTATATACCATTTTGAAGCTCAGACCCTCTACCAATAGTAGTGATCACAAATTAAGCTCCTTTTTGCGAAATTCTCAATATTAACGGAGATATAAGCGTTTAAAGTTTTTTCCCAGATTCCTCGAAAAACCTGAAATTTTCCTGGCACCTAGGCCCCACAACCTATATACCATTTTGAAGCTCAGACCCTCTACCAATAGTAGTGATCACAAATTAAGCTCCTTTTTGCGAAATTCTCAATATTAACGGAGATATAAGCGTTTAAAGTTTTTTCCCAGATTCCTCGAAAAACCTGAAATTTTCCTGGCACCTAGGCTCCACAACCTATATACCATTTTGAAGCTCAGACCCTCTACCAATAGTAGTGATCACAAATTAAGCTCCTTTTTGCGAAATTCTCAATATTAAGGGAGATATAAGCGTTTAAAGTTTTTTCCCAGATTCCTCGAAAAACCTGAAATTTTCCTGGCGCCTTGGCCCCACAACCTATATACCATTTTGAAGCTCAGACCCTCTACCAATAGTAGTGATCACAAATTAAGCTCCTTTTTGCGAAATTCTCAATATTAACGGAGATATAAGCGTTTAAAGTTTTTTCCCAGATTCCTCGAAAAACCTGAAATTTTCCTGGCACCTAGGCCCCACAACCTATATACCATTTTGAAGCTCAGACCCTCTACCAATAGTAGTGATCACAAATTAAGCTCCTTTTTGCGAAATTCTCAATATTAACGGAGATATAAGCGTTTAAAGTTTTTTCCCAGATTCCTCGAAAAACCTGAAATTTTCCTGCCACCTAGGCCCCACAACCTATATACCATTTTGAAGCTCAGACCCTCTACCAATAGTAGTGATCACAAATTAAGCTCCTTTTTGCGAAATTCTCAATATTAACGGAGATATAAGCGTTTAAAGTTTTTTCCCAGATTCCTCGAAAAACCTGAAATTTTCCTGGCACCTAGGCCCCACAACCTATATACCATTTTGAAGCTCAGACCCTCTACCAATAGTAGTGATCACAAATTAAGCTCCTTTTTGCGAAATTCTCAATGTTAACGGAGATATAAGCGTTTAAAGTTTTTTCCCAGATTCCTCGAAAAACCTGAAATTTTCCTGGCACCTAGGCCCCACAACCTATATACCATTTTGAAGCTCAGACCCTCTACCAATAGTAATGATCACAAATTAAGCTCCTTTTTGCGAAATTCTCAATATTAACGGAGATATAAGCGTTTAAAGTTTTTTCCCAGATTCCTCGAAAAACCTGAAATTGTCCTGGCACCTAGGCCCCACAACCTATATACCATTTTGAAGCTCAGACCCTGTACCAATAGCAGTGATCACAAATTAAGCTCCTTTTTGCGAAATTCTTAATATTAACGGAGATATAAGCGTTTAAAGTTTTTTCCCAGATTCCTCGAAAAACCTGAAATTTTCCTGGCACCTAGGCCCCACAACCTATATACCATTTTGAAGCTCAGACCCTCTACCAATAGTAGTGATCACAAATTAAGCTCCTTTTTGCGAAATTCTCAATATTAACGGAGATATAAGCGTTTAAAGTTTTTCCCCAGATTCCTCGAAAAACCTGAAATTTTCCTGGCACCTAGGCCCCACAACCTATATACCATTTTGAAGCTCAGACCCTCTACCAATAGCAGTGATCACAAATTAAGCTCCTTTTTGCGAAATTCTCAATGTTAACGGAGATATAAGCGTTTAAAGTTTTTTCCCAGATTCCTCGAAAAACCTGAAATTTTCCTGGCACCTAGGCCCCACAACCTATATACCATTTTGAAGCTCAGACCCTCTACCAATAGTAGTGATCACAAATTAAGCTCCTTTTTGCGAAATTCTCAATATTAAGGGAGATATAAGCGTTTAAAGTTTTTCCCCAGATTCCTCGAAAAATCTGAAATTTTCCTGGCACCTAGACCCCACAACCTATATACCATTTTGAAGCTCAGACCCTCTACCAATAGTAGTGATCACAAATTAAGCTCCTTTTTGCGAAATTCTCAATGTTAACGGAGATACAAGCGTTTAAAGTTTTTCCCAGATTCCTCGAAAAACCTGAAATTTTCCTGGCACCTAGGCCCCACAACCTATATACCATTTTGAAGCTCAGACCCTCTACCAATAGTAGTGATCACAAATTAAGCTCCTTTTTGCGAAATTCTCAATATTAAGGGAGATATAAGCGTTTAAAGTTTTTCCCCAGATTCCTCGAAAAATCTGAAATTTTCCTGGCACCTAGACCCCACAACATATATACCATTTTGAAGCTCAGACCCTCTACCAATAGTAGTGATCACAAATTAAGCTCCTTTTTGCGAAATTCTCAATATTAACGGAGATATAAGCGTTTAAAGTTTTTTCCCAGATTCCTCGAAAAACCTGAAATTTTCCTGGCACCTAGGCCCCACAACCTATATACCATTTTGAAGCTCAGACCCTCTACCAATAGTAGTGATCACAAATTAAGCTCCTTTTTGCGAAATTCTCAATATTAACGGAGATATAAGCGTTTAAAGTTTTTTCCCAGATTCCTCGAAAAACCTGAAATTTTCCTGGCACCTAGGCCCCACAACCTATATACCATTTTGAAGCTCAGACCCTCTACCAATAGTAGTGATCACAAATTAAGCTCCTTTTTGCGAAATTCTCAATATTAAGGGAGATATAAGCGTTTAAAGTTTTTCCCCAGATTCCTCGAAAAATCTGAAATTTTCCTGGCACCTAGGCCCTACAACCTATATACCATTTTGAAGCTCAGACCCTCTACCAATAGTAGTGATCACAAATTAAGCTCCTTTTTGCGAAATTCTCAATATTAACGGAGATATAAGCGTTTAAAGTTTTTTCCCAGATTCCTCGAAAAATCTGGAATTTTCTTGGCACCTAGACCCCACAACCTATATACCATTTTGAAGCTCAGACCCTCTACCAATAGTAGTGACCACAAATTAAGCTCCTTTTTGCGAAATTCTCAATATTAACGGAGATATAAGCGTTTAAAGTTTTTTCCCAGATTCCTCGAAAAACCTGAAATTTTCCTGGCACCTAGGCCCCACAACCTATATACCATTTTGAAGCTCAGACCCTCTACCAATAGTAGTGATCACAAATTAAGCTCCTTTTTGCGAAATTCTCAATATTAACGGAGATATAAGCGTTTAAAGTTTTTTCCCAGATTCCTCGAAAAACCTGAAATTTTCCTGGCACCTAGGCCCCACAACCTATATACCATTTTGAAGCTCAGACCCTCTACCAATAGTAGTGATCACAAATTAAGCTCCTTTTTGCGAAATTCTCAATATTAACGGAGATATAAGCGTTTAAAGTTTTTTCCCAGATTCCTCGAAAAACCTGAAATTTTCCTGGCACCTAGGCCCCACAACCTATATACCATTTTGAAGCTCAGACCCTCTACCAATAGTAGTGATCACAAATTAAGCTCCTTTTTGCGAAATTCTCAATATTAACGGAGATATAAGCGTTTAAAGTTTTTCCCCAGATTCCTCGAAAAACCTGAAATTTTCCTGGCACCTAGGCCCCACAACCTATATACCATTTTGAAGCTCAGACCCTCTACCAATAGTAGTGATCACAAATTAAGCTCCTTTTTGCGAAATTCTCAATATTAACGGAGATATAAGCGTTTAAAGTTTTTTCCCAGATTCCCCGAAAAACCTGAAATTTTCCTGGCACCTAGGCCCCACAACCTATATACCATTTTGAAGCTCAGACCCTCTACCAATAGTAGTGATCACAAATTAAGCTCCTTTTTGCGAAATTCTCAATATTAAGGGAGATATAAGCGTTTAAAGTTTTTCCCCAGATTCCTCGAAAAATCTGAAATTTTCCTGGCACCTAGGCCCTACAACCTATATACCATTTTGAAGCTCAGACCCTCTACCAATAGTAGTGATCACAAATTAAGCTCCTTTTTGCGAAATTCTCAATATTAACGGAGATATAAGCGTTTAAAGTTTTTTCCCAGATTCCTCGAAAAACCTGAAATTTTCCTGGCACCTAGGCCCCACGACCTATATACCATTTTGAAGCTCAGACCCTCTACCAATAGTCGTGATCACAAATTAAGCTCCTTTTTGCGAAATTCTCAATATTAACGGAGATATAAGCGTTTAAAGTTTTTTCCCAGATTCCTCGAAAAACCTGAAATATTCCTGGCACCTAGGCCCTACAACCTATATACCATTTTGAAGCTCAGACCCTCTACCAATAGTAGTGATCACAAATTAAGCTCCTTTTTGCGAAATTCTCAATATTAACGGAGATATAAGCGTTTAAAGTTTTTTCCCAGATTCCTCGAAAAACCTGAAATTTTCCTGGCACCTAGGCCCCACAACCTATATACCATTTTGAAGCTCAGACCCTGTACCAATAGCAGTGATCACAAATTAAGCTCCTTTTTGCGAAATTCTTAATATTAACGGAGATATAAGCGTTTAAAGTTTTTTCCCAGATTCCTCGAAAAACCTGAAATTTTCCTGGCACCTAGGCCCCACAACCTATATACCATTTTGAAGCTCAGACCCTCTACCAATAGTAGTGATCACAAATTAAGCTCCTTTTTGCGAAATTCTCAATATTAACGGAGATATAAGCGTTTAAAGTTTTTTCCCAGATTCCTCGAAAAACCTGAAATTTTCCTGGCACCTAGGCCCCACAACCTATATACCATTTTGAAGCTCAGACCCTCTACCAATAGTAGTGATCACAAATTAAGCTCCTTTTTGCGAAATTCTCAATGTTAACGGAGATACAAGCGTTTAAAGTTTTTCCCAGATTCCTCGAAAAACCTGAAATTTTCCTGGCACCTAGGCCCCACAACCTATATACCATTTTGAAGCTCAGACCCTCTACCAATAGTAGTGATCACAAATTAAGCTCCTTTTTGCGAAATTCTCAATATTAAGGGAGATATAAGCGTTTAAAGTTTTTCCCCAGATTCCTCGAAAAATCTGAAATTTTCCTGGCACCTAGACCCCACAACATATATACCATTTTGAAGCTCAGACCCTCTACCAATAGTAGTGACCACAAATTAAGCTCCTTTTTGCGAAATTCTCAATATTAACGGAGATATAAGCGTTTAAAGTTTTTTCCCAGATTCCTCGAAAAACCTGAAATTTTCCTGGCACCTAGGCCCCACAACCTATATACCATTTTGAAGCTCAGACCCTCTACCAATAGTAGTGATCACAAATTAAGCTCCTTTTTGCGAAATTCTCAATATTAACGGAGATATAAGCGTTTAAAGTTTTTTCCCAGATTCCTCGAAAAACCTGAAATTTTCCTGGCACCTAGGCCCCACAACCTATATACCATTTTGAAGCTCAGACCCTCTACCAATAGTAGTGATCACAAATTAAGCTCCTTTTTGCGAAATTCTCAATATTAACGGAGATATAAGCGTTTAAAGTTTTTTCCCAGATTCCTCGAAAAACCTGAAATTTTCCTGCACCTAGGCCCCACAACCTATATACCATTTTGAAGCTCAGACCCTCTACCAATAGTAGTGATCACAAATTAAGCTCCTTTTTGCGAAATTCTCAATATTAACGGAGATATAAGCGTTTAAAGTTTTTTCCCAGATTCCTCGAAAAACCTGAAATTTTCCTGGCACCTAGGCCCCACAACCTATATACCATTTTGAAGCTCAGACCCTCTACCAATAGTAGTGATCACAAATTAAGCTCCTTTTTGCGAAATTCTCAATATTAACGGAGATATAAGCGTTTAAAGTTTTTTCCCAGATTCCTCGAAAAATCTGAAATTTTCCTGGCACCTAGACCCCACAACCTATATACCATTTTGAAGCTCAGACCCTCTACCAATAGTAGTGACCACAAATTAAGCTCCTTTTTGCGAAATTCTCAATATTAACGGAGATATAAGCGTTTAAAGTTTTTTCCCAGATTCCTCGAAAAACCTGAAATTTTCCTGGCACCTAGGCCCCACAACCTATATACCATTTTGAAGCTCAGACCCTCTACCAATAGTAGTGATCACAAATTAAGCTCCTTTTTGCGAAATTCTCAATATTAACGGAGATATAAGCGTTTAAAGTTTTTTCCCAGATTCCTCGAAAAACCTGAAATTTTCCTGGCACCTAGGCCCCACAACCTATATACCATTTTGAAGCTCAGACCCTCTACCAATAGTAGTGATCACAAATTAAGCTCCTTTTTGCGAAATTCTCAATATTAACGGAGATATAAGCGTTTAAAGTTTTTTCCCAGATTCCTCGAAAAATCTGAAATTTTCTTGGCACCTAGACCCCACAACCTATATACCATTTTGAAGCTCAGACCCTCTACCAATAGTAGTGACCACAAATTAAGCTCCTTTTTGCGAAATTCTCAATATTAACGGAGATATAAGCGTTTAAAGTTTTTTCCCAGATTCCTCGAAAAACCTGAAATTTTCCTGGCACCTAGGCCCCACAACCTATATACCATTTTGAAGCTCAGACCCTCTACCAATAGTAGTGATCACAAATTAAGCTCCTTTTTGCGAAATTCTCAATATTAAGGGAGATATAAGCGTTTAAAGTTTTTTCCCAGATTCCTCGAAAAATCTGAAATTTTCCTGGCACCTAGGCCCTACAACCTATATACCATTTTGAAGCTCAGACCCTCTACCAATAGTAGTGATCACAAATTAAGCTCCTTTTTGCGAAATTCTCAATATTAACGGAGATATAAGCGTTTAAAGTTTTTTCCCAGATTCCTCGAAAAACCTGAAATTTTCCTGGCACCTAGGCCCCACGACCTATATACCATTTTGAAGCTCACACCCTCTACCAATAGTCGTGATCACAAATTAAGCTCCTTTTTGCGAAATTCTCAATATTAACGGAGATATAAGCGTTTAAAGTTTTTTCCCAGATTCCTCGAAAAACCTGAAATATTCCTGGCACCTAGGCCCTACAACCTATATACCATTTTGAAGCTCAGACCCTCTACCAATAGTAGTGATCACAAATTAAGCTCCTTTTTGCGAAATTCTCAATATTAACGGAGATATAAGCGTTTAAAGTTTTTTCCCAGATTCCTCGAAAAACCTGAAATTTTCCTGGCACCTAGGCCCCACAACCTATATACCATTTTGAAGCTCAGACCCTGTACCAATAGCAGTGATCACAAATTAAGCTCCTTTTTGCGAAATTCTTAATATTAACGGAGATATAAGCGTTTAAAGTTTTTTCCCAGATTCCTCGAAAAACCTGAAATTTTCCTGGCACCTAGGCCCCACAACCTATATACCATTTTGAAGCTCAGACCCTCTACCAATAGTAGTGATCACAAATTAAGCTCCTTTTTGCGAAATTCTCAATATTAACGGAGATATAAGCGTTTAAAGTTTTTTCCCAGATTCCTCGAAAAACCTGAAATTTTCCTGGCACCTAGGCCCCACAACCTATATACCATTTTGAAGCTCAGACCCTCTACCAATAGTAGTGATCACAAATTAAGCTCCTTTTTGCGAAATTCTCAATGTTAACGGAGATACAAGCGTTTAAAGTTTTTTCCCAGATTCCTCGAAAAACCTGAAATTTTCCTGGCACCTAGGCCCCACAACCTATATAACATTTTGAAGCTCAGACCCTCTACCAATAGTAGTGATCACAAATTAAGCTCCTTTTTGCGAAATTCTCAATATTAACGGAGATATAAGCGTTTAAAGTTTTTCCCCAGATTCCTCGAAAAATCTGAAATTTTCCTGGCACCTAGACCCCACAACATATATACCATTTTGAAGCTCAGACCCTCTACCAATAGTAGTGATCACAAATTAAGCTCCTTTTTGCGAAATTCTCAATATTAACGGAGATATAAGCGTTTAAAGTTTTTTCCCAGATTCCTCGAAAAACCTGAAATTTTCCTGCACCTAGGCCCCACAACCTATATACCATTTTGAAGCTCAGACCCTCTACCAATAGTAGTGATCACAAATTAAGCTCCTTTTTGCGAAATTCTCAATATTAACGGAGATATAAGCGTTTAAAGTTTTTTCCCAGATTCCTCGAAAAACCTGAAATTTTCCTGGCACCTAGGCCCCACAACCTATATACCATTTTGAAGCTCAGACCCTCTACCAATAGTAGTGATCACAAATTAAGCTCCTTTTTGCGAAATTCTCAATATTAACGGAGATATAAGCGTTTAAAGTTTTTTCCCAGATTCCTCGAAAAATCTGAAATTTTCTTGGCACCTAGACCCCACAACCTATATACCATTTTGAAGCTCAGACCCTCTACCAATAGTAGTGACCACAAATTAAGCTCCTTTTTGCGAAATTCTCAATATTAACGGAGATATAAGCGTTTAAAGTTTTTTCCCAGATTCCTCGAAAAACCTGAAATTTTCCTGGCACCTAGGCCCCACAACCTATATACCATTTTGAAGCTCAGACCCTGTACCAATAGCAGTGATCACAAATTAAGCTCCTTTTTGCGAAATTCTTAATATTAACGGAGATATAAGCGTTTAAAGTTTTTTCCCAGATTCCTCGAAAAACCTGAAATTTTCCTGGCACCTAGGCCCCACAACCTATATACCATTTTGAAGCTCAGACCCTCTACCAATAGTAGTGATCACAAATTAAGCTCCTTTTTGCGAAATTCTCAATATTAACGGAGATATAAGCGTTTAAAGTTTTTTCCCAGATTCCTCGAAAAACCTGAAATTTTCCTGGCACCTAGGCCCCACAACCTATATACCATTTTGAAGCTCAGACCCTCTACCAATAGTAGTGATCACAAATTAAGCTCCTTTTTGCGAAATTCTCAATGTTAACGGAGATACAAGCGTTTAAAGTTTTTTCCCAGATTCCTCGAAAAACCTGAAATTTTCCTGGCACCTAGGCCCCACAACCTATATACCATTTTGAAGCTCAGACCCTCTACCAATAGTAGTGATCACAAATTAAGCTCCTTTTTGCGAAATTCTCAATATTAAGGGAGATATAAGCGTTTAAAGTTTTTCCCCAGATTCCTCGAAAAATCTGAAATTTTCCTGGCACCTAGACCCCACAACATATATACCATTTTGAAGCTCAGACCCTCTACCAATAGTAGTGATCACAAATTAAGCTCCTTTTTGCGAAATTCTCAATATTAACGGAGATATAAGCGTTTAAAGTTTTTTCCCAGATTCCTCGAAAAACCTGAAATTTTCCTGCACCTAGGCCCCACAACCTATATACCATTTTGAAGCTCAGACCCTCTACCAATAGTAGTGATCACAAATTAAGCTCCTTTTTGGGAAATTCTCAATATTAACGGAGATATAAGCGTTTAAAGTTTTTTCCCAGATTCCTCGAAAAACCTGAAATTTTCCTGGCACCTAGGCCCCACAACCTATATACCATTTTGAAGCTCAGACCCTCTACCAATAGTAGTGATCACAAATTAAGCTCCTTTTTGCGAAATTCTCAATATTAAGGGAGATATAAGCGTTTAAAGTTTTTCCCCAGATTCCTCGAAAAATCTGAAATTTTCCTGGCACCTAGACCCCACAACATATATACCATTTTGAAGCTCAGACCCTCTACCAATAGTAGTGATCACAAATTAAGCTCCTTTTTGCGAAATTCTCAATATTAACGGAGATATAAGCGTTTAAAGTTTTTTCCCAGATTCCTCGAAAAACCTGAAATTTTCCTGCACCTAGGCCCCACAACCTATATACCATTTTGAAGCTCAGACCCTCTACCAATAGTAGTGATCACAAATTAAGCTCCTTTTTGCGAAATTCTCAATATTAACGGAGATATAAGCGTTTAAAGTTTTTTCCCAGATTCCTCGAAAAACCTGAAATTTTCCTGGCACCTAGGCCCCACAACCTATATACCATTTTGAAGCTCAGACCCTCTACCAATAGTAGTGATCACAAATTAAGCTCCTTTTTGCGAAATTCTCAATATTAACGGAGATATAAGCGTTTAAAGTTTTTTCCCAGATTCCTCGAAAAATCTGAAATTTTCTTGGCACCTAGACCCCACAACCTATATACCATTTTGAAGCTCAGACCCTCTACCAATAGTAGTGACCACAAATTAAGCTCCTTTTTGCGAAATTCTCAATATTAACGGAGATATAAGCGTTTAAAGTTTTTTCCCAGATTCCTCGAAAAACCTGAAATTTTCCTGGCACCTAGGCCCCACAACCTATATACCATTTTGAAGCTCAGACCCTCTACCAATAGTAGTGATCACAAATTAAGCTCCTTTTTGCGAAATTCTCAATATTAACGGAGATATAAGCGTTTAAAGTTTTTTCCCAGATTCCTCGAAAAACCTGAAATTTTCCTGGCACCTAGGCCCCACAACCTATATACCATTTTGAAGCTCAGACCCTCTACCAATAGTAGTGATCACAAATTAAGCTCCTTTTTGCGAAATTCTCAATATTAACGGAGATATAAGCGTTTAAAGTTTTTTCCCAGATTCCTCGAAAAATCTGAAATTTTCTTGGCACCTAGACCCCACAACCTATATACCATTTTGAAGCTCAGACCCTCTACCAATAGTAGTGACCACAAATTAAGCTCCTTTTTGCGAAATTCTCAATATTAACGGAGATATAAGCGTTTAAAGTTTTTTCCCAGATTCCTCGAAAAACCTGAAATTTTCCTGGCACCTAGGCCCCACAACCTATATACCATTTTGAAGCTCAGACCCTCTACCAATAGTAGTGATCACAAATTAAGCTCCTTTTTGCGAAATTCTCAATATTAACGGAGATATAAGCGTTTAAAGTTTTTTCCCAGATTCCTCGAAAAACCTGAAATTTTCCTGGCACCTAGGCCCCACAACCTATATACCATTTTGAAGCTCAGACCCTCTACCAATAGTAGTGATCACAAATTAAGCTCCTTTTTGCGAAATTCTCAATATTAACGGAGATATAAGCGTTTAAAGTTTTTTCCCAGATTCCTCGAAAAACCTGAAATTTTCCTGGCACCTAGGCCCCACAACCTATATACCATTTTGAAGCTCAGACCCTCTACCAATAGTAGTGATCACAAATTAAGCTCCTTTTTGCGAAATTCTCAATATTAACGGAGATATAAGCGTTTAAAGTTTTTTCCCAGATTCCTCGAAAAATCTGAAATTTTCTTGGCACCTAGACCCCACAACCTATATACCATTTTGAAGCTCAGACCCTCTACCAATAGTAGTGACCACAAATTAAGCTCCTTTTTGCGAAATTCTCAATATTAACGGAGATATAAGCGTTTAAAGTTTTTTCCCAGATTCCTCGAAAAACCTGAAATTTTCCTGGCACCTAGGCCCCACAACCTATATACCATTTTGAAGCTCAGACCCTCTACCAATAGTAGTGATCACAAATTAAGCTCCTTTTTGCGAAATTCTCAATATTAACGGAGATATAAGCGTTTAAAGTTTTTTCCCAGATTCCTCGAAAAACCTGAAATTTTCCTGGCACCTAGGCCCCACAACCTATATACCATTTTGAAGCTCAGACCCTCTACCAATAGTAGTGATCACAAATTAAGCTCCTTTTTGCGAAATTCTCAATATTAACGGAGATATAAGCGTTTAAAGTTTTTTCCCAGATTCCTCGAAAAATCTGAAATTTTCTTGGCACCTAGACCCCACAACCTATATACCATTTTGAAGCTCAGACCCTCTACCAATAGTAGTGACCACAAATTAAGCTCCTTTTTGCGAAATTCTCAATATTAACGGAGATATAAGCGTTTAAAGTTTTTTCCCAGATTCCTCGAAAAACCTGAAATTTTCCTGGCACCTAGGCCCCACAACCTATATACCATTTTGAAGCTCAGACCCTCTACCAATAGTAGTGATCACAAATTAAGCTCCTTTTTGCGAAATTCTCAATATTAACGGAGATATAAGCGTTTAAAGTTTTTTCCCAGATTCCTCGAAAAACCTGAAATTTTCCTGGCACCTAGGCCCCACAACCTATATACCATTTTGAAGCTCAGACCCTCTACCAATAGTAGTGATCACAAATTAAGCTCCTTTTTGCGAAATTCTCAATATTAACGGAGATATAAGCGTTTAAAGTTTTTCCCAGATTCCTCGAAAAACCTGAAATTTTCCTGGCACCTAGGCCCCACAACCTATATACCATTTTGAAGCTCAGACCCTCTACCAATAGTCGTGATCACAAATTAAGCTCGTTTTTGCGAAATTCTCAATATTAACGGAGATATAAGCGTTTAAAGTTTTTTCCCAGATTCCTCGAAAAACCTGAAATTTTCCTGGCACCTAGGCCCCACAACCTATATACCATTTTGAAGCTCAGACCCTCTACCAATAGTAGTGATCACAAATTAAGCTCCTTTTTGCGAAATTCTCAATATTAACGGAGATATAAGCGTTTAAAGTTTTTTCCCAGATTCCTCGAAAAATCTGAAATTTTCTTGGCACCTAGACCCCACAACCTATATACCATTTTGAAGCTCAGACCCTCTACCAATAGTAGTGACCACAAATTAAGCTCCTTTTTGCGAAATTCTCAATATTAACGGAGATATAAGCGTTTAAAGTTTTTTCCCAGATTCCTCGAAAAACCTGAAATTTTCCTGGCACCTAGGCCCCACAACCTATATACCATTTTGAAGCTCAGACCCTCTACCAATAGTAGTGATCACAAATTAAGCTCCTTTTTGCGAAATTCTCAATATTAACGGAGATATAAGCGTTTAAAGTTTTTTCCCAGATTCCTCGAAAAACCTGAAATTTTCCTGGCACCTAGGCCCCACAACCTATATACCATTTTGAAGCTCAGACCCTCTACCAATAGTAGTGATCACAAATTAAGCTCCTTTTTGCGAAATTCTTAATATTAACGGAGATATAAGCGTTTAAAGTTTTTTCCCAGATTCCTCGAAAAACCTGAAATTTTCCTGGCACCTAGGCCCCACAACCTATATACCATTTTGAAGCTCAGACCCTCTACCAATAGTAGTGATCACAAATTAAGCTCCTTTTTGCGAAATTCTCAATATTAACGGAGATATAAGCGTTTAAAGTTTTTTCCCAGATTCCTCGAAAAATCTGAAATTTTCTTGGCACCTAGACCCCACAACCTATATACCATTTTGAAGCTCAGACCCTCTACCAATAGTAGTGACCACAAATTAAGCTCCTTTTTGCGAAATTCTCAATATTAACGGAGATATAAGCGTTTAAAGTTTTTTCCCAGATTCCTCGAAAAACCTGAAATTTTCCTGGCACCTAGGCCCCACAACCTATATACCATTTTGAAGCTCAGACCCTCTACCAATAGTAGTGATCACAAATTAAGCTCCTTTTTGCGAAATTCTCAATATTAACGGAGATATAAGCGTTTAAAGTTTTTTCCCAGATTCCTCGAAAAACCTGAAATTTTCCTGGCACCTAGGCCCCACAACCTATATACCATTTTGAAGCTCAGACCCTCTACCAATAGTAGTGATCACAAATTAAGCTCCTTTTTGCGAAATTCTCAATATTAACGGAGATATAAGCGTTTAAAGTTTTTTCCCAGATTCCTCGAAAAACCTGAAATTTTCCTGGCACCTAGGCCCCACAACCTATATACCATTTTGAAGCTCAGACCCTCTACCAATAGTCGTGATCACAAATTAAGCTCGTTTTTGCGAAATTCTCAATATTAACGGAGATATAAGCGTTTAAAGTTTTTTCCCAGATTCCTCGAAAAATCTGAAATTTTCCTGGCACCTAGGCCCCACAACCTATATACCATTTTGAAGCTCAGACCCTCTACCAATAGTAGTGATCACAAATTAAGCTCCTTTTTGCGAAATTCTCAATATTAACGGAGATATAAGCGTTTAAAGTTTTTTCCCAGATTCCTCGAAAAATCTGAAATTTTCTTGGCACCTAGACCCCACAACCTATATACCATTTTGAAGCTCAGACCCTCTACCAATAGTAGTGACCACAAATTAAGCTCCTTTTTGCGAAATTCTCAATATTAACGGAGATATAAGCGTTTAAAGTTTTTTCCCAGATTCCTCGAAAAACCTGAAATTTTCCTGGCACCTAGGCCCCACAACCTATATACCATTTTGAAGCTCAGACCCTCTACCAATAGTAGTGATCACAAATTAAGCTCCTTTTTGCGAAATTCTCAATATTAACGGAGATATAAGCGTTTAAAGTTTTTTCCCAGATTCCTCGAAAAACCTGAAATTTTCCTGGCACCTAGGCCCCACAACCTATATACCATTTTGAAGCTCAGACCCTCTACCAATAGTAGTGATCACAAATTAAGCTCCTTTTTGCGAAATTCTCAATATTAACGGAGATATAAGCGTTTAAAGTTTTTTCCCAGATTCCTCGAAAAATCTGAAATTTTCTTGGCACCTAGACCCCACAACCTATATACCATTTTGAAGCTCAGACCCTCTACCAATAGTAGTGACCACAAATTAAGCTCCTTTTTGCGAAATTCTCAATATTAACGGAGATATAAGCGTTTAAAGTTTTTTCCCAGATTCCTCGAAAAACCTGAAATTTTCCTGGCACCTAGGCCCCACAACCTATATACCATTTTGAAGCTCAGACCCTCTACCAATAGTAGTGATCACAAATTAAGCTCCTTTTTGCGAAATTCTCAATATTAACGGAGATATAAGCGTTTAAAGTTTTTTCCCAGATTCCTCGAAAAACCTGAAATTTTCCTGGCACCTAGGCCCCACAACCTATATACCATTTTGAAGCTCAGACCCTCTACCAATAGTAGTGATCACAAATTAAGCTCCTTTTTGCGAAATTCTCAATATTAACGGAGATATAAGCGTTTAAAGTTTTTTCCCAGATTCCTCGAAAAACCTGAAATTTTCCTGGCACCTAGGCCCCACAACCTATATACCATTTTGAAGCTCAGACCCTCTACCAATAGTCGTGATCACAAATTAAGCTCGTTTTTGCGAAATTCTCAATATTAACGGAGATATAAGCGTTTAAAGTTTTTTCCCAGATTCCTCGAAAAACCTGAAATTTTCCTGGCACCTAGGCCCCACAACCTATATACCATTTTGAAGCTCAGACCCTCTACCAATAGTAGTGATCACAAATTAAGCTCCTTTTTGCGAAATTCTCAATATTAACGGAGATATAAGCGTTTAAAGTTTTTTCCCAGATTCCTCGAAAAATCTGAAATTTTCTTGGCACCTAGACCCCACAACCTATATACCATTTTGAAGCTCAGACCCTCTACCAATAGTAGTGACCACAAATTAAGCTCCTTTTTGCGAAATTCTCAATATTAACGGAGATATAAGCGTTTAAAGTTTTTTCCCAGATTCCTCGAAAAACCTGAAATTTTCCTGGCACCTAGGCCCCACAACCTATATACCATTTTGAAGCTCAGACCCTCTACCAATAGTAGTGATCACAAATTAAGCTCCTTTTTGCGAAATTCTCAATATTAACGGAGATATAAGCGTTTAAAGTTTTTTCCCAGATTCCTCGAAAAACCTGAAATTTTCCTGGCACCTAGGCCCCACAACCTATATACCATTTTGAAGCTCAGACCCTCTACCAATAGTAGTGATCACAAATTAAGCTCCTTTTTGCGAAATTCTCAATATTAACGGAGATATAAGCGTTTAAAGTTTTTTCCCAGATTCCTCGAAAAACCTGAAATTTTCCTGGCACCTAGGCCCCACAACCTATATACCATTTTGAAGCTCAGACCCTCTACCAATAGTAGTGATCACAAATTAAGCTCCTTTTTGCGAAATTCTCAATATTAACGGAGATATAAGCGTTTAAAGTTTTTTCCCAGATTCCTCGAAAAACCTGAAATTTTCCTGGCACCTAGGCCCCACAACCTATATAACATTTTGAAGCTCAGACCCTCTACCAATAGTAGTGATCACAAATTAAGCTCCTTTTTGCGAAATTCTCAATATTAACGGAGATATAAGCGTTTAAAGTTTTTTCCCAGATTCCTCGAAAAACCTGAAATTTTCCTGGCACCTAGGCCCCACAACCTATATACCATTTTGAAGCTCAGACCCTCTACCAATAGTAGTGATCACAAATTAAGCTCCTTTTTGCGAAATTCTCAATATTAACGGAGATATAAGCGTTTAAAGTTTTTTCCCAGATTCCTCGAAAAACCTGAAATTTTCCTGGCACCTAGGCCCCACAACCTATATACCATTTTGAAGCTCAGACCCTCTACCAATAGTAGTGATCACAAATTAAGCTCCTTTTTGCGAAATTCTCAATATTAACGGAGATATAAGCGTTTAAAGTTTTTTCCCAGATTCCTCGAAAAACCTGAAATTTTCCTGGCACCTAGACCCCACAACCTATATACCATTTTGAAGCTCAGACCCTCTACCAATAGTAGTGATCACAAATTAAGCTCCTTTTTGCGAAATTCTCAATATTAACGGAGATATAAGCGTTTAAAGTTTTTTCCCAGATTCCTCGAAAAACCTGAAATTTTCCTGGCACCTAGGCCCCACAACCTATATACCATTTTGAAGCTCAGACCCTCTACCAACAGTAGTGATCACAAATTAAGCTCCTTTTTGCGAAATTCTCAATATTAACGGAGATATAAGCGTTTAAAGTTTTTTCCCAGATTCCTCGAAAAATCTGAAATTTTCTTGGCACCTAGACCCCACAACCTATATACCATTTTGAAGCTCAGACCCTCTACCAATAGTAGTGATCACAAATTAAGCTCCTTTTTGCGAAATTCTCTATATTAACGGAGATATAAGCGTTTAAAGTTTTTTCCCAGATTCCTCGAAAAACCTGAAATTTTCCTGGCACCTAGGCCCCACAACCTATATACCATTTTGAAGCTCAGACCCTCTACCAATAGTAGTGATCACAAATTAAGCTCCTTTTTGCGAAATTCTCAATATTAACGGAGATATAAGCGTTTAAAGTTTTTTCCCAGATTCCTCGAAAAACCTGAAATTTTCCTGGCACCTAGGCCCCACAACCTATATACCATTTTGAAGCTCAGACCCTCTACCAATAGTAGTGATCACAAATTAAGCTCCTTTTTGCGAAATTCTCAATATTAACGGAGATATAAGCGTTTAAAGTTTTTTCCCAGATTCCTCGAAAAACCTGAAATTTTCCTGGCACCTAGGCCCCACAACCTATATACCATTTTGAAGCTCAGACCCTCTACCAATAGTAGTGATCACAAATTAAGCTCCTTTTTGCGAAATTCTCAATATTAACGGAGATATAAGCGTTTAAAGTTTTTTCCCAGATTCCTCGAAAAACCTGAAATTTTCCTGGCACCTAGGCCCCACAACCTATATACCATTTCGAAGCTCAGACCCTCTACCAATAGTAGTGATCACAAATTAAGCTCCTTTTTGCGAAATTCTCAATATTAACGGAGATATAAGCGTTTAAAGTTTTTTCCCAGATTCCTCGAAAAATCTGAAATTTTCTTGGCACCTAGACCCCACAACCTATATACCATTTTGAAGCTCAGACCCTCTACCAATAGTAGTGATCACAAATTAAGCTCCTTTTTGCGAAATTCTCAATATTAACGGAGATATAAGCGTTTAAAGTTTTTTCCCAGATTCCTCGAAAAACCTGAAATTTTCCTGGCACCTAGGCCCCACAACCTATATACCATTTTGAAGCTCAGACCCTCTACCAATAGTAGTGATCACAAATTAAGCTCCTTTTTGCGAAATTCTCAATATTAACGGAGATATAAGCGTTTAAAGTTTTTTCCCAGATTCCTCGAAAAACCTGAAATTTTCCTGGCACCTAGGCCCCACAACCTATATACCATTTTGAAGCTCAGACCCTCTACCAATAGTAGTGATCACAAATTAAGCTCCTTTTTGCGAAATTCTCAATATTAACGGAGATATAAGCGTTTAAAGTTTTTTCCCAGATTCCTCGAAAAACCTGAAATTTTCCTGGCACCTAGGCCCCACAACCTATATACCATTTTGAAGCTCAGACCCTCTACCAATAGTAGTGATCACAAATTAAGCTCCTTTTTGCGAAATTCTCAATATTAAGGGAGATATAAGCGTTTAAAGTTTTTCCCCAGATTCCTCGAAAAATCTGAAATTTTCCTGGCACCTAGACCCCACAACCTATATACCATTTTGAAGCTCAGACCCTCTACCAATAGTAGTGATCACAAATTAAGCTCCTTTTTGCGAAATTCTCAATATTAACGGAGATATAAGCGTTTAAAGTTTTTCCCCAGATTCCTCGAAAAATCTGAAATTTTCCTGGCACCTAGACCCCACAACCTATATACCATTTTGAAGCTCAGACCCTCTACCAATAGTAGTGATCACAAATTAAGCTCCTTTTTACGAAATTCTCAATATTAACGGAGATATAAGCGTTTAAAGTTTTTTCCCAGATTCCTCGAAAAACCTGAAATTTTCCTGGCACCTAGGCCCCACAACCTATATACCATTTTGAAGCTCAGACCCTCTACCAATAGTAGTGATCACAAATTAAGCTCCTTTTTGCGAAATTCTCAATATTAACGGAGATATAAGCGTTTAAAGTTTTTTCCCAGATTCCTCGAAAAACCTGAAATTTTCCTGGCACCTAGGCCCCACAACCTATATACCATTTTGAAGCTCAGACCCTCTACCAATAGTAGTGATCACAAATTAAGCTCCTTTTTGCGAAATTCTCAATATTAACGGAGATATAAGCGTTTAAAGTTTTTTCCCAGATTCCTCGAAAAACCTGAAATTTTCCTGGCACCTAGGCCCCACAACCTATATACCATTTTGAAGCTCAGACCCTCTACCAATAGTGGTGATCACAAATTAAGCTCCTTTTTGCGAAATTCTCAATATTAACGGAGATATAAGCGTTTAAAGTTTTTTCCCAGATTCCTCGAAAAACCTGAAATTTTCCTGGCACCTAGGCCCCACAACCTATATACCATTTTGAAGCTCAGACCCTCTACCAATAGTAGTGATCACAAATTAAGCTCCTTTTTGCGAAATTCTCAATATTAACGGAGATATAAGCGTTTAAAGTTTTTTCCCAGATTCCTCGAAAAACCTGAAATTTTCCTGGCACCTAGGCCCCACAACCTATATACCATTTTGAAGCTCAGACCCTCTACCAATAGTAGTGATCACAAATTAAGCTCCTTTTTGCGAAATTCTCAATATTAACGGAGATATAAGCGTTTAAAGTTTTTCCCCAGATTCCTCGAAAAATCTGAAATTTTCTTGGCACCTAGACCCCACAACCTATATACCATTTTGAAGCTCAGACCCTCTACCAATAGTAGTGATCACAAATTAAGCTCCTTTTTGCGAAATTCTCAATATTAACGGAGATATAAGCGTTTAAAGTTTTTTCCCAGATTCCTCGAAAAACCTGAAATTTTCCTGGCACCTAGGCCCCACAACCTATATACCATTTTGAAGCTCAGACCCTCTACCAATGGTAGTGATCACAAATTAAGCTCCTTTTTGCGAAATTCTCAATATTAACGGAGATATAAGCGTTTAAAGTTTTTTCCCAGATTCCTCGAAAAACCTGAAATTTTCCTGGCACCTAGGCCCCACAACCTATATACCATTTTGAAGCTCAGACCCTCTACCAATAGTCGTGATCACAAATTAAGCTCCTTTTTGCGAAATTCTCAATATTAACGGAGATATAAGCGTTTAAAGTTTTTTCCCAGATTCCTCGAAAAACCTGAAATTTTCCTGGCACCTAGGCCCCACAACCTATATACCATTTTGAAGCTCAGACCCTCTACCAATAGTAGTGATCACAAATTAAGCTCCTTTTTGCGAAATTCTCAATATTAACGGAGATGTAAGCGTTTAAAGTTTTTTCCCAGATTCCTCGAAAAACCTGAAATTTTCCTGGCACCTAGGCCCCACAACCTATATACCATTTTGAAGGTCAGACCCTCTACCAATAGTAGTGATCCCAAATTAAGCTCATTTTTGCGAAATTCTCAATATTAACGGAGATATAAGCGTTTAAAGTTTTTCCCCAGATTCCTCGAAAAATCTGAAATTTTCCTGGCACCTAGACCCCACAACCTATATACCATTTTGAAGCTCAGACCCTCTACCAATAGTAGTGATCACAAATTAAGCTCCTTTTTGCGAAATTCTCAATATTAACGGAGATATAAGCGTTTAAAGTTTTTTCCCAGATTCCTCGAAAAATCAGGTTGGATGATGGAAACTTATTTTATAAAGTTTGTAAAATATTTCATTCATTTTTCCAGATGTTCGAAAGAGAAACATGTTCTTCCTTTTTTTTTATTAACCACAACTCCCACTTGTCTTTCGAGACTGTTGATTTGCTCAAAGAGAACGGAGTTGTGGGTTTATCATTTCCTCCGCACTGCAGCCATAGGATACAAGCTTTGGACGGGAGTGTTTTCGGGCCGCTCAAAAAATCTATTAACTCTGCTTGTGACTCTTGGATAACGAACAATCCAAGACAAACCTAGTTGGCACTGTTGGAGACCTTCGGGCAAACCTTTTTTTTGGTGTACAGAATTTTGTTTGACTCCTAGAGAAATTGATAGCCGGCATTTCCATCATCATCATCAACGACGCAACAAGCGATATCAAGTCTAAGCCTGCCTTAATAAGGAACTCCGGACACCCCGGTTTTGCACCGAAGTCCACCAATTCGATATCCCTAAAAGTAGTCTGGTGTCCCGCCCTACGCCATCGTTCCATCTCAGGCAGGGTCTGGCTCGTATTCTTTTTAATTTCTAATTATCAGACATCAAATTTATAGTGTGTTAGTGTTAGTGTTATGGCTCAGCATTCTTCATCGATGGATCAAAAATGGCCTGTGGAGTCGGCGCGGAGGTTTTCTCGAATACACGCTGTGTATCCAAGTCGTATGGTCTCTCAGGTTTCGCCAGTGTATTCCAAGCGCAAGTACTGACGATATTGGAAGTCTGTCGATGGCTAGGGCGAAATTCGAGCTCAAAGGTCTTGTACTCAGCGACGACATATTCCAAGCTGGTGCGGCAATGAAAAGGGGCGCCGAACCGTCTGGGCGGCACGCTCAAGGTCACCCTCCTCTGGGTGCTCAGGCATAGGAAGATAGAGAGGAATGAGCGGGCTGACGGTTTGTCCAGACGAGGCTCTGCTCTTGGCAGCCCTTCGGTAAATACAGTTGGTATTTCGCTCGTCTACTCGCACTACCCAGCAGCTGCGGGCCTTAGATGGCGAAGGCTTACGAGCTGTGCCAAGTCATGGAGAATTTGGCCCGCTTGTAATATAGCCCGATCATATAGTGAGTATCATAGTAAAAAAAAACATCGAAAATCAAAATTTATGACAACTATCCCCGGTCTCCCCCACCTGATATTTACACACTAGTTTTTTTCATTTTCTCTTACTTGAAAAGTAAACTCCTACGCAATTTACGTAGCTTATTTACTTTCTAAATGGATCATGACATAATAAATCAACCTTCATTCATTTAATCCTGTCTTCCTTCGTTCTTTCATTTCAGATTTATTTTTCCTCGCTACATTTACAGCATTCATCTGCGCAGATAAAAAGGAAATTACAGAACAAATAGAGACTTTTTTTAAGGATCCAAGTCGGTACAAAGCATTCTACAGACAACCAAAATATATGTCATATGTAAAAGAGTTACTACCAGTCCTCTTACAAGAAGGTGTTCTAGACGATCTTATAAATTTTGAATAAATGTTTTTCCTGTCGTAATTTCAAATTGGCGTTTTTCTATGTGGAAGCAATTTCCAATTTTCAGCAAATATTCAACCTGTAAGACAAGAATTTCAGAGAAGTTTGTCGTAAATTGTTTAGAAGAAAAAAAATCCACCGAAAACTGTCCCAAGACTGGTTGTTCGTTCATTGCTATACAAACCGGGTAAATATGCCAAAGGATAACTCAGCAAATGGCGATTTCTATGATTGGCTTGAACCAACATTCAATTCATTTTTTCGAGCTATGTGAGATGGGGTCGGCAACATCAATATCATGTCCACAGAAGTGATATTCCTAGGGAACTTTTGAAGACCATATCATAACCAACCAGAAGCAACAGAAGCCTGGTCACCCCATCGACATATTTGTTTCAACAAAAAGAAAAAAGAAGAAGAGAAGAAAGAAAAAAAAGAAGAAGGAAAGAACAAAAGAATGTCTGGACGCTTCAAGTATGAAAGGATTTGTGTATTTCTTTAATAAAGACATTTGAGTGTGAATTTGTCTGTCATTGTCATCAGCCATAATTTAGTGGCAGCCTCTTGATTTGTTTCAGACTGGCACTTTCGACTCCCCCCCCCCCCCCCCCCCCCCTAACTCCCCGGTTTCCAACAAATGTCAAAACTAAGACCAGCTTCGGAAAGTACTAACCGAGACCTTTCATTTGATACCCCACATGACTATATTTGATGAAAAAAAATTTACACACCCTTTTTGCATGTATGGTATCTGCAAATTGTAACCATCTGTGTTCTCCTGAGGAAACAAACCCTGAACAATTTTCAGTTTAAGATCGAGACATGAGACATGTAATTGGCCGAGTTGCCTAACCTTTTAATATCCCCATTACAACTCTGTAGGCGCTTCCCCATGGGTCTATATCCGCCCCTGCGCAGAGTTGTCTGAAACAACCCCTCTTGCTTCGGTGTATGGGTAGCTTCAGGTTTCTTCGAGCTTTCTTGTAAACACGCACCTCCTGGTCAATTCTGCCCATTGTTCTCTGGGCCACTCGTCTGGTCCGATAACACGCCAACCGAAGATCAGACTATGCACTGTTCCGCCAACAGTTGGGCTTTCTACTGGAGAAAGTATAACGTCTTGATATCGATGAATCGCATACCGTCGCGATATGTAATATGGAGGGCTCTCTTCGAGGGTATGCCTGGTATTGTATCCTGGTCCAACCATGCATCTATGAATGTGTACTCGTCAATTGCTTTCGCAAACCCACCTGACTTTCTTCTCATTCTTGGATGAGCAAGTCTCCAACCGCTTGGCTTGCTTTTCAGGTCATAGACGATTACCTAGAGATCAGTGTGAGTTTAGTATTCACTGACATTCTAGGACATTACACGAGGTAATGAAGAACCAATCAATCAAATCCACAACCGAATCGGACCCCCTTTCCGGTAAGTATTATCCTGACTGTCGTTAGCCAATATGATGTCTGACTGCACGAAAGCCTCCAAGAAACTACGCCCTCTTTCATTCGTTAATGAGCTTTCCCATTCCCCGTGATTCTTCCCCATTTAAGTCACCGGGGTTGACATTCGATCTCCGTCCTCCTGCGTCAAAGACCAATCTATCCAATATGTCCCCGAATGCAGGCAACGTTAGACTTGGAGGAGTATAGCAATTATAGACGTATATGCCGTCCATTTTTGTTCATACGAACCCACTTGTGGGCTACCTCATGCATTGTTGTATGTTCGTTCCCCGCATGCATAGAAAGCCGCCCCCCTGTAGAATTGGCTGCCCACACATTATTGTAGCTGTTCCTAGAGGGTTCGCTTATTGTAGCCACTTCTGCCTTCGATTCGTGCGTGGTCTCCAAAAGCAGGTCTTGAGCGACTGTACAGTGACCGAGGTTCACTTGGATTAACTTCATTTTCCTACTACATTTAGGGCTTTTTTGAACTCAGGAAACACGCTGCTACTGACAATATGCCCATTATCCAGGCCCTCCTTTTCATATCTGTCTATCTGTCTATTACACTTTTTCAGAAACCACTGCTCCAATCGACACGATGGGAAGGTTAGAACACGGGGACACAATGGGAAGGAGGTTGAAAACAAAATATCGTAGGGGGTACGCCAACTGCAATTACATTGCCATGCACATAACGGTATACCATAGAAATATACTTGTATCTATGATGCACAGTGCCCAGAAAGGATATGAAACTTGCTGGTGTCGACAACGGGAGAGATTACATATCGATTGTTATTATTATAAAACCGTTCATTACAGTATCAGAGAAAGTAAGGGTCACTAAAATCTAGTTCTGCAAAATCAGTTGAATCTTCTAATTTTCAGAGTGGCGATGGTCAACAAATTGCAATCAATGAAACCAGCTCAGACCCCAATGAAAAGAAAAGAGCGAGAAGAAATGTTTTGATACCAAATTTAGTTGCAGTTACCGATGCAGCCATGCTGAGTATGAACAAGCCTACAGCAGCTGTCGTTGGTGCCGCAGTATTAAGCCGGAGCTATAATAAACATATGCGGTAACGTATTTTAAATCCCTCAATGAGAATTGAATATGACTATCTATATTGGACGTACGTCGTGAAATGTTCCCCTCCGAGAGTTTCGTTAAACTTTCGTTAAACACAGAAAATTCGGGAACAATCGAATTCAGCATAGGAAATGTCAAACAGATGTCATAGGAAATGTCATTGGAAATTTGCTTTTGCGAAGTGGTGTAAGCATATGAGAAGTGAAATGTTCCAAACATCAACTCGAAGTGTCAAGTAATCAAACGAATCAATGCGACTATGGGCGAGAATGAGGCTCGACAGATCTCTAATTTACCTTCGTTAAAATTTTGACATTTTGATATAACCATTCTAGTTCCGGTTCCTAAACCTGAAAGAAATAAATAATAACATGAGTTTATTTTTTTCGAGAATTGTGGGGTAACATGAGTTACATACTGATAAAGTGAAAGAAGGATTTATGAATACATTAGAAAGAGCCGCTAAGCTTCAACTTCACTAGGATGGAATTAGGGAATAGAATAAAGGAACGCTTGCCTGTTCGTGTCGCCTGGTCCTGAGGCACTTTCACTCGTACTTAGAATGAAGTCAGCCCGCAACCTGCCTTACAAACGCCACGTCAACCACGCGTCTGCCTTCGATGTCACGAGGCAGGTTCATCCACTCCACTACCAAATTTGCATAATACACTCAGAATTTGGACATAGCAGTCCGTATTCGCCGCTGACCGTTTTCCAGATCGGTTTTCATCCACGGCAATATGCCCAATGCATAAACCACTGAATAGTGAACACATTCAATGCGCTTATTTTATCCTTCCCCCAGAGATGTGATTTCAGAACCAGCCTTACACGTCACAAAAATTCGGACAGCAAGAATCCTTCAGATCACACCAACTCGAGCATGAGTTTCTTACTAATTTCCTAGGTATTTGTAAAGCTTGGATGTGAAGGTCACCAATGCTATCTACGGCATTACGGATGGCTTGGATTGGATTACCCGAATATCACGGTTAAACATGTATACCGGTCATAGTATTACTTAGTAGTTTATTGCGAAACCAAGCCCCATCATTCAGTAACCATGAAAGGGGATTCTGTACCATATAAAACCAAAGGGGACTCAACGAACAGTCCGTAAACGGATAAGCTTTGAGTTGTTGGTACCCTCAGATGATTGCACTAATAAGGTGGTATGCCACCCTTTCATATATATGTATATGGTTGCCACATACACCTTGATGGGATTTAGGGCGTCAACACTCACGCACCATCGCTCGCGGCTACCTGTAATGCAATACAGCTCTTCTCACGTCTTCCCGAGGTGACCGCACTCCTCTACTGTTTTGCGCCAAGTGCCCTTGGGGCGACCCGCTCGTTGCCCATCTTGGGTCAGTGGACTCCACTGCATGCCGTAGCCAGCAATGCAATTATCGCCCCTCCTTAATGTATGACCTATCCGCTGTAATTTTCGCCTTCCGATCACAGTGCATACGGGTGCCAGGCCTGTACGTCGATGAAGTTCTTCGTTTGAGTAGAACCAGCCCGGCGTACTACGATGGCACGGCGAAGACATGTGTTGACGAAAGCTTGGAGGTTTTGAGTAACAACGGAGGTCACTTTCCATGAATGTCGGCAAAAACTTTATTGGTTTGGGATCAATACGATGCAGACATAGAACATCGATTGGCCAGGTGTGCGGGGCGCTGTCAAAAGCGTTGACATAATAAATATAGCAACTGAAAAGGTTTCTTTAGCCTCTAATTGCTTGTCCTAGAACTACCGGGTCGATAACGGGTTGCTTTTTGTAACCCCTTGATCCAACTCAACAGCACTTCTATTCCTCAGACAAAATGTTGTTGGTCTCGAGATGAGCATTAACTTTTCTACTAATAATGGACGTTATGAACTTGTAGAGGGTTGGTAAGCCAGTAATTGGTCTTGTGTCTATGGGGCCTTGCACTGTGCTCTATTTAAGGACAAGTTAGATAATTCTGGCAGTGAGGAGCGTTATGGCTGGTCGAACCTCCTCTTTAGTAGGTAGGTAGGTAGGTATCAGTGGCCGCTCCGAGGAGCCCAATTAGCGCTTTGGTGCGCCGTTTTGATGCCACAAACTCCTAAGACCGTGACTGTTGTTATAGGAACAGGGAAGCAGAGTCCAGCTGGCTCGGATCTTCAGAGCCAGCCCATAGCATTCACGAAGGAAAGCAGCTCTCCGACCCTGCAGCCAGAAATCTCACTAAGGTCCCCAAAGAATGGTTTACCCAGTGTCCGCAGCCTGACTCGAGCCAGAGCCGGGCAATCGCAGAGAAAGTGCATGAGGGTTTGCCTTCCTTCTCCACAGCTTCGGCAATGCGAGTTGTAGGGTAAGCCGAGCCTAGCGGCATGATCCCCTATGGACCAGTGCCCCGTCCAGACCGCCGTAATCTTGAATGCATTTGCACGCGTCTGGCACAGGAGCTCTCATGATCGGGCTATGTTATAAGCGGGCCAAATTCTCCTTGATTTGGCACAGCTTGTAAGCCTTCGCCATCTCAGGCCCGCGGCTGCTAGGTAGTGCGAGTAGACTCGGTCCCCGACAGCCGCCAGCGGAACACCGACTGTATTCCCCGAGGGACTGCCAAGAGCAGAGCCTTGCCTGGCCAATCCGTCAGCCCGCTCATTCCCTTTTTGTTCCTATGCCCGGGAACCCAAAGGAGAGTGATCTTGAGCGTGCCGCCCAGATGGTTGAGCGTGTCTCTGCACTGCCCCACCAACCGGGAAGATGTCGTCGTTGAGTACAAGGCCTTGATGGCCGCTTGGCTGTCGGTCAGAATGGCTATGTTACGCTTGGGGCTCGAATCCCGCTCCAGCCATCGACAGACTTTCAATATCGCCAGTACTTCCGCCTGGAATACACTGGCGAAACCTGGGAGACCATACGACTTGGAAACACCGTGTGTATTCGAGAAAACCCCCGCGCCCACTCCATAGGCCATCTTTCATCCGTCCGTAAAGAATACCGTGTCACAGTCTTGCAACACGCCGCCGGTCTTCCACTTTGCCCTGGTTGGAAGATCCACAGCAAAGTTTCTCGTGAAGTTCAGCTTGCGTGTAACATAGTCCGTGGGGGTTGCCCAGATTTCTTGAGGTATTTCATCTAGAATGTTGCTGTGGCCGTAGGACTTCGCTGCCCAGCATCCGGACTCACGTAGTCTGACGGCACTGCACGCTGCAACATATTTGATGTGGAGGTCAAGGGGGAGGAGATGCAGGAGTACATTGAGTGCATCTGCCGGGCAGGACTGCAGAGCCCCCGTAGCACCTGCACACGCGGTTCTTTGAATCCTATTAAGCTTCGTTTTATTGTATTTCTTCTTCAAAGCCTGCCACCATACAATAGATCCGTACGTCAGAATCGGATGCACTACAGCCGTGTACATCCAGAGAACCATCCTCGGCCGGAGACCCCATTTCTTGACAAAGGTTCTCTTACAGGCATAGAAGGCTATACAGGCCTTCTTAACCCTCAGTTCTATGTTCAACCTCCAATTTAGCTTAGGATCCAGGATTAAACCCAGATACTTTACATTAGAGGAAAGAACCAATCTTTGTTCATTCAGCCGTGGTAGATGGAATTCAGGTGTCCTTGTCTTGGTGGTGAATAGCATCAGTTGCGTTTTGGTTGGGTTTATGCTGAGTCCGCATCTTGCGGCCCACAGGCACACCTTTCGTAACGCTCCTTCCAAGATGTCGCTTATAATGGACAGAAACATTCCTGATACTAATATCACAAGTCGTCGGCATACGCCACCACCTTCACCCCGCTGCTGTCCAATGTACGTAAAATTTTGTCCATTGCTATTAACCAGAGCACAGGTGAGATGGCGTCAGTCTGGGGCGTGCCTCTGTTCACAGCTCTGGTCAAGTGGTTGCCTCCCAGATCGAAATGAATTATCCTGGTACTCAGCATGGATATAATCCAATGCGTGAGATACCCCTCCAATCCAATACCGGTCAAGGCTTCCTTGATGGCGTTGGTACTGACGTTGTTGAAAGCTCCTTCTATATCCAAGAAGGCAGCAAGGGTATACTGCTTGTACTGCAGCGACCGCTCAACCGTGCCAATTACCTCGTGCAGGGCGGTTTCTGTGGATTTTCCTTTGAGGTAGGCATGCTGGGACTTAGAGAAAGGCGTTCTCTCCATAATCGTCCTTAAGTGAATGTCCAGGACGCGTTCTAGGGTCTTCAGCACGAAAGAAGTCAGGCTGATTGGCCGAAAGTCCTTCGCGGACTCATGACCTCGCCCGCCCGCTTTCGGTATGAAAACCACCCGTGCGCGCCTCCAGGACTGCGGTACATATCCTAAAGTGATGCAGCTTCGGTAAATCTCAACAAGCCACGGCACAACCCTTTCCTGCTGCTCCCTCCAAGCGAGGTTCTGACTCACAATCCTCTTCGCTGGAGGGAAAGTGCGTTTGCACCAGCAGCTCCAAGGTTTCACTAGAAGATTCCGTCCAGAAGCCTTCCGACTTTTTAAGGAAGGATGGACTCTTATGTTCCTTGGACAGAATCTTATTGAGCCTCGCGGATTCACTAGTGCTTTCAATGTTCTGACAATAGTCTAGCCAAGACCGCCTCTTGGCGGCCCTGATAGCCGACTTGTACTTCTTTAGGCAATCCTTGTATGGCTGCCAGTATTTTTGCCTGTAGCAGATATTGAAGATTTCTCTGGTCAGCTTCCTGAGACTAGAGAGATCTTCGTTCCACCACGGTGGCAGGGTCTTTTTGCTGTACTTAGCAGGGCAGGAGACTTTGAAGGCGGTATCAAAAGCCTTCTCCAGAGCCCCGACCTTTGACTCCAGTTCGTCTGTCGTGCCAATCCTACCAATTTGCGCACCGGAGAGTTTGTTCTTAATTACCTGACCAAACTTTCTCCAGTCAATCCTCCTGGGGTCTCTAAAGCGCTTGGAGACCTCTGCGGCGAGATCTAGACTGAAGAGTATCCAACTGTGGTCAGAGAAGGATCTCAGGTCAGACACTCTCCAGTCCTCCACCCTAAGAATCCCGTTGTCGGTTATTAGGATGATATCAAGGACCTCCTCCCAACCGTCACAGCTCTCCGAGCAGGGGAAATGAAAGGTTGGTGTACTGCCCCTGTTACACACCGATAGATTTGAAGTAATAATAAAATCAAAGAATGACTCACCTCTTTCGTTGATTTCGGAGCTGCCCCAAAGCGTATGCCTTGCATTTGCGTCGCAGCCTATCAGCAGGTTGGCTTTCTTTGGTGTTATGGTGTTCGTCAGATGTTGTATTATAGTTCTTCTGGCGGAGCTGATCGGTCGTGAGCTATGTACGCCGAGGAAATATACACGTTCTCTGCCCCCACCTGCTCCAGCTTGACCACAACTAGGTCACTGGAACTCAGGTCCGGGCACAGGAAAGCGTGCAGACTCTTCCTCGCAAGAATACATGCTCTAGGTTTAGCCTGATCAGCGTCTCCTGTGCTGTGGAATAAATTAAAATATTTGCTTTGGAGCCCTTTGATGGTTCGGTCGCTTCCGACCCAGGGCTCCTGTATTAATGCGATGTCGATGTCTTCCTCTAAGAGAAAGACGAGCAGATTAAGCAAGGCACACTTCGAGTGCTGCAGATTTATCTGCGTTACCCTCAGCATGATCTGCTTGCGTGGGGGGTTTGTCAGCCCCCGTCGGACCGTCAATTTTCATCTCCTCCAACAGCTCGTTGGCGGCGTCGATTGGGTCAAGGTCGTCGTCCGGTTTTGCAGAGCGGAACACTTTTGCTTTGGCATTCCTGACTTCGAACCACACTTTATAATCAGCCTTTTTCAGTGCCTCCAGGCACTCCTCGTTTATGCGGAGTAGTACGGGCTGGCTGTTTATCTGAGGTTCCTCCTCCTTTATAACAACCCAGTCGTCCGTGGGAATCCCGGGGTTGTGAAGGCGCAGGAAATGGACCAGCTTGTCCTTCTCCATGCGGATCTTCGGCAACCAAATGCGAGCGACCGGTCTCCTGGGAATCTCGTCGTAAGGGATAATCTTGAGCTTAACGCCCTCCCAAGCGTCGCTGATCTTAGCGACGCACGAGCCGAGAAAGTCCTTAGAGAACTGGTCCATGCAAGCTATTACGTGGAACCCACGGACCACCTGAGATGAATCTAAGTGGGGAGTGAGTCCCGGGTGTTTGCCTCCGGTTTCCACGAGATGTTCATAGACCATGCCCGACAGCCTAGCCTCAACACTGGTCCACACCTCCAGCGTTAGTTTGCCGCTAGCAGAATTGCCATCCGCCAGGGCCACACGTAAGTGACTCCTGGTCACATCGCTGAAGGGCTTCGCAGTACGTGGCCCGCCGGCTGACGGTTGCTGTACAATTTCCTCCGTATATTGCTTGACGTCTGCGCTCTTGCCCACTTTGCTCCGCTTCTTATCTTGTTCGACCTCGTCTTGAGATCGGTTGCGTTTTAGAGCGATGGGCTTCGCCTTCTGCTCGTCAGCCCGGCGTTTGCTGTTGTATTCATCAACAATCGCCCGGTATTTAGCGAGGTCTTTTTCATCCCGCTCGTCGACAGTACCGGCCTCCTTATTCTTGGCAATCTTGCCGAGAATATGCATGGCCTTCTGGTATTCGCTCTTGAGCAGGACACCCGTGGACCTTCGCTTCTTAGCCGGTTTCCGGCGACCGACATTCTTGTCGGTTTTCGCTTTCGAGGGATCCCCCGACGCTGAGAGCTTCGGGTCAGGAGTACTATGTCTGGTACTCGCTACACCCAGCCTGAGGGCAGTGGGTTCCAGGCTGGAAGCCACTAGTCCGTCTGACGCCTCGCTCCGGGAGGTCCCTGCGGTTGGTTTCAGCACAACGGTGCTACGGCTGGCACCGAGTGTACTGCTCTCGACGGCCACTGTTTCCTGGCTGGAGGCTAGCAGCTCGTCCTCCGATGATGCACCTGGCATCATCGCCTCCTCTTCTGTCGTCGTTTTGGTTTTTTTATTAATTGAGTCCATGTCTTGGTCCCACGAGTAGTCCGGGAAGAATGTCCACCCTGGCTGGCCCGTCTTATTTGAAACTGAAGGTGCCCAAGGTATTCAGAGTTCGCATACTAAAGACCAAGCTCCCCATTGGCCACGCAGCCCTCGGCGTATGCCGCTCCACCTTGGCTTGGGGTCCTATTAGCACTTTCTCCGGTGCAGGGAGGACGATCCCCGGGCTGTTGCTTCAGTCCATCCCCCCGCCAGATCTACTTGCCCCTAACACATGACCAGCAGACAAGCAGATCCTCGTCAGTTGGATGAGCCTACTCCCAGCCCGTCCCTACACACTCTTGACCCGCCCGAAGACGGTTTCCAGTGGCCACTACGCGGAGGTCGTGTGAGGACTTGCCTAATTATGCAACTTTAACCTGAAGCATAATCAGACCAGGCCACCTCCTCTTTAGTAATTTCCGCAAAATTCATGACCGACATGGTGGCATGGCGGTAATCCATTCAGCATGCTGGGCAAGTAATCCTCAAATTCCACCCCAACACTCTTTTGCTTCCGTTCCCGAAAGCTGTACTGTCTAGACGCGCTGTTGGGATTCGTCGAGAATTCAGAAAAACTCCGCTAGTTCCTCGCGTGCGTGGCATTCTAAACACGTCTGGAGTGACTTTCGCGGTGCCGAGACGCAATCTCATCATTGATTTGAAATAGAATTCTCTGCAGCGTGAAAATACCTAGTCGATGTAAAACAATGAATTTCAGCCAAATTCTAGTGAATTAAATACTTGCTCATAGCCCGCAACTCTCACGTTAAAAGGGGCATCCTCCACTGTAATGGCCTGAGGAATGCGAGGCAGGTTGGGAACCTCAAAGACCGCGCCACGCTGTGTATCTGAGCCAGGAGAAGCAACAAATGAAGATGCGATTCGTCTTGGATCTTTCCTCTCGATTGCAGCAGTCGGACCCATAGTTTTACAGCTCTACGCCCGCATGCAAGCTGTATTTTTTTTTATTCTCATTTTCCAAGCTGAGCTCGCGTGTTTGTTTGAATTTCAAGTTCTGCTGCGGACCTACGCATCGCGTGTCGACTTTGGAGCTTCATTATTTGCGGGCGGATCTTCACGGTCAAATTCGTCAACTTTCTAAGTTTTCGGAATGGTTCTCCCCTCTCCTTCGTATCCGGCCACTTTAGATAGGGTAACTGAATATTTCTTTACAAACATCTCTCCTTCTTTATGTAGCCTACAACCCGCCAAAATACAAACCGACCCCATTGTAGCCGGCTACTTCCATGTTATCAATGTAGCAAGCAAAGCGTTTGCCTTCATATGATTTTTTTTCAGTCACAAAATTTAGTCAAATTGTTTATTGATGTTTCTCACTAGTCCCTTTATTCCCACGCGTTAATCCAACTGTTCGCTCGTTCGTTCGTTCCAGTGTGTAGTAACTACGACTCAAGAAAAAGGCGCGAAAGCCAGCGCAGCAACCTAAACAGAAACTTCATCGCGAAATGTTCAAGCAGTTGAGTAATTTTAAGCAACAGTCGTAATAACGAGGGAAATTCAAACACCATTTAGCCGTGCCACAAAAAACGCTTTCGATCTTCGAATTCGAATCCGAGGAAATTTTCCAGCCCGTACAGTTGGCGGCCAGGGAGGAATATCTCGCAACAGTTTTTTTTCCTGCTCCGCCGCACGAGCAAGTGAGAGTCGTGCGCGAATTTGAATTTCCTAGATCTGATTCTGAGTGAAGTCTGTCTTTTTGAACAACGAGACAATGGCGGCCGAACAAGTTCAGTTCCAGCAGCTGCTAAATTCGCTATTATCCACCGATAATGATGTTCGCCAGGAGGCAGAGGTACGCATTCCTAAAGTTTCAGTGCATGTGCGAATTTTGTGCGTGAAAACGGCTCGAGTCAGTGGCGCAACGTGACGATAAATGCAAATGGAGATTCGCTCAAATGTCACCGCAACGTGTTCCTGTCCGGAGCACTGGTCGCTGTCAGTTGGTGGAAATTGAGGAATTTTGTCTGTATCCTGGACGCCCGGACGCGTAGGGGAATGGCCATCGCGGCGGCATGTGCAATTATTGCGGGCGTGGAAGGCTTCAGTATGCGGCGTGCAAAACTGAAAACGTGGTTGAGTTGCGGAAAATGCGTATATAAAGTCGTTAATGGTCGGCTGTTTCCCTCGCAAACGATTCCGGCGTCTTGGCAACTTGTCAGGCCTCTCGTGGTCGTCGCTGGCCGCTCGCGTTGCGAATCATCGCCAAATGGTGACGACCGCACCGCGTTACTCATGCGAATATTCTCGTGAAGTGAAATTATCCAAGCTCAATGCTTCAATGTTTGTCATTTGGATTTTTTCTCTTTCCCGCAGGATGTCTACAACAATTTGCCGCGCGACGTGAAAGTGACCCATCTACTCGCTGCCATCCACAATGCCCAGATGCCAGAGGAGTCGCGGCTTATGGCCGCGGTCGTGTTGCGACGTCTTTTCACATCGGAATTCCTGGAGTTCTACAAAGATGTAAGTAATTGTTTTGATTTTACTTTGTAGATTTATGAACAGGTGCCTGGGCCAGGAGTGAGGAGTAGGACGCACGAGGGCCCAGGATGCACGCCAAAATGGGCGGCAACTACTCTGGAAACAAGTTTGACATTTACAGTTGAGACGCGAAGTAAGCGTCCACAACAAAATTCCTGGAAATATTGGAAGGGATTGATTACTTTCAAATGGATCGCGATTGTACTCTAACAAGAAAAAATATTGATTCAGTTCTTGAAGTAAGAAACGCATTCCCATTTAGCAACGAAAAAAATCCCCGCTGAATTCTCACAATGCCATTTTGCTTGTATTCGTTGTCTCGTGTCTCGTGCCTCCTCTGTACCAGAATAATAGGACTTGTATTGGACTTTTCGTTTATTCCGTCTAATCCTCCAGGTCTATGAATTTTTCCATGGCGTGTACAGTTTTTCCTAGGCTATGCTATCATGGCACCCTAGAAATCGAAGAAGAGGTGGTTCAACTTAATCCAACTGTTTTCCCTCAGTTGCCACAGATTTAAAATCTGGAACGAAGCTTGTTTTCCTTTCCTGGTTATGAAGACAGCCGCGTGTGAGCCGATATCTTTTCTTATTTTCGCCAAACACCCTCTCATTGGCTCCTCTTCCAAAGGACAAAGGATTTCAAGCAACTTGTCCAAAAATTGAATGATCGCCTCATGTAACACGGTCTCAGATTGGATCTGAACAAAACTGAATTTTTATCGATCAATCCCCATGAAACAGGAGCTATCTCTGTCAGTGCTAATGACTTGCCCAGAATTGAGCGATTTAAATAGCTGGGGTCAATGCTATCAACCAATGAAGAACTGCATTATAAAGTTACTTCATGCATTAGCGCAACCTGGATAAAATGCCGTTCCACAACTAATGTTCTTTGTAATCGATGTATCATTGAGCGTTTAAAATTTACCGCAGTGTCGCCCACTACGGTTCTGAGTGTTGGCCGACTATAAAAGACAATGAACGGCGCCTTGCGGTAATGGAGATGGACATGTTGCGTTGGACCTGTTGGCTAACACACCATGACTACATTAGAAATGAAGATATTCTCATTTGATTTGGGATTGCACCGATCGCCTAAAAATTGCGGGAGAGGTGTCTTCATTGGAAGGTCACTTGCCAAGATTGGTCTGAACATCCAAGTCGATGGAAAACAAACAAATGGGCGGCCGAAATAACAGTAGCTTGATACGCTGAATGGTGATTTGAAAGCTCTGCGAATAAAGATCTGTGAAATCCTGATTAATGGCACGTGAGGAACTGAAGTATCCAAAAAGATCTTCTACATACCCGCAAACACGTGTTGAAATTTCAGGGAAGGTGGAGTGTTTATGGGCGGACCTTCACAATAAATTTCATCATCAGATTTTTCGGATAGCTCTGCTCTCCTGGCTCTAGTTCTGTCAATCCAGAGACCATTCGGAGGAGCAAAAAGAACTGCTTCAAAGAGTATTCCAGTAACTGTGGAGCTGCGGGAAATATGTGGTAGGACCAGTGACAACAAGACCGCGGATTTGGATGGTACCCTCCACCGAGTTTTGAAACTGGCAGTGAAGACTAGGCCCGATCTTTTCGCCAACACCTTCGAGGCGTGCTAAAGGAAGGAATATTCCCTGCCCTGTGGAAAAAGCAAAAGTTGGGTTTGCTTCCGAAACCTGGCAAGCTGCCTGGAAACCCAGCATCGTATCGTCCTATCTGCCTGCTGAAGACAATGGGGAAGATGATGGAGAGACTCATCTACAATAAATTCCTGCCCATCGTCGAAGCCAGCCATGGTTTGTCGGAACGCCAGTTTGATTTCTGACGTGGCCACTCTACGGTGGACGCAAATAACAGTGGTTAATCTGGCAAAAGGTATACTGATCTCTGGCGGCCGTTTTGGTACTGAATGTCAAAAACGCATTCAACTCGGCCAAGTGGAACAGAATTAAAGGAGCGTTGGCTGACATAGGTGTCCCCCGATATTTAGCGAATTTGGTGGAAAACTACCTCTTAGAGAGGACTCTCTGGTGCGGGACGGGTGAGGGCCCCAAAAAGTACATTGTTACTGCCGGGGTACCGCAGGGAACTCTTGAGACGCTGCCTCACCTCTGCCTGGGGGTAGCGTGACCGAAAGTGGCAACAGACGGAAAAACGCTCCTTTATATAATCATAAAAACACGACAAAGTGGCGAATTGTATTCAAGTTAAACCGTCAATAGTTTGAGCCTAAGCTAGGTTATTGTTTTGGATATATTGGCAGAGGTGAGGCAACGTCTGAAGACTTGCCTCTACCCTTTACGAAATCGTTAGTCCTTGTTTTTTGTAATGATTGGGTGCTATGCCTCAGACGAGGGGTCCGTGGACCAAAAAACGTGAGAGTAAGTTGCTCTCCATTTGGTCCGGCCCGGAGTTATGATCCCCCTATATCCAAACCTGAGGAAGTTGAAAATAAAAAAACAACTATCGAGGTTAATCGCATAAATTATACTGAAAATCCTTGCAAACGGAAGAATTATACCAAAGTTTCATCGACTGGTAGAATACAAGCTCGTTATCGAGGCGGCAGGTCTGCTGTTTGTCAACAGTTTGAGGAGGAAATGCGACCCTTAAAATAGTCATGAATAATTTGTCCTTTGGGCGCATCGATCAACCCCACATTCCGAGCCTGGCTAACACAGAGACGTGCACGCGCGTATCGACGCAGTGCTTTGACCTTCACGGTTAACTTAGCCAGTTACCTCTAAGTTTTGGGATAGTATTTTCCTCTAGGTCGCCTCCGGCCACTCATGATGGTCGTTTGAGAATCTAATTTTTTCATTAGTCATTACAAATGGCGCCTAATGTGGAACACAACGTTTTTTAAATTCAGACGGTCTTTTTGCTATTATTTTTCCTCCATTTTCAACTTATCCGGATGGTTCCAGTGGTTAGAGCGGTGGGTTGTTATAACGGAAGGTCGTCTATTAGCATGATGCCGGGCCTTCACCATAATAAAATTTGAATCAAGCCCTGAAGATCGAGTCAACTAGAGATGATACAAAGAGTTTATGACTTGTGCTTTCGTCCAGGCCAGAGGCAACTCCTCAGATGCTGTCCCACCTCTATCCTGAGAGCAGCGTGACCATAGCGGTTACAAGATGGCATTTTCACCCTTATATCAGTTCAAAAACACGAGCACAAAACCGCCTTGTAAAATTCAGGACACATGTCGTGTTTTTGAATGCATATAAAGGAGCAAATTCCACCTTGTAACCACTTCGGTCACGCTGCTGCCAGAACAGCGGTGAGACAGCGTCTGCTGAATTGCCTCTGCCCTGGACAAAACCGCAAGTCATATACCTCTTCTAACTTTGGTGCTTGCCCAAGAAAGAGGGGCCCGTGGGAGTATATTGCTTTCCCACTAGTCCGGCCCGCCATTAAATGGATCGCAGACTTAGGAATCCCTCGATTCTCAAACAAAAGATAACAAGAGGATCAGAAAGCTCGAAAGAAAACCATAAGATGTATTTGCTCAACTGTAGCTTTGCTAGCAACTTGGTGGTGTATGCGTGTAGAGTGGAAAATACAGGAAAGCCGACATTTCCACCGATACCAATTTTTTAGCCAAAATGACACTATCTCTGCCTTAGGAATAGGAAGGGTGCCTCTACCACAAATTTCTCGACGATAAAACGCCTGCTAATTGGCAAATTTATAAGAATGCCAACCGGGAAGCAAAGAAAGCGGTCGCTGTCACCCGAGCGAACCATTTCAAGACACTCAGGATGGCGAGAGAGATCTGTATCGACTTGCTAAAAGCCGTGATGAACGCACACAGGATATCGAGCACTTCTGTTGTGTTAATGACAAGAACGGTACTTTGCTTACCAACCGTCGAGCCGCAACGGATAGATGGCGAGAATACTTCGAGCAGATTTCAAGTGAAGAATTTGCTCATCCTCCACTTCCACAATCATTGCCGACATTTGGAGCAGTTCCACCAGTCAGCGCAACTGAAGTCGAGGCGGCAATAAAACAAATGAAATCGGGGAAAGCAACAGGACCTGACGACATCGCATCTGAGCTCTGGAAAGCGAAGAGCTGGGACTCAACACTATGGCTCAGTGAATTCTTTAACCGCGTTATTCAGGAAGGAAGAACACCATCTGACTGGCAAGAAAGTACCACTGTTCCAATATGGAAAAAGAAAGGTAGCCCAGCAGAATGTTCAAATTACCGTCCGATCCGGTTACTTTCCCATACCAATGAGATTTTTGAACGCATTCTCGACAACCGTATTCGCGAAATCGTTGAAATAACCGTGAATCAAGCCGGATTTGTCAAGAACTGCGGAACTACTGACGCAATACACGCTGCGCGGTTACTCATGGAGAAACACTGTGAGAAGCATCGCCCTCTACATTGCCTTTCTGGATCTAGAGAGAGCGTTTGACCGTGTACGACACGAACTCATCTGGTATGCTTTACGACAACACTTCGTGCCAGAAGAACTCGTGCGCTGGGTTCAATTGCTCTACCACGATCCGAAAAGTAAAGTTCGAAGTATGGCGGGTGTATCAAAACCGCTTCGTGTCTCTGTTGGTGTTCATGAAGGAAGTGCCCTCTCACCACTCCTCTTTGTCCTTGTTATGGACACCGTCACAAGGGATATCCAACGTCCAGCGCCCTACACACTGCTTTATGCAGATGATGTTTTCCTAGCATCTGATAGCAAAAATGATCTCGAGCAACTTGTTCAAAAATGGAATGATCGCCTCATGCAACACGGTCTCAGATTGAATTTAAACAAAACTGAATTTTTGACTACCGATCCCCATGAAACAGGCACAATCACTGTCAGCGGCAGTGATCTGCCCAGAACTGAGCGATTTAAATACCTCGGGTCAACGCTATCAGCCAATGGAGAACTGCGTTATGAAATTGCTTCACGCATTAACGCAACCTGGATGAAGTGGCGTTCCACAACTGGTGTTCTTTGTGATCGACGTATCAACGAACGTCTCAAATCTAAAATTTACCGCAATGTCGTCCGTCCTGTCGCCCTCTATGGTTCTGAGTGTTGGCCGACCATAAAAGACAATGAACGGCGTCTTGCGATAATGGAGACGAAGATGCTACGTTGGACTAGTGGCGTGACACGTTTAGATCACATCCGAAATGAGGATGTCCGCGATCGTTATGGGGTTGCACCGATCGTGGAAAAGTTGCGAGAGAGGCGTCTTCGATAGTATGGTCACGCAATTCGTGCAAACGAGAATTCACTTGTCAAGATTGGTCTGAACATCGAAGTCGATGGTAAACGACAAAAAGGCAAAGCTAAACAACGGTGGTTTGATGCACTAAATGGGGATTTGAAAGCCTCAAAATTGCACCCAGATCAGGCATTCGATAGAGCCAAATGGCGAAGCCGATCACGACGAGCCGACCCCGCTTGTGAATGGGACAAAGGCTGAAGAAAAAGAAAAGAAGAAGACCGATAGAGCTCAGTTGAATCAGATAAATTCTATAGCCAAACTTTGAAATATGCCATTTGAATTCCTATCGCATATCATCTCTATATATTTTAAACTTAATATATAATTGAACTAAAATCCCCTTTGCAGCTATCCCAAGAAGCAAAAGGACAACTACTCCAGCAAGTTCTGCTTGCCGTACAACAAGACGTAACACCAAATTTGCGACGTAAAATCTGTGAAGTTGTGGCTGAAGTCGCTCGGAATCTAATCGATGAAGATGGCAACAATCAATGGCCAGATTTCCTTCAGTTCCTTTTCCAATGTGCAAATTCACAAACCGTTCAACTGCAAGAATCAGCTCTACGTATCTTTGCATCAGTACCCGGAATCTTTGGCAACCAAGAGGCTCAATATTTAGATCTAATCAAACAAATGCTAGAAAAAAGCCTCGATCCAAGCGCCGATACTGACGTTCGATTCCAAGCCGTACGAGCTGTAGGAGCGTTCATTCTACTCCACGAAAAGGATCAGGCAGTTCTTAAGCATTTCCAGGACTTACTCCCACGCATGATTATGATTACAGCAGAAAGCATTGAAGCCCAGGATGATCAAAACTTGTTGAAGCTTCTCATCGACATGACCGAAAGCTGTCCGAAATTCTTGCGACCCCAGATTGAAGTTATCTTTGAAATGTGTATGAAGGTGTTTGCTAGCACAGATGTAGACGATCAATGGCGGCATTTGGTATTGGAAGTTATGGTTTCGCTAGCCGAAAACGCAGCTCCGATGGTCCGCAAGCGGGCCGAAAAGTATGTCGTCGCATTGATTCCTCTGGTTCTGCAAATGATGACAGATTTGGATGAAGATGACGAATGGGCGGTTTCAGACATGATTGCAGAGGACGACAATAGCGACAATAATGTGATTGCTGAATCCTCCCTTGATCGATTGGCTTGTGGACTCGGTGGAAAGACGGTACTTCCCCATATTATTAGCGCGATACCGACTATGTTAGCGAACCCGGATTGGAAACAAAGACACGGAGCCTTGATGGCTATCTCTGCAATTGGTGAAGGTTGCCACAAACAAATGGAAACTATGCTCGATGATATCATGAATGGCATTTTGAATTTCTTGAGAGACCCACATCCAAGGGTCAGGTAAGTTTATCATCAAACCGAATCGAGACATTTCACTAATATTTTCTGCTATTCTTCCAACAGGTATGCAGCATGTAACGCTATTGGTCAAATGTCAACAGATTTTGCACCTATTTTCGAGAAGAAATTCCATGAACAAGTGATTCCGGGCTTGTTGGGTCTTTTGGACGATGTCGAAAATCCACGTGTACAAGCTCATGCCGGAGCTGCTTTGGTGAATTTCAGTGAAGATTGTCCGAAACATATTTTGGTGCGATATTTGGACGGAATTATGCAAAAATTGGAGTCAATATTAAGTGCAAAATTCAAGGAGTTGGTGGAGAAAGGAAACAAGCTCGTATTAGAGCAGGTAAGTCTGGAAGGAAGAGATACACTTAAATTTGGGTAGATTTAGATATATATACAAAGCCGGTATCTTGTCAAATTGTCTTATCAGCACCGCACGTGGCGCCTGATCTGCCTTATCTTTTTGTCAGAGATGTCGAGGTCAATTTGATAATTGTTGCTTTTAACTGTTCGAAATCACTTCTCTGTTAGAATTGTTTTAAGGGCAATGTCACCAAGTTTTATTCCACTGCATATGTTTCAATTTATTCCGATTTCTAAACGTCATTTTCTGCAATTCAATCTAGGTTGTGACAACAATCGCATCAGTTGCCGATGCATGCGGCAAAGAATTTGGTACTTACTACGATCGTTTGGTACCGTGCCTCAAATACATTATCCAAAATGCGAACGCCGAAGAATTGCGCATGCTACGAGGCAAAACAATTGAATGCATCAGTTTAATTGGCTTGGCCGTTGGACGTGATAAGTTCTTGAACGATGCCAACGAAGTGATGAATTTACTCTTGAAAACTCACTCAGAAGGCGATCTACCGGACGATGATCCACAAACCGCTTATCTCATTTCCGCGTGGGCTCGCATGTGCAAGATTCTAGGCAAGCAATTCGAACAGTACTTGCCACTTGTGATGGGACCCGTCATGCGAACTGCTGCAATGCGTCCTGAAGTAGCACTTTTGGACAACGATGAAGTCGAGGATATTGAGGGCGATGTCGATTGGTCGTTCATTAACTTGGGTGAACAGCAAAATTTCGCCATTCGAACAGCTGGTATGGAAGATAAGGCGTCTGCATGTGAAATGCTTGTGTGCTATGCGCGCGAATTGAAAGACGGTTTTGCTGATTATGCAGAGGAAGTTGTACGCTTGATGGTCCCAATGTTGAAATTCTATTTCCACGATGGCGTGCGATCAGCTGCCGCTGAATCTCTCCCATATTTATTGGACTGTGCAAAAATCAAGGGCCCACAATATCTAGAGGGAATGTGGCAATATATTTGCCCTGAATTGCTGAAAGCTATTAGCACAGAGCCGGAAACAGACGTCCAATCAGAAATGTTACATTCATTAGCAAAATGTATTGAGTCATTGGGCGCAAGTTGTTTGTCGGACGAATCAATGAAGGAAATTTTGAAAATTATTGAGAAATACATGAATGATCATTTCGAGAAGGCCAGCAAACGTGCAATGGCCAGGAACGAGGAAGATTATGACGACGGCGTTGAAGAGATTTTAGCTGAGGAAGACGACAATGATATTTACCTACTTTCAAAGATTGCTGACATCGTTCATGCATTGTTCTTGACTACGAAAAATAATTTCCTCCCCTACTTCGACACCGTATCGCCATTGTTTATCAAATTATTGGATCCAGCAAGACCGTGGGCCGATCGTCAGTGGGGTTTATGTATTTTCGATGATGTTATTGGTAAGAAAAATCAATGAAATCCTTGATCCATATTTTCTTATTGTTGTAACAATTTTAATATAGAATATTGTGGACCACAATGTGTACAGTATCAGCAAATCTTCACGCAACCCATGCTCCAATATGTAACTGATAAATCTTCGGAAGTGCGACAAGCAGCTTGTTATGGATGTGGTGTTTTAGGACAGGTGAGTACATTTTTCTTAGTTTTCATGATATGTTATAATGGTTATACCATCGTCGCCATCGATTGAAACCCCTTGAACCCGGGATATACCGTGATGAAGACAATTAATATTGCGTCGGATTTATCCCAGATTCAAACATAAAATCTTTTGTAATGATCGAAAGGTCATTTGTAATTCCATTATAGACTTTCCTCGTCAGAATGCATTTCGTAATTCCCCCTATTTCGATAGTATTACGTGTTGAATGCGACTGAATTGCACTGACTGAGGTCACTTTCTAAAAAAAAAAATTCCTAGGTTCCTTAGAATCAATGAATATTTGTTTTTTCCGTATATGCATTTCGACAATCACTCGCTGTCTTCTTCAGTAGAATGAATGATTTTTTACTAGTTTAACTTAGACTTTTATGCGCGAAAACCATCCGTGCGGGGGCTGATAAATATCCAATTTATTTTATTTAATACAGTACGAGCTCGAAAATTAGAAACAAAAAGTTTTGGTAAATTTTAATTTCTTACAATTTCCAAGCGTTTTTTCTTCAGCCTTTGTCCCGTTCACAAGCGGGGTCGGCTCCTCGTGATCGGCTTCGCCATTTGGCTCTATCGAATGCCTGATCTGGGTGCAATCTCGAGGCTTTCAAATCCCCATCTAGCGTATCAAGCTACCGTTGCTTAGGTCTGCCTTTTGGTCGTTTACCATCGACTTCGATGTTCAGACCAATCTTGGCAAGTGAATTCTCGTTTGCACGAATTACGTGACCATACCATCGAAGACGCCTCTCGTAACTTTTCCACGATCGGTGCAACCCCATAACGATCGCGGATATCCTCATTTCGGATGTGATCTAAACGTGTGACGCCACTAGTCCAACGTAACATCTTCGTCTCCATTATCGCAAGACGCCGTTCATTGCCTTTTGTGGTCAGCCAACACTCAGAACCATAGAGAGCGACTGGACGGACGACATTGCGGTAAATTTTAGATTTGAGACGTTCGTTGATACGTCGATCACAAAGGACACCAGTTGTGGAACGCCACTTCATCCAGGTTGCGTTAATGCGTGAAGCAATTTCATAACGCAGTTCTCCATTGACTGATAGCGTTGACCCGAGGTATTTAAATCGCTCAGTTCTGGGCAGATCACTGCCGCTGACAGTGATTTTGCCTTTTTCATGGGGATCGGTCGTCAAAAATTCAGTTTTGTTTAAATTCAATCTGAGACCGTGTTTCATGAGGCGATCATTCCATTTTTGGACAAGTTGCTCGGGATCATTTTTGCTATCAGATGCTAGGAAAACATCATCTGCATAAAGCAGTGTGTAGGGCGCTGGACGTTGGATATCCCGTGTGACGGTGTCCATAACAAGAACAAAGAGGAGTGGTGAGAGGGCACTTCCTTGATGAACACCAACAGAGACACAAAGCGATTTTGATACACCCGCCATATTTCGAACTTTACTTTTCGGATCGTGGTAGAGCAATTGAACCCAGCGCACGAGTTCTTCTGGCACGAAATGTTGTCGTAAAGCATACCAGATGAGTTCGTGTGGTACACGGTCAAACGCTTTCTCTAGATCCAGAAAGGCAATGTAAAGAGGGCGATGCTTCTCACGGTGTTTCTCCATGAGTAACCGCGCAGCGTGTATTGCGTCAGTAGTTCCGCAGTTCTTGACAAATCCGGCTTGATTCACGGTTATTTCCACGATTTCGCGAATACGGTTGTCAAGAATGCGTTCAAAAATCTTCATGGTATGGGAAAGTAACCGGATCGGACGGTAATTTGAACATTCTGCTGGGCTACCTTTCTTTTTCCATAGTGGAACAGTGGTACTTTCTTGCCAGTCCGATGGTGTTCTTCCTTCCTGAATAACCCGGTTAAAGAATTCATTGAGCCACAGTGTTGGGTCCCAGCTCTTCGCTTTCCAGAGCTCAAATGCGATGTCGTCAAGTCCTGTTGCTTTCCCCGATTTCATTTGTTTTATTGCCGCCTCGACTTCAGTTACGCTGACTGATGGAACTGCTCCAAATGTCGGCAATGATTGTGGAAGTGGAGGATGAGGAAATTCTTCAGTTGAAATCTGCTCGAAGTATTCTCGCCATCATTCCGTTGCGGCACGACGGTTGGTAAGCAAAGTACCATTCTTGTCATTAACACACCAGAAGTGTTCGATATCCTGTGTGCGTTCATCACGGCTTTTAGCAAGTCGATACAGATCTCTCTCGCCATCCCGAGTGTCCAGATTTTTGAAATGGTTCGCTCGGGTGACAGCGACCGCTTTCTTTGCTTCCCGGTTGGCATTCTTATAAATTTGCCAATTAGCAGGCGTTTTATCGTCGAGAAATTTGTGGTAGAGGCGTTTCTTTTCGCGGACCTTCATTTCAACATCATCATTCAAAGCCAAGTATCTCGGTTGATGTACCGCTTACCCGGCTTGGTGACCCCGAGGGTTGCAGAGGCCGCTTTGTTTTTTAATAAACAAAAATAAGGTCCGTGATCAAATTTCAAACGGCTTTGCTTCTTAATATTTGGTATAGCAATAATTTTGAACGCTAATAAATCGTTTTGCGCAGTCCAGCCAAACAGACCATTATTAAATTAAATACCTCTGCATGAGAGACCCGTATGGTCAATTGCTTGGAGTTTAGAACTAGTCCATGGACTATACTTTCAGTCAATAATGTCGTCATTCCATTTTTCGACTCGAGCACCCGTAACTTCCTACAAGAATTAGAAATCCTTACATTGTGTGTTGCGCCATTCGATAAACTCATGATAAGTCATCTTTGGAAGTTAGATCCACATCAATGTCCCAGCCCCCGAGTTGCGAAGGAAGGATTCCTGACGGGCTTCTATCTATAGATCGTTCAAAATGGTCGGCCTTATCTTGCGGCGTGTACCAGCGAATTGTCAAGTCTTTTATGAATTTCTAGATAATGTTCAAGGTACAGACCCCCTAAAAGAAGACTTGGCTACGCGATAAACCAAAAATCAAACTTGCTGGTGGCATCCGTGGGAACGTTATAAACCCGAAAAATCTAGGCCATGTGAAAATTCTGTTCCCTTAATGCCGAACAGATGGGTAAATAGTGCGGATATCCCTACAGATCCTGTTCAAGTTGATGATAAAAGCGTAGAGGGCGCCGGGGATTGCCCGCTCTTCACAACGAAAAAGCTGGAAGAGGCAATCCCTTCTATGAAAAATAAAGAGGCGCCAGAATCCGAACCTGACTACGATAGTCTTCCAAACCTCTTTTTGCTCAAAACTGGTAAGTCCATCTCTCTTCCCCTATCTCTTATTTTCAACAAAAGCCTTGAAGAGAATCATTTTCCCAACTTGTGGAAAGAGGCTCTCATTATTCCCATTCCCTCCTCCTGAGGACAATAATTAATTGGAATTCTCTCTGTTTGTTGTCCGTTAATTAAATAAATAAATATCGAATTGATGGCGCAAAACTCCTTATTAAGGCAAGCCTAGACCGGATATCGGTTGTTGCGCCGTTGATGATGATGAAACCTAATCAAGTTTGATTCCAGTTTTGATTCCTTTCCTGTGATTCAGGCCCGAAATCTGTATACAACGACCGCAACATTTCCTGAACGCTCCCCAAGTGATTGTTAAACTCGTAAATTATCTATTTCGTGCCATATTCCGAAAAACCACTTCATCATCAACAAATGAATGATGATGGTTTATACATTCCTCCAGGAAATGATGAAATTGAAAGGATTCAGTATGTACAGTCTGTTACATAAGAGCGTGGTCACTGTTAAATAATAACAATTGATTTTTCGAAAATTCGCAAATTTATTGTTAATTTGGTCGTCAATACTCAATGCAAATACCTCAGTAGCAAGTCCAATCTCCTGCATTGTCAATTATGGTCTGGCACCGTCGGGGCATACTTTCCACTAGTTTTTCTGCATATTCTACCGGAAAAGACCTCCAAATTTTCCGAATTTGTCGAGAAAGTTGATATAAATTATATGGCTTGCGTTTGCGAAGCTGCATTTTCATCAGAGCCCACACATTTTCTATGGGATTTGCATCCGGTGACTGAGATGGCCAATCTAAAGTTACAACTCCGTTTTGTGCCTTCCACTCACTACACGCTCGACTCCGATGTTTCGGATCGTTGTCCTCTTGAAGGATCCAGCTTTCATTTTTCTTGATATACCATTGCTTAGCAGATGGTAACAAAGCCTTTTGATATATTTTATTCATTTTTTCGGCATTTAAATGCTCGGTAAATAAGAACAAAGTACCGAAATCTTTGTTTGAGAAGCACCCCCAAACATGGACCTTGACGGGGTGTTTAACAGTCCGTTGAAGCATCCTACTGGTGGAGGTTGTCCAGGCGTGTTTGATGCTCGGAAATGCCCAGAAGGAGGATTCATCAGAAAAAATTACCTTGGTCCAATAGCGGTCCAAGTTTTCCTTCGCCCATTCCACTCGTTTTTCAACGTGTTTTACACTCAACATTGGTTTTTCTTTTTACAAAAAGCATGAAGGACTGAGGTGCCCTCTATGTCATAGAAAAAGAAACAGGACGCTCTGATTTTTTATCTACGTGTAACAGTGACCACGCTCTTATGTAACAAACTGTACAACTACTTAACACGCTTAATGCGTAACATTAGACCGTATTTGCTTTTATTTTAATCTACGATTTTCAAACAGACAACATATTCTATCTAGATGGTCCCATCCGATTTTTTCTTTTCCAAGTCTACACTTCAGCATTCCTGTAATCGCTACTTATCTCTTTCAGTTTGGTGGTGAACAATTCGCTGTAACATGTGCCCAAGCAGTCCCCATTCTCGTCGAAGTGATAAATGCACCGAAAAGTCGCGAACCAGAAAACGTGAACCCAACAGAAAACGCTATTTCTGCAGTCACCAAAATACTCAAATACAACAGTTCAGCCATTCAAAATAAAGACGAAATAATCAACTTATGGTAAGTGGCATTTTCCCTTTAGAAATTTTTGCAACTAGGAAAATTATAACGAATAATCCCCGTGACCCACAGGCTTTCGTGGCTCCCTGTTGTTGAGGACGACGACGAAGCACCTCACGTCTACGGTTACTTGTGTGATCTAATCCAAACGAACCCAGCCATCCTAGGAGTGAACAATTCGAATCTTCCGCGAATTGTGAGCATAATTGCGACAGCTTTTCAAGTGGACGTTGTGAAACCATTGAGTGAAGTTGGAACACGTATGATTGGCATTGTGAAACAGATTGAAGCAAATCCAGAAGTATTTCAAGCATGCATTCAACAGTTGTCCAGCGAACAGAAGCATGGTCTTGAAGAAGCCTATCGGGAATTGGCCAATCCCCCAGCATAAACTAAATTGAAAATATTATATATATAAAGGAACCCTAAATTAAAATACATTAAAACAAGATAATTACAAATATATACCTAATAATAAAACATTATTATTACACTCACAATTTACAACTATCTATTTTTTGTTGAGCTAATTTCTTTTATTCCAAGTATCTCACGGCATTTCATACTTGTGTTCCACATATACAGTTGATTATTTTGTAAAGTCTTCCTTTTAATTTTGTCTCGTCTGTAAGCCACCATAGCAACCTATAAAAACCTACACAGAAACAACGGTTTAACCTAAAGCAGACAATTCAAATTCGATCCAAATCACGTGATGTTAGATGAAAGTTTCTCAAGTCGCGGGAGACGCGCTCCCCCTTTGAGCATTTGCCGTTCAAGATGAATTGTGAAAATAATAGTAAAATTGTTTGAAGTATAGAGTTCTAATAGAGAATATTATTAAAAGGCAGATAAACTTACCAAGTATATGTACATATGAATATATTTTTATAAGCGAAAAATATCTAGGCATTCAATTCAAAACGAAGTATTTTCACCAAGTTTACACAAGTTTCGGGACGGCGTCAGAGCCGACAAACCCCACGTGCTATCGACGAGTATCGTAAACTTACAACGCAGCAAACGAAACGACGAAATCTTCAGAGTAATTGAAATAATCGAGTTAATTTGTTTCGTCGATTGATTTTCTATTTTCGTTGACCAAGTGTTTTTCTATTGTTAAATTATCTCGTCTAATTGTTGAGAGACAAACTCGAAAAGATTCCTTGTGAATTGTGTAATTAATGTAATATAGTGAAAGAGAAAAGTATCTACCGACGCTTTGCTTCTGTTTTTGCTCATTCTCCACATTGTCGGATGAGATCAGGTCCATTTTCCCTCAAGAAAACTAGTGATAAATAGTAATAGAAGTCGGTAGTGGGAAATTCAGTAAGGAAGCCCCCAAAACCTCTTAAAAGACTGGAACCAAGAAATTTTATTCCAATGAAATCAATTGAATATCACTTTGTAAGGAACATGTAAGTAAATTAAAAGTGTTCTACGCTTGACGCGCGGATATATTTATTTTTATCGTAGAATTTTTCAATTTTGTATTTCTTATTTTGTTGTCGCCAACATCACGTTAATGTCATATTTCGAGAGACTATCGCAATCAAGAGCTACCTTTCTTGCTTTCATTTCTTGATGGATTACAAGCGAACTTCAATATTTTGTAGCAAAAAATAGGTACTGCATGCAGAGTTAAGAAGAGAACTAACAAAACCCATTCATATTCATTTTGTATATTTATAAGAGAATATTTACCATATATAATATTTTTTCTTTGTTTATGCAAACTTATTAGAACTTTAAAACCAACAAAGTAATAATCAAGTTTAATGATGGATTTAATGAGATTCAAATGGAAAGATGTAATCAATCAGATATCGATTAAAGTGAAAATGGCATTTATGGCCTTGGCTTCAAAAGATTCATGTAAACTGTTGTTTTATTTTCATTTCAACTGCATTTTTTCGATTTAAGGACTTTGTTTCAGGTTTGTTCAAGATTGTCCGGACAGCTGAGTGGTTAGAGCGCAAGGCTGTCATACGGAAGGTCGCGGTTCAAATCTTACTGGTACAGTACAGGGTGCATGGATTTGTATCGTGGTTTGACGTTGGATACCACCCGACTCAGCTGTAAATGAGAGTACTTGAGTCAAATCAAGGTAATAATCTCGGGCGAGCGCAATGCTGACCACATTGCCTCCTGTAGGGTACTGTAATCCTGTGTATACCATCACGCTCTTGAATGAAATGCTCTAACACACTTCAAGGCCCTGATCCAATATGGATTTTTGCGCGAACGATTATTATTTGTTCAATGGAGAACAGAGTTTCAAACTCCTCTGCACTTGCTTTAAGAGGCTAACAAAGCGATACTACTTCAAGAAAAGGTTATTATTATTCTTTTTCTTCAGCCTTTGTCCCGTTCACAAGCGGGATCGGTTCGTCGTGATCGGCTTCGCCATTTCGCTCTATCGAATGCCTGATCTGGGTGCAATCTCGAGGCTTTCAAATCCCCATCTAGCGCATCAAACCACCGTTGTTTAGGTTTGCCTTTTTGTCGTTTACCATCAACTTCGATATTCAGACCAATCTTGGCAAGTGAATTCTCGTTAGCACGAATTGGGCGACCATACCATCGAAGACGCCTCTCTCGCAACTTTTCAACGATCGATGCAACCCCATAACGATCGCGGATATCCTCATTTCGGATGTGATCAAAACGTGCCACCCACTAGTCCAGCGCAACCCCTTCGGCTCCATTACCGGAAGACGCCGTTCATTGTCTTTTATAGTTGGCCAACACTCAGAACCATAGAGGGCGACAGGACGGACAACATTGCAGGACATTTTTTATTTGAGACGTTCGTTGATACGTCGATCACAAAGAACACCAGTTCTGGAACGGCTCTTCATCCAGGTTGCGTTAAGAGACTAACGACACTACTTCAAGGAAAAGTTATTATTCCGCGGCAACATGTTTTTTTAAAAGTTTAAAAGCAAAAAAATATTGTATCCTAGGGTAGAAAAGACTTCTCTGTTCCCTAGTCGACATTAATATTAGTAGTACTCAGTCAGAAAGCCCGAAATAAGGATGGAAAACAATAATAGGACATTGCACCCACCCAAATAGGATATTAAAAAATGAACGGAAACTTCGTGGTAACTCACAAAAGAATCGGTAACAGTCACCTGCAAGGTGGTGCAAAAGTTCCTAAACATTTTGTTGAAGACAGGGAAGTTAGTTTTTATAATTTTATTACAAAAGACACATATTGGGGTACATAATTTGTAAATGATAAGTACATGACGCATACGCCAACTAAGTTCATTGTTTCAGGCCAGGGTATCCCGATCACACAACGCAAGGAAAAAAACATGATTGATGAAATTTTACATATATGTTATCATGTTAGAGTTTAAAAAAAGGATTTATGAAATTGTCCAGGCTGCATTTTGTTTGATACAGAGTTTTTAACAAAACGTCAAAAATTGACGGCGTGGATGATATTGGGTCACTAAAACGTCTGAAAAAAGAAATCTCCATAGAATGAACCACAATCGAAAATTTTAACAAAATGGCGGCGATTTTTAAATTTTTTTATTTTCGACGCCAAAAAAAACCTGATGTAAATCAAAATATTTAGTATCTATCTCCGTCCCCGAGGTTCATTCTATTGCTTTGACGTACTAAAATTTCAAAGCGAATGATCAAGTGTTTTTTTTTAATACTCCACGCCAACTTAAAAAAACGGTTTGAGAAAAGCGCGTTTAAAAAATTTATTACAGTAGTGACTTTTCAGTACCGAAGCCGAATCATAACATATAAAACCACTTTCCAAAGTGTTCCCTTCTATTTAAACAATATGCTAACAAAACAAGAACGCTAACATACCCTTATAAAGTAGACATTTTGAAGAGAAAGGTGCAATACAAGAAGTAAGAGGTTCAAAATGCGGCTTTGACCCGCCGCGTTTTATACACTGGCTACTCGTTTTTAAAATCGAATATGACCTTCATATTCTTACCATATATTTTCAGATGTATTTTCAAGCAAAATCAATAATAAAATTTTTTTTTACAAAAATCGAACCCGTCACGTCCCTTTGAGAAAGCTTAAAGTTTTCAAATAAGAGTGGTGATCGCTTTCATCTCAGCTCTATTGATATTGAGATATTATTACTCCACTTCAAGATATTGGACAAAACAACAAAGGCGAACTTAATACTCTTAAAAGGCTCAACTAGTGTGTTTACTCAAAAAGGTACTTTCTGGAATCTTTTTTAAAAAATGCTAATCGATCGAATGTTTTAAGATGTTGAGTCTGTACTTTTGGATAAATAATGTGGATATGGTAAAATTTTGAAAGAAAATATTCAACCCACGAAAAAATACGCGATCTCTCGAGCCTCCAAAAAAAGTTTTCCTATTGCTGCAGTGATTGTGATTCTCACAATGCCTAAAATGAAGCAGTTCGTTAAACTAGGAAGTATTGTCTATACAATGACCCAAAATTCTGAAAAAATAGAATTTAACAAAATGGCGGAGTTTTGAAAAAAGCTTAAAAATTTGATGGTTTTTAGCATGGAAAAATTACATTTTTCAACCGATCCAATACGCTAAAAAAGAAACAAATCGATGGGGATATATGTTATCGAGTTAGATTTGCAGCAAATTTAAAAAATGTGGTTTTGAGAAAAACGCGATTAAAGATAAAAAACAATATGCATAAATTTCCTCGCATTATTACCTACTCATCCATATCTGGGTATGTGGACCATATGATTATTTACAGCAAGCAAAAAGTTAGGGACTGTCCCTCAGGTAGCGCACATTTATAACCAACGAGCAGCTACTATTAGATGGCTGTAACTCAGAAACTATTTGAAATACTATCTTCAGAATTTTATGTTATTTTTAAAGGTTTTGCACCTCAAAAAATTCAATTTTCTGAAAATTTCACAATAGCTGCGCCTCTTATCATTGTCATCATTATCAACGGCGCAGCAACCGGTATCCAGTCTAAGCCTGCCTTAATAAGGAACTCCAAACATCCCAGTTTTGTCCCGAGGTCCACCAATTTGACATCCCTAATAGAGATGGGCAACTCATGAGGGAGTCGAGGTAATTGTGCTACTCAATCCATTGATGTAGGTGGTTCGATTTAGCACAAAAAAGGCGAGTAGACTTAGAAGAGTCGACGACATCGAAGTGTCCCAGAAGAATCAACCGCTCCGACACAACGAGATGCAAGTCGACTCAATTGATGAGGCGATTTGGATGGCTTGTTGATGCAATGTACTGTGTGAGTTAACAAATAACAGTTAACAAATGGGTTAACAAATGAAACGATATTTGTTTTATACTTTTTTATTCATTCACGAGGGCTGCTGATCTCCGTTTCTACACCTCCTTAAATACTACGTCCTATTTACTAATGAGTCGGCAGGGAAATATACAACAAATATTTCCTTATGACCCATGGTTCTTATCTTTAACACAGGGAAACTATACAAAACATGTTTCCCTATGACCTGTGATCTTTATTACTATATGGGTTAAGACTTTTATTACCCATGGTGATAATGTTCCAGGAAGGTCGGGGATTTATTTACCTAATGGGATATTATTCCAGGAAGGACTACAGACGTTGTTATCTATGGAATTGCAGATGGTTGGCATCTGCTTCGTCGACGATGACTTGTGCATAGTGGATACATTTCTGTTTTGCAAATGCAGGCAATATTGTTGTTCGTTATATGTAGGTAAAGAAGTTTACAGGCCAATTTTGTACCGTGCACGCCGAAACGATCATTTTAAGGTTTTGTGTAAAGACAGTCTAGTTTCGGATGAAATAACTCAAATTTCGGAAGTGAATTTGTTTTACTCACGGTTGAAATGCAAAAGATTACAATTTTGCTTGTTAATTAAAATGTTACCCCTCAGCGGAAATACACAATAGTTCGTTCCTCAAATAAATGTTGCCTTTTCGGTAAATTTGATGCCCCAGAAATTATCTGATCGCCGGAAAAAATGCCTAGGCAAATTCGCTTGAATTGTATAGCCTTTGGAGTATGGATCAGGTGATTGTATGTCGGCGGAACTATGAAATATTACTCTGGGAATTGTGGAATGCGATTCTTGACTTCGTGATATAAATTACAGATAATTGCTGACTTGAGGAGTGTATTTATTGGGACAGAAATAGGAATGTGTTGACCTGTATATAAACTTAGCGCACCCAAACTTTTGCCTATTTATTCAAAAAATAAATCTATTGTTTTCCAAGACTTCTTTCTAATTTCTCAATGCCAAAATAAACTAGGAAACGGAAATCGCAATATACTAGGCAAGCTGAAATTAATTTAGATTTGTTTTATTCTTTTAAGTCGATTTTTAAGGATACGATACGAAATTGTCTTCATAGGCGAAGTGAAAATAATGCCGACTTTATTAAGACGTTCTTTTGAATCGACTCAGTTAAGAGGGTGAGTCGAAATGAGAGACTTGTACAGTAAGAGCTTTGACCTTATGGTGAGACGTTTCGAGCGGAACAGTTTTTGTAAGCTGAAATAGGCTCTGTTGGCTGACAACAACCGTGCGCGGATTTCCTCATCGTAGCTGTTATCGGTTGTGATTTTTGACCCTAGATATGAGAAATTATCAACGGTCTCAAAGTTGTAGTCTCCTATCCTTATTCTTCCTGTTTGACCAGTGTGGTTTGATGTTGTTGGTTGGTTCGTTTTCGGTGCTGACGTTGCCACCATATATTTTATCTTGCCTTCATTCATGTGCAGCCCAAGATCTCGCGCCGCCTGCTCGATCTGGATGAAGGTGGTTCTTCCCATGATGTCGATATCGTCGGCGTAGGCCAGTAGTTGGGTGGCCTTGAAGAGGATCGTACCTCTTGCATTTACCTCAGCATCACGGATCACTTTCTCGAGGGCCAGGTTAAAGAGGACGCATGATAGGGTATCCCCTTGTCGTAGACCGTTGTTGATGTCGAATGGTCTTGAGAGTGATCCTGCTGCTTTTATCTGGCCTCGCACATTGGTCAGGGTCAGTCTTATTAATTTCGTCTCTTTGTTTCGGCAGGATGAGCATCGAGGTGTATAAGGCTTCATCCTGCTGACTTGTTGGTAAAACTTCCGCACCTGGTGTGGTTGCTCCCTGTACTTTTCGAGTTCATAGACTTGTTGGTTCTCCCAGGCTTCCTTTTCCGTCTGTGAAGTCGCTCGACGGAGTTCGTGATAAGTCTCTGTGCGTGCCTGCGTTCTTTGAGAATGCAATATTACTCGGTATGCGGCATTCTTCCGTTCCATTGCTAGCGTACATTCATCGTTAAACCAGCCGTTTCGACTCCTTTTGCGGCTGGGGCCAAGTATGTTTCTGGCCGTATCAATGACAACGTTTTTCAGGTCGCTGTGAAGATCATTTGTGGATGCTTCATCTCCAGGTCCTCTGTTGACTGCGGTTAATGCGGCATCCATTTCCCTCTTATAGGTGTCGCGGAGGGTTGTGTTGTGGATGGCTTCAGTGTTAACTCTCACCTGATTGTCAGAGGGGATTCTGGGTGGTGTTGTTATTCGAGCTCGGAACACACCATGCCAACGAGATAGTGATCCGATCTATATTGGTATCCCTATATGTTCTGACATTCATCTAGGCTGGTTGAAAGTGGTCCAATCTGGAGAGGCCTACGTATGTTTGTGGACCGCTTTCCGCGCAAACCAGGTACTTCCAACAACCATTTCGTGTGATACTGCTAACTGAATAATCCGCAGTCCGTTATCATTTGTATTTTGGTGTAAGCTATGGGAGCCAGTGTATCGCCTGAATACGGGCTCCTTCCCTACTTGGCTGTTGAAATCCCCAAGTATGATTTTAATATCATATCTGGGACAGGTTTCGAGGGTTCGGTCAACTGCCTCGTAGAAGGTATCCTTCTCCGACTCTGCAGTCTCCTCTGTAGGGGCGTGAACGTTAATGAGGCTTATATTTCTAAATTTGCCTCGCAAGCGCGTTCGTTTATGTTTTCAAAGCCGATAACAGCAGGTTTCATTTTTTGGCTGACTAAAAAACCTACTCCGAGCACATGATTTACTCGATGCCCGCTATAATATATGGATTAGTGGCTCTTCTCCAGGAAGCCGGTCCCTGCACAACCCATCTCTTGTAACGCTTTTACATCAGCCCTATATTGGGATAGGGTATCGGCTAGCTGCTCATCAGCTTCATCTCTGTACAGGGAGCGCACGTTCCATGAGAAAATGCGCAAATCGTTATTCCGTTGTCGTTGCCAGGTTCGTCGTTGTGTAATCCGTCCAGTCCGAGGCTCCTGTTGTGGCTACGTAACAAGTTGTTTTCCGTGTAGGGTTGTCAGCCCTACCCAACCCCCAACCTGGAGGACCAGTTGGTACAATTTGTTCCGTTTTTAGGCGCGGGAGACCCGCCTTCAACCTTCTTCGTCTGCAACCTTTCGTTAAGAAAGAGCTCCCAGCGGTCACTAGGCGGAGGTGGTGATAGGGTTTGGTAGTAGAGCTGTTGGTGTTGGTTCAGCAGGCATTTCCCAGGTTTTATGCTCCATCGTGGGTACCAATCCACGTTTCGCCCTGGGACCTATACTACCCTTTGACCAGAGGTTAGAGCACCGAAAAATCGCAGTTCAAATCTCACCAGCCTACGCTGGTACTTAAGTCAAATCATTATAACAATCCCGAAGAGGAATTCAATACTGACCATAATTGTTCCTAGCATATCGTTATGGAATGAAATGCACGCTTCACAGATAGTTCACCATCTCAAAGAAACTACTTTTCAACATTTATAACGCCTTTTTATCCAATATTTGTACAACCCTGAAATATTTCTTTCCAAAAGGGAATTTTCGTGAAATGACATTCGGGGAAATTTCCTAACCAAATTCCGGCTGGCAGACAAGTCAATAGTTGTTGGTTTGACATTTGTGTGATCGAAATCTCGTCCTGAAAAGAACTGGAATTTTGTAAAATGGCAGCGTGCAATAAACTTTCAGTTCTCGTAAGTTATTTTGAATCGTTTACCGGTAAAGGAAAAAGCTGAATAGCCTTCCTGCATAGCGACTTGAATTAACATCTTTGCATGGACATAACCACGAATTATGTAATTTGTGGGCCTTCCTACCGTTGCCGTATTCTGCTGGATCAAATTTTTCTACTTCGAGAATATCCTGTAGACTTTTTAGATCATTAGTAATAATGCTTTGCATTAGACCGAATATGTATAAGTTATTACAGCAGGTCGAACTCAGAATCAATGAAGAAAATGGCAATTATGTCACATGAAGTTTAGTGCAAATTTGTTCTGATTGGACGATTGGCCAATTAGTGTCTATGAGATGTGAAATTGCCGTAAATATGAACTATTTCCAACTTGTGTTATCTAGAAATAGTAAATACAATTCCACGTTTCGCTAAGACAATTCTCGACTTATTCCATGATATCAGCAGAATTCTATTTCATTTCGTTGTTTCCTTCCCTTCCTGCTTAAGTCCTTTACTCCGCTTATCATTTGCTGGCTCCTCATACACCATTAACAATATTTATTGGTTACAGGCCCGCCAACTGAGCACATCGGCTCCTGTGGCTCAAATGGTCAAACCACCAGTTCAAGTGTTTGGATTGGAAGGTCGTTACGCTACGGCACTCTATTCAGGCGCTTCGAAAATGAACCAGCTCGACGCCGTAGAAAAGGACTTGGTCTCACTTCAGAAAACCATCAAACAAGACCCCAAATTACGTGACTACATTATCAGTCCCATCATCAACCGCAAAGTTATGGCTAACGCTCTCCGCGAAACATGCGAAAAACTCCGAATGCAACCAGCTACCAGCAACCTCTTGCAAACTTTGGCCGACAACGGACGATTGAAGAAACTCGACGCCGTCATCAGCTCATTCCGAACAATTATGGCTGCACATCGTGGTGAGGTTGTTTGTGAAGTCGTCACCGCTAAGCCACTTGATGATTCGCAACGAAAACAACTGGAAAGTGCTTTGAAGGTAAGGATCGTCTGCTCCTCTGAGTGTTTCAAAATTTTTATATAAATTCGCTCTCTTTGCAGGCATTCCTTCAAAAGAACGAATCGATTCAATTGACCGCTCGTGTCGATCCCAATATTATTGGTGGAATGATTGTCTCCATCGGCGACAAGTACGTAGACATGAGCATCGCAAGCAAAGTTAAAATGTACTCAGAACTTATCACGGCAGCAGCTTAAAAAGCGAAAGTTCTTACTGCCAAGTGTAATGTAATCTAATTTCCATAAAAACTGATAATAAATGTAATACGGGAGTAGAAAAATTATTCTTTTTCGAAGCAAAACTATTTTTCGCAGAAGTTTCCACAGCCCCTCCACGCGATCTTTAACAGCTTAATTAAGAAAAAGTAGCCGAAAAACAGGAACAAAAGATTTTATGGAAGCAACAGAAACTTATTCGGGGATCTTTGAAATTTAGACGGTTGAGAAAGGTGACTTCAGGGCAAAATAAATGCCAAGAGCGACGCTCGGGTCCAAGGAAAACATTTCGTCTAACTCGATCGGGAAGTTAGTAAACTGTTCAGTTCCATCAAAAGCATGGCGAGGATCTGTGAAACTAGTGACTAGTCCGAAGTTCGTGAGGAAGTACTAAGCCGAGGACATCTATCCTGCTCCAATATCCTCGAGAGGTACGTCAATGACTGGTTGACTACCCACTTCGGCCACCTTATACCTAAGGAGCAGCACAGCTTCATAAAACGCCGATCCACTACTACCAATATTCTAGACTTCATCAACTTTGTGGTCAAATGCCTCAACTCTCGGCAGGAAGTTAACGTCATTTTCACGGACTTTTCTAAGACCTTCGATTCCGTTAGCCACGCGCTTGCCTCCTACCTCTCCTTCCGATCCTGTAGTGTTTTCCTTCATGGTTGCATTTCTAGTCATTTTTCCCCTTCCTCTGGTGTACCACAAGGATCCATGTAGGACCTCTTTTATTTTTATTCTTTAATAACGGCCTCCCCTCTATCCTGCCCTCCCCTTGCTTGTTATTCGCCGATGGCGTCAAGCTGTTTTCCTTTGTTTCGTCCCCAATGGATTGTGCTTTTCTGCATGCAATCCTGGATACTTTGGTCCATTGGTGCACAATTAATAAGTTGGCTCTTAATGTCAGCAAATCCCACTCGATGTGTTACTCGCTTAGAACCACTCCCACTTCTTTCTCCTTCTCTCTTCGTGGTTGCTCTCTACCCTATCTGAACTCTATCATCGACCTGGGCGTAACCTTCGGCGATAAACTCCGTTTTGACAGGCGCTACTTCGATATTACCAACCGTGCTTCCAAAATGTTAGGTTTCATACTGCGTTCCTGTACTGATATCAACTCGTTCCAAACCTCCATAATGCTTTTTAACTCCATCGTGAGAAGTATCCTTGAGTATTGTTCCGTGATTTGGTCTCCCTTCTATAATTGTAAACTGTCTTGCCCTAGAAAAGATACAGCGCAAATTCACTCGCTCTGTCTTCTTCAAGATGAACCTCCCTCGTGTTGACTATCCCGCCCGCCTTGCTCGACCTTTGCACTCTCTTCAAACTCTCTGTCGGCCTAATGGACTGCTCCGCCTCTATTGATATCGTCCTTCGTAATGCGTCATAAAACACGCGCAGAGCTGCCTTTCTTTCACCCGGTGTGCACTATAGCTTGGTCCCGTGGACTCCTTTTCGCACTTTAGTTTCAAGTGTAAACTACGATCTTTGCTTTTTCCTCCTTCTGGGGGCAATATGTAATTGGATTTTTTTCTGTTTATTGTTCGTTTAATAAATAATCGTAGTTCTTGCGAGATAGGAAAAGATTTGAAGGATTGTCGGATACCAAGCTACTCAGCTGTGAATAAGTACTTGAGGCAAATCAGGGTAGTAATCACGAGCGAGCACAATAATGACCATGACATTGTCTCTTGCGGTGGATCGTATATCTGTAGAGTATCGTTACGGTCTTGAATGCATATGGAGGAAGTTTGATTTATTTGACACCGAGTCCACGTTTTCTTCCATTTAATGCATAATATTCCTAAATTTCTCATAATTAAGCCCATCATTTTTACACGTCATTCTAAAGTTAATGGGGAACCTTTCGTCAACTTTTGCAGGTTTGAATGTTTAAAGTACCGTTATAATAATTTATATTAAAATTTAGATGAAAAATTGATTTTAAAATTCCTTTAAAGTTTAAACAGTTCGTATCCTCGAAGTGACGGTGACCTTTCCAATTACAAAAATATCCATTTATATGTAGTTTTCGAAAATGATGTCAAATCTGGGATTGGATGATTAGAGAAGCGGAAAATTGTGATTTTGTTGGACAGGACAGGCTTTTTGACACTATTCACGAAAATCGTTATAACTCTGTAATGGATAAAGATAGCATGGTCATTTCATGGAACAATTTTTTGTCAAACGGGTGTTGCTATCCACCATTAAAATTTGTACCCTGTATAGAAACGATCAAGAGAAAAGGGAACATTGGGAAAATATTGAATTTTTAACCCCATCTCGCCGATGATCATCAGTGGTTGAACCGCCTGCAGACATATCTTCAGTTTTGGCCCGTTGGAGATTCGTAATTACATTTTTAATACTACGATGGTCGACGTCATTACTTTTACTTCAAGCCATTTGCTGTAAGCGTTATAGACTCTTCTCTGCCACAAGACCTGCAAACTCGTTGTACATCCGATTCTTGCTACTGAAAGTATTCCCGCTACGGTTTGTTGAATTTCAATGACATCGGTCATGTGTTGGACACACGACTTGGCTCTATGCTCAATGACTGCCTCGATTACTGTTCAGTAGGAAAAGGAGCCGGGCCACGGTATTCATTTTCACTATATCTAGGTACGCTTAATAAAGATCTTCGGGTATAGCTTGTCGTGCTTTGATTAGACTAGACTAGATTGACAACACTATGTTTGATATTCAAGCATTTGCAGCGTGTTTACATTTGCTATTCAGTGTCCGAATGGCTTAGTGGCTGAAGCACTATTATTATTATTCTGTTAAGGGAAAGTCGCACCGCGTCCTTGAAGAACTATTGTGCCAGGGTGATAATCGCGGACCAGCGCAACGATAACAACAGTGCATAAACATGAAGCGCTCTAACACATTTCAAGGATTATGTTGAAATTGGACTGGCGTTGCGAAGTAATCAGCATAGTTTATACAAGGAACTTGCGGCGACGCCCTTGGGTGCGGAATCTTTGGCAGTGGTCTGTTATCCGCTAAAAACGTGAAATGACAACCGTATAGGTAATAAAATAATTGTCGTTCCGTTCAGACGAGTGCTTCTTTGTCAAATTGCGTGTATCACTGCTTTCTGGACTTATTGTGCGGTTGGTACATGGTTGTTGGTAAAACTTCCACGCCTGGTGCGGTTGCTCCCTGTACTTTTCTAGTTCACAGACTTGTTGGTTCTCCCAGGCTTCCTTTTTCCGTCGAATTAATCGTTGCCGTAAATGACAGGAAGGGCAGAAATTTTAAACACAGCACGAAAAATAACGGTACTCTTTTTTGAGCAACAATCACGTTACGTGTTGTCAATATGAAGTGTTTTTTTTTTTGTGGCTCCGATTAACGTTGACTTTATTTGTTTTTTTGTAGTAATTCTGTGTAATCTAAATATGATAAAATAATAATAACGGCAGGAAACACATAAAAAATTTTTGTTTTTTCTTTCATAACTCGGTTGTTGTTTAGGATCTGCGGGATCCTAAGTCCCCATCCACTTGATGGTGGACCGGACTAAATGAGGAGCAACTTACTCCCTCGTTTTTTAGTCCATGGATCCCTAGTTTGGAGCGTAGCACCCCAAGCATTAAGAATCGAAAAAATCAAAAATGTTTGACTGACGCAGATCCTAAACAACAACCTAGCTTTAGTCTAGCTTAGACTACAACGACTGGCGTTTTAAGTCCAATATAACTCGCAACCTTGTCGTGTTTTTGCGATGATAAAAGGGAGCGTCTTTCCGAATGTTGGCACTTTCGGTGAGGCAGCGTCTGATGAGTTGCCTCTGACCTGGACGAAACCGACAGTCAAAAATTTTTGATTTTTTCGATTCTTTCATAACTCGTTTAAAAATATCATCTAGCGCTCGAGGTATTTAACTTCAAAGTGTATTGGAGTAACTGCCCAACTGACAATGACACTGCGCAGACTACTCTTTCGTGGGTAGGCGCCCAGTACTTTTAAAAATTTTATAATATTGGCTATGCGGTTTCGATCGCAGGACAAGCTCATCCCAAAACAAAAAATTTTCATTTTTATTAGCTCAAACCAGTTGTAGGTTCTAACAAGGCGATTTCGATCGTTGTAATTCATATTCTTGGCGGGTTTTGAATTGAATATAAACGAGCCAAATGCCACATGTTGCCGCTTTCGGTCACGCAGGGTAGAGGCGCTGAGGCAGGGTCTGATGAGATCGCCTCTGCCCTGCGATCGAAACCGCATAGCCAATATTATAAAATTCTCCATTGAATGTTTTTCACCTTTAAAAATATATAATAATTAATGGTGGAGCAATTCATTTTGTAGTTAGTCCTTGAAGCGTGTCAGAGCACTTTATTTCAAGACTGTAACGGTACACTAGGAGCTAATGTAGTCAGCATTGCCTTCACCCCCGATTATCGTCCTAATTGGTTGTGAGTACCTATCTACAGCTAAGTCAGCTAGCATCCATAATTCAGTTAGGATACAAACACCCCTGCCATCAGTGAAATTTTAACTGTGTCCTTCTTTTGCGAAAGCTTAGTACTCTTTACACTAAGATATTGCACCTTCGACAACATTGCTCCAGGACAGAGATGCCAGAGATAAGATATTGCCAACTGTTTATTAAAAAGCAGTAGATTTTGTTCAAAATAAGAAGTTTGTGGAACAAAGGGCATGGAAACGTAACTTCCATCAACGATAAGAAACTACATACACTATTCAAAATCCGTATTCGTACACCATCACTTTAAGCAATAATGTGGAAAGTGCCTGTAAAATACTGGACGAAATCAAATGAAAGTGAGCAATTATTACAAGGAATAACATTGTTTATTGAAAACAGTAATATACAAACATAAAAAAAACATTTCATATTCTGATCAAACAAAATCCGTATTTGTAAACTTAATTGAATTGAAAAAACGTAACATAATTTTATTTTCAGTGATTTATTGGGTGCCCTTTCTGTTTTTTTATTGCCTTAAGTCTCTTTGCATAGATTCAACTGTTTTTTTTTTTTGTAAAATTTGGTCCCATTCTGTACGTAAAGTGATTTTAAGGTCTTTTTTGTTCCTTATGTTATAATATTTTTTTTTTTTAAATAGACCATACATTTTCTATGGGATTAGTGTCGGGACTTTGTGGAGGCGTATTCAACCGTTTTCAACAATTATAAAGCAACCAAAGGCGCATATTAAGTGCAGTATATTTTGGATCATTATCCAGCTGAAATATGTACTTTCTTTAGATATGTCAAATTTTGGGCACTCTCATGGAAATTAGCTTTTAAAATTTGAATGTATTATTTGGCATCCATTATGCCATCGACAAAGTATAAATTGCCAACACCAGAAGCAGTAAAGCATCCCCAACCATTACGGAACCGCTACCCCGTTTGAAAGTCGGTATAAGGTTTCTAGTGAAGAGTCTTGTATTCCTTTCACGCCATATTCGCACGCACATGCTCTTCAGATATTTTCACATTAAATTTACTCTCATCTGAAAAAATTCTCCAAAAGCAGAAATCCTTGTCAAAATATTTATTTACGAAATTTACTCTTATTTTTCCATTGACGTTACTAACAAATGGTTTGCAAGCAGCAATGCAACTGGGCAAGCCAAGTCTCCGCAAGTAATTCCGAACATTCTGCGGAGTTAATTTGATTCCGAATTGATCGTGGATAATTCGCCGCTAATTTCACTCCACTAACAGTGTTATCCTTTACAATTATATGTCGAATAAAGGATTGCTGTCGCCTTGTTAAAAACAGTCTACTTCGGTTTCGTATTGTCTTTTGGATTCTGCCGGCCAACGACACTTTCGATGGTAGAATGACTTCAATGGAAAATTTTTCCTATTTCCCTTAACGATTTGCCGTCCTTGTGCAGTTGCACTACTAATTTTCGTTCACTGTTAAGTCCGGATAGCTGAGTGGTTAGAGCGCAAGGCTGTCGTACGGAAGGTCGCGGTTCAAATCTCACTGGTGGCAGTGGAATTTGTATCGTGATTTAACGTCGGACACCAGTCGACTCAGCTGTGAATGAGTACCTGAGTCAAATCAGGGTAATAATCTCGGGCGAGCGCAATGCCGACCACATTGCCTCCTAGTGTACCGTTACGGTCTTGAATGAAGTGCTCTAACACACTTCAAGGCCCTAATCCAACATGGATTGTTGCGCCAACGATTATTATTATTATTTCCGAGTTATCACAATCTCGGCAGATGCCGGATTTTACCTAATACTAGCACTAAGTGCCAAGCATTTAGGCTCGGACGATCCTACCTACTTAAAAACTAAAGGGGCACTGGTGGTGGTGGCCGGTGGTAGGTCAGTGGGAGAATCCGTCGAGTACCCCCCGCAACATCGAGCACGTATGCAGAATGGTGTACTTCTGCATGGTTTGAACCAGACTGTGCGAAAGTCCCAGGACATCAAGGGAAGCCATGAGGGATTTAGGTACAATACCTGTAGCTGACAATATTATGGGAACTACAACCACCCGCTCGAGACGCCAAATTTCTTTGATTTCCCGAGCCAATGGCTCATAGTTCACCTTCTTCTCCACGTATTTCCGTTCAATGTTGCTATTATGGGGGATAGCAACATCAATAATATACGCGGAGCGACCCGTCTTGTCAACTAACAGTACGTCAGGCTTGTTGTGTGCGGTATGGCGATCAGTCAGAACTTGCCGGTCCCAATACATGCTGTAAGCAGAACTATCAAGTACTGCTTGCGGCTCATATCGGTAAACCGGACATGTTCCCGTGATCAACCCATGCTTATATGCAAGGTTTTGATGGATAACCTTACATACAGCATTATGCCTGGTGATGTATTGCACCGGTGCCATAACAGTACAGCCAGAAATGAGATGGTCCAACGTCTCTAACGCCGAACCACACATTCTGCACTGGTCGTTCTCCACCCGTTCTTTCATGATGAGCTTTTTATAAGCTCGGGTGGCGACCACGCCATCCTGAATGGCACACATGAACCCCTCCGTCTCAGCAAAGAGCTCCCCAGCACACAGCCACCTGTTCGACAGATGCAAATCGACAAATGGCTGCCAAAGACAATTCACGTGTTTACCGTGCATTGCCTTCGACTTCCATTCCTCGATCCGCTCCTGGTCCGACTTCACCCCACTCAGAGGATTGAAAGATCGATCCTTCAAGTTAAGTGGAGTCAGTCCACAGTCTGCCTTACAGACAGCCGCATGCAAGAGACTCGCCTGCTCTTTACTGTAAAAATAAGCGCGCAGCGAGTCGACTTGGCGATGATGTTGTGCCGCCACGTCAACCACGCCCCTACCTCCGATGTCACGAGGCAGGTTCATCCGCTCCACGGCAGACTTTGGGTGATGCATTCGGAATTTGGACATAGTTGTCCGTATCCGCCGCTGGACGTTTTCCAGGTCGGTCTTCGTCCACGGCAATATTCCGAATGCATAAGCCAGTGAAGGGATAGCGAATACATTCAACGCGCTTATTTTATTCTTCCCCGAGAGATGCGATTTCAGCACCAGCTTTACACGTCGCAGGAATTCGGACAGCAGAGCTTCCTTCAGATCACCAACTCGAGCATGGGTTCCTTGCAGAATTCCTAGGTACTTGTAGAAGTCTGTCTCGGTCATAGCTTCGATGTGGAGGTCACCAATGTTATGTCCGGCATGCGGCTCGTGATGACCTTTGCGAATGGCTTGGATTCGACATTTGTCTAATCCAAACTCCATCCGAATATCACGGCTGAACATGTCTATTATTCGCAACAGACTTCTAAGATGGTTGTCAGTACCAGCATACAGCTTGATGTCATCTAGGTACATCAAGTGTGTCAGTTCGCACTTAGCACGTAGGCCATATTTTATTGCAAAACCATGCCCTCTAGCATCATTCAGTAGCCATGAAAGGGGGTTCAGTGCCATACAAAACCAAAGAGGACTCAATGAATCCCCCTGGAAGATGCCCCTCCGAATACGGATAGGCTCTGAGGTATTAGCACCCTCAGATGTACGGACTAACAAGGTGGTATGCCACCCTTCCATGACTGTCGCCAAAAACTTTATTAGTTTCGGATCAATGCGATACAGATGTAGGATGTCGATTAGCCAGGTATGCGGAACGCTATCAAAAGCCTTGGCATAATCGATATAGCAACTGAAGAGGTTTCTTTGGCCTCTAGTTGCTTGTCCTACAACTACCGAGTCGATAATGAGTTGCTCTTTGCAACCCCTTGACCCAACTCGGCAGCCCTTCTGCTCCTCGGACAGAATGTTGTTGGTCTCGAGGTGCGCATTGATCCTTCCACTAATAATGGACGTGATGAATTTGTAGAGGGTTGGTAAGCAACTGATCGGTCTTGTGTCTGCGGGGTCCTGCACCGTGTCCTTCTTAGGGATAAGGTAGGTAATTCCCGCAGTGAGGAAAGGTGGAAATTCCTCCGGCCGACTCATGACCTCATTTATACTGCGTGCCAACCGACTGTGTACGCTGGTAAATTTCTTATACCAGAAATTCTGCACCCGATCCAGACCCGGGCCCCTCCAGTTCTTCGAGATGTTTATGGCTCGTCGAACTTCCTCTTCGGTAACATCCGCGAAATTCATGCCAGGTGTATTGGCATGGCGGGTGCCTTCGGCGGTGATCCACTCAGCATGCTCAGCATGCTGGGCAGGTAACCCCCAAAGTCCACCCCAATACTCTTTCGCTTCCGTCACCGAGAACTGTATTGTCTGGGCGCTCTGTTGGGATTCGTTGAGAGATCTGAAAAAGCTCCGCTGGTTCCTCGCGTATGTTGCATTCTGGACACGTCTAGAATAACTTTCGCCATACCGTCGTAACCGACTGCATATGACAGAAAGTTTCTGTTTTAGTGTGTCCAGAATTTCAACTACGGGTGTCTCACAGGGGATGGCATAGTTCCGGTAAACCCTCTGCACTTTATTTCTCACCCGCCGGCTGGCATTGCCAGTGCTGATCTGAATCAGTCTAGCAATGTCCTGCCTTAGTGAGTCCCGCCGACGTTCCAGACGAATTTTCCATGGTGGATCTCTTTTGTCACTCAAACCAATAACGCGAAAGCGAATCTTCTGACCGTGCAATCTGATAGCCGCAACTGCACCACAATACACAAGTGATTGTAGTTGCAGCAGCGACATATCAGCACACAGTCGAGACGCAATCTCATCATTGATTTGAGATAGAATTCCCGGAGTTGCTGGAGATGCATAGAGCCTGGGAATACCTGGTCTATGCAAAGGATCCATATCCGAGAATTCTATACACGCTCTTTGGAATTCGTCCCGAACTTCAGCGGAAACCTCAGCTGGACGGTGGAGAAGAGTGCTTCGGCGAGTACTGAACCTGTTGCCTGCAGTGCGGCGTGGTGTTGTTGATGCCGCCGCCTCTGCCCCCATCGACTCTCGGTCACCAGTTTCCCCGATGACTTCAAGTCGAACACGTTCCCTGATGGTGGCCGGGATTGTGTCACTGCGAGTGATGAAACGGTACTGGTCTGCGACTCGCTGCACAGTCACGTGCGCGAATTGCGGGAAACGCTCGACGAATCTCTGGTGCAACAAGGGGCGGTAAGATGTTATTATTATTATTATGTTAAGCCGTTCACAAAATTTCCTACCCATTATAATTCTTTTTTAAAAAAGGCTTTTTTTAACTATGCTTTGCTTATCATACTTTACTTGAGGTTAATAACTCAAATTGTACAGGGTGGCACAACAAGTATTGTACTAAAAGCCTATTTTAACCGATCGACAGGGTGTACGAATGCGAATTTTGTTTTGACTTAAGCCAGAAATTCCATTCCTGTTAATGCAATAGTGATCGCAGCTAACATTTCGCATTGTTAGACAATTGCAGACACTGTAAGCAATATAATTTGTGTATTTCATTTTACATAAGTATTTAGTACTAATTTCGAATAATATCCGAAAAATATGTAGTGTACGAATACAGATTTTGCATAGTGTACTTCAAATGGTAATTTGACAGCAATCCAATTGAATCACGTCCTTGAAGTGTGTTAGAGCACTTCATTCAAGCCCGTAACGGTACACTACAGGATTACAGTACACTGTAGGAGGCAATGTGGTCAGCGTTGCGCTCGCCCGAGATTATTACCCTGATTCCACTCAGGTACTCATTCACAGCTGAGTCGACTGGTATCCGACGTCAAATGGCAAAGTCAATTTAACATGTTCTTTCGATGTAGAAAGAATGAAAATAAACAAAAGTAAAAACTAAGAACAGTCAAGGTCCCCTTAATATAACATTGCTACACATACATACATATATGAGACAATATTTACTTTTAGATAGACGTACTATATAAGTAATTTACACACGTTATCTCCAGCTGATTTTCATGGGGCTGCTGGCGATAATTTCACGCATGTACTATGTGTATTTCAGAGCGAGCAATGATCATATGTTGGGCTTTATCTGTTCGTGGCTCGAATTTTGACATTTCCATGACTCAGTCTGAAGAAATTGTTCTGCGGCCAGGCAGGTCCACTCTGCTGGCTCCACTTCGCAATGGAGATTTCAATACATTTTTCTAAGTTTTCTGTACTTTTCTCTTGATCCTGTTCGCCTTTTCACCATGAATTACTCAAACTACGTCGTAGGTGGTCTCGCCTCGGTCGGTGCCACTTTCTTCACTAACCCATTCGAAGTGATAAAAACGCGCATCCAACTGCAAGGCGAGCTGGCAGCCAAAGGAACTTATGTGGAGCCCTATCGTAGCGTTATGCAAGCGTTCTTGACGGTAGCCAAAAACGACGGAGTTCTGGCATTGCAAAAAGGTTTGGTTCCTGCCTTGTACTTCCAATTTATTTTGAATTCCTTCAGGTTGGGAATGTATTCGGCCGCTGAGGAGAAAGGATGGTGTTCCGACCGCCAGGGCAAAGCTTCCTTTTCAAAAGGATTGTTCTGGGGTGCTGCAGGAGGAATCGTCGGTTGCTATACCAGCAGTCCTTTCTTCCTTGTGAAAACACAAATGCAAGCCCAAGCTGCAGCGAACATCGCTGTGGGCTACCAGCACAAACATCATGGAATGATGAACGCATTTCGAGAAATCTACACGAGCGGGGGTGTGAAAGGCCTGTGGCGAGGAGCAGTAGCCACTATTCCCCGTGCTGCATTAGGCAGTGGAGCACAAATCGCAACTTTCGGATCAACGAAGGACTTTCTCAGGCGTCACGACTTGGTGACTAACCGAGTACTTAATTCCTTTGTGGGCGGAGTAATTGCAGGCACAGTGATGTCTCTGGCTATCACACCACCGGATGTTATCTTGACGCGCCTTTACAACCAAGGAGTCAATGAGAAAGGCGAAGGAATATACTATCGTGGAGTGGTCGATTGTTTCTGGAAAATTTGGAAAATTGAAGGCATTTTTGGGCTCTACAAAGGATTCTGGCCGAACTATCTTCGTTTGGGGCCACATTCAACGTTGGTACTTTTATTCTTTGACGAGCTTATGGCTGCCAAAAAGAAATATTGGGATTAATAGGAAAAAATTATTGTTGTATATTTTCTAATGCCATAGTACAATTTAGTAGCAAATATACCTTTTTAAATAGAAATCATTTCTTGATTTACATAATGAAATTCGTATTTCAAATCCGTTGATTTCTACTAAAATGCTTTGTTAATATCGAATTCATTCCACTCGTTAATGTGGACATTCGCCGGGAGTTTTCATGTAATGTAATGTCTCTAGATAGTTCCGAAGGGCATAGCGAGTAAGGAGACGTGTTTTTAGTGGGTTAAAGTCCCACACTGTGGCTTTCGATGCTTTCCACCACTAGACAGTAAACTCATCATCATCATTATCATTAACGGCGCAACAACCGGTATCCGGTCTAGGCCTGCCTTAATAAGGAACTCCAGACATCCCGGTTTTGCGCCGAGGTCCACCAATTCGATATCCCTAAAAGCTCTCTGGCGTCCTGACCTATGCCATCGCTCCATCTTAGGCAGGGTCTGCCTCGTCTTCTTTTTCTACCATAGATATTGCCCTTATAGACTTTCCGGGTGGGATCATCCTCATCCATACGGATTAAGTGACCCGCCCACCGTAACCTATTGAGCCGGATTTTATCCACAACCGGACGGTCATGGTATCGCTCATAGATTTCGTCATTGTGTAGGCTACGGAATCGTCCATCCTCCTGTAGGGGGGCAAAAATTCTTCGGAGGATTCTTCTCTCGAACGCGACCAAGAGCTCGCAATTTTTCTTGCTAAGAACCCAAGTTTCCGAGGAATACATGAGGACTGGCAAGATCATAGTCTTGTACAGTAAGAGCTTTGATCCTATGGTGAGACGTTTCGAGCGGAACAGTTTTTGTAAGCTGAAATAGGCTCTGTTGGCTGACAACAACCGTGCGCGGATTTCATTATCGTAGCTGTTATCGGTTGTGATTTTCGACCCTAGATAGGAGAAATTGTCAACGGTCTCAAAGTTGTATCCTTCTATCCTTATTCTTCCTGTTTGACCAGTGAGGTTTGATGTTGTTGGTTGATTCGTCTTCGGTGCTGACGTTGCCACCATATATTTTGTCTAGCCTTCATTGATGTGCAGCCCAAGATCTCGCGCCCAACACCGCCTGCTCGATCTGGATGAAGGCAGTTTGTACGTCTCGGGTGGTTCTTCCCATGATGTCGACATCGTCAGCATAGGCCAGTAGTTGGGTGGACTTAAAGAGGATCGTACCTCTTGCATTGACCTCAGCATCACGGATCACTTTCTCGAGGGCCAGGTTAAAGAGGACGCATGATAGGGCATCCCCTTGGCGTAGACCGTTGTTGATGTCGAATGATCTTGAGAGTAATCCTGCTGCTTTTATTTGGCCTCGCACATTGGTCAGGGTCAGCCTAGTCAGTCTTATTAATTTCGTTGGGATACCGAATACTCTCATGGCCGTGTACAGTTTTACCCTGGCTATGCTATCATAGGCGGCTTTAAAGTCGATGAATAGATGGTGCAACTGTTGTCCATATTCCAAAAGTTTTTTCATCGCTTGCCGCAGAGAGAAAATCTGATCTGTTGCTGATTAGCCTGGAGTGAAGCCTCTTTGGTATGGGCGAATGATGTTCTGGGCGTATGGAGCTATCCGGCCTAGCACGATAGCGGAGAATATCTTATAGATGGTACTCAGCAACGTGATACCTCTATAATTGCTGCACTGTGTGATATCTCCTTTTTTATGTATGAGACAGATAATGCCTCGTTGCCAATCGTCAGGCATTGATTCCCTGTCCCATACCTTGAGCACAAGTTGATGAACCACTTGGTGCAATTGTTTGCCTCCATATTTAACCAATTCGGCTGTAATTCCATCGGCTCCTGGCGACTCTCGTCACCTCTAGCCAAAAACGTGGTGTTACCTGGCAGCCAAAACAGCCCCTCATCATAATTTTTTTTTCATGCAAAATTTTCAAGAGGTACGTGAGAGACCAACTAAAAGTCTTATTATACAGAGAAACTAGGATGTCACTAACTTGTTACAGTATATCAACCAAAAATTGTTCGGAGTATTCTTCTCTCGAACGCGGCTGAAAGTCCGCTTTTTTTCTTGTTTTCTTGGTTATGTTATCTTAGGCGACCTTGAAGCCCATGAAAAAATGGTGCAACTGATGGCCATATTCCAACAGTTTTTCAGCGTTTGCTGCAGAGAGAGATCTGATATCTTACTGATTTGCCTGAAATAAGACCTCTTTAGTAAGGGCCGTGGATGTTCCGGGCATATGGAGCTGTTCAACCTAGCAATACTTCGGCTGTAATTCTATCGGCTCCTGGCGACTTATGATTTTTAAGCCGATGTTTTTTCTATGCTTGATGGTGGGAGTATTTGCCCGTCGTCTTCAGTTGGCAGGACCTCCAATTCGTCAATATTCTGGTTGGTGTGCAGATCATCAAAATACTCAACCGATCGCTCCAATGTTCCCATTCTGTCTCGGCACGATGAGCATCGAGGTGTATAAGGCTTCATCCTGCTGACTTGTTGGTAAAACTTCTTCACCAGGTACGGTTGCTCTCTATAAATTTCGAGTTCATAGACCTTCTGGTTCTCCCAAACATCTCTTTCCGTCTGTGAAGTCGCTTCTCCGTTCGACGAAACATTCTTTCGTTCCGTTGCTAGTTTACATTCATCATCGAACCAGCCGTTCCGACTTTTTTGCGACTCGGTCTAAGTATGTTTGTGGCCGTATCAAAGATAACATTCTTCAAATGGTTGTAAAGATCATTTTTCGATCTTCAGGGCCGCTTGTTGACTACGGTTATTGATTCATTCATTTCCCTTATAGGTATAACGGGGGACTGAGTTGTGGATGGCTTTGCTCTCAATTGATGGCCGGAAGGGTACAAGACGGTGTTGTTATTCGAGCCCGAATCACCTTGCCGTGTGATCCGAAATATTGGCGTTCTGACATTCATCAAGACTGAGATGTGGCGGCGTTCGATCAACACATGGTCAATTTTGTTAAAAGTGGTTCCACCTGGAGAGGCTCACGTTTGTTAGTAGACTGATTTTCGCGCAAACCAGGTACTTCCAGCAACCATTTCATGCGACACTGCTAATTGAATGAATCGCAGTCCGATACCATTGGTAGTTTTTTGTAAGCAATGGGAACCAACATATCATCTAAATACGGGCTCCATGCCTATCTGGCTGTTAAAATCTCCAAGTGTAATTTTGATATCATATCCGGGACAGGCTTCGAGGGCTCGATCTATTGCCTTGTAGAAGGTATCTTTCTCCAACTGGGCAGTCTGTTCCTGATGGGCGCGAACATTAAAATGAGGCTTATATATCTAAATTTGCTTCGCAAACGCAGCGTGCACAGCCTTCCGCTTAGGTTTTCAAAGCCGATAACAGCAGGGTTAATATTGATGGACAAAAGGTAGCTTCCTCCAAACTACAATCTTTAGTTTTAAATGTAAATATATATTTGGGGTCCGGATAGCTGAGTGGTTAGAGCACAAGGCTGTCGTACGGAAGGTCGCGGTTCAAATCTCACTGGTGGCAGTGGAATCTGCCTCGTGATTTGACGTCGGATACCAGTCGACTCAGCTGTGAATGTGTACCTGAGTCAAATCATGGTGAAAATCTCAGGAGATCGCAACGCTGACCACATTGCCTCCTACAGGGTACTGTAATCCTGTAGTGTACCGTTACGGTCTTGAATGAAGTGCTTTAACACACTTCAAGGCCCTGATCCAATATGGATTGTTGCGCCAACGATTATTATTATTATATATTTCGGGAGCGACGTACCCCGTTCATCAGTAAAAAGCTACTAAAAATAATTGCGATTATAAGGTCCTTTTATACTTATTCACTAATTATTTAAATTACTTTTAAAATTATTTTTAATTTGTTAACGCTGGGATCTGTTTCGAGGCTCTCTTTCGAATCGCATCAATTTGCATTGAACCTAGAGGGGCAGCGCAAGGACAACCAATAACTTGTTTATAAATAGGAGTGTCAATCTCCAATTAGATCTCTTGTTTTCTCTGAGTTCGAACAAGTGGAAACACAGAGGGGACTGCAAATACTGATTGCATGTGGACGATTCTTCGGTAAAGTCAGGAGTAATTCATCCGAGAAATGTTGAAAGTTGATCTTATTCTGTATTTTTAATGTTTGTTTCTGGTCATAGGTATTTACATTTGCTTTGTTTTTGTCTCGGTACTGTAAGCTTATCACATGCATGCTTATTTTTAATGATAATCAAATTCAAGCGCAATTTTATTAATAATTAAAAGCTAAACATAATAGGAATGACGGTAGAATACTAAAAACACATAATTTATACTCCAAGAAGGTATGAGAAGGAAGCATAGAACGAAGCACTTTACACCTTCAGAGTGAAATTATGCGGTGTTTCCAACGATTAATTAATTGAAGTAATAAAAACTTGTTGTTTCTTTTTCGTTGGTGTGGGTATTTATTCTTGCAAATACCGATATTTCGGGAACCACTTGTTCCCTTCATCAGTGCAAAAACTGCATAAATATCGGTATTTGCAAGAATAAATACCCACAGTGCAGTGTTTGCACTGATGAAGGGAACAAGTGGTTCCCGAAATATCGGTATTTGCAAGAATAAATACCCACACCAACGAAAAAGAAACAACAAGTTTTTATTACTTCAACTTTACACCTTCTATAAATTCTGAAAGCTGTATCTGAAGGATTCAGACTACAGACTAGAGACAGAGAGGAAGAAAGACTTCATTAAAATCCCATCCAGTGTATTGACACCGCCAGAGGTGAAAGAATAAAAAATAGAACACCTCAGGTTGTCTCCGTCCTCCCATTTTTCTAAGTCATTATTTCTACAATAAACATTTTTAATCGTAAATAAAAATAAAGGCAAAAACATACTAACGTTTTATTTTATTTTTCGTTATCATTCCAAAATCGATCTTTTGCTGCTATGATCTTATCATAAAAAACTAATACTAACGTCGAATGGGGTCCAACACGGATGTAACTTGGCCAAAATCCCTTATACAGCCCATGGATACCTTCAACACTCCAAATTTTCCACAAGCAATCAATCATACCGCGATAATAAAGACCCTGGCCTTTTTCATTAATTCCTTGGTTATAGAGGCGAGTAAGGATTACCTCGGGTGGTGTCAGCGCAAGTGACATCGCTGTACCTGCAACAAATCCTCCTATAAAGGAATTGAATGTCGGATTAGTGACCAAATTGTTATGCTTTAAAAAGTCTTTGGTTGTAGTGAAAGTAGCTAATTGTATCCCACTAGCCAGAATTGCTTTTGGAATGACCGCTACCGCTCCGCGCCATAATCCCTTTACTCCGTCAGTGCTGTATATATCTCGGAAGGCATTCATCATTCCGGCGTGATTGTGTTGATGTCCGACAGCTATACTCTCTACAGCTTGTGCCTGCATTCGAGTTTTTACGAGAGAAAATGGACTACTAATGTAACTACCTAGTGCACCGCCTGCCGCACCCCAAAACATTCCCCTCAAGAAGGATGGCCTTCCTTGTTGGTCAGTACACCAGCCCCTCTCTCCCGCAGTCGAAAACGTGCCTAATCTGAAGAAATTCAAAATAAATTGAAAACATATTGCAGGAACTAGTCCTTTCTGAAGAGCGAGCACTCCATCTTTTTCGGCTACTGTCAGGAATGCTTGGAGTGTCCCTCTATAAGGCTTAACATAGGTTCCTCTGGCTGTGAGTTCCCCTTGTAGTTGGATGCGTGTCTTAATCACGTCAAGGGGATTAGTGAAGATTGTGGCTCCAACCGATGCAAGACCACCAGCAATGTAGTTTGTATAATTCATGTTGAAAGTGATATTTAAAACTCCAAAAAGACATTAAGTTTTATGTTGCGAACAGGCACCGCCATCTTTTACTTTGGTCGAAGCAGAGAATCCTCTTGGAAGAACTTAAGTTTATTTAACTTTTAGTCTTGTGAGACATGTTCGACTAACAAATTGAAAACATATTGACAACTTCAAACATTGAAACGAATGAGAGCGACGAGTGATTAAATAATTGTCGGGTGGCGCATTTATTAATAGCCACCAAAATCTTCAGTAAGTGGGCAAGTACGTTCACATTGACTCATGATCTGGTGAATTTCGAATATATCGAATTGAGTTCTATTTTGAAATTTATTATTGTTAAAATTATTCATGTCAAGTACAACCCGGCGGTGAAAAAATGAAACAAGGCGTATGTGGCAGGGTATGACATACCCATTTATAAAATTGGCCGTAAAACTTGATTCTTAAGAAAAAGTATTATATTAATTATTTCTGAGTTATCACAATCTCGGCAGATGCCGGATTTTAGCTAATACTAGCACTAAGTGCCAAGCATTTAGGCTCCGACGATCCTACCTACTTAAAAACTGAAGGGGCACTGGTGGTGGTGACCGGTGGTAGGTCAGTGGGAGAATCCGTCGAGTACTCCCCGCAACATCGAGCACGTATGCAGAATGGTGTACTTCTGCATAGTTTGAACCAGACTGTGCGAAAGTCCCAGAACATCAAGGGAAGCCGTGAGGGATTTAGGTACAATACCTGTAGCTGACAATATTATGGGAACTACAATCACCCGCTCGAGACGCCAAATTTCTTTGATTTCCCGAGCCAATGGCTCATAGTTCACGTTCTTTTATGAAAAAAAACTTGCAGATATGATAGAAGGTTTGCTGGGTATGTAAACGGGAAATCCACATCGCCCCCGGAATACTGTCTTATATTCCTGTGGGGATTAAGCTTCTAGCAACAATCAATAAATTTTTCGAAGATTATTCTGATAAGCGCCATCTTATCAAGTTTTTTACGTTCCTCTCTTGTTGATTTATTGTCAAACCGAACACAGTTTTGCAAAAAATAAAATCTTTGCAGAGACATTGTTCCACTCCTGTTCCATCGGTTCTCCACAAATCTCTGAGGCTCTGGCGGCCTGATTTATTGAAACCGACAAGATAAAGCTACCCGTCTTTTTATTATTTCTTGGTTGGTGTGTTTCAATATGTTATTTCTTCAGTCATAAAAATATTCCCACATTGTGACTCGGCATTTGCTTGTCTTGCTGCTCCTTTTACGCCTGATCGTTCAACAATTATGCTTTCAGATCTTGTATTGTGTTCGTTCGTAGAGGACATTTATACCATTTTTGTCCGTCCGTTCACTTGTAATGCGGTGCGTGGACTTAAGTTGAACGGCGACGTGACAAAACAGAGAACGGGATATTGTCTTCCGCGCCATCGGAATTAGCAATATTTTCATTCATCTCACCTTCGTCCTGATCGGAAATCTCTTGCTCAGTATCAGATTGAAGATTGTGTTTACTATAATACAATGGTCAGATTCTTCTCCAGAGCTTGCCTCATCGGAAGTATTTTCTTCTGAGTGTAATTACGCAGTGTTTCTAGCGATTAATTATTTGAAATAATAAAACTTGTTTTTCCTATTCGCTAGTGTTGATTTTTATTTTGCAAATTCCAATATTTCGGGAACCACTTGTTCCCTTCATCAGTGCTAACAAGTCGATATTGCAAAATAAAAAATCGACACTAGTCAATAGGAAAAATTTTATTATTTCAAATATTTTTTTGCGGCGGTCAAAGGGTATTATAGGTCCCAGGGCGAAACTTGGATTGGTACCTACAACGGACCATAAAACCTGGGAAACGTCTGCTAAATCAACACCAACAGGTCTACTACCAAGCCCTATCTCCACTTCCAAGTGGTGATCGCTGGGAGTTCTTTCTTCATGAAAAACTGCAGACGGAGAAGGATGAAGGCGAGTCTCCCGCGCCTAAAAATGAGACAAAATGTACCAACTGGTTCTCTAGTTTGGGGGTTGGGTAGGACTGACTACCCTCCACGGAAAACAGATGTTACGAAGCCACGAAAGAAGGCTCGGACAGGATGGATTTTACAACGACGAACCCGGCAACGACAACAGATTAAAGATTTGCGCATTTTCTCACGAAACGTGCGCTCCCTGTGCAGACCGAATGCTGATGAGCAGCTAGTCGATACCCTGTCCCAATATAAGGCTGATGTAACAGCGTTGCAAGAGGTGCGATGGACCCGGACCCTGGTTTGCGCGGAAAGCGGTCCACAAACATATGTGGGCATCTCTAAACGGGACCACTTTCAACCAAATTTATCAACCAATTGAACGCCGCCACCTCTCAGCTTTGATGAATGTCAGAACATATAGGGGGGTCAATATAGACTCGGACCACTATCTCTTTGGCATAGTGCCTCGAGCTCGAATTACGACACCACCTACAATCTCCTCTGACAATCAGATGAGAGTGAATACCGAAGCCAATCACAACACAGCCCTCCGCAACACCTATAACGGCGAACTAAATGCCGCAGTATCCGCAGTCAACAGAGATCCTGGAGATGAAGTATCAACAAATGATCTTCACAACCACCTGAAGAATGTTACCATTGATACGGCCACAAAGATACTTGGCCCCAGCCGCAAGAAAAGTCGGAACGGCTGGTTTGACGATGAATGTAAGCTAGCTACGTAATGGAAGAATGCTGCATACCGAGTAATGTTGCATTCTCAAAGATCGCGAGCACGCGCAGAGAATTATCACGAACTCCGTCGAGCGGAGAAACGACTTCACAGACGGAAAAACGAAGCCTGGAAGAACCAACAAGTCTGTGAACTAGAAAAGTACAGGGAGCAACTGCGCCAGGCGCGTAGGTTTTACCAACAAGTCAGCAGGATGAAGTCTTGTTTACCTCGATGCTCATCCTGCCCAAACAAAGAGGGAAATCTGATTTCCGACAAAATGGGCACATTGGAGCGATGAGTCGAGTATTTTGATGAACTGCTTAACAACCAAAATATCGGCGAGTTGGAGGTCCCGCCAACTGAAGACGACGGACAAATACTGCCACCACTAAGTATAGAAAAAACAGTCCGTGCAATTCATCGGCTTGAAAATTATATGTCGCCAGGAGCCGATGGAATTACAGCCGAATTGGTTAAATATGGAGGCGACCAATTATACCAAGTGGTTGATCAACTGATGCTCAAAGTAGAGGACAGCGAATCAATGCCTGACGACTTGGAACGAGGCATTATCTGTCTCATACATAAAAAGGGGGATATCACGCAGTGAAGCAATATAGAGGTATCACGTTGCTGAGTACCATCTATAAGATATTCTCCTCTATCTTGCTAGGCCGGATAGCCCCATACGCCCAGAACATCATTGGTCCATACCAAAGAGGCTTCACTCCAGGCAAATCAGCAACAGATCAGATTTTCTTTCTGCGGCAAGCGATGAAAAAACTGGTGGAATATGGACATTGGATCATCTATTCATCCACTTTAAAGCCGCCTATGGTAGCATAGCCAGGGTAAAACTGTACACGGCCATGAGAGTATTCGGTATACCAACGAAATTGATAAGACTGACTAGGCTGACCCTGACCAATGTGCGAGGCCAGGTAAAAGCAGCAGAATCACTCTCGAGACCATTCAACATCAACAACGGTCTAAGACAGGGGGATGCTCTATCATGCGTCCCCTTTAACCTGGCCCTGGAGAAAGTGATTCGCGATGCCGGTGTTAATGCGAGAGGCACCATCCTCTTCTAGTCCACCCAACTACTGGCCTGCGCTGACGATATTGACATTATGGGAAGAACAACCGGAAACGTAGCCTACATTCATCCAGATCGAGCAGGCGGCAATTAGCGCGAGATCTTGGGCTGCACATTAATGAAGGCAAGACGAAGTACATGGTAGCAACGTAAGCGCCAAAACCAAAAAAACGAACAACATCAAATGGCACTGATCAAACGAAAACAATGAAGATAGGAGACTACAGCTTTGAGACCGTTGAAAACTTTTCCTATATAGGGTCGAAAATCACAACCGATAAGAGCTATAACAATGAAAACCGCGCACGGTTGTTGGCAGCCAACAGAACGTATTTCAGTTTACAAAAACTTTTCCGCTCGAAACGTCTCACCATAGGGCCAAAGCTCTTACTGTACAAGACCATGATCTTGCCAGTCTTCATGTATTCCTCGAAGACGGATTCTTAGCAAGAAAAATTGCGAACTTTTGGCCGCGTTCGAGAGATGAATCCTTTTTGGGGATATCGAATTGGTGGACTCCGGCGCAAAACCGGGATGTCTGCAGTTCCTTATTAAGACCGGCCTAGACCGGATACCGGTTGTTGCTATGGCGGGATATTAATTCCAGAAAGCATAAGTGGTTTATCTCGCGTGTCGATATAGTGTAGAATATTTAGGTAAAGTGATTTTTCGATATTTTCATTCATTCGGAAATTATAGGGCTAAAGAAGAAAGGTGTCAGATTTAACGAAGCGTGAATTTATCGGTTCGGACAATTCTCAAATGACTTCGCTAAAAGAGGGAATGGGAGCCAACGCTCTACATGGGTTTTTGAAGAAATTGAAGGTTTATGGACCAGGTATAGCAGATTAATGGTCAGTTAACATTTTTTTAATTTTAAACACTTTTTCTCGAAACTGGATTTTGAAAACCGGGTGCCACCATAGCTCTATCCAACGAAATTCTTTGAAATTTTCACGATTTATTCGGAACATATTTCTACAGTTTACAAACTAGGATAATTTCCAAAACCTTTTTTTAGAGATGGGTGAATAAGTTGAAGCGCATAAACTACTCACCCGTTTCGAGGATGGGGTTGAAAATCCAACTTTTATCCTTAGTTTTTCATAGACCATCAAGTTTTGAACTCACAATTCTTACAAAGTTAATTTAGCAATTTTATCACTTGGCGTTTTGCAACTTTACAGTAGTGGATTCTGAGCTTAATTGCCAATGGTCTTAATACTTTCCTTAGGGACTACTTTGTAGGATCCCGAAGTTATTACACTTTCTATAAGCGATAAGGACTGACAATAAACGATTTCCGCCTAGGGGATTTATTACTTGTATAATTTATAGTAATGCTATATCCTGTGAATTAAATTACCGATTCCAGGGAATATATATTTTGCCCACTCAAATCCTCAAATACGCGGGAAAAAACCGACTCAAGTCGACCACAGACCCATCCACTGACATTACAATCTATTGTGAATGGTTGATGTTTGTGATGTTTTCTGTGTTTGACAATAGAGCCACGCCACGGTCACCTAGTGCAAGTGCTTCCGACCGGAACTCCGATAAATTTCGTTAATACCAGGATATTGCGAAATCAATACCTCGCTTTACATGTAATTATGGTGCGCTATTGTGCAGTGCCCAACTGCATCAATTCAGACAAAACCATTCTCAGTCATCGCCTTCCTCGGAAACCTGCGTTGTTTAATGAATGGGTAACAAGTTTGAAAATCGACCATCTCGACCCGGTAAACTTGCTCAATAATCACACAGTGTGCTGTCTACACTTCGACGAGTCCGCGTATCGTAATGCGCAGTCTAACCACCTTAATTTCATTGCGGTTCCCACGCTCAATCCGAAAGATCCACGAATTAAACAGCCCAACCGAATCGAGGATCCTTCCCACCACGTAGCCGATGAGCAAGACGTTCGGTGCGAAGTAATTGCGAGCAGTTGTGACTCGGAGGACTGTATTGTGGAAGACTACAGCGAAATAGATCTAGCTTTATATGCAAATAGCCAACCGCCTCCTGATACCGACAGCTCGAACAATGACGAAACCAGTGAACACGGGGAAGATTTAGTTTCGGTCGAAACAATGAGCAATGACGATTTATGGGTAGACTTGGAACATGTCCTCGTAAACAAACCTCGACCGAATAAGGAGAACTCGGAATTAATAAAAGATATCCTTGAGCACTGCAATGATTACGATGATGATCTCATTGAAGTAATAGTCAACGAAGATTCCTGCGACGACATAGATGAGGTTCCTGAGAAAGAAGTCGACACAATGCAGACTCCCCACATAGAACTAGTCGAGGCAGCTACGCAAGTTGATGAAGATGACTTAGAAAGGAGTGACGAGGAAGACCTTGAATATGCAGGGGTTAGTCGGAAGGCATTGATCATCCAATTAAAAGCACAACAACGACTCATTGCAGAGCAGCAGAAGAAGTTGGAGACTTTCCAAATTGCTCAAGCGAATTTACTAAGCAGTATGGATGCTTTCAAGAGCCTTATGGGCAACCAATAATGATGTGATATTTTAGAAATTATAAATATTTTTTTATTCAAAAGATTTCGTTTATATTGGTATTTGTAAATTAAGAAGGAAAAGTATTTAAAAAAGACGCTGCCTCACCTTTGTCGTGGGAGACAGCGTCTGATGAGTTGCCTCTGCCCTGGACGAAACTGTCAGTCAACTTTTTTAAAAACTCAAACAGAGCGGTCCGTGGACCACAAGAGAGGAAGTAAGCCGCTTCCCAAGTGGTTCGGTCCGTCATCAAGTGGATGCGGACTTAGGACTCCGTAATCCTGAAAAAAAATATTTTCAGCCCTGACCAAGCTTTGGCGCAAAGTATGGACGTATTTGCGCTCAATATATTATAATTCGTAGTCATGTCGTGTTCCGCGAATTATATAAAGGAGCACTTAACATCTGCGAGTCACTTCGGTCACGCTGCTCCCAGAGCGACAGAAGTGAGGCAGCGTCCGACGATTTGCCTTTGTCCTGGGAAAAAATCGTAAAGTCGTCTTCGCCTAATATTTTTAAAAAGACCATTGTTGGTATGGTGGAAAACTTGAGTCTAAATTTACTCTTTTGGATGTGAAGTCACCAAACAGAATGCGAAAGAAGCGATAATAAGTCCATTCCAAGAGTTCGCGCTCTCACAAATGATATGGTGGCGTATCCTTCTTCCTCAAGAGTTGTTGCCGCTCTGACCCGCGAAAATGCCGTGAGTTCGCAAATTGGGCTCTGAACCAACTGGCCGCGGATGCGGAATTTCATAAGAAAATCATCTTTACAGACGACACTCACTTTGACCGGACCACTTGGGAAGCAAGGTGTTTAACCCAACAAGCAGGAGTTCGTGGACCACAAGAGAGGAAGTAAGTTATGTATTTGGCTTTAACGCTTTCGATCGCAAGGCAGAGTCGACTTCATCAGACGCTGCCTCAGCGCCTCTACCCTACAGAGCAGCGTGACCGAAAGCGGCGACGGGTGGCATTTACCTTTTTTTTTGTTAAATACAAAATCCGTCCTCAGGACAACTCATTCCCGAACAAAATTTTGATTTCATTAGCTTAAACCAGGCTAGGTTCACACTAGGCGATTTCGATGCATGAAATTCATACCCGTCTCGGGCTTTTAACAAAAAAGAGCTAAATGCCACCTGTTGTCGTGGTCAGGGTAGAGGCGCTAAGGCAGCGTCTGATGAGACCACCTCTGCTCTGTGATCGAAACCGTCAAAGCCAAATACATAATTTTTGAAAGTCCGTGCACTTAACAGAAGTGATTTGCTTCTCGAACAAGTGCGGCCCGCCATTAAGTGGGTGGCGGGCTCAGGACAACTCATTACCAAATAAAATTTTTATTCCAGGAAGTAAGTTGCTTCACAAGTGGTCCGGTCCGTCATCAAGTGGATGCGGGCTCAGGAATTCCAACATCATCAACAAAAAAGGAGGAGATGTTGATCAAAGAAGCGCCCTATCGCCACTCTTCTTTGGTCTTGTCATTGGACTGTTACGGATATCCAACGCCCTATATGTGTGTATGAAGTTTCTTTAGGGTTTTACAGTTATTAAGTGATTTGCCCAAAAGTGAAATTATCGGATAAAGTGGCGTTGCTTGCGATTGACACGTCAAGTAATCAAAGGCAATAATACACGACGCCTCGCGATAGTAGAGAAGAATGTGATGCTTTGGATCAATGGCGTAACACGTTCAAGATCAGTGTGGCTTTGCAGTTATCGTGGAGAAATTGTGATCCATGCTGACGAGATCTCATTAACATTAGCTGGTTTGATACGCTAGATGGTGATTTGAGAGCCTCCCGGGTCCATCCGAAGCTAACCTGTAATCGAGAATAGAAGTACATCCGAATTTTACCTGAATTTTGTTCCTCTTACTTTTTCACGACAGTAATGGTCTTAGGAGTTTATGGCATCAAAACGGCACACCATAGAGCTAATAAGGTCCCTCGGAACGGTCCATAATATCTACTTTTAGTAAAAACCACTTTACACGATGCTAGTAACTCGTACGGGTCACTTAAATCGTGTTCTCCCTTTTAGTATTATCCTTGTGTAAATTGGTGTTCTGTATTCCAGTAAGTTACTCAGTGAAGTATTGATATCACGAAGGGATCACCAAGACGGTTAACCAACCAAACTCCCCTAACAAGTTTGCCAGTCGCGCGAGATAATATGTGGAACCGCACGGCACGTGCTGGAGCTAACTCGAATGCTAGCAGTTCGGCGAGATGAGGGCCGAAGTTCTTGGTTGTTAAATATTATCTCCCTGCCAGAACACAGAGATTTTATCACGTGCCTTGCCCTAATAGTCAAAAAAACTAAACTCACCCGGGTTAAACTACTTTTTCGAAGTCTCGAGGCGCGGGGTAGATGAGGGAGGACCAGCTTTGAGCCGATTCTGGCACCTATGCGGTGGACGCCGCAGGACCACTATGTCATCTGGACCCCTATGAAGAGGAAAGACAGACGGCGCCCACTCGTCGCGTAGGTGTTAGAATCGACTGTCCATCCGTAGTCTTGGAACTACACCTTCTAAATGTTTGCCGAAAAGTCAGCTCAAATTATTGACTCATCATATGTATTTAAATTAAAGTTCAATGTCACCTTTTTTTGACTTTGTGGGTGTCTGGTTTGAATTGTGGCTTTGAGTTTCGACCGGACTAAGTCGATGTTGGGAAGATGGCCATCCAGTTAACCCATCCGTAGCCTGAGAGAGACATAGGTTTGCGATTCCGATCAGATTCGTCACAGAACGCAGAGTTTCGTACCCCTGCCCTTTTATATTCCTTTCTAAAGCTTTGAATTGATTGATCTACTTGATCGACGAGTTGCCGTCGACTTTCATTCTCATGGGAGAATATTTTTGTGTGGGCTGGCGTTTTCTGGCAGGTTGGAAAAGAGCCCAGGAAACGTCGTCGTCCACCCAAAGTTGCAAACTACGAGCCATCGAAAAAGAAAACGAAGGACGATAATGACAAGGACCCCTTTCGCAAACCGCCAGTATCGCATCTGAAAAAGACGGAATATATTTTGCCGATCTTACACATTTAGAAAGCTTAGCTATACCAAAAACGGTCAATTGCAGGGTTCTCGGATCCATACAAGGACCCCATTAGCTACGATCTCAGATTTTGGATGCCGGACGTAGAAAATCTACCATCGGACTTAGATTTGAATATTTCGCTATTTTTGTTGGCGCATGTTGCGGACTAATTTTGTGATTTATTTTAGCAAGAGAAAGAGGCTATCGTGTAGTATATGTCGGATGATAAAAGTACTACATTGGAAGCGAGTCGTCCAAGATGTTGGTGAAATATGCGATGTGTGCGAGACAACACAACAAGTGGTTAGAGCGGTGGGCTGTCGTAGAGGAAGGTCGCGATTCAAATCTCACTGGTGGCAGAGGGATTTGTTATCGTGACTAGATGTCGGATACCAACTCAGCTGTGGATGAATACCTAAATTAAATCAGCGTAATAATCCAGGCGACGGTAATGCTGACCACATTGCCTCCTACAATATACAGTAGTGTACCGTTACGGTCTTGAATGAAGTGCTCTAACACGCTTCAAGGCCCTGATCCAAGATGGATTGTTGCGCCAACGATTATTATTGGGCATCGGTGAATGTGAATTTGTCGTCTATCTCCACTGCTACAAAGCCCGCACGCAGGCGTCTGCCAAAATCTGGGGTAAAGTTTGGAAGGACCGAGACGACTTCTGTTGGCTGCTTTGCACGAATCACGTTCTCACGAACAAGAACGCCTCATGCTGACATATATCATTGCAGGCGGCTGACTACAAATTCTCGGTGTTAAAATCCACGAGACCCGAGCTTTATGGCAAATCCCGCAGTGCTGTGGCTGCATATAAGGAATTGATCCGAAATATGATCAAAAACGAATGTAATAGTATCAAAAGTGAAATGAAGGCAGTACGCGAACTGTCCAACGAAGCAACGAAAGACGAGAAAGAGGATAAATTAGCTGAGAGTGATGAGTCAATTAGCTCCCGTGACTGGCTGATGTTGCCCTCCAAAGCGAGAAAAACGGGATTGCGCTGATAAGAAAAACAATGGCGATGACCTGGATTCCGTTCGGACGACGGCGGGTAGCATTCCACGTTGCGTGAACTGCTCATAAAATGGAACAATGCGAATGGCAATCGCCACAGTACTCGACTGTATGCCAGAATAGTTCCATAGGACGTCGTTTCATAACGGAAAGGGCAACCCGAGACGTACAAACTGCCTTCATCTAGATCGACCAGGTGGCGTGAGGTCTTGACGATATATGTGGTGGCAACGCCAGCGCAAAAAGCCAAAAAAACATAAAATTGCACTGGCCAAACGGAAAGAATAAAGATGGGAGCCTACAACTTTGAGACCGTTGATAATTTCTTCAATCTAGTGTCGATGAAATCCGCGCACGGTTGTTAGCAACCAATAGAGCCTATTTCAGCTTACAAAAACTGTTCCGATCGAAACGACTCACCATGGGGTTAAAGCTCTGACTGTACAAAGCAATGATCTTGCTAGTCCTCATATTTTCTCCGGAGACTTGGGATCTTAGCAAGAAAAATTGCGAACCCTTAACCGCGTTCGAAAGAAGAATCCTTCGATGAATTTCTCTCCCCTTACATGAGGGTGGACGATTCGGTTGTCTATATAACGACAAAATCTCAATAGGTTGCGGTGGGCGGGCGATGAGTTTTCTAATGTGCCTAGCATGTCTATCCATCTTACGGAATTGAAGGCATTTCTGACATCAAGCGTTATGAGGAGCACTATCCGTCGCGATCGGCAGCTGTGTGCCTCGGATCGATGAACCGCATGTACGACCTCCATAATAGCATCCAGCAAGTGTTGAACGCCTCAAGCAGTAAGTTTGGCCGTTAGCGGAACACCAGGTTGCCGAGTTCCGCTGGAATTCCAACAGGACCGGGCGTCTTCTTCTTTTTCATAGTGAGACCCGCTACTTTGAGCTCTCTCATTGTGGAAAGGTGGCAATCCTCGACGCTTTCCGTGCTATTGGCATCAACCCCTGCAGGATGTCTAGGAAATAATGCCCGTACAATGCGGTCCATCTGGTCGGCAATTAGTACGGGCTTCCGCAGAACCCCGATTTTCCGTGTGACAACCATATGGCCAAGCCCCACGGGTCCTCATTCACCATGTTGACCAGGTTCTGCCAGCCGTGAGCTTTACTTTTATTTATCGCGCCACGGAGTTTCCTTTTTCCTGATCTATATTGTACCTTTAGGGTGCATCCCCCCTCGTTGGCGTGCAAACGTTGTGCCAAACGGCGGAGCTTATGACACTTCCTCCGTAGGTCGGCAATTTCTGCCCTCCACCAGTACATAGAAGGCTTGCCGTGGCTGGGGCCTCACACGCCGTCATTATCAGGTTCACCACTGAATTCACGGTGTCAACTACGACGCTACTATCCAACGGAGTGCCATCCAGCGCGGCTCTGCCTGCTCCAAGAGCTTCGACGAACGTCCCGATGTTCACCCTCGCAATATTCCACAGGCAGGGGGAGGGTCGGGCTGGTGCCCGCCGGCAAGTAGCGTCAACCACTTCGAACGTGATGTACTGGTGATCACTTGCCGAGAAGTCCTCTTGAGATGGAGCGATGGCGTAGGCCAGGACGCTAGACAGCTTTTGAGGATATCGAATATGGAATTGGTGGACCACAGCGCAAACCGCTTTTGGAGTTCCTTATAAAAGTAGGCTAAGTAGACAATGGAATTGATCGAATCCTTTCCTTTCCTTTCAAATCAAATGAAGTTGACTATGCTTTAAATGGCTAATGCGAAAACTAAGCTTTCTAACCAAAGGCAAGCACCTCGTCCATGTTTTGTTTGACGGTGCGATGATTGAGCGCTGATCTCTATCTCGTTTCCTCGTATTCGATTCGCCATGGAAATTCTGGATTGTCTTCGTGCTGAAGAAAACAACCTCATTGAAAACTGAGACTGAGTTAATTTCCCTTTCATAAAGCAATGAACAGAAGTTATATTACATTTTTCTTCACAATATAATTATTCTTATTATATACAAAGTCAGCAAATTAAAATTTATATAAAATTCCAGATCATTCTACAATTACATCTTAGCCAAGTCAATTTGGGATTTAATACTCATCAAGAGATCCTTATAATCCTGGATATTATTCAGAAGCTTATTTCTCTGCTCTAAGAAAACACTCTTCGGCATCTGAATGTATTCCTCTCCTTTAAAGATGAAAGTGGTAATGTCTGGATTATCAAGCGTTAAATCTTCCAATTCGTCCGAATTTTTGGCGATAGTTTCTTCCTCTGCTGAAGCTTTAGGCCCTTTTACCCTTTTCAGGCTGTTATCAACTTTTGAAGCTGCCTCGTTCGTTGTAACATTCAAAATCATACTAGTTTCAGGGTCCGTGTCCCACTTTCTTTTTTTACTGGAATTTTCATAGGATTTTGTCGGCGGCGGAGGTTCGTCTTGTACGTATTCCACTTCATTTATGGTAGATTCTGCGTAGTTGCATTCAGTCTCCCCTAAATTGAATTTCAAAATGATAATTATTTGGAAATTTAAAGGGGAGGAGGCAGAGGGTATTTCGCTAATGTTAGCCTTTTTGATTTTTAGAAAGGATGCGTTGTTGCGGAAACGGTGTTAATTTAAACCACAAAGGAGCGAAGTTTTTAAGCAAGTAAGGCGCTTATAGCTAGCTGCCTTCCTCCTCAAAGAATCATTATAAATTGACATTTTTTTTATTTTTCATCATTCAAAATCCTCCGTGAATTAATTTTAAGCAATGAACAAAGCAACTGCAATGATACCTACCGAAATCCATGCCAGGCATGAGATAGTCTGCCTCTGCGTATTGTGATGTTACCACTTGAATTTGCTCATCTTCTACCTCAACCTCGGTTTCATTGATCTCCTCTTCGGTATCCGACTCATATGCATAAGGAACAGCATGTGCGAGGAGTAGCAATCTCCTTGGATTTCTCGATATATACTTTCGTTCGTCGAAATGCTTCGAGCAAAGATATTTCACGGGATCATCCTTATTCTCACATCGAGACAATTCTATCCAAAGTTTGTGACGTGCTTCATCTCGGGGAAATTGGAATAGGGTTACATTCGAAGTTATGCCAGGACCTTGCTTGGAACTACACCCTTTATACGAACATACTTTGCGTTGATTCATTACTTGCAAGAGAAAGAGAATGAAAGAGTTATTTCAATGATAAGAGCAGCAATAGAAAGGAAGTGGCTGATTTTCTCCCCATTATCACTTTTTTTTATTAGAACCTGTTGATGGTCTCGTTCAATAAAAACTCCGTATTGTATCTACCGTGGGCAGCATGATGCGCAGTGTAACTTAAAGAGGATTCCCACAAGGACTAATAGTAGTAGACTATTGATAAGGACATCGGCTCGAGCATTTTATCAACACAATACAGGCGGTAAGCTAGTTTGTAAGGCAGAAGTGAAGTGCCACCATGAACTGATGTAGTTGGTCCTCTTTTATTTCTTTGAATTTGGGTTGACTTTCTTGATCATGTAGAACGGTTCCACAAGGCCGGTTGGTACGCTGAGCCTATAACGTCGATTTGGTAGCTGAGTAAGTGGAAGGGGATGTTTTTTCGCTTTAGTTTCTATCCAAAAAGTTGTTTCCAGGTTATAGATGAAGAAATGGAAGTATGCGGTGTGATATTAGATATCAGTATCTAAGTCTTCAATGAAAGATGCTACTTTAATTATGTCATTGTGTTTCACGACATTAAAAAGGTCATCCAGACATTTCTGTTCTTTGAAGAGGGAGGGTCGTGGGCGAAATGGTTGCAGTTTGCAGCAGTAGAAGATGATGCGGTCATTTGTTTCAACTTCGCCGCATGCCAAGCAGCGGTTTCGTGGTTGAGGCACCTATCCTGGCCAGGAAGACCTTGTTGAAGGTATGATTGGTGACAATTTTACGAATTTAGCTAACCGCCTAGCCAAATTCGTAAAATTTAAGTTCTTGGAGAGTCAAGTCTTGTTTAGAATTCGTTTTGGAAGATGTTGGCGAAGAACTTTCCCTTTTGTCCTAGAGGTTTGTTGATACTCCTCATTCCAGGTGCCCGTGACCGTTTGAGAGTCGTGAGAGGACAGGAGGAAATTTGTGGGTGTGCCCGCTAGGGTAGCTCTTTTGGCAGTCTGGTATGTTAGCTCATTAATAGGAATCCTGTTTTGCGCTGGCATTCAAATTAACTGGACTTCCTCAAGATGAGAATCTTCAACAAAGACATGAATTTCTGCAGCTAAGTGGGGGGTGGGTGTTCGAGATACCATGCATTTGCAGGTTCACAGGCTGTCGGTTAAGGGACGGGTAGGAGTTTCAGCGTTGAAAAGTGCACTTTTTTACAATTGTTTTTTAGAAAAATAGTTTGAGTAACTTTCTTGAAACCTTTTGTGCATCATTAAGTATGCTTTAAAGAATACTCTGTAAAATTTTAATACAAAAATTTTCACAAAGAAGCCTTTGATAAAACTTTTCCCCGAGTGTCTTTGGAAAATAACGATTTGCCGTGTACACTGTAGCTCAACTGAAAATTATTTGAAAGAGACAACCATTTGAATTTAGTCAAAGTATGAATGAATCTCGAGGAGGCAATAAAACAAATGAAATCGGGGAAAGCAACAGGACCTGACGACATGGCATCTGAGCTCTGGAAAGCGAAGAGCTGGGACCCAACACTGTGGCTCAGTGAATTCTTTAACCGGGTTATTCAGGAAGGAAGAACACCATCTGACTGGCAAGAAAGTACCACTGTGCCAATATGGAAAAAGAAAGGTAGCCCAGCAGAATGTTCAAATTACCGTCCGATCCGGTTACTTTCCCATACCATGAAGATTTTTGAACGCATTCTTGACAACCGTATTCGCGAAATCGTTGAAATAACCATGAATCAAGCCGGATTTGTCAAGAACTGCGGAACTACTGACGCAATACACGCTGCGCGGTTACTCATGGAAAAACACCGTGAGAAGCATCGCCCTCTTTACATTGCCTTTCTGGATCTAGAGAAACCGTTTGACCGTGTACCACACGAACTCATCTGGTATGCTTTACGACAACACTTCGTGCCAGAAGAACTCATGCGCTGGGTTCAATTGCTCTACCACGATCCGAAAAGTAAAGTTCGAAGTATGGCGGGTGTATCAAAACCGCTTCGTGTCTCTGTTGGTGTTCATCAAGGAAGCGCCCCCTCACCACCCCTCTTTGTCCTTGTTATGGACACCGTCACACGGGATATCCAACGTCCAGCGCCCTACACACTGCTTTATGCAGATGATGTTTTCCTAGCATCTGATAGCAAAAATGATCTCGAGCAACTTGTTCAAAAATGGAATGATCGCCTCATGCAACACGGTCTCAGATTGAATTTAAACAAAACTGAATTTTTGACGACCGATCTCCATGAAACAGGCATAATCACTGTCAGCGGCAGTGATCTGCCCAGAACTGAGCGATTTAAATACCTCGGGTCAACGCTATCAGCCAATGGAGAACTGCGTTATGAAATTGCTTCACGCATTAACGCAACCTGGATGAAGTGGCGTTCCACAACTGGTGTCCTTTGTGATCGACGTATCAACGAACGTCTCAAATCTAAAATTTACCGCAATGTCGTCCGTCCAGTCGCTCTCTATGGTTCTGAGTGTTGGCCGACCATAAAAGACAATGAACGGCGTCTTGCGGTAATGGAGACGAAGATGCTACGTTGGACTAGTGGCGTCACACGTTTAGATCACATCCGAAATGAGGATATCCGCGATCGTTATGGGGTTGCACCGATCGTGGAAAAGTTGCGAGAGAGGCGTCTTCGATGGTATGGTCACGCAATTCGTGCAAACGAGAATTCACTTGCCAAGATTGGTCTGAACATCGAAGTCGATGGTAAACGACCAAAAGGCAGACCTAAGCAACGGTGGCTTGATACGCTGGATGGGGATTTGAAAGCCTCGAGATTGCACCCAGATCAGGCATTCGATAGAGCCAAATGGCGAAGCCGATCACGACGAGCCGACCCCGCTTGTGAACGGGACAAAGGCTGAAGAAAAAGAAAGTTAAATGCATTGATCTGGATTTCGCTCCTAAACACCTTCATTCTGGGGCCAAGGTCGTAGAAATAGCCACTTTTCTGGCTGCAATTATTTTCAATGGAGGATTCAATAGCATTCTCAAAATCTTAGTGACAATGGGATGTCAAGTTGGTCACATATGTCAAGTTTATGCCGACCCCATAATGAAGCGCGAAATTGGCGGTTCGAAAGATGATCGACTGACCTCGCTAAAAGAGCCAGAATTGAAACTAGAGAGCAACGATCGGCCTTACAAGACTTTTTTGAAGAAACGGAAGGTACTCTCTATGGATCAGGTATAGCAGATTAATGCTGAGTTAAAATTTTACTGTTGATAATCACATTTAAATTTTGAAATGCGTTTTTCTCGAAACTGCATCTTGAAAATCGGCTGCCACCATAGCTCAAAATCTATCAAACCAAATTCTTTGAAATTTTGACGACTTCATAGACATATTTTTACGGTCCGCAAACTAGGATAATTGCAATCGGACGGGTCGTTTTTTTTATTCATAAAAAAAGCCATGAAAAAAAACACCAAAATCCAAAAAATTAAGTTTAAAAGCCCACGAAAAATTTACCTTTTAATATTTTCTAATTATCCTAGTTTGCGGACCGTGAAATATGGTTCACATTAAAATGCCGTTTAGTTTTTTTAGTCAGATGAACACAGCGCCCTCCAGAGTGGCAGCAGAAAAACACCTTTTTTTGGAGATGGGTGCATAAATTGACAGCTACGATATCAAGTTGAAAAATTTATCACATATACGAGAGATATTAATAAACATATGGTGAAAAAATCACGTTTCTATCTTTATCCAGTCCTTCAAAATAATTTTTCAAAAAAAGGCAAAAAAAAACGGCCTTCACACGGGATGACTCGGTTAAATATAAAGGATGCACTCGGAATGGGGTAAGGACAAAAGCCATTGTATTTCTGAGCTGCTTCAGTCCCAGGATATGCCAAAACTATAGAATCACACCCACCACTCTTAGAGATTCTGTATAGTTTCTGCAAAACTAGAGGAACCGATTGTAAAGATTCCTTGTTGCGAAAGGAAAATGCACTAACATGGAAACAGTTGAAGATCGTCCCTTGTATATTCTAGTTACTTTGTTTTAAGGTCTTAAACGAAATTTAACCAGGAAAACGATTTAATGCATGGCAGGGGGAATAGTATGAAAGGCTTCGAAACAAGGTACGACTTGACACGTAATTTTTGCACTTTTAGCCTCGGAACTAACGTGACTTCTTCATTTATGTCCTCTAATGATGGTTTACTAGTAAAATTGTTAAGATTAGCAATTCTTACTTTCCTAATAAAGCACGAACTAAAAATCCCACATAGAACCACGGCATCCGCAGCCTGACAGTTTGTCTTTCAAATTTGTTTACTGTCAACAAATCAGTCCTACCAACGTTTGTTTGGTTATCGCCATAGCAATTGTCTGCGGCAATAAAAGGTGAATTTTCTAGTCAACCCAATAGCTCATTGTGAATAGTCAATATGTTCGACGTTCACCTGTTGGGGTTGTGCCCAGGGTTAATAATTCAGTCCAGATTTCAGATTTATTTATTGAGCAAAGAAAAAGAAATGGATGTGAGGTACAAAATATAAACATGTAAATATTCAATAAGTACTTATGGAAATATCCGGCGTAATCGGTGGTGTGAGGACACGAGGGTTTTGAGGCACCGGTGGACGGGGTTGCGTGAGGGGTTAGGGTAAAGCGCAGTCCTTCCTCGTTATTAATAGCAACCTGAGAAAGGGCTACCATGTACACGATTTGGGACAACGGCAACTCAGGCAGCCCTTCTCCCGCCCTCTTCCCCCAACGACAATGGTCCTCCCGCGTCAGGAGGGATCCTCTTCGCCGATGACACCATCCTATATGCGAGTGGTCTCAGGCACTCAATAGCCTCAGGCTCTCAATATCCTAACCAATAGGGTCATCGCTTATTTCAACCGGTGGGCTCTTACCGTTAATTCCCTTAAGTCTGAGGTTATTTGCTTCAGAAACCCCAGTGGGAAGTGCCACTGGCGCACAGTTCCAGAAAGCAAAAACCTGCATTTACGCATTACTAACCACACTCTCAAGCCGAAATCAAATATTAAATATCTGGGAATCTCCCTCAACAACAAACTCAAATCCAACCCTCACGTTAGATCTGCTATCGCCAAGGCATCAGCTGCTTTAAAAAACCTCCTCTCATCCCGGGCCCTGTCCCTTGCCACCAAAACCCTTTTATACAAGACTCTCATTCGTCCAATCCTGACCTACGGTTTCCCAGCATGGGCTACCATGTCACCGAACGTAGCAGAAGCCCTCCAACGCTTTGAAAGGACGATACTCAGGAAATGCACGGCCAAATACAGAAGGCCAAACCTAAAATTTCACCAAAACTTTTTCTGTACGACCTTTCCGGGTTTTGCCCCATAATTCCGCACATGATCAAGTTGTCGCGCGTCAGACTGAAAAAGTGGCTGTTCCACCCTAACCCGCTGATAAAAAATCTCGCAAACGCAATGCACTATTACGCAAGCAGAGGTACTACGTGTCAGGGCTGACTCTCCTCTCGGACAGTAACTCTCCTCTCAACCATCACGCCTCCCCTCCCTCCTTCATCCCCTCCTTTTATCAAAACTCCTCCCCGGACTTTCACAGAGGCTAACCGCGTAAGTCCAATGTTCTGGCAGTCAATCCCCCGCGCAAGTGTAGATCACCTTCTATTATTTTTTCTTTACTTAGTCCAGATTAAGACAATAGACACTAATTAGTCTGTACATAATGTAATACCTCCAGGCATTAATTTCTTCCCTAAATTAAGGTCCCTCCTTCCACCAATTAAGCCCCGCAATCCCACAGTCCTTTTCATCCCTCCCTCCTTGAGTCACTGTCCTCGCACAGGCCCAAATCGAGTAAAAGGTAGCCCTTTGTCAGAATGCTAACACCATTGAAAAAGGACTGCGCTTTACTCCAATTCCGTTAATCAATCCTGTCCACCGGTGCCTAAAAACTCCCTTTTTCCCTGTTCTTTTAAGTTATTATTCCTTTTGTACTGCACATGTATTTCTTTTCTTTGCTCAATAAATAAATCTGAAATCTGTACTCGATTTGGGCCTATGCCAGGGCAGTGGCCAAAGGCGAGAGGGATGAAGAGGATTGGCGGACACTGAAATTCGAGGGTCTAATTGCTAGAAGGAGTGACCTCAACTCAAGGGAGGAATTAATGATTACAAAGACCTCATGTTATACAAGTCAATGATATCGACTGGATTAATCCAGACTAGGCAGTATATAATGAACAGGCGATCTCCGCAAGGATCGCCTGCCGGAGCATTGGCCCGGCGCGGTTAGTCTCTGTGAAAGTCCGAGTAAGAGCTTTGATAAAGCGAGGAGGGAATTACTGTCCCAGAGGAGGGCCAGCCCCGACACGTAGTACCACCGCTCGATCAGCCAGGCATTACGCATGCAAAATTTTTTATCAGAGGATCCGGGTGGTGTAACCATTTCTTCAGTCTGACGCGGGATAGTTTTATCAAATGCGGAATTATGGGACAAACCCCGGAGACGTACAGGAAAGGATTTTTGTGAAATTTTAGATTCGGCCTTCTGTATTTGGCCGTGCATTTTCTGTGGATCATCCTTTCGAAGCGTTGAAGGGCTTCGGCTACGTTTGGTGGCATGGTAGTCCATGCTGGCAAACCATAGGTCAGGATTGGTCGATTAGGATATTTATAAACGGGTTTTTCTGGCAGGAAACAGGATCCAGGAGAAGAGGAGGTTTTTTAAGGCAGGTGAGGCCTTACAAGCTTTGACTATGGCTGATCTGATATGGGGTATTTAATGTTTAATTTTGGGGTGAGAGTGTGATTGGTAGTGCGTAGTTGTAAGTTTTTACTTTCTGGCAAGTAGTACTTTCCTTCCAGCTAATCGATCAATCATTAAGAAAATTTGTGGGCTAGGCTTGAAGGATTTGAGAAGTTTCGTGTAGAATACATTCAGTTCGGACCTAATAGCACCTTTGATTTCGCTGGACAGGTTTTCAATGATCTCAGAGAGGAGATGGTAGTCAGCGTTGCATCTACTCCGTAGCCGGTGAAATAATCGTTTCCTACGCAGTAATTTGTTTGTGTCGCGGACTAAGAGGAGGGTTGAAGGGGAAAGGCACCGGTCTTTGTAGTAACCAGGCTTTTTGACTGAACTATGCTTGTTGATTGTAGTTGATTTTGCAGATGTAAGTGTCTAGTTCTTCATTAGAGTGTATGGGCGATTTGTCCAGGGGAGGACCCAGCACACTGGATAAGTCACATTGAAAATCGTTCCAGTTTGTCTGATTGAACGATCTGCATTTATGCGGATGGTAGAGGGAGAGTAGAATTTGCTGTAGATGCAGAGAGAGGTTGAGAGCATGGTGATCAGAGTAAGCTGCCAAAGAGGAGCAGCTAGTGACAAATGCTGCTGCTGGCTTATAAGGCCGTCTGTGAAGGAAGACCCTCGGGTAAACTATGGTACTCTAGCGTTAACGATGTGCGCGCTAAGGAATGGGCCTGACTGGAACCAATCGAAGAGAACTTTGTTGTTAACTGAGTGGCCCAGGTTACGTAACTGGCGTTGAGGTTACTACCAAGGAGGAAAGTGTCAACACTGACCGTGATTTCGCAAAGTTCGGAAAGAATAGGAGTGACGATCTGTACCGCCCGAGAAGTGGAGTGAACCGATTAGGATTCGGAGAACACCTCCGCCCCTAATGGAAAATTGTGGGAGTGATGAATGGAGCGGGGCGGCCGTGTGGGATGCTTTTAGCATTCTCTTTATTTTGGATTGATTCCAGTCTACGGAGGCATTTGGAAAATGTGCTGGGTGACACAGTTGGCGTATTTGAGTGGCGTCATCGACTCCTTGTCGGCGTTGTCTGGACAGTCGAGCGAGGGCAGTCCGCGACACGTGTGGCTCCGCGTACTTGATACATCTGGGGTCGTATCCGGAGTTTGAGGAAACATGTCCAAACTGTTGGTAGTTAAAACATTGGGCGACATCCCCATTTCTTGGTTTCTCCCAGCTGATCCGCTGATAAAGTAGGGTATTTTGTTTAGTAACTGTGGTGGCACCTGTCTCAGAATTGAGGGTCACCCGAAAGAGGCTTAAGTTGGTGTCATTGGGCCGTGACCACGAGGTGGAAAGCCTTGATACGTGGATTGGCGTAACCTGTGTTAACTCCTTGATTTCAGATGCCACGTCGTCCGGAGTGAATTTGTGAGGGGAGATTCCTCTCAGAATTAGGGTTGGCTTCCTCTCCTCCTTTAGGGTGAAGGAACGACCTTTGGTGATTTTGATTAGGTGGAGTAGTTTCTTATGGGTATTTGGGCAATTTAGCCGGACGTTGAGCCCGTCAGCCGGTAGGTTGGTAATCTCAAATTTAACTGCTTTTTCGATATTCTTGATAACAAGGCCCAATGCCCCGGCAGTAAAGTCGTACAAAATCTTTAAGGAAGCTCTTTTCGTCGTCGATGGTTATGGGAGGGCAGTCGTCGTTAAACATTTCTTCGGCCGTAACGGTTTTGGCGGTCGAATGCAAAAGGTGTGTGGTGATGTTAGAATTTCCCAGTCCATGGGCGTGTAAGTTGGTTCCGCGTCCCTTACACGCTGTGGTTTAGGGTCCCTCGAGTAAGAACGGTGTGATATAGTGGAGCCCCTTTAAATGCAATCAATTGTGGCTTCAAAATCGTTCGCATTTAACCGGCCTGCGCATTTGGTCCAAACTTGGATGAATGCAATATTGTGCAATAAACCATCCTCTATATAGTTGTAAAATTGCATTTATCTGTCAAGACGTGGATTTGAAAAAAAAGTATGCTTATTAGACCCATCGGAATCGCACATAAAAAGCAACGTTAGTCTCTGCACACACATTTATATCCCAGAGGCATTGGCGTTCCGATATGCTGGTGTACCTCGAGGAAGTGTTTTATAGGATACATCTGATCTATCCGCGTTATAGATGCAGCTACTTCCGTGTTCTGGGTTTAAGTTTAGATACTTCACTGCTCGTTTTATGATAAGAAACGGATTTTCCATCTATGAAGCCACCAAGAAGTGACCTCAAAAAGATAAACGTTTAACATTTGATTCGATTTATTGGCATTTCCTTTTAACCTAGGACCTTTAAAGATATTAACAACAGGGATGCGATGCTTACTAACAAGTTAATACGTAGATTTGAATAAGAAATTGGGTTTCAAAATTATCATCAAAACAACAGAAATTAGAAAACCAACAACAAATCAATAAATAAATAAAACAAGGAAATCGGAAGCTGAATGCTTCAGGTACAAAAGTGTTGTGTTTCTTTGAGAGGAGTGCGTGGCAGTTGCACTTGGATAATAATTTAAAACTCAACTGCGTCAGAAGCTATTTATACAAATAATTTTCTCAGCGAAATACTCTATCGATTATAGCTATTATAATTCCATACGCTTCACCTTATTAGCCAACGTGAAGAAGTTCACCAAAAATAGATTTAAACAAGTCGGGAAACCGGAAGCTAGACGTCTCATGTATGAAAGGTTTTGTGTATTTCTTTTATAATGATATTTGAGTGTGCATTTGTCCCATTAGCACGTAGCACGTAAAATATGCATATATTATGTGAGAGTACCCACTTTCAACTGATATTGGCATTCATAGTCGTGAATTTGCACAGAAGCGACAGCTTTGACCTATTATAACTTTGTTAGTAATAGTGAGATTTTCTCCAAATTTGGCAGGATGATGCTCTATGCTGTGGCCTAAATCGCTGCAAGGGGGGTTTTCCTGTCAATTACTAAAAGTTATAGTAATGTACTGTTATTAGCTTTATTTGAATAGGCGTACGGAGGGTATTTCGGAGCCTAGGCACCATATAGTGGCAGCCTCCTGATTTTTCTGTTGGGTAGTTTCTGAGAATGGGTTCGTTAAAAAAAATATCACTTTCAACGCCCGCACCAACAAAGGTCAAAACTAAGACCGGCTTCGAAAAGTTCTAACCGATATCTTTAATTTGATACCCCACATGACTATATTTGATGGAAAAAAAATGTACACCCCCCCTTTAAATTCGACGTAAAATGATGTAACTTATTATATGCATGAGCGTTCACAGTTTCCATCTTTCTATCAAGTTTGGTGTCAATCACTTCAACCATCTCCGAGATAAATGCGTGTGACGGGCAGACAGTAAACCGATTTTTAATAAGGTTTTGTGTTTACGCAACACCTTAAAAAGGGGTCATCTAATAGCACCAAAGGGTAAAATGGCTGGAGAGAAGAAACTTCTTCATATATGGAACTTTAATATTTCACTCGAATGTCAATTATTCTCGTTAGTTATAACATCAGCATCTTTGATGCATCGCTTCCGATGCAGTGACTTCGCGCGAAATTGATAAGTTTTTTACTATTATAACGTTGGCACTGATAGGCGGATTTCCATGAAACTTGGTGTACGTATGCGAGACATTGTCCTCTATGATGGTTTTTGGCACTCTGGGGCCCTACCGATCGACGCAAGAGCAAACGAAAGTTGTGCAACTCAACCGCGTTGCCTTCTTCTTCTTAGTGGAAAAGGAGGTCGCGCGCGGTCGAGTAGTCTTTTTTTATTTTCAGGTTTACCTCCCGTTTTTTTCAGGATCCGTTACGGACCCACGCACCACAAAGGACACGTGAATTTTGTGCAGTGACACTTGAGGGATCGAAGTGCTCAAAGGACCCTTCCTCCACACATTTCCGAGCCAGGCTGCCACAAAGGCGAGCAAACACATGTTGACGGAGCTTCACGGTCAATTTCGCAATTTTTTAGGTTTATAGGGATAGGTCTCCTCTCTTGTCTTGGTGGTCTCCGCCCACTCAGGATGGTCTTTTGGCCATCGACGATTTCTACTGTCACTACAAGTAGCTTCCACAAACATTAAAGATATGCATTACACCGCAAAGCCCAGTTGTAATTTATAAGATGCTTAAGTCCCTTGTGGGTCAAAAAACGGTTCGAACCTCAACACCTGTATATCCTCGGCTTCCGGACATATAACTGAAGGCAATAAAACACATTTTCGATTATTGGAAAAAATTGGAGACTTGCTTAACAAGGCTTTCAATATATATTTATTTACTGAAGCTTTTTTTACAAACATTCTTGTAAAAATTGTCAGTTGACACAAGAAAATTTCTATGATTATTTCAATTTCTCTTTGAATATAAAACAGTTTTCGAATGAACATGCTTCAATTAAATGTTGTTTACTTATCGGATTTTATAGGTTGTATTGTTACACCGCCACGAATTTGTCCCCATCCAATCAATCTGTGAATAGAAAAATGTGGAGACATGAGTTCTTTTGATACTGATTATTTTGATTTAAATTTCATTTGAAGAATGCAGGTTGTTCAAATTTAACGGGTGTATCATGTATTTTGGCACTAACTTCAGGCGTTTATTTGATTGCATAAACAAACACACAAATGTAAACCAATGCACTAGTCACACTTAACTGTACTCCTACTGAACTGTCAAACTCAAATTGTGCAGTTAGATCCATTCAAAATGTCGTACAAGCTCGATTTACGGAAATCTGTCGCCAACATGTTTGGCGGACTAAGTTCTAGTGAAATTCTTGAAATGTTCAAAGACAAGCCAATCTCTCGCAGAACAATTTTCCGTGTTCTGAAGGATTGTCGCGATGGTAAAGAGCCCGAAAACAAAAAGCAATGCGGTGGCCCATCCAAATTAGGTGCCAGAACAGTCATAAGTCTGCTATCAAGTGCGAAAAGCAAGGTTGGTCAATCAACACGCAAATTGGGACGAAAATTTGGTGTTTCGAAAGATACAGTCCATCGTATTTTGAAGAAAAACAACGTAATTTATCGTAAACATCGACGAGCACCAAAATATACACAACAACAACTCGAAAAAATACCAAAATGCTGCCGTACACTTCGTGACAAACACTTTGCGAATGGAAAATCCATAATTTTGGATGATGAATCGTACTTCACATTCTCGCATCATGAATTGAGTGGCAACGACGGCTTTTATACTGACAACATCGAAGCAACAGCAGATGATGTTAAATATGCCGGCAAATCAAAATTTGAACCAAAGGTGTTGGTGTGGGCAGCCATTTCATCGAAGGGTGTTTCAGAGCCTTTGATTCGATCAAACAAATCAGAAGCGATCAATGCTGACATTTATATCGGCCAATGCTTGCCGAAATTGAAGCAATTCATCGAAAAACATCATGGTCGTGACGAAATAATGTTTTGGCCGGACCTTGCAAGCTATCATTATGCAAAAAAACATTGAATTGGCTGACTGAGCAAAATATACCATTTGTGCCGAAAAAGGACAATCCCCCAAACGTAGCTCAGGCACGTCCAATAGAAAATTTTTGGGCAGTTCTCAAGCGTATGGTCTACGTCGGTGGCTGGGAGGCTCGAAACGAGCAACATTTGATTGGTCGAATCAAGAGAAAGTTGAAGGAAATCGATCCATCGGTCCGCCAAAACCTGATTCGGAACATTCGCTCCACACTGCGAAAAATCGAGGACCATGGTCCATTAAGTGTACTGTAAATGTATTTTTCGACGAATCATGAACAGAATAAAGTACGATTAAAAGGATTTTTCAAATCGATTGTTTGTTTTCGAATGACATGATACACCCGTTACTAATGCATTTGAGTTTCAAGGTGTGTAGCAAAATTTTAAATTTGTAAACGTGTCGTATATCTTGATGTACTCACCGCCAATGCTTCTCCACACGCCGACTCAGTGCAATCTTCTCCCCAACTTCGGTACACACTGGAGTAGTCAGAGCTATTTTCGCCAAATCAGCCTTTGTTGCAATAACACGACCGCCAGTACTCAACGAACCAATATTGACCAATAAAATTTCATTCTTCGACAACTTCTGAACACGAGCGGCCTTCTTATCACCTTCAGTACGTACACCAAGAAGACGTTTCAATAAATAGTATGAAATTTCCAATTCTACATAGATTTCAGGCAATGCGCCGACAGCACCCAATACTTGACCCACCAAACGATCTGCCCTGCAGAGGGTTGGATCAATTTTCGTTCCGACACCAATCAAACCACCGGGAACAGCAAATTGCAATTCGTTTTGTTCAGCATAGAGCGATACAATCTTTGAGAAGATTGGACGACAAGCGACCTTTCCTTCTGTATCCTTAGTGACGACACCAGGCCGCACTTCGATCTCCTGGCCGACCCTGAGCACACCACAAAGAATGGAACCGCCAGCAACCCCACCCTTTAGATCATTCACCTCGCAACCAGGTTTGTTCACATCGAATGACCGAATTACAATGAGGCGGGGTGCTGACGTGAAATTCCTTTGTGGAATTGGGATCTTTTTCGTAACGTATTCACACAGAACCTGAAATGAAAGTTTTCTATTAACTCCAATGTTCTTCAGAATTTCAGTGATTAAATCAACTGAAAGGCAAATAAAGTCCTTACCTCGATATTATATTTAAGCTGAGCGGAAATCGGTATAATTGGTGCACCTTCAGCTACCGTGCCTTGAACGAATTTCACAATTTGATCGTATTGTTCCTTTGCTTGACTCTCTTTGACTAAATCAATCTTATTTTGCAAGATAACAATATGCTTAAGTTTCATAATTTCAATTGCAGCTAAATGTTCCGATGTTTGTGGTTGTGGACACGACTCGTTACCGGCAATCAATAAAAGTGCGGCGTCCATAACAGCGGCTCCGTTCAACATGGTGGCCATAAGAATGTCGTGACCAGGACAATCAACAAAACTCACATGTCTTACTAACTGGAATCTTCCCGAACATGATGGACGAGTGCAGGGGAAACTGTCGTCTTTGCTCGATCCGCCTGATGTGAAACTTGCTGGCCGAGGGCATTTAGGATTGTCACATTTATAGATTTTTGCATTGGCGTAACCTTTATTGGAATTAAAGTTTTGATTAGGAAAATTTTCAGTCAGTGAACCATATTTTTTTGTATTGATTGGAAATTCAATTGAAAAGAATAAAACTGTGAGACTAATTCATTTCAGATTATTCCGACCTATTTTCAGATCGCATAGTCACAACCCCAAGACCTTGATAAATGTATATTTTTTAATTCACAAGTTAATGTGGATGGATATTAGGAGCTAAAGGACGAAATAAAATGTCATCATAAACAAATACGTGAAGTTATCCTCAAGTGTTAAAGCGCGTTTTGATAGTCGAGGTGAGCCATTTAACGATGTGAAAGTACACGCCACAAGAACGTCTCCAAATTTTCAAAATTTATTATAAAAATAACGGGTCGGTTAAGAATTGCTTACGTGAATTGCGTGGAATTTATGGTCGCCATAATCTTACAAATAAGACCAATTTTTTTTTAAGGATTGTGGGGTCCTAAGTCCGCATTCACTTGATGGGGAGCAACTTACTCCCTTTTCTTTTTGGTCCACGGACCAATCATTTAAGGCTTAGCACCCAAGTTGTAAAATATCAGGCGAAGACGGCTTTACGGTTTCTTACCTGGACAGAAGCAAATCGTCAGACGCTGCCTCACCTCAGCCCTGGGAGCAGCGTGACCGAAGCGGCTAGGGGATGTTAACTGATCTTTTATATAACTTGCAGAGCACGACATGACTATAATTCTTAGTCAGCGTAGAAAAGCATGGAAAAGTTTAAGTCTAAATTTACTCTTTTGGATATGAAGCCACCAAACAGAATGCGAAAGAAGCGAAAATAAGTCCATTCCAAGTCGATCTCAACAGTTGGGACTCACACAAATGACATTGTGGCGTATTTTACGCAAGGATCTTGGCCCACATCCCTTCAGTATCCTCCTAACTCAAGAATTGTTGCCGTCTGACCGGCGAAAATGCCGTGATTTCGCAAATTGGGCTCTGAAGCAGCTCGCCGCGGAATTTCAGAAGAAAATCATTTTTATAAACGAGGCTCACTTTTGGTTGAATGGATTCGTCAATAAACAAAATTGTCGTTTCAGATGTGAGTCAAATCCTCATAAAATATTGGAAAAGCCGTTACATTCAAAAGAATTGACTGTTTGGAGCGGCATTCATGCTAGCGGAATGATTGGATCCTATGTCTTTTACGACGATTCTGGAAACACTTGCACCGTCAACGGCGATCGCTGCCGTACCATGCTGAGCTTTTCTTCGTTTGGATTGATTTGCGCCACATGTCGTTTCAGCAAGACGGCGCCACACAGTCACATTACTCAAGTGCAAGTTCGACAATGAATTCAAAAAGCGCCTCGTCAAATGGCCGCCACCGTCACTGGATTTAATATCGCCAGACTTCTTTCTTTGGCGATATGTTAAATCCATGATCTACTCCAACAAACCAGGAACACTTGACGAGCTTCGCGACAACATTGAACTATCAAGAAAGATGTTGAGTTCCACAATTAATAGCATTAAATTCTCTTCAAAATAAAAAAAAATAATGGAAAATATCTAAATGTTGCGTTTTAATTGAAGTTTAAACAAGTCGGGAAACCGGAACATTCCTCCCCCTTTCTCATATATTATACATCCCCGCACAAAATGATGACACTCGTTGCATGTAAAGGGACGCATAGACCATATGTTCTCACCAAATTTCGTGACAATCGGTTCAGCTGTTTCCGAGCACTGCCTAAACTGCGTTGACGTTTTCCCAAAAAGTTCCTCAAGCAAATTTTTATTGTGCGTCAAAAATTTCGGCGTACGCACCGAATTTCGAGCATATGCGCCATGTATTATTTTTCATGTTCAATTAAGGAAAAAAAGTGTCCAAAAGCCACTATGTACTTGTGGAAGTTTGTGGCGATCGTGCATTAACACTTCGAACATATGAAACGTGGTTTCGACAATTCAAAAATGCAGATTTCGACCTGAACGACGCCGCACGCTCCGGCAAGCGAAAATCGTTTGATGACGCCGAATTGCAAGCATTATTGGACGAAGATAACACGCAAACGCAACGACAGCTTACAGATACGTTGGGAGTTCAACAGCAAGCAATTTCGAAACGTCTGCGAGCCATGGAAAAAATTCAGAAATGTGAAAAGTGAGTGCCGCATGAACTGACCGAACCGAGAGACAAATGGAGAACCGAAAAGAGACGTGTGAAATTCGGCTTCAACGGTACAAAAGAAAGCCTTTTCTCCATCGTATATTTACGGGCGACGAATAGTGGATTTCCTTAGAGGACCCTAAACGCAACAAATCGTGGGTGAGTCCAGGTGAAGCATCGACATCGACGGCACGACCAAATCGTAATGGTCGGAAGGTCACGCTGGGTGTGTGATGCGACCAGACCAGTGTGATCAACTTTGATCTGCTGAAACTGTGAACGCCGTTCACTACAAACAACAAATGAAAGATTTGAGCCGAGCGATTGCGGAGAACCGACCAGAATGTCAAGAAAGACAGAAGAAGGTGATTTTGTTCCACGACCATGCATCATCGCATAAGTCAAGTGGGAGGTGCTTCACCATGCGGCTTACTCACCAGACCTGGCCCCATCGGATTACCACCTCTTTGCCCCTTTATGTGTTTTATTCACAAAAAAAAAAACCGGAAATTAATTAGGAGTACACCTGGTATCTATACATCCATCTGGATGGAACACTACCTGCAAAAAAACTTTTGCGGCTGTTCGATTTCGATCACAGTGGGAGGCGTGACCGAAATCGACCACAGGTGGCATTTTGCTCCACTGAAGAGCCGGGCAGATCAACGGCGTGTGATGTCAGTTCAGTTTATATGACACATGTCGAATATACAATTTTGACCGTTTACAACTTTGTTAGTAATAGTTGGATTGCATTTAAACTTTCCGTAATTGTGTCCTATACTATCACTTATACTGATGCAGCAGCATTTCGTGCTTCTAGAATGAACTTAGGGGGGGTTTTCAAGTTCTTCAATCTTTGTCCCGTTCACAAGCGGGGTTGGCTCGTCGCGATCGATTTTGACTTTTTTTTTTATCAAATGCCTGATCTGGATACAATCTCGAGGCTTTTAAATCCCCATTTAGCGTATCAAGTCTTTATTGTTTCTGCTGGCTTTTTGGCCGTTTACCATCGACTTCGATGTTCACACACATGTGAATTCTTGTTAGCGCGAATTATGTGACCATACCATCGAAGACGCCTCTATCGTAGTTTTTCCACGATCGGTGCAACTCCATATCGATTGTGGATATCCTCATTTCGGATGTGGTCAAAACATGTCCCGCCACTAATCCAACGCAACATCTTCGTCTCCATTACCGCAAGACGCCGTTCATTGTCATAGAGTGCGACAGGTCGGACGAAATCTCGGTAAATTTTAAATTTGAGACGCTCGTTGATACGTCCATCACAAGGACCATCAATTGAGCAGATATCGGAATTGGATGTATTTTGAACTCTAGATTTTGCAAAGCGGCATTACTATGATTTTTTTCCAGATTGCTCGGTTGGAAGAGTTCCGAAAACAAGACCTGTTTCACTTTTTAGGACATACATTTTGGTTCCTCACTCTCCTGCGTTTCACCCAATGTCAAAAATGAAATTCTTTTCCAAAAGTACTAATTGACCCGATTCATTACATTTTTACTTCCGCCTTTCGCATATATAGGACCCCCCCCCCCTCCTTTAGCCCCACGCAAAATGTTGCCGCCCGTTGTATGTAAAGAGATACACACACTACATGTTCTTAACAAATTTTGTGTGACAATTGGTTCAGCCGTTTTCGAGTAAGTCGGGTGTGACAGACAGACATTGAATCGATTTTAATAAGGTTTTTTTTCCACAAAAACTGGTGTTCTTTGTGATCGACGTATCAGCGCACGTCCCAAATCTAAAATTTACTGCAATGTCGTCCGTCTGCCGCTCTCTATAGTTCTGAGTGTTGGCGATTATAAAGGACAATGAACGGCGACTTGCAATAATGGGAACGAAGATGTTGCATTGAACTAATGGCGTGACACGTTTTAATCACGTCTCAAATGAGAATATCCGGGATTGATATGGGTTTCTACCGATCGTGGAATAACTGTGAGAGAGGTGTTTTCGATGGTGTGATCACGTAATTCACGCTAACGAGAATCCAATAACCAGTATTGGTCAGAACATCGAAGTCAATGGTAAGCAACCAAAAAGCCGGCCAAAACAACAATAAAACAGTGGTGGCTTGATACATTGGATGGGGATTTAAAGGTCTCGCGATTACATCCTGATAAGGCATTTGATAAAATAAAATGACGAAGCCGATCACGACGAGCCGACCCCGCTTGTGAATTGAAGGCCGAAGAAAAAGAAAAAGATGTGAGGAGCCACGAATGCACGATAGCTCCGTGTTACATAGTCAAAAATTTCATTGCCCTCTATTTTCTAGAAAGCGATTTAAATAAATCATTTGATGGAAAGCCCTGTATTGGTAATAGTCAACCTCATACGCTTCACACTCTCAGTTTAATATTATTAGCAAATGCCAAGAATTTAACCAACATCAAATACAAAAAAGGGCTAGAGAGAATTAGATTCTTTTTGAATGGAATTTTAATATTTCACTCGAATGTTAATTATGACGTCAGTATCTTATTTGCATGGCTTTGGAAGCAGTAAATTCGCGTGAAATTGCTAAGTTTGAACTCCTATAACTTTGGTGTTAATGGCCAGACTTCCACGAAATTTAGCACGTATATAGCAAATATTGTCCTCTATGCTGTTTCAAAATTCGGAAGTCCTACGATGAATTTAAGGGGGTTTTTCAGAAAATTTCTAAAAAGTAGTAATACACTATTAGTAAGTTTACGAAATGGGACATATTTTGAGGCCTAGATTTCATCTAGGCGCACCACCCTGATTTTTTTTTCGGATTTTTAGGTTGGGTAGTTTCCGAAAATGAGTCCTGTCTCACTTTAAGTGCGTACATTTTGACTCCTTACTCACGCACTTTGCAATTCACGCCAAAACTAATGTCAGTTTCGGAAAGTATTAGGTTGTTGCAAATGAAATGTCGGATATTTGAGTAAAATTTCAAAAAACTATAACTTTTATGAAAATTAATTTTATTAGTCAAAATAAGAACCAGCAGCTTCAATGCACTTCTCCCAACGAGATACAAGGGCATTTATTCCAGTTTCGTAAAAGTCTGGGTTTCTAGAGCTAAGAAATTCTTCAAAGGCACTTTTGACAGCTACTTCATTGCTGAATTGTTTCCCCGCCAAAAAGTGATCCAAATGCTTAAAAAAGTGGTAGTCGGTTGGCGAGAGGTCGGGTGAATATGGTGGATGAGGAAGAGTCTCATATCGTAATTCATTTAATGTTTGGACCGTCATTCTGGAAACATGAGGTCGGGCGTTATCATGGAGCAGTATCACTCCATCTCTGTTGACCAATCTAGGCCGCTGAACACGTAATTTCTCGTGCATTTCATCAAGTTGGGCACAATATTTCTCTGCATTAATTGTTTCACCACGCTCCAAAAACGAATAATGAATAATTCCAGATGCAGACCACCAAACAGTTACCATTACCTTCTTCGGGTGAAGGCTCGGTTTTGGCATGTGTTGTGGAGGCTGATCGGCATCTAGCCATTGCGCTGATCTGCGACGGTTGTCGTACAATATCCACTTTTCATCGCATGTCACTATTCTGCGCAAAAAGGGATTATTCCTGTTGCGGTTGAGTAGAGAACTGGATATTTCCATTCGCAGCGCCATGTTTTGCTCGTTGAGTTCATGCGGAACCCACTTATCAAGCTTCTTGACCTTTCCAAGCTGTTGTAAGTGCCGAGATACTGTCGAATAGTGTACGCCTATTTTCTCTGCAATGTCACGAATCGATGATCGGGGATCAGATTCCACTATCAAACACAACTCGTCGTTGTCGATCGATGGTCCTGGGTGTCCACGAGGTTCACTTTGGAGGGTCATGTCGCCTGATCGGAATTTTTCGAACCACCGCTGTGTCGTTCGTTTGTTTGCTGCGTCAGCTCCAAATGCTCTGTAAATGTTTCTGGTTGCCTCCGCTGCGTTGTGACCAAGTTTAAATTCATATAGAAAAAGTAGACGTTTTTGACTCCCTTCCATGCTTTTTTCTTTGAGTTTTACTTGGAACTTCAATGACGATTGAAACTGAAATGACTCCTTGATCGAACGAACGACTATTTATACTCAATTATCCCATACCACCAGAGTCACCTTGCGGCAGTTTTAAACATTAAAATCGTAACTAACTTCACTTCATTGAAAAATCCGACATTTCATTTGCAACAACCTAATACAAATCGAGACCTTTCATTTGATACCCTACACGACTATATCTGGTGAAAAAAATTTTTGAATCCCCCCTTTGCATGTATGGGGAGTCCCCCTTTAAACTCCATTTAAATTTATGCCAATCGCTGTATGCGTGGGATTTCATAGCTTCCATCCGTCCACCAAATTTCGTTCGGATTGGTTTAGCCGTTTTGGAGGAAAGTGCGTGTGACAGACAGACATTGAATCGATTTTAATAAAGTTTTGTTTTACACAAAACCTTAAAAAGGCATTTCTCACTCGTAATTACAAACAAAATACGTTAAAAAATATGCACTCCTAGAAGGGACTGACGCCAATCCGGTATTTGGGTAGCGCTACAAGATTATGTAAGAACATAAAGCGACTGCCTTCTAGATCGTGAGCCTGTATCCGATAATCGCTCGATTCTACGCTCATAATATAGTCTTGTAGGCCTCAGAGCTGCAAAAGCCACCCATTGAAATAAAATCACTAATTAATATGACATTGGCACTTAGTGCTACATTAAGTCGGCAAAAAGGAGACTCCGCAGTGCTATAAATAAAAGCAAAGCTCGCGGCTGGCAAAATCTTGTTAATGAGGTGAATGATGACCCGTGGGGACTTGGCTATAAGCTTGTCACTGGGAAAATCGGGGCTCTGCGGAAGCCCTGCATATTGAGCACCGCCCAGATGGACCGCATTGTGCGGGCATTGTTCCCCAGACACAATGTACGGGTTGATGTAAACAGCGCCGAAAGCGTCGTGGATTGCCCCCTTTTCACAATGGGAGAACTCGAAGAAGCGGTTCTCACTACGAAAAACAGCAAGGCGCCAGGTCCTGATGGCATCCCGGCGGAAGTTTACAAACTGGTGTTCCGCCAACGGCCAGAATTGCTGCTCGAAGCGTTCAACGCGTGCTTGAAGGAGGGCATTTTTCCTTGTCGCTGGAAAGTGGCCAGACTCGCGTTGATCAGTAAGGGTAAAGGAGACCCGGAGCTCCCGTCTGCATAACGACCGCTGTGTATGCTTGACACGTCCGGAAAAGTGCTCGAGAAGCTCATCAGGGGTAGACTCGCTGAAGCGATCTGTGCTGCCGGGGACTTATCGCAAGGCAGTTTGGGTTTAGAACAGGGAAATCTACAGTGGATGCTGTTATGGAGGTCGTAGATGCGTTTAATCGAGCCGGGGCACACAGCCGCCGATCTCGACGGATAGTGCTCCTCATAACGCTTGATGTCAGAAATGCCTTCAATTCCGTAAGATGGACAGATATGCTAGGCACACTAGAGAACTCCTTTCACGTGCCAAGCTATCTCTTGCGGATATTGAGGGATTATCTGAAAGACCGCTCCCTGTTCTGAGACGCTAGAGGGCCAGAGGAGGATGGAAATCACGTCGGGAGTAGCGCAGGGATCCATCCTAGGGCCGGACCTCTGGAACGCTTCCTACGATAGTCTGCTGAGACTCGATATGCCTGAAGAGGTGCGCCTGGTCGGTTATGCAGACGACGTTGCGGCACTTGTTGCCGGATGCACTGTTGAACAGGCGCAAAGCAGAGTTTGCATATTGATGCTACGGGTAAGCGGATGGATGACTGCTCACGGTTTCAACCTTGCGCTGGAAAAAACCGAAGTAGTCATCCTGACCAGAAGGAGAATCCCGACCTTGCATCTCATATCGATCGGCGAGTTGACTATAGAGTCAAAATCAGCGATTAAATACCTTGGTTTAATGCTCGACTCGAAGATGAGCTTCTTCGAGCAAATCAAAGCAGCCGTGGACAGGGCTGCAGCAGGAGTCGCGGCCTTGAGTCGGCTAATGGCGAATATCGGCGGCCCTATATCAACTAGGAGACGTCTCCTCATGGGAGCAACGCAGTCCGTCCTTCTCTATGGTGCGGAAATATGGGCTGATGCCCTTGACAAGGAGGTGCATCGTAAACGCCTCGCTCAAGTGCAGAGGCGGGGAGCTTTGCGAGTGGCGTCTGCTTATCGCACCGTCTCCGAACCGGCTGTGATGGTGATTGCGGGAGTGATCCCCGTTGCCCTTCTTGTCAAGGAGCGCAAAGCTATCTATCTATTAAGAGAAGTGATTGCCCGTGAAGAACGTCAACGCACCCTTAACGAGTGGCAACTTTCTTGGCAAAATGAGCCAAGGGGCAAGTGGACTGCGCGGCTCATCGACAAATTAGACCCGTGGTTGTACAGAAAGCACGGTGAGATTGATTACTTCCTTACCCAACTTCTAAGTGGGCATGGAGGTTTTCAGTCTTACCTGCACAGGGTTGGGAAGGCGCGATCTCCTGATTGTGTGTTCTGCAATAGAGTGGCCGATGACCCTGAACACAACTTTTTCTCTTGCGAGAGGTGGGACGGCCTCCGCCAGCAGCTTTATGCAGACACAGGGGAGCTTTCTCCAGACAATATTGTCAGAGAGATGCTGAAGAGCGCTGGCAGCTGGAATCGTATTGCGCATTATGTTCGGGCTCTTCTTACTACGAAGAAGATTGAACTCGACCGGCAGAGGGATCGGACGGTAAGGGGTTCCCTGAACTAACAACTCCCTTCCTCCCCTCCCCTCCCGTTGGTGAAAGGAATTCCCTGACTTGAAGGCTCCCAAAGCCGGGAGAGCGGGAGGGCTAGCCCGAAGTAATGTGTCAAACGGTTCCAGGCTAGTTCTCTGATGACAGGGAGGTGTTTAGTTGGTAGTCCGCCAGCGTGCTGTTGCGGGAGTCCAACACTCTGTGCGTAAACGCATTCACCTACCCTACTCCAAAAAAAAACATTAAGTCGTTTGGTATGGAACGCCACTTTAGGTGGTTAAACTCTGATTTGAATGCCAGGGCACCCCAGCAACCTCTTCTATCACCTTCATCTAACTAACATAATTCTTGAAGTGAAGAGAGTTGCTCGCATCAATAACAGTTTTCGACTGAATCCAGAATAGCGCCAAAGCAAAATTTTAAACTTCTTTGAGAGCTAAAGTTGATTACAGTTAAACTACATGCACTGGCATGCTAGGAACGCAGCCTTAAAACCATTCAATAGCAAAAAAAAAAACGTTCACATGCATAAACCAAATTCAGCGCAAAACGATAAACATAAAGACAGAACTTTGATTTATTTTATCATTTTGGAAACAATACTTTTAAAAATGAGAAATTAAATACATAATAGCAATAATCCTAAAGGTGCTTAAATCAAATCGATGGGTTCGATTAACACAATCCGCAATGAACACATCGTTTGAGTGTGCAAAGGAGATTTTAAGATTCTATTGTCGTTATAACATTTGACTCTCTCTGATCAGAGAGGAATAATCCGTTTAGAATAGCAACAATGAACATGACAGATAATACAATCAAATAAAAAAAAAAGCTTTTTCAGCACTTCCTTAAAAAAGAAAAGCGTAAGTTCTAAATCTTAAATTATTTAGTTCATATGGATTTCATGTTTTCTCCTTCGCTAAAACATCTTTGTCCTAAAAATACTAATGAATGCCAACAAGTATAAACTATTCTCCAATTCATAGGGAAATGTTACTTTCAGATTATCAACGGTTTTTATGTGAACTTTCAGGGCGGGGGTAACGTAATATACTTTTCAAGTAGGAGTAACCCAATTTTACGTACATTGATTTTTACAATTGCGACTCAAATCCATTTGCGCGTTGAGTATTGAAAAACTCTGGTTCCGAGATGCTTTACGCGCGTTTTCAAGTCATCATTAATTCCTAATTTCTGTAACTGTTTTTGCAGAGTTACATGTCGTATTATTTCAAATCTGTTAAAGGTATAAAAATATTCGCCAACCTGCTTTTAATGTACAAACAGTCGATAAACTTGTTAAATTTTTGCAGTCATTTTCCTTTACTCTAGAAATTCACTTATCTTAGCGTCTCGTCTTCCCCTAAAACTGCTATCAGAACAGATATTTTCGGCAATTGCTTGCACCGCAACGGCATACCATTCTGTCTGAGGATCTTTTACCACCGTCTCCATCTTCCTTGTCTTTTTCTCTAGTTTCTTCTAGACCTAAGCTTTCAAACAAGCTCGGATTTGTTTCCGTTGCTCTATTGTTGGCGTTTTGATTAATATAATCAAATGTTAATTCCTCGCCCGCTTCAATCCGTCGCACGGCAAATAGGGCAATACGTGGTAGATTTGGATCAAGACAATCTGCCCACACGGGCCAAACACTGCAGTTTGGATCGCAAGAGTGATTTATGAAATGTGATATGTTCCCATAGTACGCTGCATCGATCGTATATAAACAGTCGTTGTCGTTGAAGTCCAAATCGAAAAGGTATGTTCGTCCTTCGGCATCGTAGATTTTACCGCGGCGATCGCCTTCCTCCACTGTGATAATTTCACCAACGTATTCGCAGATGTAATCTCCTTGGCGTATGGGTTTTTCCGTCCTCACTCCCCAGCCGCATCCGTTACTTGTTTTGAAGATTGTCAGACTGTTTTTTCGTCCGTTTTGTACGACGCGGTTAAGGCAATCGGGGCCACATTTGCAACGCTTATTACATTCAAAAATGGGAGTTCCTTTTGTCAAACGAAGCACTTTTCCCTTGCTTACATATGCAAAGTGGGAGCCTGACATTTTTCCACAACATTGTGAGCGATAATTGCAGCCGTCGATGCATTCACAACCGATTGGAGGATCGTTGGGGATGACGACGCCAGCCCCAGGAATATTGAACATTGTGTAAGTGAAGTTTTTCGGTGGCGACTCATAGTCCACTTCATTTTCGACCCTTAGATTTGCTTTGGTCTCAATTCTGTTTATCGCTTCCATCCACTCGGCCATTTCGATTTTCTGTTGCTTTCGTTTGTAGTAGTAGGGCTTCACAAGCGTTTGTTCCTTAATCCTGTTCATAATTTTCTCCTCGGTCTTTTTCCGTTTCGAGCCGGAATTTTTAAGCATGGCCAATAGGATAAAGTCCAGTACATATGCGTATGGGTCATATTCGTCGGCCTTCTTGACATCGATCGGTTCATTTCCCACTTCTATCATATTTATAACTTGCTCCAGAATTCTCCAGATCGTGTGACTATAAACCTCGACCATGTCATTGATAAAATTACCGAGCAAGTGACAATCACGCACATTCCTCAGCGGTTCCCACGTACATTCAGATTCGGGGTAGTATTTCCATTTTATGTGAAAATGTGGTTCGGCGTTGATCTCTTCAACAGATCGGATAGCCTCCACGGTGTATTCCTCTTTACTTTTCTTCGCTGCTGGAGGATTAGCTGAGTCATTATCCACGGTGTAATCACTCAAATCAAATACCAGATTCAGGGGAACGTTAAATTCAGATGAATGTTTGCTCGACCCTGACATAGACAGATTGCTTTCAGTGTCGGAATAATTGAGATCTCTGGTGATTGTGTTTTCATCCACCACGTATTTATTGGGAGGAATAAATTCATCTACATTATCCTCGTCATTTGGCGCAATGTCTAGAAATTGACAGATTTTCGCCTGTTTCACCTTCTCATCGTTTGAGAGATTCTTAAGATAATTATTGATTCTATTCCTCGCCTGGATTTTCTTATTGTACCGTCGTATCTCATTTTGTTTTTGTATGAAATTGCGCAGTTTAGTCGGCGAATTTGTTAATTCCGCCAATTCACTATCAGTTAAACGTTCTGTAACAGAGAAAAACAAATAAATTGCTGGGTATTATTTTCTTTGTAATGATTTTCAATCGTTTTGGGATTTAAAAACATTTCACATTGGAACTATAATGTAGCAAACATATTTAAAAGAAACATCATCAAATCAATGTTGAAATAGGAAATTTTGCAATTCGTGCCCCTTTCAGTTATTTCTCTTTTGTTCTCTGTTCATTTAATGAACAATTGATCATTGAAAACTTCGAATTTACTTTTTAAATATTACAAAGATTACCAGCAATATATTTGTTTTATTCTCATGTTCTTATTGGTTTTGATTAAATTTTAAATTAATAAAGAAAGCTCTTTTCAAATGTTTGATTTGAACTATGCAAAGGTGCAAAAACAAATAATTGAATGGGACAAAAAATCTTGTAAGAAACTGGAAGATAGTACAGGAAAATAGATTAAAAAAGGAAACAAAAAATGTGGTTCTACTCTACATTTTAGCTACATACAATAAAAATCTTAGATGATATTCAATTGCTAAGCACCTAACTTTGCTTGTCTGTATCTAAACTGAGTTTAAGCTAGAGTCGAAAGGCTCCAATGGTTGTACATTGGAAGGGATTTGTGAAAAGCAGTAACAAAATTTTGTGCATCTTCTTATGGTTTCTCACCAAACTTAAAATATGAATAGAATGTAACATGCAGCTTGAGCTGAAAATTCATGTGGAATTCCGTTGCCTGTACTTGCCATCAACGGTTTTCGGCCACGTCGTGTGGAGGAAGTTTTGGCCCAATATGTCCTATGAATTGTATAAATCAAATTGAAGTTATCTGATAGCTCATTGCAGTCTTGTTACAGTCTGTTACATAAGAGCGTGGTCACTGTTACACGTAGATAAAAAATCAGAGCATCCTGTTTCTTTTTCTATGACATAGAGGGCACCTCAGTCCTTCATGCTTTTTGTAAAAAGTCAGCTGTCAAATTTAGTCTTCAATTGAGTGGTTTTTCGAAATGAGTGCTGTATACGCCTCTCGCTTTGAGGCAATTTTTCTATGTTTACATGAAAAAGGACCCAAATTAACGCAAACTGCTGCTGCGAAATATATGGGAAAGTCGAAGCAGTTCGTTAGCAAGTGGATAAATCGCTATAAAAAGGTCGGTAACGTTGATGATTTTCCTGATCGCGGAAGTGCAAGCAAAGTCTCAAAAAAAGACGAAAAAAAAATTCTCGCATTGTTCTCGAAAGATCCAACTTTGACTTTACGTGGAGCTGCTGCGAAATTGAAAGCAAAAGGTGTTGACATATCTTACGGAACGATTTGCAGGCACTTGCCTGCCAATAAACTGAAATATCGCAGTACTTTGGAAAAACCAATGTTGAGTGCAAAACACGTTGAAAAACGAATGGAATGGGCGAAGGAAAACTTGGACCGCGATTGGAGCAAGGTAATTTTTTCTGATGAATCCTCCTTCTGGGCATTTCCGAGCATCAAACACGCCTGGACAACCTCCACCAGTAGGATGCTTCAACGGACTGTTAAACACCCCGTCAAGGTCCATGTTTGGGGGTGCTTCTCAAACAAAGGTTTCGGTACTTTGTTCTTATTTACCGAAAAAATGAATAAAATATATAAAAAAGCTTTGCTACCATCTGCTAACCAATGGTATATCAAGAAAAATGAAAGCTGGATCCTTCAAGAGGACAACGATCCGAAACATCGGAGTCGAGCGTGTAGCGAGTGGAAGGCGCAAAACGGAGTTGTCACTTTAGATTGGCCATCTCAGTCACCGGATGCAAATCCCATAGAAAATGTGTGGGCTCTGATGAAAATGCAGCTTCGCAGACGCAAGCCATGTAATTTAAATCAACTTTCTCGACAAATTCGGAAAATTTGGAGGTCTTTTCCGGCAGAATATGCAGAAAAACTAGTGGAAAGTATGCCCCGATGGTGCCAGGCCATAATTGACAATGCAGGAGATTGGGTTTGCTGCTGAGGTATTTGCATTGAGTATTGACGACCAAATTATCAATAAATTTGCGAATTTTCGAAAAATAAATTGTTGTTATTATTTAACAGTGACCACGCTCTTATATAACAGATTGTACTTGCAGGACCACGGTTATAAGGTCCTAACGCACGATTGCGTGCTGCATCCGACTTTTAGTCGTTTAGTGTGCATATTTGAACCAAGAGATACACTTTCTAATAACGTTTACTACGTACACTTCATAGTAATGTTTATTACGTAAAAGGCATACACACTTTTATAAGCAATTTGCGAATTGTCGATATATGGACATTTTTGTCGTGCGTCGTCAATGAATGTGTTGCATTAAGAATTGGATGAACACTCATTTTTCTATATTATTGACATTATGATAAAAAGATAACGCAATGCACCGTAAAGATTATCTTTTGTTCAATTTCGTTATCACCACTACGGCTAAAATTTCCTATATAACGCATACTTTCGTCCTTCCTCAATATACGTGGGTTTCCTTGATTGCTATTATCCCGGGCTAAAGAAGCCCTATCGCCCGACAGAGATAACACATCGTTCAATAAGTCCCGGGACTAACTATGAAAACAACATTTTACCGGCAAAATTCTTTATTATTCATCAACATAATCTCCTTCAAGGGTAATATAATCATTCCAACGTTTCTCTAACTTTTCAATGCCATATTTGTAGAACGATTTGTCTTTTGACTCAAAATGAGCCTCAGTAGCAGCGATCACCTTCTCATTTGAGCCAAATCTTTTTCCCTGGAGCATCTTTTTGGGATCCGCAAAGAGCCAGTAGCCGCTGGGGGCCAGATCCGGCGAGTACGGAGGATGAGGAAGCAGTTGGAAGCCTAATTCGTTGAATTTGGTCATCGTTTTGATTGACTTGTGGCACGGTGCGTTGTCTTGATGAAAGATGACTTTCTTCTTCTTCATGTGTGGGCGTTTTTTCGTTATTTCGGCCTTGAAACGATCCAATAACACTATGTAGTAGTCGCTATTGATGGTTTTTCCTTTTTCGAGGTAGTCAATGAAAATTATACCACTCATATGCCAGAGTACGGACGTCATCACTTTGGTGGCCGACTGTTGTGTTTTTGCACGCTTTGGGTGGCTTTCACCGGTCGTGCGCCATTCAGCTGACTACCGACTTGACTCCGGAGTGAAATGGTGAATCCATGTTTCGTCCACTGTCACATATCGACGCAAAAAATCCTGTTTGTTGCGAGTAAACAGTGCCAAACAGCTCTTCGAATCATTGATACGTTGTTGCTTTTGTTCCATTGTGAGCAAACGCGGCACCCATTTGGAAAAAACCTTTTTCATAGCCAATTTTTGGTGCAAAATAGTAAATGCACTACCAGTTGATATGTTCACCATTTTAGCTATCTCGCGTACTTTTATTTTGCGGTCACCCATCACGATTTTCAATACTTGCTTGGTGTTTTCGGGAGTTACTGCCTCATTTGGCCGACCCGAACGTTCCGCATCATTTGTATCAGCACGACCGCGTTTCAAGTCAGCATACCACCGACAAATGGTTGTTTTCGACGGAGTAGAGTCCGGATAACGTTTTTCAAGCCATAATTGAGCTTGAACAGTGTTTTTCCCATTAGAAAACACACGAAAGTCGTTTTGGTACATTTTTTTCACGATTGCAAAGGTAGCGTCACTTTAACCACTATAGCTTTCTTGGTTATGTTTCGAATTACATCAAATTTTGACACATCTTATCTGAAGGTTGGTACTTCTGAACCTTGGTATATAAATAGCATTGTTAGCGTCATCTTTACGCTAGTCCCGGGACTTATTGAACGATGTGTTATGATTCGATGAAAGTGCAAAGTTTTAAGTGGTAGTAGTGTTCACGGAACCACTTGAATTTGAACATTAATTCATATTTGCATTGATGGACAGATATACTCCCTGATGACAAAATCGAAAGCCTTCTTGAAATGAATGAAGGAGCTTTTCTCTTCTATTTTAGCTATTGTCTTTCGAATACAGAGATTACGATAATACCTATCCAATTATCGTACTCAAGACGGGATCTTAAAGATTACCACCGTTAATTTTCTAAGAATAAGAATCCACCTCATGGCACAGTGACCCTTGGCGGTCGTTTAAGGACGATTGGTTGTTGTGATTTGCATCTGGGACTCCATAACGATAGCCCAAAATACTTGTTTCTTTGACTTAAGTGAGAATTCAACAGCTTTTAAGTGAAGTTAAGATAATGTAGACTCGGCAGAGTACTCCTCGCCCTCTTCTAGCGTAGTGACAGTATTGTTGTATTACAAGCACATTTTAATTTACCGCTTTACCGCCCGATGGCGCCACTATCGCAAGAAAAATTCTCTAGAGTGAAATAATTTCTCGTAGACGGCTATTGTCCGCATTCCAGCCGAATCCGACTCGTAGTTTTATTTTTACCGCATATGTGTCTATGGATTTTAGAAAAATGCAGAAAGAGTAATATCGGTCGACGCTTCGATTCCTGGTTATTGGAAAGGAATCAAAGAGCGCTTGGATGCACTGTACGGTGGCCCTGCTCCTGCCATAGGGACCGTAAAAAATTGGTGTAACGAGTTTCAACGCACGTAAATTTTCGATGAGTCATGCTCAGGTGCCCCAAAAACCACTACCACGGAGGATAACATCACAGCCATCCACGATCTCATATTGGCAGACCGTCGATTGAAAATGCGGGAAATAATTGAGACACTAAGCATCTCAAAAGACCGCGTGGGTCGTATCCTACATGAACGGGCATGAGAAGGCTATCGACACGGTGGGTGTCGCGTTTGCTTACTCCAGATAACAAGCGTAACCGTGAGACTACTTCAGAGCAGTGTTTAACGCTGTTTAAGCGCAATTCGAAGGAGTTTCTCCGTCATTTCGTGCCTGTCGACGAGACAAGACTGTCCTATCGCTGGGAATGTGAAGGCGACCGGTTTCCGGGATTCATAAGGTGTGATCTGCATTGACTACCTGCAGAAGGGAAAAACGGTCACAACGCAAATGTCAAATTATTGGCTTGATTTGACCCCGAATTGCAGAAAAGAAGGCCCATTTGGCGAAGAAAAAAGTGCTCTTTCACCATGACAATGCATCAGGCCCACATCTCCGCCGTCGACAAGGCTAAATTGGACTACGAACTGCTACCTCATTTACAGTATTCTCCTCCTTCTTTCTTTTGCCCCCATGCGACTTTTTTTGTTTAAAAACTTGAAAAAGTCCCTTGTCGGGAAGAAATTTGAGTTGAATGAAGAGGTCATCGTGGCACGGAGGCCTACTTTGCAGATCTCGAGAAAATGTATTTTTCAGACGGATTAAAGACGTTGTAGTATCGCTGGGTGAAGTGTATCGAGCTAAGCGGAGACTACATTGAGAAGTAAATCGCCATTTGGAATTTAGTTTATAATACACCTCAATAGACTTTTGTAAAACAATGGAAAGGAAAAGTGCGCTAAATGAATATGAGATCGTCAAATTTCAGCTCTTCATAAAAGGGGTCTGTCTAGCTATGAAATTGTTCACCGTTTAGGCTGAATCCCTGGTGTAATTGCGATTTTTTTGGCTGACCCCAAAGCTTACGGTGTGTGAGAACCTTTGATCGCCACCAGTTCAAAGTTATCATTAAAACCGGAAAATGTTTTACTCCGTGTCAGATGCAGACTCCGTAATGAATTCGCACTTCACATTACACCTCTAAAAGAGTTACCAAACCTCTATCACATGCGAACGCATAAAGCACTAATAATAAAACTGAGATATTGTGAAATTAGGACAAATGTCGTGGATTATCATCAGACGTCGACGCATGAATGGAATGAGGTAAAACAAATTCCAATGTTCAATTTCGGTGGCGGATCTGGCATGATTTGTTCAGCATTTTCGGCACTCGGCAAGTCGATAACGATGGCGACCACCATGTCATCCGATACTTGAATCAATTCTGAAGGCTACCAGGAAATTTTTTGGATGCCATTTCTTGCCGTTTTTGAAGCGGTTTCCAGATATCGTTTTGAGTTGTTGCATCAAGGGTTTGTGTAGATCTGCAATATTGGATTGAGAAGTTAGAACTTATTCAAAGTGGCCAACTTTCTCAAAGGACGGGTGTTCAAAGGGGGGGCACCTAAGATCTCGAGACTGATCCTGTTCCATTTGGGGAAACTTGGTGGAGGGGATCAGAATGTTGTTTCTTTTAAGGGTAGTGCTATATGACCTGTTATCTGTCATCAGCCTGTTGAATACTTCCTGGGGTTTTCTGATTTTGAGGGGTTTGCGGGCAGGTTACTTGGGAAAGTTATCATTGAGGGATTCCCGAGAATCAATATTAATGAAGAAATTTGACGACTTTTTTGCAGCTTCGCCAATTGTGCTGCCATTTGACGCAAGTGCGGCTTCGAGTCTTGACATAGAATGCAGAAAGTTGCAGAACTTTCCCGTGTGACCTAATCTGAAATATTTCATGGATTGATGAGGCCAAGCAATATAGTAGTCAAGGACGCAGTGTTTGAAAACAATTTCAGAGCGAATGTGGGCCCCGTGAAAAGCAACTTTCATGGACCTGTAGGAATGAACTCTTCCGCATTCTTAAGATTCCTTCTGCGCAGGCGAGTGGCATAAGCAATTTTAATTGGGGAGGAGAATTTACTGACAATGTCCTCCCCTGACGTGGAAAGGGAAATTCCTCGGATGATTCCAAAACGATACAATGTTTTGTGGGATAAAGAGTCTAAGACCTTTAGACAAAAATTCAGGAGAAGACATGAGATTGCTAATGTCCTGGTCTGTTCCGAAAATGACGTAGCCATTGCGTTCTACTTTGTAGCTGTTGCGGAGATCTAGGTCTTCCACTGTGTCTATGAATTCAACCGGAGGTCGAGGGGCAATCCTACAATCCTTCCTGTTCTTCCATTTGACCAGATACGATGCCTTTGCAAATGAAGGGTCACACAGTTCCTTACTAGGTACACGGGCCGTTGAGACTGCGATGGGTTGCCGATAAATCTAATTCCATGTTCTTGGGAAGCGGGGGTGACATTTGATCCATCAGCGGGAGAGAAAGGGGTTGCTGTGGAGAGTGCAGATCAGCCTGGTCAGATGGCAAAATGTTGATGTGATTGCGCAGTCGGGGTGATTCAAATAGGAAAGGTTAAAGCGTAACCGTGGACAGATGTATAGAACTGGGTTTCTTCTCCTTTAATTGAGGCAACATGGGGACCTGAGAAGGTTTAGAACGTTTAGTTTCCATTAAAGCACATTCTAGCTGGCGCTGAGTTTAGGTCCTTTGGGACCCTGCCCGGGGTCCTACTAGACCCACCATCCTTTGGTGGTGGCACTTGCACGTGCCACAGCATGCCCCACAAAGCGATAATAAGACTGAAAATAGGTCTCAGATAGGAGACCTGTTAGTAACAGCACAAAGAAACAGAAAAATGTATAATGGATACAATGAAAAAGCTTCAAAAACTTGCTTGGATGAAATGAGTTGGAAAATTTCTACACGCGGGAAGTAAAAAAAAAAAGAACCGTTAATTGACGCAATACAAACAAATGAGAGAAAAACTACGCACTAGCGGCCCACAAACGAAAAGAATGAAGCCTACCGACAAGCTGCTTCTGAATCCGACACCTGGCGTTCCCATACAAGTAGCCCAAATCGATGGCGATATTACTGATCCTGGTGCCACTACCCATCCTCCGACAGCAAAGTTGATTCCGCTGTGCGCCAGGCGTGGAAAAGATTCCAGCCGAGCTGTTAAAATATGATGGAACGGGTCTACTAAATGGTATATACCAACCTCTGTTGCAAATCTAGTAGAATGACTCATTGGCGAATACCAAGGCGGTTTCAGGTCGGGTAGCTCCACGACCGACCAGATTTCTATCGTTAAACTAATCCTGTAAAAGTGCTGGGAATATAACGTCGCACGTACCAAAATTTTATTGACTTCAAGCAGGCATACAACAGTATAGACCGTGGAGTACTGTACAATATAATGCTACAATTTGGTATACCAGCTAAACTAGTACGGCTGACCAACTTCATCTCACAGGTCAGGATCACAGAACACGTTGACTGAATCTTTTGAAACTGGTTTGAAGCAGGGCGACGGACCGGCGCCGACGCTCTTTAACCTAGCACTCGAACACACTATTCGAGCAATGGATAAAAACACCTATTCATTAAGTCGACACAATTGTTAGCGTACGCAGATGACATCAACATCATGTCTCGAAAACTGACCGACGCAAAGAAATTTCTGCATACTTTTGACACTGCTGCGAAATAAGTTGGACTACGCATCAACGAGGATAAAACGAAAATAATGATCCAATCAAGCAGTAGGAAGCCAGTTCATTCGAGCATCAACATAGGGGACCTCAACATCGAATTCGTAGGCAGCTTTATATACCTGGATAGCAGCTTTATATATCTGGGTAGGAACTTGTCAAAGGACGCCAACGAGACTGACGAGGTCGAACGACGGATACAGTTAGCTAATAAGACTTTTTTCTTTCTTTCTGCACATGCTTCAATTTTATTGTGAGAGGGACACAATAAAATTGAAGCATGTGCACAGAAACACGCAACTCCGCGTATATAAATACATCATACGACCAGGGTTATGGTATGGGTGCGAAACCTGTACCCTAACCCATGCCTCTGAAAATTTGCGACCGTGATGGATGGGGAATTCGGTGAAACCATTGGTTGTATGAACTGTATGACGAGCTAGAAGTCTCGAAATTCGTTAAACTACAACGCCTTCAGTGGGCAGGGCATGTCCAATGAATGAGTGACGATCGCATACCTAAAAAGCTTATGAACGGACGACGTGTTAATGGAACGAGATTATAAGGAAGACTGCGAGCATGATCCGGGAAACACAATTAAGATCCGTGTTTAAATGCACAATGACAATTTCAGGCCGGCAAAATTTCGCTTTACGTCGGCAAGGTACGTTCTTATGATAGATTACGCCGTTTGCAATTTGGCGGTGCCTTTTGTTTTCGATGATTACTTTTGAATGAATTCGTTTTGAGAACTGCGAAAGGCACTATTTGAGTTGTAAGTACCGTCCCGTCCATCACCCACAACCACTTTCTAATCTGTTGGTACCCTGAGAGCTGAAATGTTGATAGAACACAATCGAAATTGCGTGAAAACGCTTATGTACAGTACAATCCGTGGCGATTTATTCATTTTGAGGTTATGTTTGTTTGCCGCATAATTTCGACTGGAGCATCATTGACAATACATTTCCCAGAGGCCAATATGGCGGCAAACTGCGGGAATAATTGGAAGTCGAAGGGCAAAACATAACTTTAAAGAGGGTGTTTCAAGCGGTTCTTGTAGGCCAAATGTTGTTAAAAACGAGGTTGTATCGATCAAATAAAAGAAGTTCCTATTGCGTGGCCCGATTTGAACCTTTGTCTTAATCTTAGGGAAGCATCTTGAGTCCTATCCTTTATCCTTCTTCTGGGCACTGGGGACAATCTTTTTTCCGACTGACTGAATCTTGCCATTCGCATCTTTGACTCAATGTGAAATGCATTTTGTTTGGAAATTTTCTGTGCTAGGAAAACTAAGATTGTGTTGCTGAAATCTGGCCAGTTGGCCACGAGTGCATAGGTCACTACTAGAAGTAATCAAATTTGGTATTCACCTAGTTTGATGGTGATATTCCTTTCCAGCTCGTTCTTGAAACGGACAGTTTGGACGCCCGAAATCGCCTTGACCACTGTGGATTTTCCGTGCGCTACATGCCCGATGGTGCCGATGTTTATGGTGGCCTGGCGGGAAATTACCTCGGGCGAGAGCGGTGTCAACTTCGTGATATCCTGCAATTCAGAAACAAACACAGAAACCATATTTTAGTGCGCCGTCACCTCGAAACCAGTATCTCAGGTGCGGGCTTTCCGCGAGCATATGTGGTTGCGTCAGCAGAATCAACGCCATCGGTGCAATGGAGGTCGCGGAAAACTCATCCCATATTCGGCACGGCGCCTGGCGCAATTTCACCATAATTTGCCAGTTTTTAACAGAATGCCATGTCTTTTGGGGTTATAGCGCCACGTGCAGTACTTACTAGGCGGCCTTTCACCCATTTCTACACGAAGCGGCTACCAGACAGCACAGCACAACGAGGCCGCCTCTACCCCGTTGTCCCGCACGTTAATGGATGCCCGGCCCCGACTGCTGACACAACCGCACTCACTTTTCCCGTGCACTTTTCACGCTACTCACCAATTGTGATAGATCCTGCTTCTGCAGATTCGAATTACCAGTAGTCTGCCCTTCGCCTGATGACATTTCTGATTAGGTAGCTTTGATAATATGCAGGAAAAATGACTGAAAACTTAAGATCTATCAACCAAACATCAAAACTCGTCGACACACTGCGATTTCAATTGACTTGTGCGCTAAATACCCGCCTTTGAGATTTCCCTTATGTGGAGAGAGTCCGAGAGAGTGTGAATCATTGCCATGTGGGATGTTTCTGGGAAGCGAGCACCGCTGTAAATTTTCATAACATAGATTATTCAAATTAATTGTTAATTTTTTTGTTAGTTGCATAATTGGAATATTTCAGCAAATGGGTTATTAAAAATAAACGAATTAGCGTCACCTCAACATGTCGAAACTGCTATCTGCAAGAAACAAACCCAAATGTACCCTTCAAGGGAAATTCCGGCGCGCACTATCCTGACAACTAGCGTTACTTGTCAAAGTCGAGTGTTGTCAAACGGTGGAAGCCAAGATCAACCGGCATTTGCTTTATCGCGAATTTCATTTCAAGTGTATTTATCGCGTTGTTAATTATTTGGTTTGAATATAGTTGCAAGCGACTGGCTTGATTTCCACGCTCAACGATATCTTTAACTGTAATTTAAGCAAAAAGTATTATATTGTGATCGAGAAATGGCGTCAGCAGCGAAACGTGCGAAAGGTGCCGGAGATGCCGCTCCACACAGTGCTGAGGAGGATCCAGAGGCGTTGGAACAGTTCGATGCATGCCAAAATGAAATTGATGCACTCAACGAGAAGGCAAGCGAGGAGATCTTGAAGGTGGAACAAAAGTACAACAAACTGAGGAAGCCACTGTTTGAAAAGCGCGGTGAAATCGTGAAGCGAATCAATCAGTTCTGGGTGACGGCTGTATCCTTTTCAAAAGTTTTTGATGTTTGGTGACAAGTTTTGTTTGTTTGTTATCTAGTATCTAAGGGGGATTTCGTAATACATGTTGGTAAATATCAGTAAACATGAAATCAGGTCAGAGAGTTAATTATATCCGTGAAAATTTGGGGATATCACTTGATCAATTAACACAGCAGGCAAAGTGGCTGCAGTTTATGCTTCAGGCCCTCAAAAAATATTGCCTTATGTTGACCAAATAACGATCTGCAGCTTCACATTATTGCCGCATTTGAATATTTCTTTTGCAACTCGTTTTTCTTTGGAAAAATTTGCAAAATTTTTGCTCTCGATACTGGTCCAGGTCACGCTGGTTAGGACTGAAATTGTTTCACCTCAAGGTCATAGTGAAGAATGAGCTTTTCTTCCTCCGGGGCAACATTAATGGAAAGAGCCAGGGAATTCGACAGTCCAGCATTTAACACAGACCAGGCAGTGAAGACTTATTCTTAAAATAAGGTTATATGCACGTAATTAAGACATTTTAGAGGGTCAGGACCAAGAGGAGCCAATTTGCGAGGCAAACTTTCGTTGGTTGGCGTTAATTCACGGAACAGACCATTGACGTAATATCAGGTAAGACCCCAGCTCTCGTTTGCCTATTTTTGGGAGTTATGGTAGGTGAATGCATGTACGCACAGAGGATTGGACTCCCGCAACGGTACGCATCGGACTACTAACTGAAAACCTCTTCATCATCAGAGAGATAGCCTGGAACCATTTGTCACATTCCGTCGGGCTCGCCTCCGAGCTCCCCCGCCTTGCGGCGAGTCGAAATCAGGGAATTCTTTTTACAAATGGGAGGGGAGAGGAGGAAAGGAATTGTTAGTCCAAGGAATCCCGTGTCATCCGGCCCCTCCACCGGTCGGACTGTTATCTTCTTTACTTCGATGTTCACACCAATCTTGGCAATCTTCTCGTTAGCGCGAATCGCGTGACCATACCATTGAAGATGCCTCACGCGCAATTTTTCCATGATCGGTGCAACCCCATAACGATTGAAGATATCCTCATTTCGGATGTTAAGTCTTTGAGGGTTGAACATGAAAACCTGTCTGGAAGACTAAATCCCACGGTCTTCTTAAGACACGGATTGATTTTTTGACCACAATCAGAGCCCCGCTGAGACAGCAACAACGGTACCAGTCTATACCAAGTGCATGGCTTAGCATTCATACTGGTGGATGCAAGAATTACCTAAATCTCTACCGAACTATGGAGTACGGCACCCGTGTTGATACGCAATACCACGTCGAGGCCCGAAGGTCTCTTCTCGCTTGAGCAGAACGACAACCACCATGAAACTCCCACTAGGGGGGCCAACCGCAAATAACCTAGCTGTCCTCACATACAACAGGAGTTCACCCGAAGTATGTGAGTCCAGGGGCTTTCCCGGTTCCCATGGTACCAGTATACCCCTGGTAAGGTTTCGTGACCAATTTGCCACTTCAGATGAGTCCCCGTGCAGACTCGGGTCTGATCGCCCTAATTAGGCCTACTGAATTACGGCCGGCAAACCAAAGTGATTACAGCGTCTCCCGGTGCCACCACTATGGAGGTTCTCCTCGGCCATTTGGTTTTGGTTTGACCGATAGGGTTGCCGTCCCCTCTGAGCACCTGGCGCGTTGACAGGTGGAACTGCTCCAAATGTCGGCAAAGATTGTGGAAGTGGAGGATGAGCAAATTTGTAGCTATTGGGTGTAAACGTTTGTAAATTAAACGCGATTTGTAGCTAACAATTAAACTTTTTATTTAACTGTCGCTGTCTGATCGCTTATCGGTATTGCCTCCGGCCAACGAGAGAATCGATCTATCATCGTCAAACAATATTTGAAACCTTTTGAGAGTGGCAACGGGCCAACTATGTCGATGTGTACCTGATCGAATCGACCATCGGGAATGGTGATATGCTGGGGAACGTTCTTCGTGTGTCTGCTTACCTTTGAACGTTGACACGGTATGCATGTTCGGCACCATAACAGGATGTCTTTACGCATATTCGGTCAGACGAATTTGTTGCAAATTTGTCGCGATGTGGAACGTCCGCTTGGATGAGCGAGCTGGTGAATAGTGTCGAATACTTTTCGTCGAAGTTGAGTAGGGATGTATGGTCGGACTTTACTGTCGGTTACATCACAATAAACTGGAAGTTGTCCTGCAGTCTGTATTGCTTGTAGTTTTAATGATGTTGTGTTGCTATTTAGTAAGGCTTGAAGTTCTTGATCTTGTTGCTGTTCATGCGATAGTTTGTCTGCGGTGAACGAAGATGGCATGGAAATGGCGTCAACTCGCGATAGTAAGTCGGCGACTACGTTGCTCTTTCCTGGTACGTGGCTGATATGCGTTGAAAATTGCGATATGTAATTTAGCTGGCGTACTTGACGAGGCGAAGCATGATGATGGTTTTTGAGAAAAAGCATAAACGAGAGGCTTGTGATCGGTTTTTATGCAAAAATTTGATCCTTCCAGTATATATTGGAAGTGTTTGATAGTGGCGAAGATAGCTAGCAGCTCTCGATCGTAGGTGCTATATTTCTTTTCTGCTGGGCTGAGTTTTCGTTTGAAAAACGCCAATGGTTTCCACTCTCCGTCTTGATACTGCTCTAAAGACGCGCCGATGGCTACATCAGAGGCATCAGTGGTAATTGAAAGCGGGGCGTTTGGTTTAAAATGCACTAAAAGAGTGGCGTTCGCGAGGTCAGTTTTGCATGATTCCCACGCGTTGATGGTTTCCGTTGTCCAGTCAATTGTTCGTGTGTCGTTCTTCTTGCTGCCCTTCAAAAATTCGTTGAGTGGTGCTTGCGTAGTTGCGGAATTTTTCAAAAAACGTCTATAGAAATTGAAAATTCCGAGTGCTTGTCGTAACTCCTTGACTTGGCTTCAACACGTGACGGTATTGGGCGAATTCCGTTTGCGTCGATCAAGTGACCGAGAAATTCGATTTGTTGGGCTCCAAAGACACATTTCGAAAGATTGATGACAATGCCAAATTTTTCCAAACGCTCAAAAACTAATCGCAAGTGTTCGAGATGTTGTTCAAAGTTGTCGGACGCAATTAAAATGTCATCTATGTAGCTGACTGCAAAGTCTAGGCCTCGAAGAGCTTCGTCCATTAGTCTTTGGAAAGTCTGGCCTGCATTCCTCAGACTGAACGTCATGACCAGAAATTCAAAGAGGCCGAAAGGGGTAATGACGGCAGTCTTCTCGATATCTTCTTCAGCCATTAATATTTGATAGAACGCACGTATGAGGTCGATTTTTGAGAAAACTTTCTTACCTGCCAAACCAGCAGTTGCGTCGTGAATGTGACGGATCGGATATCTGTCTGGAACTGTGACAGCGTTTAGCCCACGGTAGTCCCCGCAGGGTCGCCAGGATCCGTCTTTCTTGGGGGCCAAATGTAACGGGCTAGCCCAAGGACTCGAAGATGTGCGGCAAATGCCCTGCTCCAACATATATTCGAATTCTTTCCGAGCTATTTCCAACTTATCTGGTGTAAGACGCCTAGCACGAGCTGCTACGGGAGGGTCGGTGGTTTTTATAAAGTGTCGAACGTTACTTGCAGGCTTTTTGTTAATTGAGCTCGGGTTCGTTATGCTAGGAAATTGTTTCAGTAGTTCGTGATACGGGGAGTCGTTGTGAACGGTGAAAATTCCACTGTGGGTCGTTCTTTTGACAACACAAGACGTTCCGAGTTTTGTCGTGGTGTCAATGAGACGTTTGTTTAATACATCGACTAACAGTCCATGTTGTTTTAAAAAATCGGCTCCCAGTATCGGACGGGCGACATCAGCAATTTGGAAAATCCATTTGTATGGTCGACGGAGGCCGAGATTTAAACATATCAGTTTTTCTCCGAAAGTCGAAATGGTGGAACCGTTGGCAGCGAAGAGACGTAGGCTTTTCGGTTTTAAAGTTTCGCGAATCAGCCTTCGGGGAAAAACGGAAATTTCGGCACCTGAATCTATGAGATAGCGTATGTTGGTTGTTTTGTCGGCAATAAATAGGCGATTTTCTAGGCAGTCGTTACTGGTCGCCTCATTCAACAACGACTTTGCTAGTTTTCCGGGTTTGTATATGTGCATGGCTTGATGCACTTTATCGCTGCTGCGCCGAACTTTCGATGATAGCGACATATTTGTGGAAAATTGCGTGTTGCTGACCTCGATTTTTGTCTGTTTTGCGACGAACTGCGATTACGATTTTGAGATTCGTGAAATTGAGAGCTTCGATTACGTTTGAGGTTTTGTATTTCTGCACGCAGCGATCGGATTTCCTCTTTCAATGAGTTTAGATCATTAAAAGTATTCGTGGAAAGCTGCTGAACGGATTCGATTTGGGGTTCACGAGCATCTAAAATCTTGTCAGCGATCTCAGCGAGTTTGTCGTTATCGGTGCTGTCCATCGAGGCAAGAATAGCGCGGATATTTTCGGGAAGCCGTTGCATCCATATCGATTGTAACAGTTCGGATCCAACTTTATCTCCTGCGAGCAGTTTCATTTTGCGCAGCAAACCGGATGGTCTTTGATCACCCAGTTCGACATCATTTAGCAATTTTCGGAGTCGTTTGCCTTCGGATTCAGTAAACTGTTTGATGAGACGTGTTTTAATCGTGTTGTAGCGATCTTTTTCGGGTGGGGACTCGATGATATCGGCGACTTGTTCGAGAATGGAATAGTCTAGTTCACAAACGAGTTTATTGAATTTGGTCTGATCGGATCGAATGTTGTGAACGAGGAATTGGGCCTCGTTTTGGGCGAACCAGAGCGCCGGTCGAGATTTCCAAAATTCGGGAAATTTGACTTTACGAATTTCGGCGATTTCCTCGTTGATTGGCAACGCATCCGACGCATCGCTGAATTTGTCGGCATCCGACTCAGACATAGCGATTTTGGGAAAAATTTTTTAGAAAATAGTTTCCGGGGTCACCACTGTAGCTATTGGGTGTAAACGTTTGTAAATTAAACGCGATTTGTAGCTAACAATTAAACTTTTTATTTAACTCAAATTACAAACACGCGGAATTGAAATTATGACTGTAGATTGACAGAGAGGATCTGACAGTTGACGGATATGTGTATGACAACTCATGACAGCATTGTCACACCCCTACAAATTCTTCAGTTGTAGTCTGTTCGAAGTATTCTCGCCATCTATCCGTTGCGGCACGACGGTTGGTAAGCAAAGTACTGTTCTTGTCATTAACGCAACAGAAGTGTTCGATATCCTGTGTGTGTTTGTTACGGCTTTTAGCAAGTCGATAAAGATCTCTCACGCCATCCCGAGTGCCCAGTTTATCGTAAAGATTTTTGTAATGGTCCGCTCGGGAGACAGCGACTGCCTTCTTTGCTTCCCGTTTGGCATTCTTATAAATTTGTCAGTGTTTTATCGTCGAGAAATTTGTGGTAGAGGCGTTTATTTTCACGGACGCTCTTTTCGACATCGTCATTCCAAAGCCAAGTATCTTGCTTGATGTACCGCTTACCCTGCTTGGTGACCCCGAGGGTTGTAGAGGCCGCTTTGTGGATCGTGTCTTTCATTTCGTTCCACGAATCTTCCACATTCGTAATGGTTGGTGATCCTCTGTATTTGCCTAAAGTTACTGATGAACCCCATCCTGCCTTCCAAAAGGAAAAAAGTTGCGACGATCATTGTCTATGACTCTTTGTTTAATTTGGACTTTCCTATTCTCATTTTGAAATTCAATGTCTACTAGAATAACAAGTTTACAAAAACAATTCATCTGTTGCTTGTGAAACGCAAAACGATGAACCATTCGATATTATTTAATTTATTATTCACTTATATTTCTTAAATTAAAATTACAACAATAAATCGCAGGACAACCTTCTGCCCTCTTTCGACTCCTTCCTCGCACTAACATCGAAAAACAATTTTCGTTGTCAAAAATTGTTTTTTTAATGTCATGGCCACCACGATTCACACTTGCGTACGTCCGACACGCAAATTGCTCGCTCCGCCACAACTCCATTGCAAAACACAATCAGGAGATCGATGCTGCCTTTCCCATCTTATACAGGTAAGACTGGAAACCTTCATACCCGCTTAGCTAGGTAAGTAAATAGTCAGTCTCACTATGTTTCCGATTCAGCCATGCTCCTAGATTGCTAATGAGCCGTGCAGTCCATTTGCCTCTAGACTCATTTTGCCAAGAGTGTTGCCACTCATGTAATGTACGTTGTCGTTCTTAACGAGTAATCATCTCCCTTGACTCTTCCCTTGCGCCTTTATATGATTTTACGCTCCTTGGCAAGAATGGCAACGGGGATCATTCCCGCGATCACCGGCACGGCCAGAAACAGTGTGGTATGCAGAAGTCACCCGCAGAACTCCCCCTATCTGTACTTGCGCGAGACGCTTACGATATACCTCCTTGCTAAGAACGTTAACCCATACCCCTGCGCCATAGAGTAGTACAGACTGCGTTGAGCTCATCACAGGACGTCGCCTACTAGATATAGGATCCCCAATATTTGCCATTAGCTGAAACTCCAGCTGCGGCCTTGTCCGCTGCTGCTTTGAGTCAGCCCAAGGAACTTTAAACTCCATCGGTATGCGACGCAGAGTGGGCATATTCTTTTTAGTCAGGATGACTACTTCGGTTTTTTCCAGTGCAAGGTTGAAACTATGTGGAGTCATCCACTCGCTTATCCGTCGCATCAATATGCAAAGTCTGTTTTGCGCCTGTTCGACAGTGTGCCCACCAACAAGCGTCGCGACTTCATCTCTATAACCGACCAGGCGCGACTCTTCTGGCATGTCGAGCCTAAGCAGACTATCATAGGAAGCGTCCCAGAGGTCCTAGGATGGATTCCTGCGCTGTCCGCGATGTGATTTCCAGCCTCCTCTGACCATCTAGCGTCTCATAGAGCAGGGAGTGGTTCCTCAGATAATCTCTCAATATTCGCAAGAGATAGTTCGGCACGCAGAAAGTATTGTCTAGTGTGCCTAGAATGCCTTTCCATCTTAAGGAATTAAAGGTGTTTCTGACGTCAAACGTTACGAAGAGCATCACCCGTCGAGGTCGGCGCTGTGTGCCTCTGCTCGATATACGGCATTCACGACTTGCATGACAGCGTTAAGTGGGGAACTCTCCGCTCTAAAGCCGAACTGCCGTGGGGATAAGTCTCCGGCAGCGCGTATCGCTTCAGCGAGTCTAGCACTTTCCTATTAATGCCAAGCATACAAGACATATTAAGAAAGCAATTCAGGGTCGCCTTTCCCTTTGCTGATCAGCGCAAGCCTTGCCACCTTCCAACGAGAAGAGGAAATACGCTCTTTCAGACAACCGTTGAAAGTGCCAAGCAGTAGGTCTGATCGATGTTGCAGCACCAGTTTGTATAATTCTGCTAGATGCCATCGGGTTCAGGTCCTGACACCTTCTTGTTTTTCATAGAGGGGACTGCCTCTTCCAACTTTTTTATAGAGAAAAGTGGGCAGTCCTCGGCGCTCTCCCCATAATCGTCATCATCGCATACGGGATGCGCAGGGAATAGTGCTCGTACAATGCGTTCCATCTGTTCTTAACAGGGTTTCGCAGCGCCCCGATTTTTCGGGCTACCAGTTTGTAACTGAGTCCTCACGGGTCCGCATTCACCTCGTCGACCAAGTCCTGCCAGCAGCGAGCTTTGGTCCTGTTTATTGCGCTGCGGAGTCTCCTTTTGTCTGAACTGTACTCTGTGATTATGGTGTATGCCTCCTCCCGATCATTTAGACGTTAGATTGTCAAGCGGCGGAGTTACAATTCTGCCATCTACCAATACATATAAGGCTTGCCACGTCTCAACCCGCTCGACGACCATCATAACTGATTCTTAAACAGCGCGGAAGGCAGAGTACCCTCAAAGTTCCCAGTCTCTGTACAAAGCACTTCCTATACACCTTGGAAATTGTTTCAACCCAAACCTGCTTGGCATAGAACAAGACGGCCTGAGCTGCAAGCTGCGAGTTTTACCAGGCTTTCGAAAGAAGTGTTCGAGAGGTCCGGCCTTAGGATGGCTCCCTGTGCTACCTGTGATGTGATTTTCATCTTCCTCTAGCCCTCCAGCTCAGGTATATAGACGGCAGCTCAGGCTCTCCCTTGTCTTAGTTGATCTGCGACACCCTTGTCCTGTCACCTATTTTTTTTTTAAATTTCGTGTTCCAGGTTTTTCATCTTGAAAATCGTGCAATACTCGGCGTCTTCCATGCTGTTGTCATCAACAGTAACGGGTCCATTTGTTTGGCATTAAGTGAACAGGGTTTCGGCAGAGCCTTGATCTTACTGGTGATCAGTTTATAATCGGTTCTCCACGGTTACCCATCCAGTCTGTCGACTAGATCTTGGCCAGTAGTGAATTTTGCTTATGTTTATCACGTGATCGTCCGTATCTTGTCATTGTGGTGCGTGTCCCCTTCCGGTCGTCTAAATATCGTGCTAAACGACGAAGCTAATGACGGTCTATCTGCAGGCAGGAAATAGGTGTCCTCCAGATAATAGAAGCCCCGTAGGCTGCCGTTACCAGGTTTATTACTGAATTTACAACACTGTCAGGTATAGCGAAACTATCTCCCGAAGTGTTCTCCAGATCACCAAAACAAATTATCACAAAATTAACCCTATGTAACCATCGGTATCGCGTGGCGTTTAAGAGAAAATTATGGCAAATAGATTTTGCAAGTCTGATTCGGAATTTTCCAACTGACTTCAGACTTAACCAAGTCAATTTCAGAATTTTCCATTTCAAATTCAGATTTTTTTTCACTGGATAAGGCTTCGTATTTCCGGACTGGATCATCCCCATCCATACGAATTAAGTGACCCGCTCACGGCAACCTTTTGAGCCGGATTTTATCTACAACCTGGCGGTCCTGGTATCGCTCATAGATGTTATGTAGGCTACGGAATCGTTCATCCTCTTCTAGGGGGCCGAAAATTCTTCGGATGATTCTTCTCTCGAACGCAGCCAAGAGTTCGCAATTTTTTTCTTACTAAGAACACAAGTCCCCGAGGAATGCATAAGGACTGCCAAGATCATAGTCTTGTACAGTAAGAACTTTGATCTTATGATGAGACGTTTCGAGCGAAACAGTTTTTGTACACTGAAATAGGTTCTGTTGGCTGCCAACAACCGTGCGCGGATTTTATCGTCATAGCTGTTATCGGTTGTGATTTTCGTTGTTAGGAGAAATTTTCAACGGCCTCACAGTTGTAGTCTCCTATCTTTATTGCTTTCGTTTGACCAGTGCGATTCGATGTTGTTCGTTCCTTGGTTTTTGGTGCTGACGCTGCCACCATGTACTTCGTGTTGCCCTTATTAATGTGCAGCCCAAGATCTCGCGTCACCTGCTCGATTTGGATGAAGGTAGACTGTACATCTCGGGTTGTTCTTCCCATAATGTCAATACCGTCAGCGTAGGCCAGTAATTAGGTGGACTTGAAGAGGAAGGTGCCTCTCGCAGTTACATCTGCATCGTGAATCACTTTCTCCAGGGCCAAGTTAAAGAGGATGCATGATAGGGCATCCCCTTGTCTTAGACCGTTGTTGATGTTGAATTGTCTCGAGAGTGATCTTGTTGTTTTTATCTGGCCTCGCACATTGGTCAGGGTCAGCCTAGTCAGTCTTATAAATTTCGTCGAGATACCGAATTCTCTCATAGCCGCGTACAATTTTACCCTTGCTATGCTGTCATAGGCGGTCTTACAGCTGATGAGAAGATGGTGCTACTGATGACCATATTCCAGCAGTTTTTCCATCGCGTGCCGCAGAGAGAAAATCTGATCTGTTGCTGATTTGCTTGGAGTGAAGCCTCTTTGCTATGCGCCAATGAAGTTCGGGGTATATGGGGCTATCCTAGCAAGATAGAGGAGAATATCTTGTAGATGGTACTCAGCAACGTGATACCTCCTATAATTGCTGCACTGCGCGATATCCCTCTTTTTATATATGGGACAGATATTGCCCCGGTGCCAGTCGTCAGGCATTGATTTGCTGCCCCACACCTTGAGCATCAGTTGATGAGCCGCTTGGTGTAGTTGGTCGCCTCCATATTTAACCAATTCGGCTGTAATTCCATCGACTCTGGCACGGACTGGTTCTTCTATGCTTTGTGGTGACAGTATTTCTCCGTCGTCTTCAGTTGGCGAACTTCCAACTCGCCGATATTTTGGTTATTGAGCAGTTCATCAAAATACTCAATCCATCCATGACTAAGAGCTCATGGTTTACTTGATGGCCGCTATAGCGCATCTCTTGCAGCGTCGTTACATCAGCCTCGGCCTTATATTGTTGCAGGATATCGGCTAGCTGCTGAGCAGCATTCGGTCCGCACAGGGAGCGAAAGTTTCATGAGAAAATGCGCAAATCGTTATTCCATTGCCGAGTTCGTCGTTGGACTTTACATCCTATCCGAGGCTCCTTCTGTGGCTTTGTAACATCGGTTTTCCCTGTAGGTTTGTCAGCTCTACCCAACCCCCAACCTGGAGGATCAGTTGGTACAATTTGTCCCGTTTTTAGGTGCGGGAGAGTTCCCAGCGTTCACTACGTGGAAGTGGAGATAGGGCTTGGTAGTAGAGCTGTTGGTGTTGGTACAACAGGCGCTTTTTAGGTTTTATGCTCCATCGTACTAATCCACGTTTCGTCTTGGGACACATAATACCCTTTAACCGCCTGAATTTGAAATGAAAAATTCTAATTTTGAAATGGAAAAGTCTGAATTTGAAATGCAAAATTGTGAAATTGACTTGGAAAAGTCTGAAGTCAGTTTGGAAAAGCCTGAAATTGTTTAGAAAATTCGGGATTTGAATTGGAAAAGTCTGTGAGACTTGCAAAACCTATATATGAATTGACCAAATGCTACTAGACTGCGGATGGAAAGAGGATTAATTCTTAAAATGGGTGTTTATCCCAATGATCTCAACTTTCGCTTGTGATAACAATATGAATTTTAGAATACTCACAAACGTATCTTTCTCTCTATTTTGTGCATTAATTTTGAAAAAAAATAATAATAAACACTTTGCCGAGAAGCTTCCTTAATTAAAAATTAGTTTACAAATCATCCACAAATTGCCGAAATTTTAGAAGACGAAGAGGAAGAGTGTCTTCTGCATCTCACAAAGTTGGAAGTAGAAGAATTTGAAGATATCAAATCTGGTTATCGTATCAATTTCCATTTTGATGAAAATCCATATTTCGATAACAAAGTTTTAACAAAAGAATTTCATTTGGGAACAACGAGTAAGTCACATGAACTATTAGTTTTCGGAGCTTGCCATTGTATGTTTTATCTACCCCTCGCCGTTTAGCTGGTCCATCATCTGTAAGTACAACAATCCAATGGAAAGAAGGAAAGAATCTATTGAAGACTCTTCTGACGAAACCCTTCAACAACAAAAATAAGCGCAAGCGTAATCTCGAATACAAGACATTCTTCGATTGGTTCACAGACAATAGTGATCCAGTGAACGATGAAATCGCCGAATTGATAAAGGACGATTTATGGCCAAATCCTCTACAGTATTATCTGGTGCCAGATATTGAAGTGGAAGCGGAGGATAATGACGATGACGATGATGATAATGAAGAGTAAGTATAGCTTAGAGTATTTTCGGTTGTACGAAATGACATACATATTAGCTGGGTAGTTTTTGAAATCTCGCCTTCCAGAGCAGTTGCGTCAGTTCAAAATATTCTTTCTAATTTATTTTTTTGTTATTCCAGAGAAGAGATTGAAGATGAAGACGATGAGCATCTCGAGGAAGAAGGTTTGTAGAAGGGCTGCTACTTTATTCAGTGAATAATATTTTTTTTTATTGCAGAAGAAGAAGGAGATGAAAAATAATGTTGAATATTATCTTTGCACCACACATCTTGAAATGCAGTCTGTGTACACCTGAGGGAGAGATTGATATTAACATAGAAGATAACAGTTTTTTTTTGTTTTCTCTCAAGTTTTATTAATGTATTTCCAAGAGAGCAATAGAATAAATATTAACATAAAAGATTTATTGAGTATATTTCTTGTTGTTTATTACCGGGGAAAATTCTATCGTTTGAATCAAGAATTCTTCTAAAAAAGACTTCTCCTTGTTCCATTTGTTGAAATTCACGTAACAATGGGCCAACAATTTTTATATGCCTACATAGACCGGACATCGTCATAATTGCTTTGGCAATAAAGGGTGAATTAATATCACGCAAGGAAAGTGCTTTGTAGAGGATTTCTAGCGAACTAAATGCTTTAGTTTGTGATACGCATAGTAAACTCATTTATACGGGAGTCATTAGATTGCTTGGTATTCATTTTCCGTAATTAGCAAACAAAGGTGGAGTTTTCTCTTTTAATAACTTTATGCACTACATTTTCCAGGAAGTCTAAGTCAATGGGTTGTAATGAAGTTATGAGCGGCAATCGGCTTGCTAATGGCTAATGGAAAAACAGTGGAGAGTCATGCTCGTCTGGAGATTTAGGTTGTAAAATGTTTGTCATGCAGGTGCTAGATGGCTTTTTATTTGTCAGGTGCGTTTGCAAATAGGAACAGTAAACATATCGCCATATAAATGTTGCAAAAATTATTCTTGTAGAAGCAACTAAGTGGCTATATATTTATATGATTATGTTAGTGCTCACTCGCGAGCAAGGGTATTTTAACATTTTTGTAGAATTGTTTGTATAGTTTACATTCAATTTTAACCTCTGCGTACCTACCCAGCAGCATCGTCGTCTGATATACCAGAAAACGAAAACAACCATCCATAAGCGCCCTTTTACTTGGATATCTGAACCGAAAACTCCAGGTCGAGCTGGAACAGTCCAATCTCGGTGTTACATCGTACATTGAAGTAGTTTTTCATTTGAAATGACATACCTATATCTCTCCCTGGATCAAATCAATAATGCGTTGTCGATTCGTATTGATGAGACCTTGTGGCCATCGACCGGTGGTGGTGATCTCTTTCCATGTACCAGGTGGGCTGAAAAGTTCTTAAGCTAACATAGAAAATTTTTTTTTTGATCAAATTTGATTTTATTATTCAATATAGTAACCTTTGAGGGCGATACAACGATTATAATGGTTATACAATCTCTCGATACCATTTTTATTGTATAATTTGTCTTTAGTCTCAAAATAGACCTCAGTTTCGGCAATTATTTCTTCTTCGGCGCTAAATTTCTTTCCAGCGAGCATTCTCTTGAGGCCTGAAAACAGGAAAAAGTCTGGAGAATACGGTGGATGCGGAAGCAATTCGAAACTTAATTCATACATTTTGTCATTGTTTTCATTTACTTTTGATACGGTCTATTTTGTTTCAATGAAAAAGCCAGCCGATAGTTTTGGACTCGGTTTACCACGTGCAGTCCACTCAGATGAAGATCATTTTAATTCTGGTGTCAAATAAAGGAGTCATGTTTCGTCCATTGTCACTAATCGACGCATAAATCCGTTTTTTTTTCTATGGAGGAAGAGCTTCAAACACTGCTCAAAATCGTCAACCCGTTGTTTTCGGTCGATTGTGAGCTCGTGTGGCGCCCACTTTGAACAGAGCTTTTACATACCCAAATATTCATGCATGATATGTCCAACACGTTCCTTTGATATCATTAGACCTTAGCTATCTCGATCAACTTCACTTTGCGGTCATCCAAAATTATTTTGCGGACTTTTTTATTGATTGTAAAAACCTAGTCTATATTCCGGTGTACCTAAAAATTGTGGTTTGCAAAGAAATGGACTATTTTAGTTAAATTGGTGACCCCGTAACAAAAAGTTTGAGTAACGGATCTAAAAATTAAAAAATCCATTGCCCAGAATTCGATGTTGTTTGACTGTTTTGTGACTCCTAGTTGGATCATGTTGACATTCTCTGGATTGATCCAGGAAAAGAAATTCACATTAGTTCCTATGCAAGAATTTGTCCATGAAGGAAAACAAAATTCTCATATTCCATTACTTGTGTAACTGAGAGCAATTCGTTTGCAGCGACTGAGGCCGCTCAACAAGTGCGAATACGAAAATTGAAAGTGTCGGCTATTCACACTGTCAGAAGACTCCGCCACCGTTGTTGCAATTCTGACTCGCAGCAGCGAACCCATCATTTGCCACGTATCCAGAACCACTCGGAGAGCCGACGCATCAGAAGTTCAACGAGCGCGACCACCTTTCAACATTGGCAGCAGCAACCTAGAAAACGAACGATTATTTGGCAACCGCGGTCTTAAACTCAAATAAGGCCACAATTGACTTCATCTCAACAGCCACCGCTATCAGGCAGAAGCCGAAGACTCCGTCACCATCGCTGCCGCAGCCACCATCGTTGGCGCAGCCACTATCGCTGCCGCCGCAGCCACCAGAGACGCCGCAGCAGTCACCAGAGAAGCAGCCGCAGTCACCAGAGACGCCGCCGCCGCCGCCGCCTTCACCATCAACATCGCAGCCGTTGCCGCCAGCGCCGCTGCAGCCGTCGTCACCTTCACCGCCGCAGCAGCGAATCATTGTTATAGTTTGTTGAATTTTGTTGTTTGAATTTTAATTTGTTTTAGTTGAATTTATTTATTTAAAAAAAAAAAATCAATAAATATTATGCCCGCTGCAAGAGACAGCGTTCAGGCGTTTTAGGTGCAGATCATCGTTGGTTGTCCGCTCTCTGGGCGAAGTTCTGGGAAGTGGTTTCGGTCTGCGCTGAAAAGCGTCCGCTTCGGTGGTGATTTCTTTGTACGTGCGTGAATTTGTGGGCTTGGCTTGCCGTGTAGTTAGAACAGTTTCACTGCGTTTTCGTTTTAACACTCGCGTCGAAAAGAAGTTTCCTTTTTACTAGTCAAGATGTCGATCGACAACAAAGACGCGGCAGGCCCATCGGACCCACAAGTGACCGCCCTCGCCGTGCGTGTTCCTCCATTTTGGCGGCGGAACCCGGAGTTGTGGTTCATACATTTGGAAGCGCAGTTCCAAATGTCCGGAACCACATCGGACAGGATCCGCTTCGCCCTGGATGAAGGGTCGATTCTTCTGGTGTCCGATGTAGTGAAGTCGACATCATACACGCAGCTCAAGAGCGAGTTGATCAGGCGCCTGTCGGCAAGCGAGTCGGCAAAATTAGACCACTTGCAGGCGGGTTTAACGTTGGGTGATCGAACTCCCAGCCAATTGCTTCGCGAAATGAGGCAATTGGATGGGAGCAAGATTGGCGATGACCTGATCAAGTCGCTCTGGCTGCGACGGCTCCCGGAGGGCACCCAGACGATTCTCGCTTGCGTCTCCGGTTCCTTGGAGGAACTGCAGCGACGGCCGACCAGGTGCAGGAGGTGTACGTACGCCCAACCATTGCGGCCGTTTAACCACCGTCGGATGAGGTGAGCGACTTGAGGCGCGAGATAGCCGCTTTAACAGCCAGTGTGGCCGAGATGCGGGCGACGTTGGACGCTCAGCGTTCGGGCGCCAGATCGCGAGCTCGTTCACGGTCTGCCACTCGAAAAGGGCGTTCGGGTAGCAGGTCGTTGGGACAGTCCACGGACCGAGGGATTTGCTGGTACCACCGCAGATTCGGCGATAAAGTCACCAAGTGTACTATCCCTTGTAAATTCACGCCTACCACAAAAAACTAGGTACGCGGTGGTCCTGGCGACGGCCACCCAGAGCGCAGCGCCACGTCGCCTAATAATTTACGACCCTCTCAGCAGGCGCAACTACCTCATCGATACTGGTGCGGAGGTTTCGGTTCTTCCCGTACCTCGGCAACATCAACTTTTTCCACAACCGCTCAAACTTGCGGCAGCAAATTCCTCCCGCATAAACACATACGGGTATAGGCAAGTGGACGTGAGTCTTGGCTTGCATAGGACATTTTCGTGGCGTTTCATCTTGGTGGATGTCAGCTTCCCCATATTAGGCGCAGACTTCTTGTGTCACTATGGATTGCTGGTGGACTTGCAAAATAAGTCCCTTATAGACCTCACGACCAACCTTAATTCGTCGGGACAAATGAGTGGTCTCACCCAGGCAATAATCTTTCCGTTCTTTTAGAAGACATTACCGATTCTCGTGTTCGGGCACTTCTCCAAAAGTTCAGCCAGATTACTACCAAGTGTAGTCTCTCTAAACCAGTGAAGCACAATGTGCAGCACCACATTATCACTACTGGTTCCCCGATCTTCTCGAAGGTGCGTCCTCTACCATCCCAGAAACTGGCTATTGCACGGAAAGAGTTTGAACAACTCGTTCAACAGGGTATCTGCAGGCCCTCAAACAGCTGTTGGTCTTCCCCACTGCATATGGTCCCTAAGCCAAATGGCGAATGGCGCCCATGTGGGGATTACAGAAGGCTAAATGCACAGACTGTTCCTGACCGATATCCAATTCCACTCAACCACGACTTTGCGCATCACCTCGCGAATTGCCGCATCTTTTCGACCTTGGACTTAACCAAGGCTTATCACCAAATCCCAGTAGCTCCTGAAGACATTCCAAAGACGGCAATATGTACACCCTTTGGACTCTTCAAGTTCACCCGAATGACTTTCGGATTGTGCAATGCGGCGCAAACCTTTCAAAGGTTCATTGACTCAGTCCTGCGAAACCTCGACTTCTGTTTTGTATATTTGGATGACGTTTTGGTCGCTTCTTCCACTGAGTCTGAGCCGGTTTAGTCCTAAACGTTGAGAAATGCAAATTTCTCCAAAAGCAGGTGAGATTCCTCGGCCATTTCATTTCCCCTGAAGGAATACAGCCCGACCCAGACAAGGTGCAAGCGATAACAAGCTTCCCGCGTCCAAAGACAGTGAGGGAGTTGAGGAGGTTCTTGGGCATGCTAAACTTCTACCGTCGTTTCCTGCCCAAGGCCGCTCATCACCAGTCCATTTTGAACGCGTACTTGTCTGGCCCCAAAACTAAGGACACACGAGAGATCGTGTGGTCTGAAGAGGCTGAACTGGCCGACGCTACATTCTTGGCATTCCCTCTGCAAGATGCACCCCTAGCCGTTTTTGTTGATGCCTCTGACATCGCAGTAGGTGCTGCCCTTCGCCAAAAGGTGGATCAAGTTTGGCAGCCGTTGAGCTTCTTCTCGAAGTAGTTGAATTCCGCTCAACGCAACTACAGTACCTACGATCGCGAACTGCTCGCCGCGTACTTGAGCATCAAATACTTCCGTTTCTCCCTAGAAGGCAGGCCGTTCACAGTGTTCACGGACCATAAGCCTCTCACGTATGCTTTGAAACAGAAGCCCGACAAAGCGTCCCCTCGTCAGCTTCGACATGCACCACCCCCAAATTTATTTCGAATGTTGCAAATGCGAACAAATAGATGGCGCGGAACAATCCACTTTGTAGAGCTCGCCACGGGAGTGGAAGACTAGCGAGGAAAGTGTGCCATGAGTTAGGGGCAGAAAGAAACACATGAAGTGAGATGATTCTCTTCTGCCTCTAACGAGCAAATAGGGAGAATAGGGAGATGGTGTGCCCGATGCGTAAGGAAGAAATCGCAATTGTTAGTGAATACAGCAATAAACGTGCTGAGAGGCAACAAAAGACCCAGTCCATTGTAGCTAAGCGTTACGACTTCAGGAGGGTGTCCATGGCAACAAAAGGACAAACCCTTCAAAAAGACCTTCTGTGAGGTAACTAAGCGTTATCTGTAGATTCTATTAGTAAAAGCAACTGCATTCAGCTTAGTTTATAACAGCGGAGAAAGCTAACCCAATCATTCTTATCTTCTTTGTTTTGAAAACTAAAGAGCTGCTCTAGGCATCCACTTATGGATGATCCAACCCTCATCTTACGAGGAACGACACCGAACTGTAAGCAACAGTTTTATTTTTCATTTCAATTAGAATTATTATAGACAAACTGCAAGTGCGACAAAAAGAAGAACTGGAGTCCCTCGGCCCGTTAGATCACCTGAGAACATTGAAGCAGTGAGAGCGTCAATGTTGCGATCGCCACGGCCTTCTGCGCGCAAACACGCATGTGCCCTTGGACTATCCGATCGTTCTGTGAGAAGAATTCTTCGTGATGATCTTCATTTTCATCCCTATAAGATGGCGATAGTGCAGGAACTTTCAGAACGTGACTTCAATTCTCGGATGAACGCGTGTGAGCTTCTTTTTGATGTCGTTCCCTAGGGTGCTATTGTTTTTTTTAGCGATGAAGCCCATTTTCATTTGTGTGGGTCGGTTAACAAACAAAACATACGCTACTGGGCTGACACCAACCCTCGAGAATTGCATCAAAAGCCTTTGCATTCACCCAAAGTCACAGTGTGGTGTGCAATTTCCTCAGCTGGAATTATTGGTCCCTGGTTTTTTGAGGAAAATGAGGTTACAGTGACAGTGAATTCGGACCGGTATGTAAACATGCTACAGAATTTTTTTTTCCCACGGCTAGAAAATTTGGATTTGGGGGACACTTGGTTCCAACAAGACGGTGCAACAGCATACACTTCAAGAGCATCGATGACTGTTTTGAGGGAACACTTTCCAGAGCGCCTTATCTCAATTAGAGGCGATTTGGAATGGCCGGCACGCTCTCCCGATCTGTCCCCTGGTGATTTTTTTCTATGGGGTTTTTTGAAATCCCGAGTTTATGTGAACCGTCCAAGAACCCTACAAGATTTGAAGACCAACCTCCAAGAAGAAATTGCCAACATAACACCTGCTATGCTAACAAGAGTCATGACAAACGCCAGAAATTGGTTTACGTATGGAGAATGACATGAATGATAATGAAAGATGAGAATGTATGGAGAATGGGGGACGTCACCTAACAGATTTGATCTCCAAAATAATGTAAATAAAAACTTTAGACATGTACCTATATTATAAAAAATAAATAAATATTTTCCGATGCATACAATAGTTTTTATTGAGTTTTGAAAAAAGGAAGTTATGCTGCCGCACCCTGTACAAAATCCCATCGAATTCATACGAATTCGTCTGTGGTACCGGCCGAAGGGAACAACGCGGCACTCTACGACGGGCACAGGCAGACACTCCGTATAAACTTTCTTTGTTTCAATTTTTCCCGAAGGCGCGTAGATTTCCATCCATAACTTATATGACGACTTTCAGAAAGTGAGGAAGCGGAGGTAAATCACTACTGAAAGAGCTGCCACTAGGCGACCGTAAACCCAGCCAGTTTGAGAAACGAGGCAGCTGGGTGCGGATAAGGTTGGCTATGAGTTGTTGAAGTCCCTCTGGTTGCAGCGGCTCCCGGAGAACATTCGCGTCATCTTGGCCTGCGTGGACTCGGGGTCGTTGGAGGTGTTGTCCGCTACGGCTGACAAAGTACACGAGATGTACCTATGCCCCGTGGTCGTGGAGGTTTCTCGATGCGCAACTCGGGAAATCGACGAGCTCAAAACAATTGTGACGACACTGACCGACGCAGTCACAAAGCTCACAGCGACGGTAGGTCATGGTCGAGGTCTGCTTCCCGAGGTGGCCATTCGGGTAGTCGCACGTCAAGATCCTCATCGGCTCCAACGATTTGCTGGTATCACCATAAATACGTGGCTCAAACGACTAGACTTTAATGCGACAAAAAATTAGGCTCGTTGGGTGCCTCGGCGACTATTACTCGAAGCTCAGTACCATGTCGCCTCACAATTTTCGACCCTCTGAACAGGCGTTGCTTCTCCGTCGACACGGGCGCTGAGGTATCGGCTCTCCCGGTACTCCGTCCGAACACATTAATACCGTAGACCCTATGACTTGCTGCCGCGAACTCCTTTCCCATCTTCTTGGCTTTTGGCAGGTGGACGTGTTGAATGTTTCGTTCTGGCGGACATTAGCACCCTCATTTTAAGCGCAGACTTTCGGTGTTACTATGGGCTGTCGGTGGAACTGCAGAATAAGGAATTAATAGACCCCGCAACCTCTTTACAGACGTTAGTGAAAATTTCCACCTACGCAAGTGACACTCTTTTCATTATTTTCGAGGACGTTGCCGAACATCGCATTCGCGCCCTCCTCAGAAATTTCCGCCACATCACTCCACCCTCAGCTGTAGCCGTTCGGGTTCAGCGAAGCAACCCGACCACGTGATTCCGCCAATGGGTTTACGGGAAGTTTGTCTTCTAGACGAAAAATAGTTACTTTGACTGACAGTAAAGCGGCCATCAAAACTTTGGTTTCAGGAGGTATATCCTCTAAGTCGGTAAATTAGTTCAGAGACCAACTCGACAGTTTGGGCAGTTCGCATAACGCCTATTTATTCTGAGCTGCCGGACACAGATATACGAGGAGCGGATTCTACTTCTGCTACTTGTAAGTTGCTGATTATTGTGCCAAATCAAGGAAGATATGGCCCCCCTATGGGAAAGCCCGGATAAAGGTACTTCTGCGCCAGATACATGTGAATACTTAGCTAGGTTCAGGCAGCGGGCATCAGGAAAACTATTACTGACCTCTTGTCTTCCACTGCTGTGAACTTATCACTTGCACAGTATTAAGTGTGATCATAGTCAAACTGAAGCACAATCTGACTGTGTGGATGCCCTACCTGTATACTCCACCAAGGATGAACTGGAAACACTAGTTGTGTGTAGAATTGTGGCATCCAAACGGCGAATCGCACTAATTGCCATTTTTGCCTATCTACGCGCCACCTTGCACTAGCGACAGGTATTTTGTTAATTAATTAGTCCTCTCAGAGGAGGTGTTTCTAGAGTTACACAAGGTTTTTAGAGCTCTTGAAGAAAATATTTTGATTACTTTAAAATTTCATTTGTTATTTTCGTCTCTGATACCTTCTACTGACTGTCCTAGCCTAAATTGTTATGCTCAATGCGTAAAACTCAAAAGTCTACTTTTTGCTTGCAGCTATTTGGATACCTCCGATAAGATTGCTAGTCCTAATTTCAATGCAAATGTTCATTGAAAATGAAAACGCACAACTTTCGTAAACTTCCTAGACATTTGCATGAATATCGCTTCCCTTCCTCTTTGTAAACACACAATTTATTCAGCCCGTCTGCTCCCTCGCCTTCAGTCACTCAACTATATCAAAGGAAAAGCTCCATCGCCATAAAGTATTAACAGAATCAAGTCTGAGGAATCCCTATAACGCGCTATTGAAGTGAATTGGCCGAGTTTATTTATTGACATACTTTAAAGAAGATTTTAATTACCAAAAGAGAATCGTTTTAATCATAGGAATGGAGATTGGTATCTATCGTTAACTTATAAAATATGTCAGTTAGTGGTAGGCGTTTTCTAGCAGAAGGAGGATGATGTATTAACACCTCCGATGAACTAATGAAACTTTTATTCTTATGACTCCGGAAATCAATGAAAAATTCTGGATAGGAAGTCAATCCTTTATTGATGAGAGGATGTGGGGTGCCGGGCTTTCAAATGTTATAAAAAAAATGTAATTTTGTTAAGGACTTTGTTATGGCATCCGGAAAACTCACCCAATCCTTTCCCTCGGAGGATTGGCAAAAGCAAGAAAATCAAAAGAAAGAAAAATTACTGGAATATTTATATGGTCCCTTGGTGGGGTATAGCGCGTCAACCACACTTACGCACCATCGCTTGCTGTTACTTGAAATGCGCTTTGGCCCCCACGATTCCCTGAGATCCTTTTACACCTTCTCCACTGTTCTGCGCCAAGTAAGATTCTACTGCATGGCTCAACCAGCAATGCAACTGTCACCCTTCCTTAATATGTGACCTATCCACTGCTACTTCCACCTTCCAATCACAGCGCTTATGAGCAGCAGGCCTGTGCGTCCACTTTCTTTATAATAGTATTAGGCCAGCGTACTCCGATGATACGAAGCAGACAGGTGTGCACGAAGTCTTGGAGCTTTTGAGTAATAATGGAGTTCACTTTCCATGTGCTACTCTTATATAGTAACATGCAAAGAGCACTAGCACAGAATAGTCTCAATTTGATCTTAGTGTTCAGATAACTGCATTTCCAGGTTTTAGACAGGGAAGCGAAAGCGGATCTAGTGCTTTTAATGCGTCGAGAAACATCCACATTGGTGCCACTTTTGGCAGAAACCACGCTTTCTAGATATATAAATTGATCGGCGCCTTCGATGCTCTGCTCGTTAATGTAGATGGGGAGAGTGTGATGACCTGTCTGACTGAGAACCTTGTGTTGTTTTGTTAGTGTTTTTCTTCAGAGGGCATTTTGATCAAGCTGTGTCCATAGGTGGGGCATTCACATAGGAAATGCTCCGTGGATTCCCCTTCCTCATTACAGGAGGGACACGTATCATCTTCGGTAATTCCTATTCTGAACATATGCCCAGCTAGTGAATTATGGCCTGTCAGAATGCCCACAATACACCTGCAAGTCCCCCTGCTTTTCGACAGGATAAACTTTGCGGTACGTATGTTGGGTTCTGGCGTGTCGAGCAGCATTTAAGCTCTGCCACCTGTCGTTATGGGAAACTTGTTCCTAGTTTTTGAAAACAGATTTAGCCAATGCTACTGATACCCCAATTGCTGGCTCCGGTCCCGGTATAGGGGAGATTGACCCCTCTTTCGCTAAAGCATCCGAGATTTCATTTCCCTCTGCACCACAGTGACCAGGTACCCAGAGTAGTTCCACCGTATTGAATCTAGACATAGAGTTCAAACGGTTTCTGCATTCCTGAACGATTTTCGAGGTGATCAAAGGACTGCTCAATGCCCTCAGTGCAGCTTGACTGTCACTGCAGATTGCGATGCGCCTGCCTTTCAACCGCTCGTCAATCACCCAGTTTGCCACCCTTAGGATCGCATAAACTTCGGCTTGAAAAACCGTTGCATATTGTCCCAAAGGAAAAGCCTACTTCTTGTTTTTATTCGAGAGGTAGACTCCGGCTTCAGAACCCTCTTCTGTTTTTGAGCCATCGGTGTAGAAGACTTCCGTATATCCCGCCACGCATTCCTCTGGGTCTTCCCAGTCCTCTCTACGCTTCAGGGTAACTACATTTCTTCTACCAAACAGATGTATGGGGACCCGAGAATCGGAAGGCATTGTAAGAACTGGATTTAGTCCTCCCAGTAACTCTTCCAATGCTCTATGCCCCCCACATCCGTTGTTTTCCCATAGATCTAATCGAATTAGCCTATGAGCTGCTCTCATTGCAGTGCTTTGAATAAATATATCCAGGGGCTGCAAATTGAGTAGTGCATTCAGAGCTGCGCCGGATGTCGTGCTCATGGCACCAGTGATACCCAGACAAACAGTTCTTTGCAGTGCAACTAGTTTACGGTGGAAACCTTTTTGTCTCACCTTAACCCACCACACTACGGATGCATATACGAACATCGGCCTAATGATGGCAACGTATATCCACATTACCACATGAGGCCTGAGTCCTCATGTCGAGCAAAGGTCCGTCTGCACAAAGAAAAGAAGAAGAAGAAGTTTTTTATCTAGAGTGACCCCCAGATATTTCACTTCTTCGGAGAGTTGAAGGGTAGTACCCCTCATCTCAGGGAGACAAAGTCCATCCAGTTTTCTCCCTTTTGTGAATAAAACCATTGTGGTTTTATTTGGATTAACTGACAAACCATGTCTAAGGCACCAGTTGTCTATCAAATCAACGGCACGCTGTATATTCCTACACACCGTTCCAAGATCCCGATCAACAGCAAGTACAGCCACGTCATCAGCATAAGCTTTAGCGTGTACTGGCAAATTTTGCAGTTCGCATAGCAGTGAGTCGATCAGCATACTCCACAGAAGCGGCGAAAGCACACCTCCTTGGGGGCAGCCCTTTGTTGCTTCCGTAGCCAGGTAGCGATCGACCCCTACCTCAGCGCACAACTATCTTTGCGTTAGCATAGCATGGATCCACTTAATTAAAGCATCATCAACACCATGCGCTCTGGCGACATCACAAAGTTTTTGAAAAGGCGCACAGTCAAAAGCCACGAACACCCCCATCGCGTACTCACCATTCAAAGTTGCATTCTCTATCTTTGTGACCAAAGAATGAAGAGCAAACTCACAGGACTTTCCACGTTGGTAAGCATGTTGGTTTTCACTAAGTGGGTGTGACCTAAGTGCGTTTCCACGAATGTGACGCTCCACCAGTCTCTCCAAACCTTTCAGCAAGAATGAAGTCAAGCTGATTTGTCTGAAGTGCTTTGGATTAGAATAGTCATCTTTCCCAGGTTTCGGTATGAAAACTACCTTAACCTGTTGCCAAGAAGAAGGCACGTAGCCCAGAGCAAGACATCCTCGAAAAATATTTCTTAGAGGTCACTCTAAATGCTCCATACCCTCCTTTAGCATTGCCGGATAGATGCCATCCGTGCCAGCTGCTTTGAAGTGTTCAAAGGACAGTATGGCAGCTCTCACCTTTTCATGGGTAACAACCGCTTTCGCAGTGTTCCAGTTCCCTTTGCAACGCTTGCGTGTTGAAGGGGTTGCAAGAACCGTCAACTCTCCCCCTACCACTTCTCTCACCCGTTTTCCCGGGTGGTGTACTTCCAGGAGGGTTTGTACTGAGTCCAGTCTGGAGCTCGTGAAAGTACCGTCGGGTTTTCTAAGAGAATCCAACTTGGCCGACTCATCTCTTTTGAGGACTCTGCACAGCCTTGAAGTCTCCCTTTCGCCTTCCAGTTCCTCACAGTACGTTCTAAAGGAGTCGTTTTAGAAGTCGCCTGGTTGATTTCCTGAGTTTTTGCAGTTCTCGGTTCCACCAAGGAACCGTTTTACCGCTTTGGCCTCGGGAAATAGGACAAGCCTCTTCATAGCACTCTAAAAGTGTGCAGTTCAGAGTTTTCAATTCATCTTCCAACACCAAAGGAGTCCTTAGTCGCCTAGGAAACTGTACTTTATTGCCAAGAAGTTCATTGAACTTTGCCCAATCCGTTTTCCAAGGTTCCGTCTTTGTACTGCAGACTGTTCGCCCGCAATAGTCAGATTGAATTCTAGATATCGGTGATCTGACAGTGAGACCTCGTCCAGCACTCGCTAGTGTGTAATGAACTCTAAAAATTTTGGGGTACAGATTGTTAGGTCAATTACTTCGCTTCTTCTCGGTCCCACAAACGTTGGGGCGCACCCTACGTTTGCAGTCATAAGACCAGCTAAAGTGATGAAATCAAATAGTTTCTTTCCTCTTGGATTGCATTTGCTACTGCCCCAACAAATATGTTGAGCATTCGCATCGCAACCTATTAAGAGTTCGAGACCACTTGATTCTGCATACGCCACCAGATCCCTAAGTTCTTGCGTCGGTGGAGGATACAAAGAATCATAGGGTAAATAAGCGGAGGCAACTATGATGTTTTTCCTCTCGCCATTTATCTGGTATTGTATGATGACCGTAGCTAAGTCCTGGGAACAATATTGTCTCAGCATAGTTGCCTCTAACCGTCTTGACATCAGGACGTAAGCTCTCGGTCTTATGGATCTTTCGTCGTAGAAGATCCTAGCCCCCTTTACTGATCCAATGCCACAGATTCTGTTAAATCGAACCCACGGTTCTTGCACCAGAAAGATATAGGGGAAATCCTGCAGCTTTGTCATTCTCGCTACCAACAGGTAGGAGGGAGCTTTGGCATGCTGCAGGTTGATTTGACCAATCTTTATGTTTTTCGACATAAACTTAGTCTATTGTCTTATGGAAAACAGTTAGAAGCGTATGCGGCAGTCCGCGTATGACGGGGTTTCCCCCACACCGTACCGCCAGAGACTCGATCCCCTCGTGATTGATTTCTCTGAGAAAAGCCGTACTTGGAAGTACCGCAATTCCCATGTTCTCATCCACGAAAGATCTCATCTCATCCCGCAGAGCATTCGTCTGTTTTCCACTTAGCACCTTAATTAGTTTGCGGTGTCCGGGTTGCATAGATTCGATCACTCGAACTGGCATCAAGTCAGTTTCGTTCACATCTCTGGCTTCCCTTCCTTCCGCCTGATCCTTGGAAGGTGTAGGAGAAGTTACTAGCAGGTAGGATTCACTCTGTAGTCCCTTCCCCAGTGCGAGCCCCCATACGGGGGTTCCGCCCTTGTATGCACTATCCTCCGCGCACGTCTCCATTGTGGGAGAGCGCACCGAAGATGCTGCAATTTGCTCTATGTTGTGTGAGTCGAAAACCATCATTGTTCTTCGCTCTCAAAATGGAGATGATGCCCTACAGTCTCCTGATATGACTGAATTTCAGTCTATATAGGAAAAAGTGGAGCACCATATGGTGACTTCCCCTGAGCACATTCAGACTCTGTTGGTCCAGTTCGAATACCAAGTTGAAGCCCTCCACGTTTGTAGATTGGTCCTTCCTGGCATTCATGAACTTTACCCTCCAGTGTGCAAAGTCCATGCCCGGGTTCTGTTCACCCAGCAAGCGGATGATGTCCTCTGCCTTCCTTCGAGGGCCCGGTTCTGCTTGTCGTACTCAGCACAGGTGCCCCCTTTCAGAATTTTGACGGCCATCCACTTCTTTCATTCACTTCTAGATATGAGTTTTTGAGAAAAGCTCGTGGCAAACAGGCAGCAATGAACCGATTTTAATGAAGTTTTGCTTTACATAAAACACGATAATCTGTTTCTTTTAGGATGCCATAGCGACAAATTTCTAGAAAACCTTTATCTCTTGCTGGTACAGAAGTGGGGTAGATATTGTCTAAAAGAAGGGGACGGTTATAACGGTTTTCATAACGTTTTACCAAATACTACTTTTGCTATCTGGCAACCGATCCTTTGCACTGGAGGGACCCATTCCACAGAGATGAAGAGCTTCCATATACTGTTTACCACCAAAGAGGCAATTATGGGTGTTTGTTAATTGGTGTCGTCTTTATTGGGTACGGCAAGGAAATGATGGCCTTAAAAAGGGCAGCATAATCGATGTGAATCCTCTGCCAAATGTTCTCGGATTCTTTCCATGAGTTGAAGGGAGATTCTGGTAGACTCGTTTTGACACTGATAAATAATGAATACACCTACATGAACACCTACTTCATTTTAGAGCCACCGATGTTTTTTGGTTCAGCTCTTGGAATACCTGGTTTCTCAGGCTTCCTGGAATCAAAACATGTTTTGGTCTTTGAGGAAAGTTTCATGATAGGCGGTTAATGATCCACCCAGCTAGTGTTTTGAATTCATCCAAGATTATTGACAGCTCAATTGTCTCTGTGTTGAATTGGTTTGATGTAAAGAATCTGTGCTTCCCCGTTTTAATTCCAGCATCCATTCTCCAGCTCGGGTTCTCAGCGATATAAACTTATGCCCTGCTTTGAGGACTGAAATGATAGTAGAACGAAAATAGTAGTAGATAGTAGATAGTAGAGCGAAAAATTTTGGTCTGACGGCTTTAAATATTGTCACTAGAGTTCGGCCGCGATAGTTCAGTGCTAGTTGTGACCTCAGATAGGAACTGAAATTTTTTTGAATCAATTACTTCCCCGAGGAATTCTATATGTTGTAGGAACATGTGACTAAAAAAAGAGGGAGTTAGTTGCTCCCTATTTGGTCCGATCCGACATCAAGTGGATGCGGACTTACGGTTTACTCTTGATCAAGGTGATGTATATCCTGGGAGTTTAACGTGAGCACCTGCCCTGCAGGTAGAGAGAAAATCAGGGGTGAAAATAAGGTTGAAAACAGGGCCCATGGTGAAAATTACCAGGAACCGGAGTGAAAATCCCTCTTTCCACCCCAGCCTCATCAGGCCTGCGTGTAGGCATAATCCCACGGTCCTCTTCTAACACGGATTGATTGGAGACCACAGTCAGTGAAAGCGAGGCATTACTAACCATTCTGCCACAATTAAAGGGTATGGCGTCCGAGCTGTAAAGTGTAATTCTAAGCTTGAGTTCACAAGGAGCTGAAACTCCCATAAAGAGCCAACTGCAAATAACCTGGCTGAGAACATATAACCCAAGAGTTCTCCTGGAAGGTATGTTCTCAGAGCTCTCATGCAATCAGATAACCTTTGGGCTTCGTGACAAGAGCCACTTCAGATGAGTCCCTTGCAGACTCGGGTTTGATCGTCTTTGATTACATATTCGAGTTTAGGATAGCTTCTGTATTCGAGAACGTTTATCCATGTCCATATCCAATTTTGACTGCGGAGAAAGAGTTATTAATTCTGAATTCGGCGAAATTTCCTCTGGGTACTGACGGATTCCCCATACATGCAGACAACCGGTGTATCATTTTTGTTAACCAAATATAGGCATGTGGGGTATCAAATAGAAGGTGACGATTTGTGCTTTATGAAGTTGGTCCTAGTTTTGACGTTAGTTGTAAAGAGTCGGAGTATTAGATGTGCGTGTGTGATTGCCATTCTTGGGAGCTACCCCACTTCAAATTAAATTTATTGTTACTGGTATTACGTTCTTCACTCACGCTTTCTATCCACATGGACGTGAAGGGCAAGGGCAAGGGACCGTGTAAAACGATTTACGGCGTCGAGATTCGCACTTAGGCCATTTGAGAATAAAAGCTCAAGGTGAGTCGGTTTTGCCCTTGCATTTTATTCCATTGAGGAAAAGTATGGCACTTGATGTGGGAGAAAGCTCAATGAATATTTCATTCTACAATACAATCCACACAGAAAGGGGGTGGGGGTACACTCTGAATAGTTTGTTTAAAGCTAGCAGATGGTATTCTACATTGGGTGTAAAGTCTGCGGACTAACATGTAGATGCCGGTACCAAAAAAGTTGACAATTGAATAAATGTAATGTGAAAATGGCTTGAAAAGTGTCAGGACGAGTTAACCATGGGTACGCCATTAAGTACCAGAGTTCAGTAAACAAATATGTAATAGTGGAAAAATGGTAGAAAACGGTGACGTTGCAGACCCTGCCTCAGATGGAGCCGTGGCGTAGGCCAGGATGCCAGATAGCTTTTAGGGATATCGAAATGGTGGACCTTGGGGAGAGACCGGAATATTTGGAGTTTCTTATTAAGGCAGGCTTAGACCGGACAAAGGTTGTTACGCCGTTGACGATAATGAAGAATGCGCCATTGACGATAATGATGATGATGATGAAAGCCAGGGGAAAGAAGCAAAGTGTGAAAAACAATCGGAAAGGTGCTGCTAATATTTGTTGGAATGCGCATGGAATCTTTATAAGCAAATTGTTAGTGACACTCTTGTTAAGTGGATGTACATAGGTTTTATATATCTATATTTATAATGCTACAAGTAATTTGGATCTCGAGAAGGAGGTGTTCAGGCGAAGTAGGACCTTACCGAGAATACCGGAACAAGACCAAGCAAAGACGATAAAACCGTAATAACACCCACGGCATCTGTTAAAGATGCGCGACAGGAGGAGGCACTCTAGAACCAAGAAAGGGATCCATCCAAAAGAAGGTCGTCAAGTATGAGATTTCCACCAATGTCAAAGACGGTAAAGGATAACGAAGAGGAAAGATCAATAAACGAAAAAAGTGAAGTAGTATATAAAAGGAGTAATCCTGTCGGGGTTCATAGAAAGCAGAGTCCCAATCCGGAGGAATTACTCTTCACCTAGCTTGGTGTAAAAATAGTTGAGCTGTCCGCGTTTATCAAGGGCAAGCACAACATAAAGAATATGGTGAGGGCTATTATTGTTCTTTTCTAAATAATCAGCAGGCGTGTAAGGGAAAACAGGCAGAGAGGCAATTCTGAAAACCAGCACTATATAATTCAGAAGGAGGAAAGCATACAGCAAATGTAGGACGAGCGAAGCCCAAGATGAACAAGTCGGAATACCGGAAGCTCGCGCTTCGGGTATAAAGGTTTTGTGTTCATCTTATGTAAGAGACGCACATATCTCTGTCCGTATATAGCTACAAATCCAACATAATCCATCATATTTTTCCAAACTACGAGACATACGTACATATTAGAGCCATAGATATCACGCTCACCCTAAACAAACAAACTGCCTATTACCTGCTGTACACATATATGCACGTATCTAAATTTATCGTACCCATATTTCCGATTTACGTCTTATTCTATCTGAATTAGGCACTACCCGCAAAGTTCATTAGCACGCATATATTATATACCTACATACACACATGTCTGGTTGACAAATAACTAAAAAACTAAAACAAAATAATTGTCTGCCACCCAATTCATAAGAATTCATTTCGTTGTGGTATTGACGAATTGATATGTGATGATGACGTCATGCGGGTTGTAGAGTGCACGAAATTCACAAAAAATTGTAAAGTTTCACCCCCAATAACTTTGTTAATAATAGTTGGATTTTCTTCAAACTTGACCAAACTGTGCATTATGTTCTTCATTACACTCATGCCAAATTTTGTATTTCTGGGATGAACATAAGGGGGGGTCCCGGGTAAATTTCTAAAATGTGGAAATGTACTATTATTAACTTTATTTGTGCAGATATCGGAGCCGGATATATTTTGAGGCCTAGATTTCGTAGAGATGCACCACTGTGATTTTTTCCAGATTTTTCGGTTGGATAGGTTCTGAGAACGAGACCTGTTACACTTTTTGTGGGTCATATTTTCAACCCTTACTCCCCTATGTTTCATCTAATATCAAATATTGAACCAGATTCGAAAAGTACTAATTGAGACCTTTCATTTGACACCCTACTTGGCTACATTCTGTGAAAAAAAAATTTGCACCCTCCATTCACATGTACGGAGAGCCCCCCCTTAAACTTAACGCAAGATGGCGCCACTTACTGCATGTAAAGGGATCACCAGATTACATACTCTCACCAATTTTCGTGACAATCGGTCTAGCCGTTTCCGAATAAATCGGGTGTGACAGACAGACAGACAGACAGACAGACAGACAGACAGACAGACGGACAGACGGACAGACAGACACCGTCACCATTCTAATAAGGTTTTGTTTCACACAAAACCTTAACAAAAATGATGGATGGACCAGTTACTAGCAAAAAAGTGAAAAGAAAAGGAAAAGCAAAAGTGCGAACTCGTCCAGATGCGATTGTTATCTCCAGAAAGGGCAATCTGTTCTACGCAGAGATTCTTAGAAAGGTCAAAGCTGATCCCGACATAAAAGATCTGAGCGGAAATAGGAACAGAATCCGAAGAACTCGGAAAGGGGATTTCATGTTCGAGCTGAAAAGATTCAGCGTAGGCAAAACTTCGCACTCAAGTCAAAAACTCACTTGGGGAGAATGTCGCAGTGGGTGGATCTCGATGAAGTGATATCGAAAGGAGAAATTTGTACTGCTCTGAAGGAGCAATTTAAGTTGGAAGAATTTGCTGAGGAGTCAGTTGTGGGTTAACGAAAGCTCTATGACGGTACTCAAAATGCAATGAGAAAATGAGGTTTATTCAAATAAACCTGAATCATTACAGGGTCGCTCAGGATTTACTTGAGCAGACCACGTTCCAATGAGAGATGGAAATCGCCCTAATAAGTGAAACGTACAGAATCCGTCACGGTGGGATATGGGTTACAGATTCGACTGATGGAGCTGCGATATGGGCTTGCGGTCAACAGGCCATACAATGTGCTGCAAGTCAGGTAGCCAGTGGCTTTGTGTGGGCAAAAATAAATGTATATCTATACAGCTACGCCCCACCAAGTTTGACACTATCTGAAATGCTTGATAATCTTGCTCTCGTCGCAAGTGGACGGAGTTCAAAGATGATTGCTGGTGATGTCAATACTTGGGCCCTTGAGTGAGGTAGCAGAGAATCAAATGCCAGGGAGCGTAGTTTATTAGGAGCTTTTGCGCAAATGGACATTGTTTTGGCTAACGAAGGTGCTGTAAACACTTTTTAGAAAGGGGGTTCAGGTGCGGTTGCAGACCTGACCTTTGTCGGCCCCGTCCTGGTGCGTCCGCGAACGCTATACCCAGCGATCACCAGGCAATCTTCTTTGGGACATGTGTCGAGCTACAGGGCAAAGACCCATCATGTTCGCCTCCCCAGATCACGTGTCCTACCTTCTTACTGAAAATCATCTAGGGGTTATTCTCCCAGCAAGAGGAGGGCACCAATACATTCCAACCATCTTTGAATGTGACGGCAATTCCGCTAGTCAGCAGAGACGAGCTGCTGGAGATCAGCGGTAAAATAGGAGAGAATAAAGCGTCGGGCTTGGACGGAGCGTGCCGTGAAATCCAGACCTGACATATACGTTGAGTGGTTCGAAGCGAATATGTCTGGGGAGACATTTCCAATGGCATGGAAGCGGCAGAAGTTGGTACTTCTGCCTGAGCCTGGTAAACCTCCAGGTGAACCATTCTCATACAAACCCATATGTCTTTTGGACATTGTGGGGAAAATGTTAGAGGGGGTAATCTGTAATAGATTACTCCTTGTGGTTGAATCCCAAGGCGGCCTTTTAGAAAGGTAGTATGGGTTTCGTATAGCCAAATCTACCATTGATGCCATCAAATTGGTTACTGGCTCGGCCGAAGACGCAATTCACGGAAAGGATAGTACCAGTAAATATTGCGTGGTAGTAACCCTGGACGTCAAAAATGAATGTGGTTGCAAAGCATCTTGAAGATGCTGAGTTGTACTCAAGCGAAGCAATCAGTGTTGTTAAGGCTTGGTTAGAGAGTACTGGACTGGCACTCGCGGAGGAAGAGACGGAAACGGTCCTCATCACTAAGCGCCGCAAGAGAAGTTACGCCTGCATTGGCATCGGGAATCGTATCATCATTTCCAAGCTGGCCATCAAAAACTCAGTTTTTAGTGGGTAAACATTCCACACTCTGGTGTGCCCAGACCAGGGTCTTTTGAAGATTTCCACCTCCATAAAAACGACAAGTTGGGTGATGGACAAGTCATTGAAGGATAGACGCATTGCGATTTGCAGCGATAGCCAAGCAGGGTCGAACAAACCTTTGAAAGACCTACTCTAGACACCTGAGTACTATTTTATAGAAACAAATAAAGAGTGAACAGTTTCCTATAAGAACCAATTGCAGGACTAAATTACATTGGTTATACCAACCTTTTGATGTTAAGATCACACAAATATTATTAACCGCCTGTTGAAAAGCAGGAAAGAATGCAGAATTATTGTAGGTATTCTGTCTGGTAACAACTTGTAAGTGAGAGACAAGTTCAGAATGGGAGTATTATAGGATGCGTACGGGATACAGGTAAGGAGAACATGGAATCCCTTTCATATATGAGTGTTTTGTATAAGATTTTTGTGCAGCACGCATAAGATTTGTGGTGCTGATGTATTTCATTTGCGGAGGGTAGCAACCCAGTAGGGTAGGTGAATGCGTTTACCAACGTGAAGAGAGTTGTTGTCTGGAGAGAGCTAACCTCTGTCCGCATAAAGCTGGTGACGAAAGACGTCCCATCTTTCACAAAAGAAAAAGGTGTGTTCAGCGTCGTGTGCTAGTCCATTCCAGAGCAAACAATCAGGAGATCGCATTTTCCCAATCCTGTTCAGATAAGACTGAAACCTTCCACGCCCGCTTAGAGGTTGAGTAAGGGAGTAAGTTAAGTTTTCGCCTTTACGGCGGTAGATAGCTTTACGCTGGGGATCACGCCCGCTATCATCAGCACGGCCGGTTCTGAGACAGTGCGATAAGCAGACGCCACTTGCAAAGCTCCCCATCTCTGCATTTGATCAAGGCGATGCACCTCTTTGTCAAGGGCATCAGCCCATACCTCCGCGCCATAGAGCAAAATAGACCGCGTTGCTCCCATAAGGAGACGTGTCCTAGTAGATATAGAGCCCCCAACATTTGCCATTAGCCGACTCAAGACCGAGACTCCAGCTGCAGCCCTGTCCGCCGTTGCTTTGATTCTCTCGAAGAAGCTCATCTCAGCATTAAAGCAAGGTATTTAACAGCTGTGCCCGGATAGCTGAGTGGTTAGAGCACAAGGCTGTCGTACGGAAAGTCGTGGTTCAAATCTCACTGGTGGCAGTGGGATATGTATCGTGATTTGATACTAGTCGACTCAGCTGTGAATGAGCACCTGAGCCAAATCAGGGTAATAATTTCAGGTGAGCGCAATGCTGACCACATTGCCTCCTATAGGGTATTGAAATCCTGTAGTCCATTACGGTGTTCTAACAACTTCAAGGCCCTGATCCAATTGGATTGTTGCATCAACGATTATTATTGTTATTTAACCGTTGGTTTTGACTCTATAGTCAACTCGCCGATTGATGTGGAACGCAGGGTCGAGATTCTCTTTCGGGTCAAGATGTCTACGGCTGACGTTTCTCTGGAGAATTTCGCGCATTTCCTGATGAGCCTTTCCTCTTGGGATCTAGCTAGGACGGTCGATTGCATTTCTACTCGATTCGTGTCCGAATCCACCTGTTCAGGACTATCGATCCTGACTGGGTTTCGAAACAGGGGCACTACAGGGTACGGGATTTGTCGTTGGACGTCCCGGTGTCACATCGGGTATGTCAATCCTCGCTGCGGTAAGTGACGCATTTTTATGCTGCGCCCAAACGCACTCAGCTCTTCTTCCTTCCATGCTATTTCGTCGTTTTTTTTTTGTGTAATTAGGTTTATTCTCCATTGGAAATTCACTAGCGCATCTCGTACAAGAGAGTGGGCCGTAATAGTCAGGAATAGGTGTACCCACTGGGACACAGCCTCTACCCCAGTTCCCTGAGGTCTGACCTACACTTAGCTGATCTCGGAACTCACGGACGGATCAGCGTTCGCTTAGGACAACGCCGTCTACTAATACCGCTTCAATGAACAGTACCCGACCAGTGTCCCGAAGGGGCTGACTCCTGGTACACGTCACAACTTCCACCTTGATGCGAGCCTAGCTCTCACATCATCCCATCGACATTGACAGAGAGCAGTCGACGGCTCCAGGGGCTTCCAGTGTGTCCCGACGTGTACCGGTCATTCGCGGTTCACTCTTTACCGAGAAGCTTTCCCAAGGACGCAGGTATACTCCCAGCTAGGGGGCCAGAACTACTTACTCGAGCACCTCGGGGACGTCACACCCCGTATCGTAAACGACCCGTTAAAGGATGCTGATGACCCCTGAGGGTATTTGTTTAGGGGGTTGCGTTGAGCACAATGGATCATTTTGGTTTGAGTGCTGCGCCTAGGCGCCTGGCACTTTTCATCATCATATCCTGTAGCTTCTGCTGGTGTTCGCGGATAACAGTTAGAACCACAAAATAATGTTTTTCCATGTTTTCGAGTATTTTCCGAAAAAATATAATCAAAAGATATAATTTCATTATCAAAACGGCAATTAGAATTATTGCCCTTCAAGCTCATCTCCTTAATATGATGGCCATGCTACCCAAGGTTATTATCAATGTCTTATCATGGAATCATTGCATCGCCTGCTTTCGTTTCATCCCCAACTCCTACAATTCTTTCGGTGAAAGCTTTCTAGGGAAAAGCCTGGCATGCCTGCAAAAATTCAGATACCATTCTGATAGCGTGTAGCCGGCTGTTGGCGGAAAAGTAGTAACTTTTCCATTCAGTTAAGCAACAGCCACCGGCGGAAATGGCACGAGTTTTGGTGATAGCATCAGTTCCACCTCCGCCGACCGACTCATAGTAGAAGGACTTGCTTAGAATCGTGAAATCAAACTGGAAGCAGTTGCTTTGAACGTGTCCCATTGTTTAGGGCTGAATATACTTGGTGTTGACCTAGGGATTTTTTTATGTGAATGGTAACAAATTTTAATAAGGATTTGCCTCGCTATAGGGGTTAAGTCCTCGGTGGATTTGAGTATGATTTGCTGAATTAGAAACGATTTAGTTAACGTTGTCTGATCATTCGTTTGGTGGCTGAAATTATCATGTACCCTATTCTAGTTTGGTGAAATGTGTGGGAGTGAATTAAGGGATGAAAAAAATAGAAGTAATGAGGGAGTGTTTTCCAGTGAATCTAGGTATTTTTTAAGAGCAAACAGGGAGGTTTTGTTGGACAAACCCACCTGCAGTGTTAATAATTGGCTTATCGGATTAGGTAGTTTGACCGAGCTTGAGTTTCAGTGGTAACTCAGTTAACCGCAAGGTTCGGTGTATAAGGACTCAGTGCAAGGAGATGAAGTGAAGTAGGGAAAGCAAGTGATTAAATTTCATTGGACGAACACGGAATTGCATCGATTTATGCGTTATTGATGAAGCATTTGGAGTTTATTAAGACATTCTATCCGATCCTTGTTTCATCCAACGTTGAAGAGTTATTTGGGTAAGTATCCCTTCAAATAGCTTTTACAGTTTAATAGGGGGAGACTTATCATATTTCAGTTTCTACAGGCCACTATCTGACCATGACTATTGAATTTATGATTATTCTTTGACTTGGAACTGTGATGAATCTAGAGCTGGTGTTCGACACCTTGGCTCCCCTTTTCTCTGTGGACATTGTTGTCCATCTTTACTCGAGTTTGTTATCGTTCCTCTTTCTTTTTTCAAACGTTATAATACTTATGGTCTTATACTGCTTATAAATTACTTACTTACTTATAATAAACACAAAACCTTATTAAAATCGGTTTACTGTCTGTCTGTCTGTCTGTCCGTCTGTCTGTCTGTGTGTCTGTCCGTCACACGCATTTTTCTCGGAGACGGTTATAGCGATTGGCACCAAATTTGGTAGAAAGGTGGGAACTGTGAACGCTCACGCATACAGTGAATTACATCCTTTTACGTCGAATTTAAGGGGGGGGGGTGCCTATACATGCAAAAGGGGGGTGTAAAATTTTTCTTCATCAAATATAGTCATGTGGGATATCAAATTAAAGGTCTCGATTAGTACTTTTCAAAGCCGATCTTAGTTTTGACACTCGTTGGAAGGGTGGGGAGCGCGGGGGGTTGAAAGTGATCACTTCTTTAAGGGGGCCATTCTCAGAAACTACCAAACCGAAAAATCTGAAAAAAATCAGGAAGCTGCCACTATATGGTGCCTGGGCTCCGAAATACCTTCCATGCCGATATCTGTTTAAATACTACTACTACAATTCTTTGTAATTGATTAGAAACCCCCCTTAAGTTCATCCTAGTACCATGAAATTTTGGCTATAATATAGAGCATGATCTTACCAAGTTTGGTGGAAATCGCACTATTACTAACAAAGTTATAATACGTTAAAGTTTATGGTTCTTTGCAAATTCAAGACTGTGAATGGCAATATCACCCGAAAGTGGATACTGTCACATAATATATGGATATATTACGTGCTACGTACTAAGAAATACACAAAACCTTTCGACCTGAAGCGTCCAGCTTCCGGTTTCCCGACTTATTTCCAATTTAGTCTGCTGTCGAAAGTCAGTCCTAAATATTTCGCTGTTGGTTTCCAATCGATGGGCTGATTTTCGATTTTGATTTTCCCCGGTTTCTGTTCTCTCTTTCTTGTGATGAAGATTGCCTGGGTCTTCTCCGGGTTTATTTTTATCTTCCACTTTTTGAAGTATTCCAACATTGTTTTGGTTGCCTTCTGAAGATTGCTAGTGATGAGGCGTGCCTGTTTCGATGTGTGGAAGAGGCATGTGTCGTCCGAGAATAAGGAGATCCCTGTGAAGCCGTTGAATTTTCTTGGAATGTCCGCCGTGAATACTGTGTATAACAGCGGTGAAAGCGGCGATCCTTGGGGTACTCCTGCCTCTATTCTTTTTTCTGTTGATTGGTGTCCCTCCAGTGCCACCCTAAAACTTCGATCTGCAATAAAGGATTGGATTAGTCTTATCATTGAATCCGATATTTTAAATTTCTTTAGTTTGGCTACGAGCCCTGCGTGCCAGACTTTATCGGAAGCTTTCGATATATCGAACATTATTAGTCCGGTCGATTTCCGCTTGTTCAAACCACTGCGAATGTGCTGGACTACTCTGGCCAGTTGAAGCTCGCATGAATGATCTCGTTGGAATCCGTATTGTTCCTCTGGGATGATGTTGAGCTCGTTGAGTTGATCCTGCAGTCTGCTCTGTATTACCCTTTCTGCAATTTTTCCAATTGTTGGAAGTAGGCTGATGGGTCTCCAGTTCTGTGGGAAGGTTGGGTTCTTTCCCGGCTTCGGCAGAAGGATGATGATGGACTTTTTCCATGCTTTTGGATATGTTCTGAGACGGAGTATTGCATTTGTTACTGCGGTGATTGATTCGGCGATGTTATTCGGTGCGTTCTTGATACACTCGTTTGTAAGCACTTTTTACTGCACTTTTTACTGCTTAGTCCATGGATGATGGTTTGGACTTCCACCTGATCTGTTTGCAGTTCCCAGTCTTCTCTTTGTGTTGAGTCATCTTGTGTCTCTGTTTCTGACTCGTACTCTTCTTCAGATTCATCGTCCGATGCGGTGTTCTCCCTGAACTGAAGTTCGAGTGAGTCCGCGACCGCTTCGGCCTTTCCTTCTTTATAGAATTCTAGGCCATTGGGACCATGAATTGTAGGCATTTGCCTTCTCGAGCCTCTTTTAAAATATTTGCTGAGCCGCCAGAAGTTGTTGTTTCCCGGCTCTAAGTTTTGGAGGAAGTATTCCCAGTGTTCGTTCCTGAATCGGTCAATGTCATCTCTGATGACGTTAGTGAGCAGATTCGCTTCTCTTTTCAGATTGGGATCTCCTGTCATTCTTCATCTTTTTCTGATGCGATTTCTCTCCCTTATTCTTTCTTTAATATTTCTTGGGAGCCGGTAGTATTGTTGGTCGTTTTCTTCTGTCTCCGTTGAGCTCTCCTGCTTGGCTGAAGTTAGTTGGGCGGTTAGGTTTTGAATCTCTATTTCTACCTGCTCCGATGTTTCTAGTTTTGAGGTTGTGGTGTATTGTCTTAGAATGTGGCGGTAGGTGTCCCAGTTGGTGCTTTTTATCATTTTCGGCGGATTTTCAATATATATGTTGTATATTGAAAATAGCACCGGTTTGTGGTCCGACGAGAGGTCGTCCAACACGTTGATTGTGATGTGGTTGTTGTAATTCTTTGTAAGAGCCACATCGATTATGGTGCCAGTCATGCTGCGTTCATAATGTGTTGGTTCCTCTGGTGCGTGAATAGTTGCTCCGTTTCCATTTAGGAAAGTGAGCAGTTCTCTTCCCGCTTTGGTGTTTCGGGTTGCTTCCCAGTCTCGATGACGCGCGTTCAGAAAAGTCGGTTTGTTCTCGTTGAGTAGCAGTTGAAGGTCCTCTGAAAAATTATCTGCTGATGGTGGACGGTAGGCTGATATAATTTTTACATCAGCTGGTCCTGTCCTTGCCTCGATGACTGTAGCTTCCATTCCAGTGATGAGTGGTGTTTCCAGGCGGTGATGCTCGATGCTTCTCTTAATGAGGACTGCGGTTCCTCCTCCACGGCCTGTAAGTCGGTCGTTTCTACATATTTCGTAGTTGGGTACTTTAAGTGGATCTGTTGGTTTGAGGAACGTTTCCTGGATGAGTAGTATATCTACTTCTGCCTCGTAAAGGAATTCTTTTAATTCTCCCATTTTTTCTTTTACGGAATTTGCGTTCCATGAGGTAATGTTAAGCTTAATGTTTACCATGGTGGATCTTAGTTGGGTTGCCTAGAGGGATCTGAGAGCTAAACAGGTTTTGGATCACTTTAGTCATCATTGACTCTATCATGTTTTGTATCTGTGCTTGTATGCTGCTCAGCACTTGATCCATTTGCACAGGCTTCGGGTTCGCTGAGGAAGAGGGAGTTTTCGGTGCTGTTGGAGTTTTTCCTGACGGTTTGTTGATTGGTTGTGTTACCTGTGATACCTGTGGAGAAGAATTAGATTTCGCCATTTGGGCGAAGGTTTTCTTAATATTTTTAGGATTTTTTGGACATCCGCCGTAGCTGGCTGGATGATCCCCTTTGCAGTTGGTGCAGGTTGCCTTCTGCTCCTGCTTCCTCTCGCATTTGGAAAAGTGATGCGATCCCTCGCATTTAACGCAACGTGCGTCGGCGAAACAGTTGTTCGCAGAGTGTCCAAACTGCTGACAGTTATGGCACTGCGATTGGGAAGCCCTCGGTTTTTGGGACTCGATTTTCACGATCAGGTGACAGATCGATTTGACATTGTATATGCCGGTTTCGTTTTTCGGCATTAACACCTTTAATAGTCTGGAGGGCCCGTTCTTCATTTTTATGAAGAAACACTCTATAGGATGGAAGCCCTGATCCTCAAGGTCTTCCTTCACATCTTCGGGCGCTATTCCCTCAAGCCCCCGGATTATAATGTTGATGTTCCTCTCTTCTGGGAGAAGATATGTGTGGAATTGAATTCCACTTTCTCTAAAGAATTTGGTGATCTTCCGGTGGTCGCTCGGCTGCTCTGGAGTTATTCTCACCCCCAGGTGTATCCTCCTCGCGTCAAGGATATTAATTTTCCTTTTTCTCAACTCTTTCTCAATGGCTGGCCATTTTGATGGCTGCCTTAAAATCACGGGTACCGTGCCCTTTTCGGCTTCTTTAGCCTTAGGACTTTCCTGTCCTGAAGGCTTTGGCTTTTCCGGTGACTTCACTACGGTTTTTTTTTAAAAAAAGTGGGCGGAAGAGTTGGCACTGGTTTCGGTGGCGGCAGAGGTGGAAAGTCCACATCTTCCTCCTCCTCGGTGGCGGTGTTGTCCGTGTTGTCGGTGGACATCTCCTCTTCCGATGAGGAGTTACTTTCGGTGTCCGACACTTGTGGACTCTCGATACGCAAACGCTTGCCATTTTCTTTCTTCTCCCTGTTTTGCAGGTCTATTGACTCTTGCAAGCTTTTGATGAGGGCTGTCAGACCCTCGTTCTGCTTCCGCTGCTCCTCTATCTCAATTTTTGCAGCGGCTAGCTGCTTGTTGATTTCATCCAGACTGCGTTGCAGACTGGCGATTAGCTTTTCTTGGGATTGGTCCGATAGTAATCGGACCTCTGGGGCTTTCTGGGCCCTCGTCTCCATAACGATTTCTGCTGAAAAAACTCTTCAAAAACAAAAACTATTTTCTACCCACAAAAGCTTAACACTATCCACGCTTATCACTAAAGGGTACCTAAAAGATACCGACTCCTGTAAAAAGAAAATAAATTTGTAATTAGAAATTCTCAAAAACTTTTACCACTCTGCTGCTGTCCAAAGACGTCTGCTGCATTCGGCTGAACTCTCAAGAATGATTATTCTCTGTGTACACTTCCTGCTTTTATATCCTGTTCCTTTTTTCGCGAATTATGCATCAATTGTTTTCAGGGAACACTAGGGTTTCATAGGAAGTATTCACAAGGACAGGACCCACTGCCATGAGTGTCTTGAAGGGTGGATGCAAGAGAAATGGTTGCGTGCATTTCGAGTCCTTGAAATTCTCAACATTGACTATGTATGAACTATAAATCCTGTCAGTATTTTCGAGTGTTCTGAACAATGAGTTTGGATATTTGTAAAACAGAAGCGACATGTTACACTGCAAAAATCCATTGGGACATGCTCGTTTTGAACCACTGAATGTTTTGTTATCCTACATCCCTCAGGTCGACTTCTCGTGAAGAATTAATGAAAAATATGTAAAATGTTTACTGAATGTCACATTGAAGACAAGGGCACTGTAATTTAGATTCGAACATGCTAAACGAAAGGCACAAGAATCTAACGTTTTATTAAAAATTCCATAGGATGTCATCTCGCCAAATATTTGTTGTGGGGCTCTTTTGAGGATGTAAGTCAAATGGTTGTCCCACCTTTCCAGTCATTTGATCATATAATATGGATTATAAATTTAGTGGACATTTTTCAACAGAAAGTTAACTTTAATAGGTGCGAAAATGTAATCACCATTCCCAAGTGGATCTGGTTCTGTGAAGGAGCCAAGAAAAGTTTTTGAAGGCTCCAGGTTATGTGAACTCAGAAGGGAAAAAGATACGAGTTCATCCAAGCATTGAATTAATTTGAGCAAAGTTTGAATTTGTTAAAGTGCTTTTAAAATGTAACGGCCAATGTTTGTTTCTAATATTTAAAAATAGAATAAAAAGGTTTTGAGTTAGATAGATTGGGGACTTGTAGTCTAAACTGACGTGAATTCAACATGGGCCAAATAGTCTTCATAGTTTCGTCTATAGGAGTTAATTCGGCAGCCGGAATCTGAGAACATTTCCCAGATGAAAACCTTAGCCGATTTCCAACAATAATTCGGAAAATATGTAGCTGGCTTTTCATGTATATAAGGGACTATAAGGTATTGTGTGGTACGTAATGCTATTTGTATTGAAACGCTGGCATATGGGGCGAAAAAGTTGTTCCCTCCTTCAATGTGGATGTTTATGAAATTCTGAAGCAAAAGACTCGAGCTGAAGTTGATGCTTGTGAGGTCTTTGGTACAAAAGATTCAGTTTCTAAACAAATAGTTTGAACTTTGTTTTTAGATTGCTAGTTAGAGATACATAGACTTAGAGATACATAGTCTTGGTTGACTATGTAAAAGGATGGTGTAATGAACCTAGGGGAAATAGGAGTACCAGACGATCATCCTAAGCGGCGGAGAATGACCTAGAGGGAAGAGCTCTCCTTGAAACCTAAAAAGTTGGCGAAATTGACTGCGAAGGTCCACTCGCAAAGACTGAAGCTGCTCGGAAATGTGGGGGGTCCTTTGAGCACTTTGATCCCTCACGTGCCATTAACACAAAATTAACGTGTCTATACCGATGCGTGGGTCCGCATCGGATTTCAAAATAGACAACAAACGAAGGAATTCCCGCCGGCCTAACAAAAAAAACTAGAACGCGGGCTAGAACTGAAAAGTAAAACAAGTCAGGAAACCGGAAGCTAGACGCTTCAGGTATGAAAGGTTTTGTATATTTCTTTTATAAAGAAGACTTGAGTGTGCATTTGTCCCATTAGCATGTAGCACGTAAAATATGCATATATTACGTGAAAATAGCCACTTCTTTTAAGTGATATTGACATTCATAGTTTTGGATTTGCAGAAGAGCGACAGTTTTCACCTAGTATAACTTTGTTAGTAATAGTGCGATTTTCACTAAATTTGGCAGGATCATGCTCTATACTGTAGCCTACATAGCTGCAAAATTTTATGATTTTAGGGTGAACTTAAGGGGGGTTTCCCTGTCAATTACTAAAAATTATAGTAATATACTATTATTAACTTTATTTGAACAGGTATCGGTATGGAGGGTATTTGGGAGACTAGGCACGATATAGTGGCAGCCCCTTGATTTTTCGGTTGGGCAGTTTCTGAGAATGGGTTCGTTAAAAAAATGACCACTTTCAACCCCCTGCGCTCCCCACCTTTTCGGCAAAAGTTAAAACTAAGACCGGTTTCAAAAAGTACTAACTGAGACCTTTAATTTGATACCCCACATGACTATATTTAATGGAAAAAAAATTTATACCTCCCTTTTGCATGTATGGGGACCCCCCCTTAAATTCGTCATAAAAGGATGTAACTCACTATATGCATGAGCGTTCATAGTTCCCACCTTCCTACCAAATTTGGTGTCAATCGCTATAACCGTCTCCGAGAAAAATGTGTGTGACGGACAGACAGACAGACAGACAGACGGACAGACAGATCGGCCTTTCAGATCGGCAGTATGGTTTCCGTAAAGCCAGATCAACCATTGATGCCATCAAATTGGTTACTGGCTTGGCCGAAGATGCAATCCACGGAAAGGGTAGTACCAGCAAATATTGCGTGGTAGTAACTCTGGATGTGAAAAATGCATTCAATTCGGCAAATTGGAATCTAATTCGGAAATCCCTAGCGAAGGTTGGTATTCCCGCCTATCTCGCCGCAATTGTCGATAGTTATTTGACTTAAAGGAGGCTCTGGTCCGACACTGATGACGGACCGCAGGTGTACTTCGTTTCCGCGGGTGTCCCGCAGGGCTCCGTATTGGGTCCACTACTGTGGAACATCATGTCCAACGATGTACTTAATCTTCCCCTTCCGGAGGAAGCTACAGTGGTGGGTTACGCTCACGACATTGCACTGGTTGTTGTTGCAAAGCATCTCGAAGATGCTCAGTTATACTCAAGCCAAGCAATCAGTGCTGTTAAAAGTTGGCTAAAGAGCTCAGGTCTGACACTGGCGGAGGAAAAAACGGAAGCTGTCCTCATCACGAAGCGCCGGAAGAGAAACAAAACAATAATAAAAAACAATAATTTTTATTGATTTGAGGACTTTCTCCCTCTCTCTTCCTACTTGACCCCGCAAAACCTTTTTAGGAACATCCTCTAAATAATGGCATTCACATCAACTTTGCATGAATCAGAAATGAATTTTCGAGCAAGGACAATATCCAAAGTTAAAACACCGAAGAGACGACGGGGATAGTACTTTCCTTTGGATTTGAGAACTTCTGCGGCAATTGGTACACACGAGTTCGCAGGATTTATAATAGTCACAATTAAAGCTTTTGGACAATTTTCCGCAATGACAGAAGTCAAATCGCGAACGGTACCAGCATTGGTGTTGAACAAATCATCTGGAGTCCTTTCAGGTTCACGTGGCACGCCCGCTTGGTTAACAACTCCATGGGCGCCTTTAAAACAATTAGCACCTTGCTCTGCTGCAACGTATCCCTTTACACTCCTGGCTGTGCCGATGTCGGAAAGATACGCTTTAAGAGTCAGGGCAGGGGCTGTTCGATACCACTAGATGCTTCAGCGAAAATACCTCGATCGTTACCTCCCGTTTTCACGGCTGTCTCCTGTGCCAATCCAAAACCTCTCCCTTTTTCGTAGTGGCCAGTCCAGCTGTTTAACCAAGAACCTGTCCCCATGCCGCTACGCTCGCCTTGAACTGTGTGGAGTTCATGTTGCAGTATCATGCACGTGCGCTTACGGATGCGACAAATCATTCCCCTCTGTCAAGATTAATTCGCCCGAATGCAATCTGCGGCGAATGTTAATATTATTTTTATTATTTTATGTTGCACAGAAAAATCATTACAAGACAAGGAAGTTAGCATTTAGTGGCCAAACAAAAACTTGGGCACTTCGAGTTATCATTTCCTATCGGCAACATGCAACGTTCCTTAACTGCAACTGCAGTATTTATTGTGCAGAATTTGGAGAACATCCCCACACCCCACCCATTTAAACTACCCCTACCACTTCGAAGTATTACTTCGCGAGGAGGGCTCCGGTTTCCATAAACACAACTAAGCCACGCATCCTTTGTGCTTTCCGGGCCCGATCCAGTTTCTGTAGCTTTTCCTATATCGCAGTTTCTGTTGCATTTATCGCACTCCAAGTTGCTTCGGACCTGAATATCTCCTCCACGAAATTATGGGGACCGAGAACTGCGTTTAGGGCGTCGGTAAGCTTTCTTCTTTTAATCGCGAATCTTTGACAATGAAACATAACATGCTCCTGGTTCTCGGGTGTAGTATGGCGTTTGGGATAGTCTGGGGATTCATCCAATCCGAATCGATGCAACTACTTCCCATATCAACCGTGTCCAGTAAGGAAATGTGTTAGGTGGTAATTTAATTCTCCGTGTTTTCACTCCACCTCTCAATACATGGGATCAGTATATGGGTGAAACGGACTTTTTCGGAATTATCCCACCGTTGCAGCATCTCCTGTACAGCTCCTTCCTAGTGGCTTTTTGGTAGCCCACAGTCATTCCGGCCGGATTCGCTCTCCTTCTCCGGTAGAGATAGTGTGCCTCATACGCTAGAAGATCCAAGGAAATCATCCTCGCAAAGACATACACTGTCTGACCAGATACCGTCCTAAAAGGCACTGTATACCCTTAGCATGATTGATCGGAATGCCCAGCTTACCACTCCCTCGTTCACTGTGTTATCCAGTGCGCACGCGCAGGAGTCGCGTATAGCAGGATGAATTTCACCACGCTTGTGATAAGCAGCCAGCTACTAGATTTTGGCCCTACAATATTAGGTTCCATCCTTACTAGAGATGAGCTAGCCTTTGCAGCCTTTTAGTGTGCGTAACCCAGCCCCTTGAAACTTAACTTGGCATCGATCATTATTCCCGGCTTTCTAATGATTGATTTTGAACCCTGGATGTTGACAGTATTGTTTTTCCTACAAATGGTAATAACGATCGCTTCCGGCTTATTTTCCACCAGGTCCAGTTTTACCATTTGGAGCCATGCTTTGATGGCATGAATAGTTTCACTTCGATACAGTTCCACACCTTGAAGGTGTTTCGCAACTAATACCGCTGCCAGGTAGTCTGCGAAACCAATCGACGTTGTCTTCTTTGGCACGTGCAGACTGAGAACTCCGTCATATATTGATACGCAGCCTTGGGAAACACTTGCTGCCACAACATATTCCTTCGGCCATCGCACCACTCTTACCAAAGAAATCTCTCCGAGAGGTAACTTTCGATTATCCAAGCGAAGTAACCTGGGAGACTCAGTTTGGTCAGGGTGCCCTTAATCCAACTCCAGTTGGCCGAGTTAAAGGCATTCGCGGTATATAGCTCCACCATGGTGCAGCACCTACCAGTCGCCGATGTGTCCCGCGTCTGGTCCACGACCGCTGGTGATGCATTGACCGTCAACCTCTGCGCTCTGCGAAACCAATGCTGCCGTTGCGATAGACCACCCGCTAGCAACGAACGGAAGCAGCCTGTTGTATATCACCCTCTCGAGCATCTTCCCCACAGTGTCTAAAAGACAGATATGACGATATAAAGAAGGTGCGCTAAGTAGGTTTTGAGGCTCCGGTGGCCGAACCAACCCTTGCCTTTTCCACTGGACGGGAAACACTACTTCCACCATGCACGATTCAAATGCACTTGTGAGCCATGCGGGTCTGATTATAGCAGCCAGTGGCTTTGTTTCCGATTCCGGAGTTTTATTATCCCCCATTCGTCTACAGATCTCTCGCAGTTCTTCCTCAAAACCGTTAAATCAACTGCCTAGTTGAATCTTCGGAAACCAAACGTGGAGTAGACGGCCAAAGTCCCGTTGAAATTCAACGCAAGTATGCCTCAACTACATTCATCACTTCACACTTATGTGTTGCCAATTTTCCCCTAGTACATCGTATAGAATATTATAGCTAGTTCAAGTAAAACGTGTATCCAGGAGGGAGTGGTAAGTTTGAAATTGCAGCCAGCCAGGACAAGGTGGTCGCTTCATCAAGCCATTAAGGATTAAAGGGAGCAGGAGCTGCACAACTAGCCACAAATCGTATCACCTACTGTATCAACCGGCTCACTTCTGCGAAAAGCTACAAAAAGAGGAAAGAAAGCAGCTCAATGCAAACCGTCACTAAGATCAAAAGATGGTAGCTGAACAAGAAGTCATACCAAAAAATGAGTAGTATTTGCAAAACACATGGGCACATGGAACGTGGCCACTACTGCTACTCAAAATACTTGGAAAGGCTACTTTTCCCATTTACTGTAGATAGAGATAAGATTACAAAAAGCATCCTTAGCAACACCAAAGAGGAGTCTTTCAATTCGAGCGAAAACGTTGCTCGAGTGTCTCATCCCTGATTGAAAATTTATTATGCTCCCTACTTCCAAGTGTATTCAATATTCTCTCAGGTGTTTCTACCTACTTTGCACAAGTGTCAGACACTGTCCCAGAACATGTATCAAGGTTTCATCACCCTCTTCACAAAATCTACAAACAGTGTTCGTAGATATCCCTAGCTTCATCAGGTGATAATTCAGCCTCCAGTGACCAGTGAGTATTCTCACTATGATCCAGAGGCTCTTCTTGGTGAGGTTTGAACCATCTTTCGAGCGCTTGAGTTCGTATACCCCCATGAGCACCCTGGACTGTTTCATTCCTGGTAAGTTCGGCCAGTAAAGTTTCCTCAACCGTTCGCCTTCAACTTTCAATGTCGTAGCCATGGCTCCATTTTCAACTCCACAAAATAGCTCTGGCTCGTATAGCGGCGTTGCTGGTCATTTCCTGGTCAGTTCGCCCGCTGCTTCGTTATCTTCTAACCCAATGTGGCCAGGAACCCAAAGTATCCGGGCCTTCTTGAGCAAGCCAAGTGTATTCAGTCTTTTAAGGCATCCAACACCGATGTCAAATTTACTTGTTAGGACCTATGCGCCTTAATAGCCGCTTGGTTATCGGTTAAAATACCAATAGTCGTTTTCTAGGCTGAAGGAGGCACATCTGCCTACGTCGGATATTTCCGCCTAAAATATGCTCGTATACTTACCCATTGGTTGAAAGACCAATGACCCAAGCGCTTGCTCCATCTGCCGCAAGGGATTCGTCAGTGTACCAGGTAACCAGTTGCTGGCTTCAGCCGTATGTCAATGTCATGCTTTGCCAGTTTGCCTTGTTTTACCAACGTGTTTCAAACATCTTATTGAAGTGAAACCTCTTTGTCATACTGTCCTTTGGTATCAGTAACTCAAGATGCCGCCTAGGAAGAATATCAATTTTCCTTCGATTTATGCAGCTCCTTGCCTCACTGATACTCTCAGACATTCTGAAGATCGCCCTCCTTGCCTGCTTTTGCAAATGGGGAGGAGTCAATGCCAGAAGGATTTCTAAGGATGCCATTGAGCAAGTTCTCATTGCCCCAATGATACACACGAAGTCAGACTTTGGAGTTTGTGTAACTCCCTGGCTGTTGTGTTGAGTTCAGTTCTGTCTGTCCAGATTACCGTACCGTAGGTAATTATTGACTTTACTATTGCAGTGTATATCTGGGGGGTGCATCTCCATTTTTTCTCTGCTATGAATCGGCAAGTCATCAGAGCCTTTGTGGCTTACTGACATATGTTTCCGACAGGCGTCTTCCAGAGTAGGTTTGGTTTAGTGTGATTCCCAAATATTTGACTTCTGTTACTCCATCTCCATGCACGTAATCTAATGGTTCACAAGTAATTAAGCTTACGCTTTTTGGGGAATGTATCATATTGGCTTTGACTGAATTTATGCTAAGCCACGCCTTTCAGAACCAGTTACTAGTGGTTCGCAGTCTGGTTTGAATTCTGTTACACTGGGTATCCTTATATTTGGCCCTACAGATTAAAACAAAATCATCAGCGTAATCCTGGACCTGTATTCCAGTGTTTGTTAGCTCTCCTAGAAGTCCATCAACTACCATGCTCCAAATTAATAATGATAATAGCCCATCTTGTGAGCAAACTTGAGTAGTGCCCATGACAATAGAATTTGCACCTGTCGGTATTTTTATTTACCTTCTCTCTAACGTTCTGCGGATCCAGAAGGTCAGGCTATTTCCCACGCATTTGCGGATTAGGCCATCTTTTATCTCTGTTTGTGATGTGTTATCGAAAGTTCCTTCGATGTCCAAAAACGCACACAGTGTTATTTCCTTCGTTTTTCTGGTATCCGTCAGCGGATACAAAGTAATTTCGGTTGACCGTCCTGCCCGGTAAGTGTGCTGACAATTTAGTTGTCTACGACCTTCACTACCGCCTTAAGTACGAACTTTGTCAGGCAGAATTGTCTGAAAGATTTAGGATGAAAAGGATCCTTTTTATCCACTTTCGGAATAAAGATCATTCTTGGCCATCTTACTCTAGTTTCCGAGCATACCTCCTTCGCTAGTTTCGGATTCACTTTTTTCCCCTTATTTCCATTGCCTTCCGCTGTGGAGGCGGACCCTGGGAAATGAGTTCCGAGAAGCAGATGTATTTTGCCCTCCTCATTCCCGGGAAATGTCCCATCTTTCTTTTTCAAATAGATCATGTCTTTGACTATAGCTTTATATAGCCCAGGGTACGTCCCATGATGACTTGATTGTCTTAGTCGGACACCTGGACTTAAATGCGTCACTGATGATTCTGTTGAGGCATTCCACCACTGTTTCTAGCTCTATTTCGTTCCTGATGTTGCTGCTCACATGAAGATGTTGTCACTCAGGTATCTTGTGTAGGAGTCCCAATCTGTTATCTTGGAATTCCTTATTATACTATTTATTTCCGAGTTGTCTTCAATGTTGAATCTGATTATTTTGTGATCCGACATAGAAGGCTCATCCGACACCTTCCATTTCTTGACAAAGTCGCTCTTCCGAGTGGTCCCTAGATTTAGTCAAGTCTAGTACCTCATGTGCCGTACTCACCTCTTCAATTAATTTCTTGGACGTTGCCATTACAGCCGAGAAAAAGTAGTAGCGCTTTCCTCTCGCATAACTTTGCCAGTCTAACAAGTAATTCGGGTAGAATCCTGGTGTCGTCTCCTGGGAAATATCCTGTTGCCACGATTGCCTCGCGCTTCCTTCTTCGGGCTTTTAATGTGATTTTGACAGTCACACATGGTCTCCATTTAGAAGCTCTGAAAGATATATATCATAAGTTTCTTTTGAGAATGATGCAAACTCTTAGTTTTTCAACAGAGGAATTCCAAATTACCTGCATACGTCCTTCTTGTAAACCGCCAATTTGCCCTTGGTGCACTCAGGGTTCTTAAGCCAGCACCATTCCAATGCTATCCTTGAAACTTGCCTTTCCAATTATTGCAGATGTAGCTTTTGCATGGTGGAGGTTTACCTGGGCCATTTTTGTGCTGGCCATCGGCTTCGTTAGTGCTTGGAGTTCTTCTCCAATGTCGGAGAATTGCTTTCCTCCTCTGACATGGCACATTCTTGAGTTTCTCTGTCCGGTTTCAGCCCTAGAAGATCTAGGCGACCTTTTAAGGTTTTTTACGAAAGAAAACGTCATTAAAATCGATTCAATGTCTGTCTGTCTGTCTATCACACGCATTTTTCTCGGAAACGGTTATAAATATTGACAGCAAATTTAGTGGAAAGGTAGGGACTGTGAACATTTACGCATACATTGGATTACATCATTCTACGACGAATTTAAGGGGGGGTCCTCGCACATGCAAAGGAGGGGTATAATTTGTTTACCCCAAATATAGTCATATGGGGTATCAAATGAAAGCTCTCTGTCAGGGCCGTCTAGCTTCTCCCCTTCTTTGGGCAGAAGTTCACTTCCCTGCATGATCCTGCCTTTACAGTCGCTATGGTTTCTGAAATTCCGCCAGGAACCTCGGTAGGCTTACCATCAAATGTGTCCTCAGAAGTATTCTTTCTTGATTTCTCACTGTGGACGTGCACAGGTATGCTACTAAATCTGTAACTGATAGGAAAATTTCGACGTTTAATTGCCTACAAGGATAGGTTTTCTGTCCCGATTGTAAGGAGTTTGCCTTTGCCCTCCTCGTTGCTTCTAAAAACTCTCCATAACCGCGTGTGGAGATCCATGTTTTGAGTGATGAGGGTCCTCCGTCGCGCATTCTACCAGTATAAAACCTAGTCGAAAACCTATGCCGGTAAACGCATGCTCCTTATTCCTTCCTCACATGAGTATGGGGGTCAGGAGATCCGCCGTGCCATAGACCTCACTCCCTACCACGATAAGGTCGGCCTTACTCATTAAGGCGACTAGGTATCAGTGAGGCTCCGTTTGAATAAAGTCAGTTACCCCCGATAGCAAACTATCCAATGGGCAAGGTTCGCATAATACCCTGAATTGGGGGAGTTGTTTTTCGATTCCTCTGTCTAGGTCCGTAGCGTTTTGTTTATAGTAGAGAGAGATAGGTGGGCCCTCGGGAGGCTGTATTCCGCTCTAGTTTATCTCCCAGTTCAAGTTAGTAGGTTAAACTTGATTCTATCGATTGAATTTACTGGACCTTAAAGTTGCATAGATTGTCGGGACCACATTAAAATGAACAGTTCGAAATATGAAATTCATATAAAATCGTCCTGAAACGAAATATTCTCACAAATGAACACCAAAACACTTTTATCTCTGAAGCGCCCAGCTTCGGATTTCCCTTGTTTTTTGCAGGACGCCAAATGCACTTGTAAAATCGACCAACTGGCAATACTCGACGTATTGCTTTCTGAAGTTCTTATGAGTCTTGAGTATGGTATCTGATCGCTCGTGCGATATCCGAGGACTCCAAGATGATTTCCTGGGGAATGTGGATTGTTAGCAGCCTCTCTAAATAATAACCTTCGATGTCGGAATTCGATGTAATAAGACGGAAAAAGTTTACTTGCTGAATAATTCATATTTCTGAGACAGATACATTTCTTGCAGGACACTCGTGGTTGCTGTATGGTAGTTGTAAGTTTTCGGAAGGTAGCATATGTTGTGCTAGAAGCGATTACTTTAGTAGCCTTGACAGGATTTTTCCTTGAAATATTCAGTTCTATGAGCATTTCCATGTGATAGCATACATGTTCAGACCTCTTATGTTGTTCAGTCCTTTATGGTAAATTTATGATAAACATTTCCTCCAATTTTTCAGTTTTATGCTATTGATGTCGGAGACATGGTTAGCATTAATTTTCGATATATAAGAGAAGCTATCCGACATTCTCCTGATACAATGATAATCTGGAAGTGAAGAAATCTTTTATGTCAGATTGATTTTTGCTAGCTTTTCCGGGAAAGTTTATGGCTTTGACTTTCACATTTTGTATGGCAATAATTTTGGGCGCTGATAAATAGTTTGCTTAGCTGGACTAAACGAATGTTTAGCAAAATTAGTTGGCTCAATTTCAATTTCTCGCCCTTGGAATAGCAGTCCTTTGACCCAAGCTTACGTTACTTCCTATAAGAATTAGGAAACTTTACATTGTGTGCAGCTTGCACTGTCGTAAAATCATAATGGTGTGATGCGTCCATGCCCCAGGACACCCAAATGTAAGAAGCTTTCTATATATTGGTGGATTGCAACCTGCGGAGGAACTGTCATAAGGTCCATTGCTTCAACGATTAAATGATCGGGAGGAGGCATGCACCACAATGGCAGGGTACAGATCAGCTAAAGGATACTCCGAAGCGCGAAGAACAAAAGGCAAAGCTCGTTGGAGCTGGAGGTGGATTGGTATCTGGAATCCTTCTTCACTTAATGTCAGAAATGCCTTCGATTTCGTCAGATTGCAGATATAGTAGGCACACTAGAAAATTAATTCCACATGGCTGGTTATCTCTTACAGATATTTAGATATTATTTCGTAGATCGCTGGAGGGTCAGAGGACGAAAGAAATTACGTCAGGGGTAGCAGAGAGACTCTTTCTACGCCCGAACCTCTGAAATGCATCTTACGATAGTCTGCTAAGAGCCGATATGTCAAAGGGATCGCGCCTAGTCGGTTATGCAGATGATGCTGCGGCACTTGTTGTCAGATGCACTGTTGAAAAAGTGCAAAGCAGACTTGGTATATTGATGCGATGGGTAAGCAGATAGATAACTAATTGAAACCATACAATTCCGCGCTGAAAAAAAATGAATGAAAAAAAAAAATAGTCATTTTGGCTAAAAAGAGAATCCAAACCCTGTGTCCTATGAGAGAGACATAGAGAACCAAAATAGGTGAACTTTTTGGAGTAAAAGAAAGCAGCAGCGGATAAGGCCACAGTTTAAGTTTCGCCTAAAGTCATGACACGAAGGTTTCAGCTGATTTCTTCCACAAGTTAGTGAGAGTTTAGGTCTAATGTCAGCTGTTCTATGGCGCAACAGTTTGGGATGATGTCCCTTACAAGGACCAAGGACCGCCTTCTGCCTGTACAGAAATGGGGAGCTTTGCGGGTGGCGTCTGTCTATCGCGCTGTGATGATAATTGTCGGAGTGACTCCTGTTTTTTTAAGTAGAGTAGAATGCATTTACGCACATTGCCTTGGACTCCCGCAACAGTATACCGTTGGACTCTAAGTCATTAGAGAACTAGCTTAGAACCCTTTGACATATTACCTCGTTTCGGCCTTGGGAACGTTCAAGTCAGAAAATTAGTTTCTCCAACTTGAGGGTAGGGGAGAAGGAAATTGTTAGTTCAGAGAACCCCTTGCCATCCGGTCCCTCCGCCGGCCGTGCTCAATCTTCTTCGCAATAAGAAGGGTCCGATCATAATGCGCAACACGACTCCATCTGCCAGCGCTCCTCAGCATCTCTCTGAAAATATTTTTTGGGTAGAACTCCCCTGTGTCTGCATTAAGCCGCTGACGAACGCTGCCCGCCACTCCATTGCAGAACACCCAATCAGGAGATTACGTTTACCTTTATGCCCACTTAGAATTTGGGTAAGAAAGTAATCAATCTCATCGTGATTTCGGTTCAGCCATGGGTTCTTGGCTCATTTTGCCAAGAGAGTTGCCACTCGGTAAGGGTGCGTTGACATTCTTCACAGGCAACCACCTCTCTCAAGTTTTCGACCCTGCGACTGTAAATAGCTTTATACTCCTTAGCAAGAAGGGCAATGGGGTTCACTCCCGCGATCATCAATCAGTAAGGCACGAATGATGCACATCGTTGTCAAGGGTATCAGTTCATACCTCTGCGCCGTAGAGCAGAAGGGACTGCGTTGCTCTCATAAGAAGATATCTCTTAATAGTAGCTGCAGGGCCACCGATATTCGCTTTTAGCCGACACAAGGTCGAAACTCGAGTCGTACCTCTCTCCACGGATGCTTTGATTTGCTCGCTGAAGCTCATCTCCGAGTCGATCATTAAGCCAACGTATTCAATAGCTAGTTTTGCCTCTATAGTCAACTCGCCGATCGATATAGGACGCAGGGACGGGATTCGCTTTCTGGTTAGGATGACTGCTTCGGGTTTTTCCAGCGCGAGGCTGAAACCATGAGCAGTCTTGAATCTTGAAAAGACACTAGCCTGGACACGCCTGGGATTCTTACCCACTAAAACCAACCCCGACCACCGATGATATGATTCCCAATTTGAATACGGACAAAATTTCTTTTACGGCGCTTGATGATGAGGACCGCTTCCGTTTTTTCCTCCGCAAGTGTCAGACCAGAACTCTCTAGCCAACCCTTAACAGCACTGATTGCTTCGCATGAGTATGACTCAGTATCTTCGAGGTTCTTTGCGACCACAACCAGCGCTATATCGTCGGTGTAGCCCATCACCGTGGCTTCCTCCGGAAGGGGAAGATTAAGTACATCGTTGTAGATGATGTTCCACAGTAGTGGGCCCAGTACGGAGCCCTGTGGGAGACCGCGGAGACAACGTACTTCTGGGGTCCGTCATCGGTGTCATCCAAAGCCTCCGTTCTTGTAAATATTATAGCTGTTGACAATAGCTGCAAGATAAGCGGGGATACCAATCTTTCCCAGAGATTCCCATATTAGGTTCCAGTTGGCCAGGGTCACTACCACGCAATATTTCCCTTTCCGTGGATTGCATTTTCGGCCAAGCCAGTAACGATTTTGATGGCATCAGTGGTTGATCTGGCTTTACGGATACTGCCGATCTGAGAGACCTCCCTGGCTCTCAACAACCGGGAGTAATCTATTATAGATTAGTCGCTCTAGGATTTGTCCACAGTGTCCAAAAAACAAATAGGTCTGTAGGAGGTTGGCTCATATGGAGGTTTGCCAACTTTAGTCAGTAGCACCAACTTCTGTCGTTTCCATGATGTAGGAAATATTCCCTCGGACATGCACGCTTCGAACAGCTCAGCGAACATTTCTGGTCTGGATTTCACGGGCCCTATTCGGAACGCCATCCAGACCCGGAGCTTTGTTATCTCCTATCCTAACGCAGATTTCCAGAAGCTCGTCACTGGTGGCGGTATTGCCGTGTCATTCACGGGTCGCTGGAAGCTGTCTATGCCCTCTTCTTCCTGTGGGAATAACCCCTGGATAATTTTTAACAACAGTGAAGGGCACGTGATCTGCGGAGATGATCGGCTTCTGAATCGCCCCATTATGATTCTCTAGGCGCTCCACCACGGGTTTACGTCCGCTTCCGACCAGAGCTCCTTAAAAGTTTCCCTCTTGCTCCGTTGGATGGCGAGCTTGAGGGTTTTGTGGGCTTCTTTATTCATCCGCTTACCCGTTGCATCAATATGTTAAGTCTGCTGAACTCTGGCCCTAGATGCATCTCTGTGTTACTCCCGGCGTGATATCCACCCTCCTTTGGCCCTCTAGCGTGTCATAGAGCAGGGAGCGGTCTTTCAGATAATCCTTCAATATTCGCAGGAGATAGCTTGGCACGTGAAATGAGTTTGCTATTGTGCCTAGCATATCTGTTCATTTTACGGAATTGAAGGCATTTTTGACATCAAGCGTTATGAGGGACACTATCCATGACTTTCATAACAGCATTCATCGAGGATCTCTGTTCTGAACCCAAAATGTCTTGGGGATTAGTTCCCGGTAGCGCGGATCGCTCCAGCGAGTCGGCTTGTGATGATATTTTCGAGTAATTTTCCCTGCCGTGTCAAGAATACACAACGGTTGGTATGTAGACGCAGCTCCGGGTCTCCTTTTTCCTTGCTGATCAGCGCGAGTATCGCCACCTTCCAATGACAATTATAAATGCCTTCCTTCAAGCAAGCGTTGAATGCCCCTATCGACAAGCCTGGTCCTTGGCGGAATAGCAGTTTTTAAACTTCCGTCGGGATACCATCAGAACCTGGCGCCTTTTTGTTTGTTTTGGTGAGAGCCATTTCTACGAGCTCTCTCATTGTGAAAACGGGGCAATCCTCGACGTTTTCCACGCTAATGGCACCAATCCGAACGGACGCTCGTACAATGCGGTCCATCTGATCGGCATATATGCAGAGCTTCCGCATAGCCCTCATTCTCCGGGTGATAAGTTTATAGCCAAGTCCCCATCTCCAAGTCTTCATTTACTGGTTAACCAGATTCTGCCAGCTGTGAGATTTGCTCTTTTTGCTGATCTATACTTTGCCCTTACGGCGCATGCCTCCTCGCTGGGATGTAATAGTTGTGCCAAACGGTGGAGCTTATGAACTCCCTTCGTAGGTATGTAATTCCTGCTGTCCACCAGTGCACGTTGTCGTTATTAGGATTATAAACGAGTTAATCACAGTATCAGCTGCAAAGCTACCACCTCCCGAAGCACTCTTCAGCGCGACTCTGCCTCTTCCAAGAGCTTCGACGAATTTCCCGATGTTCAGCCTCACGCGGTGCGCCAGGTTGATGCACACCGAGAAGTAGTGTCAACCACTTCGAACGCGATGTACTGGTGATCACTTGCCGAGAAATTATCCAAGATTTGCCTCTCGTCCAACGATGGTGCCAGAAATTCCGACGCAAAAGTGATGTCAAGGATGCTTCCTTCGCAGCCTGGGCGCCGAAATATTGGCGGTATTTAAAACTACTAGCCCGGTTCTCACCGCCATTTCCAGGATTTGTTTTCCTCTGGAGTCTGGCTTAAGCATGCTCTATTCAAGGATCCTGGCAATAAAATCACCGCCTACCAGAATTCGCCCCTCCGTGCCCGAAACGGCGTCCTTCAGAGCATCAAGCTGGGGCCGAAAGTCCATCATTGTCTCATTCGGCGTTAGGTGAACGGTAAAAAACGTTATCCATAAAGACCGAATCCAGAAAAACCCTTGCCTTTGGCAAGAACACGAAGTTGAATATCGTCGAGATGGCATGAGGCCGGGTCACTGTTCCTGTATTGTCCTCCTGTCGGGTTTCTTGCAGGTTGCTGGCTATGAACTATGGGATACCTGTGGCACTTGATGGGGATTGTCCGCGTTCGTACCCTGCGTACTATACTAGTACTACGTACTATATTGAACTTTGTTTCCCCGTTGCTAAGGAGTTTTCTCGCTCGGGGACTTCCACCACAACGAGCTTTTGGTCTTGAGCATTTACAGGCGTGGTACCTATTCGGGCATTTGTTACTTCTGGATATTCACGCTCCTCCACATTTTTTCTATGAGGTAGTGAAGATCTCGGGTTTCTAGAGAGCACGTAGGCTCTAGATTAGAAATGAGAGCCTTCTACCTCAGTAACCCCTTTACCGCTTCGGAGAACGTACTCTTGCTAGTCACCTTCGGACCTAGTTCGACGATGCCATCCTTCGTTTTCCATATGCAACACACTTCTGCTCTGTTGCCTTCGGGTTTCATCCTGCAGCGGATTTCACTAAGGACTTCCGCAAGTGTTTTAGACCCATGCTGCCTTTAGGTTTGGGGTCGTCTTGTCGGGAAGAAGATTAAGCTGGAGGTCCTTTGAACTAACAATTTTCTTCCTCCTTTCTCCTCTCTTTGATGCAAGGGATTACCTAATTTGAAGGCTCCTTAACGCTGGAGAATAGGAAGGCTAGCCTGAGGTTATGTATCAAACAGTTCTTTGATGACGTGTAGGTTTTTAGTTGGTAGTCTGACACTTATTTTAATTTCAGAGCATTGTTCGCTCTAATTTCCAAGCTTTCCAATTTTTGAGCGGTTACGCTACACCCTTGGAATATACTTTTCTTCTATTAACTCCTTTTTTCGATATTTTGCTAGATATTATTTGAAGAAGAAGATTTGGTTGACTCGGTCATCGGGAGTCTGAATCCACATTTCTTTTCACAGGAATTCTGGAAGACCTTGGGGTATTTTGCTTTTTCCTACTTCCGATTGTAGTTTTCAACCCCTACCTGTATATCTTAATTCCAGTATAATCCAGCTTTAGTTTCTAAAATTTAATCCTCTTTTATCACTGCTTCCTGAGTTAGGAATTCGTCCTTTTGTATCGGCTCTACATATATATATTTACATATAGTACTCAGGGAGACTGTGAACCTTGGCATATAGGGATAAAGTTACTTTCCCACCGAATAGGGTTTGTTAACCTTTGGACTAAAGGTGTCAGCTAAGGTGACAAGGTATCTGTATTCATTTGTACAAATTTTGATAGTCTTTACTCAGGCACTATTTATATTGTTACAGAGTTTATGACATATGCTCGTTAATTAAAACTAGGGACGTGGGTAAGCCCTTTCATTGTCTAGTGTTATATAATTAGGTGTATTATGGAGTTTATTTGTATCACCTCACATCATACAAGTAGAAAATTAGACAGTGAGTATGGGTGTCGTTTGTGGGAGCATGAACGCGTCGAGGGCTTTTATGAGTTGAGAGTGTTTATGAGTTACTTGGGGAGGAAAGAGGACACCGTTTTATAACAGAGAAGAAAATAATTTGTCTTACTTTGAAATTGAGTTTGAATTATTTTAATTAAAATGTGCTCGCAGTGTGAGGGGTATTCTCTGTGATTTTAAATAGAGACTCATTTGTAAGGTGTCACCATGGGAGGTCGTAGTACCTTTACTATAAGCTTTGAGATTGAAATATTTTAAACTACATAAATAATCCAATATTTAACAAATTCGCGGAGAGAGGTTATTTTGAAGAAAACACCGTACTCCCAACACTTCGGGTATGAGTGGGGGGGTCAGAACCTGATAACTAGCGGCTTCTGAGCATCGATATCCCTCGGCTACAGAGCTTTGGTGACCGACAGCCTGGCCATTGTATCTACCGCTATAGAAGCATTTGAACCAAGTATATCGGCCTATCTATAACATAAACGCAAATGACACTAATTACATCCAAGGAGCGATTATACTTCTCAGGATCGACAGCCAGAGCTGTTCAGGGAAAGCTCAACTATTATCAGGTCTCTGCAAACTAGGCGGTAAAAGACATGTGGCAAAGGAAGTCTCTATATATCCCGAAATGTGATTAAGTAGGAATCGCGGTCATTCAGGCACACAAAAGTGCTGTTGAGAGTCACAACAATCCACCGATAAAACAACGTGAGGAATGCACTGAGGTCGTTGTGAATTAAGTTGTGTCGATTTCGTGATAAAACAGAAGAAATGAACTAACTTATGTGATTGCCAACCATTCCGAATGTCGAAAAATCGTGGAACCAAGTTAAAAACATGATCCTGAAAAGGGTCTACGCGAGATACTTGGCCTTCGAATGATGATGTCCAGAAGAAGGCCAATGAGAAAAAGCGTCTCCACCATAAGCTTCTCGTCGATATAACATTGGCAATTCCATCTATCCACCACTGAAGTCAAGAAATTAATCAAAAGAATGAAATTAAGGAAAAGGACAGGATCTGGCTACAGCGCAGTTGAGCTCCGGATAGCGAAGGGCTGGGACAGAACACTGTGGCTCCATTGACCTCTTCAATTAGGTTATTGGGAAATGTAGAACAGCATCTGACTCGTAAGAAAGCATAATCGTTCCAATATGGAAAAAGAAAGGTAGTTCAGCAGAATGTTCAAAATACCGCCCTATCCGATTACTGTCTCATACCGCATTCTTGACAACCGTATTCACGATGTTCTTCACCGTGAACCATGTCGTATCGAAGAGCGCTGGGCTGTCGTAGGAGAAGGTCGCGGTTCAAATCTCCCTGGTGACAGAGGGATTTGTTACCATGACTGGATGTCGGATACTAGTCGACTCAGTTGTGAAGGGCAATGCTGCAGAACCAGATACTACCCACCCAAATCGAGTATTTTGAGCTAAAAATCTTTCCACAACTTCCACTCCTTCCAAAAATAATTGAGGAAGGACATTGGAACCTAGAAGAACCGGAACATGCGAAGCGTGATCTGTAACCGGATCTGCCAGCCTCTTGCCTGGGAACAATGAATTCATTACCCTAGGTGGACGAGGAAGACCTCCTTTGGTAACTCGCTTGACTACCAGCGCCTTCGTTTCCACGTTTGAGCCATCCTCTAAACTAAGAGTCAACCCGACAATTGAAGACACTCTTCCTGCGGATACTCCTCCCACGCCGGATACTTCCACATTGGTTCTCTTCTTAGTTAGTCGCAGCCTTTGAACTAACTCCTCAGTGATATAACTGCTCTGGCTACCCTGGGCGACCAAGCACCGAACTGAAATTACACTTCCATCCTTTGCCTTTATTTTTATTACAGCTGTGGGCAATATAGTTTCGGAATGGGCAAGTTTTGTAGAGTTTTCTGCGTGATGAGAAATACTCCCTTGCATGTATGACCCGCTCGATCGATCTTTGCCGGGATGCAATACTGTTTCATGCTGCCCATGACAAAGCTCGCATTTCAAAAACTTACGTCTTTGACATTCCGTACCTTTTTTGTACTTATGGGAGGCACAGAAGACCATATACCATAATGCCGGAGCAGATCCCCTTTGTCCTTGCTATTTATTAACCGTGGACATTTTAATACCAGATGATCTTCCATACAAATGTAGCATGGAAACCGCTTTATTTTTCCCCCTTGTGCTTTTGCGGCAAGGGAAATTTCCCTATGTGGTTTTTTTCGACTACCTAAGGTCTCTGCCTTCTTAGCAACGCAATGTTCTTCTGCTTGAACCTTCGCGAGTCCGCCCAACCCCTCCCAATTGGGAGACATAACTATGTATCTATTTTCCAGGAATAGATCAATATCATCAATTGTTACGGGAAGTTTTGGCTGTTTAAGCAATGAGTCAAATTCCCGTCGGGTGGAGATGAAAGGTACACCTTGATCACAATTGAACCCAGCCTTCCTCAGGTTTTGAACCACTGAGCGCATTGTATCAAGTGCTCTTCCAATGGTACTGGGGTCTTGTAATACTATCTGGGGAAGATCTTTGAGGGCCTGGATCTCCTTTTCAACCAGCGCCCGAGGATTACTGTAGCGTCGTTCCAGAAGTTCCCAGGACTTATCGTAGTTTTCCCCATGCACTCCTAAGTGCTCTACGACTGCAGCATCATTAGCCTTTCAGCTCGCCCAATATCAGATCCTTCATAAACTGATTGAAAAATACTACGGAAAGACTCAAAGTGACGAAGATCCCCATCAAACGAAGGAATATCAGGGACTGGCGGACAAGGACGAGGTCTATGACCGCGATTCCAATAAGGAATGCCTTCGGTCTCTTCTTAGCCCGAAGCCTCTTGACGGCAACGGTATGTCACCAAAAGGTATGTTCAAGTCATCGCGAACCCTGGGAAACCATTCTCTAGAGAACAAGTTTTCCGGCTGTTTTGTCGCGTCCTCCGACTCCCCTTGAGCTTCATTAAGCTCGACTGAAGGTCCGGGGCGTGAACTTGATGTTACCCTTCCACCTGTGATTTCTATATCGACGGGAGAGCTTTCGGGAATGAGATCGCGATGAACACGCCCAATCAGCTCCTTAGTAGCATTGTAAATACCGATCATAACGGATAGTTTATTTTCTCGGAAATAGACTATGTCCTTAGAAGCGTTTTGGCGAAGAAGTTGGCTGTGGCCGACGAGGAAATCCCAATAAAGCTGTTGCACTTCTTCCCATGCCGCAGCAAAACGCTCTCGCGTCCTTTTTTCTTGCCGGAGTTTGACTAGGGACTCCCGCACACTTTCAAGCTTTGCTGGGCATCAATAATTGCCTGAATCTCCATTCTGGCTAAATTTAAAGATCGCGATAATACCGAGCTCCGCGGCGATAGTATAACTTTGCGCCTTTAATTTGGGCGCCGCAACGACAATAATTTTGCGCTCTTGATTTGAGCGCCTCAACGATAATAATTTTGCGCTCTTGATTTGAGCGCCGCAATGATAAGAATTTTGCGCCCTAAATTTAGGCGCCGCAACAACAATAACTTTGCGCCCTTAATTTAGGCGCCACAACAACAATAATTTTGCGCCCTAAATTTAGGCGCCGCAACAACAATAATTTTGCGCGCTAAATTTGAGCGCCGCAACAACAATAATTTTGCGCGCTAAATTTGAGCGCCGCAACAACAATAATTTTGCGCTCTAAATTTGAGCGCCGCAACAACAATAACTTTGCGCCCTTAATTTAGGCGCCGCAACAACAATAATTTTGCGCGCTAAATTTGAGCGCCGCAACAACAATAATTTTGCGCGCTAAATTTGAGCGCCGCAACAACAATAATTTTGCGCTCTTGATTTGAGCGCCGCAACAACAATAACTTAGCGCCCTCAATTTAGGCGCCGCAACAACAATAATTTTGCGCCCTAAATTTAGGCGCCGCAACAACAATAATTTTGCGCGCTAAATTTGAGCGCCGCAACAACAATAACTTTGCGCCCTCAATTTAGGCGCCGCAACAACAATAATTTTGCGCTCTTGATTTGAACGCCGCAACGATAATAATTTTGGTCTTACCAAATTGTTTCTGAAGTTCCAGCGACTCCAACAAAGACACAAACACTCTTTTCGGGTTTCTTGAATACTTTATTTAATTTATCACTAACTTTCTACCTTCCTAGCTATTGTTCCAAACTTAAATAACCAAAAAATTTCCGCTCCAAGAGAACTCCAACTCGAATTCAACAGAACTTCCGACCCGACCCGACTCCAACGCGTTTGACTTCCCCACGACTAGACTTCCACACGTATGACTTCAACCACGGCTCCACTCCAACACACCTGACTTCCATACGTTTCCGCGTTGCTGTAGTTTAAATGTAGATTTAGGTACAACACTTGTAGCTGACAATATTACGGGAAATTTCTTATATCAGAAATTCTGCACCCGATCCAGACCAGCCCCCGTCGTAAGCGACTGCATATATCAGAAAGTTTCCACTTTAGTCTGTCCCGAATTTCAACTACGGGTGTCTCACTGGGGATGGCATAGTTTCTGTAAACCCTCTGCACTTTATTTCTCACCCGACTGCTGGCATTGCCAGTGCTGATTTGAATCAGAATAGCGATGTCCTGCCTTAGTGAGTCCTGCCGAAGTTCCAGACGAATTTTCCATGGTGGATCCCTTCGGTCAGTCAAACCAATAACGTGTAAGCCGTAATTGCCCCATAGTACACAAGTGATTGTCGTTGCTGCAGCGACATATCAGGACACAGCCGAGTTATAATCTCATAATTGATTTGAGATAAAATTCTGGGAGTTGCTGGTAATGGCATCGAGTCTGGGAATACCTGGTCTACGCAAAGGATCCATTTCCGAGAATTCTATACAAACTCTTTTCAAGTCGCCCCGAACCTCAGCGGAGACTTGAGTTGAACGGTTGAGAAGAGTGTTTCGGCGAGTACTGTAGTGCGGCGTGGTGTTGTTGATGACGCCGTCTCTGCCACATCGACTCTTGGTCACCAGTTTCCGCGATGACCTCAAGTTGAACACGCTCCCTGACGATGGCCGGGATTGTGTCGCAGCGAGTAATAAAGCGGTAGTGGTCTGTTTCTCGCTGCGCAATCACGTGCGCGAATTGCGGGAAACGCTCGACGAATCTTTGGTGCAACAAGGGGCAGGAAGATGTTGTATCTGCTCCCCGATGTTATTTCGTAGTAGGAATGGATGATATAGAGATTCATTTCCTTAGTCCTCTTCATCCGCAGCTGCAGCAGGCGGATCAATGCCCTTGGTCATCGTGACGTCTGCACATCGAACCGCCCCACGATTAGCGGTTTCGACGCAGAAGTCCGATCCAGCCACCGAATCAGACGACTCCCGCAGGTTATCCGTAGCGGACCTTAAAATTTTCCTTCTTCTCATTTTGGTAGTGCATTTTATACCTAATTGCCAGGTATGATAATAGCGTCCCCAGTGAGTAATCTGCAAGATTGTAAAGTTGCTGCCCTTTCCTCACCTACCCCTGACACGCTGCGATGGTGTACAGCCATTCAGACTAAAGCTATCCATTCCTCCTCCTTTCACAACCGAGCTTGGGACTCGCTACGGAACAGTATTATTATTGTTGGTGAACTGCGTTAGGAAATTGCTTTTTGCATCAGTGCAGCTTGGATTAATTGATGTTCCACAACTGGTGTTCTTGGTGGCCGACACTTCAACTAACGATTTTCTGTCAAATTTCGTCATATGTGCTTTTCTTAAATTTTCAGTGTCGTTCACAGCCAACCCCCCGGCATACCAAGAGTTCATCAAAAGATTAGGTCATGTAGGGTGGTACGGGCAGCAATTACTTTTATTCTTGAACGGTATGGATAGGTTTCTTGGTTTTACAGACTCAAATGACAGATATCCTTAATTGCTATTAAATCCTTCTCTGTATTTCGACCAACTACCAAAAAAGTGAACCGTCAAATCTGAATGGTTTCATTTTAACACCGAAATGGTGATGTATTCTGAGAAAAGTCCTAATTTAATACCATCCCACCATTTGCCTTTTTCATTTGTTTCTATTTATTTTGCTGAGCCTGCAAACAAGCGCTTGTGACAAATTGCACAGAGTCTATAGGTACAATGTCCAATTAAGTTCAATTCATTGCTCCTTGGTTCTATTATTTTCGAAAGCTTTTCAATAACTTGTAATTTGCAGCTGAGCCTTATTCCAACAATGGACAATCAAAATTTCAGAGTCTGTCTATGGACGCAATTTATTGCCTGCGATGGATTAAATGGAAAATTACTTGGAGTGGTATCAACCCTTTTCATTGTTCCCTTCTAATTCTAGTGATATCGCTAACCTAGCGTAAAATCTGGAAATTAATTCATTGCATTTTTAAGAAAATATGATAATTGGTTTCTAATTCCAAGCCAGCCAGTTCAGTTGTCGTATTGATCATCCTTTCCTGTTCAAATTTATGGAAGTCCTTATAATTGGATGAATGAATGGAGCTCTGGGAACGGGGATCATTCAAATAAATAGGACTGGCGAAAAATCAAAGATACAAGGAAGGAAGAGAGACGACATTTGAAATTAAATTGATTATTCGGGGTATTCCGCATGAACGATTTCCAATGGAGAGAAAGGCGACAGTCAGGACGAGTTACTCGATAACTTTGCTTATAAGGAACAGATAAAAGATTCTTGGATTACTTTCGCTAAAAATTGATTGAATTGATTATCTTGAACAGTTTCAGTAGATTCATCATCATCGACGGCGCAACAACCGGTATCCGGTCTTGGCCTGCCTTAATAAGGAACTCCAGACATCCTGGTTTTGTGCCGAGGTCCACCAATTCGATATCCCTAAAAGCTGTCTGGCGTCCTGGCCTGCGCCATCGCTCCATCTTAGGCAGGGTCTGCCTCGTCTTCTTTTTCTACCATAGATATTGCCCTTATAGACTTTCCGGGCTGGATCATCCTCATCCATACGGATTAAGTGACCCACCCACCGTAACCTATTGAGCCGGATTTTGTCCACAACAACAAGGATAGTACCTCTTGCATTCACCTCGGCATCACGGATCACTTTCTCAAGGGCCAGGTTAAAGAGGGTGCATGATAGGGCATCCCCTTGTCGTAGACCGTTGTTGATGTTGAATGGTCTTGAGAGTGATCCTGCTGCTTTTATCTGGCCTCGCACATTGGTCAGGTTCAGCCTAGTCAGTCTTATTAATTTCGTCGGGATACCAAATTCTCTCATGGCCGTGTACAGTTTTATCCTGGCTATGCTATCATATGCGGCTTTAAAGTCGATGAATAGATGGTGCAACTGTTGTCCATATTCCAACAGTTTTTCCATGGGTTGCCGCAGAGAGAAAATCTGATCTGTTGCTGATTTGCCTGGAGTGAAGCCTCTTTGGTAGGGGCCAATGATGTTCTGAGCGTATGGGGCTATCCGGCCTAGCAAGATAGCGGAGAATATCTTATAGATGATACTCAGCAACGTGATACCCCTATAATTGCTGCACTGTGTGATATCTCCTTTTTTATGTATGAGACAGATAATGCCTCGTTGCCAATCGTCAGGCATTGATTCGCTGTCCCATACCTTGAGCACAAGTTGATGAACCACTTGGTGTAACTGGTCGCCTCCATATTTAATCAATTCGGCTGTAATTCCATCTCGCCGATGTTCTGGTTGTTCAGTAGTTCATCAAAGTATTCAACCTATCGCTCCAATATACCCATTCTGTTGGAAATCAGATTTCCCTCTTTGTCTCGGCAGGATGAACATCGAGGTATGTAAGGCTTCATCCTGCTGACTTGTTGGTAAAACTTACGCGCGTTCTTTGAGAATGCAGCATTACTCGGTATGCGGCATTCTTCCATTCCGTTGCTAGCTTACATTCTACGTCAAACCAGCCGTTCCGACTCCTTTTGCGGCTGGGGCCAAGTATGTTTGTGGCCGTATCAATGATAATGTTCTTCAGGTGATTGTGAAGATCATTTGTTGATGCTTCATCTGCAGGTCCTCTGGTGACTGCGGTTATTTTCCCTCTTATAGGTGTCGCGGAGGGTTGTGTTGTGGATGGCTTCAGTGTTAACTCTCACCTGATTGTCAGAGGGGATCCTGGGTGGTGTTGTTATTCGAGCTCGGAGCATCATGCCAACGAGATAGGAGAAAAAGCTTTGGTTTTTAGCCTGCAACCCATGTGTGCTTTAGAAATCCGAGACCTTGACTGTCTCACGGAAAAGAACGAGGTAGAAGGGGCCATCAAACGCGAATGCCCGGAGGTAACCAATGTCCGGATTGGTATCACCTTCGCAAACTCCCGAGGCCAAAAACTCGCTGTGGTGGAAGTTGCCGAGCAATACGCGAGAAAGCTTCTAAACAGCGGGAAAATAAGAATTGGTTGGGTAGTGTGTAGGATACGAATTCGGGCCGCCCCAACCAAATGTTACAGATGTTTGGATTATGGGCACACATCTGCAAACTGTCGGGGACCTGACAGAAGGGCAACATGCCGTAAATGCGGTCAGGCAGGCCATAAAGCGAACACCTGCAATGAAAAGGAAAACTGCGTCCTATGCAAGGACCGTGGCGCGACTGATGAGAGCACACTGCGGGATCGGGGCGGTGTCCAGTTTCCAGAGCAGAACTGGAAAGAGCTAGGGTACGGTCAACATGATTCGCATACTACAAATCAATATGCACCGGAGTGCAACCGCTCACGAGTTGCTAGCGCAGTTCGCTGCGGAGACCAAAGCTGATTTAGTACTCATCAGTGAACAGTACCAAAATAAGGGCCCAGTTTCATGGCACCCAGACATCCAGGTACCGCTGCCATCTGGGTTCGGGACGGCACCCTCCTGGGGGTTCTTGCCCAAGGCCGAGGGGACGGCTTTGTCTGGATTCGGTGTTCAGCGATAACGTTTTTTAGTGTCTATCTTATGCCGAATGAGACGATGCCGGACTTTCGTCGGAGGCTTGAGGCCTTGGAGGACGCTATCTTAAGCGGATGGGATGGGCGGATCCTGGTCGAGGGTGACTTCAATGCTAGGGCACTTGAATGGGGCATGCCTCATACAGATTCCAGAGGGGAACGAATTCTGGAAATGGCGGCGAGAACAGGACGGGTAGTTCTAAACACCGGATCCACCCCAACGTTCCGGCGCCCGGGCTGCGAAGGAAGCATTCCAGACGTAACCTTCGCATCGGAATCACTGGTGTTGCTGGTGGACGGGTGGCGAGTTCTGGAAGACTTTTCGGCAAGTGACTACCAATACATTGCTTTCGAAGTGGTGAACACAAACTCTCGGTGTGCGCCACCCCAGCGATCTTTCTGTGTATGGAACGTCGCGAAAGTGAACACCGGGAAGTTTGTCGAAACTCTGGGAACAGGTGGGGCCACGCTGAAGGGTACTCCTGGGGGCGGTGGCGCCGCTGCTGACACTGTCCTAAATTCAGTTATGAACCTGATAACGACGGTCTGCGGAGCCTCCATGCCCAGGAAGACATCGAGGCGCGGCAAACCTTCCATGTATTGGTGGACAGTGGAAATCGCAGAGCTCCGGAAGGAGTGTCACAGGCTCCGCCGCTTAACACAACGTCTAGGCGACCGGGAGGAGGCATGTACCATAATGATGGAGTACAAATTAGCCAAAAGGAGACTCCGCAGCGCAATCAACAAGAGCAAAGCTCGCTGCTGGCAAGATCTGATCGACGAGGTGAATGGGGATCCGTGGGGACTCGGTTACAAACTTGTAACCCGAAAAATCGGGGCTCTGCGGAAACCCTGTTCGCTTAAGGCCGAGCAGATGGACCGCATTGTGAGGGCACTTCCCTGCACACCCCGTATGGGATGGTGACGTCGGCTCGGAGAGCGCAGAGGACTGTCCACTTTTCTCTGTAAAAGAGTTGGAACAGGCAGTCCTCTCTATGAAAAATAAGAAGGCGCCAGGACCCGATGGTATTCCAGCAGAGGTGTACAAACTGGTATTCCAACACCGGCCAGACCTACTGCTCGGCGCATTCAACGCTTGCCTGAAAGAGGGCATTTTTCCTGCTCGTTGGAAAGTTGCGAGGCTTGCGCTGATCCCTAAAGGGAAAGGCGATCCCGAACTGCCGTCTTCATACCGCCCACTATGTATGCTTGATTTACCTCCCCGGCAGTTTGGTTTTAGGGCAGGGAGATCGACAATTGATGCTGTCATGCAAGTCGTGGACGCCGTTCGACGAGCAGAGGCACATAGCCGCCGAACTCGAAGAGTGGTGCTCCTCGTAACGCTTGACGTCAGAAACGCCTTCAATTCCGTAAGATGGAAAGACATTCTAGGCACACTAGACAATACCTTCAACGTGACGAACTATCTCTTACGGATTTTGAGGGACTATCTGAGGTACTGCTCCCTGCTCTATGAAACACTAGAGGGTCAAAGGTGGATGGAGGTCACGTCGGGGGTAGCACAGGGATCCATCCTAGGGCCGGATCTCTGGAACGCTACCTATGACAGTCTGCTTAAACTCGACATGCCAGAAAAGTCGCGCCTGGTCGGCTACGCAGATGATGTCGCAGCGTTTGTTGCTGGACGCACTGTCGAACAGGCGCAAAGCAGACTCGGCAGATTGATGCCACAGGTAAGCGGATGGATGACTACTCACAGTTTCAACCTTGTACTGGAAAAAACCGAAGTAGTCATCCTGACTAAGAAGAGAATTCCGACCCTGCGTCCCATATCGTTCGGCAAGTCGATAATCGAGTCAAAATCAGCGGTAAAGTACCTCGGGTTGACTCTTGACTCAAAGATGAGCTTTTCTGAGCAAATCCAAGCAGCAGGAAACAAAGCTGCGGCTGGAGTTTTGGCGTTAAGTAGGCTAATGGCAAACATTGGGGGCCCTACGTCTAGTAGGCGACGTCTCCTGATGAGCTGAACGCAGTCTGTCCTGCTCTATGGTGCAGAGGTATGGGCTGGCGCTCTTAACAAGGAGGTATATCGTAGACGCCTCGCGCAAGTACAGAGATGGGGAGCTTTACGGGTGGCGTCTGCGTACCGCACAGTCTCTGAACCGGCCGTGATGGTGATCGCGGGAGTTATCCCTGCTGCCCTTCTTGCTAGGGAGCGTCAGGCCATATACAAGCGCAAGGGAGATGAGCCAAGAGAGGTGGTTGCACGCGAAGAACGGCAACACACTCTAGACCATTGGCAGCTCTCTTGGCAAAATGAAACTAGAGGCAGATGGACTGCGCGGCTCATCGACAACTTAGGTGCGTGGCTGAATCGGAAGCATGGTGAGACTGACTATTTCCTTACCCAATTTTTAAGTGGGCATGGAAATTTTCAGTCTTACCTGCACAAGATTGGAAAGGCGCGTTCTCCGCACTGTGTGTTTTGCAATGGAGTTGTGGACGATGCCCACCACAATTTTTTTTCTTGTGGAAAGTGAGATGGGGTTCGTCAGCAGCTCTATTTAAACACAGGGGATCTCTCTCCAGACAACATTGTGGAAGAGATGCTGAGGACTGCTGATAGGTGGAACCGTGTTGCCCATTACGTTCGGGCCCTTCTCGTTGCTAAGAAGATAGAACTCTACCGGTGGAGGAGCCGGATGGCAGGGGGTTCCTTGAACTGACAGTTCCCTTCCTCCTCTCCTCTTCCGTTGGTGAAAGGAATTCCTTGATTTGAAGGCTCCGCAAGGCGGGAGAGTTCGGGGGCTGGCCCGAAGTAATGTGACAAACGGTTCCAGGCTAGCTCTCTGACGATGGGGATGTGTTTAGTTGGTAGTCCGACGACGTACCGAATCGGGAGTCCAACACTGTGTGCCCCAAAAAAAAAAAAAAAAGGGGTAGTGATCCGAGTCTATATTGGCCCCCCTACATGTTCTGATATTCATCAAGTCTGAGAGGTTGCGGCGTTCAATCAACACGTGGTCAATTTGGTTGAAAGTGGTCCCGTCTGGAGAGACTCACGTATGTTCGTGGACCGCTTTCGACGCAAACCAGGTACTTCCAACAACCATTTCGTGTGACTCTGCTAATTGAATAATTCGCAGTCCGTTATCATTTGTATTTTGAAGTAAGCTATGGGAGCCAACATATCGCCTGAATACGGGCTCCTTCCCTATTTGGCTGTTAAAATCCCCAAGTATGATTTTGATATCATATCTGGGACAGGCTTCGAGGATACGTTCTACTGCCTCGTAGAAGGTATTCTTCTCCGACTCTGCAGTCTCCTCCGTAGGGGCACGAACGTTAATGAGGCTCATATTTCCATAAGCCGTTCGCTTATGTTTTCAAAGCCGATTCAAAGCTGATGTTTTCAAAGCAGGTTTCATTTTTTGGATGACTAAGAAACCTACTCCGAGCACATGGTTTACTGGATGGCCACTACGATGTATGGTGTAGCGGGAACCGGTCCCTGTCCAACGCATCTCGCCATGAAGCTTACCAGCGTATGTTTGATACCATCGAAATCGGGATAGCCGTCTGAAGCACATTTTTCAGAAGAATTCTGAGGGGATATGCTCCCGGCACGATTATTTGCGGTTGACCCCATTGTGGGAGGTTCAAGATGGTTGTGCCCACATCGCGAGTAGGGTTCTAAATGGGCTCTAGTGTGGCTTTGCGCTGTGCAACTCGGGCGTCGTACCCTTTAGATGCGCCAGAGGTATTAGATAGGTCTCTCATACACTCAATATCAACTAGTACCACTGTTCTAATCTCGGCGGGGCTCTGATTGTGGTCTCCAAATCAATCCGTGTTCGAAGGGGGCTGCGCGATTATGCCTACACGACAGGCATTTACGTTAGACCTCTGGACCTTCATGTCCTTGTAACTAAAACGTGGGTTTGAAGTTACTATATTTTGAAATATTCATCGCTCCAAACAATGGCATTTGAAATCATGCATTGTAGTTCTCAAATTTCGTAGTTGTTTTTTGTTTGTCCTCTGCGACCCGGTAGGTTAACATGTCAAACAGGACCTCGTACTACCCATGAAGTACATCACCAGGACTGATGGGAGGCACTTAGTCCATGTTGCCAGAAACACACTATCGTTTATGGCCAAAAACAGCCAAAGACAAATTTATTAAGTTTGCTTCAGAGCCCCTCCAAATCATATGACAGGATAACCTGAATATTATTAGAAGTTGCAGGAAGCACATTGGGAACTGCAGTGTCAAACAAGCTGCGGAGCGACTTATGGATCGAAGAAAGGCAACTTTCAGCATTCGGGTTCTGAAACACCAAATGATCAGTTTGGAGATTTCTTTTATTTAATGTAAGGAGTTCTTTGGCTACCAGGAGGGGCCTTCTGAAACGGAAAGGGGGCTTGTTGGCCAAAACAAAAATCTTATGCAATGAGGTAGCCAGCCGCAAGTATCTTCCCAGGATACAAGCAGATATTGAGTTGGGCTTGTTTTCAAAATAATTTTTGGCGGATTCATAGTGGACGTAGTGGCATACCCTATAATGGGGATTGTCACAGGTCTTTAGAGATTGATGACTTTACGAGGGTGAGACCCTAAGAAAAACCGTGCACCAACGGACGAAAGAGTCAAGGTGGGACTGTATGAGAGCAGACGAAAGAGAGGCAAATAATTTAAAGTTGGCAGCGTATGGACAGTTAAGGAAGGAGGTGAGGTGATTGATAAAAAAAACAGGAATAGGAGGTGGCCAACAATGGTACCTTGTGGAACGCCAGAGGAGAAACGCGATGAATGTTCATGAAAAGAAACTTTGTAGGAACGGTATTAAAGGTAGGAGGAAAACCAAAAAATTATTAAGGAGGGAAGTAGATTATAGAGAGTTTGGAGAGGAGAACATTGTGGTCAACGGTATCAAATGTTTTGGCAAAATCGGAATAAATAACGTGTACCTCATGTTGTGAATTAAGGTGTTTACCAACGAAGTTGGTAAAGACCAAGAGGCTTGAAGTAGTAGATCTGTGTTTCACAAAATCATGTTGTTCTTTCACAATAAAATGACCGAAGTGCGCGATCAACCAGTTGTTGACGTGTTTCTCGAGAATTTTGGAGCAAGAGTAACAGTTCACAGCTAATAAAAAATAACCGCTCTTGGGAATAGGGATGATAAGGGATAAGGAAAATGATGAAAGTAGTATTTTTCTAAGCATTTGTTGATGGTAATACATAGAGGGAGGGAAATGTGTTGCTTACACTTAACAAGGAAGAGGTTAGGAAGTCTATCAGGACCAGGTCCGACATTGGTGTCAAAATTACCAATGAGGAACTTAGTTACCACGGGCAAGGTCGGGCTCGGCGCTCAATAAGTATCTCATATGCGATATTTTAATCATCAACTTCTTAGTGGAGCGCATAGCCATGAAATGAACAAGATCGGTGTCACTCTCTGAAGTCCGAAATTTCTTTCGCAAAGCACGTTTCAGGCGGATCTCTAGTAAGGATTCCTATGGGTGAACCAAGTTGGGCAGTAACAAAGAAAAGTAGGAGAAGAAGGGATGTAACACGAGAGGAGACCGGACAGGATATTATAAAATATGCCAAGCGCTTGATCACATGTGAAGGATGATAATATATGATCAAGTGGGGGTAGTGAGTGTCAATTTTTACATAGGGGGGATGGGCGAGGAATAGAGAGGGAGCTGGTGCTCGGGGAGGCTGGAAATGGACAGATAAAGAGCGTAGTTCAAGTTTTTGGAGGTGGAAGCGATAGGAAGGCTAGCACAACTAGGCCAATTAAGCATGGGGAGGTTAAAGTCTCCACAGAAGTAGACAAAGACGGAAGGGAATTTGGCAGTAAGGAGTTCCGAAAAGCTGCCAAACAATTTTTCGTACAAGTGGGAAGGGCTAGCATAGGGAACGTAGATACAGGATATAATAAACGGGTGCGGGTTAGGCAGTGAGACACGTAGTGCAACACAATCGTACGGTACGCCAGAGGTGAAAAAGACGAATTCGGTCCGGAGTTGATCTTTAATTGTAATTAGAACTCTACTACTAGTGGGCCTACACAATGCAACGCGGTCCTGCCGCAGCGGGGACCTCAGAGTTCAATATATTTTCATCGAGCTAGGTGTCAGAAGTACAAATTACCTGACGAGTGCTTCCGCTGTCGTCAGCTGGGAGTCCTCCCAGGTTCACGGTGTCCGGGCTGCAAAGATATGTTTCCACATACCGGAATTAGTCCCAGTTGCGTCAACACCACCAGCTTCTCTTTTTTCCGCTTTTCCTGCTAGAGGCGGAGAAGAAGGTTCTGACAGGCAAGCCTGTAGTCCTTTCTGTTTTGCGCCTGAAGTTTCCTTCTGCCGAGTCTTCCTCTCCCGTGTTTTGAAAGAGTTAGGCAACAGTGTCACCGACAGTCCGGCTGAAATCAGGTTTCTAGTTCCTCTCATTAAGAGAGTTGGTGTACTATCCTTTGTGGCTTATCGCGGGTGCAGGTTTTCAACTGAAATGGAGAGCCTGTCTTCCTCAGTTTTCTTCGTAGGGGAACATGAATCTGGTAAGGCCTCCGAAATCTGTGTCTCGGCCACGACCAGATTTCTCAAAGTTGCGGGTGGATTCGAAATGTGTGATTTCTTGTGGTTCAATTTTCTCTAGGACTTCCCAAGAAGCCTATACTGGCCCTTTACTGTTCAGCACTATGAGCTTCTAGGATAGGGGGGGGGGGATAGAGAATTGTACTGTATGACATATTTTGGTGATTGATGGAAATTGTTTTTTAATATGTGAACTGTTCGCTGCTGCTTTCAACCTCTAATCAATACAGCTTTTTGGCTCACATGCCGATGAAGTTTTGTTGGAGATTGTGTCGGACTTCTGATCTTTCGGGCAGCGTACGTATACGGTCTCTAGAAATTTGGTCATCCTTTTAGTCGATCTACGAATTGATTCTAGTGACATGACTGGAAACTCCTTACGAGAGACTAAATGGTTCGAGGAGGGCTATTTGCATCCGGATCAGGCTTTTGTCTGAGCAAAATGGCACAGGCAATCTGGACGAGCCACCCTGCTTGTGAATGGAACAAAGACTGAAGAAGAAGATCCTGCGAAGTAGGATCTTGAAGGGAGACCAGGAGGGGTGTGTTACTGGTAAACTGCTAAATTCAAAAATCAGTAGTTGTCATTTTTTTAGTCTAAAGACCCAAGTAATCCTAGTGCATACTGTATTGGAGAAAGTTCGTAACCCTCCTCTTCGCATAGTTTACCTAACGCTTTTGAATTGGGTAGGTGGTTCGTTACTCAAATTGGCAGATGCATATTCCTTCCAGGAGAATTATTTGACGTAGTCATTAACCATTCTGAATAAAGTGCATGATTACATGTCCTGTGAATTGTTTCATAAAGATTCTGTCACGTTCATAAAACTAAGAGAATATTGCAGATCCTTTCCGACATTCCCGCGGTATATTGCTCGTCAATTTCATGCTGAAACAAAGCACGACCATTACTTACAACTGTTCGCCGCTAACTTATATCGCACTTTACTGTAAAGTTTATCGGGCAGTAATTTGTCAGAAAACAGCAAACTTACACAGGACTCACAACGACCATGACCTGCCTATAAATTGAATTGACACTGGATTGGTCACAGTATGCCCGGACAAGGACGTTCTTTTCGTTTTTGGTTTATTGCTGAAGCGTGCAAGTACGTATTGATAAAAGCGCAGTGAATATTAATGGTTCCTTGGTCTACGATGCCGACCTTTCTTTTAATTACTCCAGAGCTAATGATAGTCATTCAGTCAGGTAAGTGGAGACTTCAACAGTTTCGGTATTATACAAATAGAGTCTGGCACGACGCACTGGGGAGCTGACAGACGTACGAAGTCAGAACGTAAATAGTCAGAGCAGAGATGGATATTTTTACATCGCCTGGATTTTTCCGGGAAGGAGGTCCTGTGAAAAGCAGCCCAGCTAATCTTTATGAGCTATCAAAGGAGCAATGATGAACTAATTTAGTACTGAAGTGTGATAGGGAATTGTGTCTTACTGATGCTTTTCGTCTGGTGTATCTTTAATTGGGTGATTAGAAATTGTATGGAATTAGTTCGCTCGATTCGGTCTGTTGTCTGCTCATTTAGTGATAATATCGTTTATAGTTCACATGGTCCTTGGCGGTTTAGGGAAGTCGTTATATCAATTTGTTACCAATTTGTGGGGTGAAATTAATGTTGGCCTAGCTTAGTGGAATGAATGGGAGCAGATATTATAAGCTTTATGATATGTATGACTACATCCTAAGCAACTTGGAGATGCCAAAGCGCTCTTCAACGCACTCAGTCATTATTTGGCAATCTTTTGGGAAAATTAATATTTTTTCGAAGATTATATCAATAAACTACAAAGGCGAAGTCCTTTGCTCCCCTTATTTGTGCTGACCCTTCGACTGATCTGATTGGCTTCTGAATGGAATTTCTGAAGTGTATTTCATTAGTCCTTGATTTCAGCCATGCGAATTGGCATTCCATATTTGTGGATTTACTCTTCTCCAATAAACTAAACGTGTTCACTTATTTCCATTAATATCTCGAGAATCAAGGATATTCCACTGGGCTATCCGAAAATGCTATTGTTTTGTTGGGAGGGCTGAATCAGACAATCAGGAATCCTCTTGAAGATCTGAAACAAATTGACTACCGGATTGTTTTGGGGTTCAGTATTAACTTCAGGCACAATCGTAACATGTACTAGTTCGTCTTCATTTCATAGATGTTTCCTTTGTTCTCATTTCACGTTATAACGCAGGACATATTCGCAGTTAAATCTGGATACCATATAACTATCAGTTGCCATACATTTCGATATGCAGTTTGGAATCTTTAATTCGCAGGGCATCACGTTATCCTTTGAGAGTATAAATCTCAGATTTTTTGCTATTGCTATTGAAAATAGTCTCCTGCTTTTCGCAAGCCAAAGGGGGCGAACGACAGGTTTTTGTTATTTTAAAATATTCGTTTAAGGGACCATTTCGGTTTAGAATGTAACAAAGGTCTTTTTTGGGCTTCTTTATTAGATACTAGCTGACCCGACAGACTTCGTACTGCCTCGATCGATAAATAAAAGACCTAAACTTTTGTATAAAAATTTTAAAAAATGTCTGCGGATTCGATCAATTTCATTATGTCATGATTGCTGTTGTTGTGTTTGATGTGCACGAACTCGTTGCATTCTAAGCTTATCTACTTCATTATCACTCACTAAATAACGCAATTCTGACATAGCAATACGACTATTTTCTTGATCTGTCTCTCTCGGGTCATCAGTGCGGTTAGTACGTGAGGTAGCTCTTCGCACATTTGATTGACTGCGACGACCTAAGTCAGGTCGTCTTCCCCTCGGCATAGTAAATTGTAAATAATCAAAGTGAGAAAATTTTTCGCTCACTTAGCAGTAAAGTGTCACAATCACAAAATATCAAAAAAAAAAAGAGCACATTACCTGGATTATCACTATAAAAAGGATCGCCAAAGTAAAGAAAGTTTTCGCGCACTCATAGATATCGTAATACTTCTTTCCGTGTTCTAAAGTGCAAGAGGATGGATTGACATATTAGTGGGTTGTCAAATCTAATGATGTCAAATATTATCGTTGCATTCAGAAATTTAATTTGTAACAAAACTTAATATCTAGTCTAGGTCTAGGTAGTCTAGTTTGGTCTTGAAATATTTATGGAAATTCAGAGAAGGTTTAAACGGTGAGAAACAAAAATACTAAAAACAGAAATTCTATTTTCCAATACAACATGTTCTGAGCTGTGAAACATTTAATGCCTTTTGTCTTTTTAGAAATAAAAGATTGTCATTTGGTTGTCAAATATTTCTAGTTGCGTTAAAAAATTTATCCGTTTCATAGCTGTAATATGAGGTCCGATGAACACAGTGAGTGATTGAACTTTATTGAATATCAATAAAGTTCAAATTGACTCTAAATTTTATTTAGAAAAAAACGTTTATATGCGAAGAAGAAAAGTGCTGTTTTTAGGGTTTTACCGGCAATTATTCGAATTTTTCTCACCTTTTAAACCTTCCCTAGACCTCCACGGACATTTCAAAACCAAGATAAAATAAATCCGTTCAGCCGTTCTCGAGTTTTAGCGAGACTAACGAACAGCAATTGATTTTTATATATAAGATTGACATGAAACTTTTTTTTTAATGTTTAATTGTATAAAAAACTATACAAACATTTTGTTGTCACTCTTCTTCCAAAATATTGTATATAGGGCGTCAGAGTCTGGTACTGACCTACTTTGCACAAGTGCCGGACACTGTCCCAGAACATGTATAGAGGTCCCTAGCTTCCCTAGGTGATAGTTTGGTTGGCAGTGACCAGTCAGAATTAGTACTATGTTTCGAATGTTCTTTTTGGTGAGGTTAAACAATCCTTTGTGCGCTTGGATTCGTATCCTCCAACGACCAACGACCGCAGTGCCTCAGTAGTGGGAACCTTGGCTACTGTGGCATCTAATGTTACAAGCGTACGGGAGGAACTTGAACTGGCTCCAGTGATGGATCCGTTCAGAAGGAGCTCGATTTTTCGCAGATCCCCTCCCACACGGGCACAAGCCCCCACGATCGCTACCCCCAGTGGGAAGCGTATAGCGGGAGTCTTCGATGAGGAAGAATCACTGACGCCGATTCACCCGAGCGATGTTTTGGGCAATGATCAGTCTGGAGCTGCCTTTACTGCCCTCGGTAAAAAGATCATGGAGCTGTGTGAGTTTATCAAGGAGCGCAGGAACATTCACCAAAATATAAGGGCCATGATAAGAGGCATCCGTTTGACGTACGGCAAGGCCCAGGATGAACGAGTAGGGAAGTCGCCGATTGGAAAAGTGAACCAGGCAACTCAAGTAACGCCGGTTCAAAACACAAAAGAGGAGAAACCGGGGAAGAGGCTGCGCGAGAAGCTGAATGACTCAACAGGCCAGCAAACCCCGAAAAGAAAAAAGGACTCAACTCCCAAAAAGGCGGAGTTCATGAAAAGTACGTCTCCAGAAAGTGAAGGCAGACCCCGAAGTCACCAATTTGGGAGACAACGTCAGCCGCATTAGACGGTCCCAGAAGGGAGATCTTATGTTGGAGCTTAAGAAATCCAAGGATGTAACCGCGGACAAATTCTTAAGCCAAATCGGGAAGACTTTAGGGCAGGAAGCCGACATAAGAGCTAGCAGGCCGGAGATCACTATAATCTGCAAAGATATAGATGAAATCACGACGAAGGAGGAGGTCCGCGAAGCGTTGGAGAAACAATTCGATCTTGCCGGACTACAAGAGTCAGTGGTGAAAACGCTAAGGAAGGCCTATGGGGGAACACAAACCGCCATCATCAGCCTACCAGTGGAGAACGCACTGAAACTGTTAGCAGCAGGGAGAGTGAGAATAGGCTGGGTTATGTGTCGTCTTAGGGAACAGGTGGCGTTAAAACGGTGCTTTAGATGCCTTGGCTTTGATCACATTGCGAAGTCATGCACTAACCCAAATGACAGGTCAAAGCAATGCAGGAGATGCGGAGTTGAAGGCCACATCAGCAAGGACTGCGGAGCTGACCCAAATTGTCTACTGTGCAAAGGTAAGGAGGGTGTGGACCATCGGCACATTGCGGGCAGCAGCAGGTGCCCGGAATACAGGAGAGCCCTTAGCACGAATCGCAGATGAGGTTGCTACAAATCAACCTCAACCACTGCGAGGCGGCGCAGGATCTACTCGCGCAAACCATCCGCGAGAAAAACATCGATGTGGCCATACTAAGTGAACCATACCGAAACCGCGGTGGTAGCGTTTGGTTCAAAGACCAAACGGGCCAAGCAGCGCTGTGGACTTGTGGAGAACAAGCCTTCCAGGAAATAATGGAGCACCTGGAGGAGGGCTTCATCAGAGCGAAGGTGAAGGGCATCCACATCTACAGCTGCTATGCTCCACCCAGCGCTACACTCGTCGAGTATGAGCGGATGCTTGCTGCTCTTGTTTTGGATGCAAGAGGACGTTGGCCGATCATAATAGGAGGCGATTTCAATGCGTGGGCTCTTGAATGGGGCAGCCGGATAACTAATGTCAGGGGACGTGTTCTCCTCGAAGCATTCGCGGAGCTGGACGTGGTACTGGCGAATGTTGGGTCTTCGTACACTTTCCGGGGAAGGGGCCTGGGGTCTATAGTGGACCTGACATACGTGAGTGCCACTTTAGCCAGTAGAATCGCTTGGCATGTCGTGAGGACTATACTCACAGCGACCACCAGGCAATCTGTATAGAGATCAAGGGCGGATCGAGCTCGAAAAAGAGTTTTCGCAAAATGCCGGGTGGTATGCTTGGCTGGACAGTGAAAGCGTTCGAGGGGGACACGCTTTCCGCCGTGCTCAAATCCGACATATCCCTGAATGGTGCGGCTGGAGAGAAAGCCACCCAGATCACTAGATGGGTGACGGAAGCATGCGATGCTACTATGCCCAGAAGGCGATTGCTCCCCAGTAGGCAACCCAACTATTGGTGGAACAACGAAATCGCAAGTTTGCGAGCCGCATGTTTTCGGGCAAGGAGGCTTTGCCAGAGGCTCAGGGGAAAACCCGGTGGCGACGGTCGAGAGGGTGCACACAAGCAATTGCGTGGCCGCCTAAAGGAAGCCATTCGGAGGAGCAAAAAGAACTGCTTCAAACAACTGTGCGACCAAGCCGACATAAACCCTTGGCGTGAGGCTTACAGGGTGGTGATGAAAAGGCTGCGGAAATCACCCCAGGTGACCTATCCGCGCCTCCTGAAACAGATTGATACCACTCTGTTCCCTCACCACGAAAATTGGGGAAGGCTAATTTTTGTCCAGCCAAATGACGGCATAATACCGCCTGTGACTGTGGAGGAGCTGCGGGAAATATGTGGTAGGTTCGGTGACAACAAGGCAACTGGCAGTGAAGACTAGGCCCGACCTTTTCGCCAATACCTTTGAGGCGTGCCTAAAAGAAGGAATATTCCCTGCCCAGTGGAAAAAGCAAAAGTTGGTGTTGCTTCCGAAGCCTGGCAAGCAACCTGGAAACCCAGCGTCGTATCGTCCTATCTGCCTGTTGGATACAATGGGGAAGATGATGGAGAGAATCATCTACAACAGACTCCTGCTCATCGTCGAAGCCAGCAATGGTTTGTCGGAACGCCAGTTTGGTTTCCGACGCGCCCACTCTACGGTGGACGCAATTGGCATGGTGGTAAACCTGGCAAAAGGTGCACTGATTTCTGGCGGCTGCTGTGCTGTGGTGGCGTTGGATGTCAAAAACGCATTCAACTCGGCCAACTGGAATAAAATTAAAGGGGCGTTGGCTGACATAGGTGTCTCCGGATACTTAGCGAATTTGGTGGAAAACTACCTCTCAGAGAGAACTCTCTGGTACGGGACGGATGAGGCTAGAAAAGGCCGGGCTAACCTTGGCGGACGCGAAAACGGAAGCGGTCTTAATAACGAAACGCAGAAAAAATAACACTGTAAAAGTGGAGGTCGGTGGACATACGGTCGTATCAAAGCCGGCTATCAAATACCTGGGGGTAATAATTGACACCAAATTGAGTTTTAGGGAGCACCTAGAGTATGCATGCCAAAAGGCAGCCAGTGCCACCACGGCACTTGCAAAAATGTTGCCAAATATTGGTGGACCGAAACATTGCCGGAGGTTGGTGCTAGCTGGAGTGGTGCGCTCCATCCTGCTCTACTCGTCGCCTGTGTGGGCAGAGGCGCTTGCAAACTCTCAGAGACGGAAGCACGTGAACTCGGTTTACCGGCGGATGGCTTTGAGGGTTTGCAGTGCTTTTAGAACCACATCAGATGAGGCAGTATTGGTGGTGGCAGGCATGATCCCGGTTGACATTCTGGCCAAAGAAATGAGTGTCCTGTACAATGCAAGACATATGGAGGGGCATGCACAGCATAGAAGTGCGGCAAGGTCAGAGTCGCTTGATCTTTGGCAACGCAGATGGGACGAGTCTGCGAAAGGTCGGTGGACGCCCAGGCTCATTCCCAACATTAGGGTGTGGTTTGAGCGAAAATATGGGGAGACCAACTACCACATTACCCAGTTCCTCACGGGACACGGTGGTTGCTACAGGCAGTATCTGCACCGCTTTGGGTTGGATGATTTTCCGAACTGTCCCAGATGCGATGGCATACCGGAGGATCCAGAGCATGTGATGTTTCACTGCCCACGATTTGCGATGGAGAAACGGAGCTTAAACCAGGTGCTGGGCAGGAGCGGGACCCCGGAGAGCTTGATTACTGAGATGCTGGAGTCCGAGGAGAAGTGGCTTGCGGTTGGCTTCGCAATCATCCAAATGCAGGAGGAGTTGCTGAAGGAACAAAGAAGGAGGAAAGCTGCAAATAGGAGAAGGATGAGTGCCTAAGAGCAAACCTATCCCGCGAAGTAATACCTCAATGGTGGTCCCGCGGGGCTGGGGCTGGAGAGACCGGGGGTGGTTTTTAGTGGGTGTGAATCCCACACGCGCCCGCAGTTGTTCCGCTGTTCGGGAGGCGGAGCTGCGGCGGACGTGTCTTTCTAAGATTTTCCACCTCCGTGTACGTACAAAAAAAAAAAACATACACAACTCAGTCTTTGGAGTTTGTGTAACTCGCTGGTTTGTGGGCTGAGTTCAGTTCTTTCTGCTCAGATTACCGTCCCATAGGTCATCATTGGCCCTACTATTCTAGTGTATATCCAAAGTAGTATCTTCTGGCTGCCTCCGTTTTTTTCTGCTATCGATCTACAATCATCAGAGCCTTCGTAGGTCGACTTTAATTCCCAAATATTTGACTTGTTTCTCGTTTCACTTCCATGTCATGTAACTTTATGGCTATCAGGTGATCAGCTTACGTTTCCTAGTGAATGGTACTATGGTTGTTCTTCCTGGATTGATACCTCCCTGCACCAGGCACTAGTAACCCTTAGTCCAGTTTGGATTCTATTACATAAGATATCCTCATATTTGCCCTTACAGATTAAAATAATATTCTTCGAGTAAATCTTGACCTGTATTTCAGTATTTGTTAGCGCGTCCAGAAGCTCGTCCACTATCATACTGCACATAAGCGGCGATAGTACCCCGCCCTGTGGACAACCTTGAGTAGTATTCATGACAATGACAATGACATGCCCGCATTTCTATTTGCCTACTCTCCAGCATTTGACACTGACGAGGGATTACGCTTTATAGCATTAGTTCTAATGTAGTTGTCTATGAACTTCACCACCGAACGATGCTAGGCAAATTGGTATGAAAGATTTAGGATGAAAGGGCTCTTTTTTACCCGCTTTCGGAATGAAGACCACTTTTGTACGTCTCCATGCTCTTTTTTTTTTTTTTTTTTTTGGGGTAGGGTAGGTGAATGCATTTACGCACACAGTGTTGGACTCCCGATTCGGTACGTCATCGGACTACCAACTAAACACCTCCCCATCGTCAGAGAGCTAGCCTGGAACCGTTTGTCACATTACTTCGGGCCAGCCCCCGAACTCTCCCGCTTTGCGGAGCCTTCAAATCAGGGAATTCCTTTCACCAATGGGAGGGGAGAGGAGGAAGGGAACTGTCAGTTCAAGGAACCCCCTGCCATCCGGCTCCTCCACCGGTCGAGTTCTATCTTCTTAGCAAAGAGAAGGGCCCGAACGTAATGGGCAACACGGTTCCAGCTATCAGCAGTCCTCAACATCTCTTCCACAATGTTGTCTGGAGAGAGATCCCCTGTGTTTAAATAGAGCTGCTGACGAACCCCATCCCACCTTCCACAAGAAAAAAAATTGTGGTGGGCACCGTCCACAACTCCATTGCAAAACACATAATCCGGAGAACGCGCCTTTCCAATCTTGTGCAGGTAAGACTGAAAATTTCCTTGCCCATTTAAAAATTGGGTAAGGAAATAGTCAGTCTCACCATGCTTCCGATTCAGCCACGCACCTAAGTTGCCGATGAGCCGCGCAGTCCATCTGCCTCTAGTTTCATTTTGCCAAGAGAGCTGCCACTCGTCTAGAGTGTGTTGCCGTTCTTCGCGAGCAACCACCTCCCTTGGCTCAGCTCCCTTGTGCTTGTATATGGCCTGACGCTCCCTAGCAAGAAGGGTGACGGGGATAACTCCCGCGATCACCATCACGGCCGGTTCAGAGACTGTGCGGTACGCAGACGCTACCCGTAAAGCTCCCCGTCTCTGTACTTGCGCGAGGCGTCTACGATATACCTCCTTGTTAAGAGCGCCAGCCCATACCTCTGCGCCGTAGAGCAGGGCAGACTGCGTTGAGCTCATCAGCAGACGTCGCCTACTAGACGTAGGACCCCCAATGTTTGCCATTAGCCTACTTAACGCCGAAACTCCAGCCGCAGCTTTGTTCGCTGCTGCTTGGATTTGCTCAGAAAAACTCATCTTTGAGTCAAGAGTCAACCCGAGGTACTTTACCGCCGATTTTGACTCGATTATCGACTCGCCGAACGATATGGGACGCAGGGTCGGAATTCTCTTCTTAGTCAGAATGACTACTTCGGTTTTTTCCAGTGCAAGGTTAAAACCATGAGTAGTCATCCATCCGCTTACCCGTCGCATCAATATGCCGAGTCTGCTTTGCGCCTATTCGACAGTGCGTCCAGCAACAAGCGCTGCGACATCATCTGCGTAGCCGACCAGGCGCGACTCTTCTGGCATGTCGAGTTTAAGCAGACTGTCATAGGTAGCGTTCCAGAGGTCCGGCCCTAGGATGGATCCCTGTGCTACCCCCGATGTGACCTCCATCCACCTTTGACCCTCTAGTGTTTCATAGAACAGGGAGCGGTTCCTCAGATAGTCCCCCAAATCCGTAAGAGATAGTTCGGCACGTTGAAGGTATTCTCTAGTGCGTCTCCATGCCTTTGGTATATATCTTAGGGTTATGTTACCCCTTACCACCCTTTGAAGAGACTCTAAGATGATTTCTAGGCGTCTCTGGATTAGTGCTGGGAAAATGCTATTTACTCCGGGTGATTTCTGTGGTTTATAAGTTTCCACTGCCCACCTAACTTCCGAGCATACCTCTTTTGCTAGTTTCCAGTTCTCCTTTCTCCTCCTTTTATTCGTTGCTGGTGTGTCAGGCAGAATGTTGTCGACTGCCGCCGTAGGTAGCACCCCGGGAAATGAGTGTACTCTGTTCTCCACATTCTCGGAAAATGTTCCATCTTCCTTCTTCGAACAGACAGAACATATTGCCCGCCTTTGTCCACAGCTTTGTACAGCCTCGTTGCTCTATGACTTGTTCGATCCCTTCACAGAATTCAGAATTCACTAAAGCTGTTCCGTTTTGCTTCGCTGATCACGTTGCTATACGCAGTCAGTGCATTTTTGTACCTCGGCCGGTCACTGGTTTGTTTTGCTTGGTTGAAGAGTTTTCATACCTCAGTTCTCATTCTGGCTAGTATCTTGTTCCACCAGGGTACATCCCTTGATGACTTAACTGTCTTAGTCGGACAACTGGCCTCATATGCGTAAGTGACGACTGTGTTGAGATTTTCTACCACTGTTTCTAATTCCAGTTCGCTCCTGATGTCACCGCCCCCTTCAAGGTGGGCCATGTTGTTGCTCAAGTGCGTTTCATAGGAATCCAAATCCGTTCTCCTCCGATTCCTTATTATTATTTTTATTTCGGAGTGGCCTTGTCGAATATAATTATTCTGTGGCCAGACATAGAGGGCTCATCCGACACCCTCCAATTATTGACCAACCTGTTCATTAAAGTATTTCCTAGAGTTATGTCTAGTACCTTTTGTCTAGTACTGGTCACCAATGTTTGAGTGTTCCCTATGTTATATATTTATGATTTATTGCTAAGAATAAATTTAAGAACTCTCAAGTCACCTTTTTGATTGGTGTCGCTGCTTCCCCAGACTTCGTGGTGTGCGTTGGCATCGCAGCCGAGGAGAAGTGGTAACGCCCTCTTCTCACAGTTATTCACCAGTTTAGCAACTTGTTTCGGCGGAATCCAGATTTCGTCTCTTGGCAAGTAGCCCGATGCCACGACTGCTTCTCGAGTGCTCCTCCCGGCTTCCAATAAGACTTGGATGGCCATAAGGTCCTCGGACAGGAACTCTGAAAGACATATCTATTTTGAATGATGTTTAAGAATTATGCAGGCCCTTGGTTTTTCACAAGAGGAGTCCAAATTACCTGCTTGCTCTCGTCTTTCAGACCGCGGATCTGTTCCTGGTACACCAAGGGCTCCTGAGCCAGCACTATTCCAATGTTCACCTTCGAATTTGCCTTTGGAATTACCATAGATGGTTGCACACAGCGCAGCACCAGCTGAAGGCTCCGGTTGGCCATTATTCTTGACCTCCATAAAATAATTTTAGCAGTAAAAAGGAAATTTGACATCATGTCACTTGGGGTCGCCAGATCAACCTTCTGATAGGCGTTCTTCATATCCAATGCCACAGTCAATATCTGCTGACCCTTGCTTTTAGCGATCAAAATCTGCAATAAGACATCGTTAATGCACGCGGATGTTGATTTAACTGCGGAATAAGCATAAGAGTTTGCTGGTGGGACTTTGTATTCATTGATTGGAATTGATCATAGAATTAAGCAGTTTGACAAATATATTGGGCGCAATTGGGCGGTAACTAGTCAAAAGTTCAGGGTCCTTAACTGTTTTGGGGATCAGTACTAACTTAATAATAGACAAGTCTTCAGGTAGACTTAACTTGCAGCAGATGAGGTTCAGACCATGCAGCAAATCAGAGAGAGTTTCCGGTTCCAATTAGCTTAAGCAATATTGTCAGACCGAGGGGTGGAGACACGCTTGTGCCTAAGCAAGGCAATAGTTGGTTCTTTTTGAGAGAAGGGCTGACAAACTGTGGTCTATCTAAGGACATCCCGAAGAGACGGGGGTGGGAGCAATACCGCTCGGCCACAAGTTCAATATATTCAAGGTTTTTTCTTTCGCGAGAAGGGCTGACAAACTGTGGTCTATCTAAGGACATCGGGAAGAGACGGGATGGGGGGCAATACTGCTCGGCCACAAGTTCAATATTTCAAGGTTTTTTCTTTCGCGTTTTGTTTTGTTTTAAGGAAGATCTTGAACTCCGGGGCCCACCAAGCGATGAGCTGAATATAACAGCCTTAAAGTGAGGCATTACTCATTTTTACAGAGTAGCCGATCGTACAATATATGGTTGCAAAAACAACAATTTTTATTCCTTATAATGCGTGAATATAATATAATATGGCTAACTTAGGGACTACCTTAACAGTTAAACTTAATCTAAGGTATTACATAGAGCTTAACCTAACTTATTACTAACAGTACAGAAAATATCTACATTGCATTTTGGAGGAAAAGTTGGAAAAAACCTCCACTCGTTGAGTATATATTAAAAAAAGGGGGGTGGGGTGGGGGGAGAAAGGACTGGGATAGGATGGGTGAGGTGCGGGGGAGGGATGGTAATTAAAAGCTGGGAGGGGTGCTAATGATGGGAAGGTTTAAAAAATTGGGAGTCGGAGAAGTTGCCGGTGTAGAAGACTACTCTGCCTAGGGAATCGAACAGACGGTTCTGTGACTGGAGGGAAAGGAGGATCTGGGGAAACAGATGGCTCCGGAGAAGGTTATCTTCCACGATCTCAATCTGCATGGCATTGGCGACATGAGGATTGGGATGGGATTGGCACTTGGTCAGGACGTTGAGGGCAAGACGGGCAAGGAAGGCATCGATGCGTGGGGTTTGGCAGGATTCATAGAGGATCTGGTTGGAAATGTACTTGGAGCGGTCCTCGTTCTTGAAGATGTTGGCGCAGTGGCGAAGGATCCTGCGCTCTCTCAGGCGGAGTCGCTCCATTTGGGATGGGGAGCAATCGGACCAGAAGATGAGGAGTAGGCGGATGAGCTGTTTATAGCAAAACAGCTTAACCTTTTTGGGAGTTGGAATGTTGTATTTAAGGATAGGATACAGGGACCGGAGGGCACCAGTTGCACGGCCTAGTGCCCTCGTTATGTGTGGTACGTGGGAGAGGCGGGAGTTCATTGTCACCCCGAGGTAGGTGACTTCTTTAACAGTGGGGATGGGTTGGTCGTGGATTGTGAGTGATAGTGATTTGGTGTCACTCCACATCTTCGGAGTCATCCTCATGTCTCCATAGAAGACGATGGTCTCACACTTGTCGGGATTTAGGGAAAGTTTCCAACCGGTGAAATAGTGGTAAAGTTCGTCCAAATAAGCATTCAGACGCGCTTCACCACGGGAGATGTCTTTCGTGGTCGTATATATGATTAGGTCATCCGCGTATTGGAGGATCTGGATGGGACACGGGTGTGGAGGTGGTTTAGGGATGTCTGCGGTGAACAGGGAGAAAAGGGTTGCAGACAGTCCTGAACCCTGGGGAATGCCGGCGGGGCAAGTATAGGACGAGGAAAGATGCTGCTGGATGTTGACTGAGGATTTCCGCCCATCTAGAAAGCTAAGAATTAGCTTACAGAGGTGCGGGTGGAAGTTGAGGATTTCGGAAAGCTTGTACGTGAGTCCGCATTACCATACGGAGTCGAAAGCCTTCCTTAGGTCGAGGAGACAGGCTATGGTGGGTGTCCTCCGATTGATACCCAGTAGTATATCAGTCTTGAGGACAAGCAGTGCGTGCTCAACCGAGTGTTTAGTTCGGTTGGCGAATTGGAACTCGGGTAGGGTGTTGTTTGAAGTGCAATGCTCATCTAAGAGGGATTTGATAATCCGCTCGAAGATTTTGGTGGATGAAGAAAGGATGGAGATAGTCCTGTAGCTATCGGGATTAAGTGGATTCAGGTTCTTTTTTGGGACGGGAACTATGCGAGCATTTTTCCATTCGGTGGGGAAGTGTGCGTTGAGGACGCAGTGGTTAATGATCGAGGAGAGTGTGGTGGAAATGTTGGGGGCGCACTTTTTTAAAACTATGGACGGGATTTTGTCGAGACCCATCGATTTTTTGTTCTTGGAGGCTGCAATTGCAGCCTCCACTGAACTTGGGGTGACAAAGTGGATGGGAGAAACACTATCATGTTTATCGGGATGGAAAAGGGGTTGAGTGAATAGGGTTAGGTTGGGACTGGGTTGGTAAAAAGTTGGAGTGGATTGTAGTTTATCTATGGATTCGCTCACAACACTTTCGAAGTGTTGATCGCGAATGTGGAGGGTGCAGTGGTGCGCTTGAAGGAAGTGGTCGGCTGTTCACCTTTCGGGAGTTGAGATGTTCTGTGGGAGGATGGTTGTTTGTTAGGAGGACTTGCCTAGACGAGGACAAGTTTTTCTGAGTTCCCTGAAGGTATCAGGGTTTAGCTCAATGTTGGAGAGGCGCTTGTGGAGGTGGTTGGTGTAGAGGGTTAAAATTCTATTGCGGATTGACCTGTCAAGGGAAAGGATTTCGTTGCGGAGTGGAGAGGATTGCGGAGAGTATCTATTCCTAAATAGCCTCCGCCTTAGGGTACGCTTGTATTTGATATCCTCGAGGATATCGTCGGGGAGAGAAATAAGGTTGCGGTAGTTGAGGGACCGAGATGGTATCAGCTCGTCACATACTTGCTGAATTACTTCAGTGTACTGACGAACTGTCCAATCTATAGTGTCGTTGGAAACTGTTTCGTTGGTAGGGAGGAGGAGAGGTTCAAGTCTGGATTTAAGGGTGCGGTTGATGAGTTTCTAATTCGCCTTCTGGAAGTCAGGGACTAAAGCGGGTGAGAGTCTGGTGGCTCTGTCGGGGAGTGAAACTTCTAAGACCACGGCATCATGGTCATTGATACCGGGGGCTGTTTCTAGGAAGGGATAGGTATTGGGATTGGGTTTGATGGTGAGGTTGCTGCTGATTAGGAAGTGGTCAAGGTAGGAATGATAGTACCCTTTATTAAATGAAGGGAGGGCAGGGCTGAAGTGGGAGAGGTTAATATTGGGATTAGAGGTGGTTAGGAAACGGTGGAGCTTTTCCCCGTTCTGGTTTGACCGTACATCGAACCATGACGGTTGCCTGGCGTTGAGGTCTCCCCCTATAATTATGTACCAGGACTTGTTTGCTCTCGGTTGAGCGGCACAGTAGGCTAGGATCGAACGGATGTCATGGGTGTCAAAGGATTGATCGGGACAGTAGACAGCAGCTACGAAGACCAGGCAGGATTGGGTTTCAAAGGAAATAAGGGTAACCTCAATAGATTTGACGCTATTGGGCGGAGGGAACAGTTGTTTGGCAAGGAATTTATCGGAAATAAGGATGGCCGTTCCACTACAGGTGTCTCGGCCTAGTGGATTGGACTGAGGACGGTCGGTTCTGAAGAGGTTGAAATTTGGGAAAATGGGCTTATGTTTATAGTGCAGCGTGGTTTCACACAGGAGCACTATGTGGGGCTTATGCTCGCCAAGAAATAGCTCGAGTTCGTGTCTGCGGGCACGGCCGATGATCGAGTTGATGTTCAACTCGATGATCTTAACATCCATTATTGGATGTTAAAATACCGACCATCGCGTTGAACATCTGCAGGAATTCCTGTGATTTCTTGACGAACTCGAGGAAATCGGGGATGGAGATGTTCGGAGGGTTTAGGCGTTGGGGTGCTGGTGCCGCCGGGTTTCTGTTCCTCACGGTATCCGCGAAGGACACAGATGGCTGTGTGAAAGCGGGGTTTACAATTGTTCTGGGAGAGGGGATGGGACGGGAGGGTGGTGTTCGTTTCTGGGCATTTCTCCTCGTCACAACTCGGACGAACATTGGGCAGTTGCGATAGTTTGCAGGTCGTTGCCCCCGCAGGTTACGCACTTCGGCGCCTGCTTGGGTGTTTTTGAGCATTCGCCCGGACCATGAATCAGGTCACACTTCACGCAGCGGTACGCGAGATGGCAGTTTGTTGCTGCGTGACCCACTCGTTGGCAGTTTTTGCAATGCAATACCTGCTTGTTTTTTATTTTCTCGAAGCGCACCAGGGTATGTTGGATCGCCCTGATGCTGGAGATCTGTTGCTCCGAGAACGAGGAGTCGAAGGTGACCAGCCACAGATCTAGCTGGACATTGATGGTCCTCGCCCAGGTTGTGACGAAGGGTTTGACGCTCGTTACGCTGGAGGCTCCCTGCACCTTCAGTTCTTCCATGATCTCGACTGGTGAGAAGGAAGTGTCGAGGCCTCTGAGGATGAGGCTTGTGGTTTTTTCTGTGGGAAGGGTGTAGGTGAAGAACTTGTTCTTGTTCTCCACCAGGATTTTTTTCGCTATCGAGTAGTCTTCGGGGGTTTTTGTTAGGATTTGGTGTGGATTACCTGATTTTTTAATCAGGTAATTGTTGGGTAGGGCACGTGACATGGAATCTTTGATGGTTTTAAATGTATTTAGTGGCTCGACAACCACGAGTGGAGGGATTTTCCTACTTACCTCCTTGTTATTGGTGTTGGTGTTGCTGTTGGTGTTGATGGATGGGGGTGGCTGGTTCTGTTACTTCTTGTTGGGTGTACCCTTGAAGTGGATGGAACAGGAGCTGGTTTGTTGGTGGCGGCTGGCTTTGTGGCTTGTAGAGTTTTGCTGGTAGCAGCTGAGACGTCTGCCATTTCAGTTTCCTCTGATGGGGAGGCAGTTTGCCCGAAGGTGTTTATGATGGTTGCCTCCAGCGAGGCAATGGTGTCCTTGAGTCCCAGAATTAGCTTTTCCTGGGACTCGTTCTTGTTAAGGGCCTCCGATAGCTTCCTCAGGAGGCGTTTGTTTTGCTTTCTTAAGTAGACATTGTCCCGGATCTCTTCGGTGGAGATCGGGGTATCCTTCATGGTGTCATACAATATATGGTTGTCCCATGTGAAGCCCTTAAATATAACGCATCCCCACAAATACTATGGTGAATACATTTGAATATAAAATAGCACTCATACAATTTTAAAGCAAGTCGCAATATGGATCAATTTACTAAAATATTTAGAGCTAATACTGCAAAAAAGATAGACAAGAAGATGGCAAAATGGACCATTTGATGCAAATGTTTAATATAAAGAGAAAAATCGTGTGAATGTCATTTCAATACATATTCACTACATGCATTGTCCTAAACATTTTTCTCAACGAATTTGTATTTTTCTGATATTATCTTGCAAATATTTTAAATTGCTGAGTCTCAGTCAAGACAGATTCGATGCATATTACACAAGCTACTTAGTGGCATGTCATGGTCATTTCACACATTCTTGTCACGTTGTACATTCCAAAAAGCCAGAAAAGAAGTGCAAGCGTACGAATTCGTCTCATCTTGCAGAATTGTTTGCCAGCCTCTATGTACATATCGCGTACATAATGATTGTAGGCTACAATATGTAAGAAGGTCGTCCGATAAGTCCTTAGAGAAGATAGAAAAACAAAGAACTTTAAGTTTTTTATTTTTTTTGAGATAATCTCCTTTCAGCTCTACTATACGAGGGTGGTCTGAAGAGTTTCCGACCTCAGCGTGAAGATGACAGCACTCGTCAATAAAAGCTATGGAATGTGACACATCTTTTGACAGATACTCACCAAAATTTTAGCCATTTTGGACGCGCGGTTGTTGTTTGATAATCGTTTGAGTGAGCTAATGTGAGTGTTTTTGTGAAAATGGAAAAAAATCGAATATCGAGTTGTCATTTACTATTTGTCTTTGAAAGGCAATATGGAATACAGGTACAATAAATCAGAGTTTTGGCGAAGATTAATTACTGTAGATGAAACTTGGATATACTATTATACCCTAAAACAAAATTACAGTCAAAACAGTGGACTGCGAAGGGAGAATCGGGCTCAAAAAATGTAAAAACTGTTTGTTCGGCTGGGAAAGGGATGTCTACTTTTTTTTGGGATAGTCATGCAGTTATCTTTATCGATTATCTTCAAACAGGAAAATCTGTTACAGGAGCGTATTACGTATCATTACTCGACAAGCTAAAGGCAAAAGTTGCGGAAAAACTGCCAAATTTCAGGAAAAATAACCCCATCCCCATTTTTTACTGGTGTGGATTTGCAAATCATCAGAGCTATTTTCGCTTTCCGACATATGTTTTCATTATGTGTCTTTCACAGCAGTTTTTGGTCCAGTGGTCCCAAATATTTGACTTCTGTTACTTGTCTCGCCTCCATGTCATCGAATGGCTCTCAGGTGATAAAGCTTGCGTTTCCTAGTGAATTATACTATATTGGCCTTGGATGGATTTATGCTAAGCCCTGGCTGCTGGCACCAGTTACGAGAGATTCGCAGTCCGGTTTTTATTCTATCACATAGGGTATCTTGAGTGGAATTTAAGCAGGATAAGGAATGTCCGTCAAGCCAGTAGAAGAAAGAAGTGGGTGAGGATTTTAGGGAGTAGCACATAGAGTGACACTTTCTGACGTTTAGCGCTAAACCATTAATCGAGCACCAACGAACCAGAATGTCCAGGTTATTCTGAAGGGAAACACAGTCCGTAGGCGACGATATAGCGGAAAACAGCTTAAGGTCGTCTGCATAGAGCAAACAGCGACAAGTAAGGAGGGGAGGAAGGTCGTTAATAAAAAATAAAAATAGCAAAGGACCCAGAATAGACCCCTGTGGGACGCCAGAAGAGGGGGAGAAGGAGCGGGAAGTACAGCCGTCAAAAGAGACGCGGCAGGATCGGTTGGAAAGGTAAGAGGCAAGCCATAAAACAAGTGGTATGGGAACGTTTAGGGACGAGAGTTTGGATAGAAGTATCTTGTGATTTACAGTGTCGAAGGCTTTCGCGAAGTCAGTGTAAATAGTATGCACTTCTTGCCGTGAATTTAGACATTTGGCGACAAAGTTAGTAAAGTCAAGCAGGTTGGAGGCAGTGGACCTACGTTTAACGAAGCCGTGTTGTTCTTTCACTATCTGTTGGTCAAAGTGGGCGGTCAACCAGTCGCTGACATATCTTTCCAGGATTTTGGAACAGGAAGAAAGGAGGGAAATGGGACGGTAATTCTCGGCAAGCGAACGATCGCCACTTTTGTGAATGGGGATAATGAGAGCCTCTTTCCACAAGCTGGGAAAATGATTCTCCTCAAGGCTTTTGTTGAAAATAAGAGATAGGGGAAGGGAGATGGACTTACCAGTTTTGAGCAAAAAGAGGTTTGGAAGACCATCGTAGCCAGGTCCGACCTTGGCATCAAGTTCGCCAATGAGGTATTCGACAAGGATGGGGGTAAGAAGGGGAATGGTATGCGATGCGGGGCAGGCTACATCTACTATTGGGAGGGATTCGGAGGAAGGGGGAGGAACATAGACTGACGAAAAGTAGCGGCAGAGTAAATCACAAGAAAGTTGGGGGGAGTTAGCTGAGAAGCCAGAGAATTTAATGGACGGAGGGGATAACTGGGTAGGGCAGCGGGAGTTGCGAATGTGGGACCAGAAAGGTTTCAGATTTCCGCGCTTTAGTGAGTCTTCCACGCTAGACAAATATTCGTGTCTGGACTTATGTATTAAGGATTTGAGCAAGGAACGAAAATGCGTTCTGAGAAGCAGATATACTCGGTTCTCCTCATTCTCGGTAAATGTCCCATGTTATTTCTACAGACAGACAGAAGATATTGCTACCTCCAGTAGAGGAGGAGTAGTAGTAGAGTAGTCTTTGGTTACAGCTGTGTATAGGTTGGTTGTCTCTATGGTTTGTTCGATCCTTTCACTGAATTCCCTGAAGCTGTTCCGTGTTGCTTCCCTGATCGAGTTGCTATACGCGGTCAGTGTATTTTTGTACCTCTGGCAGTCTTGGGTTAGTTTGCTCGGTTAAAGAGTTTTTGTACTTCTGTCTTCCGTCTGGCTAGGTTTCTATTCCACCAGGGTACATCCCTTGATGACTTAACGACCTTAGCCAGACGTCTGGCCTCATATACGTCAATGACAACTTTGTTGAGGTTTTCCACCACTGTTTTTAGTTTCAGTTCGCTCCTGATGTCACCGCCCCTTTGAAGGTGGTCCATGTAGTTGCTCAAGTGCGTTGAATAGGAATCCTAATCCGTTCTCCTAGGATTCCTTATTATTCTTTTTATTTCGGAGGTTACCTCCATGTTGAATCTGATTATTCTGTGATCCGACATAGAGGGCTCATTCGACATCTTTCAATACTTCACCAACCCGTTCGTCAGAGTATTCCCTAGAGTTCTGTTTACAACCTCTTGTTTGGTGCTAGTTGGATTGGATTGGTGATTGGATCCGGATATCGTCTTCTAGGAAGTAGCCCGATGTAACGACTGCTTCTCGAGTGCTGCCCCCGGCGTTGTGTGAGATTGGATAGCCACAAGGCTTCCGATAAGGAACCCTGAAAGACATATATATTTTCGATTATGCTGAAGAATGATGCAGGCTCTTGGTTTCTCGCAAATGGAGTCTCAAATTACCTGCACGTTTCCTCCTTCCTATTTTAGTGCTGGCCATTGTCTCCGTTATTGTTTGGAAACCTTCTCCACTGTCGGAGTATTACCTCCTACCTCTGATATGGCGATTTCCTGCACGTCGCTATGCTTCCTACGCCCTAGAAGATCTAGGCTGCCTAGCTTTTGTTGTTCACTGGGCAGCAGGTCTACTTACTTGATTCATTCAGTCTCCTCCGAGGTGTCTTTCCTCGACTTTTCCCTGTCCACGTGCACAGGAATGTTGCAAATTAATAGTTGATATTAGCAACTCCGACGTTTGATTGCCTTCAGGGTGATCCATCCCGATCGTCAAGAGTCTACCGTTGCTTTTGAACATTCCTGCAGCTTTAGGAAGAAACACTGCCACCATGTGCACTTCTTGTATATCTTTCCCAGCACATGTCGGTAGTTCCGCTCTTTCCTAGCCAGGCAATTTAGGAACTATAGTCCTAAGCCACTCTGCAGTGTTTTCCGTCGCGCATTATGTGACCTGGTCGAAAGCGTATCCCAGTGAACACAAGCTTCGCAGTTCATCCCTTGCACATCTGCTTGACAACAAGGTCTCCGATAGTGTCCTGCTCCTCACGAGCGAGTATTTGTTCGGGAAACGTTTTTGACAGTATGGCCAGTCGAATGCTAAGCTTATGGTGGGCTTCCTAATTCCCGCCTTTACTCCTGAAGTACCCGGGCTTTCCCCCCTTAGGTTCAGGTTTGGGTATTTTTGGGAGCATTTTCGTCGTGTGGGATAATCTCAACTGCTCCCCGTTTTCTTGGCTCCAATGAAGTCTGTTCTGAGCCTTCTGAAGCGCCTCTGGTTTCAGGCCTTCCTTTAGATAACGCAGCTACCATTTAGTACTTGCGGCATTGAGGCCTGCTTCCTTACTGATGTCTGATATACTAATCTTAGATGTGCTTTTGTCTGACCCTGCTTTTTGAGCAGTGGTCTTTGTTGGTTGTAGTTCTCGCAGTATGGCAATGTTGACTTTGGATCCTTGGAGCTATATTCCGCCCCAAGTACTTATATATCGCTAGCTATTACCTCCCGTTTCTCAGCTCCTCAACCTGTATTCGATACTACATGAATAATTTCTAACCAATCTGCTTCCAAATAACCGGAATATGGTGTAAATCCTGCAGGACTCTTCAGAGCGACAGTAAAATTCTAGATTTCCTGTCTTTTCTACTTACATTTTTGCTAATTAGCTCAATACCTGAAGGTCCTAAAAATACAGCGGATATTGGAACGTCCTACAAAGGGAATCGTCCTTATTATGTAGCGTCGGTGGAATAAAGGTACTTTGATACTTCTTGGTACTTTGTGATGTCAATTTTTACGTGTCTTCCTGCATCGAAAAGTCACATCTATTGATTGTGAAGAATACAAGTTTGCAAAGATTAACAAATGCAGGGAGAAAAGGTTGAATCCTTTCGAGTGAAAAATATCTGATTTTTTCGTTTCATGGATTTTTTTTACAATTTGCTGATTCAAGAGGGAACGTGCGTGTTCTACAAGTTGGGGCAAGAGGTAATACGTGAAGAATCTCAATGGAAATAAATGGAATGGTTTTTATATAGACATTTGAAAATTCTGCTGGCTCCATTTTCCTCTGATTTCAGGCGAGTGTATTCATATCTATTTTTCATATATCTTTTTTTATTTGGAAGCAAAAAGATAACTTTTTATTTCCAGTTTACCAGGACATGTATCATGCAGTGCAAGTTTGATAGAGAAAAGAGGTTTTGTTAGGTGAACAAGGTTCTCTCAAGGAGTCAATATCATAATTCTTGTAAGTCCGAAATCAACTTTTCTAACTTCTTTGTGGATCAAAATGGAAATCTGGCATAAAGAACTTGTGAAATACCGGGATAACCTGCTTCAAACGTTATTTCTGCTGAATCTAATCTACAAGTTTCGAATATTGAATAGCTGATTTGAAGTGGTGAAAATGATACTTTCCTACCTAAAAAGATGTCGATATAATTCAATTCAAAGGAAAATGTTTCCTTTCGGAAAAAGTTCAAAGTTGATGAATGCTTTTCAATTATTCTTGGTAAAGTGAGCTTACATTGAATGGAAAAGATGTAGCTCGAGAGTCATTAAGCAATAATAAATATCTATGTTTTAAAGATAATTTAATTTCGCAGCACTTCTGGGACTGAATTGGCTTCAATGAATGCTTTGATAGAAAGTGGAATGCTGATTCTACTTCTCCTTCTGCTTGGGATGACTTAACAAAGCCCAGCGATTCAGCACAATCACTGAATTCCGCCGATAACGTGAATCGTTACACTGGTGCAGTGCCAAAAATGACAAAAAAGTCGTCGCTGTTTACGTGTTCCCGGCGGCTTAGGAGTTCGTTCGACTAGACTTTGACTTCTGAAAAGGCGCTTCCTACTGTGACTAACAGTGTGGCCTCAACATATTCTCAGGAGTCTATGCACCAGCACTCTCAATCTGCGTTGATTTCATCTGGAATGCCTTTCTACATTAGGATTACCTCAACTGGCTCTACACCCCTGATTCAGCGGCCCCTATGCGACGAGTTACGGTCCACCGAGCCCCTGATCCTGTCTCGCTCCATCGTGACCTCAATGGGACAATATCCGTAGTCTCCTCAGCAGGTCACGAATCGCAACACAGCCCCTCCACTTTTTGACATCGTTCCCGTCGCCAACGAAGTTCCACTTCCCGCTGCTGTCATATATCCTGGTACTTCATCTGCCCATACCAGCGCCGCCCACCCCAGAAATTGGCGTCCCCACCACCCCACCACACAACTTCTACGGACGATGTTCTTGAGTACATAAAGAGCAAAGTTCTCCTCTGTCCTCCGTCAAATTGACAAAAGACAACAACACCTACTGGGTGATTACATCATCATCATCATCATCAACGGCGCAACAACCGGTATCCGGTCTAGGCCTGCCTTAATAAGGAACTCCAGACATCCCGGTTTTGCGCCGAGGTCCACCAATTCGATATCCCTAAAAGCTGTCTGGCGTTCTGGCCCACGCCATCGCTCCATCTTAGGCAGGGTCTGCCTCGTCTTCTTTTCCTACCATAGATATTGCCCTTATAGACTTTCCGGGTGGGATCATCTTCATCCATACGGATTAAGTGACCCGCCCACCATAACCTATTGAGCCGGATTTTATCCACAACTGGACGGTCATGGTATCGCTCATAGATTTCGTTATTGTGTAGGCTACGGAATCGCCCATCCTCATGTAGGGGGCCAAAAATTCTTCGGAGGATTCTTCTCTCGAACGCGGCCAAGAGTTCGCAATTTTTCTTGCTAAGAACCCAAGTTTCCGAGGAATACATGAGGACTGGGAAGATCATAGTCTTGTACAGTAAGAGCTTTGACCCTATGGTGAGACGTTTCGAGCGGAACAGTCTTTGTAAGCTGAAATAGGCTCTGTTGGCTGACAACAACCGTGCGCGGATTTCATCATCGTAGTTGTTATCGGTTGTGATTTTCGACCCTAGATAGGAGAAATTGTCAACGGTCTCAAAGTTGTATTCTCCTATCCTTATTCTTCTTCGTGTTTGTGTTTGACCAGTGCGGTTTGATGTTGTTGGTTGATTCGTCTTCGGTGCTGACGTTGCCACCATATATTTGGTCTTGCCTTCATTGATGTGCAGCCCAAGATCTCGCCTTGATGGCCGCCTGCTCGATCTGGATGAAGGCAGTTTGTACGTCTCGGGTGGTTCTTCCCATGATGTCGATATCGTCAGCATAAGCCAGTAGTTGGGTGGACTTGAAGAGGATCGTACCTCTTGCATTCACCTCAGCATCACGGATCACTTTCTCGAGGACCAGGTTAAAGAGGACGCATGATAGCGCATCCCCTTGTCGTAGACCGTTGTTGATGTCGAATGATCTTGAGAGTGATCCTGCTGCTTTTATCTGGCCTCGCACATTGGTCAGGGTCAGCCTAGCGAGTCTTATTAATTTCGTCGGGATACCGAATTCTCTCATGGCCGTGTACAGTTTTACCCTGGCTATGCTATCATAGGCGGCTTTAAAGTCGATGAACAGATGGTGCAACTGTTGTCCATATTCCAACAGTTTTTCCATCGCCTGCCGCAGAGAGGAAATCTGATCTGTTGCTGATTTGCCTGGAGTGAAGCCTCTTTGGTATGGGCCAATGATGTTCTGGGCGTATGGGGCTATCCGGCCTAGCAAGATAGTGGAAGATATCTTATAGATGGTACTCAGCAACGTGATACCTCTATAATTGCTGCACTGTGTGATATCTCCCTTTTTATGTATGAGACAGATTATGCCCCGTTGCCAATCGTCAGGCATTGATTCGCTGTCCCATACCTTGAGCACAAGTTGATGAACCACTTGGTGTAACTGGTCGCCTCCATATTTAACCAATTCGGCTGTAATTCCATCGGCTCCTGGCGACTTATGATTTTTTAGCCGATGAATTGCATGGACTGTTTCTCCTAAACTTGGTGGTGGCAGTATTTGTCCGTCGTCTTCAGTTGGCGGGACCTCCAACTCGCCGATGTTCTGGTTGTTCAGTAGCTCATCAAAGTACTCAACCCATCGCTCCAATATGCCCATTCTGTCGGAAATCAGATTTCCCTCTTTGTCTCGGCAGGATGAGCATTGAGGTGTATAAGGCTTCATCCTGCTGACTTGTTGGTAAAACTTCCGCGCCTGGTGCGGTTGCTCCTTGTACTTTTCTAGTTCACAGACTTGTTGGTTCTCCCAGGCTTCCTTTTTCCGTCTGTGAAGTCGCTTCTCCGCTCGACGGAGTTCGTGATAAGTCTCTGCGCGTGCCCACGTTCTTTGAGAATGCAACATTACTCGGTATGCGGCATTCTTCCGTTCCGTTGCTAGCTTACATTCATCGTCAAACCAGCCGTTCGGACTCCTTTTGCGGCTGGGGCCAAGTATATTTGTGGCCGTATCCATGATAACGTTCTTCAGGTGATTGTGAAGGTCATTAGTTGATGCTTCATCTCCAGGTCCTCTATTGACTGCGGTTATTGCGGCATCCATTTCCCTCTTATAGGTGTCGCGGAGGGTTGTGTTGTGGATGGCTTCAGTGTTCACTCTCACCTGATTGTCAGAGGGGATTCTAGGTGGTATTGTTATTCGAGCTCGGAGCACCATGCCAACGAGATAGTGATCCGAGTCTATATTGGCCCCCCTATATGTTCTGACATTCATCAAGGCTGAGAGGTGGCGGCGTTCGATCAACACGTGGTCAATTTGGTTGAAAGTGGTCCCGTCTGGAGAGGCCCACGTATGTTTGTGGACCGCTTTCCGCGCAAACCAGGTACTTCCAACAACCATTTCGTGTGACCCTGCTAATTGAATAGTCCGCAGTCCGTTATCATTTGTATTTTCGTGTAGGCTATGGGAGCCAACGTATCGCCTGAATACGGGCTCCTTCCCTACTTGGCTGTTAAAATCCCCAAGTATGATTTTGATATCATATCTGGGACAGGCTTCGAGGGTTCTTTCTACTGCCTCGTAGAAGGTATCCTTCTCCGACTCTGCAGTCTCCTCTATAGGGGCGTGAACGTTTATGAGGCTTATATTTCTAAACTTGCCTCGCAAGCGCAGAGTGCATAGCCGTTCGCTTATACTTTCAAAGCCGATAACAGCAGGTTTCATTTTTTGGCTGACTAAGAAACCTACTCCGAGCACATGGTTTACTGGATGACCGCTATAATATATGGTGTAGTGGCTCTTCTCCAGGAAACCGGTCCCTGTCCATCGCATCTCTTGCAACGCTGTTACATCAGCCCTATATTGGGACAGGGTATCGGCTAGCTGCTTATCAGCTTCATCTCTGTACAGGGAGCGCACGTTCCATGAGAAAATGCGCAAATCGTTGTTCCTTTGTCGTTGCCGGGTCCGTCGTTTTAAAATCCGTCCTGTCCGAGGCTCCTGTTGTGGCTTCGTAACAGGTTGTTTTCCGTGTAGGGTTGTCAGCCCTACCCAACCCCCAACCTGGAGGACCAGTTGGTACAATTTGTCCCGTTTTTAGGCGCGGGAGACTCGCCTTCATCCTTCTCCGTCTGCAGCTTTTCGTTGTGAAAGAGCTCCCAGCGGTCACCACGTGGAGGTGGAGATAGGGTTTGGTAGTAGAGCTGTTGGTGTTGGTTCAGCAGGCATTTCCCAGGTTTTATGCTCCATCGTGGGTACCAATCCACGTTTCGCCCCGGGACCTATACTACCCTTTGACCTTTGACCTATACTACCCTTTGTTTATATTATATTATATTAAATTTAGACAAATATTGGGTTGGGAATGGAGAAATGTCGTATTTGTGATCGAAATTTGACGCTTTATTTAACATGTTTAGAATTATCCGATTTAAATCAAATATATTATAAAACCCCCCCCCCCCCCCCCTCCCCCCAGCTAGTTTTCGCAAGCCTCTTTTGAGGCCAACTTTGTAGCACCAAGAGCGTTTTGCATGGACCGCAAGAGATGGTAATCACTTGGTGCCAGCTCCCTTCCAATCCCACCAAACACACAGCAAAACCTTCCTGGCCGTCAATCCGGGCTTGGCGATGGTTTGGACCGGCTCGCCGCGCTTCGACCACGATCTTTTTCGTTTGAGGTTGTCGTATGTAATCCACTTTCCATCACCAGTCACCATTCGCTTCAAAAATGGGTCGAATTCGTTTCGTTTCAGCAGTGCATCGCAGGCGTTCATTCGGTCCTAGAAATTGTTTGGGTCAACTCGTGTGGCACCCAAACATCTAGCTTTCTTTGCAATCCAATCTTCTGCAAATAGTTCCAAACGGTTTAATGGTCTATACCCAGTTCTTGGCCAATCGAACGAATGCTCACATGCCGGTCTACTTGGATGATTTTGACGATTTTATCGGTTTCTACGACGATTGGCCTACCAGTACGGGGTGTATCTTCGACATCCACAACACCAGAGCGAAATCGATCGAACCAACGCTGTGCTATGCGAATCGTTACAGTATCGGGCCCATAAACTTCACAAATTTTTTCGGCCACTTTCGCTGCATTGTTACCTCTCAGGTAGTAAAAATGTAAAATATGACGAATTTTTTGCTTGGTGGACTCCATCTTTGACGCGATATAACTTGAGACTGAAACTATCAAAGAGACACTTGTAGCACAGATTGTCGTCTTCAAATCGCCGTCTAGTATGACCCGATGCGATAAGTGCATCTGAGAAACTTCAAGGCTTGGTTAAAAATTGAGTAATAAATTTGTAAATTTTACAATGGAAATTTAATGGTTATATCGTTACATGCTAGGGGTGACTTTTTCTGACCTCTGTACCCCAGAAGCTCTTTATCTTTTCATTTGAACAAAGTTTAGCAACTTCTTTATGAAGTTTGGTTGCATTAGGGAAAATTTAAGATCTTTTGGCTAAAAATATGAGGGGTAGCATTTTCATCTCCAACACTAAGTCGTATTGTGTTCTATTCCTAAAGTCTGGAAAAAACTCCAAGAAAGAAAGGACTGTTTGGTGAATACGTAATGAATTCATCGAAAATTCAGACAGGATTCAGTTTTTCCATCAAACACAATTTCCTTAAAAAGTGAAGATACATTGGAATGATGGAAATTGCAATAATTCCTTAGTAAACCTAAATTGATGAGTGGCCATGGGAAAAACTTTTCTCATGTGGTTTTGCTTCTGCGTGTGGTCCCTTCGTCATTTATTCAGAATCGAATATATTGCTCCGTTTCCTTTTTTCCTCGGTTCCTAGTCCTGAAGCTTCCGAGCTTATGTATAATGCAGAGGATACCCATAAATCGCTACATTTATTATATGTTCAGCACCTTTAGCCTGTGAACATGAGCGGGAAATTGTTAGGAATGTTTAGAAAGGAAAAATTGTGGAAATGGAGTCACAAAGTGCTGGCTTGTTAGGAATTCCCTGCAAAGCTACATAGTTCGAAATAGATTGAGTTTTAATCTGGGCCATTGATGACTTCCTGTGATTTTAAGGTAATGAAATTTTATGTCATAATTTAGGATTGTGATTCTGATAGGACCTTCCTCAACATATATATGGGGACTGAATTTCCGAATAAGGTGCAGCAGCAACTTGGTCCCAAACAAGGAACTGAGCTGATTGAATGAGGGATTGGAGGCGAAAACTAATGGCTGATGGCGGTAGGAAACTGGTGGCTTCTGTACAAAGAAAAATCGCTTCTAGGAGGTAACAATAAACGCTGTCGAAATCAAATCAGGAGCAAGATAAGCGCTTACTAGAATAAGGACAACCTACTCTAGCATTTTTCATTTTGAAGGATTTCATTTTAATAAATATTTCGTGCAAAGAGAGATATGACCTTTTTCGTTCCTGTAATAAGTTGCCATGACGTTTTCGTATCTATTATTAGAGTTGGAGGCTTTTCTTGCATAGAGAGCTTGACACCCTCAGAAACATATTCCTCAGTGTTGAAGTACTCAGAGTAGATAAAAAAATTGGTCACGTGAATCCCATCCAAAGTGAAATACTTCTCAAGTGGGAAACTGACGACTGTAAATTATGACCTCCATGGGGAATTGTTGAAAAGTCTGCAGCTCGTGGCGCAATTCAAGTGTTTTTGAATATGGAACTTGGTTGTTGGCCAGCAAGGCCAAATGGGTCCATTTATTACAATAACCAAGGAGGTTCTTGTTCATTGGACTAGACATTGTTGACATTTTATGGAGTGGGTCCTTGAAAGGTACAGTATATCTTCTCAAGATTTACGGAAGTAAGTCCTTTCAAATGAACATAAAAAGGATGCCTGCTCAGTCAATACAGGAAATTGGATGGAGTTGAAAAATTGTAGGATTGATTCCACTCAAAGGAAGTTTTACCTTTTTGTGATACATGGATTTGTATATGTAAATAATTCTGAACTAAAGGAGGTGTATGAATGCCCAATATGCGTTCTCCCTTTATGTGCAGAGAGTATGATATTTTTTCAAGAAAATACACTGGGTTTGGTTGATAAAGTTTGGCCTAATTTACTTTGATAATGTGATCCTTAGGGAACCCCGACCGGGAGCCCTTGTCACCATTTCAATCGCATTACAAAGGTTTACAAAGGACATGGATTTAATGTAAACCGTAAGTCCTGAGGCGCCTATTGGATGATAACTTTAAGAAAATATAAGAAATTGGTTTCCTAAAGAAACCCACCCTCGGCAAAAATAAGTCTCTGGAACGCCAAGCCGAAGAGCTTCAAGAGGTGATTGTCGCCTTAGAGATACCCCGTCGAAACGTGTCGTATCGAAACCGCGTGAACCCAAATATCAAATCAACTTTCGGGGAATAGAACCCCAAAAGGCATACAGTCCAGTGACCAGCGAAAGAAGCCTTACCAAGTGGCGTCACTGACGGTGCGGGGACGGAAACTCCAATACCCTGTAGTGTCCCTGCTCCGAAAAACAATCCAGTTAGAATCGCTAGCGCTGAGCAGGTGGATTCGGACACGAACCGAGTAGAAGTTCAGTCGATCGTCCTAGCTAGAGCCGAAGAGGAAAGGCTCATCAGGAAATGCGCGGCAGTGATGAAGCGTATGCGGTCAGCAACGTTCCTCCAGAGAAACGTCAGTAAAGGTGTCAAAAAGGGGCTGATGGAACTGGACATACTACTGTACCGCATTTCCTTCTACAGGCGAACGTGGAAAGTAGTAGAATACGTTAGGAAATCAAAAACAGCGGCACTTGTCGCTGAGAACATTGCTAGCGCCAAACGGACCGCAGATAGCCCACTGCAAAGTGAACTGGGGAAAAAGCGAAAAGAGGACGACGTGCCTGAAGGAGGTTTTATCAAAGTAGTTTCTAGGGCTTAAAAAAGAAGGCAAAAGAGGATAAAAGGAAAGAAGTAACTACGCCGTCAGAGACCCGTCTGTCCAAAAACAAGGAGCATACAAACCAAAAACCAGTAGTGCAAAGGACGAGGAAACGAAGAAGGACTAGACTGTCGGCTCTGCTTATTAAGCCGACGGAAGACAAGACATTTGTCTGGCATTTACGTTAGGCAATTAATTATTCATGAAGCACACATGCACACGCTTCATGGTAGCGCCACGGCAGTTCGCAATCTGTTAAGGATGCGCTAGTGGATTCTGAATCATCAGAAAGTGATACGCGACGAAATACATCGGCGTACTACCTGCGTAAGCTACACAAATCAACGAAAGCAGCAGCTAATGGGCGATCTGCCAGCAGTCCGGATCACACTAAGCCCGTCATTCTTGCATTGTGGCGTGGACTACGCCGTGAAAGGCCCCCGGACACGAATGTCAAAGGGTCGATCAACAGCCACGCTGAAGGGGTATGTCTGCGTTTTCGCCTGTATGATGACGAAGGCGGTACACTTAGAACTGATGAGTGATTTAACGACAGAAGCCTTCCTAGGCGCTTTTGAAAGATTTACGACGAGGCCTGGATTATATGCTGAGATTTACAGCGATCATGGCACCAATTTTGTTGGAGCCGATAATCAAATGGACAAGGAGATACAGCAGGCGATAATATCCGCGTCAGAAAAAGTCACGACAATATTAGCAAAGGACGGGGTTACCTGGCGATTTATCCCAGTCGCTACGCCACATTTTGGTGGATTGTGGGAGGCAGCTGTGCAAATCGGCAAAACGACAGCTAAAATGCGTTTTCGATGAAGTACGATTCGTTCCAACCTTCAAGGAATTTACAACAGTGTTGTGCCAGGTGGAAGCATGTTTAAATTCAAGGCCGCTAGTGCCCCTTTCAAATAATCCCGACGATTTGGAAGCTTTGACACCTGATCATTTTTTGGTTCAGCGTCCATTGAAGGCCATACCAGAGGTCGACAAGAGCCAACGCGACATGTATGAACGATGGCAGCAGATCAAGGCGTTACATCAGTTGTTTTGGAAGAGAGCGACTCGGAAGTATCTGCGCGACTTGCAAATCTGAGCCAAATGGGACCAAGATGCTCCCAACTTGAAGCTCGGTCAGCTAGTTCTCATTAAGGAAAGAGAAAAGCCGTCGGCGAAATGGCATTTGGCTTGCATCAGCGTCATTCACCCTGGGAGCGATGGAAAAATAAGAGGAGGATCACTGGAGAAGCAGATTGGTATCGTGAATCTGGTCTACCCCCGAACCCGAGGTAGAGAATCCTGTCCCTCCATGTAAGAGTAATGACAGGACCTCAACTGAAAAGCAAGTAGCAGCATAAAGAAGATACCCATTGCCGCAGCCGGCCCCGAATCCTGTGAGGCCAAAAAACTGCGACAACGGCGTGCGTCCAGTAGTGGAAAGGAGTACCAAGAAAGGACGATTGGCACCATGTACTTGGGCACGATCATTACTCAACATAAGGACATTATTCCTATCATTTGGGACGCTGTTCGCAAAGAACATTTCGACCGAGGACTATGAGATATGGAAGCCAGGCACTGGATACCACGTCGAGAAGCTAGGGTGTTCTTGGTTCATTCGAGGAGAGTTAAGAATCGGGGTGCACTTTCTGATTGGAGAGATGATAAGGGATCGTCGGAATATAAATGACGTCCTGAGCCATTCCAACACAATGTGCAGGAAAGCCACGGAGGTAGAAACCACGACCCATTGTGACGTACTGATAAGGCATCTAAATTTTAAAGGCAAGGATACCACCCGCAAGATCGATGAGTTACTCGAGCCCCCAGCCCCCAAAAGAAGAAGGAGAGGTCTACTAGGCAAGGTACTGACCGCAGTATTTGGAATTAACGAGGAGGTCTACAATGACATCGAGGACCTCCGTGAAGGACAACTTACCATTTTGCAGTCGATGACCCAGCAGAACATTTTGATAAACACTGGGGTGGTAGTTTACAACACCGCAGTATCTTATCGATTGAGAGAGTTGACCCTTATATTGAACATGATCGTAGATTCAATGAACACAATGAACAATCTGAATCTGCAGATTGTATCCCGTACTTGACAGTGGTGGACTACTTCGACGAGTTAGGGACGAAATATAGTCGAAACGTGTCCGCATTCTACGGCCACGGTGGTTTATTGGGTCTCGTGGACAGAGATGCACTGACAATCGCGATCACGGATGTCCTGACCAAGATTGGCCCGTTGTATGAAATCCAGAGAATTCCACAAGGACGAATGTCGTTATAAAAGGACGAAGAATAAGTTCGAGTTTCGGCAAACACGAATAGGGTCTGGTACACGTAACAACCGTCCCTCGGGCCATAGGAGGGGGCCGGTATTTGGTGCCTCAATTCGACGTCAGCACGCTCGCAATCGACTTCAATCAAGGCAACTACTTCGAATTTGATCAGTCCTCACTTCCATCATGTCTTTGGCAGGACAAAATCTTCTTAGGCGCACCAAAAGTAACAAAAACCTGGACTACATGCCAAACTATGCGTTGGATGCAATCTATGAACGCCCAAATAAACCAAATTGTTACTTGCAAGAGGTCATGAACAACGGCAGAATCTGGAAGGAGTTAATGGCGGCGAACAGCTGATTGTATGTTACCAGCGGCTCTACGGTATGTTTCATAAGTTGCAACGGGCAGAGGCATGGGGTCGCTCTGAACGACGTGGGGATAGTGCAGTGGCTGTACTATCCATGCGAATGGCATGGTCCTCCAATCAACAGTGTCGGAAACAAGGAGGGTAATGGAAGCCTTCATCAGAATAATTCACCCTGTGAACTTGACAATAAGCCAGATAATGTTACCTGGCTACGTTTTACTTCGATTTCCAAGATGGACGACCAGCTTTTTAATTCGCTTACCCCTGAGGTTAGATCTACCACACCTACAGAAGAACCTCATCATCATCAGCATTGGGCTAACATGGCAACGAATTTGGCGCTTAGTACAACTGGGTCTGCTGGAAATTACTTGTCGAAATCCGCTACAGTATGAAACCCGAAGACAAAGGAGCAGAGGTGTCCTCCATACTGAAAATGAAGGGTGGCGGAGTCCTCGTCTAACTGGGCCTGAAGTGGGAGTGTAGGTTTAGGATCTCGGAGGGGAAGACATGGGTTTTAAATCGGTCGGAAAGGCTAATGTGGGGGGAAATAGATTTTTGCATAAAGCTATTGTCATGGGTCAGGGATTGAGATAGGAATTTGATGAGGGATTTAGTGAAGAATACGTCTAAATGGAAAGTGTTGACTTCATTGTAGACGGCTTGGTTGGAGCGTGGAGGGAATGGACCTAAAGATGTTCGGAAGAATTTCCTTTCATGAGCTTGTAGGCCCTCCATTTGATGAGAAGTACTAGACCACAAAACCGTACGACGTTGATGGGCGAATTAGTTGCTTATAACAATAAAGCTTCACGGACGAATTGACGAATTGGATTTTGGGATGGGCCATAGGAGTTAAGGACTCTGATTTGGGTGGCCCGGCAGCTATTGGGGTTGAATGGGGGTTCTCGTTTCTTGCGGATGGGTACGATGCGTGCTTGTTTCCGCGGAGTGGGGAAATGTGCTGTAATAAAGCAGTGATTAAAAAGTTTTGAAAGAAGAGGATTAGGGTTTTGGCGCACTTCTTAAGGATTATGATTAGGACTGGTCCTGTGGACTTTTTTATTGTGGGAAACGATCATGGATTCGATGGATTCTTCGAAAAAGGCTGGGATAGGGACACAAAAATGGAGGGCGGGGCCTGGAGGTGGCATTGGTAGAATATTCAGGAGGGTTGGTCGTTACACAGGATAAGTTTTGGGTGACTGCAGATTCGGTGGGAGGGTCTGAAAGGTGGAGAGTGGTGTGATAGGCTGTAAGGAATGCTTCGATATTTGGTCTGCATTGTCTTTCGGGGATGTATTGTGGGAAAGTGAGGTAAGATTTTTTGGTTTAGCGAGGTGGGGTTGGTTGCAGGTCTGGCTATTAAGGGAGATGCCTGAGTGTTTGATGGTGTGGTGTTCTGAATATAGGAATTGGATTTGGGTTCGGATAGTTTGGGTTAGTGAGCTGATACGTAATTTTAGGAAGTTGAATCGGGGATTATATCTATTGCGGTGGAGTTGGCGGCAGATGTTGGTTTTTCTTCAACTAGGTCAAGGATTTGAGTGGGGAAGGTGATTAGATTGTTGTTGCTTAAGAGATGAAGTGGAATGTTTTGGTGACACACCTCTTGGGTGATTTCGTTGATTCGGGTTATTGTATCATCTAATAGCTCAGGGGAAGGGGACGTTGGGAGGGAACTGGTTAATAATTGGTTGGCTAACCTGGAGTTTACTAAATCCCAGTTTGTTTTGGAATTGTCAGGAAGAGGTTTTGATTGGATTTTTGGGAGTTGTTTATTGGTGAAGAACTACAGAACTATACCGTCTTGCTCAGCAAGGCCTGGGATTATTGGGAGGTTAGAGGGGACTGATGAGAAGTGGGTCTGGATGAGGAGATTACTACTGATGAGGAAAAGGCCAAGGTAGGAATGGGAATTGAAGGTATGGAAGATTGGCTGGTAGGAGACTTAATTGAAGAGGAAGACAATTCCGGGAATATCAGTCGGCTAACTTGTTGCCATTGAGGTTGGTGGTTGAGTTGTATCACAAATTATGCTTAGCGGAAGGTCAGCTGGGTCTAGGGTTTGGTTTGGGCAATAGAGTCTGCCGAGAAAGAGATGGACGAGCGGGTTATGATTGAGATAATCGTTGTCTCTAAGGATGGGGAAGCGATGATTGGGACAAAAATTTGAAGAATAAGAATCTATGTGGTTGAAAACCGGGATGGCTGTACCTCCGCCTGGGCGGTTTATCCGGTCGGTTCGAAAGGAAGCGATGTTGGTAAAGTAAAGTCTATGGTTCGGATTCAGTTTGTTTGTGTGAATAGGAAGTTAGGATTGTGGAAGTTAAGGAGTTCGTGTCTTTTTTACTTGTTCACAATTGAGTTGGCTTTAAGCAATACGACTAAAGTGGACATTGCTTGGGGAGACTTGATATAGGAAGGGAAGGAGTGCAAGCTTCTTTTCCATAAGCGAGGAAAGGGATGGTTAGGTTGTAGCGAAAGTGTTAAGTTGAGCAGCTGGCTGAGGAGTAGGCATATTGAATAGTGAATGCATTTCACTATCCAAATCAAAGGAAGTGTTGGGATGAATGGCGTTTCCGGCTATTGATGCATAGGAGAGGAGTGGTTGATGTTAGTGTGTGATGGGGTTGGTACCGTGGGGGGGGGGGGGGGCTTGACGCAGTATATATATTTGGCACACAGAGTACTATCCAGAAGAGGTGTTTTACTTTCGGCTATATTCGCGACAGCTCCTAGGATCTACTCCTCAGTGACCACTGCGACTTCGAAAAGGATTACTGATAAGGTAATTTGCACTAAAATTTTCTTGGAAAAGATTCTTCACTACACCAAAAACAAGTTAGAGTAGGCTATCAGTGGCGAGTGTTCGTCCTTATTTTTTTTTTAAATTTGACATTTGGTTGGAGTTTCTGCTGCGGGAGCGATGATTTTATGCAACAACCGCGTTTGAATTAAATTTGCGAATAATTGAAGATGAATAGATTCAGGTTTTCTGTTGATAGACATCCCTTAAAAATGATGCATCGAACCATAGACATAATATGAATAAGTGGATCTTCTCTGCACAAAGTGTTAATTAATTTACTTGATCAGGGAATTTCCGCCACTAGAGAATTCGGAACGAATTATCTGCCATTGAATTAGCCCTTGTCTGAGTAAATTCGTTGGGAAACTTTACAGCTGAAAGTATCTGAGAATGTCTGAATCTTTTGATAAATGAATTAAACCTAATGATATCAGTTTAATGTTTTACATGCATGTGTTGGAGCTGCTCAACCTTATCGACCTTAGCAACATCAAAGGGGAGTAAATTTATGTCAACATTTTCATTATATGTTAATTCAATTTTTGTGTAATTATTTCACGGTCCTGTTGGGAGCGAAGAGAGTTGTGTTTCGTCGTGAAGTTGCTTCCAGGAATAATCTACGAATGTTGCCACATTAAGGTGATGTGAAGGTTTTTACTTTCCTCTTGAGAACAATTTACAGCATCTTCATGTTTGTCTTAATTATGAATTTTACGAGATTAGGCGCACGCGACAGAGGGTTGCAACGTTGATGGAACGACTTTTTTTCCTGTCTTTCGACAATGAAGGATAATAAGTTGTTTAAAATGTGATTATATTCGATGTAGATTTTCAGGTGATTTGTCTCTCTAACATAGTCCTTGATACCGGAAGCCTTGGACGGAAGGGATGGTTGGAAAATGGAATAATTTCTTGTCTTGATATTGAAGGAGCCGTGAGCCCGCCATCCGCTTGACGGATGGGAAGAAACTGTCGCCCGATATTTTTGGTCTACGAACCTCTCTATTTTGGGCTAGCACACTTCTTCTGCTTTTATAACCTTGATCCCATTCAGAAGCGAGATCGGTTCGCCTTGATCGGTTACGCCATTTTATTCTGTCAGAGGTCTAATCTGGATGTACTCGCGAACCTTATAGATCACCATCCAGGGCATCTTTTGATCGTTCACCATCGACGTCGATGGTCAGACCAATTTTTACAAATAAATTTAAATACCATCAAAGACGTCTCTCTCGAAATTTTCCCACGATCGGTGTAACCCCATATCGATAGTGAATATCCTTATTTCGGATGTGATCGAGTAGTCTTACGTCATTGGTCTAACGATTTGCGATTTCCTCCAGGGCAGAGGCAACTTATCAAATGTTGCATCCACTCTATCGTAGCAGCAATTTGACTGAAAGGATTACAGGTTGTTATTTGCCGCCGCTTATATATATATATATATAGTTCAAAAAGCCCACGGACCCTCTTCCCGCCCAACCGGAGCGAGGGGCGACCAACTTAAGGATGGGCTGAAGGCAACATCCAAAGGCCCGCATCACAGCGATGATGCGTTTTAACGCAAAGTGTGTGCGACCATGCGAAAATGTATTACTACATCCCGATTGTCGCAAACACTTCAGCCAATGACGCGGAGGTTCTACACTACAGAGACATGGATCTTATATTGAAGACAGTGCGGATCAAGACTGAAACCCATTAGGTCAGATCGTTACCGGACAGGGTAGGTAGGTAGGTAGGTATCAGTTAGCGCTTTGGTGCGCCGTTTTTATGCTACAAACTCCTAAGACCGTGACTGTTGTTATAGGAACAGGGAAGCGGAGTCCAGCTGGCTCGGATCTTCAGAGCCAGCCCGTAGCATTCACGAAGGAAAGCAGCTCTCCGACCCTGTAACTAGAAATCTCTCCGAGGTCCCCAAAGAATGGTTTACCCAGTGGCCGCAGCCTGACTCGAGCCAGAGCTGGGCAATCGCAGAGAAAGTGCATGAGGGTTTCCCTTCCTTCTCCGCAGCTTCGGCAATGCGAGTTGTAGGGTAAGCCGAGCCTAGCGGCATGGTCCCCTATGGGCCAGTGCCCCGTGCAGACCGCCGTAATCTTGAATGCATTTGCACGCGTCTGGCACAGGAGCTCTCGTGATTGGGCTATGTTATAAGCGGGCCAAATTCTCCTTGATTTGGCACAGCTTGTAAGCCTTCGCCATCTCAGGCCCGCGGCTGCTAGGTAGTGCGAGTAGACTCGGCCCCCGACAGCCGCCAGCGGAACACCGACTGTATTCCACGAGGGACTGCCAAGAGCAGAGCCTTGCCTCGCCAATCCGTCAGCCCGCTCATTCCCCTCTATGTTCCTATGCCCGGGAACCCACAGGAGAGTGATCTTGAGCGTGCCACCCAGATGGTTGAGCGTGTCTCTGCACTGCCTCACCAACCGGGAAGATGTCGTCGTTGAGTACAAGGCCTTGATGGCCGCTTGGCTGTCGGTCAGAATGGCTATGTTACGTTTGGGGCTCGAATCACGCTCCAGCCATCAACAGACTTCCAATATCGACAGTACTTTCGCCTGGAATACACTGGTGAAACCTGGGTGACCATACGACTTGGATATACCGTGCGTATTCGAGAAAACCCCCGCGCCGACTCCATAGGCCATCTTTGGTCCGTCCGTAAAGGATACCGTGTCATAGTCTTGCAACACGCCGCCGGTTTTCCACTTTGCCATAGTTGGAAGGTCCACAGCAAAGTTTCTCGTGAAGTTTAGCTTGCGTGTGACATAGTCCGTGGGGGATGCCCAGATTTCTCGAGGTATTTCATCTAGAATGTTGCTGTGGCCATAGGACTTCGCTGCCCAGCATCCGGACTCACGTAGTCTGACGGCACTGCACGCTGCAACATATTTGATGTGGTGGTCTAGGGGGAGGAGATGCAGGAGTACATTGAGAGCATCTGCCGGGCAGGACTGCAGAGCCCCCGTAGCACCCGCACACGCGGTTCTCTGAATCCTATTAAGCTTCGTTCTATTGTATTTCTTCTTCAAAGCCTGCCACCATACAATAGATCCGTACTTCAGGATCGGACGCACTACAGCGGTGTACATCCAGAGAACCATCCTCGGCCGGAGACCCCATTTCTTCGCAAAGGTTCTCTTACAGGCATAGAAGGCTATACAGGCCTTCTTAACCCTCAGTTCTATGTTCAACCTCCAATTTGGAAAGAACCAATCTTCGTTCATTCAGCCGTGGTAGATGGAATTAAGGTATCCTTGTCTTGGTGGTGAACAGCATCAGTTGCGTTTTGGTTGGGTTTATGCTGAGTCCGCATCTTGCGTCCCACAGGCATACCTTTCGCAACGCTCCTTCCATGATGTCGCTCATAATGGACAGAAACATCCCTGATACTAATATCACCAAGTCGTCGGCATACGCCACCACCTTCACCCCGCTGCTGTCCAATGTACGTAAAATTTTGTCCATTACTATTAACCAGAGCACCGGTGAAATAGCACCACCCTGGGGCGTGCCTCTGTTCACAGCTCTGGTCAAGTGGTTGCCTCCCAGATCGGACTGGATTATCCTGGTACTCAGCATGGATATAATCCAATGCGTGAGATACCCCTCCAATCTAATACCGGTCAAGGCTTCCTTGATGGCGTTGGTACTGACGTTGTTGAAAGCTCCTTCTATATCCAAGAAGGCAGCAAGGGTATTCTGCTTGTACTGCAGCGACCGCTCAACCGTGCCAATTACCTCGTGGAGGGCGGTTTCTGTGGATTTTCCTTTGAGGTAGGCATGCTGGGACTTAGAGAAAGGCGTTCTCTCCATAATCGTCCTTAAGTGAATGTCTAGGACGCGTTCTAGGGTCTTCAGCACGAAAGAGGTCAGGCTGATTGGCCGAAAGTCCTTCGCGGACTCATGACCTCGCCTGCCGGCTTTCGGTATGAAAACCACCCGTGCGCCCCTCCAGGACTGCGGTACATATCCTAAAGTGATGCAGCTCCGGTAAATCTCAACAAGCCACGGCACAACCCTTTCCTGCTGCTTCTGTAGCATGACTGGCATTATGCCATCTGGGCCTGGAGATTTATATGCGAAGAAGCTGTTTATAGCCCAGCCGATCCTATCCCCGGTAATTACCGATTTGATAATCTCGCCAAGCTGGGGTTGCCGCAAACCCTCCAAGCGAGGTTCTGACTCACAGTCCTCCTCGCTGGAGGGAAAGTGCGTTTGCACCAGCAGCTCCAAGGTTTCACTAGAAGATTCCGTCCAGGAGCCTTCCGACTTTTTAAGGAAGGATGGACTCTTATGTTCCTTGGACAGAATCTTATTCAGCCTCGCGGATTCACTAGTGCTTTCAATGTTCTGACAATAATCTAGCCAAGGCCGCCTGTTGGTGGTCCTGATGGCCGACTTGTACTTCTTTAGGCAGTCCTTATATGGCTGCCAGTATTTTTGCCTGTAGCAGATGTTGAAGATTTCTCTGATCAGCTTCCTGAGACTAGAGAGATCTTCGTTCCACCACGGTGGCAAGGTCTTTTTGCTGTACTTAGCAGGGCACGAGACTTTGAAGGCGGTATCAAAAGCCTTCTCCAGAGCCCCGACCTTTGACTCCAGTTCGTCTGTCGTGCCAATCCTACCAATTTGCGCACCGGAGAGTTTGCTCTTAATTACCTGACCAAACTTTCTCCAGTCGATCCTCCGGGGGTTTCTAAAGGGCTTGGGAACCTCTGCAGCGAGATCTAGACTGAAGAGTATCCAACTGTGGTCAGAGAAGGATCTCTGGTCAGACATTCTCCAGTCCTTCACCCTAAGAATCCCGTTGTCTGTTATTAGGGTGATATCAAGGACCTCCTCCCAACCGTCACAGTTCTCCGAGCAGGGGAAATGAAAGGTTGGTGTACTGCCCCTGTTACACACCGATAGATTTGAAGTAATAATAAAATCAAAGAATGACTCACCTCTTTCGTTGATTTCGGAGCTGCCCCAAAGCGTATGCCTTGCATTTGCGTCGCAGCCTATCAGCAGGTTGGCTTTCTTTGCTGTTATGGTGTTCGTCAGATGTTGTAGTTCTTCTGGCGGAGCTGATCGGCTATGAGCCATGTACGCTGAGGAAATATACACGTTCTCTGCCCCCACCTGCTCCAGCTTGACCACAACTAGGTCACTGGAACTCAGGTCCGGGCACAGGAAAGCGTGCAGACTCTTCCTCGCAAGAATACATGCTCTAGGTCTATTCTGATCACCGTCTCCTGTGCTGTGGAATAAATTAAAATATTTGCTTTGGAGCCCTTTGATGGTTCGGTCGCTTCCGACCCAGGGCTCCTGTATTAATGCGATGTCTATGTCTTCCTCTAAGAGGAAGACGAGCAGATTAGCCGAGGCGCACTTCGAGTGCTGCAGATTTATCTGCGTTACCCTCAGCATGATCTACTTGCGTGGGGGGTTTGTCAGCCCCCGTCGGACCGTCGATCGTCATCTCCTCCAACAGCTCGTTGGCGGCGTCGATTGGGTCAAAGTCGTCGTCCGGTTTCACAGAACGGAACACTTTTACTTTGGCATTCCTGACTCCGAACCACACTTTATAATCAGCCTTTTTCAGTGCCTCCAGGCACTCTTCGTTTATGCGGAGTAGTACGGGCTGGCTGTTTATCTGAGGTTCCTCCTCCTTTATAACAACCCAGTCGTCCATGGGAATCCCGGGGTTGTGAAGACGCAGGAAATGGACCAGCTTGTCCTTCTCCATGCGGATCTTCGGCAACCAGATGCGAGCGACCGGTCTCCTGGGAATCTCGTTGTAAGGGATAATCTTGAGCTTAACGCCCTCCCAGGCGTCGCTGATCTTAGCAACACACGAGCCGAGAAAGTCCTTAGAGAACTGGTCCATGCAAGCTATTACGTGGAACCCACGGACCACCTGAGATGAATCAAAGTGGGGAGTGAGTCCCGGGTGCTTGCCTCCGGTCTCCACGAGATGTTCATAGACCATGCCCGACAGCCTAGCCTCCACACTGGTCCACACCTCCAGCGTTAGCTTGCCGCTAGCAGAATTGCCATCCGCCAGCGCCACACGTAAGTGACTCCTGGCCACGTCGCTGAAGGGCTTCGCAGTACGTGGCCCGCCGGCTGACGGTTGCTGTACAATTTCTTCCGTATGTTGCTTGGCGTCCGCGCTCTTGCCCACACTGCTCCGCTTCTTATCTTGTTCGACCTCGTCTTGAGATCGGTTGCGTTTTGGAGCGATGGGCTTCGCCTTCTGCTCGTCAGCCCGGCGTTTGCTGTTGTATTCATCAACAATCGCCTGGTATTTAGCGAAGTCTTTTTCATCCGGCTCGTCGACAGTACCGGCCTCCTTATTCTTGGAAATCTTGCCGAGAATATGCATGACCTTCTGGTACTGGCTCTTGAGTAGGACACCCGTGGACCTTCGCTTCTTAGCCGGTTTCCGGCGACCGACATTCTTGTCGGTTTTCGCTTTCGAGGGATCCCCCGACGCTGAGGGCTTCGGGTCAGGAGTATTATGTCTGGTACTCGCTACACCCAGCTTGACGGCAGTGGGTTCTAGGCTGGAAGCCACTAGTCCGTCTGACGCCTCGCTCCGGGAGGTCTCTGCGGTTGGTTTCAGCACAACGGTGCTACGGCTGGCACCGAGTGTACTGCTCTCGACGGCCACTGTCTCCTGGCTGGAGGCCAGCAGCTCGTCCTCCGATGATGCGCCTGGCATCATCTCCTCCTCTTCTATCGTCGTTTTAGTTTTTTTGTTAATTGAGTCCATGTCTTGGTCCCACGAGTAGTCCGGGAACAAGGTCCACCCTGGCTGGCCCGGACACCAGGGTAAGGGTCTTATTTGAAACTGAAGGTGCCCAAGGTATTCAGAGTTCGCATACTAAAGACCAAGCTCCCCATTGGCCACGCAGCCCTCGGCGTATGCTGTTCCACCTTGGCTTGGGGTCCTATTAGCACTTTCTCCGGTGCAGGGAGGACGATCCCCGGGCTGTTGCTTCAGTCCATCCCCCCGCCAGATCTACTTGCCCCTAACACATGACCAGCAGACAAGCAGATCCTCGTCAGTTGGATGGGCCTACTCCCAGCCCGGCCCTACACACTCTTGGCCCGCCCGAAGACGGTTTCCAGCGGCCACCACGCGGAGGTCGTGTGAGGACTTGCCGAATTATGCAACTTTAACCTGAAGCATAATCAGACCAGGCCGCCCCAATGTATGCCACTTTTTGCCGGTATTTCAAACAAGCTCCATTTGATTTAACCAAGGGCGGACGACGTAGGCAGCCTTTGAACGTCATCCCAACGGTTTCATCCGTTGAGACCGGACGCCGACTTTGAGAAACCATGTGTTAACGATGCGCATGTACTCAGTACCCCGCTGCTTGTGTTCAAGTCGAGTGTTTCCCTTAACAAGAATGAAAAGTACATTCGCGTAGGCAACACATTCACCTACGATAGAAAGGTCACCCAACAGTTCGTTCATTATCGGATTCTATTTAAAAGAAATTGCGATAAATCCCTGTGGGCAGCCGCGCTCCACATTGATCCGCACACGTTCGTTGAAATCTTGGACGAATGCTTTCCTACCATGGAAGTAGCTCTTTCATTTAGCTAATTCCTGGCAGTCATACTCACAGGGTTTTGACAACGCGGGCAACCAACTTAGGTAATCCAATGTAATTCTAGAATGCAGGGAGATAACCCTCCTGCAAGCAACATTCGAACAGATACTGGACATTGAATGGGATGGCCTCCCATCTCAACCAACTGACTTCCGAGACCTAAACCTCGCCAAGCTCTCCCCGATCTCACTGCACCTCAGAGGAGGAATTTCTTCTGCTCTTTCAGCGCGACCGCCAGGAGACACGGATCTCGGAAATAGTTCACCCAGCAAAGCACAAACACTATTGTGGCGCGGCAGGATCCGCAGCATTTGAAATTTATTTCGAATGTTGCGGATGCGGACGGGTAGATGGCGCGGAACTCTCCACTCAATCATTTAGAACTCGCCACGAGAGTGGAGAATTAGCGGTGAGAGAGTGCCGTTGGTTGGGACAGAAAGGACCGCATGGAAATAAGCCGGTCTCTTCTGTCTCCAACCGTGATATAGAACACATTGAATCGAGTCCGATTTATTTTGCACGTTTCATTTTTATTCTTACATTTACTGTTGCTACAATAACTATAATTCATCTGTGAATCTAATAAAAGTAGATTTTAATCAACTAAAAGTGTTGTAAATGAAATTGCAGAATTGGCGACCAAAAATTATAGTAAATCAAGTGATTAACATACTAAATTATCACGCCATGTCAGCATATTTTTCCGAAGGGCTCTTGTCAATTCCTCGGTATTTTCAGCAAGGGTGCCAATATCTAGCATGAAGACACGTATTTGTTTTGCTCGGACTAACTTACTTCCGTCTTGACGCGGACCATGCGTCAAAAACCCTTACCCAATTCGCGACTGAGGTGGAAGCCCTAGCAGTTTTCCGAGGCTTGGATACATTTTCTTGGTCGGCCTGTCGCAGTACCTGTCACCAAGAAACATCAGGTAGGATTTGGTTGATTGCATTTGGAGCTTCCAGTGTGTGTTTGGATTCAAGTAGTAAATATTTATTAAATAAAAAAAAAATAATATTCAGGGAAAATCGAAAAACAAATTTCCCACAATTACAACTACCTCCAGAAAAGTCATGATTTAGAGTAATTGGAATGCCAGTTCGTCCAACACAAGAATCCTTACAGTATTGACATCCTCTAATGATTGCTTGTTGCGGAAATGGAAAAACTTTTCCATTGTCTACAGCACCACGTTGACAGTGTTGATGACTCCTCAACAGGCCATATCTTGGGGTTTATCTGTCCATTTTCCTTTGTCGAGATTTACATCATTAATAAATGTTTATAAAGTCGTTAAAACTTTGTAGTTATCGTCCGTTTGTTCACGATTTCATGGTCGAGATAATCTGTTAATAGTATTTTCCCGGTAGCACGTTGGAAATGATTGAATTTTATGCAAATGACAGGAGAAAATGTTATCTAATTGAATTAATTATGTGCTATGATTTCAGTCGTTTTAGCAGCAATTTTATTTGCAATGTAATAAATTAGATTTGTCGATGCAATGAAATTTACTTGAGCAGGAGCCATAAATCCTTGTAATTTTTTAGGATATCTGTGCGAATGCACTGGGCGGACGTGGGAGGATGTCGCTTCTTACTAACAGTGGTCAAGAAAAAAATGGAAAGATACTCTGATGGGCGACCTTTACTAAATTTGGGTCGCTGAATTAGGATATGGCCTCCGTCTTTGTCCATCACCTTCCATTTTTCTGTCACGTCCCTATTTTGCCCGAAATTGAGGTGAAATCGGTAAATTTCGTCTAATCTGCTCATTTTGCAGCGAAGAATGCTAACTTATAGCCTAAAATAACAGCAAAATAATAATAAAGACTATATCCTACGATAAACATCTTTGGGATCCGAGGGGCGAACAAAGGGGGGTCAGAGGGTATTTTTATCAAAAATGGGCGGGGAGACACGAAAAGCAACACGTCAAAAGGAAAGTTAGAGGAGGAGAAGACGAGTTCAGTGGGGAGTGTATCTTTTATTGCAATTAGGACCCCACCGCCGGTGGACTTACGAGATGCATTCCGGTCCCTGTCACAGCGGAAAGTGGAGTCTCTTCATGGAGCTTGGAGTTTAATATGGCATCGTCTAGCCAGCTTTCGGAGATACTTATGGCATGGTGTTGCTGAGTCATCATCATCATCATCATCAACGGCGCAACAACCGGTCTAGGCCTGCGTTAATAAGGAACTCCAGACATCCCGGTTTTGCGTCGAGGTCCACCATTTCGATATCCCTAAAAGCTGCCTGGCGTCCTGACCTACGTCATCGCTCCATCTTAGGCAGGGTCTGCCTCGTCTTCTTTTTCTACCATAGATATTGCCCTTATAGACTTTCCGGGTGGGATCATTCTCATCCATGCGGATTAAGTGACCCGCCTACCATAACCTATTGAGCCGGATTTTATCCACAACCGGATGGTCATGTAGGCTACGGAATCGTCCATCCTCATGTAGGGGGCGAAAAATTCTTCGGAGGATTCTTCTTTCGAACGCGGCCAACAGTTCGCAATTTTTTTTGCTAAGAACCCAAGTTTCCGAGGAATACATGAGGATTGGGAAGATCATAGTCTTAAATAGGATAGGTCTTAAAAAGGATCGTACCTCTTGCATTTACCTCAGCATCACGGATCACTTTCTCGAGGACCAGGTTAAAGAGGACGCATGATAGGGCATCCCCTTGTCGTAGACCGTTGTTGATGTCGAATGGTCTTGAGAGTGATTCTGCTGCTTTTATCTGGCCTCGCATATTGGTCAGGGTCAGCCTAGTCAGTCTTATTAATTTCGTCGGTATACCGAATTCTCTCATGGCCGTGTATAGTTTTACCCTGGCTATGCTATCATAGGCGGCTTTAAAGTTGATGAATAGATGGTGCAACTGTTGTCCATATTCCAACATCAATATTCATTGCATCTCTTGTAACGCTGTTATATCAGCCCGATATTGGGACAGGGTATCGGCTAGCTGCTCATGAGCTTTATCTCTGTACAGGAAGCGCACGTTCCATGAGAAAATGCGCAAATCGTTAATCCGTTGTCGTTGTCGGGTTCATCGTTGTAAGATCCATCCTGTCCGAGGCTCCTTTCGTGGCTTCGTAACATCGGTTTTCCGTGTAAGGTTGCCAGCCCTACCCAACCCCCAACCTAGAGGACCAGTTGGTACAATTTGTCCCGTTTTTAGGCGCGGGAGATTCGCCTTTATCCTTCTCCGTCTGCAGCTTTTCGTTATGAAAGAGCTCCCAGCGGTCACCACGTGGATGTGGAGACAGGGTTTGGTAGTAGAGCTATTGGTGTTGGTTTGGCAGGCATTTCCCAGGTTTTATACTCCATCGTGGGTAGCAATCCACGTTTCGCCCTGGGACCTATACTACCATTTGACCACCGCTGAACCAGCGCGGATAAATTGAAGGTTCCAGCTTCGTTCTTAAATCCTTAGCATTCTGATAAAACAGACGAACAGTAAACATGGATACAGTTATATTGCTCGGCAAGGCAGGCGGGTTGCCCTGAAATTCATCCGTGAATTGTGGCGCTTGTATGGCTTGGTGAATACATCTTCAGGCTAGAAAGAAGGGGTGCCGAGGACGTCAACTTCGTGAGGATAAGTCACCTTGAAAGACGCAATCACCCGGTCGGTGTTGTTGTCTTTTGTCAGTCTGACGTAGGACAGAGGAGAAAGTAAATCAACTTTGCTTTTTATGTACTCCAGTACATTGTCTGTAGTAGTTACGAACGCTAGTCTGGAGACAAAAAGCTGTTTTGGTGAGGACGTCACGTTTAGCTTGGTGCCGCTGGTATGGGTGGATGAAGTGCCTGTATATATAGCAGCGGCGGGAAGTGAAGCTTCGGCGGCGACGGGAACGATGTCAAAAAATGGAACGGCTATGTTTCGATTTGTGACCTGCTGAGGTGGACCGAGACCGGATCGGAGGCTCGTCGCATAGGGGCCGCTGAAAAAGGCGTGTAGAGCCAGTTGAAGCAACCCTGATGTAGGAAGGTATTGCAGATGAAATCAACTCAGATTGAGATATCTGGTGCACAGACTCCTTTTTTTTTGAGGAGGTGGAAATCTTCAAAAGACTCTGGCCTGGACACGCCAGAGTGTGGGATTTTTACCCACTAAAACCACCCCCGACTCCCCCCCTACCCCGTGGAGCCACATTTAGGTATTACATCACGGGGCGGAGTTAGCTTACTTTAGCTAGGTCTCCTTTTGTCTACCCGGGGGTTCGTAACCGCGCCTTCCTCACTTCTTCTGCTTTTCGCAATTTATCCTGGATTACAGCGATCATGGGATTGATCGCATCCTAGTCTTCCTGACAGGCTACCATTCTCCGGACAAAATTTTCCGGTGATAGCACTTTACCTAGAGTTTCCTCTAGGTTCCTCCTTTCTTCCACGAACCTAGGACACTGGAAGGAAACGTGCGCTGGGTCCTCTGGGACCCCGCAGTTTGGACAATTAGGCGAGGTGTCCAATTTAAGCCTGTACAGGTATTGACGGTATCCTCCATGGCCGGTGAGTAACTGGGTGAGATTATAATTGATCTCGCCATGCTTTCTCTCCAGCCACTCCCCGATGGAAGGGATCAACCTGTAAGTCCAACGACCCTTTTCTGACTGGTCCCATTGCTGTTGTCATCTGCTTGTGGATCTCTCCCTTTCGGCTTTTTTCACCTGAGATAAGGGAGAGATGGACCTGGTGTTATAAATGTTCATCATTTCGGTTGCCAGGATGTCATGATCATTCCCGAGATGACGAACGCTGCTTCGTCTGAGACGGTCCAGAAGGCAGAACACACCATTAGGGATGTTCTTCTGTAAACCGTACTCAATTTATGTGTATTGCCTAAAACCTGCAGTGCTTTTCCCTAAACTGGGACCGCATACAGCATGACAGAGCTCACCACCCTGGCTATGAGCAGCCTGCAAGTGTGCATCATCCTTGTCAGAGCAATAGTCGTGGTGGATGGTCTTTTACAAGTATGCTCTATGTGCTGCTTAAAATTTAGTCGTCCGTCTATCATCACCCCCAAGTATTTGATGGCCGGCTTGGAAGTGATGATCCGATTCCCGGTTCTAATGCAGGCGTAATTTCTTTTGCGGCGCTTAGTGATGAGGACCTTTCGTCTTTTCCTCCGCGAGTGCCAGTCCAGCACTCCCTAACCAAGTCTTAACAACACTGATTGCTTCGCTTGAGTACAACTCAGCATCCTCGAGATGCTTTGCGACCACAACCAGTGCTATACCATCGGCATAACCCACCACCGTGGCCTCCTCCGGAACCGGAAGGTTGAGTACATCATTATACATGATGTTACAAGGTAGTGGGCCTAGTACAGAGCCCTGTGGGACACCCGCGGAGACAACGTACTCTTTAGGTCCATCATCGGTCCTGTGAGGAGTGGCCAGATTGGGGCATACCTATTGATGTGTAAATATGTGTTCATGCATTTTTCTTTTCTGACTGTGCATGGGCTAGTGTTTGCTCATCTCTGGTGCGTGGACCAAAATGGCTATGGGAAGGATACCTAGAACATAAAACCACCATGGAAGATGAGAGAAGGAGGAAACTTACGGTGCAGGGGCTCGGAACCCCAGTACCGACGGCTTTTGGGAGTGAGCAAGCGGGCTCCCGGTCGTCGATATCCCTCGACCGCAGTGCCTCGGTGGTGGACAATTTGGCCACCTTGGCTTGCTACAAGTGATTTGGATCTGGAGAAGGAGGTATTCAAGCGAAGTACGACTTTACCGAGAACACCAATAACAGGACCAAACAAAGATGAAGTAAAAGCAGCTTTTTGCACAACAAAAATCGTGACAACACCCAGCGCACATGTTCAAGATGCTCGACAGCAGGAGGTGCTCCAGGAACAAGGAAGATACCCATTCAAAATAAGTTCATCAACTTTGAGATCTCCACCAATACCAAAGACGATGAAGGACAAAGTACAGGCAAGGTCCCAGAAAGGAGATTTCATGTTCGAGCTGAAAAGATCCAGCGTGGGCAAAGCTGATGACTTTCGCACTCAAGTGAAAAACTCACTTGGGGAGAATGCCGCGTGCGTGCCCAAAAACATGAGATCTATATACAATGTAAGGATCTCGATGAAGTAACATCGAAAGGCGAAATTTGTACTGCTCTGAAGGAGCAAATCAAGTTGCAAGACCTTACAGAAGAGTCTGTCGTGGGACTACGAAAAGCTTATGGTGGCACTCAAACGGTCACAATACTTTATTGTTTATCACAATACGGTCACAATACTTTTTGGTTTATCCAAATAAACCTCAATCATTGCAGGGTCGCTCAGGATTTACTTGAGCAGGCCACGTTCGAATCTGAGATGGAAATCGCCATCATAAGCGAACCGTATAGACACCGTGACGGTGGCATATGGGTCAAAGATTCGACTGGTGGAGCGGCGATATGGGCCTGCGGTCGACAGGCCATACAATGTACTTCAGGCAGGCAGTGGCTTCGTGTGGGCGAAAATAAGTGGTGTATATGTATACAGCTGCTACGCCCCGCCTAGTTTGACACTGTCTGAATTCGAGCAAATGCTTGATAATCTTGTTCTTGACGCGAGGGGACGTAGTCCAAAGGTGATAGGCTGGTGATTTCAATGCTTGGGCCCTAGAGTGGGGTAGTAGGGAATCAAATGCTAGGGGGCGCAGTTTATTAGAAGCTTTTGCGCAGATGGACGTAGTTTTGGCCAACGAAGGTGCTGTAAACACCTTTCAGAAAGGGGGGTCAGGCTCGGTTGTAGACCTGACCTTTGTCAGCCCTTCGTTGGTGCGTGGTATGTCCTGGTGCGTCAGTGAACGTTACACCCACAGCGATCACCAGGCAATCTTCTTTGAGACATGTGTCGAGCCACTGGCCAAAGAGCTATCATGCCCGAAGCCGAGAAAGATTTCAGGCTGGTCTGCAAAATCTTTGGATGAGGAGACCTTCATAGAGGTGTGGTTAGATCAGCCTGATAAAGCAGACACCTCTACGGAAAGAGCGGTCCATCTGGCTCAATGCATTGTCAAAACATGTGACGCGTCCATGCCTAGAAGGTGTTCATTCCCCAATAGAAGACCAAACTACTAGTGGAATGATGAACTGACCGGTCTTCGATCAGCCTGCCACTGAGCCAGAAGAGTGGCTCAGAGGGCGGTAGGTAGAGTCGAACAGGGACAAAAAGAGCTCGCCTATAAGGCAGCCCGCAAAAACCTCAAGCTCGCCATCCAGAAGCGAACATAAACCCGTGGGGGAATGCCTACAGAATCGTAATGGGACGATTCAGAGGCCGTTCATCTCCGCAGATCATGTGCCCCACCCTCTTGCTAAAAATCATCCAGGGGTTATTCCCCCAGCAAGAGGAGAGCACCGACATATTCCAACCACCCCTGAATGCAGCGGCAATTCCGCCAGTCACCAGAGACGAGCTGTTGGATATCTGCGGTAGAATAGGAGACAACAAAGCACCGGGCCTGGACGGAGTACCGAATAAGGCGCTTAAGCTTGCCGTGAAATCCAGACCGGACATGTTCGCTGAGTTGTTCGAAGCGTGCATGTCCGAGGGGATATTTCCAGTGGCATGGAAGCGGCAGAAGTTGGTACTTCTGCCTAAACCAGGTAAACCTCCAGGTGAACCATCCTCATATCGACCCATATGTCTCCTGGACACGGTGGGGAAAATGTTAGAGCGGGTAATCTATATTAGATTACTCCCGGTTGTTGAGAGCCAAGGCGGCCTTTCGGATCGGCAGTATGGGTTCCGTAAAGCCAGATCAACCATTGATGCCATCAAATTGGTTACTGGCTTGGCCGAAGATGCAATTCACGGAAGGGGTTATACCAGCAAATATTGCGTGGTAGTAACCCTGCATGTGAAAAATGCATTCAATTCGGCCAATTGGAAACTAATACGGAAATCTTTAGCGAAGGTTGGTATTCCCGCCTATCTCGCTGCTATCGTCGATAGTTATTTAACTGAAAGGAGGCTCTGGTATGACACCGATGACGGACCCCAGGAGTATGTTGTTTCCGCGGGTGTCCTGCAGGGCTCCGTATTGGGCCCGCTGCTGTGGAACATCATGTACAACGATGTATTTAATCTTCCCCTTTCGGGGGAAGCCACAGTGGTGGGTTACGCTGACGACATAGCGCTGGTTGTTGTCGCAAAGCATCTCGAAGATGCTGAGTTATACTCAAGTGAGGCAATCGGTGCTGTTAAAAGTTGGCTAAAGAGCTCTGGTTTGACACTTGTGGAAGAAAAAATGGAAGCGGTCCTCATCACTAAGCGCCGGAAGGGAAATTAAGCCTGTATAAGAATCGGGAATCATATCATCACATCCAAGCCGACCATCAAATACTTGGGGGTGGTGATAGACAGGAAGCTCAGTTATAAGCAACACGTGCAGTATGTTTGCGATAGATCGTCCACTGCTAGTATGGCCCTGGCGAGGATGATGCCGAACATTGGAGGACCCCGGCATACCTCTAGGTTGCTTATAGCCAGGGTGGTGACCCCAATCATGCTCTATGCAACCCCAGTTTGGAGGTAGGCGTTGTGGATGTCAGGGAACGCTACCAAACTGAGTTCAGTCTACAGGAAGACAGCCCTGAGGGTATGCTTTGCTTTCAGGACTGTGTCAGATGATGCAGCATTCGTCATCTCTGGAATGATGCCGATTGACATCTTGGCAGATGAGATGGCCAACATATACAGTGCAAAGCCAACCTCTTCCTCATCGCGGACGAAGAAGACTGAAAGGGAGATAACCATAAATAGATGGCAAGAGCGGTGGGAATGCTCGGGAAAGGGCCGGTGGACGCACAGGCTCATTCCTGCCATCAAGGAGTGGTTGCAGAGACGACACGGTGAGATTAATTATAATCTCATCCAGTTTCTCACAGGGCACGGAGGATATCTCCAATACCTTCACAGGTTTAAATTGGAGACCTCACCCCATTGTCCAAATTGCAATGGAGTCCCAGAGGACCCAGAGCATGTATTCTTCCACTGTCCGAGATTTGTGGAAGAAAGGAGGAATCTAGAGGAGACTCTAGGGGAGGTGCTGGTACCAGAAAATCTGGTGCCGAAAATGTTAGCACATCAAGAGAATTGGGATGCGGTAAACTCCATGATCGCATGTATCCAAAATAAACTGCAAAAAGCAGAGGAGAGGAGAAAAACGCGGTCACGTGCGCCGCGTATAGAAGAAAGCTGACAAAGCTAGAGTGAGCTGACTCCGCCCCGTGATGTAATACCTTATGGTGGTTCCGCGGGGCAGGGAGGGAGTCGGGGGTGGTTTTAGTGGGTAAAAATCCCACACGCTGGTGTGTCCAGACCAGTGTCTTTTTGAAGATTTCCACCTCCTCAATAAAAAAAAAAAGGTCCATCATCGGTATCATACCAGAGTGTACGCTCTTTCAAGTAGCTATCGATAATAGCGGCGAGGTAGGTGGGAACACCAATGGTCGCGAGAGACTTTCGTATTAGGTTCCAATTGGCCGAGTTAAATGTATTCCTCACATCCAGGGTCACCACCACGCAATATTTGCTGGTACAACCCCTTCCGTGAATTGAATTTTCAGCCAAGCCAGTGACCATTTTGATGGCATCAATGGTTGATCTGGTTTTACGGAACCCATACTGCTTATCTGAAACGCCCCCTTGGCTCTCGACGACCGGAAGTAATCTATTATAAATGACCCGCTCCAACATTTTCCCCATAGTGTCTAGAAGACATATGGGTCTATAGGAGGACGGTTTCCCTGGAGGTTTGCCAGCCTTAAGCAACAGCACCAGCTTCTGCCGCTTCCACGGCGCAGGAAAGATACCCTCCGACATGCACGTTTCGATTGTGGTACCAAATTAGGAGCCTAAATGGCAATTACGTGTTAGATTTACACTTGAAAGGCGGAAGCTCATACCGATTTCACGTCTATTTCGGCCAAAATAGGGATGTGACCGAAAAATGGTGGGCGATGGAAAGAAACGGAGCTCAAAATTAGTATAGGTCACCCAGAGTGTCTGTTCATTTTTCCATGTTGACAAGTGTAATTGAGGAAGTTGAGTAGGATATATGTATGTTGAGCTTCTGCTGTGTGGCTGACAAACTTCCCCAGTTAGTCCAGTTTAGCAGGAAAACATGGAATAACTACAGTAGCCTTCAGATTAGAGATAATATTCCACACCAAAACACCCAACAAGCATCTGGAATTAATGAGAATTTGAAACATTCCATGCAGCATGTGTTTTTGACCCCAGCAAGCCTAAATGTCTTCATTTTCCCCAATTAAATTAATCCGACTATTAAAATAAATGACTTTACGGCGCACTGTAATTTCTCTGCCAGCCATGATGCTCAATAGTCATGGCAATGGCGAATCATATAAAAATCTACAGGAAATTACCGAAGACAATAAAATCCACCAAATTGATGGATGAGTTCATCGCAGTAAACAACCAGAAACCGAAGCAACAACGAAACTAAATTAAAATTGAAGTCCTGGGATTTTCCCGTGTCTCACCCTCTAGGGTCGGCTTAATTTCTAAGAAGCCTGCAATGTATCCTTGGCGATGTATGAAGCTGAAATCCGCCGAAAATTCACCTGGCATGCTGTTCCCCTTCATCCTTATTAAATTTACTAGACCGTGGGAATTCTATATGTATTTATAATCTGACAGGGGATGGTATTAGCTTACAGACTTGGTGCGCGGATACAGATACATATTTTTATCTAGAACTGATGCTTCCAGTTGGGATCTCATTAAGATAATGAAGGAGGATATGTGGTGGTCATTGTTCATGCGAATTTTCATATCGCAGCAAGTGTTGGATGAGGTAATAATAAAATATTCAGGCTGTTTACCTTATTTCTGTGGTTTGAAACTTTCGGGGGCTTCCAGCAAAATAAATGGCGGGTTGGAGCTGAAGTTTGGGAGGATTCATCATGATTGATGGTACACGTGAATTCACAACACCCGTGGCAGAACCAGAAAAATATTTACAGAAATATGTGTGTTATTATGCAAACATTCGCACATGAACACAAATAATTTTGCAGTCATGTGAGGGAATAGATACATCTTGAATGAAGACAGACAGATTCCAAGTAAATAGAAATTTTTGAACCATTTCTCCAACGTATGATTTGTGTCATGGGAAGGGAATGGCTTGATGTAGCCACAAATTGTTTCTGTATCAACTTGGAAAGTTCACATTTTAATCTAAATTATAGAAATTAAATTCCAATTTGTTACTAGGTTACGTGGGAAGCTTTTAACCTTTAACTTGACAGTATTTACATACATAATAAATAGTACCTGGAAAAAAGAAATGAGAAACCTGCCAAGTGGGGCATGAAAGCGGATAGAAGTTGTTTCTAATCGAAAAACGTGACTTCTTGACTTTTGGGACTTTTTCTGATTATGGCATCCAAAAGGACCTGCCGATTCCCTTGAAGAAGCTTGCCTAGAGCTACCTCTTTTGGTTGACATATGCCTGCAGAGAGAGAAAAACAAAATGTAACTGATTCTGGTACTTGTGTGTGTGTGTGTATGGTGGGGGCGAAGCTACAGCTTCTGAGCACTCAGGCCGCGTTGGCCCATTGTACTCGCCTCCCCCGTCTAACGGAATATTCCGGATTCGTTAACGTATCGCAGGATTTCCGTTAGTGGATGTGATGCAACCCGTCGCAATTGGAGGACATCGGCACCAAAGATCTGATGCCTGATGCGTCCATAGGCGGGGCATTCACATAGGAAATGCTCCGTGGATTCCGCTTCCTCATTACAGGAGGGACACGTATCATCTTCGGTAATTCCTATTCTGAACATATGCCCAGCTAGTGAATTATGTCCTGTCAGAATGCCCACAATACACCTGCAAGTCCTCCTGCTTTTCGACAGGATAAACTTTGCGGTACGTATGTTGGGTTCTGGCAGGAAAAGTTTGGTGTGTCGAGCAGCATTTAAGCTTTGCCACCTGTCGTTATGGGAAACTTGTTCCCAGTTTTTGAAAACAGATTTAGCCAATGCTACTGATACCCCAATTGCTGGCTCCGGTCCCGGCATAGGGGAGATTGACCCCTCTTTCGCTAAAGCGTCCGAGATTTCATTTCCCTCTATGCCACAGTGACCAGGTACCCAGAGTAGTTCCACCGTATTGAATCTAGACATAGAGTTCAAACGGTTTCTGCATTCCTGAACGATTTTCGAGGTGATCAAAGGACTGCTCAATGCCCTCAGTGCAGTTTGACTGTCACTGCAGATTGCGATGCGCCTGCCCTTTAACCGCTCGTCAATCACCCAGTTTGCCACCCTTAGGATCGCATAAACTTCGGCTTGAAAAACCGTTGCATATTGTCCCAAAGGAAAAGCCCACTTCTCGTTTTTATTCGAGAGGTAGACTCCGGCTCCAGAACCCTCTTCTGTTTTTGAGCCATCGGTGTAGAAGACTTCCGTATATCCCGCCACGCATTCCTCTGGGTTTTCCCAGTCCTCTCTACGCTTCAGGGTAACTTCATATCTTCTACCAAACAGATGTATGGGGACACGAGAATCGGAAGGCATTGTAAGAACTGGATTCAGTCCTCTCAGTAGCTCTTCCAATGCTCTGTGCCCCCCATATCCGTTGTTTTCCCATAGATCTAATCGAATCAGCCTATGAGCTGCTCTCATTGCAGCGTTTTGAATAAATATATCCAGGGGCTGCAAATTGAGTAATACATTCAGAGCTGCGCCGGATGTCGTGCTCATGGCACCAGTGATACCCAGACAAACAGTTCTTTGCAGTGCAACTATAATAGTTTACGGTGAAAACCTTTTTGTCTCACCTTAACCCACCACACTGCGGCCTAATGATGGCAACGTATATCCACATTACCACATGAGGCCTGAGTCCCCATGTCGAGGCAAAGGTCCGTCTGCACAGCCCATAAGCTGTGAGAGCTCGTTTCATCTTTACCTCTACATGTTTGTTCCAAAGAAGTTTTTTATCTAGAGTGACCCCTAGATATTTCACTTCTTCGGAGAGTTGAAGGGTAGTACCCCTCATCTCAGGGAGACAAAGTCCATCCAGTTTTCTCCTTCGTGTGAATAAAACCATTGTGGTTTTATTTGGATTAACTGACAAACCATGTCTAAGGCACCAGCTGTCTATCAAATCAACGGCACGCTCTATGTTCCTACACACCGTTCCAAGATCCCGATCAACAGCAAGTACAGCCACGTCATCAGCATAAGCTTGAGCGTGTATTGGCAAATTTTGCAGTTCGCAAAGCAGTGAGTCGATCAGCATACTCCACAGAAGCGGCGAAAGCACACCTCCTTGGGGGCAGCCCTTCGTCGCTTCTGTAGTCAGGTAGCGATCGACCCCTACCTCAGCGCACAACAACCTTTGCGTTAGCATAGCATGGATCCACTTAATTAAAGCATCATCAACACCATGCGCTCTGGCGGCATCACAAAGTTTTTGAAAAGGCGCACAGTCAAAAGCCCCTTCAATGTCCACGAACACCCCCATCGCGTACTCACCATTCAAAGTTGCATCCTCTATCTTTGTGACCAAAGAATGAAGAGCAGACTCACAGAACTTTCCACGTTGGTAAGCATGTTGGTTTTCACTAAGTGGGTGTGACCTAAGTGCGTTTCCACGAATATGACGCTCCACCAGTCTCTCCAAACCTTTCAGCAAGAATGAAGTCAAGCTGATCTGTCTGAAGTTCTTTGGATTAGAATAGTCATCTTTCCCAGGTTTCGGTATGAAAACTACCTTAACCTGTTGCCAAGAAGAAGGCACGTAGCCCAGAGCAAGACATCCTCGAAAAATATTTCTTAGAGGTCGCTCTAAATGCTCCATACCCTCCTTTAGCATCGCCGGATAGATGCCATCCATGCCAGGTGCTTTAAAATGTCCAAAGGACAGTATAGCAGCTCTCACCTTTTCATGGGTAACAACCGCTTTCGCAGTGTTCCAGTTCCCCTTGCAACAATTGCGTGTTGAAGGGGTTGCAAGAACCGTCAACTCTCCCCCTACCACTTCTCTCACCCGTTCTCCCGGGTGGTGTACTTCCAGGAGGGTCTGTACTGAGTCCAGTCTGGAGCTCGTGAAAGTACCGTCGGGTTTTCTAAGAGAATCCAACTTGGCCGACTCATCCCTTTTGAGGACTCTGCACATCCTTGAAGTCTCCCTTTCGCCTTCCAGTTCCTCACAGTACGCTCTAAAGGAGTCTCGTTTCGAGCACCTCACGAGCCTCTTATATTCATGTTGTGAGTTCCTGAAATTTAACCAGTCTTCGTCCTTGTTACTTTTGCAAGCACGATTTAGAAGTCGCCTGGTTGATTTCCTGAGTTTTTGCAGTTCTCGGTTTCACCAAGGAACCGTTTTACCGCTTTGGCCTCGGGAAATAGGACAAGCCTCTTCATAGCACTCTAAAAGTGTGCCGTTCAGAGCTTTCAATTCATCTTCCAGCACCAAAGGAGTCCTTAGTCGCCTAGGGAACTGTACTTTATTACCAAGAAGTTCATTGAACTTTGCCCAATCCGTTTTCCTAGGGTTCCGCCTTTGTACTGCAGACTGTTCGCCCGCAATAGTCAGATTGAATTCTAGATATCGGTGATCTGACCGTGAGACCTCGTCTAGCACTCGCCAGTGTGTAATCAACTCTAACAATTTTGGAGTACAGATTGTTAGGTCAATTACTTCGCTTCTTCTCGGTCCCACGAACGTAGGGGCGCACCCTGCATTTGCAATCATAAGACCAGCTGAAGTGATGAAATCAAATAGCTTCTCTCCTCTTGGATTGCATTTGCTACTGCCCCAACAAATATGTTGAGCATTCGCATCGCAACCTATTAAGAGTTCGAGACCACTTGATTCTGCATACGCCACCAGATCCCTAAGTTCTAAGCGGAGGCAACTATGATGTTTTTCCTCTCGCCATTTATCTGGTATTGTATGATGACCATAGCTAAGTCCTGGGAACAATATTGTCTCAGCATAGTTGCCTCTAACCGCCTTGACATCAGGACGCAAGCCCACGGTCTTATGGATCTTTCGTCGTAGAAGATGCTAGCCCCCTTTACTGATCCAATGCCACAGATTCTGTTAAATCGAACCCACGGTTCTTGCACCAGAAAGATATAGGGGAAATCCTGCAGCTTTGTCATTCTCGCTGGCAACAGGTAGGAGGGAGCTTTGGCATGCTGCAGGTTGATTTAACCAATCTTTATGTTTTTCGACATAAACTTAGTCTATTGTCGCTGACAGAAGAGTCTGGTGCGTCTAATGTGGATCTTACCGGGGTTTCCAGTTTATCCCCACCTTCCGCCGGAGATTCCGCTTCCTTGTGTCCGATTTCTCTGGGCGTTACCGCGCCTAGTGGTACAGCCACGTCCATGTCCTCATTCCCAAGGTACTTCATCTTCCTTCGCAGTGCTCTCTTCTGCCGTCGGCTTCGGGCCTTTCCAGGTTCACGGTGTCCGGACCGCTTGGATCCATTTCCACACACCGGCGTTAAACCAGTAGCGTCCACGTCACCAGCTTCCCGTTCTTCCGCTCTTCCTGGTAAGGATGAAGGAGAAGGTTCTGACAGGCAGAATTCAGCCGTAGTCGGATTTCCAGAGTCTCCCAATTTGAAAGTTTCCGTACTTTCCTTTCTGGCTAACTTCGCCGTAGGCACCAAGTGCAAACTTTCCACTGAGTCGGAAAGCATGCCTTCTACAGATTGATCTGTAGGCGAATATGAATGTGGTGAGGCCTCCAAAATCCGCGCCTCGGCCGCGACATGATTGCTCATGGTCGCGGGTGGATTCGAAGTCTGTGACTTCTTACCACTTGGAGAGTTTAAATCCATCGTTTCCATATTCATATTTTTGGACACCCTTAGTGTAGTAGTAAACTACTACAGGCTCCCCCACCACGACAAGGTGGTGTCCGAGGGGGAGATTCTGGTACTTCCTATTACATCGTTTAAGGGAACTGGAAAAGGAATAAGGAGGATGGTACCAAGTTGTGCAGGTTTTTCATTGATACCAGCCCCTTGAATACAGATCGAATATTTTTCAGTGGTATTAGTAGGTAGGGTAGGTGGTTGCATTTCCGCACAGAGTGTTGGCGGAATGGTGCGCCGTCGTCTTATCAACTAAACACCTCGGTGGCGCGGCAGGATTCGCAGCATTCGAAATTTATTTCGAATGTTGCGAATGCGAACAAGTAGATGGCGCGGAACTTTCCACTTTGTAGTGCTCGCCACGGGAGTGGAGGACTAGCGAGGAAGGTGTTCCATGAGTTAGGGGCAGAAAGAAACACATGAAGGGAGATCATTCTCTTCTGCCTCTAACGTTTGGATAGTCGGTTATCACGCGGTGCAGTTTTTAATTAATTTACCACGCAGTTCACGACTTAGTGCATCCAGGCATCAGGACAACAAATCGGCTAGTCACCGAGAAATACTTCTGGCCCTCTATGAATAAGGATGTCAATTCCTGGGCCAGAGAGTGCATCGCATGCCAGAAGTGTAAAGTCTCCAGGCATGTAAGGAAAGAAGTGGGCTCATTCCCCCGCACTACCAAGCAGTTCCACACAATACACCTCGACATAGAGACTCGCACGGTTATAGGTATTGTCTCACAATCATCGACAGGTTTACGCGGTGGCCTGAGGCAATACCTCTGAAAGACATTACGGCGCAATCATGTGCCGAAGCCCTCTGCCGAGAGTGGATACCTCGCTTTGGCGTCCCTGCAGTGGTCATCACTGACCAGGGAATGCAATTTGAGTCTACCCTTTTCTCCGAGTTAGGCAAGCTCCTTGATTTTAAACGCCAGCAGACTACTGCATACCACCCGCAATCCAATGGGATGCTAGAACGTTGGCACCGCACGCTGAAAGCCGTCGTTATGGCACGCGATGATCCGTCCTGGTCCGAAGTCTTGCCTTTCGTCCTACTCGGCCTACGTACACCTCGACGAGAGGAATTTGCTGCCAGCCCCGCGGAGCTGGTATACGGGGAGAACCTGAGACTCCCAAGCGAACCGGTCTTCGACAAGAGATCGGGTCTCACAGAGTCGGGGTTGGTGCGTCTGCTGGGGGACAATCTCCGACGCATAAAAGCCACACCACCCACCCGACACTCGTCCACACCTGCCTGTTCGCCCAAGCAACTGGACACGTGCACGCACGTTCTGGTCAGGACGGATGTCGTCCGGAAGCCGCTGTAGCTTCCATATGAGGGCCCGTACCGCGTTCTCGAGCGGGGAGAACATTTCTTCCAGCTCGAGATCGGTGGACACAAAAAGGCGGTCTCTCTGTCTAGGCTGAAACCCGAATATAGGGAAGGTTCAAGCGAATAGCACATTCAACAGCATTTGCTGACATTCTGTGTCAACTTATTAATCGAGCATCAACGGGGCAGTATCAAGGTTAGACTTCAAGAGAGTACACCCCAGCGGAGACGAATCAAAGGCAAATAATTTAAGATCGTCTGCATAAAGTAAATATGGGTGAGTAAGGATAGAAGGGATGTCATTGATATAAAACAGGAATAGTAGAGGAGAAGAATAGAGCCTTGGGGAGCAGCAGAGGAAGGCGAGAAGGAATGGGAGGAGTAACCATGAAAAAAAAGCTATGCAGAAATGGTATGAGAGACTGGAGGAAAGGTTTGAGATGATTGAGGCGGAAGTTGAACAGAGAGAGTTGGAAGAGGAGAATATTGTGGTTAGAGGCATCAAAGACTTTGGGGAAATCAGTGTAAATAGCGTGTACCTCCTGTCATGAATGAAGGCATTTAGTAACGAAGTTAGTCAAGGCCAGGAGGTTTGAACCCAGTAAATCAATGTTTCACAAAACAACGAAGAGGGATAGCGAGAGGTTCAGAGCAGCCTGCATCTAAGAAAAGGCATAAAGGGCGCAGTGGTCGAGTAAACTTGGAAGAAAAGTAAGAACAGAAGGTATCAGAATTTTGTTTGAAGTTAGCAGTAAAGGTGGCAAAATTGATGGAATTTTTGTGGTGAATATGTTGGGTTGGAACGCAGACAAGTAGGAGAGGAAGAGACATAGGAGGAGAGGACTGCGGACAGTAAATTGTAAAAGGTACTAAGAGCTTTATTTCTTAGTTAGATAATATATGACTCAGTTCGTTGACACGAAGGCTGAATTAAGACTGTCTAAGTTGGCTTTGAGGGAGTTGAACTTAGTAGATTTACGCGCAGCTTTGGAGTTTTGGGCGGAGGAGTTCCGCTTCAAATTCAAGTGGGGGTGGTGAGTGTTAATTTTAACATACGAAGATGTATAAGGAAGTAAAGAAAGATGGCGTTCAGGGAAGTTGAAAAACCGGCTTAAGGAGTTTTTGATGCAAGTATTCATAAAAATAGAGAGTAGGAGGGAGGAGTGGAAGCGGTTGTTGGAAGGAATTGGAAGGCTAGGAGGATTAGGCCAGATAAGCATGGGCAAGTTAAAATCACCGCAGAGGAAGAAAGGGAAAGAAAAAATTTGGCAGTAAGGAATTCTGACAAACTGTCAAAGGGGTAAGCCGGGCAAGCACAGTGGACGCACTAAATATACAAGATACAATGAACGAGAGGGATTTGGGCGGGAAAACACAATAATAAGGAGAGCCAAAGGAGGAAAAGACTGATTAGGCGCGGTCTTTTATTGCAATTAGGAATCCACTGTCAGTGGACTGACATGATGCAGTCCGGTCCCTGTCGCTGCATTATTTTGATTGTCAGGTGCTCGCAAACAGAAGTTGAAAGGTACTCTGTACCAGTATGTACATTCCTTAGCCTGAATATTCTGACTATGCCTTAGAAAATGTAATACAACAAGGCCAGCTGGCATGATTTCCTTGCCGGAAACGAAAGCACGTTAACTGACGTTTTCAGGCATAGAATCAGTGAAGGAACGCGAATGAAGCAGCGTCGTGTCCGCTTTGTGGATTGACGGTGAACGAAGTTCCGGGATCAGTCGCCGAAACCCCTATCATCTGGGGGCGGAGTGATGTGGCGCGGCAGGATTCGCAACATTCGAAATAAATGCGAACAAATAGATGGCGCGGAACTTTCCACTTTGTAGTGCTCGCCACGGGAGTGGAGGACTAGCGAGGAAAGTGTGCCATGAGTTAGGGGCAGAAAGAAACACATGAAGGGAGATCATTCTCTTCTGCCTCTAACTTTTGGATAGTCGGTTATCACGCGGTGCAGTTTTTAATTAATTTAAACTCGTTCATTAAAATTAATAAAGTCTAATTATTACATCTATCGAGTATTGATTGTAAAAACTGTTAGTCTATGCTCCGGCGTACCTAAAAATTGTAGTTTGGGGGGACTATTTTAGTTAAACCTCTCCAACGTCAGAGGGGTAGCCTGGAACTGTTTGTTACATTATTTCGGGGTAGCCTCCGAACTATTCCCCCTTCCGGGGCCTTCAAAACAGGGAATTTCTTTCTACAACGGGAGGGGAGAGGAGAAAGAAAACTGTCAGTTCATGGAACTCGAAATTTATCTTCTTTGACACGAAAAGAACCCGAACGTAATGCATAGCACGGCACCACCTGTCTGTGCTCCTTGGAATCTCCTTGACAACGTTGTTTAAATGGATCTGCGGACGAATTCCATCCCACCTTCCATATGAAAAAAAGGTGCGATGTGCGTCGTCCACAACTTCATTGTAAAACACACAATCCAGACACCGTGCCATTCCAATCTTATGCAGGTTGCACTGAAAACCTCCATGTCCACTTAAGAACTGAGTAAGGAAATAATCAGCCTCACCATGCTTTCGATTCAGCCACGCACCTAAGTTGCCGATGAGCCGCGCAGTCCATCAGCCTCTAGTTCCATTTTGCCAAGAGAGTTGCTACTCAGATTGCGTTGCCGTTCTTCACGAGCAACCACCTTCCTGGCGCTTGTATATGGCTTCACGCTCCTTAGCAAGGATCATCTGCATAACAGACCAGGCGGGACTCTTCTGCATGTCGAGTTTAAGTATACCATCACAGGAAGCGTGCCAAAGGTTCGACTCTAGGATGGATCCCTGCGCTACCTCGACGTGACCTCCATTTTCTTCTGACCTTCTAGCGTTTCATAGAGCAAGGAGCGGTTCCTCAGATAGACCCTCAATATCCGTAAGAGATAGTTTGGCACGTGTAAAGTATTATCTAGTATGCCTAGAATATCTTTCCATCTTACGGAATTAAAGGTGTTGCTGACGTCAAACGTTACAAGGAGCACCATTTGTCGAGCTCCACATGTGAATTTCCCTGAACTGAAACCGAACGGGAGTGTAGATAAGTCTCCGGCAGCGCGTATCGCTTCAGTGAGTCTCCTTCTGATGAGTTTTTTGAGTACTTTTCCAGCAGTGTCAAACATACAAAGTGGGCGGTATAAAGACGGTAATTCAGGGTAGCCTTTTCCTTTGTTGATCAGTGTCTCGCCGCCTTCCAACGGGAAGGGTAAATGCACTCTTTCAGGAAGCGTTGAATGCGCCGAGTAGTAGTTATACCCGATGTTGGAACGCTAGTTTTTATACCTCCGCTCGTCTTCTTGTTTTTCATATGGAGGACTCAACTCTTTTATAGAGAAAAGTGGGCATAATAAATCGCGTATGGGGTGCGCTGGGAATAGTGGCAATGCGGTCCATTTGTTCGGTCTTAACTGAAAGGGGTTTCCGCACAGCCCCGATTTTGATTTTTGATTTTTGTAATCGAATCCGCACGGGTCCCCATTCATCTCGTCCACCAAATTCTGCGAGCAGCGATCTTTGCTCATGTTTTTTGTGCTGCGGAGTCTCCTTTTGGCTGATCTGTACTCTGTCATTATGGAACATGCCTCCTCCCGGTCGTTTAGACATTGTGTTAAGTGGAGAAGTTTATGACACTCGTTCCGGAGCTCTGAAATTTCCGTCATCCATCAATTCATAGAACGTTTACCGTGTCTTGATGGCCTTTTGGGCATGGAAGCTCCGCAGGCTATCGTTATCTGGTTGATAACTGAATTTACGACAGTGTCAGCTGCAATGCCACCACTCTCAGAAGTATGTTCCAACGGGGCTCCACCTGTTTCAAGAGTTTCGGCAAACCTCCCGGTGTTCACTTCGCGGCGTTCAATGCACATAAAGAGCCCCTGGGTGGCGCACACCGTGAGTTTGTGTCAACCACTTCGCTGCCGAGAAGTCTTCCAGAATTCGCCACCCGTCCACCAGCGACACCCGTGACTCCGACGTGAAGGTTATATCTGGAGTGCTTCACTCTCAGCCTGGGCACCGGAACGTTGGGATGGATCCGGTGCTTAAAATTGCAAGTCCTGTTTTCGCCGCCATTTCGAGAATTCGTTTCCCTCTGGAGTGCCCTGATGTTGAAATCATCCCCGACAAGGATCCGCTCTCTGTGCCCAAGGTAGCGTCACCCAGAACATCAAGCCTGCATCCAAAGTCCGAATCCAGACAAAGTATTCCCGAATAGAGTACCATGAAGCTAGTTCTTTGTTGCGGTACTGCTCACTGGTGAGGACTTAGTCAGCATTGGTCTCCGCAGGGAACTGCGCTTGTAATCCGTGAGCGGTTGCCCTCCGGTGCATATTGATTTGTAGGAGGCGAATCATGTTGACAGCATCCTAGCTCTTTCCAGTTCTGATCTGAAGACTGGGCACCGTCCCAGTCCGCAGTGTGCGCAGCGTTCTCATCAGACGCGCCGCGGTTCCTGCATAGGGCACAACTCTCCTTTTCGATACATGTTTCCTTTTTTAATGGCCTACCTGACAGCACTCTTCTATCAGGCACCCGGAAACTTGCAGACGTGCGCCCATAATCCAAAAATCTGTATCTTAAACACTACCCAACCAATTCTGGTTTTCCCGCTGTTTACAGGCTTCCTCGTGTATTGCTCCGCAACTTCCGCACAGCGAGTTTTGGCCTTGGGAGTTCGCAGAGGTGATATCAATCCGGATATTGGTTACCCCCGGGCATTCGCGTTTGATGGCCTGGAAGACGATGAATGGGAAAATTATTCTGATGATCTTACACTGCATAGTAATGACTTCTACAAAGCCAAAGATGGCACCATATGGACGAAAAGCCAGCCACCAAGTTCACGGATTCGTGCTCATAGTGTAGTGGATTTCAGTCGAAGAAAACTGGGTCCATTGATAACAGCAAATGATCCGCTACTAATATGCAAATCCATTATCACGGAGCCAATTGCATTGCTTATTTTACCGGAAGCAAATCAAAAAGGACAACAAGTGGCTAAGGAATGGAATGATGACCATCCTCCGAAGCAAAATCAGTGGCACCCCTCCAGGAAGACAGCGGCGGACGTGTGGACAGTGAAGCAAGCGAACCTAGAAGCGGGGCACATACCGCACGATTCTTCGACAGTCGATGAACAGCTATTTCCGTACAGAGGTCGTATCAGGTTTCGCAATACATACCTTCAAATTAGTCTATGAGCTATTCTCATTACAGTGCTCTGAATAAACAAATCCAAGGGTTGTAAATTGAGTCATGTATTCAGAGCTGCCCCGAATGTGGTGCTCATAGCACCGGTGATACCCAGACACACAGTTCTTTGCAGTGTGGCAAGTTTACAGCGAAAACTCTTTTGTTTCACCTTAACCCACCAAACTACTATTTCACTTCTTCTTCTTAAACGTGTATTGCAGATTTTGCAGTTCGCATATTAGTGAGCTTATCAGCATACTCCACAGAAGTGGCAATAGCATACCTCCTTGAGGGCAGCCTTTCATCGCTTCTGTTGTTAGGTAACGATCAACATCCACTTCAGCACACAACAATCTCTGCGTTAGCATAGCGTTGTTATTAGAGTTTCGTCAGCACCATGCTCTCTGGCGACATCACAGAACTTTGGAAGGGTGCACAGTCAAAAGCCCCTTCAATGTCAACGAACACTCCCATCGCGAACTGACCCTTCAAAGTTGCATCCTCTATCTTTGAAACCAAAGAATGAAGAGCAGATTTACAGGACGTTCTACGTTGGTAAGCATGTTGGTTTCCATTTAGTAGGTGCGACCTTACCGCCTTCTTGCGAATGTGATGCTCACCAGTCTCTCCAGACATTTCAGCGAAAATTATGTTAAGCTGATTTGCCTGAAATTCTTTGGATTTGAATAGTCATCTTTCCCACGCTTTGGTATGAAGACTATCTTCACCTTCTGCCAAGAGGAAGGCACGTAGCCCAGAGACATCCTCAAAAAATATTTCTTGGAAGTTGCTCTAAGTGCTTTATACCCTCCTTTAGCATTTCTGGGTAGATGGCATCCATGCGAGCTGCTTTAAAGTGTTGAAATGATAGCATAGCAGGTCCGCCTTTTCATTGGTAACAACCGCTCTCTCTGTGTCCCAATTCCCCTTGCAACACCTGCGTGTTGAAGGGTTTGGGGAAGCCGCCACTTCACTTCCTCTCACTTCTGAGACTTGCTTTCCCCTGTGGTGTACTTCCAAGAGGATCTGTATAGACTCAACTCTGGAGTTCGTGAAAGTACCATCCGGTTTTCTAAGAGAGTCCAACTTGGCCGATTCATCCTTATTAAGGATTCTGCACAACCTGGAAGTCTCCCTCTTTCACCCTCCAGCTCCTTACAGCATGCTCAAAAAGAGTCTCGTTTCGAACGTTTTATGAGCCTCTTACATTTACGCTGTAAGTTCCGGAAGTTTTGGCAGTCTGCATCTTTATTGCTTTTGCGAGCACGATTTAGAAGTCGTTTGGTTGAATTCCTGAGTCTCTGCAATTCTCAGTTCCACCATTGAACCGTTTTACCACGTTGGCCTCCGGAAAGAGAACAAGTCTCTTCAAAGCACTTTAAAAGTGTGAGATTCATAGTTTCCAATTGATTTTCTATCACCAAAGGAGTCCTTAGTCGCCTAGGGAGCTCAACTTTGTCGCCGAGGAGTTCATTGAACTTCGTCCAATCCGTTTTCCTAGGATTTCGTCTTTGTATTAAAGGCTGTTCGCCTGCAAAAGTTAGTTAGATTTCATCTAGCACTTGCCAGTTTCTAATCAACTCTATCAATTTTGAAGTGCAGATTGTTAGGTCAATTACTTCACTTCTTCTTGGCCCCATGAACGTAAGCGCACCCTACGTTCGCGGTCATCAGGCCAGCTGAAGTGATAAAATCAAACAGCTTCTTTGCTCTAGGATTGCATTTGCTACTGCCCCAACAAATATGCTGATCGTTCGCATCACAACCTATTAAGAGTACCAGATCCCTTAGTTGTTGCCTCGGCGGAGGGCACAAAGAATTATAGGGTAAGTAACCAGAGGCAACTATGACGTTTCTCCCCTTACCATTAACCTGCTATTGTAAGTTGACAGCAACAAGGTCCTGGAAACAAAATTGTCTCAGCATGGTTGCCTCTAACAATTTTGACGACAGAACGCAGGCTCTCGGTCTCCAGGATCTTTCAGCGAAGGAGATCCTAGCCCCTTTGACTGATTCAATACCACAGATTCTGTTAAAACGAACCCATGGCTCTTGAACCAGAACCAGGACAGTTCTGCAACTTTACCAGCTTTGCTTTGCTAAGAAGAAGTTTTCGCATGCTGTTGGTTGATTTGACTAACTCTTAGGTTTGTAGCCATAAGTGCAGTCTAATATGAAAATCACCGCTAACTGAAAAGTCTGCTGCGTTGAATGTGGATCTCATCGGGTTTACCAGCTTGTCCTCACTTTCCGCTTTCTTGCGTCCGATTTCTCTGGATATCGCCACACTTGGTGGTGTAGCAACGTCCATGTCTTCATTCCCAAGAATCTTCGCATTCTTTCGCAGTGCCTTCCGTTGTCGTCGGCTAGAAGCCCTCCCAGGTTCACAGAGTCCAGGCTGTATAAATCTGTTTTCACATACCGGCGTTAGACTGCAAATACAGCAACCGTGGGCCGGCGGGCCACGTACTGCGAAGCCCTTCAGCGACGTGGCCAGGAGTCACTTACGTGTGACGCTGGCGGATGGCAATTCTGTTAGCGGCAAACTAACACTGGAGGTGTGGACCAGTGTTGAGACTAGGCTGTCGGGCATGGTCTATGAGTATCTCCTGGACACCGGAGGCAAACAACCGGGACTCATCCCCCACTTTGATTCATCTCAGGTGGTCAGGTTCCACGTAATAGCTTGCATGCACCAGTTCTCTAAGGACTTTCTCACTTCGTGTGTCGCTAAGATCAGCGACGCCTGGGAGGGTGTTAAGCTCAAGATCATCCTTTACGACGAGATTCTCAGGAGACCGGTCGCTCGCATCTGGTTGCCAAAGATTCGCATGGATAAGGACAAGCTCGTCCAATTCCTGCGCCTTCACAACCCCGGGATTCCCATGGACGACTGGGTTGTTATCAAGGAGGAGGAACCTCAGACAAACAACCAGCCTGTACTACTCCGCATAAAAGAGGAGTGCCTGAAGACACTGAAGAAGGCCGACTATAAAGTGTGGTTCGGAGTCAGGAATGCCAAGGTAAAAGTGTTCCGCTCTGCAAAACTGGACGGCGATCTAGACCCAATCGACGCCGCCAACGAGCTGTTGGAGGAGATGACGATCGACGGTCCAACGGGGGCTGACGAACCCCCCACGCAAGTAGATCATGCTGAGGGTAACGCAGATAAATCTGCAGCATTCGAAGTGCGCCTCGGCTGATCTGCTTATCTTTCTCTTAGAGGAACACATCGACATCGCATTAATACAGGAGCCCTGGGTTCGAAGCGACCGAACCATCAAAGGGCTCCAAAGCAAATATTTTAATTTATTCTACAGCACAGGAGACGCTGATCAGGATAGACCTAGAGCATGTATTCTTGCGAGGAAATGTCTGCATGCTTTCCTGTGCCCGGACCTGAGTTCCAGTGACCTAGTTGTGGTCAAGCTGGAGCAGGTGGGGGTAGAGAATGTGTATATTTTCTCGGCTTACATGACTCATGACCGATCAGCTCCGCCAGAAGAACTACAACATCAAGCGAACACCATAACAACAAAGAAAGCCAACCTGCTGATTGGCTGCGACGCTAATGCAAGGCATACGCTTTGGGGCAGCTCCAAAATCAACGAAAGAGGCGAGTCATTCTTTGATTTTATTATTACTTCAAATCTATTGGTGTGTGACAGGGGCAGTACACCAACCTTTCATTTCCCCTACTCGGAGAACTGTGTCGGTTGGGTCCTTGATATCACCCTAATAACCGACAATGGGATTCTTAGGGTGGAGGACTGGAGAATGTCTGACCAGAGATCCTTCTCTGACCACACTTGGATATTCTTCAGTCTAGATCTCGCCGCAGAGGTCTCCAAGCCCTTTAGAGACCCCAGGAGGATCCACTGGAGAAAGTTTGGTCAGGTAATTAAGAACAAACTCTCCGGTGCGCAAATTGGTAGGATTGGCACGACAGACGAACTGGAGTCAAAGGTCGGGGCTCTGGAGAAGGCATTTGATACTGCCTTTAAAGTCTCGTGCTCTACTAAGTACAGCAAAAAGACCCTGCCACCGTGATGGAATGAAGATGTCTCTAGTCTCAGGAAGCTGACCAGAGAAATCTTCAACATCTGCTACAGACAAAAATACTGGCAGCCATACAAGGGCTGCCCGAAGAAGTACAAGTCGACCATTAGGACCGCCAAGAAGCGTCTTGACTGGACTATTGTCAGAACATCGAAAGCACAAGGAACATAAGAGTCCATCCTTTCCTAAAAAGTCGGGAGGCTCCTGTACGGAATCTTCTAGTGAAACCTTGGAGCTGCTGGTTCAAATGCACTTTCCCTCCAGCGAGGAGGACTGTGAGTCAGAACCTTGCTTAGAGGGTTTGTGGCAACCCCAGCTGTGCGAGACTATTAAATCGGTAATTACCGGGGATATGATCGGCTGGGCTATAAACAGCTTCTCCGCATACAAGTCTCCAGGCTCATATGGCATAAAGCCAGTCATGCTTCAGAAGCAGCAGGAAAGGGTTGTGCCGTGGCTTGTTGAGATTTACCGGAGCTGCATCTCTTTAGGATACGTACCGCAGTCCTGGAGGCGCGCACGAATGGTTTTCATACTGAAAGCGGGCAGGCGCGGTCATGAGTCCGCGAAGGACTTTCGACCAATCAGCCTGACCTCTTTCGTGCTGAAGACCCTAGAACGCGTCCTGGGCATTTACTTAAAGACGATTAGGGAGAGAACGCCTTTCTCTAAGTCCCAGCATGCCTACCTCAAAGGAAAATCCACAGAAACCGCCCTCCACGAGGTAATTGGCACGGTTGAGCGGTCGCTGCAATACAAGCAGTATACCCTTGCTGCCTTCCTGGATATAGAGGGAGCTTTTAATAACGTCAGTACCAATACCATCAAGGAAGCCTTGACCGGTATTGGATTGAAGGGGTATCTCACGCATTGGATTAGATCCATGCTGAGTACCAGGATAATCCAGTCGGATCTGGGAGACAACAACTTGACCAGAGCTGTGAACATAGGCACACCCCAGGGTGGCACCATCTCACCGGTGCTCTGGTTAATAGTAATGGACAAAATTTTACGTACATTGGACAGTAGCAGGGTGAAAGTGGTGGTGTATGCCGATGACTTGGTGATATTAGTATCAGGGATGCTTCTGTCCATTATGACCGATATCATGGAAGGAGCGCTGTGAAAGGTGTGCCTGTGGGTCGCAAGATGCGGACTCAGCATAAAGCCAACCAAAATGCAACTGATGCTATTCACCACCAAGCCAAGGATACCTGAATTCCATCTACCACGGCTGAATGAACGAAGATTGGTTTTTTCCTCTAATGTAAAGTATCTGGGTGTAATCCTGGATCCTAAGCTAAATTGGAGGTTGAACATGGAACTGAGGGTTAAGAAGGCCTGTATAGCCTTCTATGCCTGCAAGAGAACCTTTGCAAAGAAACGGGGTCTCTGGCCGAGGATGGTTCTCTGGATGTACACCGTTGTAGTGCGTCCGATCCTAACGTACGGCTCTATTGTATGGTGGCAGGCTTTGAGCAAAAAATACAAAAGAACGAACCTTAATAGGATTCAAAGCCCCGCGGTGCAGGTGCTACTGGGGCTCTGCAGTCCTGCTCGGCAGATGCTCTCAATGTACTCCTGTATCTCCTCCCCCATTAAATGTGTTGCAGTGTGCAGTGCCGTCAGACTACGTGAGTTCGGATGCTGGACAGCGAAGTCCTACGGCCACAGCAACATCCTAGATGAAATACCTCGAGAAATCTGGGCATCCCCCACGGACTATGTCACACGCAAGCTGAACTTCACGAGGAACTTTGCTGTGGACCTTCCCACCAGGGCAAAGTGGACACAGTATTCTTTACGGACGGATCAAAGATGGCCCATGGAGTCGGCGCGGGGGTTTTCTCGAATACACACGGTGTATCCAAGTCGTATGGTCTCCCAGGTTTCGCCAGTGTATTCCAGGCGGAAGTACTGGCGATATTGGAAGTCTGTCGATGGCTGGAGCGTGATTCGAGCCCCAAGCGTAACATAGCCTTTCTGACCGACAGCCAAGCGGTCATCAGGGCCTTGTACTCAACGACGACATCTTCTCGGCTGGTGGGGTAGTGCAGAGACGCGCTCAACCATCTGGGCGGCACGCTCAAGGTCACTCTCCTCTGGGTTCCCAGGCATAGGAACATAGAGGGGAATGAGCGGGCTGACGGATTGGGCAGGCAAGGCTCTTCTCTTGGTAGTCCCTTGGCGAATACAGTCGGTGTTCCGCTGACGGCTGTCGGGGGCCAAGTCTACTCGCACTACCTAGCAGCCGCGGGCCTGAGATGGCGAAGGCTTACAAGCTGTGCCAAGCCAAGGAGAATTTGGCCCGCTTATAAGGTAGCTCGATCACGAGCAAAAGCATTCAAGATTACGACGGTTTGCATGGGGCACTGGCCCATACGGAACCATGCTGCTAGGTTCGGCATACTCTACAACTCGCATTGCCGAAGCTGCGGAGAAGGAAGGCAAACCCTCATGAACTTTCTCTGCGATTGCCCAGCTCTGGCTAGAGTCAGGCTGCGGACACTGGGTAAACCATTCTTTGAGGACCTGAGGAGCTGCTTTCCTTCGTGAATGCTACGGGGTAGCTTTGAAGATCCGAGCCGGCTGGGCTCTGCCTCCCTGCTCCCATAACAACTGTCACGGTCTTAGGAGTTTGTGGCATCAAAACGGCGCACCAAAGCGCTAATTGGGCTCCTCGGAGCGGCCACTGATACCTACGTACCTATCCATCACGTTGAGGTATCCTTTCCTCGTGGAGGTGGTAGTCAATGACGAAAAACATATCTTACTCTGAATGAAACAAATCCAAATGACGACGTATATTTCATCCTTTTAAGCAAAAATTGGCTCAAAGAGCTTAACATTAGTCGAGTGAAAGTACTAAATTGTTCGCAAATTAGATGATAAGTTTGCATCTATTCTGGACCATTGTTGGCAGTGAGTTTTTATTGTAAGATACTTTCTTGGGAGCCCAAAATGAATAAAAGATTTTGTGGAAATCCAATTCCATTAAGTTCTCGGGAGAGCACGTTTCAAGATCGAAAAGATAAGTCCTTGCTTCACGGCTTACTATCATATTTTCTCTCTGATACTTCTTGTCGTGCTGTCTTTCTTTTCTATTCAATCTCAGATTTCCAGTCGGCCTCCTTGGCTATCCGAACACATTGTTTGCCTCCTTGGAAGCAACATTTCCGTTTAGAAATTATTAGCGGATTGGAGAAAATTCGGTTCCACTTTCCCTGCATAAAAAATAAACTTTTTCGGACAGTTGATGCCATTTGGGATCTATGAGCCATCCGGATAGAAGTATCTATTTTGGTCTGGATAAAAAATTATTCTTTTTCTATGATGTAAGCACATGTCTTGCATTGCTGGAATTCTCCGGGTTTCAGCTGGCCTGCCAAGTTTACATTATGGCGCTAAACGTGTAATTATTTTACGACTGCCACTCTCTAAATTGACTGGAAACATTAGCCTATCACTGAGGACGTTGTATATGTTCAGATATTAGGTACGTAGCTTCGTGTGATTTGTGGCGGAAGGGGTTGAATATCGAATCCAGTTGGATTTTTTTCCTAATCATAAAAACTGATAAAGAAGTCCTTTTATTGCGGCGACAAAGGTGGATAACAACTTCATGATTAGTTCAATTTGGAATTGTAATTGTTGTTCCCAGCTAAATTGTGACTACGCCATCGGAAGTGGAAGCGTTTTAGTCATTGGGGTGGTAGTACCAGCCCACGCTAGCGGATGTTTGCTGTGTTTTTTGATATTAAGTGAATATTTTATACGAAAAAAAGCAGATTTGTAGGGAGATTCCTTTTCAAATCGAAAATTTAAATAATTCATTGCATCCCTCCAGTGGTCTTTCCGGTTCGTGACGGGGAAACTGGGAGAAATTATGTGGATGTAAAGTTGAAAATGTAAAGCGCTTTGTGTGAAAATTATGTGAAAGTTTGTGTTGTAATTTTCTCTGCGCCGTTTCGCCATCACTTACAACTCATACTTCTTAGAAATTACATTGAATTCTACTCTCTTGAGATACTGATAAAAGAAATTGAAGTGCTGGCGATTTATAGCTTGATGGTGGCAATTCGTGCAGAAAATATGAAAAGTATGTAGTAATCGGAAATCAGCCCACGACGTATGATAACAATATAGTGATTTTCTTGTGTGATGTGTGATTTGCAGGAAAAGTGTTGGATTCCGTGAAAAACAATTATTTTTGGAACCGTCTTATTGAATTTCTAAAGTGAAATGTGTAAAGTGGTTTCGGATAAAGCGGTTGTGTTGCTTTGTGGATACATTCGAACGTTGATTGAGAAGAAGGTAGGCCTAAGAAGGAGATACACATATTAAATAAATACAATTTTATTGCCCTTGTAATGAAACTTATGGAGTTGTGAAGTTCAAACGGCGATCAGCCTGAGTGGCCGAAGACAACCTAGAGGGAAGAGTTAACCCAAAAACCTAAAAAGTTAGTGAAATTGACCGCAAAGGTCCCCTTGCAAATACTGAAACTTCATCGGAGCGCTTGGTCGACATGTGCTTGAAAGCCTATGTGCTAGCCAGGCTCGGGAATGTTGAGAGGGGAGAGAGGGGGGGGGGGGGGGTTCATTCAAAATTCACGTGTCTATACTAGCGCGTGGGCCCGCACCGGATCTTGAAAATAACTACCCAAACATAGAGATTCGCGTAAGCCTAACGATTTAAGCAAAAACGCGAGCTAACATCTGAAAAATGAAAATAAACAAAAAACAAAAAAAAAAAATCGGGAAACCGAAAGCTAGACGCTTCAAGTATGAAAGCTTTGGGTGTTTCTTATATAAAACTATTTGAGTGGACATTTGCCCAATTTGAACCTAGCATGTAAGATATGTATATATTATTATTATTCTTTTAAGGGAAAGTCGCACCGCGTCCTTAAAGAACATTTGTGTCCCATTTATTGGTTATAGTGATTATAGTGTACCTATTAGTCATAGTATCTCAAGCGTGCCTATAACCGTCAGGAACTTTAGTATATTCCCTACTTCCAGATCTTTCAACTTTGCATCTAGCATTAAGTGCTCTCCCAGATGCCTCGACCTCCTGTGCGGAGTTGCCAAATCTCCCATCAGGCGCGTCCCTTCGTGCGGATAAGGGAATGCTCGGCGAATGTGTCATGGGCGTGCACATGCACGCATCCGGAGATGTGCGTGTATGGGCATGCTTATGCGCAGGCCGGGTAGGTGGGAAGTAAACGCCCAACCGTGGATAAAAATTGGCTGGCAAACATGGAGGAGCAGAAGTAGAATGAAGTTACGGTGCAGGGCTTTGGAAACCCAGTGCCGGCGGTTTTTGGGAGTGAGCAAGCGGGCTCCCGGCCGTCGATATCCAATGACCGCAGTGCCTCAGTAGTGGGAAACTTGGCTACTGTGGCATCTAATGCTACAAGAGATAATAGTGGAGTGGAAATTAGGTCCACACCGGATTCATTTAGGAGGAGTTCGAAGCTTGGGAGATCACCACCGAGAACAATGGTTCTTTTTGGTAGTCGAGATTCGTCGCGAGACTCTGAAAGAAATACGAATAGTCCCTTAATCATTCCTTGTGGCGCAAGGCGCGAAAGCAAACGGGAACATACCGGAATGGCGTTCGTTACAGTCGGGGAACGAATAAATGAACTGTGCGAGTTCATCAAGAAGAGGCGGAATATCCACCAAAATATTCGAGCCTTGATAAGAGGCATTAAATTGTCTTATATCAAGGTACTCGAAGAAAAGAATTCCCAAGCGTCAGTTGGCAAGGTCACAAGGGAAACGCAGGTGACGCCTCCCCGTGATAAAGCAGGCGGGAAGACAGGAAAACGGGCTAGAGACGGTACCAGCGAGCCTCTTGGACCACAGCAAGTCCCGAAGAAGAAAAAAGCCTCTTCACCAAAGAAGGCGGAGCCGGCGAGAGTACCCGCGAAAGTCGGTAATCTCACGATTGCAGCCACAGCACCTACAAAAGTGGAAGAAACCAACGCCCGGAGGCTCGAACAATGGACTAAGGTGAGCAACAAGAGGAAAAAGGACAAAAAGAAGCTCCGCCCGGAAATAATAATTATTTCCAAGAAGGGAAATATGTCCTATGCCGACATCCTCCGAAAGGTGAAGTCAGACCCGGAATTGAAGGATTTGGGGGATAGTGTGAGCCGTATCAGGCGAACACAGAGAGGGGATCTGATGCTGGAGTTAAGTAAATCCGCCGACAAGTCGGCCGATAACTTCCGCGGGAAGGTGGAAAGTGTACTTGGAGAGGAAGCTGAGGTAAGAGCTCGGAAACAGGAAATAGTGGTCGAATGCAAGGACCTAGATGAAGTCACCTCACGGGAGGACATCTGTGCTGCGCTAAAGCAGCAGTTCAACCTTGGCGATATAGACCAGAGTGCCATAAAAAGGATGAAGAAGGTATATGGTGGCACACAGACCGCTATTATTAGTTTGCCGGCGGAATCAGCTATTAAGTTAATTACCCCGGGCAAGGTAAGAGTAGGTTGGGTCATGTGCAGGCTCAGGGAGCAAATCTCTCTAAAGACATGCTTCAGATGCCTCGATTTCGGCCATTTTGCGGCGGCATGCACTAGCCAGCATGATAGGTCGAGGAGTTGCAAGAAGTGTGGGGAAGAGGGCCACCTCATCAAAGATTGCACCGGAGATCCACGGTGTATGTTATGTAGTGGGAAAGAGGGCGTGGACGGCCGGCATATTGCGGGAAGCAGCAGATGTCCGGTATATAGGAGGGAGCTGAACCGCACAGGCAAATGAGATTGATACAAATCAATCTCAATCACTGTGAGGCAGCTTAAGACCTGCTCTCACAAGCCATTCGAGAGTCGAATGTCGATGTCGCGTTATTTGCGAGCCGTACAGAAACTACGGCGGTGCGACTTGGGCGGTGGATGCGTCTGGCAACGCCGCAATTTGGGCGTGCGGAAGACAGGCCATTCAGGAAGTCATGGCCCTCCGGCAGCCGGTTTTATAAGGACGAAGGTCAACGGTGTCCATATTTACAGCTGCTACGCTCCTCCTAGTGCAACCTTAGCACGATATGAGGAGATGTTAGACAGTCTGGTGTTGGATGCTAGAGACCGCAGCCCTAAAATCATTGCGGGCGATTTCAACGCGTGGGCCTTGGAGTGGGGAAGCCGATCGACGAACACCAGAGGTCAAATTCTGTTGGAGTCATTTGCGGAGCTGGACATCGTGCTGGCCAACGTTGGATGCGTGCCCACCTTTCGAGGAAGAGGGTCGGGTTTGATCGTTGACCTGACATTTGTTAGCACTTCACTGGTGAGGGGAGTGGCTTGGCAAGTGAGTGAGCGCTACACCCACAGTGACCACCAGGTCATCTTCCTCCGCATTGGGAACCGGGGAAGCAGTCAACGACGCTCTGGAGGTGGAAAGGCTAAGGCGGTTGGCTGGTCTATCGGAGCTTTCGACGAGGAGACATTCCTGGCCGCATTGGAGGGAGCCCATGATCCGGATGGAGCAGCGGTGGAAAGGGTCACACAACTGTCTCAGCGTGTAACCGAAGCATGCGACGCTACGATGCTACGACGACGTTTGCACCACGGCAAGAGGCCAAACTACTGGTGGAACACGGAGATCGCTGCCTTGAGATCCTCTTGTCTCCGAGCGAGGAGACTTTCCCACAGGACAAGAGGAAGGCCGGAGCACCAGGAGCGTGAGGAGGAATACAGGGATCTGCGAAGCAACCTTAAGAAGGCCATTCGGAGAAGCAAGTGGGAATGCTACCAGAAGCTCTGCATGGAGGCTAATACGAATCCGTGGGGTACAACCTACCAAGTTGTAATGAAGAAGATCCGCGGGCGAAAATCACCTCAGGGGACATGCCCACGGCTCTTGTTGCAAATAATTGCAACTCTTTTCCCGCAGCAGGAGCAGGACCAAAGAGAACCCCAACTGGCAGCTCAGCAGGACGTCTTCTCGATCCCTGATGTTACCGAAGAGGAACTTTGGGAAATCTGCAGACGTATTGGGGACAGCAAGGCTCCGGGATTGGACGGAATTCCGAACAGGGCTCTGAAGGTGGCGGTCAAGGCCAGACCAAGGTGGTTCGCAAGCACATTCGAATCATGCATGGCGAAAGGAGTGTTTCCCGCCCAGTGGAAGAGGCAGAAGCTGGTCTTGCTACCGAAGCCCCGAAAACCACCCGGCGTGTCCTCTTCATATCGCCCTATTTGTCTCTTAGACACCATGGGAAAGATGTTGGAGAGGGTGATATACAACAGGCTGCTCCCGCTCATCGAGCTTGCGGGTGATCTTTCAGAGCGGCAATATGGGTTTCGGCGAGCCCGTTCTACGGTAGATGCAGTAGCAAAGGTCGTGGAATTGATTCGAAATGCAATGGCCATGGGCAAATGCTGTGCTCTGGTGACGCTCGACGTCAAAAATGCTTTTAACTCAGCCAACTGGGGCTGGATTAAGGGCGCTTTGGCCAAACTGGGTGTTCCAAGCTACTTGGCTCGGCTCATCGAGAGTTACTTTTCGGACAGACTTCTCTGGTACGAGACGGACGACGGGCCGAAGGAGTACATTGTGACAGCAGGTGTGCCTCAAGGTTCTGTATTGGGACCGCTGCTGTGGAACATAATGTACGACGGAGTGCTTGGCCTTCGCGTGCCGGAGGAGACAACGCTGATTGGTTTTGCGGACGACCTGGCGGTGGTTGCAATTGCAAAGCATCCCGAGGACGTGGAGCTTTATGCAAATGAAGCCATTCATACCATCAAGCTATGGTTACGAATGGCCAAGCTGGACCTGGCGGACGAAAAGACGGAGGCGGTCCTCATTACCAACCGTAGGAAGAACCACACGGTTACCATCCAGGTTGGTAATCGTGAGGTCGTCTCAAAATCGGTTGTCAAATACCTGGGGGTGATGATCGATGCCAAGCTGAGTTTCAAGGGATACTTGGATTATGCGCGAGAGAAGGCAGCAAATGCCAGCTCATCCCTTGCAAAGATGATGCCTAACGTGGGAGGGCCGAAGTATAGTCGCAGGCTACTCATCGCGGGAGTGGTGAGGTCGATCCTGCTATACGCGGCCACTGTCTGGGCGGGAGCGTTGAAGCACGCTGTCAACCGGAGGAAGATATGTTCGGCATACCGGCCAATTGCGCTAAGGGTGTGCAGCGCATTTAGGACGGCGTCGACGGAGGCAGTGTGTGTTATCGCAGGAATGATCCCTATAGATCTTCTAGCGAGCGAGGCACACTGGCTCTACGAAAAATGGAAGGCAAATTCAGCCGAGGTGAATGCGGATTTCCGAAAAGCCATCAGGAGAGAGTTGTGTGGCAAGTGGCAACAACGATGGGATAACTCCGACAAAGGCAGGTGGACCCATACATTGATCCCGTGCATCGAGAAATGGGTCAACCGAAAGCACGGAGAATTGAATTACCACCTGACACAGTTCCTTACGAGACACGGTGGCTATAGGAAGTACTTGCATCGCTTCGAGTTGGACGAGTCTCCCAACTGTCCTGAACGCGGGGCTACACTCGAGGACCCGGAGCACGTTATGTTCCATTGTCCCAGATTTCTGCAGCAGAAAAGGAGGTTGAACAGCATCTTAGGGGCGGACATCGAGCCCTCCAACCTGGTGGAAGAGATGTTGAAGTCGGCAGTGAGGCAGTAGCCGTGGAGCAGACAAAACTCCTGGAGTTGGATGGAGCTCGGAAGGCGGCGCGACGGAGACGTGACATGGCCGAGCTGGTATAGCGGACCAGAGCCTCCCCCGCGAAGTAATGCTTCACGGTGGTTCCGCGGGGAGGGGCGGAAGAGTGGGGGTGGTTTTAGTGGGTGTGAATCCCACACACTGCTGCAACCTGGCGCAGCAGCGTCTTTCTAAGATTTCCACCTCCATCCATAAAAAAAAGATGCCTCGACCTGTGTGATTGTACAGAAGGGTTCCGGCCCGAGTAAAGGCGTCCCTGCTCCCTTCTCGGCTAGTTCGTCCGCGGACTCATCCAACCCAATATGGTGTGGAACTCAGACTATCCAGACCTTGTTGAAAGCTCAGTGCGTTCAGGTTCTCAAGGTATTCCCATACCAGCTTAGAGTTCACAAGGTTGGACCTAAGTGCCTTGATCGCTGCTTGGCTGTTGGTGAGAATAGTAACGTTCTGATCCCTGTAGTTCCTTTGGAGATTAAAAGAGGCACATCTGTCTATGGCGTATATTTCCGCCTGAAATATGTTAGTGTACCTACCCATTGGCTCAAAGTACATTTTCCTTGGACCAATAACACCGACACCCGCTTCCTCCGCTGTGAGGGATCTGTCAGTGTACCAAGTAATTAGTTGTTTTTTTAAGTCGTATGTGTCAGCCACGCTCTCCCAGTTTGCCTTGTTACTCCAACGTGTTTCAAACTTCTTATCAAAGTGATTTCACTTCCGACATGCGTTTCTCAGAGTAATTTTTGGTCAAGCCTAATTCCCAAATATTTGATCTCTGTTTCTCGTTTTACCTTTTTCCTCGTTCTGCCATAAGGTTCCAGGCTCTCAGGGTATCAAGCTTACGTTTTCTAGAGAATGGTACACTTTCCTGCACCAGACACTGGTAGTCCTTAATCCAGTTTGGATTCTAACACACGTAGATATAGAGTGGAGAGGATCCTTCTATCCCGCTTTCTTCTTTTTACTTTGGATTGGTGCTGGGAAGATGCCGTTCAATCCGAGTGATTTCAGTGACTTAAAAGTTCCCTCTGCCCACCTTACCCTAGTTTCCGAGCATTCATGAATTCATTTTTATTCATTTTTTTCCCCTTTTATTCATGGTTGGGGTGTCGTGGGTAGGAACCACATTTCTTGATGACTTAACTGTCTTCACCGGCCAGCTGGCAATATATGGCAATTTTGTTGAGGTTTTCCACCACTGTTCCTAGTTCCAGTTCGTTCCTGATGTCATCGCCCCTTGAAGGTGAGCCATGTTGTTGCTCAGGTGCGTTGCATTGGAATCCAAAATCCATTATTATTCTTTTTATTTCGGAGTTGCCCTTAATGTCGAATCTGATTATTCTGTGATTAGAGATGGAGGGCTTATCAGATACCTTCCAATTCCTGACCAGCCCGGTCATTAGAGTACTCCCTAGAGTTATGTCTAGTATCTCTTGTCTAGTGCTGGTCACAAAAATGTTAGCGTATTCCCTATGTTATATAGAAGGTCTCACCTCTTCGATTGGTGTCGCTCCTTCCCCAGACTTCGTGATGGGCGTTAATATTGCAGCCGAGGATAAGTGGTAATGCCCTCTTCTCACAGTACTCCACCAGTTTACTGACTAGCTCCGATGGAACCCGGATGTCGCCTCCTGAGAAGTAACCCGATGCCGTTACTGTCTTTTGAGTGTTTCTCGCGGCTTCCAGGAAGACTTGGATAGCCACAAAGTCCCCGGTCAGGGACTCTGAAGTACATAAATATTTTAAAATATTTTTAATTATTTTTAAGAATTTTTTTCACAAGGGAAGTCCCAAATTCCCTGCATGCTTCCTCCTTGTAGACTACGAATCTTCTCCCGGAGCACCCAATGCTCCTGAGCCCGCACTATTCCAATGTTCTCCTTGGAACTTGCTCTTGTAATTATCGCAGATGCATCTTTCGCATGGTAATATCTGGACTATCTTAGTGCGGGCTATTGGCTCCGATGTTGTTTGGAACTCTTCTCCACTATCGGAGTATCACCCTCCTCCTCCGACATGGCGCTTTCCTGCACGGCGTTGTCCAGCCTAAACAATAGAAGATCTAGGTCTAGATCGTTCGGCTTTAGCTCTTCATTGAGTAGCAGGTCTACTTTTCTAACTGATCCAGTCCTTTCCGCCTTTATGGCCTCCGAAAGTCCTGCGGGCACCTCGGTATGCTTTCCACCCGGTATCTCCTCCGAGGTGTCTTGTCTCGGCTTTTCCCTGTGCACGTGCACAAGTATGTTGCCAAATCAATAGTTGATATGGCCACTCCGACGTTTGATTGCCTCCAGGGATCGGTCATCTAACCCGATCGTGAGGAGTTTACTTTTGCCCTCCACCTTTTTTTAGAGACTCTCCATAATCGCGTGTGGAGATACTCATTCTGAGCCATTAGTAGGTCTATGAGATCTTCTGTCTCTATTGTTGCAGCTTTCGCTTGACCGCACTAGTATAGCTAATGGCGGGCTTCCTGATTCCTGCTTTCACCATTGAACTGCCCGGGGTTTTTCTCGTCTCGTTCAGGTTTCGATTCTTTGGGAGTATGTGGGCTGCACATTCCACAAAATACCTCCTACCGTTTAGATTGAAGAGAAGGACATCTAACCGTGATTTGCTTCTTTTTTCTCTCTCTTCTGATACCCCAGCGGGAAAACACAAAGACGAGCTCTCACATCCATGACATACCGGGAATAATGCTCAGCCAGCATGCCTACTACCTGTTATATAAGTGGCTTGCTTTATTTCAAGTCCTCTTCCGTGGTCCTTTAGGAGATCTGATAGTGTATAATAGGATTAAGGAATTTGAGTATTTGGTGAGCAGTTTCCTCTTCTTTTGCTCTTGTCCTTCGAATGAGGTCTGTCTTTCTTGGTGAGGTAACCTATGCGCCCAACTGACTGGCGAGGTTATGAATGATTTTTCCTGAACAAGGATACGCCAATTTGACCTCTGTTTCGAGTCAGAACTGTTAAATTCCGGAGTGATATTTTCTCTCTCACTATTAGCGGCGGGGTTTCCTTACAACTTTTCCATTTTAACTGCGGTTTTTTTAAAGTTTTGTGTGAAACAATACCTTATTAGAATGGATACAATGTCTGCCTGTCTCTAGCTGTCTGCCCCCAATTTATTCGGAAATGGCTGAGGCGGTTGTCACCCAATTTGGTGAAAACACGCGACTTGTGGATCCCTTTGCATGAAGGAAGTGGCATCATTTTTATTGAGTTTAAGGGGGGGGGGGCTCCCTATACTTGCGAAAGGGGCGTGTTACTTTTTCTTTTTCAAAAAATACGATCATGAGGTGTATCAAATGAAAAAGTCTGATTGGTACTTTTCAAAACTGGTCTTAGTTCTGATATTCGGTGAAACACAGGGGACTGAGGGTTCAAAGGTGGAACAGGTTTTGTTCTCAGAATTTATCCCAACGAAAAATCTGAAAATTTCAATATCCCATTCCGATACCTGCTTAAATAAAATTATCAATACCATTATAACCATATTTTAGAAATTTACCCGAATCGTTGGCCTCCCAATGAAGGTATTGGGATATTCCATCTTGCATGACATAAAGTCCTAGATTCGCCTGTAGAATACTGATAGCACGTTTTATGGAAATAACCAATCTGTAATGCAGTTTTTCTTGCACTTTCTGGTTGGGATTGCATTTGGATGAGGTCTTTTATTTATATAGTATATGGGAGTGGGTTGTTCAACGTACTTTCTTTACGTTTTGTATCCTTAATGGAGAGGCGGGTTACATATATAATTTGTCACTTCCAGACATGCTGTTTTGTTGACATGAAAGTTCTGGGGGGGTTTGACGTGAGTACCTGCCGTGTAGGAATAATCCCACGGTCGTCTTCGGACACGGATTGATTTTGGGACCACAATCAGAGCCCCGCCATTCAAGCACAGCGGTTCTGGTTTATACTGAGTGCAGGCTCAGCTTTCATACCAGTGGATGCGAGGCTTATCTAATACCTCTGCCGCAATTAAGGAGTACGGCACCCGAGTTGTACAGCGTAACTCCACGCTGGCTACCACCATGAAACTACCACTAGGGGGCCGACCGCAAATAACCGGGCCGAGAACACATCCTCCAGGAATTCTCCTGGACCATATGCTCTCAGAGGGCCATCCCGGTTCCCATGGCTCCGGTGAGGCTTCGTGGCAGAGCCACTTCAGATGAGTCCCTTGCAGACTCCGGTCTAATCGCCCTCTTCGATTACGGGCGGACGGAACTTCCCAACGGGTTAACTGGAATCAGCCCGAGGCGGAGAACCGCGACGGAACCTTTTACCAGCTAACTACCGCTTTGCGAAGTGGCAGAGCCACTTCAGATGAGTCCCTTGCAGATTCGGGTCTGATCGGTCTTCTCGAGTACGTGGGGACGGAACTCTCTAACGGCTTAACTGGAACCAGCCCGAGGCGGAGAACTGCAACGGAACCTTTTAACCAGCTAACTACCGTTCTACGTACAATACAACACAAAGGACATCACAAGACAACACTAACACCAAATACACAAGACTGGTGGCTAACCACCGCGGCCGCTAGGCCATTCGCCCATCAGCTGCAAGTGAAGCAGCGTCGAGGTGCTCCCTTCTTCGTCGGAAGGCAGCACGCACGAACGCATTAGCGCATTTAAGTGTCCACTGCTAGCAAGGCACTGTCTAACATCGAAGATATCGTTCAATATGTGAACGCCCATGTCGCCTAGATTGCGGATGTCACGGTACGCTGGACAGACACAGAGAACATGTAACAAGTCCTCTGAGTCAGCCCTGACTGGAGGCAAGGTTGCGCTTGAAGAGGAACTCATTCAAGCTACCATGCCCCGTCAGGAGGAAGCCAATCTCGAGTTCAAAGTCCACGACGGAACTTCCTCTGGCAGACACGTTTCTAACGTTCTCATACGTGACCCGACCTTTCCCATATTTATCCCATCTAAGCTGCCACTTAGATGTTACACTCTCAGTTAACAGCCTTTTTACCGCAAGCGGTCCTAACCCCTCCACCTGATCAACACTTACTAAACCCATTGGCAGCAAAGGTATGCCCCTCCTGATCCTGTAGGCCGTGGCACGCCGGACTACCTCCAGATCAAGAGGAGGAACACCCAACAAGACCTGCATGGCGTCGGTCGAGACCGTACGACACATGCTAACAAAGCCACTCGCTGACAAGCGTAGAGCAGATGCCTGCCCCTCACCGTCAGTGCCAAACCACACAACAAAGGGGATCCATACGTAGAACACGCAAGGAGGAGCCCCACATAAATGGATCTAGCAGACCTTAGACCCCACTCACACCTCATAACACGCCTCAACATACACGCTAAATTAGTAAGACGCAGCCTGAGCTCGTGCAGGTGCGCGACCAAAGACATGCGTTTCGCGATCGTGACTCCCAAATAGGTCACTTTGTGCCGGATCTGTAACGACACTCCGTTCAAGTTGAAGTAAGACGACGTAGGATGCCTTTTAGCATCATCGCAACGGTCTTATCCGTTGAGATCGCGTCACCACGCGATAACGCCGCGCATGTATTCGGCAGCCTGCTGTTCGAGCTCAAGGCGAGTGTTCCCCTCAACAAGAATGATGAGATCATCCGCGTAAGCTACAAATTCAACAACGGAAGAAAGCTCACCCAACAGTTCGTCCATCATCAGGTTCCATATAAATGAACCCGCGATAGATCCCTGCAAGCAGCCGCGCTCAACATTCGCCCACACATGCTCACTGGCATCTTGGACGAAAGCTTTCCTACCATGAAGTAGCTCTTCCACAGAGCTAATTCCTGGCAGTCACACTCACGAATTTTGGACAACACAGACGACCAACTTAGGTAATCAAATGCGCCTTGGAAATCAACAATGATTCCAAGGACGTACTTGCGAGAATAACGGACAACAAAGTTCTTAACATGCATGCAGGCGTCGTCGGTGAACCTACCAGTACCGAAGCCATACTGCCTGTCAGACGTCAGATGAGGTGATTTCACTCCCAGTCGCTGGACCATAATCTCGTCCAGGACTTTGCCAAGGGCCGGGAGAAGAGATATCGCCCTGTACGACCGAGGAGTACTCTTATCCTTCTCTGGTGACTTCAGGAGCACAGCTAGTCTGGCAGTCTTCCAGAATGCAGGGAAATAGCCCTCCTGAAAACAACACTCAAACAAACACTGGACATGAGATGGGATGGCCTGCCAGATGGCTTTGCACATCTCGCCTGTCATCCCATCCCAGCCAGGTGACTTCCGAGACCTGAGCCTTGCTATGCTCTCCTCGATCTCACAACTCGCCAGGGGAGGAATTTCTTCCCCTCCCTGAACGCGACCGTCCGGAGACACCGAAGGCTCGGATCTCGGAAATAGTTCACCTAGCAGAGCACAAACACTGTCACGCCAAGTCAGCATCGGTTCTCCATTCACCATGATGTCGTGTGATGTCATGACTTCGCTTTGCTCTGCAAATCCGGTAGACCCTACCCCAAGGGTCATCGCAGTGCCTACAGACGAATCGCCTCCAGTCGTCTTCCTTCGACTCTCTCAACAGCATCTTATACGACGAGACACCTCGCATATAGGCGAGCCTAAGCTGGTCAACATCAACAACAGAATGAACATCACTTTGACGACGCGTCTTTTGGAATTTCTTCGTCAGGCGACGGAACTCCCTCCGTTTATTACGAAGGGAATTCGTCCACCACGTGACATGCTTCCGAGCCCTTCGTTCGGGCTTCGTCAGCATGTCATCATTCATGCTACACATCCTCTCACTCAATAGCGTAACCTTTTCATTCACAGACAGTAGGACAAACTCAGAGAGGGGTAAGCGGCCGGCTAACTCCTCCATTCGAGCGACATATTCACCTCAGTTACACCCACGCGTATTTCAACGCGCCGGCGTAAGCGGTGGATTCGCATCCCTATTGACCAGCGCGACCTCAATAGGCGTGTGATCACTAACACTATATCCAGACAACAATCTCCAAGACTGGACAAAACACCTTTGCTGCAAGATTAATACACGTAAAATCGATATCACTGACGCCCCTGGAACTTTCAAACGTGGAGACACTTGACAGGACATTTAGACAGATCAAACCGTGCTTAATCAACACTTTGGACAATACCTCCCCCCTACGTATAGCACGGTGGCAAGATGTGCTCGAGGCAATCTTGCTGCGCCACATAGGGGAGACCGCATTCGCGTCTATGCCCAGGATGAATGGCGTTCCACGAATACGTGGAGCCACCTCATCCAGGTACGCGATATACAGCTCCAGGTCGTGTGTAGGTGGACAGTACATACTCAAACATTACCACCGTCCTAAAGGCCCCGTGATTGAGACACATACGCCCCACACACACACGTATCATTTACGACAACGGCCGCCTTGGTCGACCCCCTAACAGTGAACACCCGCATGTCGCCAGGTAAGCCTCTGACGCAGTCATTGACTACCCAGGGTTCCTACAACATTGCCACGCTAATGTTATTCTCGCGCATGTCCTTGCCGAGATCGTGCATTGCGGCAGCTGCTCTGGCGCAGTCCAGCTGCAGCAGTTTGAGCGACTGTCTTGATGACATGATGAAACTTTTTGGACGCTTTGGCTTCATACCCTAAAATCCTAGTTGGAAATTATGGACTATATATACTCGTAGTTGAAAGAGGATACCAAAGCGTAATTTTTAAGGACGGGAGTGGATTTTACATGCATATATGAATGTCCTTTCTGGACAATACGATGTGTCATTGACCTTTAAAAATTGACGCTTTTGCGCAAAGCTCTAGTCCTGTCAGCCGAAAAAGCACAGGACTATTATTTCTCAATTAATCCGGTCCATTATCAAGTTGATGTGGAGCCATGGGTCCCTAGATAATAGAGCAGGTCTAGGCCCGAACCAGCTGATTTTTATTCGAATATAATTCATACCCTTGTTGCGTTTGGCAGTACGTAAATGAGCCAGCGTCCCACTAGTTACTTCTTCCGTAGCTGAAACCGCCAGTTATCACTTTTTAAAAAGAAATTAATTCCAAGGAATAAATCCAGTATTCATGGCAACATCAAGAGCAGTTTTCTTTTTTTTCACAGACATATTGAGAAATTTTAAATTACTCTCACTCTTCCTCTTGGAGTTCTTTGGATGAAAAGGCATTTATTACTTCAAAATTGAAATATCTATTGCAGGAAAAATTAATCCTCCCCTTGTATATTGCATAGAAGTGCTTGCAAGCTTTAATCCGGGAGAAATGGAGAAAGGGAGTCCTTTTGAAATTTTGATTAATGACATTTTCCACGAACTGAATTCCCATAATTTGAATAACCCAGACGGTGAAGTGAGGGAGTGCAGGGTCATGCGAAGTTAATATTGGTTTGGGGACTTGTCAAGTTACATATTAGGCCTTTTACCGTATTTAATAAGAGATTCGATTCAAATACGAGTTAAGCACCATACATATCTTCGTGATGAATTTTAATTATTTCGGTTGGGTTTCTATCTCTTTACGTACGTCAGAGATATGTATACATAGATATTTCCCTTTCTATCATCCCAGCTTTCGCTGCAGACATGTTACCAACAATCGTCCTGGAGATTTCTTTATCGGTGTATAATAATCTTCCGAGTTAAGCAGGATTCTCTATTTTTAGGCCATTTAAATATCAATACTGGAGATAGATTTCCTTGCTTAAGCTGTCTGACGGTGGATTAGTCATCTGGTTCCTTTCGTTTGGTTGTATACTAATTGTGGAATTGTGGGTGTCAGATTCTGTTTTCAGAAGCCTCTCTATTAAAGGATCGCCTTTTTTGCTTATGCTATTATTTAATTAAGATAAACGGCACGTAAACCATTATGCCGCGTCGAATTGACTTTCCTATTTGGATATACGTCATTTGTAATTATCTATATTGTCGTAAACACGCTAAACACAAAAACAAACACTGGACTGACAAATCGAGTTGGCGCTGACAAGTTTGACGGGTTCCACACTGACAGGTTCCACCGACTGCGGGGAGATCCGCGAATATTCAAGACCACAGTATACACGGTGACGTAAGTGTTCTCGAAAAGTGGAGGACATTCTTGCACACATTCGGCGAAGTATAGAGTGCGAAATTAGTATAACCGCGATTAAATTGAATTAGTAAAATAAAGTGTGTGTGTAAATAAAACGGAAAATAGTGTTTTTAATCAAAACGAACCCAGAACGCATATAACATTGGTGTCAGAAGTGGGATTAAAAACAAAAAGTGACTGTGAGTGACTCTGAACTGTGTGAAAAAAAAAAAAACAGAGCAGTGTAAATAGTCGGAAATGCCGCGAGATATTTATTCGCTTAAGGTGAGTGAGCTAAAGGCTGAGAAACGAGGATTGCCGACGCGAGGTAATAAAGCCAGCCTTTTAGCGGAATTAATAGAAGCCCTCACGAACGAAGGATTCGACCCGGATACCTACGAATTCCCGGAAGCGAAAGAATTATCGGATGACTCGGAAACTGAGCAATCCCCCGAGCAGGCGCCAACCAAAACCGACAAAATAATGGAAATGCTGTCAGCTATGACATCGACGATGAATCAACGACTCGAGCAACAAATTGTATCGATAAATTCAATAACATCAGCGATGAATCAACGATTCGAGGAGCAATCAACATCAATAACAGCATCGATAAATCAACACCTCGAAGAACAAACTGTGTCGATGAATCAACGATTCGAGGAGCAGGCAACAAAGACGACGGTTATTACCGATCAACTGGCGAACATCGATTCGAGGTTCTGCGATGTCCGCGAGGAAATCCGGAAAACGGAAGAAGGCCTAAATGACAAAATCGAGAAAGTCGACAAACGAACGTTGCAGCTCAAGGAGGAAGTTGATGACAGAATCAAGGAACTAACCCAGCGGCTCGAGGGAATACAGCAGAATGGTAGCGTGACAATTGAACGAGCAGCGGTAAAGAGCCTGAAAGCCCCAATATTCGACGAACAAATTCCATGGGGCGTATACAAAACGCAATTCGAAGCAGCCGCCATTCATAACCGCTGGACCGATGAGGAGCGGGCGACCGCGTTGGTATTGGCATTAAAACGACCAGCTGCCGCTATCCTCCAAACACTTCCTGCAGAGAAACAGAAGCATTATGGTGCTCTTATCACAGCCTTGGAGACTCGATACGGTGACAGCAACCTAATCTCCGTCTATCGATCTCAGCTACGAGGACGAGTGCAGAAGCCTGGTGAAACACTTCAGGAACTTGCCCAGGATATCGAGAGGCTGGCACTTCTTGGCTACCCAAAGAGTCCGGAAAGCCGCACCGTGCAAGGAGTCGACGCTTTCATCAATGCTTTACGAGACCCCGAGCTGAAACATGCCGTGACGATGGCCGAACAGAGAAATTCTGTCCAACAGGCGCTCTCGTACAGCCTATGCTACCTAGCCAGCAGAGAGGAGTGCAAAACCGCTGCAAAAGTTCGAGAGGTAGCTGAAGAACGGGTTCACGACTGCGAGTGTCGACGAGCCGAAATTTTAAAGGAGTCATCGGCAGCAGGAGCACCAAGATGCTGGAATTGTGGAGAAAAGGGTCACCTAAAACGTGACTGTAAAAAGCCACAACGGGCATACTTCTGCCAACATTGTGCAGCTATGCGCAGACGAACGGCGCGCAATTCTGCCTCTCCCGCCTCTCCCGTCGAGGAAGCGGGAAACGAGTAAAAGCCAATTTCGTGGGGCAGAAGTTGGCTAATAGAATCTGTGGCCCCGACGACAACACCATCATAATCGCCCGTCTTCACAAAAACGATCACGACTTGAGCTTAAGCGGACGGATCAACGGCGAATGGCGAGTTATAACTATCGACACTGGCGCAATGAAGTCGATTCTGAGGCCAGACATAGCGAATGTGAGGTTATTTGGATCCAGTAACTACGTGCTTAGAACAGCGACAGGGGAAGCAGTACCAGTGCTAGGAGAGGTCAACCGAAAGGTTCAGCTTGGCGACCTGGAATTCAGGCACGATTTCCTAGTGGCGAATATTACTGACGAATGCATCATCGGAATGGATTTCCTCAAAGCGCACGGCTTCTCACTCGACTTCAAAGAGCGACTCCTTAAGTGGCAGAACGTCGAAGTCCCGATAGAAATCGTACATCGGAAAGGTTGCACCCACAGCAATGCTGACGCATTATCTCGACGGCCTTGTCCACAGGATTGCAAACATTGTTGGAAGACGGAACACAAGGCGACCGAAATCGAAGTCAACGCGTTAGCGGTGGAACCAGAAATTGGATGGTCTGCGGAAGAAATACGCAAGGCTCAATTGGACGACGAGGACATCGGTTTAATCAGAAAAGAGCCAGCGTCCTGCCTGGGCGGATATATCGGACAAAAGCGCCACGTTGAAGAGCTACTGGGCACAATGGGACTCCCTGCATATTGAAAATGGTGTCCTGAAACGGAAATGGGAATCACCGGACGGTCAGCAACATCGGATGCAGCTACTACTTCCACGTTCCAGGGAGAAGGAAGTACTGGCAGAACTGCACGAAGGCGCAACCGGAGGACATTTAGGTGTCAACAAAACTTTGGCGAAGGTTCGTGAGCGTTTCTACTGGATGCACGCGCGAGAAGACGTTGAAGACTGGTGCCGTAAATGCCATGCATGCGCGTCTGTCAAAGGCCCAAAACACAAACCTCGTGAAAAAATGCAGCTCTACAATGTGGGGGTACCCTTCGAGCGTATCGCCATCGATGTCGCAGGACCATTCCCGGAAACAAATGATGGTAACCGTTACACTTTAGTGATCTTGGACTATTTCAGCAAGTGGCCTGAAGTATACGCAATCCCGAACCAAGAAGCAACCACGATTGCCGAACAGCTGGTGTTCAATTGGATAAGCCGTTACGGGGTCCCGAACGAAATCCATTCGGACCAAGGAAGGAATTTCGAGTCGCAGATATTCAGCGAAATGTGCAACTTGTTAGGAATCCGAAAAACTCGCACGACACCGTTACACCCTCAATCGGACGGCATGGTCGAAAGATTCAACAAGACCCTCAAGGACCATCTTGCCAAGGTCGTTAGCGAGAATCAACGCGATTGGGACCGCCATATTCCCATATTCTTGATGGCTTACCGATCAGCAGAACACTCGACAACCGGGGAGTCGCCCGCCACAGTAATTTTTGGAAACAATATTCGGATGCCAGCCGATCTGAAATTCGGAACACCGCCGGGATATTCAGGCATCATGTCGGAGTACGTTAGCGAACTGAAAAACAAATTGAATTATGTACACCACTTGGTAAGGAAACGGTTACGAATTACCAGCGACCGCATGAAGACACGGTACAACAGGCGGGCTAATACCGCAGGTTTTCAGGCTGACGATCTGGTGTGGCTCTACACCCGAAACGACAAAAAGGTTTATCACCGAAACTACAAGCGGACTGGGAAGGGCCGTACCTGGTGATTACCCGCATCAATGACGTTGTTTATCGTATTCAACGGCACGGAAAACCGAGAGCGAAGATGAAAGTGGTACATATCGACCGTCTGGCACCATATACGGCTAACGACCCAACACATTAGAAGCGGCACCCTTTCGGGGCGAAAGGACTAAAGGGGGGGTAGTGTCGTAAACACGCTAAACACAAAAACAAACACTGGACTGACAAATCGAGTTGGCGCTGACAAGTTTGACGGGTTCCACACTGACAGGTTCCACCGACTGCGGGGAGATCCGGCGAATATTCGAGACCACAGTATACACGGTGACGTAAGTGTTCTCGAAAAGTGGAGGACAGTCTCGCACACATTCGGCGAAGTATAGAGTGCGAAATTAGTATGACCGCGATTAAATTGAATTAGTAAAATAAAGTGTGTGTGTAAATAAAACGGAAAATAGTGTTTTTAATCAAAACGAACCCAGAACGCATATAACAATATCTTACGCGAGAGCAGCATTCGAACTATAGTAATTAATGGAACAGAAACGCTTTCCGGAGTCCTCAACTGAATTAAACTCAAGAAAGTCTATAACAAAATGTGTCATCATTTCTTCTTCTTTTTCTTTAACCTTTGCCCCATTCGCAAGCGGGGTCGGCTCGTCGTGATCGGCTTCGCCACTTGTCTCTATCGAATGCCTGATCTGGGTGCAATCTCGAGGCTTTCAAATCCCAATCTTACGTATCAAGCCACCGTTGTTTAGGTTTGCCTTTTACCATCGACTTCGATGTTCAGACCAATCTTGGCAAGTGAATTCTCGTTGGCACGAATTGCGTGACCATGTCATCGAAGACCTCTCTCGCAACTTTTTCACGATCCGTGCAACCCACAACGATTGCGGATATCCTCATTTCGGATGTGATAAAAACATGTCACGCCACTAGGCCAACGTAGCATCTTGTCTCCATTACCGCAAGACGCCGTTCATTATGTTTTATAGTCGACCAACACTCAGAACCATAGATAGCGACTGGACGGACGACAATGCGGTAAATTTTAGATTTAAGACGTTCGTTGATACGTCGATCACAAAGAACACCAGTTGTTTAACGCCACTTCATCCAGGTTGCGTTAATGCGTGAAACAATTTCATAAAGCAGTTCTCCATTGGCTGATAGCGTTGACCTGATTGTGCCTGTTTCATGGGGATCGGTCGTCAAAAATTCAATTTTGTTTAAATTCAGTCTGAGACCGTGTTGCATGAGGCGATCATTCCATTTTTGAACAAGTTGCTCGAGATCATTTTTGCTATCAGATGCTATGAAAACATAATCTGCATAAAGCAGTGTGTAGGGCGCTGGACGTTGGATATCCCGTGTGACGGGGTCCATAACAAGAACAAAGAGGAGTGGTGAGAGGGCGCTTTCTTGATGAACACCAACAGAGACACGAAGCGGTTTCGATACACTCGCCATACTTCGAACTTTACTTTCCGGATTGTGGTAGAGCAATTGAACCCAGCGCATGAGTTCTTCTGGCACGAAGTGTTGTCGTAAAGCATACCAGATGAGTTCGTGTGGTACACGGCCAAACGCTTTCTCTAGATCCAGAAAGGCAATGTAAAGAGGGCGATGCTTCTCACGGTGTTTCTTCATGAGTAACCGCGCAGCGTGTATTGCGTCAGTAGTTCCGCAGTTCTTAACAAATCCGGCTTGATTCACGGTTATTTCAACGATTTCGGTTGGGAAGAATGCGTTCAAAAATCTTCGTGGTATGGGAAAGTAATCGGATCGGACGGTAATTTGAACATTCAGCTGGACTACCTTTCTTTTTCCGTATTGGAACAGTGGTACTTTCTTGCCAGTCAGATGGTGTTCTTCCTTCCTGAATAACCCGGTTAAAGAAATCACTGAGCCATAGTGTTGGGTCCCAGCTCCTCGCATTCCAGAGCTCAGATATGATGTCGTCAGGTCCTGTTAGTTTCCTCGACTTCATTCAAGAATTACCTAAATCTCTACCCAACTAAGAAGTACGGCACCCGTGTTGGAACGCAACACCTCGCTTGAGCATCACCAACAACCCCCATGAAGCTCCCACTAGGGGGCCAACCGCAAACAATCGAGCGGTACTCATATACGACAGGAATTCTCCCGAGGCATATGAGTCCAGGGGCTACTCCGGTTCCCATGGTACCAGTATACCCCTGGTAAGGTTTCGTGGCCGAAGCCACTTCAGATGAGTCCCCGTGCAGACTTGGGTCTGATCGCCCTAATTAAGCCTTGGAGCATTCATCTAATGCATCACGGCGGGCGAGCCAATGCGATACAGCGTTCCCCGGTGCCACCACGTGGAGGTTCTCCTCGGCCACTTGGTTTTGGTTTAGCCGACAGGGTTGCTGCCCCGTCTTCCTCACCGCCACCTCTGAGCACCAGTTGCGCTGAAATCTGCTCGAAGTATCCTCGCCATCTATCCGTCGCGGCTCAACGGCTGGTAAGCAAAGTACCGTTCTTGTCATTAACGCAATAGAAGTGTTCGATATCCTGTGTGCGTTCATTATGGCTTTTAGCAAGTCGATACAGATCTCTCTCGCCATCCCTAGTGTCCAGTTTATCGTTAACATTTTTCAAATGGTTCGCTCGGGTAACAGCGACCACTTTCTTTACTTCACGGTTAGCATTCTTATAAATTTGCCAATTAGCAGGCGTTTTATCGTTGAGAAATTTGTGGTAGAGGCGTTTCTTTTCGCGGACCTTAATTTCAACATTATCATTCCAAAGCCAAGTATCTCGGTTGATGTACCGCTTACCCGGCTTGGTGACTCCGACGGTTGCAGAGGCCGCTTTGTGGATCGTGTCTTTCATTTGGTTCCATGATTCTTCCACATTCGTAATGGTCGGCAATCGTATGAGTGAGACCGTTTCTTCTTTCTTCTCACCAAATCGCCACCATTTAATGCGTCGCGGACTAGTGCGTTCCTCACACTGTTTTATCGGTGGCTTAATTCGCAAGACGGCAATCAACGGCCGATGTTGAGGTGCGATGGTCTCATAGGGAACGACTTTATAATCAGTGACAGTGGTAAAGTGTTGGCGTCTTATGAGAATATACTCGATTTGCGTTTTACTGTTCCCACTATAAAATGTAGAAAGATGAGACAATCGTTTGATGAACCATGTATTCATAAGTACAAGGTCATGGGTGTCCACAAAATCGATCGCTCGCCACCCTCATTGCGCGCTCCGAACCCCTTTCCCCCATGGCACCTGTTACCGTCTGTCTTTCCACCCACATGACTATTAAGGTCGCCGGCAATGATTATATAATCGTCAGCAGGCACGTGACAAGTCTTTTCATCGAGAAGTTGCCAGAAGGCATCTTTCTCGGCATCAGGTCGAATGTGTCGTCATTTTGTACACAGGACAAAAAAGTCTTGAAGATCCTAACACCTCGCTGAGACTGGCAGGTGGTCCTTAAATTCGAAGTCCGAATTAAGCGAATCGTGAAATCACCGACTTTGATCATTAGTGACTTCAACAAAATCGCGAGTTCCAGGACGATAACCAAGTCCTGAAATCGTGCGCAAATCTAGACTAGGCGCCTTAGTAGCCTCGTAGAGAACGTCCGCCATCTAGAAGCAGAGTAGTGGCCCTTGAAGAAATCGAAAGTGAAACGTGGAAGTTACCACAACGTTACAGTATTTTATGTAAGCTAAGAGTTCAGTTTTAACTTTTTCCCATATTTTATACTAGAATTTATTGGTGGGATCCTGTCTGTAATAAGAAATAAAATTTTCGGCCATGCGGATATAGCCTTGGAATCATATAATACACCCCTTAACTGGGAAAAAATTTCCAAATAGCTAACATTCCAGTCCGCCTATAAGAGGGATCTTGGTACCCTTGAGTACCAAGTGACGACCCTTATTCAAGGCAATAATAGCGTGCCTGAGTTTTATCAAGCTGTGTACCATGATTTATCCCTCCTACTAAGCAAACTATCCTTGATCAATATAGGACAAGAATCATGGAATAATATGCCTCAATATTACCGAGATAAGGCCCTAGACACCTTTATAAGAGGACTATCCGGAGACCACCCAGATTGTTAAGCATACTTGAACCGCTGAAGCGTGAAGCGTTCCACCTATGTCTCAAACTCCAAAACATGAGTTATCGTGCTCAACATGCCAATAACTCTCAGTCACCACCTCCTCTTCCAAGGCAGCCTAAATCTGTAGATAATTTTTACCCGGAACTAGTTCATAACCCGTGCGTACTGCAACCACCACGATTTTATCAGCCACCATCACAACATCAGCATCCCAATCAATTGCCACTACTTCCTAAACCATGAAGAGCAGAACCTGTGAACATTGACGAGTCCTTAAGGTCACGGGCAATTAATTACCAGAACAGACCCAGTCCGAGGCTATCATAAGCCTTCAAAAGACTTCCTCCGCCTGTTCAACATGGACATAAAGAACAAGATACTTACCTTACGGAAAACCACAACATACAACCAAAAGGACTAAACGAAGCAGGGAATAACTTGACAGACAGACTAAACCCACAGCACCTTATGGAGTACTTGGCCCAAGGGGAAACGGAACCGTTTTCACCGGAATTGGAAAGAAACGAGACGGATGAACCCGACGATCAAGACAATCTTGACGATATCCATTTTTAGATTAAAGAGCTCTTCGCTTCCGTTCCTCGAAAGGATGGCGAAGAGCGGTGAAGTACTAAAATTTCTCATAGATACTGGCTCAAACAAAAGTTATATTTAGCCCCGTTTCATAAGAAACCCCATTAGAAACAAGGAATCATTTAAGAATTGAAAAAATCAAAAATTTGACTGACGGTTTCATCCAGGGCAGAGGCAACTCATCAGACGCTGCCTCACCTCTGCCCTGGGAGCAGCGTGACCGAAAGTGCCAACAGGTGGAAAGACGCTCCCTTTTATCATCGCACAAACACGACAAGGTTGCGAGTTATATTGGACTTAAAACACCAGTCGTTGTAGTCTAAGCTAGACTAAAGCTAGGTTGTTGTTTAGGATCTGCGGGATCCTAAGTCCCCATCCATTTGATGATTGAGCGTAGCACCCCAAGCATTAAGAATTGAAAAAATCAAAAATTTGACTGACGGTTTCGTCCAGGGCAGAGGCAACTCATCAGACGCTGCCTCACCTCTGCCCTTTAAGCCATTTAAGGTTAGCTCTGTAGGTGGAGAAGTCAAAATTTCGCATCACACATCAACATCACACCACATCACGCATCAAACTGCTATGTACTGTTTATGATCACTTTCCCCTGATGTTGAAGTGGTAATAAACTGGACCCGAAAAGTCGACTGCGGTATTTACGAATGGTCATGCTGATTGCACTCTTGATGCAGGTAGATTGACCACTTATTGAGTAAGTAGTCTACGATTGGCTCTTGTGCATTTAATTCATTTATACACAACTGATCTTAGCAGAGTCGTGCCCTTCAGAGGCCAAAAAGTCTGTCTTGTTATTGCGAGGAGACCTTAAGGACCTTTGTGCGCATGGCCTTTGTGAATGCATTCCAATATCAAATTGGTTATATCAACTGACGATGGGAGCAACATGGGAGCTTGGCGGCATGGTTTCCCAAGCTCGAGGCCCAATTTGCTTTGGCAGGCGTCGCAGCGGATGCCGTCGGCTTCAATTACACGCTGGTCGGGCTGACGAAGAGACAGTTGAGCTTGTCTCCGACATCCTCGAGGGCTGCTCTTATATGCCATGAAGCAGCTTGTGAACAGCTCGCCAATGGGTGAGACGGCTAAACTTAACCATTTACTGACAAAGCTAACGTTAGGTGACCGTGCGCCAAGCCAACTAGTTCGTGAAATGAAGCGGTTGGGTGGGGGGTGACAAAGTCGGCACCGAGATACTACAGTACTACAGTCTTTGTGGTTGTAGAAGCTTCCGGAGAGCATAGAGGCCATCCTGTCATGCTCAGATTCGTGGTCTCTGGATACGACAGCCGGCACCGCGGATTAAATACATGAGATCCACGTACGATTGATTGTCGGTGAGGTGTCTCGCAACAACAGGGGACTCAGCTGCAGCAGATGGTGGCAGCATTAACAGCCATCGTCTCTGAGTTGGTAGAGGCTGCTGGTGGTTTGTGTGATTCCTAGAGGTTGTCTATGCGTTTAAGACCACCAAGCAACAGCTGGTGGCATTCCCTCAACAAGATGCACACCTAGCCGCAACTTCAGCACTTGAGTTTTATGAGCCAGTTCAATTCCGACATTCAACACGTGTCTGGAAAAGATAAAGTGGTTGCTGACGCTTTGTAACATGTTTCAGAGGTCAAAATCCTCACCACTGGCCATCGCTGAGGCGCAGAAGGACGACGCAATTCTTCCGAACTTGCGGACCAACTCCAAATAAACATTTAGGGAGTTTCCTATTTTCGGCTCAACATCCAGTATATGCTCCGAGCCCTCATGCAAGAGACCAAGGCCATATATTCCGGTTGATTTTCGAAAGGAAGTATTTTACGCCGCTTACTATCTGGCGCACCCAGGCATTCGGACAACCAACCGCAAAATATTTCTAGCCGTCCATTAACAAGGACATTGATTCTTGGGCCAGACCGTGCGGCGTATGTCAGAAGTGCAAAACTATAAAGCATGTGAGGAGGTAGGAGTGTACCTTAGGTCCACCCAGCATTTCCACACAATCTACCTCGACATTATACCCTTTGCGAGACTGGCACCGTTTCAGGTATTGCCTCTCAATCGTCGATAAGTTCACACGGTGGAATGCGGCGATACCTCTGAAAGACATTACTGAACAATATTCTGCAGACCCCCTCTGTCGAGAATGGTTTAGTGTGCCGGCAATTATAATCACCGACCAGGGAATGCAGTTTGAGTCCTCTCTTTTCTCAGAGTTGGGCAAACTCCTCGGTTTTAAACGCCGCCGGACAACCGCGTATCGCCTGCAATCTAATGGGATGTTTGAAAGGTGGCACGGGACGCTGAAGGCGACTACAACGGCCCAAGATGACCCTTCTTGGTCATAGGTCCTGCCACTCCTTCTAATTGGCCTCCGGACAGCCAATCGAGAAGAATTGGCTGTCAATCCCGCGGAGCTGGTATACCGGGAGAATCTGAGACACCCCAGCGACTCTGTTCTCGACATAAGGTCGGGACTCAACGCTATCGGTCTGTTGCGTCTGCTCAAGGACGCAATGCTAAAACTGAAGCCGCCACATCCCACCGCATGTACGCATGTCCTAATTAAGACGGATGCTCCTTGGAAGCCGCTGCAATCACCTGATGAGGGGCTCTTCGAAGTCCTCGAACAAGGCTGACATCATTATAGACTCAACGTCGGGGGAAAAACATACGGGTCTCCTTGGCTTGACTAAAGGTCTTGGTCCAGAAAGGAAACGCGACGCATACGTTTTCACTTGCGGTCGCTGGGTTGAGGGAGCTGTGTATCAGGTTCATTATGCTATCGACATTTATTGTTATCTGGCATTAAATTAGCAATTTCGCTATATTCTCAACGATTGCTTTCATGAGAAAAACCGTCAGTCATCGGAAGAATTTCAATATTATGAAAAGGATATCATTCACTTGATCAGAATTCTGATAAAAATACTTTCTATAACATAAGCAGTTCCGCTTTCCTAACAAATATCCTGCAGGAAGAAGATACACATTCCCTTCCATAAATATTTATCTAGAAATTTATCCCAACATCTCTTTATTTTCCGAAGAAGTTCAAGTAAATACGTAAAAACCGGAAGGACATTTATAAACTAAGGCAAAGGTCGTGACTTTTGATGTCTAATAGAAATATGTATGTAAGCCCAGTTAAAAAAAAAATGGAGTTATGGACGTAAACATTCTTAATTCCTTTTTAAAGAACTTTTAGGAGATACAACTTTTGAAGTTTACAAAGTATGTTTACGTATCTCGAATGAGCAGTATTTGTTCAAAAGTTTTTCTTTATCTTTTACCATTTGCTTTTTGAAAGGGGTCAAGTATGTATTTCTAGTGGGAGAATGTCCATAAATTAAGGATTGCTGTAATTTAAGTAAAAATCTTTGAAAGCTTGCATTTCCCACAGAGGGATAGGACTAGCAACATTAAACAAGTTAGAAACTGGGAGTTTTTGACACTTGAGGTATAAAAGGTTTGTAGATTTTTAATGTGAGACATGGTCGAGTGTGTTGTCTCTCTTTCAATTCAAAATATCCCTTGATATACATACGTATTTCCAAACGAGACCTGTTACACTTTTTGGGGCACACATTTTGAGCCCTCACTCCCTTATGTTTCACTCGACTTCAAAAATATCATCAGTATCCAAAAGCACTAATTAAGCCCTTTCATTTGATACCTCGCTTGACCATATTCGGTTAGAAAAAATTACCCCTCCCTTTCATATATACGGAAAGCCTCGCCACCCCTCTTCAAACTCAACACAAATGGCGCCCCTTGCTATATATAAAAGGATTCACAGATCACACCTTCTCACCAAATTTCGTGGGAATTGGTTTAGTCCATTCCGAGTAAATCGGGTGTAACAGACAGACAGACATCGAATCGATTCTAAAAAAGTTTTGTTTTACACAAAATCTTAATGGAGAGCCCTCAAGAAAATGACGAGCCAGTATGAACGGCTTGCATCTCTTTGAGGCATCTACGATGATGAACCATCAACCCATGAGAAATTATGTCAGCTACGAACAATTGAAATTTCTTCCTAAGGAGTCCCCCGGTTCCCACGAGAACCAATAAGAACGCACTATTATTCAAAGTAACCCGCAGTCCGCTTCGAACAAACGAACCAATTCACCCGCTCTGAAGATCCAAACACTGGGATATAGCCCTCGCATCTAAACTCAACCTCAATCGACAAGTCATGAAAAATTCTCTGCCCTTATCAATCGTGCGGACTCTGCTACAATCAAAACTATTACAAACAAACTAATCTCAGCTATCCCACACACCTTGGCCCTAAAAAAACATCCGTCCATTCAACGTATGTGCTTGCCTCTTCTCAGGCTGAATATGAATTCGCAAAAGCGCTACTTAAAGAAGGGAAACAATCCTTTTTTAAATTAGGCCGGTGAATCTAGTTGTCCGTGGATTAGATTATACGTATTCCGCTTAGGAGATCCTAGACGAACTTCATCGTCTCAGAGTTAATGGGCCGACTAACGTCTGACAAATTCAATTCCTTCATCCTTCCAAACCTAGTTCCATCCCCCCCCCCCCACCAGACCAACTCCTCCAGCCGGACCCTCTCAAACATTTCCTGCTCCCAAACCTCAGTCCCACCTTTTATCCTATGTATCCATATCTAGGAATGTTACTCGTCCTCCATCAGCTGTCAATTAAAGCTCAGAGATCCAGGGCGTATAATACCGCCATGAACCGGAACGGAAACTCCCTCTCCCTGCAAACATCCTAAAGCCCAAAAATACGAACGTCTAATCACCCTTCGTCCCCAAACCCTTAAGCTCATTAAGAAGAAAGTCCATCGGCGACGCCAATTCTACCGCCATAGATACTCCTCACACTTTGGCCAGCTTAAAGGGCGTATACACCTCATGATCCAACGCATTCGTTCCGAAATCCAATCCTTATATGTTAAACATTTCAGTGGTCAACATGCAGGCATATCCCTCAACCACCATATGTTCAGGCAACTACGTAATACCCGCCCCCGTCTAGCCAAACCTAAATCAGTCTGCTCCCTCCCGCAAAACATCGCGTTCAAAATTCATGCAGATAACATTCCTGAGACTTTCCTTGCAGTTCACCATACCTCGCTCCACATCGCTGACCTCAATGTTGACGCAACCGTACGCCAATATGTCCAAAACCTTACAGCATCCCAGCCCCTTCTCTACTCTTCCCGATCCCTCTACCTGACCTTACAGCTGAAATTTGTTCCCTCATTCAAGCCATCACCCCCACACAGTAGAATCCACTGTAATACCCCACAACAATAAGAAATCTACCAGCCCTGATCAGATCAGGATCAATGTCCTAAAGAAGCCTGCTAGGACTCCTAGTACCTTCTTATCCCTACTCTTCAATGTATGCATCCTTACAGCCCATTTTCCCACGTCCTGGAAAAATGCTAACATCTTCCCCATTTTTGAAAAGCAGTATCCCACTGTTTCCCCGAACAACAATCGACCAATTTCTCTTCTCAACGCTACATCCAAAATTTGTGAAGGACATGTTCATGTCACACGACATCATTCTCTCCCAAATCTCCAAAAGTAATATCATTCCTCAACTCATTATCGACTCGGTAATTGTAGGACAACTAACTAAAGGCCTAAGAAACCTCTTCATTTGCTATATCGACGATCCAAGGCTTTCGACAAAGTACCGCATACCCGGCTAATCGATGTCCTAGGTCTGTATCGCATTGATTCCAAACTAATAAAATTTTCGGGGATAGTCGTGGCATACCACCTTATCAGTGCATTCATCTGAGGGTGCCAATACCTCAGAGCCTATCCATATATGAAGACGCTTCTTCCAGAGGGATTCTTTGAGTCCCCTTTGGTCTTGTATGGCACTGAGGTCTCTTTCATGGGTACTGAACGACGCTAGAGGGCATGATTTAGCAATAAAATATGGTCTACGTGCTAAGTGCGAGCTCACAGGCTTGATGTACTTAGATGACATTAAGTTGTATGCTGGTACTCACGATCACCTTGGAAGTCTGTTGCGAATAGTAGACATTTTCAGCCGTGATATTCGGATGGAAATTGGATTAGACAAGCGTCGGATTTGGATTAGACAATTTTGGATTAGAAAAGCGTCGGTTCCAAGCCATTCGCAAAGGTCATCACGAGCCACATGGCAGACATGGGATTGGTGACCTTCACATCCAGGCTATGATCGAGACCGACTTCTGCAAATACCTTGGAATTTTGCAAGGAACTCGAGTTGGTGATCTGAAGGATGCTCTGCAGTCCGAGTTACCGCAACGTGTGAAGCTGGTGCTGAAATCGCATGTCTCAGGGAAGAATAAGACAAGCGCATTGAATGTATTCGCTATCCCTTCACTGGCTTATGCATTCGGAATATTGCCGTGGATGAAGACCGATCTGGAAAACATCCAGCGGCGGATACGGACAACTATGTCCAAATTCCGAATGCATTATCCAAAGCCTGCCGTGGAACGGGTGAACCTGCCTCGGGACATTGGAGGCAAGGGCGTGGTTGACGTGGTAACACAGCATCATCGCCAAGTCACCACGTGAATTGTCTTTGGTAGCCAGTTAGCGATTTGCATTTGTCAAACAGATGGCTGCGTGCTGGCGAGCTCTTTGCTGAGACGGAGGGATTTATATGTGCCATTCAGGACGGCGTGGTCGCCACCCGAGCTTATAGGAAACTTATAATGAAAGAACGGGATGAGAATGACCACTGCAGAATGTGTGGTTCGGCATTAGAGCCGTTGGATCATCTCATTTCTGGCTGCAATGTTATGGTACCGGTGCAATACACCACCAGGCATAATGCTTTATGTATGGTGATCCAACAAAACCTTGCATAAAAGCATGGGCTGATCGCAGGAACATGTCCGGTTTACCGATTTGCGCCGCTCGCAATACTTGATAGTTCTGCTTGCAGCATATATTGGGACCGGCAAGTTCTAACTTATCGGCACAATTCCATACAATAAGCCTGACGTACTGTTAGTTGACAAGACGGGTCGCTCCGCATATATTATTGATGTTGCTATCCCGGATAATAGCAACATTGAACGGGAATACTATACGTGGAGAAGAAGGCGAACTATGAGCCACTGGCTCGGGAAATCAAAGAAATTCCTATAATATTATCAGCTAAAGCACTTCATACAAGGTCGTAATGGTACACTACAGGATTACAGCATCCTATAGGAGGCGATTGTCTTCAGCGTTGCGCTCACCCGAGATTACTACCCTGATGAAATCACTAGCCGATTCGACAGCTGTGAATGAGTACCTGAGTATCCGACGTCAAATCACGATACTGCCACCAATGAGAGTAGTACTTCCCACGCCTTAATTATCCTTAGAATCGATATATGCTCCTACCTGAATATCAATATCCCTACCACTGCCTGCCTCCTTTATATTCAGAAGGCCTATGATTCCCTCTGGTACGAAAGCCTCATCTTTAAACTATGCAAATCCTTTAAATTCCACCTCACCTTTGCAAATTAATTCTCAGCTACATATCCAATGGCCAATCTCATGTCCGCCGGTGTAGAGGAAGAAAAGGGTAGCTGACAAGACTGATCCCTGTGGGATGCCTTCAAGAGAAGAATATGAGTCGGATAGAGAATCAAACTATCCGACTCATATTCTTCTCTTGAAGGCATCCCACAAGGATCAGTCTTGTCAGCTACCCTTTTCTTCCTCTACACCGCCGACATCCGAACACCAACACTCCATCGTGTAACATTCCAGCGGTTCAAGTCAGATTTAACCTCTCCATCCAAGATCCCTCAATAAATTCCTTCACTCCTGGAAACTCTTTTTTAATTCAAGCTAGTGTGATGCCATCGTCTTCTGTGGTAGAGTTAAATTTGCCCGGAAGATTACAGCGGACACACGAAACCTAAACATTAATGTTTAGGCAGCTTCTATCCTCTCCGTCCATTCCACCAAATTCCTGGGTGTTCACCTGAATTCTCGCTTGTCACCAATTCCTCACGTCAATTTCATCATCTTCAACACACGCACCGGTTCAATTATTCTTTGGCCCATGCTTAACAGAAACTCTTCAATCCGCCCCAAAATAAAACTGTTCTGCTGCAAACTACTGATAGGACCTCTAATCGCATACGGTTTTGTCGCTTGGTGCGACCTCCCGTCGCACGCAAATGGAGCGAGTAGGCTTACGCAAGAGGAGGTTCCTCCGTTTAGGCAGGTCTGATTCCTATTTCCATTCCAACCAGTTCCTTAACGACAATGTCAACTCCATCCGTATTGGCAGATTCCTTTTCAACTCACCAAATTCCAATCTCAAGATTACGCGACCTAATATAGCAAAACTCCATGATCTACTCCTTAAGACACCAGCCACTCCCATAGACCTCCTCAATCTCCGGTTTGCGAAGGACCATGAAGAATACAAACCGCAGAATCTGTTTTCCAAATTAGGTCTAAACCAGCGCCTTTATGTCTCGCTTCCTGCGCACTTTACAAACTCGATCTCATCTTTGAGTCAAGAGTCAACCCGAGGTACTTTACCGCCGATTTTGACTCGATTATCGACTCGCCGAACGATATGGGACGCAGGGTCGGAATTCTCTTCTTAGTCAGGATGACTATCTCGGTTTTTTCCAGTGCAAAGTTAAAACCATGAGTAGTCATCCATCCGCTTACTCGTCGCATCAATATGCCGAGTCTGCTTTGCGCCTGTTCGACAGTGCGTCCAGCAACAAGCGCTGCGACATCATCTGCGTAGTCGACCAGGCGCGACTCTTCTGGCATGTCGAGTTTAAGCAGACTGTCATAGGTAGCGTTCCTGAGGTCCGGCCCTAGGATGGATCCCTGTGCTACCCCCGACGTGACCTCCATCCACCTTTCACACTCTAGTGTTTCATAGAGCAGGGAGCGGTTCCTCAGGTAGTCCCTCAAAATCCGTAAGAGATAGTTCGGCACGTTGAAGGTATTGTCTAGTGTGCCTAGAATGTCTTTCCATCTTACGGAATTGAAGGCGTTTCTGACGTCAAGCGTTACGAGGAGCACCACCCGTCGAGTTCGGCGGCTATGTGCCTCTGCTCGTCGAACGGCGTCTACGACCTGCATGACAGCATCAATTGTCGATCTCCCTGCCCTAAAACCAAACTGCCGGGAAGATAAATCTACGGCAGCGCGTATCGCTTCAGCGAGTCTACTTCTGATGAGCTTTTCGAGCACTTTCTCAGCAGTATCAAGCATACATAGTGGGCGGTATGAAGACGGCAATTCGGGATCGCCTTTCCCTTTAGGGATCAGCGCAAGCCTTGCAACTTTCCAACGAGCAGGGAAAATGCTCTCTTTCAGACAAGCGTTGAATGCGCCGAGCAGTAGGTCTGGCCGGTGTTGGAATACCAGTTTGTACACCTCTGCTGGAATACCATCGGGTCCTGGCGCCTTCTTGTTTTTCATAGAGAGCACCGCCTGTTCCAACTCTTTTACAGAGAAAAGTGGACAGTCCTCTACGCTCTCCGCGCCGACGTCACCATCCCATACGGGGTGTGCAGGGAAGAGTGCCCTCACAATACGGTCCATCTGCTCGGCCTTAAGTGAACAGGGTTTCCGCAGAGCCCCGATTTTTCGGGTTACAAGTTTGTAATCGAGTCCCCACGGATCCCCATTCACCTCGTCGATCAGGTCTTGCCAGCAGCGAGCTTTGCTCTTTTTTTTATTGCGCTGCGGAGTCTCCTTTTGGCTGATTTGTACTCCATCATTGTGGTACATACCTCCTCCAGGTCGCCTATACGTTGTGTTAAGCGGCGGAGCCTGTGACATTCCTTCCGGAGCTCTGCGATTTCCACTGTCCACCAATACATGGAAGCTTTGCCGCGCCTCGATGTCTTCCTGGGCATGGAGGCTCCGCGGACCGTCGTTATCAGGTTCATAACTGAATTTACGACAGTGTCAGCAGCGGCGCCACCGCCCCCAGGAGTACTCTTCAGCGTGGCCCCACCTGTTCCCAGAGTTTCGACAAACTTCCCGGTGTTCACTTTCGCGACGTTCCATACACAGAAAGATCGCTGGGGTGGCGCACACCGAGAGTTTGTGCCCACCACTTCGCAAGCAATGTATTGGTGGTCACTTGCCGAAAAATTTTCCAGAACTCGCCACCCGTCCACCAGCGACACCAGTGATTCCGACGCGAAGCTTACGTCTGGAATGCTTCCTTCGCAGTCCGGGCGCTGGAACGTTGGGGTGGATCCGGTGTTTAGAACTACCAGTCCTGTTCTCGCCGCCATTTCCAGAATTCGTTTTCCTCTGGAATCTGTGTGAGGCATGCCCCATTCAAGTGCCCTAGCATTGAAGTCACCCCCGACCAGGATCCGCCCATCCGTGCTTAAGATAGCGTCCTCCAGAGCCTCAAGCCTCCGACGAAAGTCCGGCATCGTCTCATTCGGCGTAGGATAGACACTAAAAAACGTTATCCCTGAACACCGAATCCAGACAAAGCCGTCCCCTCGGCCTTGGGCAAGAACCCCCAGGAGGGTGCCGTCCCGAACCCAGATGGCAGCGGTACCTGATATATCTGGATGCCATGAAACTGGGCCCTTGTTTCAGTACTGCTCACTGATGAGTACTATATCAGCTTTGGTCTCCGCAGCGAACTGCGCTAGCAACTCGTGAGCGGTTGCACTCCGGTGCATATTGATTTGTAGGATGCGAATCATGTTGACCGTATCCTAGCTCTTTCCAATTCTGCTCTGAAAACTGGACACCGCCCCGATCCCGCAGTGTGCGCAATGCTCTCATCAGTCGCGCCACGGTCCCTGCATAGGACGCAGCTTTCCTTTTCATTGCAGCTATTCGCTTTATGGCCATCCTGACCGCATTTACCGCATGTTGCCCTTCTGTCAGGTCCCCGACAGTTTGCAGATGTGTGCCCATAGTCCAAACATCTGTAACATTTGGTTGGGGCGGCCCGAATTCGTATCCTACACACTACCCAACCAATTCTTATTTTCCCGCTGTTTAGAAGCTTCCTCGCGTATTGCTCGGCAACTTCCACCACAGCGAGTTTTTGGCCTCGGGAGTTTGCGGGGGTGATACCAATCCGGACATTGGTTACCTCCGGGCATTCGCGTTTGATGGCCCCTTCTACCTCGTTCTTTTCCGTGAGACAGTCAAGGTCTCGGATTTCTAAAGCACACATGGGTTGCAGGCTAAAAACCAAAGCTTTTTCTCCTAGAAGCCCCTTGACTGCTTCACAGAACGTGACTTTATTTATAGTCTTCGGGCCTAGTTCGACTAAGACTCCACCACCCTTCGTTTTACGTATGGAAGACACCTCCGCTCCGTTGTCTTCGGGTCCAGGTAATGGAATATAATATATTTCCTGTGGTAAACAGCTTGCAATTTTACTTTAGCTACCAAACATTAGGCATTATCAGATGAATTAATGTTTGCTGCCTTCTCCCACGCAAACTCTAAGTGCCCTTGAAGCTCAACTTCACACCTCTGATTATCCTCACGAATCTATTGATTGATCGACTTTGTGAGCAACAACGCGGGTATTGACAGTATTATTTTTCCTGCGATTAGTAAAATAGACCGCCTTCCCATTTTCTTCCTCAACCTCGGTCATTTGTAACCAGCATTTGATGGCATGAATGATCTTACTTTCATAGATGTCCAAGTCCTCAGGGTACTTTGTAGCTACAACCATCAACAGATCGTTTGAATAACAAATCAACTTTTGTTTCCTTGCTATTTCCACAAGAAGGATCCCAATACGGAACCTCAAGAAACAACCGCTGTGGCGACGCATTCTTCTTAGAGGGCTGTATCTAGAAGACGTCTTATTGAACCATTAGTTGAATTGCACCCTCATCTTCATCATCATCATCATCAACGGCGCAACAATCGGTATCCGGTCTCGGCCTGCCTTAATAAGGAACTCCAGACATCTCGATTTTGCGCCGAGGTCCACCAATTCGATATCCCTAAAAGCTATCTGGCGTCCTGACCTACGCCATCGCTCCATCTTAGGCAGGGTCTGCCTCGTCTTCTTTTTCTACCATAGATATTGCCCTTATAGACTTTCCGGGTGGGATCATCGTCATCCATACGGATTAAGTGACCCGCCCACCGTAACCTATTGAGCCGGATTTTATCCACAACCGGACGGTCATAGTATCACTCATAGATTTCGTCATTGTGTAGGCTACGGAATCGTCCATCCTCATGTAGGGGGCCAAAAATTCTTCGGAGTATTCTTCTCTCGAACGCGGCCAAGAGTTTGATTCCTTGCTATGGGTAAACGTCGCCGAGGCGCTTATAAAGTCAAATACTTCAATTATGCCCTGAGAAAATTGACCCTTGTTTTCCTTTGTATTTCTTTTCGGGCCGTGACCCCTTTTTAATCCCAGTAGAAATGTTTCGGCTTGTTCGTCGCTGTGGATGTAGTGGTCCATCTATTTCACCAACCACGTCAAGTCAGCGATCGATCCTAATTCTACCATCATTTCCAATAATATTCACATCTTTTTTCTCCTTTTCCAGGATGCACTTCTCCGACCTATCGTGCTGAATGGTACCTGCTGCTTCAAAATGGCCGAAATCAAAGTATATGAGGCATATCCTTAGGGATCCTTGCTTCCCGAGCCTGCGGGTGGGCCAACCTATTTCTACCTTGCTGTAGTAATAAATTCAACCCCAAAGTGTGCATTCCCATATTCCTTAATTATCCTGATCTCATTAATTTCATCTTCGTTCTTGCATTTGATTGGTATCTCCTGATTTCTAGCTCTAACTTTAGCTTGCTCTCCCAAGACAATCTCATTTTGCTGTTTTCTCAATCTATTTAATTCCGCTTTCTGTGATCATTTAGTCTGGCTAACGCCATCGCCCAAATCCATCAATTCCGATACGCTTTCATCTCTTGAAGGATATTGGCTTAGGACCTATCTCCTCTCTTGCATTTATCACGACGATAGGCTAATTCTTTACCACCACGCACATAGCAGACATCGTCGTTCCTTTAAGTCAAGAGGGGTTTGAGAGACATTAGGGTGTTATAGTTAGAATGGCAGAAGGAGCTCGATTTTTCGCAGATCCCCTCCCACACAGGCACAAGCCCCCACGATCGCCACCCCCAGTGGGAAACGTATAGCGGGAGTCTTCGAGGAGGAAGCACTGACGCCGATTTACCCGAGCGATGTTTTGGGCAATGATCAGTCTGGAGCTGCCTTTACTGCCCTCGGTAAAAAGATCATGGAGCTGTGTAAGTTTATAAAGGAGCGCAGGAACATTCACCAAAATATAAGGGCCATGACAAGAGGCATCCGTTTGACGTACGGCAAGGCCCAGGATGAACGAGTAGGCAAGTCGCCGATTGGAAAAGTGAACCAGGCAACTCAAGTAACGCCGGTTCAAAACACAAAAGGGGAGAAACCGGGGAAGAGGCTGCGCGAGAAGCTGAATGACTCAACAGGCCAGCAAACCCCGAAAAGAAAAAAGGACTCAACTCCGAAAAAGGCGGAGTTCATGAAAAGTACGTCTGAAGCTGCCAGTGAAAATACTGCAGTGGCTACCTCGAGAAAAGGGATCGAACCTTCAAAGGCGGATGCGGAAGCTTGGAGGAAGGTAGAACCGCGGAAAAGAAATTATCGGAGGAAGATTAGACCGCAGGTGATTTTCATTTCCAAACGAGGGGAAGGATCATACGCCGACATTCTCAGGAAAGTGAAGGCAGACCCCGAACTCACCAATTTGGGAGACAACGTCAGCCGCATTAGGCGGTCCCAGAAGGGAGATCTTATGTTGGAACTTAAGAAATCCAAGGATGTAACCGCGGACAAATTCTTAAGCCAAATCGGGAAGACTTTAGGGCAGGAAGCCGACATAAGAGCTAGCAGGCCGGGGATATCTATAATCTGCAAAGATATAGATGAAATCACGACGAAGGAGGAGGTTCGCGAAGCGTTGGAGAAACAGTTCGATTTTGCCGGACTACAAGAGTCAGTGGTGAAAACGCTAAGGAAAGCCTATGGGGGAACACAAACCGCCATCATCAGCCTACCAGTGGAGAACGCACTCAAACTGTTAGCAGCAGGGAGAGTGAGAATAGACTGGGTTATGTGTCGCCTTAGGGAGCAGGTGGCGTTAAAACGGCGCTTTAGATGCCTTGGCTTTGGTCACATTGCGAAGGCATGCATTAGCCAAAATGACAGGTCAAAGCAATGCAGGAGATGCCGAGTGGAAGGCCATACCAGCAAGGACTGCGGAGCTGGCCCCAATTGTCTACTGTGTAAAAGAAAGGAGGGTGTGGACCATCGGTACATTGCGGGCAGCAGTAGGTGCCCGGAATACAGGAGAGCCCTTAGCACAAATCGCAGATGAGGTTGATACAAATCAACCTCAACCACTGCGAGGCGGCGCAGGTTCTACTCGCGCAAACCATTCGCGAGAAAAACATCGATGTGGCCATACTAAGTGAACCATACCGAAACCGCGGGGGGCTCTTGAATGGGGCAGCCGGATAACTAATGTCAGGGGACGTGTTCTCCTCGAAGCATTCGCGGAGCTGGACGTGGTACTGGCGAATGTTGGGTCTTCGTACACTTTCCGGGGAAGGGGCCTGGGGTCTATAGTGGACCTGACATACGTGAGTGCCACTTTAGCCAGTAGAAACGCTTGGCATGTCAGTGAGGACTATACTCACAGCGACCACCAGGCAATCTGCATAGAGATCAAGGGCGGATCGAGCTCGAAAAAGAGTTTTCGCAGAATGCCGGGTGGTATACTTGGCTGGACAATGAAAGCTTTCGAGGGAGACACGTTTTCCGTGGTACTGAAATCCGACATATCCCTGAATGATACGGTTGGAGAGAAAGCCACCCAGATCACTCGATGGGTGACGGAAGCATGCGATGCTACTATGCTCAGAAGGCGATTGCTCCCCAGTAGGCAACCCAACTACTGGTGGAATAACAAAATCGCAAGTTTGCGAGCCGCATGTTTTCGGGCAAGGAGGCTTTGCCAGAGGCTCAGGGGAAAACCCGGTGGCGACGGTCGAGAGGAGGCACACAACAAATTGCGTGGTCGCCTAAAGGAAGCCATTCGGAGGAGCAAAAAGAACTGCTTCAAACAGCTGTGCGACCATGCTCACATAAACCCTTGGGGCGAGGCTTACAGAGTGGTGATGAAAAGGCTGCGGAAATCACCCCAGGTTACCTGTCCGTGCCTCCTGGTTTTGCTTCCGAAGCCTGGCAAGCCACCTGGAAACCCAGCGTCGTATCGTCCTATCTGCCTGTTGGATACAATGGGGAAGATGATGGAGAGAGTCATCTACAACAGACTCCTGCCCATCGTCGAAGCCAGCAATGGTTTGTCGCAATGTCAATTTGGTTTCCGACGCGCCCACTCTACGATGGAAGCAATTGGCATGGTGGTAACCCTGGCAAAAGGTGCACTGACTTCTGGCGGCTGCTGCGCCGTGGTGGCGTTGGATGTCAAAAACGCATTCAACTCCGCCAACTGCGTTGGCTGACATAGGTGTCCCCGGATACTTAGCGAATTTGGTGGCAAACTACCTCTCAGAGAGGACTCTCTGGTACGAGACGGATGAGGGCCCCAAAGAGTACATTGTCACAGCCGGGGTACCACAGGGATCGGTACTTGGTCCCCTGTTGTGGAATATCATGTATAATGGGGTGCTTGCTCTTCCCGTCCCAGAGGGGACTACGATTGTCGGCTTTGCTGATGACCTAGCTGTGGTTCTTGCAGCAAAACACACAGAAGATGTGGAGGTTTACGCAACGGAAACAGTGAGAGCGGTAAAGTCCTGGCTAGAAAAAGTCGGGCTGACCTTGGCGGACGCGAAAACGGAAGCGGTCTTAATAACGAACCGCAGAGAAAATAACATTGTGAAAGTGGAGGTCGGTGGACATTCGGTCGTATCAAAGTCGGCTATTAAATACCTGGGGGTAATAATTGACACCAAATTGAGTTTTAGGGAACACCTAGAGTATGTATGCCAAAAGGCAGCCGGTGCCACCACGGCACTTGCAAAAATCTTGCCAAATATTGGTGGGCTGAAACATTACCGGAGGTTGGTGCTAGCCGGAGTGGTGCGCTCCATCCTGCTCTACTCGTCGCCTGTGTGGGCAGAGGCGCTTCCAAACTCTCAGAGACGGAAGCAGGTGAACTCGGTTTACCGGCGGATGGCTTTGAGGGTTTGCAGTGCTTTTAGAACCACATCAGATGAGGCAGTATTGGTGGTGGCAGGCATGATCCCGGTTGACATTCTGGCCAAAGAAATGAGTGTCCTGTACAATGCAAGATGTATGGATTGGCATGCACTGCGTAGACATGCGGCAAGGTCAGAGTCGCTTGATCTCTGGCAACGCAGATGGGACGAGTCTGCGAAAGGTCGGTGGACGCACAGGCTCATTCCTAACATTAGGGTGTGGCTTGAGCGAAAACATGGGGAGACCAACTACCACGGGGCACGGTGGTTGCTACAGGCAGTATCTGCACCGCTTTGGGTTGGATGATTCTCCGAACTGTCCCAGATGCGATGGCATACCGGAGAATCCAGAGCATGTGATGTTTCACTGCCCACGATTTGCGATGGAGAGAAGGAGCTTAAACCAGGTGCTGGGCAGGAACGGGACCCCGGAGAGCTTGATTACTGAGATGCTGGAGTCCGAGGACAAGTGGCTTGCGGTTGGCTCCGCAATCATCCAAATGCAGGAGGAGTTGCTGAAGGAACAAAGAAAGAGGAAAACAGGAAATGGGAGAAGGATGAGTGCCTAAGAGCAAACCTACCCCGCGAAGTAATACCTCAATGGTGGTCCCGCGGGGCTGGGGCTGGAGAGACCGGGGGTGGTTTTTAGTGGGTGTGAATCCCACACGCGCCCGCTGTAGTTCCGCCGTTCGAGCGGCGGAGCTGCGGGGGGCGCGTCTTTCTGAGATTTTCCACCTCCGTGTACGCACAAAACAAAAAAAAAAAGTTAGTTAGAATGCCAACTATTTATCTTAAATGTATACTGTTGTTCAATGTTATCCTAAGATGCAGAAAATTTAGGTAAAGACGAAAACTTTGGCCTGCCGTAACTTTGTTGATAGTAGTAGCACTTCCCCCAAACTTTTCTACCATTGTTTTCATCTTATTTCCGAAAAATATTAATCTCAAATTGAATCTATTCAAATTCAAATTCTTCTCTTGAAATTTCACTTGCACCAATTCACCGGTTTAATTCTAAAACAATTCAAATCAACTTAAATCCCACTTGTTTACTTTCCAAATGGAAACCATACGCTGGGCACTCATAAAACAAATATTTTTGGATTGCCGCGAAAAGATAGAAATAGAATTGTTTATAATGCAATGGCGATAAAAACAACAGGTGATTTCCAAGTACTCTAGCTATTAAAATGGGCTATAATTTGTCAAAATCAGAGAAAGATACAGATTTGTATCTTAAATAACTTAACTCAGATAGACAGATGCATTACGAAGGTGATTTATTGCAGTATTCTGCTAATCACAGCAGGAATCTAAAGGATATTTTTGAACAGTCTAGTCTAGTATTGTTGGGTTTTTACTGCCGACAAATATCTTTTTATAGATCAGATAAGATTGCTTGTATTGTACCTATTTCATTTCCAAGCAAATGTACATTATAAATTTCAAAAATTGTTTATTTGTGTTTCTATTCTAGCAATCGGTTTTTATTGGTTTCTACGTTTACTTATAAATAATTAATATTTGTTTTCATTGCTTTGAAGTTTTCAAAACTTTGAGATAGAAATTTGAAGGTTTCAAATTACATGAATATAAGATGTTTAGGAAGATATGTAGGTTTGGAATTTTGTGTTTCTTTTTGTTCTGCAAATGTCCTTATAATTGTTGTTATCATTTCACTGCTGTGTTGTACGAGGTGGGATCAAAAACTTACAGGACTTTCTCAATAAATCTTTATTACAAATATTTACAATTGTTCCAATTTATCCCCTTCAAAATACTCCCCTTGAAAGCGAATACACTTTTCTCACCGGTGTTTCCACTGTTCCATGCATCTGGAAAACTCTGCTTCATGGATGCTGTTCGGCTGTCCCTGCGTTTTTCCTTAATCTCCGTTGTGGTCTGAAATCGCTGTCCTTTTGATTGAGTACTTGAGTTTTGGGAACAGCTAGAAGTGACACAGAGCCAGGTCAGGAGAATAAGGGGGTGGGGAAGGGTTGTTATCGAGTTTTTGGCAAAAAACTTGTGAATTGGGAGTGCGGTGTGACAAGGCGCATTGTCGTGGTGGAAAAACCACTGGCCTGTTGCCTACATTTCTGGCCTTTTCCCACGAATGCTTTGGCGTAAGGTTCTCAGGATTTGAAGGTATCAATAACGATTGATTTTCTCACCATGTGAGAGGAATTCATGATGGGTGAACAACCTTCGTATTGAAGAAAACAATGAGCATCACTTTAACGGTTGATCTCACTTGGTGAGTTTTTTTTGGTCTTCCACTGGGACGACTGCACCTTGGTTTCCACGTTGTAGCCATAAACGCAAGACCCCCCCCCCCCCCCCCCTTCTAAGAGCTCCTGACAAACCTCCAGGCGCTTTTTGATCCTTTGTCATCAGCCGTGGAATGAACTTGCCTGCAACCCTTCTCATTTCCGATTTTTGGATCAAAATTTCCTGACATCGCCCAAATGAGATATCGCATTTCTCTGTCATCTCTCGAAACGACTCATCACTTCATTACCGAAGGTTTGCTGCTGCATTGAAAAGTTCCCGTGAACGATTTGCTCAATTTAACGCAAAATTTCACGCAAACAGGTTGCTCCTTCTTCACGTCCTTGACAAAAAGCCTGGAATAGGATAAACTGACTTCACTAAAACAGCTGAACAATCGGTTTGGAGAAGGTTAGAGCAAGAAAATAAAAACAAAACAAATGGAGATTACTCAGGAAGTGTCCGTTAAAAAATGGGCGCCGAACCAGCCGTCAACGTTAACTTGCAGGCGCGCATTTTGAAAAGACCTGGCACGTTTTAATCATACCTTGTAAGACACTCATGGGTTAATCAGAAATAAAGTGAAACTCTTCATTTGCAGCTATGTGGAGCTCAGAAAGTGGGGACGCTAGTTGCTTCATTTGCTGTTTTTACTTTATGAGATAGTGATCGGAGTCTTGCCAGTCCTCATGTATTCCTCGGAAACTTGGGTTCTTAGCAAGAAAAATTGTGAACTCTTGGCCGCGTTCGAGAGAAGAATCCTCCGAAGAATTTTTGGCCCCCTACATGAGGATGGACGATTCCGTAGCCTACATAACGACGAAATCTATCAGCGATACCATGACCATTAGGTTGTGGATAAAATCCGACTCAATAGGTTACGATGGGCGGGTCATTTAATCCGTATGGATGAGGATGATCCCCCCCCCCCCCGGAAAGTATATAAGGGCAATATCTATGGTAGAAAAAGAAGACGAGGCAGACCCTGCCTAAGATGGAGCGATGGCGTGGGTCAGGACGCCAGACAGCTTTTAGGGATATCGAATTGGTGGACCTCGGCGCAAAATCGGGATGTCTGGAGTTCCTTATTAAGGCAGGCCTAGACCGGATACCGGCTGTTGCGCCGTTGATGATGATGAGCAATTTGAAAAGTCCTGGCACGTTTTAACCAGACCTTGTAGACACTCATGGGTTAATCAGAAATAAATTAAAACTCTCCATTAGCAGCTATGTGGAGCTCAGAAAGTGGGGACGCTAGTTGCTTCATTTGCTGTTTTCATTAATTCTGGAATTCATCAGGACGAGAGATAGCGACTTTCAATTAACAAGTGATTTTATGTAAGCTACAGTTATCGCCTGAATGTACTTCACTATTAAAATCTGTATTTCTGTGTTTTGGATAATATACATTGGTTAGCTTTCGAGTGTAGGGTAGGTAGGTATCAGGTATCTTCAAAGCCAGCCCGTAGCCTTCACGGGGGAGTGTAGCTCTCCCACGTGCAACTAGAAATTTCACCCAGGTCCTCAAAGAATGGTTTGCCCAGTGTCCCTAGCCTGACTCTAACTAGAGCTGGGCAATCGTAGGTGAGGTGAATAAGATCTCCCCCTCCCTCTCCTCCGCAGCTTTATCACCGCGAATCGTAGGATATGCCGAGCCTGGTGTCATGGTCCCCTATGGGACCGTGCAGGTCGCCGTAATCTTGTATACATTTGCATGTGTCTGGCACAGGAGCTCTCGTGATCGAGATAGGTTATAAGCGGCCAAAACTTACTTGATTCGACACAGGTGGTAAGCCTTCACCATCTAAGGTCCGCGGCTGTTAAGTAGTGCGAGTAGATTCCGAGTAGATTGTGATACACCGACTGTACTCGCCGAAAGACTGCCAAGAGCAGAGTCCCGCTTGGCTATCCCGTCAGCCCGGATATTCCCCTCTTTGTTCCTATGACCGGGAACCCAGAGGAGGGCGACCTTGATCATGCGCTCAGATTATTTAGTACATTTCTGCACTGACCGACCAGCCTTGAGGAAGTCGTTGCTGAGTACAAGGCTTTAATGACCGCTTGGCTGTCGGTCAGAATGGCTATGTTACGCTTGTGATTCGGATCATGCTCCAGCCATCGACAGACTTTTGCTTGGAATACACTGGAGAAACTTGGGAGGCCATACGACTCAGATACACTTTGTGAATTCGAGAAAACCCTCGCACCGACTCCACAGACCATTTTTGATCCATCGGTGGAGAATACTGTGTCATAACCATGCAACACCGCCGGTCTTACACTCTACTCTGGTTGGAAAGTCCACAGCAAAGTTAAAGTTTCTCGTGAAGTTCAGGTTGCGTGCGGTATAGTCCGTGGGGAATGCCCAGACTTGTATACTTCGTCTAGGATGTTGCTGTGGCATTAAGGCTCCGCTGACCAGCATTCGGATTCACGTAGTTTGACGGCACTGCACGCTACAACGTATTTAACGTGGAGGTCTAGGAGGAGGAGATGCAGGAGTACATTGAGGTCATTTGCCGGGCAAGACTTCAGAGCCCCAGTGGCACCTGCACATGAAAGTGGAATTCAGGTTGCCTTGTTTCTTCGTGGTGAATAACATCAGTTGCGTTTGGGTTGGGTTTATGCCGAGTCCGCATCTTGCGGCCCACAGGCATACCTTTTGCAACGCCCCTTCCATGATGTCATTAATAATGGAGGGAAACATCCCTGCCACAAATATCACCAAGTCGTCGGCATATGCTATTACCTTATCTCCGCTGCTGTTCAACATTCGTAAAATTTTGTCTATCACTATTAACCAGAGCACCGTAGAGATGGCGCCACCCTCCGGCGTGCCTCTGTTCACACCTCTGGTCAAGTGGTTGCCTCCCAGATCGGACTGGATATAATTCAATGCGTAAGATACACCGCCAATCCAATACTGGCCAAGGTTTCCTTAATTGCGTTGGTACTAATGTTATTGAATGCTCTTTCTCTATCCAAGAAGGTAGCTAGGGCTATACTGCTTGTACCGCAGTGCCCGATCAACTATGCTAATTACCGGGTTGAAAGCGATTTCTGTGGATTCGCCTTTAATGTAAGCGTGCTAGGACTTCTCTCCATAATCACTCTTAAGTGGATGTCCAAGATGCGCTCTAGGGTCTTCAGCACGAAAGAGGTAAGGCTGATTGGTACAAAGTCTTTCTTGGACTAGTAGCCGCGCCTGCCCGCTTTCGGTATGAAATATGTGGTACATATTCTAAAGAGATGCAGCTCTGGTAAATTTCAAAAAGCCACGGCACAACTCTTTCCTGCTGCTTCCGTAGCATGACTGGCCTAATGCCATCTGGGCCCGGAGATTTGTATGCGGAAAAGCTGTTTATCTCCAAGCCGATCTTATCCTCAGCAATTACCGATTTGGTAGTCTCACTCGGCTGGGGTGACCGCAACCCCGCCAAGAGAGTTTCCGACTTACAGTCCTCCTCGCTGGCGGGAAAGTGCGTCTGAACTAGCAGCTCTAAGATTTTACTAGAAGATTTCATCCAGGAGCCTTCCGAAAGATGGCGGCCCGATGTTTACCGCGATTGTTCACGGTAGACAACAAGCGGATGTGGCTGCTAATTTCGAAGGAGTGTTTGCAGCAATTTAAGCGGGATCGGAAGGAGTTTTTGCATCGATTTGTCACCGTCGATGACCAGAAATTAAATATCAATCAAACCAATGGATTTCTCCCGACGAATCTGCTCCAAATAAGGCGAAGACGGTCCCATCGGTTGAAAAGGTTATGGCGACGATTTTTAGGATGCGAACAGCGTTATCCTCATCGATTTTTTTAAAAAAAGGGAGAACGACCTCTGGACAATATTGCTGTGAATTATTGGACCGCAAAAATTGAAGGAGACACGGCTGCATTTGGCGAAAGAGAAGGTCCTGTTTCACCGATAATGCACCAGCCCATTCATCCTGCTCCAAACTGCATGAATTGCATTATAAATTGCTGCTGCACCCCCTCGTATTCCCACGATCTGCCTCCCTGCAACTTCTTCTTGTTCCCTAACATGAAGAAATGGTTCACGGAAAAACATGGAAGTCATCACCGAGACAGAGGCGTTCGTTGGAGAGTTCGACAAATCCTATTTTTTGGAGGAGTTAAAAAATGGCAGGCATGTTGGGAGAAGTGTTACTTTCTAAAAGCGGACCATGTTGAAAAAATTGAAAAAATGGTGTCTTTATTTCTAACACGGGTACATATTGGAACGCCCTCGTAGGTTATGGTATGCGGCAACATAGCCAATCCTACAGAAAGCGCAACCATCCATCCAAGCAAATAATGAAAGTAAAGGATTATTGAAAATCCTTTCTCTATAGTGTTAATGCCTGTTAGGCAGAATATTGGAAGTAGAGAAGTCCCATTTTACATCACTTCCAGAAGAACAGGGACAATTTTCCTGGTTGGAGACATAAAATCGCTGTAGTGCAAAAGATACATTCGTTCTAGCTTTTCATTTGAAAATCCAGTCTCCTAAGAATGGAAGAGACTTGTAAATTGAGTAAGTATCCTAACCTCTCTCTTTTTATCTGGTCCGAAAAATTGCAGATGATGCCTTCCTGATTATAAAGGACAATTGGTTAAGTGGTTAATTGAGAATATCTTGGAATCACACAATTTAATTTTCCTGTTTAGATATTTTAGTTGCTTATCTAACTTCAGGTAACACGTGCACATCATACACCTATTATGTATCTCAAACCAGTTCACCAGATGAAGGACAATTGAAGGTAACCACAACGTTACCACAGAAAATGGGTTAATTAGGCTGTTCAAGAGGAAGTGTACACATTGTATTGCGTTGTAGACCACAAATGAATTAAAGGTTTGAAGGAGTGGAAATTTTAGTAAGCAACAGAGGAAGCTTAATTTTTACAGTTCTGCTGGAAAAAGGAAAAACAGACGTCAAATTTTAGGTCTATAATGCTCCACCCCAAAGATTCAGAAAAAAGGGTCTGATTGGGATTTTAAGGACTGTTAAAATAGCATTTTACTTCGGCAGATAATTGTCCTTTTTCCCATTGTTTGTATTTAATTAGTAAGTGCTAATTGGGATCATAATGTTGGTCTGGAAGTTTTATATAAACAAAGTTAGAAGATTCACTTTCTAAGGTTTTGCGGAAAACAAAACTTTATTAAAATCGGCTCACTGTCTGTTTATCCTTTCGTGGTTCTTTTCTTAAAAGGGGGTATATCTGTTAATACGCATACATTAGATAACATTGTTCTACGTTCAGTTTAAGAGGGTGGCATCCCCATATATGAGGAAGGAGAGCGTAAAATCTATTAGTTTTAAGAGGTCGCCCAATGGACTATCCCTGTTGCCCTGACCAACTCCTGTCAACACACGCTTGCATGACACTTTTTTAGCCAGGTGTGGTGGTGCCGGAGATCCTTTAGATATTTCAGTGTCTCTCATGTCAGATCCACAGTGAATCATATCCTTACTTGATGTCTCCCTTCCGTCAAAATTTTGATAGCCGTTCTTACCATCCTCAGACCATAATCACGCAGACAATTGTGTGCAGAGAGAGGACGGTCATCAAATCGGCCGTCCATGCGTCAAAAGCCTTTGTTCATTTTGGGACAGGTGGCCGCTCCGAGGAGCCTAATTAGCGCTATACTGGGTCGTTTTGATGCCACAAACTACTAAGACCGTGACTGCTTTTATGAGAGCAGGAAGACAGAATCCAGCCGGCTCAGATATTCAGAGCCAGCCCGTAGCATTCCCGAAGGAAAGCAGCTCTCCCACACTGCAGCCAGAAAGCTCTCTGAGGTCCCCAAAGAATGATTTACTCTAGCTAGAGCTAGGCAATGGAAAAGGAAGTGGATGAATGTTTTCCCCTTTTTTTTGCAGCTTGGACAATGCGAATTGTAGGGTATGCCTATTGGACGCACCACAGCGGTGTGCATACGGAGAACCATCCTTCGTCGGTAACCCCATTTCTATGCAAAGGTCCACTTGCAGGCATAGAAGGTTATGCAGGACTTCTTAGCCCTCAGTTCTACGTTCTACCTTCAATTTTCTTTTGAATCCAGAATTACACCCAAATACTTGGAGGAAAAAACCAAACTTTGTTCATTCAGCTTTGGTAAGCGGAATTCAGGTATCCTTGTCTTAGTGGTGAATACCATCAGTTCTCTTTTGGTTGCGTTTATGCTAAGTTCGCGTCTTATGCGCCACAGGCACACATTTCGCAACGCTCCTTCCTCACTCACCTTCACTCGATTGCTGTCAAATATCCGAAAAAAAATCCTCTATCACTATTAACCAGAGCACCAGAGAGATGGCGTCACCTTGGAGCGTGCCTCTGTTTATAGCTCCCAGATCTGGTACTTAATCTATAATCTAATGCGTGCAATCCAACACTGACCAAGGCTTCCATGATGGCGTTGGTACTAACTTTGTTGAAACCTCCATCTATATCCAAGAAGGCAAGTAGGGTGTACTCCTTGTACTGAGGTGAGCGCTCAACCGTGCCAATTACCCCGTGGGAAGCACTCATGTGTCTCCAAGTCTGCGGTACGTATCCTAAAGAGATACACCTCCGGTAAATCTCACGGCACAACCCTTTCCTGGATGGGCTCCTATGTTCGTTGGACAGGATCTTACTGAGCCTTGCGGATTCTCTGGTAGTTTCGACGTTCTGACAATAGTCCAATCAAGACTTGTTGGCAGTCTCGATGGTCAACTTGTACTTCTTCAGGCAGTCCTTGTATGGCTACTAATATTTATGTCTGTAGCAGATGATGAAGATTTTCCTGGTCAGCTTCCTGAGGCAAGGTAGCAGTATTTTCTTGCTGTACGTAGTAGGACGCGAGACTTTTTCAGAATCCCAACCTTTGACTTCAGTTCGTCTTTCGTGCCAGTCTTGCTAATTTGCGCACCGGATAGTTTGTTCTTGATTAGTTGACCAAACTTCCTGCAGTCGATCTTCCTCAGGACTCTGGAGGTTTTGGAGACCTCTGAAAACTGAAAAGTATCCAACTATGATCTGAGAAGAATCTCTGGTCAGACGCTCTCCAGTTGTCCAACCTAAGAAACTCATTGTCGGTTGGTAGGGTGATATCAAGGACCTCCCATCACAATTCTCCGAGCTGCGGAAATGGAAGATTGATGTACTGCGCCTGTTATATACCGATAGATTTGCATTGATAATAAAATCATAACGACGAAATCTATGAGTGACACCATGACCGTCAGGTTGTGGATAAAATCCGGCTCAATAGGTTACGGTGGGCGGGTCACTTAATCCGTATGGATGAGGATGATCTGATGATGATGATGAGCCGGGAAAGCCTATAAGGCAATATCTATGGTAGAAAAAAAGACGAGGATGACCTTGCCTAAGATGGAGCGGAGCCAAGGCAAAGTCCTTATCGTGTTGCGCCTCCCACGTTTCTCAAACGACCCTCTTCATCGTTGGTGTGAATTTTTTGTGGTGTTGTTGATCCGTGGGCGCGTTCAAACCCAAGGCAAAGTCCTTATAGTGTTGCGCCTCCCACGTTTCTCTAGCGACAATCTAACATCGTTGGTGTGAATTTTTGTGGTGTTGTTGATCCGTGGGCGCGTTCAAACCCAAGGCAAAGTCCTTTTAGTGTTGCGCCTCCCACGTTCCTCTAACGACACTCTATCAACGTTGGTGTGATTTTTTGTGGTGTTGTTGATCCGTGGGCGCGTTCAAACCCAAGGCAAAGTCCTTTTAGTGTTGCGCCTCCCACGTTTCTTTAACGACACTCTATCAAAGTTGGTGTGATTTTTTGTGGTGTTGTTGATCCGTGGGCGCGTTCAAACCCAAGGCAAAGTCCTTTTAGTGTTGCGCCTCCCACGTTTCTCAAACGACCCTCTAACATCGTTGGTGTGTATTATTATTTTTGTTGTTGTTACGTGGGCGCGTTCAGACCAAAGGAAAGGTCCTTATAGTGTTGCGCCTCCCACGTATTCTGTGTGTTGTTCATATACACTGTCCGTGCCAAACGGAAATATTTAATTCAATTAAGTGACAACCAGTTGAAATAGAACCAAAAATGGAGATCCAGGAGATCATTGAAGCTCAGCAAAAGCGGGTTTTGAAAATTGAAGAGGTTCGCGAGACGCTATGCAAACTGCGGCAGGAGAAGCGAACTAAGGAACGCTTTGAAACCGCGTGGAGTGAGGTCCGGCAGATCTATTTAGAGTTCATTGCAGAACATAAACGGCTTCTATTATTGAATCCCTCTGCAGATTTAATATATTTTCGAGAGAATAAGCTGGGACTCATGCAATCAGTTTATTTGAAAACAAAGGAGTTCGTTGAGAAAGTTCATCCCTCTCTTATTCCTGAGGAGAGACAAACAGAGGTCGACCCGTTAACTTTGAGGTCAGTTAGGGAACAAGTCCCTAAACTCCCGCCAGTGCCTCAAAATTATATAGATCCCGGTGAAGGAAGTTCGAATAGGGGGGCCGTCCCAAGACAAGTTGAAACAGAGTTATTAGAACGAGACTTGGGCATAGACGTCAACGACAGACTCCAAGGTGAAGCGACAGCTAGGGATCTGCCCAGGAGTTCAAGCAGGTGTGAAGTTGCATTTGGAGGGGCATGGGGGGCCTGTGATAAGGATAGACAAAATTATCCAACGTGGAGAGACGAACCGCGTACATCTAATCTTGGGCCCTTCCCCACCCATCTACGACCGGACTATTTATTAGACCCTAGTCAGCCCCGCCCAGAATATTTGCGGACTCCTGGACCAAACCGCTCAGAATCCTTCTTGGATCCCAGCCAGACCCGGCCAAACCATTTTGGTCCTTCGAGCCATTTTTCCCCTTGGTACTCAGGATATCGTTTTAGACCCGCCCCACCAATCCCAGATATTCCAATATTCAGTGGGGACATCAGTCAATACGAACCATTCAAAAGCCTCTGAACAGAGCTAAAGGGTTCTATCCGAGAACACTTTATTTCGCGCAGGAATTACTTTAACTCGCTTTTGAGATTAATTAAGTAAAAATTATTAATAAGAAAGAAATAGAATATTGTGCTTAGAAAATAAAAGGTTTGTTGAAGTGGAGTCGCGAGTGTTTTCTTTTACTTAAGCCAAGCCAATCAAGTAAGTATTATTCCTAACCCTTTAGTGTTCTCTGTTTCAGTAGTGTTTGATTACCCCATCGTTCCGAAGTTAAGTTTCGGCAACCCGGAACGAGAGCAACCACGGTCCTCTAGTTAAACATCCAGGAGCTAGTGCGCGAGCTTGGCCAACGCCCAAGCAGGGTAGTTCACTGGAAGAGGCCGTTTAGGAGAATGCTGAAACAGGTGTAGGTTAGGACGCCAGACAGCTTTTAGGGATATCGAATTAGTGGACCTCGCCGCAAAACCGGGATGTCTGGAGTTCCTTATTAAGGCAGGCCTAGACCGTTGCGCCGTTGATGATGATGAATAAAATCAAAGAATGATTCACCTCTCTCCTTGATTTCTGAGCTGCCCCCAAAGAATATGCCCTGCATTGGCGTCGCAGCCTATAAACAGGTTAGCCTTCTTTCTTCCTATGTTGGTCGCCAAATGTTGTAGTTCTTCTGGCGGAGCTGATCGTCGAAGCCATGTAAGGCAAGGGACTATACACGTTCTCTGCCTCCGCCTGCTCCAGTTTGAATACGACTAGGCCGCTGGATTTCAGGTCGGGACACAGAAAAGTGTGCAGACCTTTTCTCGCGAGGATACAACTTCTAGGTCTGTCCTGATCAGCGTCTACTGTGTAGTGTAATAAATTATAGCTTGTCCTTATTCATGCGGATCTTCGGCAGCCAGATGCGAACTACTGGTCGATTGCGTTTGAGAGCCGGATTTTATTCACAACCAGACGTCGTGGCATCGCTCATTAAGATAAAATAGGCTCTGTTGGCCGTGCACGGATTTCATTCTTTACTCTTTGGTGCTAACGTTGTTATCATGTACTTCGTTTTGCCTTCGTTAATGAAAAATTCTGGATCTCGCACCGGCTGCTCGGTTTGGATGAAGTGTCGATTGTACATCTCGAATTGGTCATCCCATAATGCTAATATCGTCAGCATAGGCCAGTAGTTGGATGGATTTGTAGAGGATGATGCCCCTCGCATTTACATCATAAACGAGGATAATTTTTTCCAGGGCCAAGGATGCATGATAAGGCATTCCCTTGTCTTAGACCATTGCCGAATAGTCTCGAGAGTGATCCTCTTTTACCTAGCCTCGCACATTGAAGGGTCGGCGGTCTTGATTCTCCAATATTATCTCCTTGTCAGGACACAGAGATCTTGTCACGTGCCTTGACTTAGCAGTAAACAAAACTAAACCCACCCGGGGTGAACTACTCTAACAGATATGTGAAGTCTTGATGAGGATTGGTACCACCGATGATTTCAATCCCCAAGAGGCTAAACTGCCAAAGGCCTAATAAGGGAGGGGACTAAATCGTAAGAGCCCAACGCGTGGGGGGGACGGAGAAGGATCAGCTCTGAGCTGAATCTAAGATCTACGCGACGCTCCCCAGGGGGCGAACGTTTAGATTAGGTTGGGCCCCAAAGGGCCATCAAATCCCCCCCCCCCCCCACCGTGATACCACCGTGGACTCCCATTGTAACAAAATTGGCGCCCAACGTGGGGCCACAGTTGTTGCGTGCGTAACAATGTATGCAAGTATTCACTTACCAATTAGAAAACTATCTTCTTAATTCAAGGACTTTTCGAAGTTTCCACACTCCAATAATTTTTTTTTTCATTTTACTTTAAGGAATGAAAAGCAAGAAATTATCACCCGTGTTCCAGCATTTGAGTTTCTATTTGGAGTTTTCTTCTAATTTCCAAGTTTAAATTTTCTCACAGTGAATTTCCATGGGTACTTGGAGATTAGCAAATAATTAAACTCTGTGAAGGGTTTCCTTCCAACATCAGTAGGGGTTTGTATAATATAATGTAATTAACGACTCTGTCTAGAACGATTACGGGGATGAGCCATCCTATTAAGTTCGGGACGCTATAGATATATGTACGTACCGCGACTAGTTATATAAATACGTACGAATACATACGTATCACGACTAGGATAAGATACAATATGGCGAATATGGAAGAGAGGATTACAGGCAAGAAATTGGGATATCAAAAGAATCATAAAACGTTTCTATTTCCAGTTTTTATCAAGTTTATGATACATAAAATGTCGTAAAAGACATTGCCTGGCGACCGGTTGAGCGGTTAAATTGGGACAAAATCCTCTAATACGGAGCGATTAATCAAGTCATAAGTGACACAGGATAAATACTTGCAAGTTATCTTTTCAGAATTTCTGTAGTTAACACCGAGCACCCATACGTATTGCGCCTTTTTATGTGACTTTATTATTGTTCCGGTTAAACTTTTTTTGGAAGATGGAGAGTTGTATCCCGACGTTAAAAAGAATTTCATTTCAGGGTGACTTTTTTGGATGATTACTTCATATATCCGAGAAATATATCATTATATTGGGTTGGGGAAAAAGTAATGTCGTATTTGGGACCAAAATTTGACACTTTATTCAACATACTTAGAATTATCCGATTTAAGTCAAATATGCGCCGTTTTGTTCGCAAACTTGTTGTCATTTAGAAGGCAACTTCACTATGCCCCCTTATAAAATCCTCCCTCGTTATTTGCAAAAAACTCAGACAGCCAGTTTTCGTAAGCCTCTTTTGAGGCCAACTTAGTAGTATCAAGAGCGTTTTGCATGGACCGGAAGAGATGGTAATCACTTGGTCCCAGGTTCGCACTATACGGTGGGTGCGATAGAACATCCCATGGCTAGACAATGCCATATTAAACTCCGAGCTCCCCGAAGGGTACTCAACTTTACGCTGTGACAGGGACCGGGATGCTTCTCGTAAGTCCACCGGCGGTGGGGTCCTAATTGCTATAAATTATACACTCCCCGCCGAACTCGTCTTCTCCTCCTCTGGCTTTCCTTTTGATTGTGTTGCTCTTCGTGTCTCCCCGCCCAACTTCCTCCCGTTCATTGTTTTTTGTGTATATGTCCCCTGTGCTAGCCCTTCTCACCTGTATGAAGAATTGTTTGGCAGTTTGTCTGAACTTCTTACAGTCAGATTCGCTTCCCTCCCTTTCTTCCTTTGTGGAGATTTCAACCTCCCCATGCTCAACTGGCCTAATCATCCTAGCCTTCCAATTCCTTCCAACAACCTCTCCCATTCTTCCCTCCCACTTTCTTCCTTTATGTACACCTGCTCTGCCCTAAATTTCAATACCACCAAAAACTCCTTGGGCCGCATTCTCGATCTTTTCCTTTTCAACCTCCCCGAGCGCCACCTCTCTTTATTTCCTTGCACATCCCCGTATGTCAAAACCGACGCTCACCACCCTGCGGTTGAATTTGAAGCGGAGCTCCCTCGTTCAAAACCCAAAACCAAGCATAAACCCACTAAGTTCAACTTCCGCAAAGCCAATTTTGACGGTCTGAACTCAGCTTTAGCGTCTTTCAACTGGGTTCATTTATTAAGTAATTCATCGTGTGATCAAGCTCTTAACACCTTCTACAATATCCTCTCTGATCTCCTCTCCTGTTATGTCCCTTGTTCCCCTCCCTGCCTACGTTCGTACCCAACTTGGTTCACAACGGAACTTCATATTAACATTCGCTTGAAACATACACTGCGGAAGAAGTTTCGGGCTTCTAAAAATGACGCCGACCTTGCTCATTTTAAGGCTATACGCTCTACTGTGAAGTCAATGGTCAGAAAAGCGCGTAAAAGGTACCTATTGAGCGTCGAAGCCGCCCTTGCCCGCGGTAACTTAAAACTCTTTTGGTCTCACGCTCGCAATTCTCGTAATCCAACTCAATCTCTCCCTTCTTCTATCAGTTTCGCTGACTCCACTGCCAACTCCCCACAACAATCCTGCGACCTTCTCTGCACCTATTTCTCTTCTGTGTTTTCTCCCTCGAGTCCTCCTCCCTCTACACCTTTCATAACTACAGACTCCTTCGAATCTCTAGCTATTCCTCTCTTTACGCCTTCCTTGGTTGAGTTCCTCATTGGTGACCTTGACCCCAATGTCGGACCTGGCCCCGATGGGCTTCCTAATCTCTTCCTCCTTAACTGTAGAGAACACATTTCCCTCCCCCTGTGTATAATCTACAACAAAAGTCTAAATGAATGCTACTTTCCCCGTCTCTGGAATATCATTCCTATCCTCAAGAGCGGAGACCCTTCTCTTGCTGTGAACTACCGCCCCATTTCTCTTCTCTCCTCTTGCTCCAAAATCCTAGAAAGATACGTCAACGACTGGTTGACCGCACACTTGACTCATTGTCAAAGAGCAGCATGGTTTCGTGAAACATAGATCAACGGCTTCAAATCTTCTAGTATTTACCAACTTTGTTGCTAAATGCTTGAATCCACGACAGGAGGTACATGCTATTTATACTGATTTCTCCAAAGCTTTGTCAAAAGCGTTGACCATCACATTCTCCTCTCTAAACTTTCATCGCTAGACTTCCCTCCCTCAGTCATCTCTTGGCTTTCCTCCTATCTTTCATACCGTTCCTGCAAAGTTTCTTTTCATGGTCACTCATCTGGTTCCTTCTCTCCTTCCTCTGGTGTTCCCCAAGGCTCCACACCTGGCCCCCTACTCTTCCAGTTTTTTATCAATGACCTCGCCTCCATCTTCACCTGTCCGTATTTGCTTTGCGCAGACGACCTTAAATTGTTTGCCTCTGTTTCGTCTCCGTTGGACTGTGCTCTCTTACAGTCCAATCTTGATAATTTAGCCCGTTGGTGTTCGGTCAACAAGCTAACACTGAATGTCAACAAATGCCACTGGATGCGATATTCCCTTAAACCCTCCCCATAATCTTTTTCCTATCATCTCAGTGGACAACCCCTTCCACTACTGACCTCCTTCAAAGACCTGGGTGTAACATTCGACGATAGACTTCGTTTCAATTTCCACTTCGTTGACATCATCAACAGAGCTTCCAAGATGTCTGGTTTTATCCTACGTTTCTCCTCCGACTTTACCTCAATCCAGCCCTTCTTAACAGCCTTCAATTCCCTTGTCAGAAACATCCTTGAATATTGCTGTGTAGTCTGGTCCCCCTGCCGCATCCGTGATGGCCGCGCTCTTGAAGCTGTACAACGCAAATTCACCCGGACCCTCTTTTATAAAAAGAACCTTCCATGGGTTGATTATCCGTCACGACTCCCTCAACCCTCAATCGCCCCTCCCTACAGCAACGCCGTATCTTCCTTGATATGTGTACTCTTTTCAAACTCTGCAATGGTCTGATGGATTGCTCCGCCAACTCGGATATTACTTTCCGTGTCGCCTCGTCTCATAACACACGTAATGCGGACATTTTTGATGTACCCTTTGCGGAGCTCGAGATTTACTTTCATTCTCCGATCCCTAGGGTTTACCGGTCCTAAAATGCCCTACAGGTTGGGTCCTTCGACTCTATGTCCCTCTCTAGCTTTAAGCGTAAAATATGCCATTTACTTGAGGACAATATGTAATAAGAAATTTGCTTTCTGTGTATCATCCTCATTAAATAAATAAATAAATAAATCCCATCCGAGCTCCCGTAGCTTCTGGTGGAACACAATACCATTCCTATTCACCAATTCCGGCCGTTTCTGATCAATCGCCTGCTTCAAATGGTCGAGTTGCTCACAGTAGAGGACCAAATTGAGGGTCTGGCCATAGTTCAGCAGCTCATAGTGGATGATTCCCTTTCAATCCTACCAAACACACAGCAAAACCTTCCTGGCCGTCAATCTGGGCTTGGCGATGGTTTGGGCCGGCTCGCCGCGCTTTGACCACAATCTTTTTCGCTTGAAGTTGCCGTACGTGATCCACTTTTCATTACCGGTCACCATCCGCTTCAAAAATGGGTCGAATTCGTTCCGTTTTAGCAGTACATCGCAAGCGTTGATTTGGTCTAAGAGATTTTTTTTCCGTCAACTCGTGTGGCACCCAAACATCCAGCTTTTTTTGGAATCCAATCTTCTGCAAATGGTTCCAAACGGTTTTATTGTCTATACTCAATTCCTGGCCAATCGAGCGAATGCTTACATGCCGGTCTACTTGTATGATTTTATCGGTTTCTACGACGATTGGCCTGCCAGTACGGGGTGTATCTTCGACATCCACTACACCAGAACGAAATCAATCAAAGCAACGCTGTGCTGTGCGAATCGTTACAGTATCGGTCCCATAAACTTCACAAATTTTTTCGGCCGTCTTCGTTGCATTTTTACCTCTCAGGTAGTAAAAACGTAAAATATGACGAATTTCTTGCTTGGTGGACTCCATCTTTAAGGCGCTGTAACTTGAGACTGAAACGTACGATCACAACACTGTCAAAAAGACACTTATAGCAGATAGATTGTCGTCTTCAAATCGCCGTATAGTATGACCCGATGCGATAAGTACAACAGAAGATATGTTTAAGTGTCGCCATCTATTGACAAAATACGACATTTCTTTTTCCCCAACCCTATATATATTCATTAGAGAAAGATTATGATGGTAAGTATCTGCTGAAAGCAGTTCGTTAGTGCATCTTTAGTGCTAAAGGCAGTAATGCAATGTGGTCGACGATAAGAAGCTCTCTAGACATGCCAAAGGGAAGGGAAATATCCCGCAGTTTCCATTGAGAAAATATTTGATAATGATGAAGCCTTTCCCTTTAACCATTCACTAATAAACCGAAAGAAAAGTGAGACATTTACCACTAAAACTACCCCCTTCTCCTTCGCTTACCTCACAGGACTGTCATTTCATCAGTTATAAACTACGGTTCGTATCGCTATTTGCTATTTTCGTCCGAAGCTCCACCTTTCCCAGCATTTTTCCGCTGCCCTCCAAGCTGCTTCAGAGGTTAGTGTGTGGTCCACGATATTCTCGCACCCCAGTGTCAATTTCCGCACTCGCTCTGTGTACGTTGAACTCGGGTAGTCAAAAACTACATGCTCCGTATCCTTCGGAATTATCTCGGATGTCGATATTTGTCACCCCCGAAGCGATAAAAGTATGCAAAGTACCCTCCGGTCCGCTTAGGAATTATTATTATTCCGGTAAAGGCAAGTCGCACTGTGTCCTTATAGAACTATAATCTTCAGGAATTTTCCCTACTTCCAAATTTTTCAACTTTGGATCTGGTATTAAGGGTTCTCTCAGGTGCCTCGAAATACTTAGCACAAGTGCCGGAGACTGTCCCAGAGCGTGTATAGAAGTGTCAACACCCCCCGTACAGAACCTGCAAGCAGTGTCCCTAGATATGCCTAACTTACCTAGTTTGACCAGTGAGAATCCCGACTATGATTCGGAGATTCTTCATGGTCATATTTAAATAGTCCTTTGCGCGCTCGGGTTCGTATTCCACAATGGGCACCCTGGACTGTTCCATTTTCGGTAGGTCCATCCAGTATAGTTCCTTCATTTTTTAATGTGACAGCCATGAATCTGGTTGCGATTACACACAAAGGTTCTGCGCCATGTAAAGACGTCCCTGCTCCCTTTTTTGTCAGTTCGTCCACTGCCTCATTGCCTTCCAACCCAACATAGCCTGAAACCCAGAGCATCCAGATTTTATTGAGCGAGCCGAGCGTTTCCAGTCTCTCAAGGCATTCCTATATCAGTTTAGAGTTCACCTGGTTGGACCTAAGTGCCTTGATCGCAGCTTGGCTGTCGATCAGAAAAGCAATGTTCTGCCTCCTGTAGTTCTTTTGAAGATTAAACGAGGCACATCTGTCTATTGTGTATATTTCCGTCGAGAATATACTAGAGTCCTTACCCATTGGCTCTAAGTGCATTTTCCTTAGACCAATGACCCCGGCACCCGCTCAACTGCTGTGAGCGATCCGTCAATGTATCAAGTAATCAGTTGTTGGTTTAAGCAGTATGTCACCGCCTCGCTCTCTCAGTTTGTCTTGTTACTCCAACATGTTTCAAACTTCTTATCGGAGGGAAATCTCGTTATCATGTTTTTGCTTGGTATCAATCATTCGGGGTACCGCATAGAAAGAATATCAATCTTTCTACGATTTAGGCAACTCCTTTCCTCACTGATACTCCCGGCCATCCTGAAGATTGTCCTTCTTGCCTGCATCTGTATGTGCAGATGGAGAGGAGTTAATCCCAGAAGGACCTCCAGGGATGCCGTTGGGTATATCCTCATTCTCCTGCTGATACACAAGCAAGGAACTTTTTGGAGCTTGTGTAACTCCCTGGCTTGTGTGCTGAGTTTGGTTCTTTCTGCCCAGATTAGCTTTACTATTACAGTGTATATTGAAAGTAGTATCCAGCTGATACAGAGCAGTTTCGATTGATCGTCCTGCCCAGTAAGCGTGTTGACATTGATGTAAGGGATTACGATCTCCACTGTTTTGAGTACTAGCGGTGTTAGGCAAATTGGTCTGACAGATTTTGGGCGAAAATGATCCTTTTTACCCGCCTTCGGAACAAAGAAAATTTTTGCCCGCCTACATGTTCTTGGTATGTATCCCAAACCTATTCTGCCCTTTATCACCCGTAGAAGAGACCGCTGGATCTTTCCCTATATTATATATTTCTAAGTTATTGCTAAAAATAAATTCAAGAAGGTACTCACCTCTTCAGTTGGTGTCGCTATTTCCCTAGACTTCGTGATGAGCGTTGGCATCGCAGCCGAGGGGAACTGGTAACGCCCTTCTCTCACAGTACTTCACCAGTTAAACGAGTGGCTTGGGTGGGACCAGGAAGTAGTTCGATGTCATGACTGCCTCTCGAGTGCTCTGCCCGGCTTCCAGTGAGACTTGGATAGATACAAGGTCCTCGGTCAGGAACTCTGAAAGACATACATATTTTAAATAACGTTTAAGAGTGGTGCAAGCTTTTAGTTTCTCACAAGAGGAGTCCCAAATTACCTACATGCTTCCTCCTTCCGACCGTGAATCTGCCCTCGGTACACTCAGGGCTTCTGAGCTGCCACTATTAAAATGTTCCTTTTGGAGCTTGCTCTCGCAATTACCGCAGATTCACATTTCGTATGATGGAGGTTTATCTGGGCTATCTTAGTGCCGGCCATTGATTCGGTTATTGTTTGCAGCTCTTCTCCATTGTCAGAGTATCACCCTCCTCCTTCGACAGTCTTATAAAATCTAGGTCTACGTCGTCCATTTTCCCCTTGACTGGGCAGCAGGTCTACTTCCTTGACTGGCGGCGTAGTCAACCCCCAGGCCTACACCCAAGGAGTAAATCGCCTTTTTGTGTGCGTCTTATCCGGTTGACGTGTTCGCCTAATTCCAGGAGGGAACTGTCTGTCTTAATCATTCTTAAAATTTCAGAATATGTCAACTCGCTAGGTGTTGCTATAATCAGCGCATCTGGCTGCGATCTCTTTTGCAGTCTTCCTTTTTTCTCTACTTTAGTCCAAGTAGGCTCATTGATGAGTTTCTCCTGATGGTTCGGTATACTTTCATTAGGTAAGTTCGCTGATTGCGCCGTATTCCCGTTCTTGCGCTAAGGAGTTCCCTCTGGGGATCCTCTATTAATGTTCCTATGCCGTTTGCAGGGCTCTGGTATTTCTTTTTCGCCTCTAAGGCAATGCACTGCTAACTTATCATATCTAACAAACTCCGAGACTTTGAGAAAGTTTGTGTTACTAATTCTACTCTTGGAGATACATTGATCGTATTGCACGTGTGTGATTTTTTATTTCATCCTGCATGTTATGTCGCGGACCTACAAACTCCATCAGGTTCGAGGTCATCCCTAGCTTTGAAAACGTGTCTATCTGTTTGTCTGTTGTACTCATCTCTTCAGAAACGCTTACTGCTATTGATATGAAATTTGGTAAAAAGGTGTTAACTGTGAATTGACTTGTGAGTAACATTGCTATACGTTGAGTTCAAAGGGGTGCGTAAGGGGGTGTCCAATTTTTTTTGCACTGAATAGATTCGTGTGGGGTATCAAATGAAAACCCTGAATTAGGACTTTTCGAAGCAAATATTAGTTTTAACATTGGTTGTAAAGAAGACGAGTGAGGGGGTCTGAATAGGTCAATTGTTTCAAGGACCCGTTTTCAGATACTATCCAACCTAAAAATTTGAAAAAAATCGTGATGGTCCGCGCACATGGTATCTAGGGCTCATAATATTCCTAATAATAGTACATAATTGCATTTTGAAAATTCACTGTGAACCCTCCTTAAACTCATGCGAAAAAAGCCCTTTTGTCCATTACATCCGAAACGAGACCTTCTTTTGTTGCATTTCCCATTTCCATTTATTATAACTATGAACATTGGCATCCAGAAAAGCCAGAAAGTTCAAAATTAGACAGCCTACTGACTCTATAAATGTCAGGAAAGGTCAATTCTTGGAGCTCTGCAACCAAGATCGCATCGAAAGATTGTGGCAGAAAGGCTGTGACCACTCGTATGATGATGGGAACCCCCCTTAAGTTTATTCTAGAGGTACAAAATTTTGCGGTAAAATCTTTAGATCACAGCATAGAGCATAAGAATGGATGGTGGTTTGGTAGAAATTCTGTCACCGTTAACGATTATGGTGGGTCAAATTTGACTATTTCATGTATATTTACTTCACCGTAAGGCATGATATGTCCCACTAAATTAATACATATATACTACGACCTTTTTACAAATGAAACTATCCAGCATTCAAAGATCCCTACTTCACAATTATACGAAACATTTCATATCCTTTTGAATGATCTCGGTCGCTGACGGCCCGAAGTCCATGTGAGAAAGGAAGATAGTTGAGTTGAGGGTCAGGCGTCCCCTCACCCCCATTTAGTCACTCCCTTATGTGTTGGGGATTAAGATCCACTTATGGCATTCCCTGATCATCATAAAATAGATAGAAATATGTGGGATATCAGCCTGTAGATTTTGTATTTGAAATTGATTTTTAAAACATTATTCATGCCTAGTATAAGGACGGGCCTATCGGCAATGACCTGAGTGTGAGTTCTGGTATTCAAGCTTGGAAATTCTGGGGTTAAGTAAGAGGATGAGAAGGTAAGATGGTAACCGTGACGGTGTGGGCTCTGACAGCACTTTTCTGGGGCATGTGAAGGGGAAACACGTCCTTGGTGATCGTTATGATAATCGTAGGAGTTTTGTGGATTTCTGAGGTTTCGCCCACCTAGTTATAAGTAGTACTTTGATCGAGTACAGAGCTTGCCATAAGGTCATTTGGGTTCCGAATGACCGACAACGTATGCGTAATCAGATTGATCATATTGCCATCAGTAGGAGATTAAGAAACTATCTTCTGGATGTGCATAACAAGAGAGGGGCTGAAATGGATCTCCAAAGGGATCATCAATCAAGTGATCAAGGGATCGTTTAATGGTCGCTCATCTTCGCTTGCATGTTGCGTCCGTTGCTCATATGATTCAGGTGTCGTTTGATAGTGGGAGAGCTATCATGCTGATCGGAGGGTAATACCTTGAATAATCCACCTCAGAAAGGGTGGAAATTGGACCGCCACTAAAAATGTTCTTTTCCCTGGTGCCGTTCAGATCGTCGTCCACATTCGGAAAGAGCATGTGAATGCAGACTGTCTCTCTCAGTAAAAAAATCATCGCGGCCATCAATCCGCTAAAAGGGAGTGAAGCCCTTGACCTTGAAGATCTCCCTGCATACTGACAGATGTTGGTGGAAAATGTCACGTGCTTCACTGGATGAATATCTAAGAGAAATTTCAGGTCCAAAGTGAAATTGAATTTTCTTCATGTTATCGAGAACTTTTTTTATGCTGTCTGCTTATTCTCACATAATTATGTATAATACTTCGATCAACGAAGTCTTCCTGTTTGCACTAATGGGAAAAGCATTTTTTTTTTTTTTTTTTTTATGGATGGAGGTGGAAATCTTAGAAAGACGCTGCTGCGAAGGTTGCAGCAGTGTGTGGGATTCACACCCACTAAAACCACCCCCACTCTTCCGCCCCTCCCCGTGGGACCACCGTGAAGTATTACTTCGCGGGGAGGCTCTGGTTCGCTATACCAGCTCGTCCATGTCAAGTCTCCGTCGCGCCGCCTTCCGAGCTCGATCCAACTCCAGGAGTTTTGTCTGCACCACGGCTACTGCCTCATTTACCGCCATCCAGTTTTCCTCCGACTTCAACATCTCTTCCACCAGGTTGGAGGGCTCGATGTCCGCCCCTAAGATGCTGTTCAACCTCCTTTTCTGCTGCAGAAATCTGGGACAATGGAACATAAAGTGCTCCGGGTCCTCGAGTGTAGCACCGCATTCAGGACAGTTGGGAGACTCGTCCAACTCGAAGCGATGTAAGTACTTCCTATAGCCACCGTGTCCCGTAAGGAACTGTGTCAGGTGGTAATTCAATTCTCTGTGCTTTCGGTTGACCCATTTCTCGATGCACGGGATCAATGTATGGGTCCACCTGCCCTTGTCGGAGTTATCCCATCGTTGTTGCCACTTGCCACACAACTCTCTCCTGATGGCTTTTCGGAAATCCGCATTCACCTCGGCTGGATTTGCCTTCCGTTTTTCGTAGAGCCAGTGTGCCTCGCTCGCTAGAAGATCTATAGGGATCATTTCTGCGATAACACACACTGCCTCCGTCGACGCCGTCCTAAATGCGCTGCACACCCTTAGCGCAATTGGCCGGTATGCCGAACATATCTTCCTCCGGTTGACAGCGTGGTTCAACGCTCCCGCCCAGACAGGGGCCGCGTATAGCAGGATCGACCTCACCACTCCCGCGATGAGTAGCCTGCGACTATACTTCGGTCCTCCCACATTAGGCATCATCCTTGCAAGGGATGAGCTGGCATTTGCTGCCTTCTCTCGCGCATAATCCAAGTGTCCCTTGAAACTCAGCTTGGCATCGATCATCACCCCCAGGTATTTGACAACCGATTTTGAGACGACCTCACGATTAACCGTCTTTTCGTCCGCCAGGTCCAGCTTGGCCATTCGTAACTTGATGGTATGAATGGCTTCATTTGCATAAAGCTCCACGTCTTCGGGATGCTTTGCAATTGCAACTACCGCCAAGTCGTCCGCAAAACCAATCAGCGTTGTCTCCTCCGGCACGCGAAGGCCAAGCACTCCGTCGTACATTATGTTCCACAGCAGCGGTCCCAATACAGAACCTTGAGGCACACCTGCTGTCACAATGTACTCCCTCGGCCCGTCGTCCGTCTCGTACCAGAGAAGTCTGTCCGAAAAGTAACTCTCGATGAGTCGAGCCAAGTAGCTAGGAACACCCAGTTTGGCCAAAGCGCCCTTAATCCATCCAATTTTCGACGTCCAGCGTCACCAGAGCACAGCATTTGCCCATGACCATTGCATTTCGAGCCAATTCCACTACCTTTGCTACTGCGTCGACCGCAGAACGGGCTCGCCGAAACCCATACTGCCGCTCTGAATGGGAAGAGTATTTTTTTTTTGTATGTACACAGAGGTGGAAAATCTTAGAAAGACACGTCCGCCGCAGCTCCGCCGCCTGAACGGCGGAACAACAGCGGGCGCGTGTGGGATTCACACCCACTTAAAACCACCCCCGGTCTCTCCAGCCCCAGCCCCGCGGGACCACCATTGAGGTATTACTTCGCGGTTTAGGTTTGCTCTTAGGCACTCATCCTTCTCCTATTTGCAGCTTTCCTCCTTCTTTGTTCCTTCAGCAACTCTTCCTGCATTTGGATGATTGCGGAGTCAACCGCAAGCCACTTCTCCTCGGACTCCAGCATCTCAGTAACCAAGCTCTCCGGGGTCCCGCTCCTGCCGAGCACCTGGTTTAAGCTCCTTCTCTCCATCGCAAATCGTGGGCAATGAAGCATCACATGCTCTGGATCCTCCGGTATGCCATCGCATCTGGGACAGTTCGGAAAATCATCCAACCCAAAGCGATGCAGATACTGCCTGTAGCAACCACCGTGTCCCGTGAGGAACTGGGTAATGTAGTAGTTGGTTTCCCCATGTTTTCGCTCAAGCCACACCCTAATGTTGGGAATGAGCCTGTGCGTCCACCGACCTTTCGCAGACTCGTCCCATCTGCGTTGCCAGAGATCAAGCGACTCTGATCTTGCCGCATTTCTACGCTGTGCATGCCCCTCCATATGTCTTGCATTGTACAGGACACTCATTTCTTTAGCCAGAATGTCAACCAGGATCATGCCTACCACCACCAATACTGCCTCACCTGATGTGGTTCTAAAAGCACTGCAAACCCTCAAAGCCATCCGCCGGTAAACCGAGTTCACCTGCTTCCGTCTCTGAGAGTTTGCAAGCGCCTCTGCCCACACAGGCGACGAGTAGAGCAGGATGAAGCGCACCACTCCGGCTAGCACCAACCTCCGGCAATGTTTCGGCCCACCAATATTTGGCAACATTTTTGCAAGTCCCGTGGTGGCACTGGCTGCCTTTTGGCATGCATACTCTAGGTGCTCCCTAAAACTCAATTTGGTGTCAATTATTACCGCCAGGTATTTGATAGCCGGCTTTGATACGACCGTATGTCCACCGACCTCCACTTTTACAGTGTTATTTTTTCTGCGTTTCGTTATTAAGACCGCTTCCGTTTTCGCGTCCGCCAAAGTCAGCCCGGCCTTTTCTAGCCAGGACTTTACCTCTCTCACTGTTTCCGTTGCGCAAACCTCCACATCTTCTGGGTGTTTTGCTGCAACAACCACAGCTAGGTCATCAGCAAAGCCGACAATCGTAGTCCCCTCTGGGACGGGAAGAGCAAGCACCCCATTATACATGATATTCCACAACAGGGGACCAAGTACCGATCCCTGTGGTACCCCGGCTGTGACAATGTACTCTTTGGGGCCCTCATCCGTCCCGTACCAGAGAGTTCTCTCTGAGAGGTAGTTTTCCACCAAATTCGCTAAGTATCCGGGGACACCTATGTCAGCCAACGCCCGTTTAATTCTATTCCAGTTGGCCGAGTTGAATGCGTTTTTGACATCCAACGCCACCACGGCACAGCAGCCGCCAGAAATCAGTGCACCTTTTGCCAGGTTTACCACCATGCCAATTGCGTCCACCGTAGAGTGGGCGCGTCGGAAACCAAACTGGCGTTCCGACAAACCATTGCTGGCTTCGACGATGGGCAGGAGTCTGTTGTAGATGACTCTCTCCATCATCTTCCCCATTGTATCCAACAGGCAGATAGGACGATACGACGCTGGGTTTCCAGGTGGCTTGCCAGGCTTCGGAAGCAACACCAACTTTTGCTTTTTCCACTGGGCAGGGAATATTCCTTCTTTTAGGCACGCCTCGAAGGTGTTGGCGAAAAGGTCGGGCCTAGTCTTCACTGCCAGTTTCAAAGCTCGGTTGGGGATGCCATCCAAACCTGGGGTCTTGTTGTCACCGAACCTACCACATATTTCTCGCAGCTCCTCCACAGTTACAGGCGGTATTATGCCATCATTTAGCTGGACAAAAATTTTCCTTCCCCTACTTTCGTGTTGAGGGAACAGAGTGGTAACAATCTGTTTCAGGAGGCGCGGACAGGTCACCTGGGGTGATTTCCGCAGCCTTTTCATCACCACTCTGTAAGTCTCGCTCCAAGGGTTTATCTCGGCATGGTCGCACAGCTGTTTGAAGCAGTTCTTTTTGCTCCTCCGAATGGCTTCCTTTAGGCGGCCACGCAATTGCTTGTGTGCCTCCTCTCGACCGTCGCCACCGGGTTTTCCCCTGAGCCTCTGGCAAAGCCTCCTTGCCCGAAAACATGCGGCTCGCAAACTTGCGATTTCGTTGTTCCACCAGTAGTTGGATTGCCTACTGGGGAGCAATCGCCTTCTGGGTATATTAGCATCGCATGCTTCCATCACCCATCGAGTGATCTGGGTGGCTTTCTCTCCAGCCGTACCATTCAGGGATATGTGGGATTTGAGCACCGCGGAAAACGTGTCCCCCTCGAAAGCTTTCACTGTCCAGCCAAGCATACCACCCGGCATTTTGCGAAAACTCTTTTTCGAGTTCGATCCGCCCTTGATCTCTATGCAGATTGCCTGGTGGTCGCTGTGAGTATAGTCCTCACTGACATGCCAAGCGATTCTACTGGCTAAAGTGGCACTCACGTATGTCAGGTCCACTATAGACCCCAGGCCCCTTCCCCGGAAAGTGTACGAAGACCCAACATTCGCCAGTACCACGTCCAGCTACGCGAATGCTTCGAGGAGAACACGTCTCCTGACATTAGTTATCCGGCTGCCCCATTCAAGAGCCCACGCATTGAAATCCTCCTATTATGATCGGCCAACGTCCTCTTGCATCCAAAACAAGAGCAGCAAGCATCCGCTCATATTCGACGAGTGTAGCGCTGGGTGGAGCATAGCAGCTGTAGATGTGGATGCCCTTCACCTTCGCTCTGATGAAGCCCTCCTCCGGGTGCTCCATTATTTCCTGGAAGGCTTGTTCTTCACAAGTCCACAGCGCTGCTTGGCCCGTTTGGTCTTTGACCCAAACGCTACCACCGCGGTTTCGGTATGGTTCACTTAGTATGGCCACATCGATGTTTTTCTCGCGGATGGTTTGCGCGAGTAGATCCTGCGCCGCCTCGCAGTGGTTGAGGTTGATTTGTAGCAACCTCATCTGCGATTCGTGCTAAGGGCTCTCCTGTATTCCGGGCACCTGCTGCTGCCCGCAATGTGCCGATGGTCCACACCCTCCTTTCCTTTGCACAGTAGACAATTTGGGTCAGCTCCGCAGTCCTTGCTGATGTGGCCTTCCACTCCGCATCTCCTGCATTGCTTTGACCTGTCATTTGGGTTAGTGCATGACTTCGCAATGTGACCAAAGCCAAGGCATCTAAAGCACCGTTTTAACGCCACCTGTTCCCTAAGGCGACACATAACCCAGCCTATTCTCACTCTCCCTGCTGCTAACAGTTTTAGTGCGTTCTCCACTGGTAGGCTGATGATGGCAGTTTGTGTTCCCCCATAGCCTTTCCTTAGCGTTTTCACCACTGACTCTTGTAGTCCGACAAGAGTATTAAAAAGGTTGATGAATGTGTATGTTATATCTAGGAAACATGGTTTCTGTCAATGATGCCACCGAACTGGATGTCGCTCGACGCAGCAGCTCTAGATCCACCTTCGGCGCTTTGTCTGAAATCCGGAAATGCAGGTACCTCAATACAAAAATTAAGTTGAGACTGTTTTTGTTAAAGTTCTTTTCGTGTCGCTATATGGAAGTAGTCACATGGGAGTAGCACTTAGAAAATGACTTGCATTCCTACTAAACATTTCCAATCCTTTGTCAACACTTTGGTGCAACGTGTCATTGGGGCACTCTGGCAGGTTCGAACGAAGAACTGTTTCGGCGCATAGGTTAGCCGTGCACATGGTGGTGAGAAGACAGAAATAGCAGTGAGTAGGTCATACTTCAAGGGGGGTGACTCTTTGCCGGGTACACCATGCAGTGGAATTTACTGTCTCAATATTGTGACAAGGGGACTCGCCCCAGAAGCACAGTGCGCAGAAGAGTGGAAGGGGAGTGCAAGCGTCTTGGGAAGTACTGGAGGCAGCTGAAGGCCTTTTGAGCAAACCGTGAAGTAAGGGGTGAATGACAGCCATATATATTTGATGTCTGAGGTGCTCAGCTTACACTCTTGCATTTGATTTGCCCTTTTTGACATACAGCTCTATAGATTGTTGACAAATACAATCACCCCTACTTCTTAATTTGAAATGTGGAGGGTGAATGGAGAGGGTATATCAATTTGAAGAATATACTAACTTAAGAAAATGTCAAAGGGACAATCTATGATTTACTTATTGGTGCTTAACTTTCAATACTTGTGGATTTGGGCAAGATATGTTCAAATTATGACCCTAACTTATGGAAGCATCTAAAAATACCATTCGAATTACTATTTCATTAATAGAATACAAATATTCGTGGCGTTCAATCATCCGCGGCATGCATGGCTTAACCTTATAAATCATTCTTGAGTAATAATTAAATTCGTGGCCGTTTTCCTTCTGGCTTCAATTTTATCATCGCCAACCATCTGTCGCGTGGAAAGCTCCCAATCCAGTGCACATCTCATCAAGCATGAATTAATATATTCATATCAATATTTCGACGATTTATTGAGTGAATCAATATTCGATATCAGTCGACCGAATAATCGGGGGCCATCCGGTGAGATAAATTGATTAGACAAAAAGTACCATTGTCGATTCGCTTTGATTTTGTATCTCCTGCGATGTGGAATTTTCAACTCCGAATAGAGTTTATTTTATCGATCAGTCATTTAGTTTAGTTGGTTTAGTTAACTAGGGGGAGCCGCAGCTCCAAGCACTCAGGCCCATTGTACTATCCCGGTAAGTTGCCTATTCAATGGCTTCCCGCCTACGGTGTTCGCAGACTTTAGCGAATCTGAGAACATTCTCCAGAGGCAGACAGCGTGCAGATTCTTCATTGAAGAAAACCTTGCCAAGGTGTCTTCGTCTGAGATCTGAGGATGCCGGGCAGATGCATAAAAAGTGGAGGTCACCTCCTCCTCCTCACATTGGCTGTACATAGCCGAAAATACTACCCCAATCTTTTCCATATGGTAGTTTAAGGAGCAGTGTCCCGTCAAAAGCTTCTTTCACAAGGATTTTCGCTTGCCAGCAAGAGTCCAAATTTCTTCACTCGGTTGCGTGAATTTAGCAATTTCACCCTTCAGAGTAAACTTGACAGTAGATGGTCGGATTCCAAGAGCTGGTTCTGGCCCCACCATTGTGGATCCAGATCGTCGGCGAGCCAGTCTGCCAGGCTCCTCATTACCAGCTATGTTACAATGTCGCGCCACCCACAGCCGGAATGTTTCGTTCAGTCGGCCGAGTTTCAGCAGCACCTGATGATAACTCCACACCAGCTGGCTTGATATGTCGTTTAGTGCTGGTAATGCCGCCCGACTGTCGGAACAGATTCGAATGGTGCGATCCCTCCATTTTTGTCGTAGACATTTTTCTGCTGCCAATGAAATGTCATATATCTCCGTCTGGAATATGGTCGTCATTTTTCCGAGGGGTCGGGCCAGTTCTATAATCGGATTCTCCAAGAACACCCCTGCGCCCGATCCATCCTCCATGACTGACCCGTCGGTGAAGATTATTAGGTCTGTAATCATGACCGTTTGATTGGCCACCTTTCCACGCCCCAATGGTACGGAGCCTATATGCGTCGTTGGCCGCTTTCCGGTTCACATCCAAGTGAATGGGGGGTAATTTGGGATAGTTTCAAGTGCCGCAGTCGGCGTAGTGCTCACTGCTCCAGTAACCAAGTCTCTGAATCTGCGTTAGCAGCTTTCTGCTGTTAGAAAAGTTCAGTCCGTTTATATCCGTTTGGGTGAAAGTCCCCAGGTCTTACCTATCGCATTCCTACAGCACCAGAGCAATCTGCAGGATTTTTGATATTGATCCTGGATATGATGCTTCCACGTTAACTTGGAGTCGAAATGTACTCCTAAGTACTTGACTGTTTGTGCCAGCTGGATTTCCGTTTGTCCTCCAGGAGCCACAGCAGGGTATCCATTATCAAGAGCCATAACAGTGGAGAGAGAACCTCTCCCTGTTGACAGCCCCTGAGACATCCTGCTTCAATACACTTCTGGCCGACCGATTTGTGGATTTTTCTCCACTCTAGCATGTGAAGGATCCAACTGATTAGCAGCGGTTCGATTCCATGCTGTCTTTCCGCATCACAAATTGCCGCGAATGAGGCATAATTGAAGGCACCTTCGATGTCCATGAATGCGCCTAAAGCGTATTCTTTTTCGGACATCGCCTTTTAAATTTTTGCCGTAAGTTCAAGGAGTGCTATCGCCATGGATTTGCCTTTCTGGTAGGCGTGTTGCCTATGTTTAATGTGTGTATCCCTTATAAACCGATCTACTAGTTTTTCTAGTCCTTTTAGCAGAAAGGACGTTAGGCTGATCGGTCGAAAGCTTTTTGCGCCTGTGTAGGTGGGATTTCTTGGTTTGGGAATGAACAACACCTTCACATCCGCCATTTAATTGGGATATAAGCGTGTGCTAGGCATGCACGAGATATATTCCGAATATGTAGACCCAGGGCATCCATTCCCTCTATTACTAGCGCAGGGGTGATGCCATCCGGACCTGCAGACTTGTATTTATGGAACGAGTTAAGTGCCCATTTCACTCGTTCCAGTGATACTACTTTGCATGCCAGATTCCAGTCTCTCGGTTGAGGGCTGTATGCACCTGTTGGCCCCGAGAGTAGATTTTGGATGCTGCCTGGGAAGTGCACTTCAAGCAAATGGTTTGCCATTTCTTCATCGCTTTCTGTGTACTTCCCATTCTGTAAACGTAAATAACCCAGTTTCTGGCTACGTTCCTTGACCAGAATCCGCTTCAGCTTTGAGGTTGCCTCAAGAGAGTTAGTCTCTTCGCAAAAGTGTCTCCAAGATGATCGTTTAGCTGATCTTATGCTCTTCTTTAGAGCCTTATGTGCCTCTTTATAGCGATTCCAGCTAGTGCCTGATTCACCCTTCAGAATACGATTAAGGAGCATCTTTGTCGTTCTCCTCTGTTTTGCCAAATCCGAGTTCCACCATGGTGTTTTACCTTTCTTTGGCATCTTGAGTGGACAGCTTTCTTCGAAAGCTTCTTTCATGCTAGTTGTGATCATCTGGGTTGGCTTCTTAATTCCAGCAATGGATTTGATGCGCTTCTCAGGGATCGTGACTCGGGCGCTCAATTCTATTTGATACATCACTCAATCTGTCTTCCTCGGATTCCATGTCCATCATGAAATCAATGCGTCTGTGATGCGAGAGTGTGATATCGTTTGATACTTTCCACTCTCTGATCTCCCTGTTCACTTTTTATGGTTAGCATAGTTGATGTGGTGTCGCCATCACATAGGTCCTTAACCAAATTAGCCTGGAAGTATTTGGAGACTACCATGCAGGTGCGGGGTCGATCGCTTCCATTGGCATACAATAGGTCAGCGTGTTGGAAATTTAGGACCCTGGCTAGCCCACCAACAACTCACGGTTCTTGCATGAGGGATATAAATTTCTTGCAGCTATTGATTCCACAACTGATAAGTGCAGTCGCCGCTTTACAATGCTGCAAATTTATTTGGGAAATGTGGTACCTCATCTACGCTTCAGATGAAGATGCCGAGGGCTGCATATCCTCTTCAATGGTTTTAGGAGCCGACATTTGTAAAGTGACGGTCCGCAGCCCATAGTAGAGCCGGCAGCCTGATTTTTCCCGAACCTTCGTAACCTCGGGGTCGGGAACGCCGATAGTGAGAGAAGTTCCCCGCCTATCGGCTCTCTCCCCTGTTTTGCTGCCTAGCAGCAACCAGCTGGAAGTGTTAAGGTTGTTCTGTACACCAAGTTGTTCCGATGGAAGCTCAGAGACCCTTTTCAAGGTTAGTCGCGCACCCTCCCACACATCGTTAAAGGAGAAGCAGTACTGCCTGAGCCACTCGTTCGTGTCTTCGTCGGCAAAGTTCAGCCGTAACATTTTACGATATACACCTACCGACTCAAAGCAAAGCTTAATGCCTTGTGCGGACGCAGTCCTTACAACTAGGAGGAGTTTTCTCCTAAGCTGTCCGCACTGCTCAGTATCGTAGCCGGATGGATTAGAGTCGTCATACAGGGCCCATCCATCGGCTTCGATAGTCTTGGCTGCAAATGAAGGCCTAGCTGTTGCCGGCCGAGCCCTCTTTGCTGCCTTTTGTGTCGAAGAGTTAGGATCGTCCGAGGACCGTTGCCGCTTCGGTTTACCCTTAGCCGCAGGTGCCCCGCACGCTCTTTTCTCCTCAACCTTGGCACAGCTCTTGGGTTGTGCGTTGCCCGAAGGCGGTTTGCCCGGAGGCGGTTTGCTCGAAGGCGGTTTGTTCGAAGGCGGTTTGCCCGAAGGCGGTTTGCTGTCCGTGGACAGGTGCTTACCCATGGGCAAGACTTTAGCCTCAGCAGGTGGTGCTGATTGGAGCCTGGGGTCAGGAGTGCTGACAGAAGGGGCCTGCTTTGGCTCGTCCGTTAAGGACTGGGTCCCAATTCAGTCCTTTAGTATGGAAGTTTGAAGCGCTTGCATTCATACTTGTTCAATAAAGGACGCTTCATATGTTCTACTTAAACAATAGAACATTAAAACCCGGTCGAAAACTTCCCACGGTCCTTGATGGAAATCTATGTATCTTCATTGCATAATGTTTCCCTAATGAGGAGCTTAAACCATAGAAAATCCATTAGAAAATCCGATCTGTTGACTTTTGAAAAGATACTGTTGCATGCATAAATGCTTTCGTTTGAATAGAACCCGAAAGGTTCAGAAGGATTTAGAGAGATGAATAGTTTGGTTAACACAATTGTTCCGAAATTAAATATTCATTTCGAGTTTTCAATATTTAATTAGGATTCCGAAGTAAAAGTTTATTATATTCCTGTCTGTTTATTTTTAGATAGAATGGATTTGCAAATAGATGAATCTAAATTCATTCTGATATCTGGAAGCACGGCAGGCTCCTCTTTGCCCAATAGAATGGAGTCTTGCAGCAGCAGGGGATAAAGTGCTGATTTGCATCATGTTGTGGTGAAGTTATTCTTCAATAGGAATTTAATATCTATTTGGTAATGTATGTCTTATAATAAATGGCATCTGTACTATACACATATATGTCCCTACCAGGTGTACTCCTAATTAATTTCCGTTTTTTTCGATGGATGGCGTTCTATGCTTTGTGTTGCTGTTGGTCACACATACCTGTCATTTCGTTTAGTTGTTGTCGAGTGTCTAAACTGCGTTGATGTTTCCCCGAAAAGTTCCTCCAGCAAGTTTTTAATGCGCGTCAAAAATGTCGGCGCTCGTGCTGAATTTCGAGCATATGCGCCATGCATTGCTTTTCATGTTCAATCAAGGAAAAAAAGTGTTCGAGAGGCACTCTTGCCCTTGTGGAAGTTTATGGCGATCGTGCATTAACACTTCGAACATGCGAAACGTGGTTTCGACAATTCAAAAATGGAGATTTCGACCTGAACGACGCCGAACGCTCCGGTAAGCGAAAAACGTTTGATGACGCCGAATTACAAGCATTATTGGATGAAGACAATACACAAACGTAACGACAGCTTGCAGATACGTTGGGAGTTCAACAGCAAGCAATTTCGAAGCGTCTGCGAGCCATGGGAAAAATTCAGAAGTATGGAAAGTGGGTGCCGCATGAACTGACCGAGAGACAAATGGAGAACTGCGTGGTTCACCTCCAAAGACAGTCAATTCTACTGGCGTGGTATTCAGAAATTACCAGAAAGATAGGAAAAGATGTAGAAAGCGATGGAAAATATTTCGAATAAAATAACTATTACGGTTCCCTTGGAATTATGTGTTTTATTCACTAAAAACAGGAAATTAATTAGGAGTACACCTGGTATATCCATAACAGATAATCATGAATTTTTGTATAATACTTCCTCCTTTGCCGTAGAAATAAACTTGAAAAGCAACTTCACTTTATTGGTTAAAAAGTTTTTATCATCCTTCATAGATATTGTTCTTCGGAGGGCATCTGTTTCCTTCATCCCATTCTTGCTATCTGACAGAAAAGGCAAAGTGTCCACACCATTTATATTTCCGTGCCACCATTCTATCTATTATGAATGTTACTCTGGATCGCTTTCCCTGCAAATATATAGAAAGCATATTGATCTGATAAGGAGATGGGTCGCCGAGAAGTTTTCCCAACTTTAAGCAATTATAGTCCACTTTCGTAGGAATTGTTCTGCGTTGGCATATGATACTTTCGTGTTTGTTGTAGACAATGTGCATATTTAAGCTTCTTTGAAAATAGGATTTCTTTCTAGACTTTTGGATAAAGTGCTTTTCAGGAAAGGAGTAAGTTGGTCCAGTGGTAAGAGGTTACCATGACTGCGTTTGAATTCATAAAGAAAAAGTAGACATTTTGGACTTGCTTCCATAGTTCTTGAAAACAAAACCCTACTAAAATCAGTTTGCTAGACAGACAGGCAGTATCTATCACACAAACTTTTCTCAGAAACGGTTGCACCTATTGATATGAAATTCGGTAGAATGGTTGGAATTGTAAGCCCCTACACATGCCGCGAATTATAGTAGGCACGTTAAAATTAAGGGGGATTCCCATACACCTAAAACCCTAAAATCCATTGCCAGAAATCACTCAACGGAGAAATCTGAAAAAATGATGGTAGTCCATGCAAGCGGTATCTAAGCTCCGAAATACTCTACTACTAATGCTCTAATATCTGCTCAAATAAAGTTAATAACAGTATATTATTATGATTCGAAAATTTACTGAAAAACCCCCTCCCGTAAGATTCATCCTAAATCCCTTAAATTTTACACTAATAGCATCATACTGGAAAGTTTGGTGGAAATCCTGCAATTATTTACAAAGTTATGTTGTTGTTGTAGGTTTTAGTTGATCCACGACGTTCCGGCAGGCTAACAGACAGAGCCAAGTTCTCTGGTCCGGCCCAAGAGGATCGTACGTGGGGACGAGAATTGGCCAGGCCTTTGGCCTATGTGCGTAAGCTGTCACTCGGTTTTTGGGCACTAGGCCCTGTGATGCCAGACTCTTTGTACGTTGGGAAACCCACGTATGTTTCAATACGTTTTGAGACGACACTTCCAAGCTCAATTGTGTCGGAGCCTGTCCGAACAGGCAGGACAGGTGTTACAAGTTTAGATACAGCTATCGTTTCCATATGACCGTGGTTAGGTTATTTTGCATATTACTTCTTCTAAATTTTATATTATTTGCAACTTCACGTTTTGGTATTATGTCAACTTATATTAGTTTTCCCGATAATAAGACGCATAGTTAATGCTGAAGTAAATCCGAGGGGTACGATCCTCTTTAAGTCCATCCAACTACTGGCCTATGCTGACGATATCGACATCATGGGAAGGACGACCCCAGACGTACAAACTGCCTTCATTCAGATCGAACAGGTGGCGATTGGCGCGAGATCTCGGGCTGCACATCTATGAAGGCAAAGCAAAATATATGGTGGCACCGTCAGCACCAAAAACCAACCAATCAACAACATTAAATCTACTACAACTTTGGTCGAAAATCACAACTGGTAACAGCTACGACCATGAAATCCGCACACGGCAGCTAACAGAGCCTATTTCAGCCTGTTTCGTTCGAAGCGTCTCACCATAGGGTCAAAGCTCCTACTGTACAAGACAATGATCCTGCCAGTCCTCATGTATTCCTCAGAGACTTGGGTTCTTAGCAAGAAAAATTGCGAACTCTTGGCCGTGTTCAAGACAAGAATCTTCCGAAGAATGTTTGGCCCCTTACATGAGGATGGACGATTCCGTAGTCTACATAACGACGAAATCTATGAGCGATACTAAGACCGGCTGTGGATAAATTCCGGCTTAATAGGTTCGGGTGGGCCGGTCACTTAATCCGTATGGATAAGAATGATCCCATCCGAAAAGTCTATAAGGTCAATATCTATGGTAGAAAAAGAAAACGAGGCAGACCCTGCTTGAGATGAAACGACGGCTAATTCCTATTCTGAACATATGCCCAGCTAGTGTATTATGGCCAGTCAGAATGCTCATAATATTTTTCCAAGTCTTCCTGCTTTTCGACAGGGTAAACTTTGCAGTATATTTGTTTGGTTCTGACAGGAAAAGTTTAAGGCTTCGCCACCCCGTCTTTATAGGCAGCTTGTTTCCAGTTTTTGATAGCAGCATCAGCCAATGCTACTGACATCCCAACTGCTGATTCCGGTCCGAACATGAGGAAAGTTGAAGACTCTTTTGCTAAGGCATCTGAGATTTCATTTGCCTCTTCCCCACAATGACTAGGTACCCAAAGTAAATCCACCGTATTGAATCTAGAAACAGAGTTCAATTGGTTTCTACATACCTGTACGATTTTTGAAATGATCAAATTACTAATCAACGCCCTCAATGCAGCTTGACTATCGCTACAGATTGCGATACGCCTGTCTTTCAACTGCTCGTCAATCATCCAGGCTGCCGCCCTTAGGTTCGGATGCACGTCAGCCTGAAAGACTGTTGTGTATTGTCCCAAAGGAAAAGCCCACTTCTCGTTTTTATTCGAGAGGTAGCTTCAGAACCATTTTCTGTTTTTGAGCCATTGGTGTAGAAGAGGTCAGTTTATCCCGACACGCATTTTTCTCGTTTGTCCCAGTTTTCTCTTCGTTTGAAGATAATATTATATCTCCTACCAAACAGATTTATGGGGGTCTGAGAATCGGAAGGCATTGCGAAAACCAGATCCAGTTCTCCCAATGACTCTTCCAATGCGTCCATTGTTTTCCCATAGATCTAATCGAATTACTCTATGAGCTACTCTCATTGCAGTGCTCTGAATAGACAAATCCAAGGGCTGCAAATTGAGTAATGCATTCAGAGTTGTGCCGGATCTGGTGCTCATGGTACCGGTGATACCCAGACACACAATTCTTTAGAGTGTAGCAAGTTTACAGCGCAGACCCTTTTGTTTCATCTTAACCCATCACAATACGGATACATAAGCGAATGATAGCAACATATATCCACATTACTACCTTAGGCTTAAGTGCCCGTGTCGAGGCAAAAGTCCGCCTACACAGCCCATAAGCTGTAAGAGCTCGTTTCATCTTTATCTCCAAATGTTTGTTCCAAAGAAGCTTCTTGTCTAGAATAACTCCCAGAAATTTCAGTTCTTGGAAGAATTGAAGGGTGGTACCGCTGATCTTTGGAAGGCAAAGGCCATTCAATTTCCTCCTTTTTATGAATAATGCCATTGTGCTTATTTGGATTTACTGAAAGTCCATGGCAGAGGCAACAACTGTCAATCAAATCGACGGCGCGTTGTTTATTATACTCACCATTCCGCGATCTCGACCAACTGTCAGCACAGCCACGTCATTCGCATAAGTTTGAACGTGTACTGCAGTTCGCATACTAGTGAGTTGATCAGCATACTCCACAGAAGTGGCGATAGCACACCTCCTTGAAAGCAGCCTTTCGGCTCTTCTGTTGTTAGGTAGTGATCAACACCCACTTCAGCACACAACAAATCCCTGTGTTAGCGTAGTGTAGAGCCACTTTATTAGAGTTTCGTCAACGTCGTGCTTTTTGACGGCATCACTAAGCTTTTGGAAGGATGCGCAGTCAAAAGCCCTTTCAATGTCTACGGACCCCCCATCGCGTACTCACCCTTCAGAGTTGCATCCTCTATCTTTGAAATCAAAGAATGAAGAGCGGACTCACAGGACTTTCCACGTCGGTAAGCAACTTCTAGAAGTTGGTTTTTATTTAGTGGGTACGACTTTAGCACCGTCCAGCGGATGTGACGCTCAATCATTCTCTTCAGACATTTCAGCGAAAATGATGTTAAGCTGATTTGCCTGAAGTTCTTTGGATTTGAATGGTCATCTTTGCCAGGCTTTGGTATGAGGACTGGCTTCATCTTCTGCCAAGAGGAAGGCACGTAGCCGAGAGCAAGATATCCTCGAAAAATATTTCTTGGAAGTTGCTCTAAGTGCTCTATACCCTCCTTAAATATTGCTGGGTAGATGCCATCCACAGGAGGTGCTTTAAAGTGTTCAAATGATAGAATAGCAGCTGTCGCCTTTTCATTGGTAAGAACCGTTCTCGCAGAGTCCCAAATGCCCTTGTAACACTTTCGTATTAAAGGGTTTGCAAAAACTGCCAGTTCACTTCTTCCCACTTCTGAGACCTGTTCTTCCGGGTGGTGTACTTCCAATACTTCCAAGAGAGTCTCTACAGACTCAACTCTGGAGTTCATGCAAATACCATCTGTATTTATCAGAGAGTCCGACTTGGCCGACTCATCTTTATTAAAGACTCTGCATAGCCTGGAAGTCTCCTTTTCATCTTCCAGTTCCTTACAGTTTGCGCTAAAAGGGTCTCGTTTCGCACGCTTTACGAGTCTCTTATATTCACTCTGTGAGTTCCAGAAGTTTAGTCAGTTGTCTGCAGTTTTCGATTCCACCATGGAACCGTTTTACCACGTCGGCCTTGGGAAATAAGACAAGCCTCTTCAAAACACTCTAATTGTATGCGATTCAAAGTTTCCAAATCATCTTCTATCGCCAAAGGAGTCCTTAGTCGCCTAGGGAGCTCGACTTTGTCGCCAAGAAGTTCATTGAACTTTGTCCAATCCGTTTTCTTAGGATTCCTCCTTTGTATTACAAGCTGTTCGGCTGTAATGGTCAGAATAAATTCTAAGTAACGGTGAACTGAGAGTGAGATTTCATATAGCATTCGCCTGCCTTTAATCAACTTTAATAACTTTGACGTGCAGATTGTTGAGCCAATTACTTCATTTCTACTTGGTTCGACTAAAGTAGGGGCGCATCATCAGACCAGCTGAAGTGGTAAAATCAAACAGCTTCTCTCCTCTAGGATTGCATTTGCTACTGCCCCATAAAATATGCTGACCTATTTAAATTTCAAGGCCACTTGATTCTGCATACACTATCAGATCCCTTAGTTCTTGCGTCGGCGGAGGGCACAAAGAATCATAGGGTTAGTAAGCAGCAACTAACTAACTAGCAACTATGACGTTTTTCTTCTTCGCATTAACCTGGTATTATAAGTCGACCGCAATAAGGTCCTAGGAACAGAACTGTCTCAGAATGGTTGTCTCTAATAATTTTAACATCAGAGCGCAGGCCCTCGGTCTCCAGGATCTTTCGTCGAAGAAGTCTAATATGAAAACCGCCACTAACTGAAAAATCTGCGGCTTTCAGTGAGGATCTCACGGGGATTACTAGCTTGTCCACACCTTCCGCCGAAACTTCCGCTTTCTTGGGTCTGATTCCTCTGGATATCGCATGCTTGGTAGTGTAGCAACGTCCATGTCCTCATTCCCAAGAAACTTCACCTTCTTTCACAGTGCTTTCCGTTGTTGTCGGCTAGAAGTCTGCCTAAGTTCGCGGGGTCTGGGCTGCATGGATTTGTTTTTACATACCAGTGTTAGACCAGTTGCGTCCACATTAGCCTTCCTTTCTTCCGTTTTTCCGAGTACAATCGGAGCAGAAGATTCTGACAGGCAAGCCTGTACTCCCTTCTACTTCGTGGCTAATGTTTCCTTCTGCCGAGCCTTCCTCCGAATTTTGGAAGAGTTCGGCAACAGTGTCACCGACCGGCCGGTTGTAGTCAGCCAATTTCCTCTCATTAAGGGAATTGCTTTTTGGCTGACCGCGCCATAGACACCTGGTGGAGGTTTTCTATTGAAGTGGAGAGCCTGTCTTCCACGGATTTCTCCGTGGGCCTTGGCCATCACCTAATTTCTCAGAGTCGCGGGTGGATTCGAAGTCTGCGACTTCTTACCACTTGGAGAGTTACAATCCTTTGTTTCCATCTTCATGTGTTTTTGGACACCCTTAGTGCAGTAGTAAATTACCACAGGCTCCCCTACCACGACAAGGTGGTGTCCGAGGAGGAACACGTATAGGGAGTCCCCCTTTAAACTGCAGTTAAATTGATGTCACTCACTGTCATAGTTCCCATATGTCCACCAAATTTCGTTCAGATGGGTTTAGCCGTTTTGGAGGAAAATGAGTGTGACAGACAGAGCTACAGACAGACAGGTAATTGATTTTAATAAGGTTTTGTTTTACACAAAACCTTTAAAAAGGACGGCTCGACCGCACATGGACCGCTGAAACTTCAGACTCGAGCACCGCGATCGGAAAGGAGGATCCACGATGGGTCGCACCCTTGATCAATGTTTCTCCTGCTTCAGCTTTATTGTGAGGCGGGGCTTCTGAGGTTCCCTTCTTACCATGACATCCTCACGACATGATAGTGTAGGATGTCCCTTTTTAAGATTGTCTGTGGAAAAGATGGATAAAATTTGGAGGCACTGTAGTTTGGAGCCACTAAGCGGAGATTCGTCAAAGTTCCACATCAAGTTAGCGTAACCCACCATGGCTGGAAACTCACCCGCCTAAGTGCCTTGCCTACCTGTTGATGGTAGGTTGACAGCCGCGAGGCCGGCGGAGCAACCGGGTAGAAGTCTGCCAAGGAAAATAAAATAGATCTCGTCACGGAATTCGTTTTTCTTTAAAAAATACAATGCCTAATTTAATTTAGAAAAGTTAAAAATGTTAGTTAAATAAATTGTTTTAAAAAAATAATTAATTTGGTGATTTGCCAAAGAAGTACTGCACATTCATTGTGGGCACTATAATTGTACTAACATTTCATATTCAGTACTTCTTCTTCCTTTTCTTCAGCCTTTGTCCCGTTCACAATCGGGGTCGGCTCGTCGTGATCGGCTTCCCCATTTGGCTCTATCGAATGCCTGATCTGGGTGCAATCTCGAGGCTTTCAAATCCCCATCCAGCGCACCAAGCCACCGTTGCTTAGGTTTGCCTTTTGGTCGTTTACCATCGACATCGATGTTCAGACCAATCTTGGCAAGTGAATTCTCGTTTGCACGAATTGCGTGACGATACCATCGAAGACGCCTCTCTCGCAACTTTTCCACGATCGGTGCAACCCCATAACGATCGCGGATATCCTCATTTGGGAAGTGATCTAAACGTGTGACGCCACTAGTCCAACGTAGCATCTTCGTCTCCATTACCGCAAGCCGCCGTTCATTGTCTTTTATGGTCGGCCAACACTCAGAACCATAGAGAGCGACTGGACGGACGGCATTAGATTTGAGACGTTCATTGATACGTCGATCACAAAGGACACCAGTTGTGGAACGCCGCTTCATCCAGGTTGTGTTAATGCGTGAAGCAATTTCATAACGCAGTTCTCCATTGGATGATAGCGTTGACCCGAGGTATTTAAATCGCTCAGTTCTGGGCAGATCACTACCGCTGACGGAGATTGTGCTTGTTTCATGGGGATCGGTCGTCAAAAATTCAGTTTTTTTTAAATTCAATCTGAGACCGTGTTGCATGAGGCGATCATTCCATTTTTGAACAAGTTGCTTGAGATCATTTTTGCTATCAGATGCTAGGAAAACATCATCTGCATAAAGCAGTGTGTAGGGCGCTGGACGTTGGATATCCCGTGTGACGGTGTCCATAACAAGGACAAAGATGAGTGGTGAGAGGGCACTTCCTTGATGAACTCCAACAGAGACACGAAGCGGTTTTGATACACCCGCCATACTTCGAACTTTACTTTTCGGATCGTGGTAGAGCAATTGAACCCAGCGCACGAGTTCTTCTGGCACGAGGTGTTGTCGTAAAGCATACCAGATGAGTTCGTGTGGTACACGGTCAAACGCTTTCTCTAGATCCAGAAAGGTAATGTAAAGAAGGCGATGCTTCTCACGGTATTTCTCCATGAGTAACCGTGCAGCGTGTATTGCGTCAGAAGTTCCGCAGTTCTTGACAAATCCGGCTTGATTCATGGTTATTTCAACGATTTCGCGAATACGGTTGTCAAGAATGCGTTCAAAAATCTTCATGGTATGGGAAAGTAACCGGATCGGACGGTAATTTGAACATTCTGCTGGGCTACCTTTCCTTTTCCATATTGGAACAGTGGTACTTTCTTGCCAGTCAGATGGTGTTCTTCCTTCCTGAATAACCCGGTTAAAGAATTCACTGAGCCACAGTGTTGGGTCCCAGCTCTTCGCTTTCCAGAGCTCAGATGCGATGTCGTCAGGCCCTATTGCTTTCCCCGATTTCATTTGTTTTATTGCCTCCTCGACTTCAGTTGCGCTGACTGGTGGAACCGCTCCCAATGTCGGCAATTATTGTGGAAGTGGAGGATGAGCAAATTCTTCAGTTGAAATCTGCTCGAAGTATTCTCGCCATCTATCCGTTGCGGCTTGACGGTTGGTAAGCGAAGTACCGTTCTTATCATTAACACAACAGAAGTGTTCGATATCCTGTGTGCGTTCATCACAGCTTTTAGCAAGTCGATACAGATCTCTCTCGCCATCCCTAGTGTCCAGTTTATCGTAAAGATTTTTGAAATGGTTCGCTCGGGTGACAGCGACCGCTTTCTTTGCTTCCCGGTTGGCATTCTTATAAATTTGCCAATTAGCAGGCGTTTTATGGTCGAGAAATTTGCGGTAGAGGCGTTTCTTTTCACGGACCTTCATTTCAACATCATCATTCCAGAGCCAAGTATCTCGGTTGATGTACCGCTTACCCGGCTTGGTGACCCCGAGGGTTGCAGAGGCCGCTTTGTGGATCGTGTCTTTCATTTGGTTCCATGATTCTTCCACATTCGTAATGGTTGGCAATCGTATGAGTGAGACCGTTTCTTCTTTCTTCTCACCAAATCGCAATCATTTAATGCGCGACGGGCCAGTGCGTTCCTCACGCTGTTTTATCGGTGGCTTAATTCGCAATACGGCAATCAACGGCCGATGTCGATGGTCTCATAGGGAACGACTTTGCAATCAGTGACAGTGGTAAAATGTTGGCGCCTTATAAGAATATAGTCGATTTGCGTTTTACTGTTCCCACTATAAAATGTGGGAAGATGAGACAATCGTTTGATGAACCATGTATTCATAAGTACAAGGTCATGGGTGTCCGCAAAATCGATTATACGCTCTCCACCCTCATTGCGCGCTCCGAACCCCTTTCCCCCATGGCACCTATTACCGTCTGCCTTTTCACCCACATGACCATTAAGGTCGCCGGCAGCAGGCACGTGACAAGTCTTTTCATCGAGAAGTTGCCAGAAGGCATCTTTCTCGGCATCAGGTCGACCTGTCTGTGGTGCGTACGCAGTGAAGAAGTGAATAGTGCGATCAGCTGATATAATGGTGAGCTTCATCAGCCGATCATCAAATCGTTCGACTTCTTTAATCACGGAAACCCTCTGAGATGGCAATGCCAACACCATATTGAATGTATGGGTTACCAAAATAGAGAAGTTTGTAGCCATTTTTACCGCGTTCGCGTTCAATGTCGCAGCTTTTGGCACCAGACCATCGGGTTTCTTGCAGAGCGCAGATGTCAATGCACCTTTTCCGAAGGGCTCTTGCGAGTTCCTCCGTCTTTCCACTTAGGGTACCAACATTTAGCGTGCAGACACGTATTTGTTTTGTTCGTTGTGTGCGGACTAACTTGCTTACGTCCTGACGCCGTCCATGCGTCAAGAACCCTTGTCCATTTCTCGACAGGACCGGGGCCCGTCCTGCCGCGTCGACTGAGGTGGACGCCCTAGCATTTCTCCGAGGCTTGTGACTCAATCCGATCATCATGTTTGTAAAGACATTCTATGCATTTTCTTGGTCGACCTGTCGCGGGGCCTGTCACCAAGAGAGACCAGGTAGGATTTAGCATAGTAGAATAACTCCAACTATACTCTATTTATCTCTTACCCTGATCTCAGTATTTTATTTGTGGTTTACTGAGGATAGTACAGAGTACGTTGCCTCAAACCCTCCACCTTTACCTGGGCTTGGGACCAGCGTACTATGTTAATAGCATGGCGGAGTTCCAGAATGACTAGGTACCCAAAGTAAATCCACCGTATTGAATCTAGAAACAGAGTTCAATTGGTTTCTACATTCCTGAATGATTTTTGGGATGATCAAAGTACTAATCAACGCACTCAATTCAGCTTGACTATCACTATAGTTTGCGATGCGCCTGTCTTTCAACCGCTCGTTAATCAGCCAGGTTAGGCCCTTAGGCTCGCATACACTTCAACCTGAAAGCCCGTTTTGTATTGTCCCAAAGGAAAAGTCCACCTCTCGTTTTTATTCGAGAGATAGACTCTTGCTACATAACCATTTTCTGTTTTTGAGCCATCGGTGTAGAAGATGTCAGTATATCCTGACACGCATTCTTCTGGTTCGTCCCGGTTTTCAGTTCGTTTGAAGCTACTGACCATGTGGTTACGGTGGGCGGGTCACTTAATCCGTATGGATGAGGATGATTCCACCCGGAAAGTCTATAAGGGCAATATCTATGGTAGAAAAAGAAGACGAGGCGGACCCTGCCAGACAGCTTTTGGGGATATCGAATTGGTGTAAAAAATCTAATGTAAATTGAATCCTCCCCTGGAATGCTGATAAGCTTGCACATGGTTACCTTTATGAACTTTGCGAGCAATCGCTGCTGAAACGGTTCATGTTTCGAGGACAAAAGTTGAATCCAACAATAAATAATAAAATGACTGAGACTGCTTGGATTATCTATCAAACTTGGAACGTAGCACACAGGATACTTCTCTACCTACGGCAATAAATTTAGCATTGACTATATATAGTTCGTCTATAGCAAGGACATAAAGTAGGATGCGTAGTTAACAGATAAATTCAAATCAATTTGTTGTCTGCCTCTCAAGTTGCACAGAAGTTCCAAGAAAATTGCAAGCAAATTTAGAGAAGGTTTGAAATTTCAAGGATTACAAAGCATGACTGCAAAGGTAGAGAAAAGCAGCACGAAGCAGCAGGATACAAAGTATCTGCAAAGGTTATTTATGTACTTAATTATAAATACTAAGATATATCCAATTCGCCAGCTTTTTATGGTTGATGCTAAGCCAGATGAAATGTTATTATGGCTTAAGGATATAAATAAAAAGGAATTGTTATGTCTAGGCCATAGAGAGTTTTTGTAAGGTTAGTTTTTAGGCAGGGAAGCCTCCACACGGCCTAATAAAAACCTTGGAAAGCATCTACGCAACATTTTACCATTCCAAAGTACATGAAACAGTGAATGATACAACACATGAACATATGTAAGCGCGAAGTAAATGGATTACGACAACATAACATTTTTACATACTTTCCCATCTCCAAAATTCATATTCATTCCATTATCCTATAAAGTTCGTCCTGTCAGGGAATGCTGCTGTGCATAAAGCACTTCCGTCACGGCTGAAATTGAAATTTCATGGATGGTTTTTAAGTGGCACCTTATAAAGTCCCGGACGATTTATATGGTAAATATTTTAATGGCGTTAAAATATGGAACAATTAAAAAAGTAAACATTACGAGGATGAAAGCCACCATTACAGCCGGTTATTGGATGGCACATATATCAAGGCCGCTATCGAAAGGATGAGCAAAGCTGTCGCGTGAATTGAATCCTTTTTTCTTTGGTGGTAAATTCATGCTCGCATTTCGAATATTTATTAATGCACGTGGAGGGTTTTCGAACAAATTTATCACCGAATGAAAAATGAAATGCTACACATTTTGACGGTTCAATATGATCCAATCATATCATATCCATTACCCATGTTTAGTGCTGGATACATTAGACATGCTGTGATGAAAATTTTTATGGAAGAAAGTAATGGCTCAATCCCTGGCAACTTCAATTAGATCTCCCCATCCGTGATTTCTAGTTATCAAGTGCCAAGGTTACGTTCCTTCAGTATCCTGTAAAATGAACAGAAGCAACTGGTTATATAAATAGGATCTGCTAACAGCACTGCTCTCCCGGATTTCCTCATTATTTAAGGCTTTCAGCAATGCATAACAAACACCCACTTTGATACACACACATCCTTATAACATGAGAGTACCCGCATCCTGTTTTAGTCCTTCATGGAGAATAATAAATGAACATGTCAACTGGTGTGAGCTTCCAAAGAGGACGAGTGAAATGTGTTATAGTTTTTAGTGCATTTGGAATTTGAATTTACTTCGTGGAGGTCTTATTCAAATTTTATGAATTCTCTATCCTGCGTGAAAGGGTCAAGAATTTGTAGACGTATCGAGCACGTGGTTTACGTATGTATATGTATGTTTATTGGACTGTGGAATTGACATGGGATAGTTTTTTATTACGGTGTAGTAAGTTATCGCGTACTTCAGTTCAAATGGGATGGGCTACTATACATTTTGGTTCCGCAATGTGAGTCATTCAAAAATAGCGTTCCCTGGAGGTGCCTTCTGGCATAAAGTATTGACCACATTTTGAAAATTGCATAGTAGCCATGTTTGTTTGCAGGATTCTAACCTCTTGGTAACTAATATCGTTGATGGCGGTGATAAAATCGATGTCCCCGAGGTGCCCGAGTAAGTAGTTCTGCCCCCTATTTGGCAGCATACCTGCGTCCTAGGTAGTAGCCTCGAGAAAGCTTCTCGGTGAAGAGCGAACCACGAATGACCGGTACACGTCGGGACACACTGGGAGTCTCCGGAGCTGTCGACAACTCTCTGTCGGTGTCGACGGGGTGATGTGAGCGTAGCTCTGCCAAGGTGGTAGTTGCGACGTGTATCAGGAGCCAGCCCCTTCGGGACCCTGGTCGGGAAGTGTGCATTGAACCGGTGTTAGTAGACCGCGTTGCCCCGAGCGAGCGCTGATCCGTCCGTGAATTCCGCGATCAGCTAAGCGTAGGTCAGGCCTCAGGGAACTGGGGTAGGGGCTGTGTCCCCGAGGGTATACCCGTTCTTGACTATTGCGGCCCGCTCCCTTGCACACGATGTGCTGGTTACTTTTTCATGGAGAATATTCAGAAATTTATAAAAAAACGACGAAACAACAGACAAGGAGGAAGAGCTGGGTGCGTTTGGGCGGAGCACAAAAATGCGTCGTTCGCCGCAGCGATCAGTGAAAGAGGCAACGAGGGCTGACATACCCGATGGGACACCGGGGCGCCCAAATAAAGAGGAAGCCTCATCAAGTGGCGCGACTGACCGTGCGGAGATGGCAACTCCATTACCATGCAGTGCCCCTGTTCTGGAAGTAAGCTCAGTGAGAAACGCTAGTCCTGAGCAGATGGATTTGGACACAAATCGAGTGGAAATGCATTCGACCGTCCTCGCTAGAGCCGAAGAGGAAAGGCTCATCAGAAAGTGCGCAGCAGTGGTGAAACGTATGCGGTCGGCAACGTTCTTTCAGAGGAACGTCAACAAAGGCGTCAAAAACGGGCTGATGGAACTGGAGGAACTACTGGACCGCATTTCGTTTTATAGACGAACGTGGAGAGCAGCGGAAAACGATTGTAGAATTGGGTAAAAAGCGGAAAGAGGACGACGTGCCTGAAGGAGACTTTATGGAAGTAGTCTCCAAGGCCTAAAAAAAGAAGGCGAAAAAGGATAAAAAGAAACAACGGACTCCGTCGCCAGAGACACGTCTGTCCAAAAACAAGGAGGCTGCCAGCCCAAAGCCAGTTGCGGAAAAAAATGAGGAAACGAAGAAGGACTAGACCGTCGGCTCTGCTCATTAAGCCGACGGAAGGCAAGACATTTGTGGAAGTCCTTAGTGAAATCCGCTACAGGATGAAACCCGAGGAGAACGGAGCAGAGGTGTCTTCGATACGGAAAACGAGGAGTGGTGGAGTTCTCGTCGAACTGGGCCCAAAGACGACCAGCAAGAGCACGTTCTGCGAAGCGGTCAAGGGGCTATTGGGGAGAAGGCTCTTGTCTCCAGCCTAGAGCCCATGTGCTCCCTAGAAATACGGGATCTTGACTGCCTTACAGAAAAGGCCGAAGTAGAGGAGGCGCTAAAGCGTGAATATCCAGAGGTGATCAATGCCCGGGTAGGTATTACCTCTGTAAATGCTCGAGGCCAAAAACTTGCCGTGGTGGATGTTCCCGAGCAATATTCGAGGAAACTCCTTAACAGCGGGAGAATCAAAATCGGATGGGCAGTATGTAGGGTACGAATGCGGATAGTCCCCGCCAAGTGCTACAGGTGTCTGGACTATGGACACACGTCAGAAGCTTGCAAGGGTCCGGACAGGAGGACAGCATGCCGGAGATGCGGCCAAGCGGGTCATCAAGCGAAAACTTGCAAGGAAAGCGAGAGTTGTGTTCTCTGCAGGGATCATGGCGCGTCTGGCGAAAGCGTCGCACACACTGCGGGCTCGGGACGGTGTCCGATCTTCATGGCGGAATTCGAGAGGGCTAGGGTGCGAACGCCATGATCCGCGTTTTGCAAATTAACATGCACCGGAGTGCAACCGATCACCAGTAGCTAGCACAGTTCGCTGCGGAAGTAAATGCTGATCTAGTGCTGATTAGCGAGCAATACCGAAACAAGGACCCGTCCTCATGGTATCTCGACTTATCGGGCACCGCATGCCATCTGGGTTCGGGACGACGTTCGACTTCGTGTTCTTGCCGAAGGCCGGGTGGACGGATTTGTCTGGATCCGGTGTTTGGGGATAACGTTTTTTAGCGTTTACCTGACGGCGAATGAGTCGATTCCGGACTTTCAGCGCCGGCTTGATGCTCTGGAGGACGCCGTTTCTAGCACGGAAGGACGAATCCTGGTTGGCGGTGATTTTAATGCCAGGGCTCTTGAATGGGGCATGCCTCAATCAGACTCCAGAGGGAAACGGATTCTGGAAATGGCGGCGAGAACCGGGCTCGTAATTTTAAACACCGGATCCACGTTTCGGCGCTCAGATTGTGATGGAAGCATTCCTGACATCACTTTTGCGTCGGAATCTCTGGCATCATCGGTGGACGGGTGGCGAGTCCTAGAAGACTTCTCGGCAAGTGATCATCAGTACATTGCGTTCGAAGTGTTTGACGCTACTTGCCGGCGAGCACCAACACGCACCAACATGTCGCGAGGGTGAACATCAGAAGGTTCGTCGAAGCTCTTGGAGCAGGTAGGGCCGTGCTGGGGGGCACTCCGGGGGGTGGTGGTGTCGCAGCTGACACCGTCGTAAATTCAGTGATGAATCTGATAACGACGGCGTGTGAGGCTTCCATGCCCCGGAGAGGCCCCAGGCGGGAAAGCCTTCTATGCACTGGTGGACGGCAGAAATTGCCGATCTACGGAATGAGTGCCATAAGCTCTGCCGTTTGGCACAACGTTTGTACGCCAACGAGCAGCCATGTGCCATAAAGGCAGAATATAGATCAGAAAAAAGGAGACTCCGCAGCGCTATAAATAAAAGCAAAGCTCACGGCTGGCAAAATCCTGTTAATGAGGTGAATGATGACCCGTGGGGACTTGGCTATAAGCTTGTCACTCGGAAAATCGGGGCTCTGCGAAAGCCCTGCATATTGAGCACCGACCAGGTGGACCGCATTGTGCGGGCATTGTTCCCCAGACACCTTGTACGGGTTGATATAAACAGCGCGGAAAGCGTCGTGGATTGCCCCCTTTTCACAATGGGAGAACTCGAAGAAGCGGTTCTCACTATGAAAAACAGGAACGCGCCAGGTCCTGATGGCATCCCGGCGGAAGTTTACAAACTGGTGTTCCGCCAACGGCCAGAATTGCTGCTCGAAGCGTTCAACGCGTGCTTGAAGGAGGGCATTTTTCCTTGCCGCTGGAAAGTGGCCAGACTCGCGTTGATCAGTAAGGGTAAAGGAGACCCGGAGCTCCCGTCTGCATACCGACCGTTGTGTATGCTTGACACGGCCGGAAAAGTGCTCGAGAAGCTCATCAGGGGTAGACTCGCTGAAGCGATCCGTGCTGCCGGGGACTTATCCGCAAGGCAGTTCGGGTTTAGAACAGGGAAATCTACAGTGGATGCTGTTATGGAGGTCGTAGATGTGTTTAATCGAGCCGGGGTACACAGCCGTCGATCTCGACGGATAGTGCTCCTCATAACGCTTGATGTCAGAAATGCCTTCAATTCCGTAAGATGGACAGATATGCTAGGCACACTAGAGAACTTCTTTCACGTGCCAAGCTATCTCTTGCGGATATTGAGGGATTATCTGAAAGACCGCTCCCTGTTCTATGAGACGCTAGAGGGCCAGAGGAGGATGGAAATCACGTCGGAAGTAGCGCAGGGATCCATCCTAGGGCCGGACCTCTGGAACGCTTCCTATGATAGTCTGCTGAGACTCGATATGCCCGAAGAGTCTCGCCTGGTCGGTTATGCAGACGACGTTGCGGCACTTGTTGCCGGACGCACTGTTGAACAGGCGCAAAGCAGACTTGGCATATTGATGCGACGGGTAAGCGGATGGATGACTGCTCACGGTTTCAACCTTGCGCTGGAAAAAACCGAAGTAGTCATCCTGAGCAGAAGGAGAATTCCGACCTTGCGTCCCATATCGATCGGCGAGTTGACTATAGAGTCAAAACCAGCGATTAAATACCTTGGTTTAATGCTCGACCCGAAGATGAGCTTCTTCGAGCAAATCAAAGCAGCCGCGGAAAGGGCTGCAGCAGGAGTCGCGGCCTTGAGTCGGCTAATGGCGAATGTTGGCGGCCCTATATCAACTAGGAGACGTCTCCTCATGGGAGCAACGCAGTCCGTCTTTCTCTATGGTGCGGAGGTATGGGCTGATGCCCTTGACAAGGAGGTGCATCGTAAACGCCTCGCTCAAGTGCAAAGGCTGGGTGGGAGACTGTCAAAACCAGCGACTTTATTCCGTGTGAGTGGATTGATGGCCGAAATGCGTTGTCTTCTGCCTGGAGGAATAGTTCGTATCCGCATGCTACGGTGACCAGCCATTTCATCGACAAGAGGACTTCATAGAAGTAGAAGATAGACTTCATCGGATGTAATATGGTTAAGAACCGAGAAGAAGTGTTTTTCCCACCTATTCAGTTGCTTGTCGTCGAGGATAAGAAGACCATAGTTAACATCCTTTAGAGGACAGAACGATTTGCGAAAATATGTAAGCTCCTTCGGTAATCATTCCTGAAATCATTGCTATTTGAGGCATATTCCGCTTCCCTGATGCAATAACAAATTCTCTCTTGTTATGCTATACATTATGCTGAACGCTACGCTAGGCCTTGCCAAGGATGCCAATAAAGAAAGCAAAAAATGACGGCTTGAAAGGGGATCGCTGGCAGTCGGCCGGTTTCGACACCTATCGCATTTGTCTAAGAGGGACGACCACAATAGGTACTCCGAGAGCAAGAATTTTAGGAGAAGCTCCTCAATTCTCCAATTTCTATCAATGCCAAAGATTTCAACGAATAAAACGCAGGAAAGTACGTTAAATGTTGCGGGTGAAGGTGCATTTAGAAGGAGCAATCTGGCCAAGACTCATAGAGAACACATCCCTGACCTGAAGGAACTACATTTCAAGCAGTTTGAAGCAAACATAGTTGAGCTTTCCGAATTCATCAAGGACAAGCACAACGTGGGTGTGTGCATATGTGTTCGAGGTGGGGAAGAGACAAAGCCTTTGAGAACTCAGACCTTAGTGGTCCATTGTACCCGATTCCCCCGTCTAAAGGAACATCTCGGATTCCTTTATGTATAAACGTTTGATGTCTGATGCGTCCATAGACAGGACACTCACATAGAAAATCTTCCGTGGAGCACAACGTGCACCAAGCTATTTAAAACATGGTGGAACCCGTTATGGTCCCCTATAATAGGGTGCAGGAGCAGAAAAGAGGTCCCAAGGAAAAGCGGACTTCCCCTATTCCAACAGGGTCACAGGTGACCCAAGTGACACCGAACCGTAGTTATAGCGACCTGCTAGTATAGAAAAGAGTCCGGGAGAAGGACTGTGATCTTCTAGGAAATCAGCCTAAGAGGAAAGAAAACACAATAGCATTTCTGAAGAATGGAATTAAAATCAAGGAAGGTAAAAAACCTGTGCCCATGTCCGAGCGTCAGCAATTCAAGGGAAATCTAAGGAGAACGATGTCGTTATTGAAAAGGCGAAGAAGAAAGTAAAAGTGCGAGTTCACCCGGAAGCAATTGTTATCTCCACTAACAGCTGTTTTTCGTACGCGGTGATTCTAAAAAAGATGCAATGCTTCGAAATGAATTGCGGATGCAGATGAACTCGCATCCATGCTTTTCAAGGCCAAAATACGATCTGTGCTGCTGTGCGGCTGTGAAGCGCGGACTCTAACGCAAGCGTTAGATAAGCCAATCGTAAAGTCCTGCGTCGAATAATTGGACCAGTAAAAGATGAAGCTGACTAGCGGATTAGATACAATCATGAGTTGTACCTGTTCCATGACAACCTAGTAGTTGTGGAAAAAATAGGAAAATCCCAGCGCGCTGGTCACGTAGAATGGATGAACGATAAGGATATTCAAAGGCAACCCCGAAGGACGCCGCTCGGTGGAAGAGCCACGCAAATGGTAGGAGGAATCAGTGGACGAGCCCAGTAAGAAACTGTTGAAATTTTCCAATTGGAGGACGCGATCGAAGGATCGAGATGGTTGGAGGAAGCCTATCCTGGAGGCCAAGGGCAGATTTTGGTCTGCCACGCCTTTGAAGCAGAGGAAAAGTACGTTCCTTCATAGGTACTTTGGGGGCGGGGGACTTCAAGCGCTCAGTGGCGTACGACTGTTCCTCTCATCAAGTGGCATCGGACCGAGGTCCAAGGGACTTTGAAAAGTTTTCGGCAAGATCAAATTCCCATCGACGCTAGATTGTTCAGTTGATGAAATCGATATACGAGAATCTTCTGTTTATTTGCAAGATTCTTGGGTGCACACACTCAAAACTTGGGTGCACGCCCTCAAAAGCTGTATTTAATTTTCGATTCCAAAACATTCGCGCTTTCGCAAACGGATGGTTTAAATTGCTACCCACTTAGCAGTAATAATTTTCAACGAAGGATTTATGTCCATCTTCCAAGTCATGGACTTGTTGGGAATTACTTTGGGAGATGAGGATCGCATCGACTAGTCGGAGCGTAGGGTCAGTAGCGTTGCAAAAAGGGCCCGGTTTCAACAGAAAGAGGAAGGGCCAGACGAGGATACTTTCTCAATGAAGAAGAAGAACTTTGCGAATTGTAAGGTTCTGCAATTACGGTTTATATAATATTTTATCTTTAAACGCGTTTTTCCAAAAGTATCAGTTCTACCAGAAATATTTATCGAATTCAATCAATTTGTTTTACTTGTTCGGTGAACATCTTGCTATGACATTTCAATAAGGACTATGGTATGGACGTATCTTTATCTTTTATCTTTAGAGGTTGCGTTACAATTTATTCCCAAAAACTGGCCTCTGCTTGGCGGTAGAAGACCGCCTTAACAGGGTGTTTACTGTCTATTGAAGGTCGCGAGGAAGCTGCTGGAACGTCCAAGGTAAACAACAGCGATATAGCAGCTCTAACGCAAGCTATATATAGGATGGAAGATAGGCAAACTTTATGAAAGATATGGAAGACGACAAGACGAAAGGCAGGCAAAAGAAATATTTAATGAAAAGGAGGTGAACGAAAAACAAAAGGAAAACGCTCTGGAAGCAGCGTGCCGAGAGAATGAAAAATCGCAGTGTGAAGGTACTCAAGAAGTAGCAGAACAGAGAACAGAAACTACAAAATGATTGGGATATTACCCTGAAGAACCTCAGGAAAGGAAAGAGGGAACTGTAGTGTGTCACGATGAAAAGCTGAAGTATCAGGAAGTAAGTATAGACAAGGAAGTAATACAGCGTGAAAACCCCAATGAGATTCCAAAGCCGGTGGAAGAGATGGTGCAAGAAGTTGACAAGTTGCATGAGAGTACCAGTCAGGATATTCGAAAATCACAAGGAAGTGATCAGTCAGGAGGTGACTAAAGAGCAGGAGCGAAACCGCCAAGAAGTAGTATACCATGAAGAGGAGGTCGTAGGTCAAGGTGTAAAATGGCAGGAGGAGACCATTCGTGAAATTACAAAACAATAGGAAGAAATTTGTAAGCAGGATGAGCACACCTGGCGGAACTGTCGAAAACCGGAGAAGGTGCCTATTCAAGAGGTGATAAGTTGGCAGACGAAAAGTGGGAAGAGGCAAGAAGCGATTGATAGGAACTTGAGACCTTTCAGGACAAAGGTAAAAACAAGCATATGCCAGACGGTAGGATATCTAGCAACAGTGTAGAACTCGCATAATGATTTGAAGGCGATGGTTCGAGAAGTTGTAAAAATGATGAGTGTAACATTTATCCATATTTTTAGAAGTGAGTGCCATGACTGGAATAGAGGAAAGTACGTAACACGGATTTATAAGAAGCGTCGCAGGAAACGGAAGGGATCAGAGTGGATGGATAAATGGACACGTAAAAGGCAACAGTTTTGGGATAATTACTGTGAAGAAAAGGAAGCGAAAAATGGAAGAAAATTGCGAAGTAAGGAGGATACACGACTGAGTATCGCAGAACGATCCAACAGTGTTTTTCGTTTGAGGGTTATGGCGGAGAAAGAGCTGACTTTCGAGCAAGGCTCTGGAAAAGTCAAAAGTTTCATAGCTAAGATTTATGCTGTGCGACGACGGGATCTTCTGCAAATGGGTAGATACGTGTTCAACGTTTTGGAAAATGAAGGTCGCGCAGTCGTACAAATGTTGATGGTTGTGTTACGAGCAACGACACGGGCATCATATTGAATCATCATGAAGAAGTATGTCTATAACGATGCTTAGGATCAGATTGCGTGAAATTACGACTTTGCAAAAGGGCCGAAGCCTCGAAGACGGAAGTACATGATCCTTTGTGAGATTGGAACTACATTGGGAATGAGTTTCATGGTTGAGGTAAAGCCGTCATCCGAGAGCGGTTAGGAAGAATCGGACCACTTAAGTAACAGGAAACAAGCAACATTTGATGGAAGAACCAATTGGGCCCTTCTAGGATCAATTGGTATTGCTCCAGACTTTATAGCACAAGAAGAGAAAAACACTAAAGTTGCGATCGAAATTGGAAGTACCTCGTTAAGAAAATACGGAATTTAGTTATGACGTTAACTAAATTAGATGAAGTGGACAAAGACGGACGAAAATGAAATTAGAGTACCTGGGCACGATTCTCGATCTCGAGGGTACCAATGATTTTTGTTCGGAACGAACAAGTTTAGGCAGTGGGCAGTGTGACGAAAATCATTTCGGGAAAAATCTTTGCGACGTTAATTTATAGGTACGACCCCATTTACGCTACGTGACGCGACACTACATTCAGCACAACTGCCGCGACGCGCCGTGCCTATATTGCACTAGCGCGACAGTCAACTATAAACAACGACAACATCAGTAGATACAAACCAAAACTAAAAAATCGTAACAGCAAACTGAGTTTATTACATGGAAAGTGTGTATTGCTGCCTAAAAAAACCATATAAAGATATTTTGACAGGCAGTGCAGCTTGGGGTGCGTCACGTAGCGTCACTTTTAAATCGTGGTTATGACAAGACATCAAAATTGTATAATTGGAATGCTCGGCGGGGTATAAAAGGACCGAAAGTTTGCCCACGAAGTTAGTCTAGTTTCAGGGTTCGAATAGATGGCGTCGGTTGCAAATACGTCTCGAATTGTACCAGTTAAAGGAATTGTTCTATAATTAATTAATTATACTGAACGCTTCTATAACTTTAAGTTATAGAACGGGTTTATGTCAAGTGCTACGCAATCCAGTGATACGAGGCTATGTAAAGCAACTACGTACAGTAAGAACGCAACAATATGTGGAATCGGCGTTTCAGTTATCTTTAGTACTTTTTGAATATTCATATAAAGGAATAACATTCCTTAGTCGCTGATTAGAATATACGAAGAGATTTGATTAAAACTTTGCTCGCATATTAGATCTTATATCCGAAAATTTTCTGCTCAACTTTCAAGGATTGCGCCCAAATTACCACTTTCTATAAAACTACCCCAATAATGTGCAAGGTAACTAGGAAGAAACGTATACATATGTACATACGAACCATACATTTCTGTGCCGAATTCTCAATGTCTCGATAATATAAAATCGTTTAGCTAATATCAACGATATTGTGTGCATAATCAAGAATTTCACGACATATTGGCTTTCCTCTACCTCCAGGATATTTTCGTTGTCGTTGCTTTCTACACAGTTGAATCGATTTTCATGTAGATATACACCTGGTTGACTAGATTACACCCCCTCCACCGCCTTCCTTCTCGGATAACGAGAATCATTTACTCGATCTCAGGTCAAATCGGTTACTGTGTCACCAGCTTCACACGTACGTACCCAGGGAACCTGGAATGCATTCGTTGCCGGTTTTTTTCTTTATCTTAGAATCACAACATGACTTTCAATAAAAACAGGCTCCTATCATAATCCACCTTTTTGTGTTTTCTCTTCATTCCAGGTTCTAGGTAGCAACATGAACACAACCGAATTCCCCCTGGAGCCTAATGCCTTATTGAGTACATTTCCATATTGGAACCTGACGTCGGGAAGCGGGGATGAACTCTGCGGGAGAAAGTGTGACGGGAACTCAACCACGATTACTTCGCAACCATCTGTGTCAGGATTTTTCAATTTGCCGTGGGAGAAAGGATGTATTGTGATCCTGTGCCTCTTGTTGATTTTCATTACCGTAATTGGAAATACTCTTGTGATACTGTCCGTATTAACGACCAGGCGATTACGAACCGTTACAAATTGTTTCGTTATGAACTTGGCCATCACAGATTGGCTAGTTGGCACTTTTGTTATGCCGCCTGCAGTGATTCTCTATATTGTCGGTAAGTATGCACAATATATCATTATCCATATTATCCCTACAGGTAATAGTAACTGTTTTGTCCAGGGTAATAGGTGTGGTGTGGGTTGTATGGTTTTCCATTTCACGAGCTGCCAAATCGTCAGTATGTATTGATTTTTCAGTAATTGGACAGGGAAGTCTGTATTTTTTTATGTAGGACTTACTTCCTTATTTAAAGCAGTTAGGGTTGTAATCATGTGGTATATATTAGCTCAGCTTCGAAAGGAAAGGCATTATTGCTATAGTTCAAAATAAGGCACTAATTCAAGCCAGGTATGAATAGCCCAGGAAATGGATAATATTTTTTATTACTATTTGATTGAAGGGTCCTTGCAGTATATCGCTGCTCTGTGTTTAGTCTACGTACGAGTGTGGCTGGTAAAAAGCACTATGTATGTGTCCTACATGCCATAATATTCGAACCAGACTTACATGCCAACCTTTCCGATTCCTTGCATTGTGCCTCAGTTCTTGGCTTAGGGAAAGTTGTTCTACGCCCTATAGTTCTAGGACGACTCCCGTTGTGGGATAACTTTTGGCAATTGAAAATGGTTTTGATAGACTGAATGTCTATAGCAAAAGGGGTGCTGACAGCTGCTGAAACAAAACAAAAGTTGTCGACGACATCTCAAAAGGACGTCGCAAGAATTGAGTAACTGACAGACTGCGGAAACATGCAAAACGATGAGCGTAAGGAGTTGAGACCTCGGTTCATGCTGCAAAAGGAAGGAATTTCACCATTGCATTGAAGCAGAACAAGATAGATTCTGCCACCGTATATCACGGTCCGGATGGCATAGTGGCTAGCGTGCTAGGCTCTTGCAGCGGGAGGTCAGGCCAGGTCCTATAATCATGTAGTAATCATCATCATCATCATCATCAACGGCGCAACAACCGGTATCCGGTCTAGGCCTGCCTTAATAAGGAACTCCAGACATCCCGGTTTTGCGCCGAGGTCCACCAATTCGATATCCCTAAAAGCTGTCTGGCGTCCTGGCCCACGCCATCGCTCCATCTTAGGCAGGGTCTGCCTCGTCTTCTTTTTCTACCATAGATATTGCCCTTATAGACTTTCCGGGTGGGATCATCCTCTTCCATACGGATTAAGTGACCCGCCCACTGTAACCTATTGAGCCGGATTTTATCCACAACCGGACGGTCATGGTATCGCTCATAGATTTCGTCATTGTGTAGGCTACGGAATCGTCCATCCTCATGTTGGGGGCCAAAAATTCTTCGGAGGATTCTTCTCTCGAACGCGGCCAAGAGTTCGCAATTTTTCTTGCTAAGAACCCAAGTTTCCGAGGAATACATGAGGACTGGGAAAATCATAGCCTTGTACAGTAAAAGCTTTGACCCTATGGTGAGACGTTTCGAGCGGAACAGTCTTTGTAAGCTGAAATAGGTTCTGTTGGCTGACAACAATCGTGCGCGGATTTCATCATCGTAGCTGTTATCGGTTGTGATTTTCGACCCTAGATAGGAGAAATTGTCAACGGTCTCAAAGTTGTATTCTCCCATCCTTATTCTTCTTCGTGTTTGACCAGTGCGGTTTGATGTTGTTGGTTGATTCGTCTTCGGTGCTGACGTTGCCACCATATATTTTGTCTTGCCTTCATTGATGTGCAGCCCAAGATCTCGCCTCAATCGCCGCCTGCTCGATCTGGATGAAGGCAGTTTGTACGTCTCGGGTGGTTCTTTCCATGATGTCGATATCGTCAGCATAGGCCAGTAGTTGCGTGGACTTGAAGAGGATCGTACCTCTTGCATTCACCTCAGCATCACGGATCACTTTCTCGAGGACCAGGTTAAAGAGGACGCATGATAGCGCATCCCCTGGTCTTAGACTGTTGTTGATGTCGAATGGTCTTGAGAGTGATCCTGCTGCTTTTATCTGGCCTCGCACATTGGTCAGGGTCAGCCTAGTCAGTCTTACTAATTTCGTCGGGATGCCGAATTCTCTTATGGCCGTGTAGAGTTTTACCCTGGCTATGCTATCATAGGCGGCTTTATAGTCGATGAACAGATGGTGCAACTGTTGTCCATATTCCAACAGTTTTTCCATCGCTTGCCGCAGAGAGAACATCTGATCTGTTGCTGATTTGCCTGGAGTGAAGCCTCTTTGGTATGATGATGTTCTGGGCGTATGGGGCTATCCAGCCTAGCAAGATAGCGGAGAATATCTTATAGATGGTACTCAGCAACGTGATACCTCTATAATTGCTGCACTGTGTGATATCTCCCTTTTTATGTATGAGACAGATGATGCCTCGTTGCCAATCGTCAGGCATCGATTCGCTGTCCTATACCTTGAGCACAAGTTGATGAACCACTTGGTGTAACTGGTCGCCTCCATATTTAACCAATTCGGCTGTAATTCCATCGGCTCCTGGCGACTTATGATTTTTTAGCCGATGAATTGCATGGACTGTTTCTCCTAAACTTGGTGGTGGCAATATTTGTCCGTCGTCTTCAGTTGGCGGCACCTCCAACTCGCCGATGTTCTGGTTGTTCAGTAGCTCACCAAAGTACTCAACCCATCGCTCTAATATGCCCATTCTGTCGGAAATCAGATTTCCCTCTTCGTCTCGGCAGGATGAGCATCGAGGTGTATAAGGCTTCATCCTGCTGACTTGTTGGTAAAACTTCCGCGCCTGGTGCGGTTGCTCCCTGTACTTTTCTGGTTCACAGACTTGTTGGTTCTCCCAGGCTTCCTTTTTCCGTTTGTGAAGTCGTTTCTTCGCTCGACGGAGTTCGTGATAAGTCTCTGCGCGTGCCCGCGTTCTTTGAGAATGCAACATTACTCGGTATGCGGCATTCTTCCGTTCCGTTGCCAGCTTACATTCATCGTCAAACCAACCGTTCCGACTCCTTTTGCGGCGGGGGCCAAGTATGTTTGTGGCCGTATCCATGATAACGTTCTTCAGGTGATTGTGAAGATCATTTGTTGATGCTTCATCTCCAGGTCCTCTGTTGACTGCGGTTATTGCAGCATCCATTTCCCTCTGATAGGTGTCGCGGAGGGTTGTGTTGTGGATGGCTTCAGTGTTCAACTCACCTGATTGTCAGAGGGGATTCTAGGTGGTATTGTTACTCGAGCTTGGAGCACCATGCCAACGAGATAGTCATCCGAGTCTATATTGGCCCCCCTATATGTTCTGACATTCATCAAGGCTGGGAGGTGGCTGCGTTCGATCAACACGTGGTCAATTTGGTTGAAAGTGGTCCCGTCTGGAGAGGCCCACGTATGTTTGTGGACCGCTTTCCGCGCACACCCGGTACTTCCAACAACCATTTCGTGTGACCCTGCTAATTGAATAGTCCGCAGTCCGTTATCATTTGTTTTTTCGTGTAAGCTATGGGAGCCAACGTATCGCCTGAATACGGGCTCCTTCGCTACTTGGCTGTTAAAATCCCCAAGTATGATTTTGATATCATATCTGGGACAGGCTTCGAGGGTTCGTTCTACTGCCTCGTAGAAGGTATCCTTCTCCGACTCTGCAGTCTCCTCTGTAGGGGCGTGAACGTTTATGAGGCTTATATTTCTAAACTTGCCTCGCAAGCGCAGAGTGCATAGCCGTTCGCTTATGTTTTCAAAGCCGATAACAGCAGGTTTCATTTTTTGGCTGACTAAGAAACCTACTCCGAGCACATGGTTTACTGGATGACCGCTGTAATATATGGTGTAGTGGCTCTTCTCCAGGAAACCGGTCCCTTGTCCGTCGCATCTCTTGCAACGCTGTTATATCAGCCCTATATTGGGACAGGGTATCGGCTAGCTGCTCATCAGCTTCATCTCTGTACAGGGAGCGCACGTTCCATGAGAAAATGCGCAAATCGTTGTTCCTTTGTCGTTGCTGGGTCCGTCGTTTTAAAATCCGTCCTTTCCGAGGTTCCTGTTGTGGCTTCGTAACGAGTTGTTTTCCGTGTAGGGTTGTCAGCCCTACCCAACCCCCAACCTGGAGGACCAGTTGGTACAATTTGTCTCGTTTGTAGTAATACAGGCTATATATAAGGCGTGATCCTGCCAAGTTCGGTGGAAATCATACTATTACTGACAAAGTAATAAAAGTCTAAATCTAAGGCTGTGAATGTCGGTAACGCACAAAAGTGGATATTCTGGCATAATATATGTGTATACATTCTGTGCTAGGTACTAATAGCGCAAATGTCTGCTAAAATGCCAGGCATCTCAAGACTTGCTATCGCAAACCATTCAAGAGTCGAATGTGAACGTTTCAGTAATATGAACGGTGAACGGTGCTGAAATTACGTTGGTGCTACTTGGGTGAAAGACTCATCGGGAACCGCGGGCATGTGGACGGCAAGCCGTTCAAGAAACAATGATATTTCCGTGAGCTGGCTTTGTACGGACGAAAGTCAACGGCGTCCACATCTACAGCTGCTATGCTCTTCCTAGTGCAACACTAGCGCAATATGAGGAGATGCTAGACAGCATGGTGTTGGACGCTAAAGATCAAAGCTCCAAAATCATTGCCAGCGATTTTAATGCGTGGGTTTTACACTGGGGAAGTCGAGTGACGAACACCGGCTGGAGGTCAAATCCTGCTAGAAATCTCCGCGGAGCTGGACGTTGTACTGGCCAATGTTGTATGCTTGCACACCTTCTGATTCAGAGGGCTAGGCTCAATCGTCGATCAGACTTACCTCAGTACCTCATTGGCGAGAGGGATAGCCTGGCGGGTGAGTGAACACTACACCCACAGTGATCATCAGGCCGTCTTTCTCGACATCAGGAACGGGGAACGCCAGGATAGCTGGGTGGTCCACTGGAGCTTTGAGGAAGAGACTTTCTTAGCGGCTTCAGAAGGAGGTTATGATCCGAAGGGAACGGTGCTGGAAAAAATGCGCCAGTTATGACAACGGATAACTGAGGAATGTGACTGTAGAATACCGCAACGTAAGTTCCATTATAGTAGAAACCAAACTACTGGTGGAACCTAACCTGTTGAGAGCACCATGTCTCAGTGAGTGAGGGCTTTGCCAAAAGACTAGAGGGAAGCAAGGACATTGGAAGTCGGAGAAGAAATACCGCGATCTTCGAAGTAGCCTTAAAAAGACTATACGGGAAAATAAGCGCAATTGCTACAAGCAGTTGTACCTTGAAGCAAACACGAACCCGTGGGGCGCTGCTTACAAGGTTGTATTGGACAAGATTCATCGACAAAAATCACCCCAAGTGATGCTCCAGCGACTGTTGCTCAAAATAATCACAATCCTTTTCCACAACAAGAAGAAAGTGGATCTCATTTAATGGTTGAACAGGACGTCTTCTGAATGCCCGGGGTGACTGAACTACGGGAGATCTGTGGATGATTGGGGACAATAAGGCTCCGGGATTGGACGGGATTCCAAACAAAGTCTTGAAGTTGGCTGCTAAAATCAGGCCTGCGTGGTTCATAAGTACATTTGAATCGTGTATGGTTGAAGGAGTGAGGCAGAGGTTGGTTCCGCTACCGAAACTTCAAAAACCACCTGGCGCATCCTCTTCATACCAACCTATCTGTCTTTTAGACACTACGGGGAAGATGTTGCAGAGGGTGGTATATAACAGGTTGCTTCCACCGCTTCGAGCGTGTAGTCTATCGGACCACCTGACTCTGGATAAATTCCGGCTTAATATTATAGGTTGCGGTAGGTGGGTTACTTAATACGTATGGATAAGGATGGTCCAGCCCGAAAAGTTTATAAGGGGAATATCTGTGGTGGAAAATAAAGGCGAGGCAGACCCGGCTGAGATGGAGCGATGGAGTAGGCCAGGACCCCAGGCAACTTTTAGGGATATCGAATTGGTGGACCTCGGCGCAAAACCGGGATGTCTGAAGTATTTCATTAAGGCAGGCCTAGATCGGATATCGGTTATTGCGTTGTTGATGATGATGATGAAAATCTAGTGGTGAAATCAATCCTGTTATATGCGGCTCCTGTTTAGGTGTGCGCACTGGATAACACAGTGAATCAGGGGAGGGTAAGTTTGGCATACTGGCCAATCGCGCTGAGGCTGCGCAGTGCATATAGGATGGTATCAGATGAGGTAGTGTGTGTTATCGGGGGTGATTTCTTTAGATCTTTTAGCGAATGACACACACAGTCTCTACCGGAAAAGGAGGGCGAATCCGGCCGGAGTGGCTACAAGCTTCCGAAAGGCCACTAGGAAGGACCTGTACAGGAGGTGGAAGCAATGATGGGATAATTCCGAGAAAGGCTGCTGGACCCATGCACTGATCCCGTGTATTGAAGGATGGGTCGAGTGCGAGCATGGGGAATTGAACTACCACCTAATACAGTTCCTTACAGGACACGGTGGATATAGGAAGTACTTGTATCGCTTCGGATTGGATGAATGCGCCCACACACTCGGGTACCCGGAGCATGTAGTATTCCCTTGTCCGAGATTGGCGAATTAAAGAGGGAGGTTAAATGACGTCCTTAACGCAGTTATCGGACCCCATAATTTCGTGGAGAAGACGCTGAAGTCCGCAGCAAATTGGAGTGCGATAAATGAAGCAGCAACTGTGATACACGAAAAGCCGCAGGAACTGGAACAAGAAGGGAAAGCGCTACGGACGCGTGACTTTGTGGTGCTGGTGTAAAGCAGAGCTCTCCTCGCGAAGTAATACTTCACGGTAGTCCCGCGGGGATATGGGGGGATAAGAGGGGGTGGTTTTAGTGGGTGAGAATTCTACTCACTATTGTAACCTGGCGCAGTAGCATCTTTTCCTTATTTCCATCTCGTACTGGTCCGGGATTATTGAGTGTGGGCACTGCCTATTAGATGTACTGTGGTGGGGTTTTGTCCGGTATGGCCTCGACAGACGTCATCCGGATGTTATCTTAGGCAGGTAGTTTGCTCCTCCTCCGTCTGGCTTCATATCAATGACGCTCTTTTCAATATAATAGTAAGATCTAGGTATATGTATCTCTGTAATGCGATCTGCGGATGCCCAAGTCTTTTAACGATCCATTCGTACTAGAGGTGTATATGTATGTGGGTTTATTGATTAAATTTCTGGTACCTACAAAAACAATGAGAGTTTGGCCGCTATCTTTGGGTGCATTAGGGAATATTTGGCTACCGACTATTCCTACCGACTGTGGAAACACCACAGTTGGTGTCGCCATTATATCCCCTTTTTTTACATCAACGTACTAAAGTTTGAATCTTGGAACGATAGTATGTTGGAGGGAAAGGAACGCTCCGTCCACCCTACATCCTTTGAATTACAGCAAGGGTCTTAAGGTGAAGCTATTTTGATATTGGTAAGCTGGCTATTGCCACGCCTTCTCCCCCCGTACTTCGGGGCTGGGGTTGAAAGTTATATCGTTATGTTATCAAAATATCTTCGCTTTGAAGTGCCATGACTTTCTGGGGTGTATGACCGTCACACACACGTTCCTTCCCGGTATATACACTCTATACCCTTCCCTCACCCCAAATGGCCATGATAATATTCCAAAGTCTCCACTGTGATGCGTCGCAATTGTTTAAAGGAAGGTAACCTTGACGAGTTTCCAAAATGTTGTAGAAAAGGACTTTGCATTTCCCTTGCATTTCAATTCGAGGATGGGGTGCAACATTGAACCTTTACCGGACTCTTCGCAGCCAGATAACGAACTCGCTAGTTGTGGTAGCAATCGACAGTTGTATTCCTACTACCGGTCCTTGCCCTTCTTCCAAACATTATCATCGTCTTAAAACTTCTTCCTTGCGACTATCTGCTGAATTGACTTTCCTGCGTTGGCAGTCGATTGCTCCTCCATCCCAAAATACGTTAACATACATTCAATGTTATTTTGCCAGTCGCCGAGGGTGACCCACCCTTGATAGTTGAATTGGTTATTCCAGGAAATACGTAGCAATTTTCAGCACTTGGCGGTTTTAATTAATTCTTACAAAGTCTACATTGAGTTGACCCCGCTAGTGAACGGGCCAAAGAAGAGGAAGAAGATAGTCTAAATCGAGCCAGATTTCCAAGGTTGGGAAACCATAGATATAAATGCGTGTTGATGGAGCTGTTGGGGCAGAATGCAAGTCTATATTTATAAATAGGGGAAACTTCCCTGAGTGTTTCCCATGAAAGAACAAACAGCGAAATGCACATGTCGTCCTTTCCCACTGTGTAGTGTTTCCCTAGAATTCAGCCCTCGTCATGCCCCATTCATGGTAACGACGCGTAGGCGTTAATTTGCCCACTAGAGTTAATCTACGTAGCATTGCGTGTAATTATTGTAACTAATGTTTTTGCTTAATGAATTGTACAATGGTCTCATTTAGGGAGCTGGCAATTCGGATGGATACTCTGCGATATTTGGATTTCGCTTGATGTCCTACTTTGTACAGCGTCAATTCTCAGCCTGTGTGCCATTAGTCTCGATAGGTGAGTCACGTCTAATGTGTTTTCGAAGGACACACACAAAAATAATTTCTGACCCAGTTGTTTTCATTTAGGTACTTAGCCGTAATACAACCGTTAACATACTCCAAACGGCGGAGATCGAAGAGATTAGCACTCCTTATGATACTAGTCGTATGGATTGTGGCGTTGGCTATAACGTGTCCTCCATTCCTTGGCTGGTAAGTGTTGTGCATGTGTGACGAATTTATACTACATGATAGTAAATTTTTATTCCCTGACGTAGTTTTGACTTAGTGCTTCGGTAATTGCAGGGCGGGTTTACGCTCCCAAATTAAATTTACACATATTCCATTCATGAATTTTTAATTGTATATAATTAGTATAGAAAGGAGCCTAGGGAAAGTGCAGAGCTTCGTATACGGTAACTTATATGGCCACCAGGTAAAATTTAAGATGTTGATATAACTCAAGGTGCCGTTCCTTCGGTAGACAGTCAACCTAACATAAATCAGGCCAGGATCTGTTTAAACTTTTGCGATGGAAGGATCTTATCTGAATGTTTCGGGTATGGTAGACTTTCAAACAGTGGGCATCTATCTAGGTCATCAATTACGAAATACTTGTTGCTTCAAGGCTGTGTAGGCAGCCTTGCCTGATATATGAATATAAAATTTATAGTGGCGTCATCCTAGTCTCAAGTGACAGCATAGGTCGAGGGAGTCTGAAGCGTATTTTTTGAATATATATATATATATACAGAGGGGTCTTCTCCAGTTAGTGAATGAAAGACGAGAGAAAATCAAATGAAAGGGCTCGATTAGTACTTTCGAAACTGATCTTATTTATGATATCGGTTGAAACATAGGGGAGATAGGGCTCAAAATATGTGGCCCAAAGTGAAATAGGTCTCGTTCTTAGAACCTACCCAGCGGAAAAATCTGAAAAAGTCACAGTGATGACACTATATGAAATCTAAGCCTCAAAATACATCCCATTCCAATATCTCCGCAAATAAAGGGAATAATTTTATATTACAATATTTTAGAAATTTATCGGAAAGTCCCCTTAAGTTCATACCAGAATGACGGAGTTTGACAGCAGCATAAGCGTTCAAATAGGACATAATTCCGAAAAGTTTGAACGCAATCCGAACAAAGTTATATAAGGTAAAATTTTCGAAGGTAAATTTATGGCACCGTAAGACGTGTAAAACGTTGTCGCAGCATATTGGAGGCGCAAACCTACGGACCATTATGAATTTGCCTCCACCGATGCATTCAATGGCCGCAGAAACAGCTGACGAACTGACATGAGACTGGGATGACAAATGTCAAGAATGACATTTGTCAAAAGTGTCAATGACACACTCTAGCCAGTAGTTTACGTACATTACATATATATGTATGTATGCTTTTGCGCACAGAGTAGAGTGGAAACGCTTAAAGATGCGTTAGATCAATTGCTGCGCACATAGGTATATATGTATGTATTCATCATCATGGGGGAATGGCAAATGTTTGTTTAGGATGAACACAGTATTTATGTTGTTGATATGTATGTACATAAGCATATCTTCGAGTTTGGCAAAATATGCCGAAGTGTTTTGTATTCTTAGCTATGTACAAATGGAATCGTGCATATAGAGAAGCGCCTAACATCCGGTATCCCGACTTGTTTGTACAGTGTCTAAAGATTTATATTTTTAAATGAAATTCACCTCCACAAAAGTTAGTACTTTTTGCATTATCATATTCGGTACAGTTTTTGGTTCCTTAGCAGATTTGTGGTTGGTATGGTTTATTATTCAGAGATATATTGTGTTGATGAAAGGGCCTGGGTGAGTGGTCTAACTTTCGCCCCAATTTGCCCGAAATGCACATGCGGAATTTAGTCTTGGTTAAATATGTAACGTAAGGCACTATGTAGCATGGTACATCTTTCTAGAGTTCTTAAACTGAGAGATATTTATTGCCGTTGCAGAAAGATAGGGTTAATGCGAGATCGAGGACTTAAACACTCGACGAGACTCTGTGTTGCACACGACGGCCGTTGCACGCCACGGCATTGGTCTGCTATGCTTTACCACAAGTTTCTTGAAAATAAAACATAAATAAAAAGCGGTCGCACGCTTTCGCAACTGCACCTAACTACTGACGATATCGCATCCGAGCTCTGGAAAGCCAGGAACTGGGACACAACCCTGTGGCTCAATGAATTCTTCAATCCGGTTATTGAAGAGGGTAGAACCATATCTGGCTGGCAAGAAACCCCAAAGTTTCAATACGGAAAAAGAAAGGTAATCCAGCAAAATTATCTTGCCATCCGTTTGCTGTCCGATATCATGAAAATTCTTGAACGCATTTGCGATAACCGTATTCGCGAAATCGTTTAAATAACTGTGAATCAAGCGAGGTTTGTCAAGAACTATGGAACTACTGACGCAATGCACACTGCAGAGTTACTTATGGAGAACCACCGTGAGAAGCATCGCCCTCTGTACATTTCTTTTCTGGATCTGGAGAAAGTATTTGACTATCTGCCACACGAACTATCTGGTATGTTTTAGGACAACCAGTGTCAAAAGAATTCGTGCGTTTTCCTAGCGTCTAACAGCAAAAATAATCTCGAGCAACTTGTACAAAAATGGAACGATTCCATTATGCAACACGGTCTCAGATTGAATCTGAATAAAACTGAATTTTTGACGACCGATTCCCATGTAATAAGCACAATCACTGTCATTGACAATGACTTGTTCAGAACTGACCAATTTATTTATCTCGGGTCATTGCCACCAGCCAATGGAGAGGTAGGTAGGTAGGTGTCAGTGGTCGCTCCGAGCAGCCCAATTGGCGTTATGGTGCGCCGTTTTGATGCTACAAACTCCTAAGACAGTGACTGCTGTTATGAGAGCACGGAGGCTGAGTCCAATGGCTCTGGTCTTCAGAGCCAGCCCGTAGCGTTCACGAAGGAAAGCAGTTCTCCCACCCTGCAACTAGAAATCTCTCTGAGGTCCCCAAAGTATGGTTTACCCAGTGTCCGTAGCCTGCCTTTAGGTAGAGCTGGGCAGAGGAAGTGACTGAGGGTTCCCCGCTTTTCCCCGCAGCCCCGGCAATCCGAATTGGAAGGTACGTCGGGCCTGGCGGCATGGGGCAGTGCGGCATGCCACCAAGATTGTCCAGCGCGTTTTTGAACTGCGTCAGGATGTCGTTGCTGAGTCAAGGTCTTAATTGGCTGTCGGTCAGAATGGCTATGTTATGGTTTGGGCTCGGATCATGCTCCAGTCATCGACAGACGTCCAGTACCGCCAGTACTTCCGCAGCACTGGCGAAATCTGGAAGACCATATGGCTCGGATACACTGTTTGTATTCGAGAAAACCCCTGCACCGACTCTACAGACCATCTTTGATCTATCGGTGAAGAATACTTTTTCATAACCTTACAACCTGCCGCCGGTCTTCCACTCTGCCCTGGTTGGAAAGTCCAGATTAAAGTTTCTCGGGAAGTTCAACTTGCGTCTACTATGTTAATGTCGCCGTAGGGCTTCGCTATCGAGCTTTCGGACGCACGAAATCTGACGGCACTACAAAGTATTTAATGTACCAATGGAGAACTGCGTTGTGAAATTGCTTCACGCATTAGCGCAAACTGAATGAAGTGGCGTTCCACAACTGGTGACAGTTTGAAATCCGACAGCTTGGTCCTTAGACCCCTTACATTTTGATAAAACCAATGTAAAGTTGTCAGTGTCATTTAAGTTCAGCTAACAGGCGGGCGGGCCAGAAATTTTCGCGAAGCTTAGTCCTCTGATAAGGCTTGACGAAGACACCCTGTGGTCAAAAGAAAGATTGGACGATAGCATCGAAGTCGTGGGGATACGTTACTTTGAAGAAGGCTATCAATCGGTCAGGAGAGGCATATTTCGTCAGCTTCGCACATGAGAGACGTGACAGAGTTGAGTTGGCTTTGCTTTTAATATAGGCCAGAATTTCGTCGGACGTGGTGAAGTACGATAGCCACGACACAAACAGTTGTTTGGCGCCGAGGCGAGATTAAGTTGGGGCCCGCTCAGGCGGCGGTGGCGGGCTGATGATGTACAGTAGGAAGCGTATGATGGCGCTAATGTAGCAACAGTAGGCCGGTCGTCAGAAGTGCGTAGCGCAGCCGATTCTGAGTAGGGAACATGACCCTCCGATGGAGGGCGATTTTTTATAGACGCAGTGGAACAGTGCGTGGTAGATAGAGGCGGAGAATTAGTCGACCGGGGCAGCATAGGTATAGCGCGAGTATTGTTGGCCATTGTCGCTAGCAGGGCATAAGCAGAGCCAGTCAGCAGCGTCTCAGGAGCTGAGGTTACGCTGGTGCTCGATGAAGCAGCAGCTTGAGGGAGCAGAATTGATGGTGATTTTGAAACTACATGTTGGATCGACGCTAAAGTTGCCGTGTGTTGATGCAGCAGTTGAATTGAATCAGATAGCGTGATACCGCAGCAGGCATTACAACGACAGGTAACGTTCGGTGAAAATTTTGTGCGAATGACTATGAATGCAGAGGAAATCCCCCAAACGTTTGGCGTGGAATGTCGTACCACAGTGCCCAGCGCAGTCTAGAAATTTGGAGCGAATAGAATATTCACGATTGAAGTCCGTGTAATACGTCCGTACGATTCGAAGTACGGTACGGTAAGGACCGAGCTAATCCTAAAATGGCTCTCCTGGGTGAAATCGGCTAGTACGATCGTTACTATGCAGTATACTTTCACATAGCTCTAGTACTTGCGGGCAGACCCTCTTGGTTAATTAAGTCAAATTTTAAGGTCTCTTGGCCGACTGCGGCCACTCAGGATAGTCTTTTGATTATAACCCCATCACAATTAAGTCATTACAAATGGCAGGGACATTCTCCTGAGGCAGAAGTGTTCAAAGGACGTCCCTACCCCCACATTTCCGAGCCTGGATAACAAAGAGACGAGCAAACGCGTGTCAATGGAACATTTCAGTGGAGCTCTAGTACTTCCGGGTGGATCTGCATCTGTCAATTTCGCCAATTTCTTAGGTTTTTGGGATAGCTCTTTCCTTTAGGTTGACTGTGGCCACTCAGGATGGTGATTCGCAGGTTATCAGTCATAGGAGGAATAGGGCGAGGAGATGGGTTGTTACCTTCGCTGCACTAGATGACTCCTTGCAGGATTAATGTGTGCAAGTGCATCTTCTTTGGAGCATGTTGCAGAATTTAATCAAACTTGTCCATCCTCTGGTGATCTGGTTCCTTCGGAGTGTGATCTGAGATAATATGATAATCTCGTTTGTTTATATTCTTACATATGCGCGTATGTGCCTCAGACTATGGTGATATATGACAGCATCAATCATAAAAATTTCAAATAAGTTTTCACCGACAGGGAAAAACAAATCCCCATCATTTAATATTTATGAGCTTATGATAATATGTATGTGGCGTCTGCAGTAGATTTTCGTATCTTACGTTTGTTGGGATTACGTAAAATATGTGGGAAACTTTGATGCGTTTAGGACACAAATTATGGGATTCCCTCAGTCCTAGTCCTAAAGTGGGCAAAAGATTAAATGAATGCAGCAAAACGTCGGAATACAGTGTCCTGACTGAGGCAGATGACGGTACCTTACTATCACGTTCTTAGTTAAGATCCTGTTTTCAAGAAATTTTATCTGAGCGATTGCTCACATATGGAGTTGCCGGGAGCATGATATTTCCACACATTTCAATTTTACATCTGGAGAATTCAGTGACAACAAATCGTTGACGTTTTGCAAAAAGGACTGGCTTCACAAGAGCTGAAAGGCAGCCCTACGTCTTTGTATTATATTTATAGTATGTTTATTATCGTAATTATGGCATTACGTGCTCCGAAATCAGATAGACGCAGATTGAGATGAGCAGACATCTAAGCGGATTTTACATTTATTGTAAAATCCTTAAATAGAGTTCATGAAAGGAATACTGAAACTTTTACAGATCCTTAGGTATTACGGCGAGAGTCTACAGTTTTATACTTGGTTCACCATTTATTTTATGTTCTATAGAATAAGTCATTGAAAATGGAAGTCAAGTAAGTGTGTTTTTATCAGAAAATATCTTTTATGGCATTTCCACAATCTTCGAGTTTCAGCAAAGCTATTTATGAAAGAGATCCTTTTAAAAGTTGCACCCCTGACTCTGTGATAAAATTAGATAATTCAAACGGAGTTAGCTCCTTTTATTTAAAATACTGAGAATTTCGTTTTCATATCCCTATTAGCATGATTTATACTAGCTCCTTTGCATTTTTGTCCTTGAGTCACTTGTTCGCTCGGGAGTTACCTGTACCTCATAATTAGCTCCCATGGCACCCCCCCCCCACTTGAAAGTGGGAAATTTCGCATATGAACAATCCTTGATTAGTCAAATCAACATAAAACTAATTTCGTCGAATTCAGCGCGAATCATAGTTGCGGAAAAGTTGAAAACGTGGCGGAATAGCCAGATGGATTCCTAGAATCCCTACCGTGAAAATATTCTGTTCGTTTCACACACAAAAAGCTTCTCAACAATCAGGAGAACTTGTTGAAATTTACGACGGAATCGGAGTTTGATGAAGAGCTGAGCCGGAGGTGGATTCATTGCGTTCGGAATTTCCCATGAATATTCAAAATTCAAATTTAAATTTTGGAATTGCTGAGCGCCATTGGTGCAAGACGCGATGACTATGCCTGCATCCTTGTTTTCGTCATAAAGCCTTGCCACCTTGCCCAACTATCTGAAAGAAATGGGCTAAATGAATATTTCATTAGAAAATGATCATAGGAAGTCCTTGCACGCCAGCGAGTTTTCCGCCGGCGAACTTTGATTAAGGATGTGATACTCAAATATGTTTTTGTTAAACGGCACTTACCCGTTGAACAATTTTTTCCTTGGGTTATCTGGAAAGTTTTTGCTCGTTAGGAGCCTCTGGGAAAGAAACGAAATGGCCATTACGAAAAAGTAAACCTAAACATGCTTCATCTAACATTCCTTGAAATGTTTATATGCACGTGTTGCAAAAAGTTGTCAGACGGATATGCATATTGTAGCCCGTCCTTCATAACTAGGGCAATCACCTTGCAGACATTTGTTTGTTGGAAAGGATGTGTGGAGTATTAGCTTCAGAATTGAAAGATTGGGAGGTTGCGTTTAAATGTTGAATAAAATGTAACTTTGAATAGGAATCTAGTAACTCGTATGTTAGATATTGATATAGTAGAATGGTGGTGCAGAGACCATGCGGATTACGCTACCTTTAGAGTACACACAGTCTTTTTTTTTTTTTTTGGATGGAGGTGGAAATCTTAGAAAGACGTTGCTGCGCCAGGTTGCAGCAGTGTGTGGGATTCACACCCACTAAAACCACCCCCACTCTTCCGCCCCTCCTCGCGGGACCACCGTGAAGTATTACTTCGGGGGGGGGGGGGGCTCTGGTTCGCTATACCAGCTCGTCCATGTCACGTCTCCGTCGCGCCGCCTTCCGAGCTCGATCCAACTCCAGGAGTTTTGTCTGCACCACGGCTACTGCCTCATTTACCACCATCCAGTTTTCCTCCGACTTCAACATCTCTTCCACCAGGTTGGAGGGTTCGATGTCCATCCCTAAGATGCTGCTTTTCTGCTGCAGAAATCTGGGCCAATGGAACATAACGTGCTCCGGGTCCTCGAGTGTAGCACCGCATTCAGGACAGTTGGGAGACTCGTCCAACTCCATCCAAAGCGATGCAAGTACTTCCTATAGCCACCGTGTCCCGTAAGGAATTGCTTCAGGTGGTAATTCAATTCTCCGTGGTTTCGGTTGACCCATTTCTCGATACACGGGATCAATGTATGGGTCCACCTGCCCTTGTCGGAGTTATCCCATCGTTGTTGTCACTTGCCACACAACTCTCTCCTGATGGCTTTTCGGAAATCCGCATTCACCTCGGCTGGATTTGCCTTCCGTTTCTCGTAGAGCCAGTGTGCCTCGCTCGCTAGAAGATCTATAGGGATCATTCCTGCGATAACACATACTGCCTCCGTCGACGCCGTCCTAAATGCGCTGCACACCCTTAGCGCAATTGGCCGGTATGCCGAACATATCTTCCTCCGGTTGACAGCGTGGTTCAGCGCTCCCGCCCAGACAGGGGCCGCGTATAGCAGGATCGACCTCACCACTCCCGCGATGAGTAGCCTGCGACTATACTTCGGCCCTCCCACGTAGGGACGAGCTGGCATTTGCTGCCTTCTCTCGCGCATAATCCAAGTGTCCCTTGAAACCCAACTTGGCATCGATCATCGCCCCCAGGTATTTCACAACCGATTTTGAGACGACCTCACGATCACCAATCTGGATGGTAACCGTGTTATTCTTCCTACGGTTGGTAATGAGGACCGCCTCCGTCTTTTCGTCCGCCAGGTCCAGCTTGGCCATTCGTAACCATGACTTGATGGTATGAATGGCTTCATTTGCATAAAGCTCCACGTCCTCGGAATGCTTTGCAATTGCAACTACCGCCAAGTCGTCCGCAAAACCAATCAGCGTTGTCTCCTCCGGCACGCGAAGGCCAAGCACTCCGTCGTACATTATGTTCCACAGCAGCGGTCCCAATTCAGAACCTTGAGGCACACCTGCTGTCACAATGTACTCCTTCGGCCCGTCGTCCGTCTCGTACCAGAGAAGTCTGTCCGAAAAGTAACTCTCGATGAGCCGAGCCAAGTAGCTAGGAACACCCAGTTTGGCCAAAGCGCCCTTAATCCAGCCCCAGTTGGCTGAGTTAAAAGCATTTTTGACGTCCAGCGTCACCAGAGCACAGCATTTGCTCATGGCCATTGCATTTCGAGCCAATTCCACGACCTTTGCTACTGCATCGACCGTAGAACGGGCTCGCCGAAACCCATATTGCCGCTCTGAAAGACCACCCGCAAGCTCGATGAACGGGAGCAGCCTGTTGTATATCACCCTCTCCAACATCACACCATGGGGAGTCTAAGAGACAAATAGGGCGATATGAAGAGGGCACGCCGGGTGGTTTTCGGGGCTTCGGTAGCAAGACCAGCTTCCAAAGTTCCTCTTCGGTAACATCAGGGATCGAGAAGACGTCCTGCTGAGCTGCCAGTTGGGCTTCTCTTTCGTCCTGCGGAGCTTCTGGTAGCATTCCCGCTTGCTTCTCCGAATGCCCTTCTTAAGGTTGCTTCGCAGATCCCTGTATTCGTCCTCACGCTCCTGGTGCTCCGGCCTTCCCTTTGTCCTGTGGGAAAGTCTTCTCGCTCGGAGACAAGAGGATCTCAAGGCAGCGATCTCCGTGTTCCACCAGTAGTTTGGCCTCTTGCCGTGGTGCAAACGTCGTCGTGGCATCGTAGCGTCGCATGCTTCGGTTACACGCTGAGACAGCTGTGTGACCCTTTCCACTGCTGTTCCATCCGGATCATGAGCTCCCTCCAATGCGGCCCGGAATGTCTCCTCGTCGAAAGCTCTGATAGACCAGCCAACCGCTTTAGCCTTTCCACCTCCAGAGCGTCGTTGACTGCTTCCCCGGTTCCCAATGCGGAGGAAGATGGCCTGGTGGTCACTGTGGGTGTAGTGCTCACTCACTTGCCAAGCCATCTCCCTCACCAGTGAAGTGCTAACAAATGTCAGGTCAACAATTGAACCCGACCCTCTTCCTCGAAAGGTGGGCACGCATCCAACGTTGGCCAGCACGATGTCCAGCTCCGCAAATGACTCCAACAGAATTTGACCTCTGGTGTTCGTCGATCGGCTTCCCCACTCCAGGGCCCACGCGTTGAAATCGCCCGCAATGATTTTAGGGCTGCGGTCTCTAGCGTCCAACACCAGACTGTCTAACATCTCCTCGCATTGTGCTAAGGTTGCACTAGGAGGAGCGTAGCAGCTGTAAATATGGACACCGTTGACCTTTGCCCTTATAAAACCGGCAGCTGGGGGGGACATGACTTCCTGAATGGCCTGTCTTCCGCACGCCCAGATTGCGGCGTTGCCAGACGCATCCACCGCCCAAGTCGCACCGCCGTAGTTTCTGTACGGCCCGCAAATAACTGCGACATCGACATTCGACTCTCGAATGGTTTGCGAGAGCTGCCTCACAGTGATTGAGATTGATTTGTATCAATCTCATTTCCCTGTGCGGTTCAGCTCTCTCCTATATACCGGACATCTGTTGCTTCCCGCAACATGCCGGCCGTCCACGCCCTCTTTCCCACTAGATAGCATAAGAGTACACATAGTCTAAACGCAATTATACATATGGTTGCCTTTCATTCCTTGGGGGGGTATAGGGCGTCAACCACACCTACGCGTCCTCGCATGCGGTTACCTGAAATATGATTCAGCTCCAAACGGCTTCCCGAGACGCTCGCAACCTCCTCTACTCTTCTGCGCGAAGTGCCTGTGGGGCGATCCACTCGTCGGCCATCTCGAGAGAGTGGATTCCACTGCATGCAATGCAATTGTCTCCCCTCCTTAATGTGTGACCTATCTACTGCCACTTCCGTCTTCAAATCACATCGTATACAAGTGCCAAGCCTGTGTGCTGACCTGTTCGTTTGGGATAGTATAAGATAGCATCAGGCACTCCGATGATACGACGCAGACAGGTATTCACGAAAGCTTGGAGCTTTTAAGCAACCGTAAAATTTCCTTTCCATGCTCAATTCCCATATAGCAACACAGAAAGAACCCTAGCACAAAACAATTTCAGCTTGATCTGTGTGATAATTGCATTTCCAGATTTTAGACAGGCTAGCGAAAGCAGATCTAGCGCTGTTAATACGTCGGGCAACATCGAGTTCGATGCTACCGTCGGCAGAAACCGCGCTTTCTAAATATACAAATTGATCGACGCTTTCGATCCTCAGCTCATTAATGCAAATAGGGAGGATGCGGCAATCCGTCAGAGAACCTTGGTTTAGTTGCTATTTATCTTCAGTCCGACTCTAGTTGCCTCTCTTCCCCAATCCAGAACCATTTGGCCAAGGTCCAGTACCGGGCGAGCGAGCAAACAAATATCATGAGCGTAGTCGAGGTGTTTTACGAAAGATGTCATAGTCCATTGAATTCCTCCACGCACTCCGAACAGGGAATAGGAAGGAAATAATAAGGGTGACAGGATCCTACCCTGGCGAACTCCGCTTTTGACCTCGAAATTCTCCGATATTTTACCTCGGTTCAATGTGTGTCATCATATGTCGCTCTGTTGATAGTTGTTAGTTTCTTCGGAAAGCCTCTTCTACTTGGGGCACTCCAGATCCACTCCTTATTCACGCTACCGAGAGCTTCGATGAAGGGCGCGTGCATCGAAGATCTAAACTCCGCGCACTGTTCCAAAATGATCTCTAGTTAATGTGTCGATGCAGGCGTATCCGGAGCGGAAACCAGCCTGTTCTGTCAATCAAGTTTTCGTTCTTCGATGAGTTCCAGGTGCATTTAAGCTATTATCTTCGTGACGGCAGGGAGCACATAGATACCTTTCCAATTGTCACACTCAAAACGAGTGACTTTTCTTGAATCTTAACGATCATCCTCTTCTTCCACTCTCTGGGAAAGATTTCGGATTCCTAACATTTCCGTATGAGTGGAAGCAGCACATCTGCAACAACTGCAAATGTCCTAGTAAGTTGGGGCTTAAGAGTACACTTAAAGCCTTCCCTGCTTGTCGTAAGAGGCGACGAAAAGGGTTATAAGTTTGTGGGCTAGCAACCTGCAAATATTGAAACTCTACTGATAGGGACTGACCTCACAGGAACGAACTTTGGCTATCGAAAATGGACTTTGATTGGTTTCTGGAATATGCGCACCCTCCTCGACTACCAGAAACCTCGCTTTCTCCAACTTGAGTGAGAATCTTAGGGATATAAGCTGTACATTTCGAGCCTAAGCGAAGTAAGCTGGTGGTACTCTGAAGAGCACTTGTCTCCCTCTTGCCTGCCGACTGTAATGATAATGGTGGAAGGTTCGTGGATTTCTGCAACTTCTAGCGCCTCGTCATTGGTCATAAAGTCAGTTGGGTTTCTACTGACCGACGTGTACGAGTAATCAGATCGACCGCTTCGCTATCAGTAGTAGATTTTGGAGTTGTGTTCCGAATGTGCGTAACGAAAGGGATCACCATCTGATGGTCGCTTAAGTTCGCTTGCGTGTTGCATCCAGCACTTCTCGCAGGGTTGGGGTGCTGTGAATCCGTAAGTTCAACATCTACGGCTGGCACTGGGAGTGCTATCCTGCTCATCGAACGGCACATCTACTGAGTAACGCTCCTGAGGATATCAGTGAGAATTGGGTCGCCATTAAAAATGTCCTGTTCTCTGTTGCTTGTTTGGCCACATCCCAAAAGAAGGTGATAAAATTTGGCTGACTGCAGAGTCATGGAAGCGGATCGATGAATGGAAGGGGTGGAAGGCTCTACTGATCGCTGCGAGTGATGGTGGGTATGACCCGTTCAAACTGGGATACCGTGTAGAATCCCGGGAAGTCTAGCATATTGTACTCGACGAGAAAAGAGAATTTGCTATTGCGCTGGTTAGGGAAGTAGAAGATGCCGTAGACTGCAATGATTTTGGAACTGTATACCGTATTACGAGAAAGCTGAGAAGGACGTTAACGGTTGACTTCGCATCCATGATGGTGAACAACTGAGGTGGTGAAAAGAACATTTCACCAGAGTACTTAACCGTATTATACGTGGTGAGGTTCCTCCCCTCGTGGATGAGATGGCAGGTCACTGTAACATGCGGATACGGACTGCTTCTCCAAGCAGAAGAGAAACCAGTTCAGCCATTAATGTACTCAAACGGAGTAAAGCCGCTGGGCTTGACAGCCTCCCCGCCAAGTTGTTTATCGCTAAACGTAAATCACATAAAGATTAAATATAATAATTAGACTTAAGAAGACATGATCTTCTAAGATTGAAAAGAGGAAGCGTTTATATTTGTAACTGGCAATTCATAGTGGCAAAGTGAAGTGAATATCTTCTGGAGTTAGAGGGATTTGATGGTATGCCTTGGCTAAGTTCAAGGTTGTGAAAACACGGCAGTTAACGACGTTGTGCACAAAGCTGTGAATGAGTGGTATGGGGAAGCGGTCTGAAATGGGCTGAGCATTAAGACGTCTGTAGTTGCTACAAGGTTTCCATTCGCCGTTGGACTTTGGGATCATGTATATTGGAGAAGATCAGCAGCTATTTAATGATCTGCAAATACCCTGGGGTGGCAAGAGACGCACCTTCGAGAAGGTATGGGAGTCAGTAGTGCGGACGTGGTGCTGTGGTGCTGCGTGAGACTACTTTCGGTAGTTATGATGCTGTATTTTTGAAGGAGCGGACGAATGCGAGGGTCGGCTATCTCTTTAAAAATGATCAAAAGGCTGACAGTAAGGCAGGTGGCAGGTTTTCCTTAAGACCTGAGCAAAGTTGCGGAATCTATAACAGGCCTATTCTGCAGATCCACCAGCAACCCATAGTGACCAAGAAAGTCTACGCCCAATATGGGATTACTGATATCCGCTACTACCAAACGCCATGAGAACGTTCGTTGAAGTCGCCCACTTGCCTGTAGCTGTAAGTGTCCTTAGTTGAAGGATTTGCCGTCGCTAGTTTGAGTTGATGCGAAGTCAGTTTGAACGAACGCAAAGCTCCAATCGTTACTGCTAGTTTGGAGACGGTAGCCGCGAGGTTTGCCGACGTCTGCTGAAGCTGAGCGATTTGGTCCGTGGCTTCCCCCGACACTCCACTGGACAGGAGGCACGTGTGCACTTCGTGGATTTTGTCAGCAGTCCCTTGAATGACTTAACTTTCTGATGCTGTTGTTTCTGCTTATGAACTTATTGTTGCTGGAGCCTAACTGAGGTTGGATTCATCACCATATGTGGCGGAGATTGTGGCAATGAATTTCTGTTTCCTGCCTTTAATCCTTCTGTGCTGCTGGCGGTGGCGAAAATGCCGCTGATGTTTGAGTTGTGTGTGCTGTTGACGATGCATTCGTGGGGAATTCTCTTGACAAACAGTTGTTTCTGTTGCGATGTTTCTCTGTTTGTTTGATGAATTCCTTGATACTGAATCTGTCTTGACAAATTGACAGTCGTTCTTGCGGAACCCTTCTGCTGGTTCGCCGTCTGTAATGTCGCTAGTTTCTCATACCGGAGGCCTTCGATGTTGCTGTAGACCTCTCCGTTAACTCCGAAGACCCCAGTTAGTGCTTTGCCTACAAAACTCCTCCTCCTCCTTATTGTCGAAAAGTCAAGGAGCTCATCAATTTCGTGGATAATATCCTTGTATTTAAAAATAAGATGATTTAGAAGCGCATCACAATGCGTTATCCTGACTAATTTTGGTGTATCCTTGCACATCGCACGTGGCTGATTTAGGACATGCATGATGTCTCGTCAGTCATCCTGTATTCCACGCGCCGAGAAATCCATCTCAATCCTCAGTTCACCTCGAACTATTCGGGCTTGGCCTAACTTTTCTACAGGGTATCCTGCGTGAGTTCTCAAAATTTCAAATGTTCTGAGAGAGTGCTCTGCTGAATGTGAAAAAGAGATTTGTCAGATTTAGGTGTGTCCTTGCCCATGTACATGGCGCGATACGCGGTTTCTTGGGTTGTTGCATGACAGGAGATGTTGAAAAATTCGCGCATCATTTCATTGTCATCGGTTCTACCGTCGGTTGTTTCTGCTCTGCTCACTTCAATCTTTTCGATGTTGGCTCTTTCCGCTCTGATCTCTTCGATTTTTCGCTAGAAGGGTTTCATTTGCTTTAGTCGGAATCTCTAGCGCACCGTGATACCAAATAGTTACCGCACGAATCTTGCCATCGCCTCCAGGGTGGACTTCGCGAACCCGTGGTAATGGCCATTTTGTAGTAGGGATATCGCGTTCTCCGGTTGTTCAACCTTTACGTTGGGGGATTTTTTGGATTCTTTTGCCCTAGATTGTAAATGGTGCAAGTATTCCTAGGACCAGAAAATTTGATGAAGTGCCTTCAACTGCTGCCACTGTTCGTAAAGGTATCGCTGCGACCTATATTCTCGGTCGTTGCACCAAAAAATGTCCCAGTGTCAATGTTTGGAGGTCTTCAGGTACGCTCGTCAGGGGAACCAGTGGTCTTGAGTTTAAACAAGCCTCAACCTGACATAGGACCGTAGTGAATTCCTTGAACGTGGCGACAATTTTTGCCTCATCAAACAATGTCATCTATATTTTTTTAAATTCAATTCAGAAAAAAAAAACTGAACTGAACAACTCTTTTTCACCGAACACTCTCTACATTTTTCTTTCTACGATTTCTCTACCAGTTTCGTGACTTTCACCCCGCTATCCATTGGCGCGCCACTCAGGCGTGTGAGTTTCACTCCGTGGTGAATTGCACCATTCTTGTGCGGACCTCGGACGAATCCTCGCTAATCAGCTTGCGCCTCTACAGATCAGTTGCGTCCACATTATCAGCATCCCTCTCTTCCACTTTTTCTGGTAGAGATGGAAAAGAAGGTTCTGACTGGCAAGCCCCTTTTGTGGCTCAAGTTTCCTTCTGTCGAGGCTTTTTTTCTCGTTTCTCGCATGAGTGTCACCGGCAGCGGGGGGTAGTCTGGTGTCCAGTTCCTCTCATTAAGGCATTTGCTGTACTATCCTTTCTGGCTTTAGTGCCGTAGACACAGGATCCGGTACCCTCAGTAGCTCCACCGTAGATAAAGTTAAAATTATTTTTACGTCCTTGGAGAACTTTTAAATATCAAAAGAAGGCTCAACGCCCTGAGACCTGTTTCGCTATCGTTTTCCCATAGACCTAATTGAATGAGGCTATGAGCTGCCCCCATTGCATTGCTCTGAAGGGCTGTAAATTGAGTAGTGCATCCGAGGCTGCTCCTGATGTCGTGCTCATCATCACTTCTGCGTATTCTATTTGGATTAGTGGCTTAATTGTCCTTTCAAAAGCTCTTTAAGGTTCTTCAAAGAATCATTTCAGCAGTTCCATGTATCTTGGAATTTGTATCCCTTTCTATAATTTCCCTCAAAATTAAAAATGACTCAAACTTCTCAAGGAAAATTTCCTTGAGATTTTCTGAACTAAATACATTAGGACAGAATTTAACTGGAGCCGTAAAGTTATCTCTTAATTTCCTTCCCTAATTGATTGATTTATGGTATCCTCTCCGTCCACTGTTAAGGGGAAAGTATTCCCTTACGCCCTTAGTCAGGAATTGATTCAATTATCTAAAGGTTAATAAAGCTTATAAACTAGGGTCGGCAGATACTTCCAATCTGGGCCGGTTATCCAGGTGAATCTGAAAATATGTATACGTTCCTGTAGGTGGGTGAGATTCTGACCTATCTGGAACTGCTATAGGGCAAAGGGGCAGAGAGCACTACTTCGTTACTTGAAACTTATCTGGACGCTAATTAGATGACGTGGAAATCCATTGCGAGGATGGGATTAAACATTTTTGAAGTTCCAACTTAACATCGGTCCTTTCATTTAGTGATAGCTTTAATTTAATATAAAAGTTAACTACGTTTGGAATTCGCGATGTGGTTCACAACCACCACCAGTCGATCTCCATTCCTTAAATAATATTTCGTCCTTTTACCTCCACAGGTATGAGCCTGGTCGGCGGAACGGCGAGTTTGTTGACTGTCGCTATAATCAGAATAAAGGCTACGTGGTTTTCAGTGCAATGGGCTCATTCTTCATTCCATTGGCGGTGATGCTCTACGTTTATTTGAGGATTGGATGCGTATTAACATCGCGACGGCAACGAATGACATTAACGGAGGTAAGCTTGGTAGGATAAGTTCAGAGAGTTCATTGAGTTCATGTAAATTTTCTTGGAAATCTTCTTGTTTTTCGTGTTTAACTTGTGGGAACTTTCGGAAAAGTCGCGGGTTATGCGGGCCAGATTTTCGATAGGAAGATTCTCGGTCGTGAATAAGTTTTAATATTCAATTTAAGAATGTCATTTTATCAGGTTTCTGTCATGTTTTGAATGTTGGGAGGAAAGGAAAAGGAAGAAAAATTGGCTCATAAAGGAAAACATATCAACATTAATTAGCTAAAATCCTAACCAAAAAATAATATTTCCGGGTGCCTTTGTGAATGTATTTTTTCCCAAAATATGTGTTTCGATCAGCGATTTGTTGCCTTCTTCAGCAGAATAAAAACAAGTCGGGAAACCGGAAGCTCGGCGTTTCAGGTATGAAAGGTCTTGTTTGTGCACCCCTTCCACTCCCCGCCTTTTTAACAAATCTCAAAACTAAGATCGACTTCGAAAAGTACTAATCGAGACCTTTCATTTGATACCCCACATGGCTATATTTGATGAAAAAAATTGTACACCCCCCCTTACATGCATGGGGACCCCCCTAAATCTTAACGTAGGAGGATATCACTCACTGCATGTCTGGGGGTCCACAGTTCCCACCTTCCCACCAAATTTCGTGTTAATCGGTACAGCCGTTTTTGAGAAAAGTGCCTATAACAGACAGACAGACAGACAGACCTGACCTTTGTCAGCCCTTCGATGGCGCGTGGTATGTCCTGGTGCGTCAGCAAACGCCACACCCACAGCGATCACCAGGCAATCTTTTTTGAGATATGTGTCGAGCCTCAGGGCAAAGAGCTATCATGTCCGAAACCGAAAAAGATTTCAGGCTGGTCTGCAAATTCTTGGGATGAGCAGACCTTCATAAAGGTGTGGTTAGATCAACCTGATAAAGCAGGCGCCTCTACGAAAAGAGCCGTCCATCTGGCTCAATGCATCGCCAAAGCATGTGACGCGTCCATGCCTAGGAGGTGCTCATTCCCCAGTAGTAGACCAAACTATTGGTGGAATGATGACCTGCCTTCGATCAGCCTGCCATCGAGCCAAAAGAGCGGCTCAGAGGGCAGTAGGTAGAGTCGATCAGGGGCAAAAAGAGTGTGCCTATAAAGCAGCCCGCAAAACCCTCAAGCTCGCCATCCAGCGAAGCAAGAGGAAATGCATTAAGGAGTTCTGCTCAGAAGCGGACGTAAACCCGTGGGGGAGTGCTTATAGAATCTTGATGGGACGATTCAGATGCCGTTCCTCTCCGCAGATCACGTGTCCCACCTTCTTGCTGAAAATCATCCAGGGGTTATTCCCCCAGCAAGAGGAGAGCACCGACATATTCCAACCACCTCCGAATGTGACGGCAATCCCGCTAGTCACCAGAGACGAGCTGCTGGAGATCAGCGGTAGAATAGGAGACAATAAAGCGCCGGGCCTGGACGGAGTACCGAATAAGGCCCTTAAGCTTGCCGTGAAATCTAGGCCGGACACGTTCGCTGAGTTGTTCGAAGTGTACATGTCCGAGGGAATATTTCCAGCGGCATGGAAGCGACAGAAGTTGATATTTCTGCCTAAGTCTGGTAAACCTCCAGGTGAACCCTCGTCATACCGACCCATATGTCTTTTGGACACGGTGGGGAAAATGTTAGAGCGGATAATCTATAATAGATTACTCCCGGTTGTTGAGAGCCAAGGTGGCCTTTCAGATCGGCAGTATGGGTTCCGAAAAGCCAGATTAACCATTGATGCTATCAAATTGGTTACTGGCTTGGCCGAAGATGCAATCCACGGAAAGGGTAGTACCAGCAAATACTGTGTGGTAGTAACCCTGGATGTGAAAAATGCATTCAGTTCGGCCAATTGGAATCTAATACGGAAATCCCTAGTGAAGGTTGGTATTCCCGCCTATCTCGCTGCTATCGTCGATAGTTATTTAACTGAAAGGAGGATCTGGTATTACACTGATGACGGCCCCCGGAGTACGTTGTTTCCGCGGGTGTCCCGCAGGGCTCCGTATTGGGCCCACTACTGTGGAACATCATGTACAACCATGTACTTAATCTTCCTCTTCCGGCGGACGACGACATAGCACTGGTTGTTGTCGCAAAGCATCTCGAAGATGCTGAGTTATACTCAAGCGAGGCAATCAGTGCTGTCAAATGCTGGTTAGAGAGCTCTGGTCTGACGCTTGCGGAGGAAAAAACACAAGCGGTCCTCATTACGAAGCGCCAGAAGAGAAATTACGCCTGTATTAGGATTGGGAATCATATCATCCCTTCCAAGCCGACCATAAAATATTTAGGGGTGGTGATAGACAGGAAGCTCAGCTATAAGCAACACGTACACTATGTTTGTGATAAATCATCCATTGCTAGTATGGCCCTGGCGAGGATGATGCCGAACGTGGGAGGGCCACGGCATACCTCTAGGTTGCTTGTAGCCAGGGTGGTGACCTCAATCATGCTCTATGCGACCCCAGTTTGGAGCGAGGCGTTGCGGATGTCACTTAATACTAGCAAACTGAATGCAGTCTACAGGAGGACAGCTCTGAGGGTATGCTCTGCCTTCAGGCCTGTCTCAGATGATGCAGCATTCGTCATCTCTGGAATGATGCCGATTCACATCTTGGCAGATGAGATTGCGAACGTATACAATGCGAAGCCCATCTCTCCCTCATCGCGGACGAAAAACGCTGAGAGGGAGAGATCCATAAAAAGATGGCAAGAGCGATGTGAACGCTCGGGAAAGGGTCGGTGGACTCACAGGCTCATTCCTGTCATCAAGGAGTGGTTGGAGAGACGACACGGTGAGATTAATTATAATCTCGCCCAGTTTTTCACGGGGCATGGAGGATATCTCCAATACCTTCATAGGTTTAAATTGGAGACCTCACCCGACTGCCCAAATTGCGATGGAGTCCCAGAGGACCCAGAGCATATATTCTTCCACTGTCCGAGATTTGTGCAAGATTGGAGGAATCTAGAGGAGATTCTAGTTGAGGTGCTGGTACCAGAAAATGTAGTGCCGAAAATGCTAGCACATCAGGAGAATTGGGATGCGGTCAACTCCATCATCGCATCTATTCAAGATAAATTGCGAAAGGTAGAGGAAAGGAGAAAAGCGCAGTCACGTGCGCCGCGTATAGAAGAAATGGGATTAAGCTAGAGTGAGCTGACTCCGCCCCGTGATGTAATACCTTATAGTGGTTCCGCGTTTTGAAGACATTGAACCGATTTTAATAAGGTTTTGTTTGTGAAACAAAACGTTTCGTAGGTTCCTGAATGTGTTTTGAATTAATTGTCGTAGGGGTTGAATTTATGGCGCTCAACCTCCTTAACCACTTCTACCTGCTCTAATTGATTGATTTTGATACGATATTTGGTGGGAAGGTGGGAACTGAAAATTCTCTTGCATCCCCATACATGCAAAGAGGGGTTGTCAATTTTTTTTCACCGAATATAGCTAATATGTTGTTTTCTGTCACGTTTTACTAATTCATTTTCCTTCAGGTGGTTTTTAGCCCCGAGAGCTAGCCAGGCGTTTTCTTAGCCTTCTGAAGCACAGGGAATTCCCTAATTGTCACTTTTTCGTTCTGCTTTTGATGACTTTGTTGATATCCAATAGTACCTTTATCCATAGTCCCTATTGGATACTTTTACCTTCTTTGGCCATGACGCCTCGTGCAGGGGGAAGCATTTCTATCTGGTACACTGCCTCGTTTGGTGTTGTTGTTTATTTTTCAAACAGACTTTTCAAGTGGTTACGTTTCATTGTTTCCTGTTTCTTCTCTATGAGATTAAGGAACAACGCTGGCCGGTATCCATTTTTTGTCGCATTTCCGTCATATATGTCATGGCGTTGAAAGATGTATAAATCGAAAAGCTTCCCTGTTATTACGGCTGCCAAGAAAGTGTTCCTCATCATATATTTGAGGAAGGTATTGTCAGTGACTAGATTGGCATTCACCAAACATGATCAACATTTCAGCTTTAATTAGTCGTCCCTGAACTGCTCCTTGGTAATGAGGGGAACTCTTGCCGTTGTGTTAAGCATTAATTTAACTCTGAATTCTTGCTTAAGTTTAGTGGGGGAGCCGCAGCTCCAAGCACTCACACCTTTGTGAGGCCCATTGTCCTATTCACCACGCTTATTCATTGGCTTCTCACCTACAGGGTTCGCAGTGAATCTGTGAACATTCTCCAGAAACAGAGAATGCATAGACTCTTCGTTGAAGAAAACTTTACCAAGGTATCGAAAAAATCAAAAATTTGACTGACGGTTTCGTCCAGGGCAGAGGCAACTCATCAGACGCTGCCTCACCTCTGCCCTGGGAGCAGCGTGATCGAAAGTGCCAACAGGTGGAAAGACGCTCCCTTTTATCATCGCAAAAACACGACAAGGTTGCGAGTTATATTGGACTTAAAACGCCAGTCGTTGTAGTCTAAGCTAGACTAAAGCTAGGTTGTTGTTTAGGATCTGCGGGATCCTAAGTCCCCAACAACAACCTTACCAAGGTTTTTTCGTCTGGGGTCTGAGGAGGCCGGGCCGCTGCATACTTCTCTCATTGGCTGCATAAGGCCGAAACCATCACTTCGATTTTTTCCCTATTGTAGTTTAAGGGGCAGTGTTCCGTTAAAATTCCTACTAAGGTTCTCATATCTCGTTCCTTAAGGGACAACAAAAATGACGCTCCAGAAACCCCGGGTACCTTCACAAAGATTTTCGCCTGCCGGCAGAAGTTCAAATTTCCCCATTTGGCTGGGTGAATCCTTGCAATTTCCCCATTCAGAGTAGACTTGACATTAGATGGCCAAAATTGGGTTCTGGCCCCACCATTGTGGATCCAGAAACTTGAAGAGCCAATCTGTCATTACCGGCGATGTTTGAGTGTCTTAGCACCCTCATCAGGAATGTTTCGTTTAGTTGGTCAAGTTTCAGTAGCATCTGATGACTACTCCACACCAGCTGACTTGATATGCCGTTGCTGCCCGACTGTCGGAACAGATTCATATGGTAGTTTTCGGTGGTCGTCATTTTTTCGAGAAGTCGAGTCAGCTCTATAATCGGATTTCCTAAGGACACCTCTGCGCCCGATCCGTCCTTCGTGACTGACCTGTCCGTGAAGATTATTAAGTCTTTAGGTTCAAATGACTCGTGGCCATTTATCGACCATTCTTCTCTTTTGGTGATTACGACGGAAAATGTCCTTTCAAAGACGAATCTGGAAACCATATATTGGGCTTGCATGAGAATCACCAGATGTTTGCCATGAAATTTCCAGATGGACGCCTTTCCATGCGCCAATAGCATCAAGCCTAGATGCGTCGCTAGGGGTTTTCCGTTTTACTTCCAAATGGATTGGGGGGAGTTGCTTCTAGTGTCGCTGTCCGAGTACTATTAATTACTCCAGTAATACTTAGGCAAATTGGCAGCAGTTTCCTTCCATTAGCAAAGTTCAAGTAGGCTTTATTATGGATGTATATATACAATGAATCCGTTTTGGTGAGAGTCCCCAGATCAATAACAGTCCTGCAGCACCAAAGCAATATGAAGGGTTTCTGGTTTTGTTCCAGGATATAGTCCTTTCATATTAATTTGGAGTCAAGATGTACTCCTAAATATTTGACTGTTTGTACCAGGTGGATTTCGGCTCCTCCTAAGGTTGGTATCATGTAGCTTTCCCATGTGACGCTCCTAGCGAACATAACTTGTCGAGTCTTCCTAGTGTTTACCGTAAGTGCATTATGGAGGCACCAACTGTGGATTATATCCATTCAGGCGCGTCATATACTGTGTTTGTGCGAAGACCTTTGTGTCTTCCAAGAGTATAGCAAAGTGTTCATAACCAGGAGCCATAACAGAGGAGATAGAACCCCTCCCTGTGGGCAAACCCTAAGAGACTCTGTCTCAATAGACTTCTGTCCGACCCATATGTGGATCTTTTTCCACTCTAGCATGTGAAGGAGTTTTACGACGTGCGGATATGTTGCCTTGAGTTTCAATAGGGTGCCGGAAATTAGTAGGTTTTTCTACTGATGTAGTCGAGGAGGCAGAATAAGCCATTCTGAAGTAGGGAAGAAGGGTTCTGTGTCGGAAGAGACTCTCTGTGACTTTGGGAGCGTTAGTAGTAACACAAAATATAAAATATTTGGGGTCAAGTGGCTTCTTTTTCTATGTTGGCTTTTGGATTGTCTGTAAAAATTTTGGTTTTTAAATAAGCCTGCAGAAAGAAGTTTGAAAGCGTCACGCAGTTAAAATCACAACCAAGGAGCAAATCAAGCGATCAGGCATTAAAGGTTATCATGCCACATCCGTTAACCTGCAGTAGCGCCCTACACTGATGGCTGCTGTTGCTCTAGCGTCACCTTCAAAGAAAACGCTTCAAGAAAACCCTTTCTGCACAAATTCCAGCTTAAACAGTCGAGCGTTGTTCATGCAAGGGTTGCCCTTGAATCAATGGAAAATTCTTGATGTCGTAGAACTGTCGAAGAAAGTATGGCCTTAATTCACGTTGCGAATTCTGTTTGATATCTTCAATTGATTCAAAATAGGTTCCACGGAGTGGCAATTTCAGTTTGTGAAAGAGAAAGATGGAGCGCATGGAGCTCATCTCCTGTAATAATGCGTTTTAGGAAGTCTAGTCCACTGGAAAGCATATCCCCCATGACCTTTTTTCGATGGTTTTTTTTTTTGGAAAAAATTGAGCTCTTTCGGAATGAATTTTGCAGCAAGGCGTCTCTTACCCAAAACGTTGGTAAAATGGCGATTTTCAAACACTAATTTTTTTAATTTTGTGGATGTTATCGTCAGCGGTAGAGGTTGAAGGCCTTCTTTGAACAGTCTGTACCGCTCATATGCCTGCGCTTTCAACCTAGGTAAGTCACCAGAGGCCTTGCCAAGAATTAGCACGAGAAATTTCGTTCGTAACACAAAATTTGAGGTAAAATCTTTCTTCAACTTTTTTATGTATAGTAACATTCTCAGAGCACTTTTGAGGTAGACTGACACTGGCAGTTGCTGCAAACACACAAGCTGACAGATCGCGTTGACCCGAGGTATTTAAATCGCGCTATCAGTCAATGGAGAATTGCGTTATGAAATTGCTTCACGCATTAACGCAACCTGGATGAAGTGGCGTTCCAAGAATGTAAATAATGACGTTTGCTTTTGCACTCGATGGCGATCCACTTTTCACGTTTAAATGACTCCCATCCGGCGGAGCTTACTATTCGTCAATTTTCTCCCCGGGCGACCAACCATCTCCCATCCTGAAAATTTTCGATCTACCAACGAAAAGAATGTGCATGACACACTCTGCACTTGTCACATATCATCTCTTCTTCTTTTTCCCATCTTTTTTTCTCGAAAAACCTATTCCGTCGTCATGTGGCGCGGCAAAGCAGAGCAGGGCGCTAGACATTCAAAGATTCAAATTTGAAATTTAGAATTTTAATTTCAAATTGGAATATTAGAACCTCAAAAGTTGCCACGAAAATGAAATCGGCATAACAAAGTTTGAAAGCTTTATTGTATTTCAGACAGCATTTAGCAAAATTAAGAGAAATCCTAAAAATGATGAATAACATTATTTCAAAGTATTAGCAAGGATAGCTGTGTCCGGATAGCTGAGTGGTTAGAGCGCAAGGCTGTCGTACGAAAGGTCGCGGTTCAAATCTGACTGGTGACAGTGGAATTTGTATCGTGACGTCGGATACCAGTCGACTCAGCTGTGAATGAGTACCTGAGTCAAATCAGGGTAATAATCTCGGGCGAGCGCAATGCTGACCACATTGCCTCCTACAGTGTACTGTAGTGTACCGTTACGGTCTTGAATGAAGTACTCTAACACACTTCAAGGCCCTGATCCAACATGGATTGTTGCGCCAACGATTATTATTTCCGAGTTATCACAATCTCGACAAATGCCGGATTTTACCTAATACTAGCATTAAGTGCCAAGCATTTAGGCTCGGACGATCCTACCTACTTAAAAACTAAAGGGGCACTGGGGGTGGTGGCCGGTGGTAGGTCAGTGGGAGAATCCGTCGAGTACTCCCCGCAACATCGACCACGTATGCGGAATGGTGTACTTCTGCATGGTTTGAACCAGACTGTGCGAAAGTTCCAGGACATCAAGGGAAGCCGTCAGGGATTTAGGTACAATACCTGTAGCTGACAATATTATGGGAACTACAATCACCCGCTCGAGGCGCCAAATTTCTTTGATTTCCAGAGCCAATGGCTCATAGTTCACCTTCTTCTCCACGTATTTCCGTTCAATGTTGCTATTATGGGGGATAGCAACATCAATAATATACGCGGAGCGACCCGTCTTGTCAACTAACAGTACGTCAGGCTTGTTGTGTAGAGTGTGGAGATCAGTCAGAACTTGCCGGTCCCAACACATGCTGTAAGCAGAACTATCAAGTACTGCTTGCGGCTCATATCGGTAAACCGGACATGTCACCGTGATCAGCCCATGCTTGTATGCAAGGTTTTGATGGATAACCTTACATACAGCATTATGCCTGGTGATGTATTGCACCGGTGCCATAACAGTACAGCCGGAAATGAGATGGTCCAATGTCTCTAGCGCCGAACCACACATTCTGCACTGGTCGTTCTCCACCCGTTCTTTCATGATGAGCTTTTTATAAGCTCGGGTGGCGACCACGCCATTCAGGACACACATGAACCCCTCCGTCTCAGCAAAGAGCTCCCCAGCACACAGCCATCTGTTCGACAGATGCAAATCGACAAATGGCTGCCAAAGACAATTCATATGTTTACCGTGCATTGCCTTCGACTTCCATTCCTCGATCTGCTCCTGGTCCGACTTCACCCCACTCAGAGGATTGAAAGATCGATCCTTCAAGTTAAGTGGAGTCAGTCCACAATCTGCCTTACAGACAGCCGCATGCAAGGGACTCGCCTGCTCTTTGCTGTAAAAATAAGCGCGCAGCGAGTCGACTTGGCGATGATGTTGTGCCGCCACTTCAACCACGCCCCTACCTCCGATGTGACGAGGCAGGTTCATCCGCTCCACGGCAGACTTTGGGTGATGCATTCGGAATTTGGACATAGTTGTCCGTATCCGCCGCTGGACGTTTTCCAGGTCGGTCTTCGTCCACGGCAATATTCCGAATGCATAAGCCAGTAAAGGGATAGCGTGTACATTCAACGCGCTTATTTTATTCTTCCCCGAGAGATGCGATTTCAGCACCAGCTTTACACGTTGCAGGAATTCGGACAGCAGAGCTTCCTTCAGATCACCAACTCGAGCATGGGTTCCTTGCAGAATTCCTAGGTACTTGTAGAAGTCTGTCTCGGTCATAGCTTCGATGTGGAGGTCACCAATGCTATGTCCGGCATGCGGCTCGTGATGACCTTTGCGGATGGCTTGGATTCGATTCCAAACTCCATCCGAATATCACGGCCGAACATGTCTATTATTCGCAACAGACTTCTAAGATGGTTGTCAGTACCAGCATACAGCTTGATGTCATCTAGGTACATCAAGTGTGTCAGTTCGCACTTAGCACGTAGGCCATATTTTATTGCATAACCATGCCCTCTAGCATCATTCAGTAGCCAGTAGCCAGGGGTTCAGTGCACTACAAAACCAAAGAGGACTCAACGAATCCCCCTGGAAGATGCCCCTCTGTATACGGATGGGCTCTGAGGTACTAGCACCCTCAGATGTACGCACCGATAAGGTGGTATGCCACCCTTCCATGACTGTCGCCAAAAACTTTATTAGTTTTGGATCGATGTGATACAGATGTAGGATATGGATTAGCCAGGTATGCGGAACGCTATCAAAAGCCTTGGCATAATCGATATAGCAACTGAAGAGGTTTCTTTGGCCTCTAGCTGCTTGTCCTACAACTACCGAGTCGATAATAAGTTGCTCTTTGCAACCCCTTGACCCAACTCGGCAGCCCTTCTGCTCCTCGGACAGAATGTTGTTGGTCTCGAGGTGCGCATTGATCCTTCTACTAATAATGGACGTGATGAATTTGTAGAGGGTTGGTAAGCAAGTGATCGGTCTTGTGTCTGGGGGGTCCTGCACCGTGTCCTTCTTAGGGATAAGGTAGGTAATCCTCGCAGTGAGGAAAGGTGGAAATTCCTCCGGCCGACTCATGACCTCATTTATACTGCGTGCCAACCGAATGTGTACGCTGGTAAATTTCTTATACCAGAAATTCTGCACCCGATCCAGACCTGGGCCCCTCCAGTTCTTCGGGCTGTTTATGGCTCGTCGAACTTCCTCTTCGGTAACATCCGCGAAATTCATGCCAGGTGTATTGGCATGACGGGTGCCTTCGGCGGTGATCCACTCAGCATGCTCAGCATGCTGGGCAGGTAACCCCCAAAGTCCACCCCAATACTCTTTCGCTTCCGTCACCGAGAACTGTATTGTCTGGGCGCTCTGTTGGGATTAGTTGAGAGATCTGAAAAAGCTCCACTGGTTCCTCGCGTATGTTGCATTCTGGACACGTCTGGAATAACTTTCGCCATACCGCCGTAACCGACTGCATATGACAGAAAGTTTCTGTTTTAGTGTGTCCAGAATTTCAACAACGGGTGTCTCACAGGGGATGGTATAGTTCCGGTAAACCCTCTGCACTTTGTTTCTCACCCGTCGGCTGGCATTGCCAGTGCTGATCTGAATCAGTCTAGCAATGTCCTGCCTTAGTGAGTCCCGCCGACGTTCCAGACGAATTTTCCATGGTGGATCTCTTTTGTCACTCAAACCAATAACGCGAAAGCGAATCTTCTGACCGTGCAATCTGATAGCCGCAACTGCACCACAATACACAAGTGATTGTAGTTGCAGCAGCGACATATCAGCACACAGTCGAGATGCAATCTCACCATTGATTTGAGATAGAATTCCCGGAGTTGCTGGAGATGCATGGAGCCTGGGAATACCTGGTCTATGCAAAGGATCCATATCCGAGAAATCTATACACGCTCTTTGGAATTCGTCCCGAACCTCAGCGGAAACCTCAGCTGGACGGTGGAGAAGAGTGCTTCGACGAGTACTGAACCTGTTGCCTGCAGTGCGGCGTGGTGTTGTTGATGCCGCCGCCTCTGCCCCCATCGACTCTCGGTCACCAGTTTCCCCGATGACTTCAAGTCGAACACGCTCCCTGATGGTGGCCGGGATTGTGTCGCTGCGAGTAATAAAGCGGAACTGGTCTGCGACTCGCTGCACAGTCACGTGCGCGAATTGCGGGAAACGCTCGACGAATCTCTGGTGCAACAAGGTAAGACGTTGTACCCGCCCCCGCCCTTATTTCGTAGTAGGAGCGGATGATAAAAAGCTTAATTTCTTCAGTCCATTTCATCCGCTTCCTACGCGAACCTGCTGAAGTGGTCGCCACAGATTGTGGCGAAACAGCTGCAGCAGGCGGAGCTGTGCTCCTGGTCGTCGTGGGGCCTAGACGTCGAACCGCCCCACGACTAGCGGTTTCGACGCCGTGCTGTCCATTACGAGAGCCCGACCCAGTCATCAAGTCAGACGACTCCCGTGGGTTATCCGTACCGGACCTTAAATTTCTCCTTCTTCTCATTTTTGGTGGTGCATTTTATCCCTAGCTGCCAGGTGTTGAGATAGCTTCCTTAGTGAGTAATCTGCAAGACTGCAAAGTTCCTGCACTTTCCTCACCTACCCCCTGAGACGCTGTGGTGGCGTACAGCCATTCAGACTGAAGCTATCCATCCCTCCTCCTTTCACAACCGGGCTTGGGACCGGCTTCGGGGGAGTTTTATTATTATTAGCAAGGGCTTGTTATTATTAAAATAAAGGAATGTTAGATATTATAATAGCTTTATCTTGAACAGAGGGTTGTAAAGCTAACTTGTCCTTTAATCCTTTTATCTGATTTATTTAAGCAAACATGAAATTTCTGTTGCGAGCCGCTACGGTCACGCTGCTCCCAGGGCAGAGGTGAGGCAGCGTCTGACGATTTGCCTCTGCACTGGTAAGAAACCCCAAAGCCGTCATCGCTTGACATTTATGAAATTTCTGTTCCCAAAATTGCACACATCAAATGCGAAACTACATATTTGCTGCAGAATAACAAATCCTTCTTCAAGTCCTGACGCTGTTTTCAATCAGAATAACATTTCCTCATTCCTTTTTTTGCAATCAATAAGCCGCCGGTAGTTTGCGGAAGTAAGGAATCAAGAAAGCTTCTAAGAATCGCATTTCGGAAAAGAAGTCACTTTTATGTACTTTCTACTTCATTCCACACGATAGAGTTTGAACTTGCAAGGACATTTTGAATACTTTTCAGTCTCAGAATCATGTGCGGAGATACACATGTTTGTGTATTGTATTTCTGTCGTTTTGTTGGGAACTTTACTTTCGAAGATTAGATGGAAAATGTGAAGACTTTTCACAGAGAGAATTCGCATGCAAATGGAGATATTAGAAAATTGATCCTCATGTTTAGGTAGGAGTATTGAGATTAAGATTGTTAAGGATATATTCAGGGCCATTACTTCCTCAACTGCCTGCAATATTTTGAAACTGATAATAATAGAAAATTACAGGATTATGAAATTTGACATCACAATGTTCAAGGAAAATCACCTCAACTTGATGGAAAGGGAAAGCCTTACAGCTTCACCTAGAATTTGTGAAATGTCTTGTTATAAAATGTTGGTTTGTTGCTGGGGTATCCTTTTTGAATATCCTGTACCATATTAACAGATTCGAACTACGGAGGTCGAATTATAATGCAAGGTGATTTGATTTGGGGTATAAATTCCAATTTGAAATCGATGGAACTCCAATATTTATTGGTTAGTATGCCTGGGATTTCCTGGAAATTCTTCTTTGCATGTTGCAGGCAGTATTTGAATGAACAATATACTGGGAAGGTAAAATTAAAATCAATTTAGAAGGCAGTTCCATTTGAAAGTTTTTTATAGTGCGCTGTTTTGCGTTTATAAATCATGGAAACGGAAGTTATTGAACACGTCGGTTGTCCGTCAACACCCAGGATTATCGAGAATTTGACAACTTTTGAACTCATTGGTTAGAGATTCGTCTTTTTAGGGAAATATGGTCTCCGAAAATTTAGTAACGAGGAAAGTGTGGGAAAGTTCAATTTGTATATTTCAATAGACATTTTGAAACGCTTTAGAACAAACCCAAGTTATCTCTTCAGTTTCCAGTGCGACCTTTTATCGTCTGAAAAAGGCCCGGTTCAAGGTGAAAACTACGTTTCTGGTCAGAGTGAAATTATGCGGTGTTTCCAACGATTAATTAATTGAAATAATAAAACTTGTTGTTTCTTTTTCGTTGGTGTGGGTATTTATTCTTGCAAATACCGATATTTCGGGAACCACTTGTTCCCTTCATCAGTGCAAACGAAAAAGAAACAACAAGTTTTATTATTTCAATTACGTTTCTGGTCTGTTCGGATCAATGTAGCGCCTTTTTCTTTTTCTTCAGCCTTTGTCCCGTTCACAAGCGGGGTCGGCTCGTCGTGATCGGTTTCGCCATTTGACTCTATCGAATGCCTGATCTGGGTGCAATCTCGAGGCTTTCAGATCCCCATCCAGCGTATCAAGCCACCGTTGCTTAGGTCTGCCTTTTGGTCGTTTACCATCGACTTCGATGTTCAGACCAATCTTTGCAAGTAAATTCTTGTTTGCACGAATTGCGTGACCATACCATCGAAGACGCCTCTTTCGCAACTTTTCCACGATCGGTGCAACCCCATAACAATCGCGGATATCCTCATTTCGGATGTGATCTAAACGTGTGACGCCACTAGTCCAACGTAGCATCTTCGTCTCCATTACCGCAAGACGCCGTTCATTGTCTTTTATGGTCGGTCAACACTCAGAACCATAGAGAGCGACTGGTCGGACGACATTGCAGTAAATTTTAGATTTGAGACGTTCGTTGATACGTCGATCACAAAGGACACCAGTTGTGGAACGCCACTTCACCCAGGTTGCGTTAATGCGTGAAGCAATTTCATAACGCAGCTCTCCATTGGCTGATAGCGTTGACCCGAGGTATTTAAATCGTTTCATGGGAATCGGTCGTCAAAAATTCAGTTTTGTTTAAATTCAATCTGAGACCGTGTTGCATGAGGCGATTATTCCATTTTTGAACAAGTTGCTCGAGATCATTTTTGCTATCAGATGCTAGGAAAACATCATCTGCATAAAGCAGTGTGTAGGGCGCTGGACGTTGGATATCCCGTATGACGGTGTCCATAACAAGGACAAAGAGGAGCGGTGAGAGGGCACTTCCTTGATGAACACCAACAGAGACACGAAGCGGTTTTGATACACCCGCCATACTTTGAACTTTACTTTTCGGATCGTGGTAGAGCAATTAAACCCAGCGCACGAGTTCTTCTGGCACGAAGTGTTGTCGTAAAGCATACCAGATGAGTTCGTGTGGTACCCGGTCAAACGCTTTATCTAGATCCAGAAAGGCAATGTAAAGAGGGCGATGCTTCTCACGGTGTTTCTTCATGAGTGACCGCGCAGCGTGTATTGCGTCAGTAGTTCCGCAGTTCTTGACAAATCCGGCTTGATTCACGGTTATTTCAACGATTTCGCGAATACGGTTGTCAGGAATGCGTTCAAAAATCTTCATGGTATGGGAAAGTAACCGGATCGGACGGTAATTTGAACATTCTGCTGGACTACCTTTCTTTTTCCAAATTGGAACAGTGGTACTTTCTTGCCAGTCAGATGGTGTTCTTCCTTCCTGAATAACCCGGTTAAAGAATTCACTGAGCCACGGTGTTGGGTCCCAGCTCTTCGCTTTCCAGAGCTCAGATGCGATGTCGTCAGGTCCTGTTGCTTTCCCCGATTTCATCTATTTTATTGCCTCCTCGACTTTAGTTGTGCTGACTGGTGGAACTGCTCCAAATGTCGGCAATGATTGTGGAAGTGGAGGATGAGCAAATTCTTCAGTTGAAATCTGCTCGAAGTATTCTCGCCATCTATCTATTGCGGCTCGACGGTTGGTAAGCAAAGTACCGTTCTTGCCATTAACACAACAGAAGTGTTCGATATCCTGTGTGCGTTCATTACGGCTTTTAGCAAGTCGATACAGATCTCTCTCGCCATCCCGAGTGTCCACTTTATCGATCGACAGATTTTTGAAATGGTTCGCTCGGATGACAGCGACCACTTTCTTTGCTTCCCGGTTGGCATTCTTATAAATTTGCCAATTAGCAGGCGTTTTATCGTCGAGAAATTTGTGGTAGAGGCGTTTCTTTTCATGGACCTTCATTTCAACACCATCATTCCAAAACCAAGTATCTCGGTTAATGTACCGCTTACCCGGCTTGTTCACATCGAGGGTTGCAGAGGTCGCTTTGTGGATCGTGTCTTTCATTTGGTTCCATGATTCTTTCACATTCGTAATGGTTGGCAATCGTATGAGTGAGACCGTTTCTTCTTTCTTCTCACCAAATCGGCACCATTTAATGCGCGGCGGGCCAGTGCGTTCCTCACGCTGTTTTATCGGTGGCTTAATTCGCAGGACGTTAATCAACGGCCGATGTTGAGGTGCAATGGTCTCATAGGGAACGACTTTGCAATCAGTGACAGTGGTAAAATGTTGGCGTCTTATGAGAATATAGTCGATTTGCGTTTTATTGTTCCCACTATAAAATGTGGAAAGATGAGACAATCGTTTGATGAACCATGTATTCATAAGTACAACGTCATGGGTATCCGCAAAATCGATTATACGCTCGCCACCTTCATTGCGCATTCCGAACCCTTTCCCCCATGGCACCTGTTACCGCCTGCCTTTTCACCCACATGACCATTAAGGTCGCCGGCAATGATTATGTAATCGTCAGCAGGCACGTGACAAGTCTTTTCATCGAGAAGTTGCCAGAAGGCATCTTTCTCGGCATCAGGTCGGCCTGTCTGTGGTGCATACGCGGTGAAGAAGTGAATAGTGGGATCAGCTGATATAATGGTGAGCTTCATCAGGCGATCATCAAATCGTTCCTCTGAGGCGGAAATGCCAACACCATATTGAGTGTGTGGGTTACCAAAATAGAGAAGTTTGTAGCCATTTTTACCGCGTTCGCGTTCAATGTCGCAGCTTTTGGCACCGGACCATCGGGTTTCTTGCAGAGGGCAGATGTCAATGCACCTTTTCCGAAGGGCTCTTACGAGTTCCTCCGCCTTTCCAGTTAGGGTACCAACATTTAGCGTGCAGACACGTATTTGTTTTGTTCGTTATGTGCCGACTAACTTGCTTACGTCCTGACGCCGTCCATGCGTGAAGAACCCTTGCCCATTTCTCGACAGAACCGGGGCCCGTCTTGCCGCGTCGACTGAGGTGGTCGCCCTAGCATTTCTCCGAGGCTTGTGACTCAATCCGATCATCATGTTTGTAACGACATTCTATGCATTTTCTTGATCGGCCTGTCGCGGGGCCTGTCACCAAGAGAGATCAGGTAGGATTTAGCATAGTAGAATAACTCCAACTATACTCTATTTATCTCTTTCCCTGATCTCAGCATTTAATTTTTGTTTTACTGAGGATAGTACAGAGTACGTTGCTTCAAACCTTCCTCCTTTACCTGGGCTAACTTATTACTAAGAATAAATTCGAGAAGGTACTACTCACCTATACGATTAGTGTCGCTGCTTCCCCGCACTTCGCGGTGCGCGTTGGCATCGTAGCCGAGAAGAAGTGGTAACGCAATACTCCGTCAGCTTTGCGACTTGTTCCGGTGGAGCCCGGCTCTCGTCTCCTGGGAACTATCCCGATGCTACAACTGCCTCTCCAGTGCTCCTCCTGGCTTCCAATGAGACTTGGATAGCCACAAGGTCCTCGGTTAAAAAACTCTGAAAGACATATGTATTTTAAATTGCGTTTGAGAATTATGCAAGCTCTTGGTTTTTCACACGGGGAGTCCCAAATTACCTGCATGTCTCCTCCTTGCAGACCACGAATCTGCCCCCGGTACACCCAGGGCTACTGAGCCAGCACTATTCCAATGTTCCCCTTGGAATTTGCCCTTGCAATCACTGCAGATGCAGCTCTCGCATGGTGGAGGTTTATCTGGGCTATCTTAGTGCTGGCCATTAGCTCCGTTATTGTTTGGAGCTCTTCTCCACAGTCGGAGTGTCACCCTCCTCCTCCGACATGGCGCTTTCCTGCGCGTCGCTGTCCACCCCGAACCCTAGACAGAAAAACTGTCACCATGTGGGCTCCTGGTATATCATTCCCAGCACATGTTGACAGTTCTACCCCTTCCCAGCCTGGCAATCTAGGAGTTATGGTTCTAACCCATTCTGCGGTGCCTTCCGTCGCGCAGTTCACCAGTATAAGGCCTGGTCGAAAACGTATCCCGGTGAACACCAATTTTGACGTCCAACCCTTGATCATCTGTTTGACGACAAGTTCTTCAATGATTTCCTGTTCCTCCCGAGCGAGTATTTGTTCGGGAAACCTTTTTGGCAGAATGACCAGTCGAATGCCCTTGACCGCACTAGCATAGCTAATGCCATGCTTCCTGAGTCCTGCCTTCACTCCTGACCTGCCCGGGTTTTCTCCTCCCGTGGGTTCAGGTCTGCATTTTTTAGGAGCATTCCCTTCATGCGGGCTGATCTCTGCTGCTCCCCGCTTTCTCGGCTCCGGTAGAGACGACTTAGGTCTGTCCTGAGCCTTCTTAAGGGCCTCTTCTGGTTTCAGGCCTTCCTTCAGATAGCACAAGTACCATTTAACCCCGGCGCCACTGAGACCTGTCTCCTTCCTGACGTCTGTTATATTTATCTCAGACGTGCTTTTGCTGGTCCCTGCTCTTTGAGCAGTGGTGTTCGTTGGCTGTAGTCCACGCAGTATACCAATGCTCACCTTGGATCCACTGCTTGACGTCCCAACTTCTCCCTTCTTGGGTGTAGTCACCTGGCTCTCACCAATTCGGAGACGTGCCTCCGCCTGATTAACCAGTTTTGGTGCGGTACGGGGCCCCGCTTTTTTGGTTTTTGTTTTCTTTTCTAGTTTTGTACTCATTTGATTCCCACGAGTATGGGGGTTAAGAGGTCCGCCGTGCCATAGCCTCCCGTAGCACGGTAAGGTCTAACTTATTCACTGAGGCGACCAGGTATCAGTGAGGCTCCGTTCGAATACAGTCAGTTACCCCCGACTGCAAACTATCCAATGGGCATGGTTCGCATGACACCCTGGCTTGGGGAGTTGTTTTTCGACTCCCCAGTCTAGATCCGTAGCATTTTATTAATAGTAGGGTCACCTCGTACAGGGTGTGGCTATCAGCACTCACTAACGGTCTTGGTAGACGAGAGGCTTGGCCCTTGAAAAGGCACACACCGTCCCAGAGGAGAGACAACTCATCCTTAGAGAGAGATAGGTTGGCCCCAGGGAGCTATGTTCCGCATCAGTCTATCCTGCAGTGCACTGCTTGACCCCTGGTCCCCCCGGGACTAGGCCTTAATCACCCTTCGTTTTTCGAGTGGAGAACACTTCTGCTCTGCTATCTTCGGGCTTGATCTTGTAACGAATTTCACTGAAAACTTCCGAAGTCTAGCCTTCCGATGATTTAATAAACAGAGCTGGCGGCTGGCAGTGTGTGTGTAATAATGCCACCATCCTGTGACGATCGTCATTTATAGGTGAGAAGATAGCAGGCCCGCAACCATCAAAACGTAGTTTCCTGTATCAAATTACTAAACTCCTTTTAAAAGGAAATTTCTTTGGGTTCAATATGGATAATCGACCTTTGGGAGATGCGACGTTATTTCTTAGTAGGAAGCACACACCTAATCAAAAAAAATTGTATGGCTTAGAGTCTATTTTGAATTCACCCTTAATGAACCTGACATTCTTCATACTCCGAGTAAGTAAAATTAATGACGGTTTTGTTTTTCAGTAATCTAAGGAAGATAATCTTTTCCATGAGCCGAACACTTTTTATAGCGCTGCAAACTTTGGGGTTATAGAGAGTTTGGGCTGATGAACTCAATTTTCCGTTGACTCTATTGACATTTTCTGGGATGGTACTTTCTACAATGAAATTTGTTCCGTAAGTAAAGCCTCATCCTTTTAGTGGGAGATTATCTCATTGATAAGGACAAGGCGAATTCCGAGTGGATTTCATGGTCAATAGATACATTTTTGAAATTATTTAGAAGTTTTCGACGTATTTAAGTATTTCTAATGCTGATCGATTAAATTAAAATCTAAGCTTAGGAATTATTATCTAAAAGGATCCTATCTAGAACATCTAATTGAAATGTATTTTATGTTTCATTTTAGGTTTCGGAAAAATCCCATGACGAAACATTTCCCACCGAACTGGAGAATTTACACATAACACCTAAGCATATACCATACAAGAAGTACGACAAAAAAGGATATGATTCGTCCAGCCTAAACCACCAGACACTTTATGAGCTTGTGGAAATATCACGCTCATCATCGACAATCCGCTGCTCGACAATAAGTTGTAAAATAGACTCCAACCATTCCGGATTCAAGCCAATCCAGGCAATCCATTTTTGTGAGAGTCAATCTTCCTTTTCGGAATCATGCATGTCAGCGAGTAAATTAAAAATCCAACAACCGACGAAATGCCAGCGAATCCCGATGCGGATATCGACTCTGAAGCGTGACACGAAAACTGCGAAGACACTAACAATGGTTATGGGAGGATTTATAGCATGTTGGCTTCCATTCTTTTTGTATTATCTCCTAATTCCATTTTTGCCCAAGGAGGCTATCAGTGAACCGCTAATGTCCTTCCTGACATGGCTGGGGTGGATTAATTGCGGTATTAACCCATTTATTTATGCATTTTATAGTCCGGATTTTCGGACGGCTTTCTGGCGATTAACGTTCCGGAAAATCTGTAAGAAAACTAACCAATTCACTTTGTTCAAAACTTAATATAATGAAGATGGGATGCAACATATGTATATGACATTGTACAAGAATAAATAATTTTTGTATTCTAATTTATTTTAGATAATTAATAAAGACAAATATATTTAAATTTTGTAACGTCGTTGTATATCTTTTAGTTTCCTTTTTAAGATTTTCTGTAAAACCAAACCTTTTTAAAATCGGTGTACTCTCTGTCCGCCTGTCCGTCTGTCTGTCTTTTTTTCCGGAGGTGAAAATCTTCCAAAGGCACTGGAACACATGTTCTAGGGTGTGGGATTTTTATCCACTAAAACAACTCCCAAACTCCTGTCCTCTTCCCCACGGAACTACCAAAAAGTATTTCGCCGCTAGACTCTTCCTTTCCGCAGCGAATCTAGGACAATGGAAGAAAACATGCTGCGAATCCTCCGGAATACTATCGCAGCTGATACAGTTGGGTGAGCTGTCCACTCTAAACCTATTGAGGTATTTACGGTAACCGCCATGTCCTGTGAGAAACTGCCTGAGATCATAGTTTATGTCACCATGCATTGCATTGCATGCGGTATGCGGTATAACACTCTAGCTATAAGCAGTCTACGAGTGCATCGCGGGACCCCAACATTTGGCATCATCCTTGGCAGGTCCGTGCTAACATTGGACGCCTTGGTGCGAACATTTTGAATGTGCTGCTTGAAATTCAGTCTCGCATCCAAGGTATTTAATTGCTGGCTTTGAAGTGATGATATGCTTCCTCATTCTGATACGGAGACTGGTTTCCTTACGTAGCTTCGTGATAAGCACCGCCTTTGTTTCATTCTCCGCAAGTTCAACACCTGCATCTTTCAGCCAGTTCTTTATAGCAGTGATTGCTTCGGATGAATATAAAACTACATCCGCCAGATCTTTTGCAACAACAGTCACCGCTATGCCATCAGCGTAAGCCACTATTGTAGTTTCGCTAGCAACTGGGACATTGAGGACATCATTATACATAATATTCTGCAATAGCGGTCCCAGCACAGAGCTCTGTGAAACACTCGCAAAGACAATGTATTCTTTGGTTCCATTGTCTGTGCCATTCCAGAGCCTGTTAAGTAGCTGCCGACTAGCTTAGTTAAGTAACTGGGTACACCAATCACCGCCAATGACCTACTTATAAGGTTCCAACTGGCGAAGTTATACGCATTTTGCACGTCAAGGGTAATCACAGCACAATACTGGCTAGTGTCACCTCTTCCGTGTATCCTATTTTCAGCTAAACCAGTGACCAATCTGATGACATCGACCGTTGATCTGGCCATACGGAAGCCGAATTGGCGGTCTCATAAACCTTCCAGACTTTCTACAGCCGGGAGCAATCTATTGCAGATTATAAGCTCTAACATTTTCCCCATAGTGTTCAATAGACATATAAGCTTGTAGGTTGATGGTTCACCAGGACGCTTACCAGGCTTAGGCAATAACACTAACCTTTCTTTTTTCCATGTTTCGGGAAAGATCCCATCCGCCAAGCATACTTCAAACAACTCTAGGAATATGTCTGGCCTTGACTCAACGGCCAGTCTAAGGGCTTCGTTTGGTATGCCGGGCGCTTTATTATCTCCTGGCCTACCGCAAATCTCCAGTACTTCTTCCTTCGTTACTGGGGGTATTATAGTCACATCTAAAGATGTCTTTGTGTTCTCCTGAGGGAACAGACCCTGAACGATATGTAACTTGTGGAGCTGCCCGACCTCTAAATCTCCCCATCTCAACCCTACAGGCGCTTCCCCATGGGTCTATATCCGCCTCTGTGCAGAGTTGCTTGAAGCAGTTCCTCTTACTTCGCTGAATACCCTGCTTCAGGTTTGTTGGGACTTCCTTGTGAGCTCGCTGTTCCACCTCCTGGTCAATCATACCCATTGTTTTCTGAGCCGCTCATCTGGTCCGATAGCACGCCAACCGAAGATCTGACAATTCACTATTCTACCAGTACTTGGGTCTTCTACTGAGGAAAGTATAACGTCTCGGCATCGATGAGTCGCATGTCTTCGCGACACACTCCGTGATATGGAGAGCTCTTTCCGATGGTGTACCTTGTATAGTGTCCAAGTCCAACCACACATCTATGAATGTTTGCTCGTCAATTGCTTTCGCACACCAACTTGACGTTCTCCTCATTTTTGGACGAGCAGATTTCCAACCACTTGACTTGCTCCTCAGGTTAAAGACTATTGCCTGGTGATCACTATGGGTGTACCGTTCTCTGACGTTCCAGGACATATCACGAGCTATTGAAGGACTAACAAGAGTCAAATCCACAACCGAACTGGTTGGTAAGTGTTGACCTGATCATCGTTAGCCAATATGATATCTAATTGCGCGAAAGCCTCCAAGAAACAACGCCCTCTTGTATTCGTCAGTGAACTTCTCCGATGACTTTCGGTTTCCGTCCTTTTGCATTCAGAACAAATCTGTCCAGCATGTCCTCGAATTCGGCCAACGTCAGGCTTGGCGGAGCTGTAGACGTATATGCCGTCTATTTTTGCCCATACAAACCCACTTGTGGACTGCCTCATACATTTCTGTATGGCTTGGTTCCCGCATGCCCACAAAGCCGCCCCACATGATGGCTACCCATACATTATTGTTAGGGTTTCTATAGGGTTCGCTTATTATAGCGACTTGCACCTCTAATTCAGGGGTGGTCTGCAAGAGCAGATCTTGCGGGATCCTACAGTGATTGAGATTGATTTGGGCCAACCTCATTTTCTCGTTGCGCTTAGCGCCTTTTTGAACTCGGAACAGTTGCCGCTTTCGGCAATAAGCTTCCTTTCCTCCTTTCCGCTGGAGCCGGATGGTCGCCGTCTGTGTACCTTCATACGCCTTTCTAAGGATTACAATGGACGCCTCCTGCAAGTCGTGCAGCTTGAACTGCTCCGCTAAGGCAGTGCAGGAGAACATACTATTCGTGCTTGAACTAATGATTGCCTCGAAACGGATCCTCATTCTCTCCTTCTCCTCCTTTGACTTCTTTGATCCTACCTTAGTCCAACCGTCGTGTACCTTTTCAGACTTCGGCTCCCTTGGTGCTTTAGGCACTATTTTCCTACCTACCGAGGTTTTAGGTCCCTTTTTCATAGCGGGTGGTACGCTTATTTGTTTTTTTGAGAACCTGTTGATGTCCTGAATGTTCGTATTCCTCTTTCTGAACCCTCTTTTTCCTCTGCCCATTTGCGAGTGTACGGTTGGGTGTCACTTTCGTTGACTGCGTTATAGTCGAGTAATTTTAAGGCTCTTCCTCAAATCTTTCTCATCTTCCCGCGATTTGTTGTATAGAACCCTGATGGCTCTCACCATATGCTTGATTGCTTGGGGCACGTTGTGTTTATCTTTGATGAATTCTGACAACTCAACAATTTCCAATTTTGCACCAAGCAAAATGATGGATAACTCTTTCAGGTCGGACTTCTGTTCCAAAGCTTCCATTGTTCTTTCTCCACAATTTCTGGTGTCGACGGGATTCTTGTGGCCCAGGTTCTTTTTCGCCGTGCATATTTGGAGAGATCTCATAATCGTTAGCCTCTCCTAAACTGTCAACCACCGAGGCACTGCAGTCGAGGGATATCGACGACTGGGAGCCTGCTTACCTACTCCCAAACGCCGCCGCCACTGGGGTTCTGAGCCCCTAACCCGCAAGTTTATACACCTTCTCTTCGTCCATATTGGTTTATTATTCTGGGTAAACTTATCATAGCCATTTTTATCCAGGGGTGGGCGTTTTCCTCTACCTACCCGACCTGCGCATAAACATGCCCATGTACGCACACCTTCGAATGCGTACAATTACATACTCATACGCGTCCGTTGAGCATTCCCTTATCCGCACGATCCGTGTGGATAAAATCTGGCTCAACAGGTTGCGGTGAGCGGGTCACTTAATCCGTATGGATGAGGATAATCCAGCTCGGAAAGTCTATAAGGGCAATATCCCTGGTACAAAAAGAAGACGGGGCAGACCCTGCCTGAGATAGAACGATGGCGTAGGTCAGGACGCCAGACAGCTTTGAGGGATATCGAATTGTTGGATCTCAGCGCAAAATTGGGGTGTCTTGAGTTCCTTATTAAGGCAGGCCTAGATCGGATACCGGTTGTTGCGCCGTTGATGATCATGAAAATACTCCCCTTGGGAGCGAATATTCATCTCCCACCGATGTTTCTACTGCGCCATGCGTCTGGAAAGCTTCATTTCATTCATTCATTCCTGGATACTGTTCAACTGTTTCAAAGTTTTTCCCCTGATTTCCTCTGTCATCTGGAACCGCTGCCCTTTGAATGGGTACTTGAGTTTTGGAAACAGTTAGAAGTCACACGGAGGCAAGTCAGGAGAATAGGGAGGATGGGGAAGGTGTGTCACCGAGTTTTTGGCAACTCGAATGTGGACCGCGGTGTGACAAGATGCGTTGCGGTAGTGGAAAAACCACTCGCTTGTTGCCTGTAATTCTGGCCTCTTCCGATGAATCTCTTGGCGTAAAGGTTTCAGGGTTTGGAGGTATCGATAATGATTGATTGCCTGACTTTGTAGAAGGAATTCATAATGGATGACACCTTTCGAATCGAAGAGTACAGTGAGCATCACTTTGTCGGTTGATCTTACCTAGCGAGCTTTTTTGGTCCTGGTGAATTTTTTGACTTCCACTAGGACAAGCTTGATTTCTCGTCGTAGCCATAAATCCAAGACTTGTCACATGCAATGATGGTTTTCAAGAAGTTCCCATTAGCATTGGTCATTTCCATGAGCACTTGACAAACCTCCAGGCGATGCGCTTTTTGATATCCTCGGTCTCCGTCGTGGAATGAACTTGACTGCAGCCTTTCCCATCTCTCAAAATTTCCTGACATGACACAAATGAGATGTCACACTCCGCTGCCATCTCTCAAATCGTCATACGACGATTATAACCCACAAAGGTATCTACTTTGGCCACATAAATATTGCCAACTGAAGTTGAAGGCTGTGCTGAACAGGGGTCGTCTTCCTTTGATGTACTGCCTTCCTTGAACCGTCCTCGTTCGTCCAGGAAATTTTTGAGAAGCCCATGTATATGGATACGTTACGTACTAAGTACTAATGAGATAAACGTCCACCCAAAGGTCTTTATAAAAGAAATACACAAAACCTTTCATACCTGAAAGGTCTAGTTTCCCCACTTGTTTTTATTGCGATAATGTTCTCGCAGACAAGGCGTTACGAGTGAGGCGCTATTTCGCCTTTCAGAGGCGGTTTTAATTATGTGGTGTTCAAAACAGTTTCGCAACTGTCACTCCACGATGTCATAGTTGAAAGAGTTTCAGAGGTGCTTCGAGTGACTTGACAAGTTTAACGCATCTAATTGACGATACTTTAAAAACAACTAAAGGAAGTCTGTAAAAAATATAATAAATAATTTTTGTTTAGGGATTGAGGAGTGCTAAGTCTGAATCCACTTGATGTCGGATCGGACTAAATAGAGACCAGCTTACTACCACTCAGGACTCCCTAACTAAAAAATGCCTAGCTTCGGCCAAGCTTTGTCCCAGACTGAGGGCGGATTTACATTGGATATAATTCGCACCCTCGTCGAGTGTATAACACCTGCGTGCTGATTTGGTCACGATGCTCCCAGGACAGAGGTGAGGCAGCGCCTGCCTTGGTACGAAACAGAAGTCGTCTTCGTCCCTCTTTTAATAAATAATTGTTTTTATAACAAAAATGCGATTAGTTTTAGGTTCTCCCAGCAAATCGCCATCCCGGAACAAATCAATGTGGAAACGAGAATGCCCTAAGATCAGCGGATACTGTACAACTTATTTAAAACCAAAGGTGCCTTAACTATGCCATATTGATAAACTCGTGGCCAAGTACCCCCTGGTCACAGTCCCCTCGACTCCCTCGACGATTACCGACCTTGTTGCTCAGTAAGGAAGATCCTCCAGGAAACGGGAGGTGATACCTGAAGCCAATCGGTAATCAAAACCCCAAGCCAAGGTGTGACTACCGTGCCGAGGGCTGAATGGTCACAGGAGTTACAATGTGGCCATAGACGGGAAATACTGGGTTTCAGACGACCCCCAGTTTCAACTAGCCTTGCCTCGGCAAAAAGGGGCTTTGCTGAGTTCGACTTATTTTCCCCGATAAAACTGAGGCCATGGCAGCCAATTATGAGAGGGGAAAAAAAAAGAAAAAACCTTTTAAAAAATACAATTAAACCTCGATTGTGATGATCCAACCCCGAGTGAAAGGGCAACCCTAAGCTCATCGATGGAGAACCTGAGTCTAGACTCAGATTCTCCACTTAGTTAGGTGGGAACCAATCTAATTGCGACCCAGTCCTTAACAGACGAACTTCTGACCCTGGGCTCCAATCAGCGCCACCTGCTGAGGCTAAAGTCTTGCCCATCGGTAAGCACCTCTCCACGGACAGCAAGCAGCCTACGGGCAAATCATGACCCACGGGCTGTGCCAAGATTGAGAGGAAAGGATCTTTCGGTGTATCGGCGGCTAAGGAGAAACCGAAGCGGCAGTGGTCCTCTGACTATCCTAACTCTTCGACACAAAAGGCAGCGAAGGGGGCTCGGCGGCCGGGAACGGCTAGGCTTTCATTTGCAGCTAAGGCTATCAAAGCCGTTCGATAGGTCTTTTATGACGACTTTAATCCGTCGGGTTACGATACTGAACAGTGCGAACAGCTTAGGAGGAAACTCCTCCTAGTTGTAAGGGCTGCTTCCACGCAAGGCAATAAGGTTTCCTTTGAGTCGGTAGGTGTATACCGTAAAATGTTACGGCTAAAATTTGGCGACGAAGACACGAACGAGTGGCTCAAGAAGTACTGCTCCTCCCTCAACGATGTATGGGAGGGTGCGCGACTAATCTTGAAAAGGGTCTTTGAGCTGCCTTCATTAAAAAAGTACTTCCTCTGGCTTCCAGAAGAAGAGCGTAATAGTGCTGACGTTCTGGAACAACTTGGTGTGCAGAATAACACTTTCATCTAAATGCTGCTAGGCAGCAAAACAGGAAAGAGAGTCGATAGGCCGGGATCATTCCTTACTATCGGCGTTCCCGAACAAGATGTTAAAAAGGTTCGGCTAGGAACCGTCACGTTACAAATGTCCGCTCCTAAAACCATTGAAGGGGACGAACGGCCCTCGGCATCTTCATTTGAAGCGTAGATGAGGTATCATATTTCCCATATAAATTTGCAGCATTGTGAAGCGGCGACTGCACTTATCAGTCTTCGGATCAATAGCTGTAAGACATTTATATACCTCGTGGGTTATTGGTAGGGTAGTCAGGGGTCTAAACTTCCAACATGATGACCTGTTGTATGCCAATGGAAGTGATCAACCCCGCGCCTGAATGATAGTCTCACAAGACTTCCAGGCTAATTTGGTTAACGACCTATGTAATGGCGACACCACATCGGCTAAACTGACCATAAAAAGTCAACAGGGAGATAAAGAGAGACTATGGTGCTCTGCATATTTCCCTTATGACGCAGAAGACGTTCCCAGTGGAAAATTCAGGCAGCAGGATGTGATATCAACGCTCACCACAGATACTGGAGAAGTTCCAACATCAGTGCAAGAGGATCGAGACTACTGGGGTAGTAGGAACCGATTTGCAGATCCTTAATTTGGGTAATGAACCCTTTCTTGAACGTGGTCAGGCGAGAGGTTATTAGCATCACAGTGGCATCCCTTGACATCGCGGCTCTGGTCGGAGAGTGGAAAGTATCAAACGATATCACACTCTTCTGGTTAATGAACGTAGCCAGAAACTGGGTTATTTATGTTTACAGAACGGGAGGTACACAGAAAGCGATGAAGAAATGGCAAACCATTTGCTTCAAGTGCACTTCCCAGGCAGGATCCAAAATCTAATCTCGGGGCCAACAGGTGCATAGAACCCTCAACCGAGAAACTGGAATCTGGCATGCATTCGCGGCAATTTGTGATGGGCCAAGACAGCATGAAATCGAACCGCTGTTAATCAGTTGGATCCTTCACATGCTAGAGTGGAGAAAAATCACATATTGGTATGTCAGAAGTCTATTGAAGCAGGATGTCTTAGGGACTGCCCACAGGAAGGGGTTGTCTGTTCGCTGTTATGGCTCTTGGAAATGGATACCCTGCTGTGGCTTTTGGAGGACATAAAAGTCTTCGCGCAAGCATTTGCGGACGGTCTAGCCGTAATAATTACCGGCAAGTTTGCGGACACAGTATGTGATCGCTTGAATCCAACTCTTCATGAAATCCACAGTTGCTCCCTCCGCAATGGAATCACTGTGAACGCCAGGAATACTGGACTAGTTATGTTTACTGGGAACGTCAGGTGGGGCAGCTATATGCTATCCACCTTAGCAGGGGCGGAAATCCAGTTGGCACAAACAGGCAAGTATTTAAGAGTACATTTCGACTCCAAGTAAACGTGGAAGCAACATATCCAGGAACAATATAAGAAATCCTGCAGATTGCTCTGGTGCTGTAGGAAGGCGGGGACTTTCACCAAAACGGATACACTGGTGGCCGAGACTGAACTTTGCTAACAGCAGGAAGCTGCTAACGCAGATTCAGGGGCTTGGTTGCGTAAGTATTACTGGAGCAATGAGTACTACGCCGACTGCAGCACTTAAAGCTATCCTAAATCGACCCCCCATTCACTTGGGGGTGAAACGGAAAGCAGCCGATGACGCATATAAGTTCGATATCATTGGAACGTGGAAAAGCGGCCAATTATACGGTCATGCCTCTATCTGCTAATTGCTTGACAAACATCCGGTAGCTCTGAAGCCAGCTGATCATATGATTTCCAGATTCGTCTTTGAAAGGACATACACTGTCGTAATCACCAAAAGAAAAGAATGGTCGATAAATGGCCATGATTTTTTTCAGATTACAGACTTAATAATCTTTACCGACGGGTCAGGTATGGAGGTCGGATCGGGCGCAGGGGTGTTCTCGGGGAATTCGATTATGGAACTGGCTCGATCCCTCGGAAAAATGACGACCATATTCCAGGCGGAGATATATGCCATTCCATTCATCATCATCATCAACGGCGCAACAACCGGTATCCGGTCTAGGCCTGCCTTAATAAGGAACTCCAGACATCCCGGCTTTGCGCCGAGGTCACCAATTCGATATCCCTAAAAGCTGTCTGGCGTCCTGACCTACGCCATCGCTCCATCTTAGGCAGGGTCTGCCTTGTCTTCTTTTTCTACCATAGACATTGCCCTTATAGACTTTCCGGGTGGGATCATCCTCATCCATACGGATTAAGTGACCCGCCCACCGTAACCTATTGAGCCGGGTTTTATCCACAACCGGACGGTCATGGTATCGCTCATAGATTTCGTCATTGTGTAGACTACGGAATCGCCCATCCTCATGTAGGGGGCCAAAAATTCTTCGGAGGATTCTTCTCTCGAACGCGGCCAAGAGTTCGCAATTTTTCTTGCTAAGAACCCAAGTTTCCGTGGAATACATGAGGACTGGCATGATCATAGTCTTGTACAGTAAGAGCTTTGACCCTATGGTGAGACGTTTCGAGCGGAACAGTCTTTGTAAGCTGAAATATGCTCTGTTGGCTGACAACAACCGTGCGCGGATTTCATCATCGTAGTTGTTATCGGTTGTGATTTTCGACCCTAGATAGGAGAAATTGTCAACGGTCTCAAAGTTGTACTGTCCTATCCTTATTCTTCTTCGTCTTTGTGTTTGACCAGTGCGGTTTGATGTTGTTGGCTGATTCGTCTTCGGTACTGACGTTGCCACCAAAATATTTTGTCTTGCTTTTATTGATGTGCAGCCCAAGATCTCGCGCCGCCTGCTCGATCTGGATGAGGGCAGTTTGTACGTCTCGGGTGGTTCTTCCCATGATGTCGATATCGTCAGCATAGGCCAGTAGTTGGGTGGACTTGAAGAGGATACTACCTCTTGCATTTACCTCAGCATCACGGATCACTTTCTCGAGGGCCAGGTTAAAGAGGACGCATGATAGCGCATCCCCTTGTCGTAGACCGTTGTTGATGTCGAATGGTCTTCAGAGTGATCCTGCTGCTTTTATCTGGCCTCGCACATTGGTCAGGGTCAGCCTAGTCAGTCTTATTAATTTCGTCGGGATACCGAATTCTCTCATGGCCGTGTACAGTTTTACCCTGGCTATGCTATCATAGGCGGCTTTAAAGTCGATGAATAGATGGTGCAACTGTTGTCCATATTCCAAAAGTTTTTCCATTGCTTGCCACGGAGAGAAAATCTGATCTGTTGCTGATTTGCCTGGAGTGAAGCCTTTTTGGTATGGGCCAATGATGTTCTGGGCATATGGGGCTATCCGGCCTAGCAAGATAGTGGAGAATATCTTATAGATGGTACTCAGCAACGTGATACCTCTATAATTGCTGCACTGTGTGATATCTCCCTTTTTATGTATGAGACAGATAATGCCTCGTTGCCAATCGTCAGGCATTGATTCGCTGTCCCATACCTTGAGCACAAGTTGATGAACCTCTTGGTGTAACTGGTCACCTCCATATTTAATCAATTCGGCTGTAATTCCATCGGCTCCTGGCGACTTATGATTTTTTAGCCGATGAATTGCACGGACTGTTTCTCCTAAACTTGGTGGTGGCAATATTTGTCCGTCGTCTTCAGTTAGCGGGACCTCCAACTCGCCGATGTTCTGGTTGTTCAGTAGCTCATCAAAGTACTCAACCCATCGCTCTAATATGCCCATTCTGTCGGAAATCAGATTTCCCTCTTTGTCTCGGCAGGATGAGCATCGAGGTGTATAAGGCTTCATGTTGCTGACTTGTTGGTAAAACTTGCACGCCTGGTGGGGTTGCTCCCTGTACTTTTCTAGTTCACAGACTTGCTGGTTCTCCCAAGCTTCCTTTTTCCGTCTGTGAAGTCGCTTCTCCGCTCGACGGAGTTCGTGATAAGTCTCTGCGCGTGCCCGCGTTCTTTGAGAATGCAACATTACTCGGTATGCGGCATTCTTCCGTTCCGTTGCTAGTTTACATTCATCGTCAAACCAGCCGTTCCGACTCCTTTTGCGGCTGGGGTCAAGTATGTTTGTGGCCGTATCCATGATAACGTTCTTCAGGTGATTGTGAAGATCATTTGTTGATGCTTCATCTCCAGGTCCACTGTTGACTGCGGTTATTGCGGCATCCATTTCCCTCTTATAGGTGTCGCGGAGGGTTGTGTTGTGGATGGCTTCAGTGTTCACTCTCACCTGATTGTCAGAGGGGATTCTAGGTGGTATTGTTATTCGAGCTCAGAGCACCATGCCAACGAGATAGTGATCCGAGTCTATATTGGCCCCCCTATATGTTCTGACATCCATCAAGGCTGAGAGGTGGCGGCGTTCGATCAACACGTGGTCAATTTGGTTGACAGTGGTCCCGCCTGGAGAGGCCCACATATGTTTGTGGACCGCTTTCCGCGCAAACCAGGTACTTCTAACAACCATTTCGTGTGACTTGCTAATTGAATAGTCCGCAGTCCGTTATCATTTGTTTTTTCGTGTAAGCTATGGGAGCCAACGTAGCGCCTGAATACGGGCTCCTTCCCTACTTGGCTGTTATGATTTTGATATCATATCTGGGACAGGCTTCGAGGGTTCGTTCTACTGCCTTGTAGAAGGTATCCTTCTCCGATGCTGCAGTCTCCTCTGTAGAGGCGTGAAGGTTTATGAGGCTTATATTTCTAAACTTGCCTCGGAAGCGCAGAGTGCATAGCCGTTCGCTTATGTTTTCAAAGTCGATAACAGTAGGTTTCATTTTTTGGCTAACTAAGAAGCCTACTCCGAGCACATGGTTTACTGGATGACCGCTATAATATATGGTGTAGTGGCTCTTCTCCAGGAAACCGGTCATATCAGCCCTATATTGGGATAGGGTATCGGCTAGCTACTCATCAGCTTCATCTCTGTATAGGGAGCGCACGTTCCATGAGAAGATACGCAAATCGTTATTCCGTTGTCGTTGCCGGGTCCGTCGTTTTAAAATTCGTCCGGTCCGAGGTTCCTGTTGTGGCTTCGTAACAAGTTGTTTTCAGTGTAGGGTTGTCAGCCCTACCCAACCCCCAACCTGGAGGACCAGTTGGTATAATTTGTCCCGTTTTTAGGCGCGCCATTCCATTGGCAGCACAAGAATGTCTACGACAAAAATGGAGGGGTCGCACCATTCGAATCTGTTCCGTCAGTCAGGCGGCCTAATCAGCACTAAGCAGCAACGACATTTCAAGCCAGTTGGTGTGGAGTTATCATCAGGTGCTGCTGAAACTTGACCGACTGAACGAAAGATTCCGGATGTGGGTGGCGCAACATTGGAACATCGCCGGTAATGAGGGGGCTGGCAGGCTGGCTCGCCGAGGGTTTGGATCCACAATGGTGGGGGGATGTGATCAACAATCGTGGGGCCAGAACTAGCTTTTGGATTCCAGCTATCCACTGTCAAGTCTACTCTGCAGGGTGAAATTGAAAGGATTCGCCCGGCCGAGTGGAAAAATTTGAACTCTTGCCAGCAAACGAAGATCCTTGTGAAAGAACCTGGGGTCGCTAGAGCAGCATTTTTGTTGTCCCTTAAGAAGTGGGTACATGAAAACTCTAGTAGGGCTTTTAATGGGACGCTGCTCCTTAAACTACCATATGGAAAAGATTGGGGTGGTGGTTTCGGCTATGTGCAGCCAATGTGAGGAGGAGGAGGAAACGACGGTCTTGCACTTTTTATGCAGCTGCCCGGCCTCCTCAGATCTCAGACGAAGACACCTTGGTAAGGGTTTCTTCAGTGATGAATCCGCACTCTCTGCCTCTGGAGAATGTTCCAAGATTCGCTGAAATCTGCGAACGCTGTAAGCGGGAAGCCATTGAATAGGTGATTTACGAGGATAGTATAATGGGCGTAACAATGGCTTGAGTGCTCGGAGCTGCGGCTCTCCTCAGTAAACTAAGCTAGTCTAAACCCTCTGGTCACGCAGCCGTAAGCGTATACTGTTCAAATTGAGCAGTAAAGGAGGACGTATCCCATGCTGTTGTTTTGAGTCCATCAGGCAGTTCTGGTTTGTCCTTAACACATGACCAGTAGACTCGTAGAACATTGTCAGTCGGAAGAGTTTGGGTGTAAGTTCGAGCCTTCCTAACGAGGTGATGTGACGATTTGTCTGTTATGTAACTTTAGCCTGAAGCATAATCAGACCATTTGAACCATATCATTCTCTCTATGAACAACAAAATGGGTTTTATATAGTGCAATGTTGTCATAAAGAAAGAACCCTAAAGATGGGTCTGAACTGAGCTAAAATTCGATTTTGTCCTGTCCAAACTTTAAGCCTCTTTGTCGTATTTATTATGAGAGCTAATTCAAAATAAGGAAGTAGCTCTGTTCATGTCTGCACAAAGTTCGAATTCTGCAAAAAGCGCCCACTCGAACTAAAGTTGTGTGTTCTTGACCTACATTAAATGTGTCGTGCTAGAGGAATGTTCAAGCAACAGGTGGGACCGGATCATAACAAATGTTTCCTGGAACGGAATTTTCTGGTACCCCCCATGATCTGTCTATCCTGCTTTCACTGGAAATGGGGAAATTTCGGGGAATCTTCCTATGCGCTTGCGTGGCTTCCCCAATTCTTTGGAAAGTCACTGCATCATTTATAAGAATTATTGCCATCAGCAGTAGGCAATGGTTTTCCATTCAACACATTAGCATATTGTGTGGATCCATTCAAGAGATTCGGGACGTCATCGTGATTATGGGGGTCCATTCTAACGTAACATACGAGAATTTGTATTATAATGCATTGTATAATAAATGGGAATCACGATTCTCCTAAGGATTTCTGCCTTGAAAGTTTGGATTTGGGAAGGCAATTATGAAGGGTATCACTATGAGGTGAATTGTGATATTTTTAGGTTTTCCGTTTTCAGAGTGGGTTGGTTTTAAAGAGCAGGCCAAGCTAGGATTCAGAGCTTTAAGGTCAGCAAATAGTGTCTTTTTGAGTTTTTTCTACTGCTGAAGGACACCCGATATTACTAATTACTTTTCACTTGATAATTTTTCGTTGGTCTTAGATATTCGTTTCCACCGCCCAAATGGTGCTAATCAAGGATATCAATCATTTCGTGCTTCCTAAGAAACTACATATGAGCTCTATAAGGTACAAAAGGAGCTGACATTGCTTCATTAGCGAGCTCCAATAAACATTTCACGAAAATCTGCCTCATTTACTTTATGGTCTTTTAATGAGACTTTGGATCATATACACATGTCTGATTTCCCGAATGATACTAAAGCAGTTTCGGCATTACTTATGCATCAGGACCTTCATCTTTTTCGTGGAAAATATGCTTCGAAGTGTATACGTACTCGTGCCAATATTGTAGTCAACCTGATCTGCTGTGGTTAGATCTTTGGTTGAAGATTGTGAAGTTCCAACTGGATTTCGGTAATCTCATCATTTATAATCCTTCGTGAAGTCAATACCACATGTTTCACTTCCAATTTAGTTGGGAGATGTGTAGGAAAGCTAACAAGGATATTTTCAAAATAGTTTTCAACCTAACAATGTAGCTCATACCTAATTTAAGTTTGTTACTTTTCTCGGAAGTGACATCTATGCAGCCTTAAAGGATAATTTTACTTTGTTGGGTTTGAGTATTTTGAAATGAAGTCGTGCATGGTAATGACTGGTTCTCCTCAAAGCCTCAATTCCAAGGAGCAGACGAAATTGAATAAACTCAAACTTCAACATGTGGTCTGGTCTCTTTAACTAAAAGTGTGTAAATACAAATATCCTTTCAGTGTCAGCTGAAGTTCCTTCATTCCTGGTTCCAACAAACAACTTGAAACTATTCTTTTGAACTGAATGACAAACATTCTAGTTTAATAGAATGTTGACTGGAATCGTCTGTGGCTCATTTTCCTCTTCCCGGAAATCCATCATTTTGTACAGCATGCACTAAAAAGTTTACATTGGATAGACATTTCCAATATGTCTTACCAAGTGATTTTGAAGTGGATATGGATATTGAAAATGTTTGAAAGTTTAGTAGGTGTATGAGAGAATGGCAGCAGCTTTTCATATCATAACCGAGATTCAATATTGGGTCCCTTCAGAAGGATATAGAAAATATTGCATCTATGTGAAAAGCTGGATATGCTTTCATATTGTAGACATTACGTGGGTGTTATGCAGAAACTAGTTTCCAATTTAGAATTTTCTGCACATAGGGAGTGAAACGTCTTTGAACTTTACCCGATATATATATGTATCTGCACCGAAAAAGTTTCAATTGCCTAAATGCGAACGCTGACATTAAGTTACAAACATCCTGATTTTGGTTTAGCTTCAATGCATGATTCCATTTGGGTCGAACAAGCAACTCATTATTCCCGAGTTATCACAATCTCGGTAGATGCCGGATTTTACCTAATACTAGCACTAAGTGCCAAGCATTTAGGCTCGGACGATCCTACCTACTTAAAAACTAAAGGGGCACTGGTGGTGGTGGCCGGTGGTAGGTCAGTGGGAGAGTCCGTCGAGTACTCCCCGCAACATCGAGCACGTATGCAGAATGTTGTACTTGTGGCGCGGCAGGATCTGCAGCATTCGACATTTATTTCGAATGTTGCGGATGCGGACGGGTAGATGGCGCGGAACTCTCTACTTACTCATTTTCGGAACGCACCAACAGAGTGGAGAATTAGCGGTGGAAAAATGCCGTTGGTTGGGACAGTAAGGACCGCATGGAAATAAGCCGGTCTCTTCTGTTTCCAACCGCGGCGGCGTAAACATCACATCGGTGCAAAGATCCAATTTGGAATACAAATTCAGAAATCTTATTGAAAAGTTAAATTTTTGTGTTTATTTTTGGAATACAAATAACAGAAATCTTATTGAAAAGTTAAAGTTTTGTGTTTATTGCTAAATTGCTATTGTGGTTTAAATAAATATTACCAAATCTTATCTATCACGTTTTCAATCTCCAATTTGTTCAGGTGCTCCGTTCTAATGAATCATTACATTACTCTTTTCTGAGAGAATTATAAAACGCATTTACTTGTTTTCTCCGGAAGCTGAACCAAATACTTCTGCATGGTTTGAACCACACTGTGCCAAAGTCCCAGGACATCAAGGGAAGCCGTCAAGGATTTAGGTACAATACCTATAGCTGACAATATTATGGGAACTACAACCACCCGCTCGAGATGCCAAATTTCTTTGATTTCTCGAGCCAATGGCTCATAGTTCACCTTCTTCTCCACGTATTTCCGTTCAATGTTGCTATTATGGGGGATAGCAACATCAATAATATACGCGGAGCGACCCGTCTTGTCAACTAACAGTACGTCAGGCTTGTTGTGTGCGGTATGGCGATCAGTCAGAACTTGCCGGTCCCAATACATGCTATAAGCAGAACTATCAAGTACTGCTTGCGGCTCATATCGGTAAACCGGACATGTTCCCGTGATCAGCCCATGCTTATATGCAAGGTTTTGATGTATAACCTTACATACAGCATTATGCCTGGTGATGTATTGCACCGGTGCCATAACAGTACCGCCAGAAATGAGATGGTCCAAAGTCTCTAACGCCGAACCACACATTCTGCACTGGTCGTTCTCCACCCGGTCTTTCATGATGAGCTTTTTATAAGCTCGGGTGGCGACCACGCCATCCTGAATGGCACACATGAACCCTTCCGTCTCAGTAAAGAGCTCCTCAGCACCCAGCCATCTGTTTGACAAATGCAAATCGACAAATGGCTGCCAAAGACAATTCACGTGTTTACCGTGCAATGCCTTCGACTTCCATTCATCGATCCGCTCTTGGTCCGACTTCACCCCCTCAGAGGATTGAAGGATCGATCCTTAAAGTTAAGTGGAGTCAGTCCACAGTCTGCCTTACAGACAGCCGCATGCAAGGGACTCGCCTGCTCTTTGCTGTAAAAATAAGCGCGCAGCGAGTCGACTTGGCGATGATGTTGTGCCGCCACGTCAACCACGCCTCTACCTCCGATGTCACGAGGCAGGTTCATCCGCTCCACGGCAGACTTTGGGTAATGCATTCAGAATTTGGACATAGTTGTCCGTATCCACCGCTGGACGTTTTCCAGATCAGTCTTCGTCCACGGCAATATTCCGAATGCATAAACCAGGGAAGGGATGGCGAATACATTCAACGCGCTTATTTTATTCTTCCCTGAGAGATGCGATTTCAGCACCAGCCTTACACGTCGCAGGAATTCGGACAGGAGAGCTTCTTTCAGATCACCAACTCGAGCATGGGTTCCTTGCAGAATTCCTAGGTACTTGTAGAAGTCTGTCTCGGTCATAGCTTCGATGTGGAGGTGACCAATGCTATGTCCGGCATGTGCTCGTGATGACCTTTGCGGATGGCTTGGATTCGACACTTGTCTAATCCAAACTCCATCCGAATATCACGGCTGAACATGTCTATTATTCGCAACAGACTTCTAAGATGGTCGTCAGTACCAGCATACAGCTTGATGTCATCTAAGTACATCAAGTGTGTCAGTTCGCACTTAGCACGTAGGCCATACTTTATTGCAAAACCATGCCCTCTAGCATCATTCAGCAGCCATGAAAGGGGGTGCAGTGCCATACAAAACCAAAGGGGACTCAATGAATCCCCCTGGAAGATGCCCCTCCGTATACGGATGGGCTCTGAGGTATTAGCACCCTCAGATGTACGGACTGATAAGGTGGTATGCCACCCTTCCATGACTGTCGCCAAAAACTTTATTAGTTTCGGATCAATGCGATACAGATGTAGGATATCGATTAGCCAGGTATGCGGAACACTATCAAAAGCCTTGGCATAATCGATATAGCAACTGAAGAGGTTTCTCGAGTCGATAATGAGTTGCTCTTTGCAACCCCTTGACCCAACTCGGCTTCTGCTCCTCGGACAGAATGTTGTTGGTCTCGAGGTGCGCATTGATCCTTCCACTAACAATGGACGTGATGAATTTGTTGAGGGTTGGTAAGCAAGTGATCGGTCTTGTGTCTGCGGGGTCCTGCACCGTGTCCTTGAGGAAAGGTGGAAATTAATCCGGCCGACTCATGACCTCATTTATACTGCGTGCCAACCGACTGTGTACGCTGGTAAATTTCTTCTACCAGAAATTCTGCACCCGATCCAGACCTGGGCCCCTCCAGTTCTTCGAGCTGTATATGGCTCGTCGAACTTCCTCTTCGGTAACATCCGCAAAATTCATGCCAGGTGTATTGGCATGGCGGGTGCCTTCGGCGGTGATCCACTCAGGATGCTCAGAATGCTGGGCAGGTAACCCCCAAAGTCCACCCCAATACTCTTTCGCTTCCGTCACCGAGAACTGTATTGTCTGGGCGCTCTGTTGGGATTCGTTGAGAGATCTGAAAAAGCTCCGCTGGTACCTCGCGTATGTTGCATTCTAGACACGTCTGGAATAACTTTCGCCATACCGTCGTAACCGACTGCATATGACAGAAAGTTTCCGTTTTAGTGTGTCCAGAATTTCAACAACGGGTGTCTCACAGGGGATGGCATAGTTCCGGTAAACCCTCTGCACTTTATTTCTCACCCGTCGACTGGCACTGCCAGTGCTGATCTGAATCAGTCTAGCAATGTCCTGCCTTAGTGAGTCCCGCCGACGTTCCAGACGAATTTTCCATGGTGGATCTCTTTTGTCACTCAAACCAATAACGCGAAAGCGAATCTTCTGACCGTGCAATCTAATAGCTGCAACTGCACCACAATACACAAGTGATTGTAGTTGCAGCAGCGATATATCAGCACACAGTCGAGATGCAATCTCATCATTGATTTGAGATAGAATTCCCGGAGTTGCTGGAGATGCACAGAGCCTGGGAATACCTGGTCTATGCAAAGGATCCATATCCGAGAATTCCATACACGCTCTTTGGAATTCGTCCCGAACCTCAGCGGAAACCTCAGCTGGACGGTGGAGAAGAGTGCTTCGGCGAGTACTGAACCTGTTACCTGCAGTGCGGCGTGGTGTTGTTGATGCCGCCGCCTCTGCCCCCATCGACTCTCGGTCACCAGTTTCCCCGATGACTTCAAGTCGAACACGCTCCCTGATGGTGGCCGGGATTGTGTCGCTGCGAGTAATAAAGCGGTACTGGTCTGCGACTCGCCGCACAGTCACGTGCGTGAATTGCGGGAAACGCTCGACGAATCTCTGGTGCAACAGGGGGCGGTAAGATGTTGTACCCGCTCCCGCCGTTATTTCGTAGCAGGAGCGAATGATGAAGAGGTTCATTTCTTCAGTCCATTTCATCCGCTTCCTACGCGAACCTGCTGAAGTGGTCGCCTCAGATTGTGGCGAAACAGTTGCAGCAGGCGGAGCTGTGCTCCTGGTCGTCGTGGCGCCTAGACGTCGAACCACACCACGACTAGCGGTTTCGACGCCGTGCTGTCCATTACGAGAGCCCGACCCAGTCACCAAGTCAGACGACTCCCGCCGGTTATCCGTACCGGACCTCAAATTTCTCCTTCTTCTCATTGTTGGTGGTGCATTTTATCCCTAGCTGCCAGGTGTTGAGATAGCTTCCTTAGTGAGTAATCTGCAAGACTGCAACGTTCCTGCACTTTCCTCACCTACCTCCTGAGACGCTGCGGTGGCGTACAGCCATTCAGACTGAAGCTATCTATCCCTCCTCCTTTCACAACCGAGCTTGGGACCGGCTTCGGCGGAGTTTATTATTGTATTATTATTATTATTAAGATAGACAACACCCTTAGCGCCGTTCTTGTGTTGACTGCACTCAGTTAATGCACGTACGAAAATTATGCAGAATCATTCCGTAAATTGGGACTGCATGGAACAAGACGAAGCTCCACACCTTGAATATACGCGGCTTACAAGTAAATCGTGCCTTGCTAAATTCGGGATCATTTTTTCTAGAACCATACATTCGGTGTACAAACACACACAGCTAATTTTCTTCCACGTAAAGCCACTAGTCGAGTGATTCACATATTGCATCTGCCCCTCGGACATCACCTTGTCGCCGAGGGGCGGATTTTGGAGGCCCTATCAATCTCATGCCCCCTACGGCTTGCATTTAGGGCCTACGGTGAAATCAACCAAGAAGGAAAGTATCCCAACTCTCAACGTGGGAGAAACTGTAAACCTGACTACGGCTGGCCCGTCCGCAGTACTACAGCGCAAATTTGACAGAACTTACTCCTGCGTCCTTACCGAGAAGAGCAGAAGGAGGGGAAGCTGGTGGCGTGAACACTACTAGTCAAACGCCAGTATGTGGAAATGAAGCCGTTCGGATACTGAGATCCTGGAAAGGCTCCAAGTCGGCGGCCGAAAAAGGCACTATGAGATAAGGTGAAACAACCTGGGAGTGAGGACATGGACGTGGCTGCACCACTAGGTACGGTAATGTCCAGAAAAATCGAACGCAAGGAAGCGAAACTGGTAACCCCGTTGAGATCCACACTGGACCCACCAGACTCCTCTGTCAGCATAAGACCAGCACATCTGTGGGTGGCAACGTTTTACTGTGCTCGGCATCAGGGCCTACATCTGTCCCACGGAGATTAGGGCCGGTGTACCGGGAGGTGATCAAATCAGCGAAAGAGATCTCAACAAAGCTGGTCCCTCTAGTAGAAGTACGAACACGGAGGCGGGAAGAAAGAAGACGTATGCGCAAGCTGCCGTCTCACTTCTGACTGCTGCCGTGGGAGATTTCCTCCAAAGATGGCAAAATGTCAGAGGGACAATTTACGATCCTTCGGTAATGCCTGTAGAAAAAATGCTGGAGCCTGTAACAAAGCCAAGATTTAACAATGAAGATTTTCGCAATGGGCTTCTCCATTTGGAATGCACTGATGAGATTTCCTTGAAGTGGCTCCAGCAGGTAATTCCCGTTTAGAGTTCCGGCGGTCGGTTCAAGTTAATCTTTATGGACACTGAACTGCGCAGGACAGAACATGTCGGGTATTGGCTGTCCTGTCCTGTCCTGTTCTGTCTCTGGAAGGAAGGCACGGGGCATCATCCGCATGTTGGGTGAAAAGAACCCGGGCATGGACCTCGGACATTGGAGGGGAAAGTTCATGAATGCCGGGAAGGACAAACCTACAAACGTGGAGAGTTTAAAAGTTTAAATCTGTTTAGGGACAGTCAGCATATGGTGCTCAACTTCTTCCTAGATAGATTTAAATCATATCAAGAAACTGTAGAGCATCATTTTCAGTTTGAGAGCTCACTCAAGATAAAGCAAATTGCAGCAACTTCGGTGCGCTTTCTCAGAATGGAGCCGCGCGCGGAGGATAGTGACGGAATCGCCGTATGGAGGTTCGTATTCGCAAAAGGACTACTGAGTGAAACCTACCTGCTAGTAACTTCTTTTGCACCATTTACGGAACAAGCAGACGAAAGGGAAACCAGGGACGTGAACGAAACTGACTTGAAGCCAGTTCGTATGACCAGATCTATGCAAACCGGACACTGCAAACCAGTGAAGGTGTTAAGTGGAAAACAGACGAATTACTTTCGTGATGAGATGAAACCTTTCATTGATGGGCACATGGGAATTGTTGTATTTCTAAATGTAGCTTTTTTCAGAGAAATCAAATATGAGGGGATCGAGTCTCTGGCGGTACGGTGTGGGGGAAACCCCGTCACACGCAAACCGCGGCATACCCTTCAAACTGTCTTCCATTTCACATTAGACTAAGTTTATGTCAAAAAACATAAAGATTTGTCAAATTAGCCCGGAGCATGACAAATCCTCCTCTTATCCACTGGTAGCGAGGTTAACAAAGCCACAGGACTACCCCTAGATTATTCTGGTGCAAGAGCCATGGGTTCGATTTAATAGAATCTGTGACATTGGGTTAGTAAACGGGGCTAGAGGCAACCATGCTGAGGTGAGTTGAAAAACATCAGAGTTGCCCTATACCCTATAATTCTTTCTGCCCCCGCCGATGCAAGAACTAAGGGATGTGGTAGCGTATGCAGAATGCTCAATATATTTGTTGGGATAGTAACAAATTCAATCCAAGAGGAGAGAAGCTATTCGATTTCATCACTGTTCTGATGACCACGATCATAGGGTACGCCCCTACATTCGTGGGACCAAGAAGAAGTGAAGTAATTGACCTAACAATCAGCATTTCAAAGTTTTTATAGTTGATTAGAAACTGGCGAGCGCTAGATGAAGTCTCACTCTCAGATCGTGCTTGTAAAAGCAATGAGGATGAAGACTGGTTAAACTTCCGGAAGTCACAGCGTGCATATATACTGTGAGGAACTGGAAGATGGAAGGGAGACTTCCAGACTGTGCAGAATCCTCAATAAGGATGAGTTAGCCAAGTTGAACTCTCTTAGAAAATCGAATGGTACTTTCACGAACTCCAGACTTGAGTCTATACAGACTCTCTTGGAAGTACACAACCCAGGAAAACAAGTCTCAGAAGTGGGAAGAAGTGAATTGGCGGCTTCTGTAAACCATTCAACAAAAAGGTGCTGGAAGTTGAATTGGGACACTGCGAGAGCGGTTGTTATCAACCGAGGGGGGGGGGGGGGGGGGGGACTGCACAGAGAGAAGAGTCATTCGGTGAACTGAATCTAGTTTTTGCAAAGCCTTCTGATTCTCGGATCCTCATACATCTGTTTGGTAGAAAAATTGAGACGAACCAGAAGAATGCTAGTCAGGATATATTGGCGTCTTCTACACCGATGGCTCCAAAACAGAACAGGGTTCTGGAGCAGGAGCCTACCTCTCAAATAAAAATGAGAAATGAATGAAGTGTAAGTGACTCTAATGGCGGCAACCTGGATGAATGACGTGCGGTTGAAGGGCAGGCGCATCGCAATCTGTAGCGATAGCTAAGCTATACTAAGGGCGTTAGGCAGTCCTTTGATAACTTCAAAAATCGTTCAGGAATGTGGATATCGATTGAACTTTGTTTCTAGATTCAACACGGTGAAACTACTCTCATTTTGGTATTGGTCATTTTGGTATTGAGGGAAATGAAATCTCGGATGCTTTAGCAATAGAGGGTTCAATTTTTCCCATGCTCGGACCGAAACCAGCAATTGAAGTGTCATTGGCTAATGTTGTTATCAAAAACTGGGAACATACTTCCCATAATAACATGTAGCAAAGTCTTAATGCTGCTAAACACACCAAACTTTTCCTGTCAGAACCAAACAAACATACTGCAAAGTTTATCCTGTCGAAAAGCAGGAAGACTTGCAGAAGTATTGTGGCATTCTGTCTGATCATAATTTACTAGCTGGACTGGCAGCAAATCCCTCTCGGCGAGTGGTACGTAAGCCGAGTAGAACGAGAGGCAAGACTTGGGTCCAGGACGGATCGTCGCGAGTCATAATGGCGGCTTTCAACGTCCGGTACCAACGTTCTAGCATCCCATTGGATTGCTGGTGGACTTGCAAAACAAGTCTCTCATAGATTCCACGACCAATCTTAATTCGTCGGGACAAATGGTATCTCACCCGGGCTATAATCTTTCCGTTCTGTTAGAAGACATTATCGACTCTCGTGTTCGGGCACTTCACCAAAAGTTCAGCCAGATTACTGCCGAGTATAGTCTCTCCAAACCAGTGGAGCACAATGTGCAACATCACATTAATACTGCTGGTTCCCCGATCTTCTCGAAGGTGCGTCCCTTTCCATCCCAGAAACTGGCTATTGCGCGGAAAGAGTTTGAACAACTCGTTCAACAGGGTACCTGCAGGCCCTCAAACAGGTGTTGGTCTTCTCCACTGCATTTGGTCCCTAAGCCAAACGGCGAATGGCGCCCATGTGGGGATTACAGAAGGCTAAATGCACAGATTGTTCCTGACCGATATCCAATTCCACTCATCCACGACTTTGCGCATCACCTCGTGAATTGCCGTATCTTAACCAAGGCTTATCATCAAATCTCTGTAGCTCCAGAAGACATTCCAAAGACGGCAATATGCATACCCTTTGAATTCTTCGAGTTCACCCGGATGACTTTCGGATTGTGCAATGCGGCCTTTCAAAGGTTCATCCACTCGGTCCTGCGAAACCCCGATTTCAGTTTCGTATATTTGGATGATGTTTTGGTCGCTTCTTCCTCAGAGTCTGAGCACTTAACCCATCTCGAGTGCATTTTTCAACGTCTCCTTGAGGCTGGATTAGTCCTAAACGTTGAGAATGTAAGTTCCTTCAAACACAGGTGAGACTCTTCGGCCATTCCATTTCCCCTGAAGGAATACAGCCCGACTCATACAAGGTGCAAGCGATTACAAGCTTCCCGCGTCCGAAAACTGCAAAGGATTTGCGGAGGTCCTTGGACATGCTAAAATTCTATCGTCGTTTCCTGCCCAAGGCCACCCAACACCAGTCCGTTTTGAACGCGTACTTGTCTGGCCCCAAAACTAAGGACACACGAGAGATCGTGTGGTCAAAAGAGGCTGTCCGCGCATTCAATAAATCCCGACGGCAACTGACTGAAGCTACACTCTTGGCATTTCTTCTGCAAGATGCACCTCTAGCCGTTTGTTGATGCCTCTGACATGGCAGTAGGTGCCGCTCTTCCCCAAGAGGTGAATCACGTCTTGCGGCAATTAAGATTAATTTAATTTCATGTTGTGTAATCATTTAAGAGCTTGTCTATTGCGGCAATTAATATTAATTGCCGCAATAGCCAATCTCGAAGACGGGAGACTCTCGATTGTTTTCTTTTTTTATTAACGTCCTCCCGTCAAGTCATGGCACTCTGCTCTCCACTCCTGTGGCGAGGTCTAAACTGAGTGGAGAGCGCCAGTGGCGTCATCTGTCCGCTCGCATTCGCAACATTCGAAATAAATTTCGAATACCGCGAATCCTGCCGCGCCACATTCTTTCATTTGATACCCCACATGACTATATTCTGTGAAAAAGAAATTTTACATCCCCGTTTCGCATGTTTGGTAGCCCCCACTCAAATTCAACACAAAATAGCGCCACCCGCTGTATGTAAAGGGACAGACCGCATGGTCTCACCAAATTCCATCGGTTCAGCCGCTTTCGAGTAAATTGCGTGTGACAGACGGACAGACAGACAGTTGAATTTAAAGTAAGAATAAATTTTTGTGGCAAGTTGACTACCAAAGAAATTACCTGAGGAAGGAAAGCTCAAGGTGGAAATTACTTTGATTTTGTGAGACTTTGACTTTGCCATCATCTCAGATATATACACTGCTTCTGGCGATCGTTTTATTTATTTTTTTTTTTCTTGATTTCCTGAAAAAACAGGAAGTATCATATCACTTTTCCCGCCCTGCATATAACCCACACACGTATCGGTTTGTCTAATCTTCTTTCCGGTCAGCCGTATGGCCGAATCGTTTTTCAATTAATCCCCGGCGTACATCCTAGGCCTAGGAGTTGTGAGTATCTACCATATAGGCATAGTCCCACTTTCCTTTTCAGACACGGGTTAATTTGGAGATCACAATCTAAGCGCTAACGGGCTAAGCATTTTTACTGGTGAATGCAAGACCTACCTAAAGCGTTTACCGCAACTAAGGAGTAACCGAGTTGAGCAGCATAGCTTCTCGATCCCGCTCGCAGGGGCCCCTGCTCTTCTATAAAGAGGTCAGTCGTAAATAATCGGGTCGAGAATATATAGCCAGGAATTCTCCTGGAATACATGGTCTCAGAGGACCATTTAGGCTCCCATGGTACCAGATAACCTCCGGTGAGGCTTCATGCCAAGAGCCACTTCAGATGAGTCTCTTGTAGACCAGGGTTTGATCGACCTCTTCGAGAATATGGGGACGGTTTTCCCAACGGGTTGAGGTGGCCGCTTGTACAGTCGAAACTGTCAGATCGATCGTAACCCACATACGATCTGGCCGCCGGTTGCATGTGGCCTGTTCAGGCATAACTGACAACCGGCCAGAACGTGTATGGCAGGTACTATTTTGGAGTAGGAGATAGTGAGCTTTTCTGCTAAATATGTGTATATATTGTATATCTTTTTTTTTTTTGTGCGTACACGGAGGCGGAAAATCTTAGAAAGACACGTCCGCCGCAGCTCCGCCGCCCGAACGGCGGAACTACAGCGGGCGCGTGTGGGATTCACACCCACTAAAAACCACCCCCCGTCTCTCCAGCCCCAGCCCCGCGGGACCACCATTGAGGTATTACTTCGCGGGGTAGGTTTGCTCTTAGGCACTCATCCTTCTCCTATTTGCGGCTTTCCTCCTTCTTTGTTCCTTCAGCAACTCCTCCTGCATTTCGATGATTGCGGAGCCAACCACAAGCCACTTCTCCTCGGACTCCAGCATCTCAGTAACCAAGCTTTCCGGGGTCCCGCTCCTGCCCAGCACCTGGTTTAAGCTCCTTCTCTCCATCGCAAATCGTGGGCAGTGAAACATCACATGCTCTGGATCCTCCGGCATACAATCGCATCTGGGACAGTTCGGAGAATCATCCAACCCAAAGCGGTGTAGATACTGCCTGTAGCAACCACCGTGTCCTGTGAGGAACTGACTAATGTGATAGTTGGTCTCCCCATGTTTTCGCTCAAGCCACACGCTAATGTTGGGAATGAGTCTGTGCGTCCACCGACCTTTCGCAGACTCGTCCCATCTGCGTTGCCAGAGATCAAGCGACTCTGACCTTGCCGCACTTCTACGCTGTGCATGCCCCTCCATATGTCTTGCATTGTACAGGACACTCATTTCTTTGGCCAGAATGTCAACCGGGATCATGCCTACCACCACCAATACTGCCTCATCTGATGTGGTTCTAGAAGCACTGCAAACCCTCAAAGCCATCCGCCGGTAAACCGAGTTCACCTGCTTCCGTCTCTGAGAGTTTGCAAGCGCCTCTGCCCACACAGGCGACGAGTAGAGCAGGATGGAGCGTACCACTCCGGCTAGCACCAACCTCCGGCAATGTTTCGCCCAGCAATATTTGGCAACATTTTTGTAAGCGCCGTGGTGTTCCCTAAAACTCAATTTGGTATCAATTATTACTCCCAGGTATTTGATAGCCGGCTTTGATACGACCGTATGTCCACCGACCTCCACTTTTATAGTGTTATTTTTCCTGCATTTCGCTATTAAGACCGCTTCCATTTTCGCGTCCGCCAAGGTCAGCCCGGCCTTTTCTAGCCAGGACTTTACCGCTCTCACTGTTTCCGTAAACCTCCACATCTTCTGGGTGTTTTGCTGCAACAACCACAGCTAGGTCATCAGCAAAGCCGACAATCGTAGTCCCCTCTGGGCCGGGAAGAGCAAGCACCCCATTATACATGATATGCCACAACAGGGGACAAAGTACCGATCCCTGTGGTACCCCGGCTGTGACAATGTACTCTTTGGGGCCCTCATCCGTCCCGTACCAGAGAGTCCTCTCTGAGAGGTAGCTTTCCACCAAATTCGCTAAGTATCCGGGCCCAACGCCACCACGGCACAGCAGCCGCCAGAAATCAGTGCACCTTTTGCCAGGTTTACCACCATGCCAATTGCGTCCACCGTAGAGTGGGCGCGTCGGAAACCAAACTGGTGTTCCGACAAACCATTGCTGGCTTCGACGATGGGCAGGAGTCTATTGTAGATGACTCTCTCCATCATCTTCCCCATTGTATCCAACAGGCAGATAGGACGGTATGACGCTGGGTTTCCAGGTGGCTTGCCAGGCTTCGGAAGCAACACCAACTTTTGCTTTTTCCACTGGGCAGGGAATATTCCTTCTTTTAGGCACGCCTCGAAGGTGTTGGCGAAAATGTCGGGCCTAGTCTTCACTGCCAGTTTCAAAGCTCGGTTGGGGATGCCATCCAAACCTGGGGCCTTGTTGTCATCGAACCTATCACATATTTCCCGCAGCTCCTCCACAGTTACAGGTGGTATTATGCCGTTATTTAGCTGGACAAAAATTTGCCTTCCCCTATTTTCGTGGTGAGGGAACAGAGTGGTAACAATCTGTTTCAGGAGGCGCGGACAGGTCACCTGGGGTGATTTCCGCAGCCTTTTCATCACCACTCTGTAAGCCTCGCCCCAAGGGTTTATGTCGGCATGGTCGCATAGCTGTTGGAGGCAGTTCTTTTTGCTCCTCCGAATGGCTTCCTTTAGGCGGCCACGCAATTGCTTGTGTGCCTCCTCTCGACCGTCGCCACCGGGTTTTCCTCTGAGCCTCTGGCAAAGCCTCCTTGCCCGAAAACATGCGGCTCGCAAACTTGCGATTTCGTTGTTCCACCAGTAGTTGGGTTGCCTACTGGGAAGCAGTCGCCTTCTGGGCATAGTAGTATCGCATGCTTCCGTCACCCATCGAGTGATCTGGGTGGCTTTCTCTCCAGCCGTACCATTCAGGGATATGTCGGATTTGAGCACGGCGGAAAGCGTGTCCCCCTCGAACGCTTTCACTGTCCAGCCAAGCATACCACCCGACATTTTGCGAAAACTCTTTTTCGAGCTCGATCCGCCCTTGATCTCTATGCAGATTGCCTGGTGGTCGCTGTGAGTATAGTCCTCACTGACATGCCAAGCGATTCTACTGGCTAAAGTGGCACTCACTTATGTCAGGTCCACTATAAACCCCAGGCCCCTTCCCCGGAAAGTGTACGAAGGCCCAATGTTCGCCAGTACCACGTCCAGCTCCGCGAATGCTTCGAGGAGAACACGTCCCCTGACATTAGTTACCCGGCTACCCCATTCAAGAGCCCACGCATTGAAATCCTCCTATTATGATCGGCCAACGTCCTCTTGCATCCAAAACAAGAGCAGCAAGCATCCGCTCATACTCGACGAGTGTAGCGCTGGGTGGAGCATAGCAGCCGTAGATGTGGATGCCCTTCACCTTCGCTCTGATGAAGCCCTCCTCCGGGTGCTCCATTATTTCCTGGAAGGCTTGTTCTCCACAAGTCCACAGCGCTGCTTGGCCCGTTTGGTCTTTGACCCAAACACTACCACCGCGGTTTCGGTATGGTTCACTTAGTATGGCCACATCGATGTTTTTCTCGCGGATGGTTTGTGGGAGTAGATCCTGCGCCGCCTCGCAGTGGTTGAGGTTGATTTGTATCAACCTCATCTGCGATTTGTGCTAAGGGCTCTGCTGTATTCCGGGCACCTGCTGCTGCCCGCAATGCGCCGATGGTCCACACCCTCCTTTCCTCTGCACAGTAGACAATTTGGGTCAGCTCCGCAGTCCTTGCTGATATGGCCTTCCGCTCCGCATCTCCTGCATTGCTTTGACCTGTCATTTGGGTTAGTGCATGACTTCGCAATGTGACCAAAGCCAAGGCATCTAAAGCACCGTTTTAACGCCACCTGTTCCCTAAGGCGACACATAACCCAGCCTATTCTCACTCTCCCTGCTGCTAACAGTTTGAGTGCGTTCTCCACTGGTAGGCTGATGATGGCGGTTTGTGTTCCCCCATAGGCTTTCCTTAGCGTTCTCACCACTGACTCTTGTATCGAACTGTTTCTCCAACGCTTCGCGAACCTCCTCCTTCGTCGTGATTTCATGTATATCTTTGCAGATTATAGTGATCTCCGGCCTGCTAGCTCTTATGTCGGCTTCCTGCCCTAAAGTCTTCCCGATTTGGCTTAAGAATTTGTCCGCGGTTACATCCTTGGATTTCGTAAGTTCCAACATAAGATCTCCCTTCTGGGACCGTCTAATACGGCTGACGTTGTCTCCCAAATTGGTAAGTTCGGGGTCTGCCTTCACTTTCCTGAGAATGTCGGCGTATGACCCTTCGCCCCGTTTGGAAATGAAAATCACCTCCGGTCTAATCTTCCTTCGATAATTTTTTTTCCGCGGTTCTACCTTCCTCCAAGCTTCCGCATCCGCCTTTGAAGGTTCGATCCCTTTTCTCGAGGTAGCCACTGCAATATTTTCACTGGCAGCTTCAGACGTACTTTTCATGAACTCCGCCTTTTTCGGAGTAGAGTCCTATTTTCTTTTCGGGGTTTGCTGGCCTGTTGGGTCATTCAGCTTCTCGGGCAGCCTCTTCCCCGGTTTCTCCCCTTTTGTGTTTTGAACCGGCGTTACTTGAGTTGCCTGGTTCACTTTTCCAATCGGCGACTTCCCTAGTCGTTCATCCTGGGCCTTGCCGTACGTCAAACGGATGCCTCTTATCATGGCCCTTATATTTTGGTGAATGTTCCTGCGCTCCTTTATAAACTCCCATTTTATTGAGGCAATCCTGTACCATTATTGAGGCAATCCTGTACTTACAAGGACGAATCAAGGAACTTCATGATACATTCATATTTAAATGTAAATCTTTTAAAAGGACTGGTTGCAAAGTATCTTAAACTTCACAGACTAGAATTTATTTGAAATACATACTCGAAAGCAAGCTACAAGTGCGTCTGTTTAAAGCATATAAAGAAGAGTGTCCTTTCTAGTCGGGTGAAAACTCTTCGTAATCAAGAGCGTTTTGTTTGCTTAGGCGGGAGAGAAGTGGTGGGATTTAATTTGTATCTGTTTTTGCTGTATCTGCAAAATTTCATGACAATATAAATTTCAACATGTGCAGAAAGGTACCTAGTGTCCTTTATATGATAATTAGGTAGCCCTTTCATTTGAGTTATTGGTATACTGGCTCCTACCCCTGCAGAATATTATATCCTGTTTGCGAAATCAGCAAAGAAGCAGTAGACAAAGGACAATAGAAAGCACTGGATTAATGTAGCAACATTTATATTTTTTTTCAAAGAAAAAATTATTTAAGGAGTCTTTTGTAGACGGCTGTTCCCACCTGCAAAGTTTAGATAAAATAAGGATGGTCTTATAACTTTGCACAGCTAGCATACTCGCATATATGCAGATATGTATGTGGATATGAACTGTAAAGTCCAATTTTCTGCCAGTGACAAACGTATTTGCGTGGTCGCCCATGTGGTGGCAGGTTGCAGCTCGTTAATTTGATTAAACATATAATTACTCAGAGAGCTTCAGGACCAACAGCAAACTAGGTGGAAAATTACAGTGCAGGATACTGGTTGCGGTCGACCTTGTTCCAGGTGTGGCCTCTCGTTGCAACCGAACGTTGTGGTCAGCTTTATGGTTTATTGTGTGTATGGACAATTTAGTGCCTAATAATTTGACGAAGGATTGTAATGATGGTGCTGACAAGCTAGTTTGAATACAAGGACGAAATGACTAATATTTCCGTAGGAGGTAACATTCAACTCTGAATTTAGGCTGGAGCATTCAAGACGACCTTGTCGTATGTTTTGTCTAGTGTATCCTAAATTAAAGTTTTCAGGTTATAGTCTTGTCCTAGGAAATATGAAATGGATGGATGTGGAGAAAGTATCAGTGCCATGTTTGTCGCTCAGCATATTCCTGTTGGAATGTGAAATGGAAAACCTTAGTCCGTATGTACTATTTTTACCTTCAGATATTAGTCAAGTTGGCAATATAGTAGTAGTCCGAGAACCGGTGGAATGCAGATCTTACTGATAAGGTGCATAAAGGTGATTTTATGTGAGAGTGATTTGATTTTTTTCAAACGCTTTATTTTTTTTAGAAAAAACGATAAACGATTCCATTCCAATTTGGCCCGAGGAAAGCAAATAAAATTACACTCTGTGAAGCAGTCAAGAGGATTCTGAGAGAGAAAGCTTTGCTTGTTAGCCTGGAACCCACATGCTCTCTGGAAATCCAATCCAATCCAAAACGCCATCAAACGCGAATATCCGGATTTAACCAATGCCCGAATTGATATCATTGTGGCGCGGCAGGATTCGCAGCATTCGATTTATTTCGAATGTTGCGAATGCGAAAGAATAGATGGCGCGGATCTATCCACTTTGCGGAGTTCGCCACGGGAGTGGAGGACCGGCGAGAAAAGTGTGCCATGAGTTAGGGGCAGAAAAGAAACACATAAAGCGAGACTCTCTTCTGCCTCTAACGAGCATACAGTCACAGTCACACAAATTATTTAATAAAGTCACACAAATTATTTAATAAAGTCTAATGGTTAAATATATCGAGTATTGATTGTAAAAACCCAGTCTATGTTCCGGTGTACCTAAAAGTGTGGTTTGCAAAGAAATTAATATTAAAGTTAAATTGGTGACCCCGAAGAGCACAAAGCCCTAGTACTGTCAGTATCCAAAGTGAAGAAAGAGAGGCTGGACCCTCACCTGTAAACATAACAATTGAACAACCTGTGCAGCCGATACCTCAGATGACTCGTTCTGTTCCTCTGATCTCGAGCGCGTTTTATCAAGTTAACCAAACATCAGCACCGCAGCCCCAGACGCCAGCACCGCAGCGCCAGACGTTAGCATCACTGCCGCAGCCACCATCGTTGCCGCCGCAGCCGCAGCCATCATCATCTTAAACGTAGCTGTCACCAGCATTATTGCCGCATCAGAAATTCAACGAGCGCGACCACCTTTCAACATTGGCAGCAGCAACTTAGGTTATAGATTATTTGGCAATCAATCTTCAAATTTAATTGTTAAAAGTTAAAATTGTGATAATATTTCAATAATAATAATTGAAAATCGCTGCAAGAGACGGCGTTAGGTGTTTCACATCGCGGGTTCTCCGTTTCCTTGGTGGTGTTTTTGGTCTGCGCTGGAGAGCGTCCGCTTCGGTCGTCATTACTCTGTTCGTGCGTGCATTTGTGGGTGCGGCCTGCCGTGTCGGAGCAAAATTCATCGCGTTTCATCATAAACTCACCGGGTGTTCATTGAAAACTATTACTTTTTTTTTTTTTTTTTATTGTTACTCGAGATGTCGTTTGACAGTAAAGACGCGGCAGACCCATCGGACCCGCAAGTGACCGCCCTCGCCGTACGCGTTCCTCCGTTTTGGCGGCGGAACCCGGAGCTGTGGTTCGTGCATTTGGAAGCGCAGTTCCAAATGTCTGGCATCACATCGGGCGCGACCCGCTTCAACTACGCGGTGGTCGGCCTGGACGAGGAGTCTATTCTTCTGGTGTCCGACGTAGTGAAGTCGGTATCGTACACACAGCTCAAGAGCAAGTTGATCAGGCGCCTGTCGGCAAAATTAGACCACTTGCTGGCGGGTTTAACGTTGGGTGATCGAACTCCCAGCCAATTGCTTCGCGAAATGAGGCAATTGGGTGGGAGCAAGATTGGCGATGACCTGATCAAGTCGCTCTGGCTGCGACGGCTCCCGGAGGGCACCCAGGCGATCCTCGCTTGCGTCTCCGGTTCCTTGGAGGAACTGGCAGCGACGGCCGACCAGGTGCAGGAGGTGTACGTACGCCCAATCTTGGCGGCCGTTCAACCACCGTCGGATGAGGTGGGTGACTTGAGGCGCGAGATAGCCGCTTTAACAGCCAGTGTGGCCGGGATGCGGGCGACGTTGGACGCTCAGCGTTCGGGCGCCAGATCGCGAGCACGCTCGCAGTCTGCCACCCGAAAAGGGCGATCAGGTAGCAGGTCGTCAGGACAGTCCGCGGACCGAGGGATTTGCTGGTACCACCGCAGATTCGAGGATAAAGCGACAAGATGTACGCTACCGTGTAGATTCGCTCCTACCGCAAAAAACTAGGTCCGCGGGGGGTCTTGGCGACGGCCACCCAGAACGCAGCGCCACGTCGCCTAACTATTTTCGACCCCTCAGCGGGCGCAGCTACCTCCTCGATACTGGTGCGGAGGTTTCGGTTCTTCCCGTACCTCGGCAACATCAACTTTTCCCACAACCGCTCAAACTTGCGGCAGCAAATTCCTCCCGCATAAACACGTACGGGTATAGGCAAGTGGACGTGAGTCTTGGCTTGCGTAGGACGTTTTCGTGGTGTTTCATCCTGGCGGATGTCAGCTTCCCCATACTAGGCGCAGACTTCCTGTGTCACTATGGATTGCTGGTGGACTTGCAAAACAAGTCTCTTATAGATTCCACGACCAACCTTAATTCGTCGGGACATATGGTATCTCACCCAGGCAATAATCTTTCCGTTCTTTTAGAAGACATTACCGACTCTCCTGTTCGAGCACTTCTCCAAAAGTTCAGCCAGATTACTACCAAGTGTAGTCTCTCCAAACCAGTGAAGCACAATGTGCAGCACCACATTATCACTACTGGTTCCCCGATCTTCTCGAAGGTGCGTCCTCTACCATCCCAGAAACTGGCTATTGCACGGAAAGAGTTTGAACAACTCGTTCAACAGGGTATCTGCAGGCCCTCAAACAGCTGTTGGTCTTCCCCACTGCATATGGTCCCTAAGCCAAACGGCGAATGGTGCCCATGTGGGGATTACAGAAGGCTAAATGCACAGACTGTTCCTGACCGATATCCAATTCCACTCATCCACGACTTTGCGCATCACCTCGCGAATTGCCGCATCTTTTCGACCTTGGACTTAACCAACGCTTATCACCAAATCCCAGTAGCTCCTGAAGATATTCCAAAGAGGGCAATATGCACACCGTTTGGACTCTTCGAGTTCACCCGGATGACTTTCGGATTGTGCAATGCGGCGCAAACCTTTCGAAGGTTCATTCACTCAGTCCTGCGATACCTCGAGTTCTGTTTCGTATATTTGGATGATGTTTTGGTCGCTTCTTCCACTGAGTCTGAGCACTTAGCCCATCTCAAGTGCATTTTTCAACGTCTCCTTGAGGCCGGTTTAGTCCTAAACGTTAAGAAATGCAAATTTCTCCAAAAACAAGTGAGATTCCTCGGCCATTTCATTTCCCCTGACGGAATACCGTCGTTTCCTGCCCAAGGCCGCCCATCACCAGTCCATTTTGAACGCGTACTTGTCTGGCCCCAAAACTAAGGACACACGAGAGATCGTGTGGTCTGAAGAGGCTATCTGCGCGTTTGACAAATCCCGTCAACAATTGGCCGACGCTACACTCTTGGCATTCCCTCTGCAAGATGCACCCCTAGCCGTTTTTGTTGATGCCTCTGACATCGCAGTAGGTGCTGCCCTTCACCAAAAGGTGGATCAAGTTTGGCAGCCGTTGAGCTTCTTCTCGAAGCAGTTGAATCCCGCTCAACGGAACTACAGTACCTACGATCGCGAACTGCTCGCCGCGTACTTGAGCATCAAATACCTCCGTTTCTCCCTAGAAGGCAGGCCGTTCACAGTGTTCACGGACCATAAGCCTCTCACCTATGCTTTGAAACAGAAGCCCGACAAAGCGTCCCCTCGTCAGCTTCGTCATCTGAGCTTTATAAGCCAGTTTACGTCAGACATCCAGCACGTGTCCGGCAAGGACAACATAGTTGCTGACGCTTTGTCTCGTGTCTCCGAGGTTAACATCCCCGCCTCACTCGATTTCTCGGCTATTGCCAAGGCGCAGGAGGATGACGCAGCATTTCAGAGCCTCAAATCCAACCGCAAATACAAATTTCGGGAGTTGCCCATCTTCGGCTCAAACCTCTCGCTCTGCTGCGAAGACTCGGAAAAGGGACCTCGGCCATACATTCCGGCCACATTTCGCAAGGAAGTGTTCCACGCAGTTCACGACTTGGCGCATCCCGGCATCAGGACAACAAACCGGTTAGTCACCGGAAAATACTTCTGGCCCTCCATGAACAAGGATATCAATTCCTGGGCCAGAGAGTGCATCGCATGCCAAAAGTGTAAAGTCTCCAGGCATGTAAGGAAAGAAGTGGGCTCATTCCCCCGCACTACCAAGCGTTTCCACACGATACACCTCGATATAGTAGGGCCTTTGCGAAACTCGCACGGTTATAGGTATTGTCTCACAATCATCGACAGGTTTACGCGGTGGTCTGAGGCAATACCTCTGAAAGACATTACGGCGCAATCATGTGCCAAAGCCCTCTGTTGAGAGTGGATACCTCGCTTTGGCAATGCAATTTGAGTCCACCCTTTTCTCCGAGTTAGGCAAACTCCTTGGTTTTAAACGCCAGCGGACTACTGCATACCACCCGCAATCCAATGGGATGCTAGAACGTTGGCACCGGACGCTGAAAGCCGCCATTATGGCACGTGACGATCCGTCCTGGTCCCAAGTCTTGCCTCTCGTACTACTCGGCCTACGTACAACCCGACGAGAGGAATTTGCTGCCAGCCCCGCAGAGCTGGTATACGGGGAGAACCCAAGACTCCCAAGCGATCCGGTCTTCGACAAGAGATCGGGTCTCACGGAGTCGGGGTTGGTGCGTCTGCTGAGGGACAATCTCCGACGCATCAAGGCGCCACCACCCACTCGACACTCGTCCATACCTGCTTGTTCGCCCAAGGAACTGGACACATGCACGCATGTGCTGATCAGGACGGATGCCGTCCGGAAGCCGCTGCAGCCTCCATATGAGGGCCCGTACCGCGTTTTCGAGCGGGGAGAACATTTCTTCCAGCTCGAGATCGGTGGACGCAGGAAGGCGGTCTCTCTGTCCAGGCTGAAACCCGTGTCCGCCCCGAAGCAGCGTCGTGTCCGTTTTGTGGATTGACGGCGAACGAAGTTCCGGGATCAGTCGCCGAAATCCCTAGGTTTCATCTGGGGGCGGAGTGATGTGGCGCGGCAGGATTCGCAGCATTCGATTTATTTCGAATGTTGCGAATGCGAAATCATCATCATCAACGGTGCAACAACCGATATCCGGTCTAGGCCAGAGCCTTAATAAGGAACTCCAGACATCCCGATTTTGCGCCCAGGTCCGCCAATTTCATATCCCTAAAATTTGCCTGGCGCCCTGACCTATGCCATCGCTCCATTTCAGGCAGGGTCTGCCACATTTTCACGTCTACCATGGCTATTGCCCTTATAGATTTTCCGGGCTGGATCATCCTCATCCATACGGATTAAGTGACCCACCCACCGTAACCTGTTGAGCCGAATCTTATCTACAACCTGACGGTCATGGTATCGCTCATAGATTTCGTCGTTATGTAGGCTACGGATTGATATCACCTCTGCGAACTCCCGAGGGGCACAGAGGGGCGGATTCTGGTCGGGGGTGACTCAGTGCCAGGGCACTTGAATGGGGCATGCCTCACCCAGACTCCAGAGGAAAAATTTTCGAATGATGGCTAGAACAGGACTTGTCGTTTTAAACATCCTAACGTCCTGGCGTCCAGGCTGGGAGAGAGAGTCACCGGTGTCACTGGTAGACGGATGGCGGGTTCTTGAAAATTTCTCGTCAAACGACCATCAATACATGGCTTTCGAAATGGTTGATACAAACTCCCGGTGTGCTTCCCCGGTGCTCTTTCTGCGTATGAAACGTTGCAAAGGTGAACACCGGGAGGTTTGTCAAAATTCTTGGAATAGGAGAGGCCGCGCTGGAGGGTACTCCTGGGTTGCGATGCAACTGACATTCTCGTAAATTTAGTTAAGAACCTGATAACAACAGTCTGCGGAGCTTCCATGACCAAGAGGGAAATCGAAACGTGACAAACCTTCTATGTATTGGTGGAAACTGCACAGCTACGGAAGCAATGCCACAGACTCCGCCGCTTAACGCAACGTCTAAACCATCGAGGGGAGGCATGAATCATAATAACAGAGAACAGATTAGCTAAAAGGAGAGTCTGCAGTGTAATAAACAGGAGCAAAGTTTGTTGCTGGCAGGATCTGGCCGACGAGGTGAATGAGGACCCGTGACGACTTGATTACAAACTGCTACATTGCTCCGCCTGCCGCAGCTGTTTTGCCATAATCGGTGGCGGCCACTTCAGCAGATTAGGTAGGCAGCGCATGAAGTGGACTGAAAAGATGAACCTCTTTATCATTCGCTCTTACTACGAAATAACGGCGGGGGCGGGTACAACATCTTACTGCCCCTTGTTGCACCAGAAATTCGTCGAGCATTTCCCGCAATTCGGGCACGTGACTGTGCAGCGAGTTGCAGACTAGTACCGCTTTATAACTCGCAGTGACACAATCCCGGCCAACATCAAGCAGCGTATTCGACTTGATGTCACCGCGGAAACTGGTGACCGAGAGTCGGTGGGGGCAGAGCTAGCGGGCTGCAGGCAAGAGTTTCAGTACTCGCCGAAGCACTCATCTCCACCGTTTAGCTGAGGTTTCCGCTGAGGTTCGAGACGAATTCCAAAGAGCGTGTATAGAATTCTCGGAAATGGATCCTTTGTATAGAACAGGTATTCTCAGGCTCTATGCATACCCAGCAACCCCGGGAATTCTATCTCAAATCAATGATTAGATTGGATTATATCTCGACTGTGTGCTGATATGTCGCTGCTGCAATTACAATCACTTGCATATTTTGGTGCAGTTACGGCTATCAGTGGAACTGTCAGAAGATTCGCTTTCGTGTTATTGGTTTGAGTGACCGAAGGGATCCGCCATGGAAAATTCGTCAATAACGTCGGCGGGACTCACTAAGGCAGGACATTGCTAGATTGATCCAGATCAGTACTGGCAATGCCAGCAGACGGGTGAGAAATAAAGTGCAGAGGGTTTATAGAAACTATGCGATCTCCAGTGAGACACCCGTAATTGAAATTCTGGACACGCTAAAGCGGAAACTTTCTGTCATATGCAGTCGGTTACGACGGTGGAGCTGCCGAGTTGGGTCAAGGGGTTGCAAAGAGCAACTCATTATTGACTCGGTAGTTGTAGGACAAGCAACAAAAGGCCAAAGAAACCTCTTTAGTTGTTATATCGATTATGCCAAAGCTTTTGATTGCATCCCGATTGCCTGGCTAATCGATGTTCTACATCTGTATCGCATTGATCTGAAACTAATAAAGTTTTTGGCGACAGTCATGAAAGGGTGGCATACCACCTTATCAGTGCGTATATCTGAGGGTGCTAATACCTCAGAGCCCCTCCATCTACATGCTGAATTTGAACTGACACACTTGATGCACTTAGATAACTTCAAGCCATACGTTACGAATAGCAGACATGTTCAGCCGTGATATTCGGATGGAGTTTGGATTAGACAAGTGTCGAATCCAAGCCATCCACAAAAGTCATCACGAGCCGAATACTGGACATAGCATTGGTGACCTTCACGCGAACAGTATTTCTTCGGAATTGTACATCAACTCACGAAAATCGAAAACATTTGGAGTCGAAACTAGCATAGCATCTCCTCTATGCTAGACGAAAAATTCTTCCCAAACTAATCTGCCTAAGTGTCTACCCTCAATGCCACATATTTTCAAGCAAAAATTGATTTAGGAAAGAGACCCAGAACTGTAAATGGCTTTTTTTTGTGATTAAAATTTTCCACTCGACAAAAATAAAAATTTGGTTTTTTTCCTTTCATAACGCTCGGTTATTAACTTTGAAAGTTTTCAGCCCATAAAATCCACTAAAACTCAAAGAAAACTGCACGAAACAGTTAACTATGGAAAACTCCTCCGAGCTATTATACAATCTCTTTAAATAAAATTTCCTTGATTGGCGGCGTTCCAAAATTCTTCTCCTAAGTTTGTCGCACAAAGAATAGAACTGTCAACTCGCTTCCAACACGTCCGAAATCTCAACCGAAAATGATCTTCTCTGCCCAGCAGCTGTCTTTCGATCAGCCGGTTCCGCTTAATTTCGCCTTGAACTTCTCGGGTTCATGTTGCGACCAACTTACTTAGATTTCTTGCTGCTGAATGCGATAACCAAAACCATTCCTTGCTAACCTCCTAACAGAATGTTTTTCAAATGAAGAGAACAAAATATTACCATCAAAATGAATCGATGAACTCATTATCGCAATTCCAAGCAAATACGACGAAGTACGATCCCCACAAGATATTCTCATTATTCATTAGTCTAAACGCTTTTCATAGACAAAGAAAACGAAGCCTAGAAGTATATATGTATGCGCATTACCTACCAATGTCCTAATTTAACTTTAGGGAAAGTCTTATCTTCACATATTTGTGGTGATGGAATTAGGACATGAAAATCAAACCATCGAGCAAATTGCTTTCATTGGTACACATTTTCGGTGAATTAACATTTGTTCTTTATTACGCACTTAAGCCAGGACATTTTCTTGTAATTTATGGGCAAGGGTGATTGACCGGTCTGATTTGTTAAAGCTAATGAAGTGAAAGGACTATAAGCACTCACAATGCTTACTCTCTGGTTTGCTTTTTATTGGGGGAGGACTTTTTTGTAATTGGGCTAAATTGGTTTGCTCGAGGAATGTAAATTTGATAATGGAAAGGAATTATAAGGAGTCCCGAGTTGGAAATTAATGGTTGTGTTGGGAACTCAAAGGGTAGAATACACTCCTTGGGCAACAGAGTTGAGGAATTATTCAGAGGAATTTATAGAATGTCGATATTAAGCGGTGGAAAGGATTCAGAATGGTGGAAGAGCATTTCTAGGGTAATAGAGGAATTTAGCTCCTTTAGGTTGACGTACGATATTTTGTAAGTAATTTATCTTTTTTTTTTGTTATCAATTTTTTTGTTATTTTTGGTAAGTATGAGTTTATTATATTTTCGTCTTATATAAAAATTACAATAATTAACTTCGCGTATCATAACCATTCTGACCGATAGCCAAGTGGCCATCAAGGCCTTGTACTCAACAACGACATCTTTCCGGCTGGTGGGGCAGTGTAGAGACGTGCTTAACCGTCTGGGCGGCACGCTCAAGATCACTCTCCTCTGGGTTCGCGGGCATAGGAATATATAGGGGAATGAGCGGGTTGACGGGTTGGCCAGGCAAGGCTCTGCTCTTGGCAGTCGAATACAGTCGGTGTTCGGGGGCCGAGTCTACTCGCACTACCTAGCAGCCGCGGGTCTGAGATGGCGAAGGCTTACAAGCTGTGTCAAGTCAAGGAGAATTTGGCTCGCTTATAACATAGCCCGATCACGAGAGCTCCTGTGCCAGACGCGTGCAAATGCATTCAAGATTACGGCGGTCTGCACGGGGCACTGGCCCATAGGGGACCATGCCGCTAGGCTCGGTATACCCTACAATTCGCATTCCCGAAGCTACCGAGAAGGAAGGGAAACCCTCATGCACTTTCTCTGCGATTGCCCAGCTGTGGCTAGAGTCAGGCTGCGGCCACTGGGCAAACCATTCTTTGGGGACCTCAGAGAGATTTCTAGCTGCAGGGTTGGAGAGCTGCTTTCCTTCGTGAATGCTACGAGCTGGCTCTGAAGATCCGAGCGCGCTGGACTCTGCGTCCTTGCTCTCATAACAACAGTCGCGGTCTTAGGAGTTTGTGGCATCCAAACGGCGCACCAAAGCGCTAATTGGGCTGATCGGAGCGGCTATTGATACCTACCATACCTACCCCTAACTCCGCTATGCTATTAACATAGCATGCTGGTCCCACGCCCAGGTAACGAAGGAGGGTTTGAGGTAACGTACTTTGTACTATCCTCAGTAAAACAAAAATAAAATATTGAGATCAGGGAAAGAGATAAATAAAGTATAGTTGGAGTTATTCCACGGTGGTAAATCTTACCTGATCTCTCTTCGTGATAGGTCTCGCGACAGGCCGACCGAGAAAATTCATCCAACGGCGTTAAAAACAACATGATCGGATCGAGTAACAAGCCATGGAGCAATGCTAGAGGGTCTACCTCAGTCGACAGGGCAGGACAGGCCCCGGTCCTGTCGAGAAGTGGTCAAGGCTCCTTGACTCATGGACGGTATCAGGAGTAAGTTAGTCCGTGCAAAAGCAAAAAAATGGGTGTCTAAACGTTAAATATTGGCACCCTAACTGAAAAGACCGAGGAACTCACAAGAGCTCTTGGGAAAAAGCGCATTGATGTCTGTGCTCTACAAGAACACAGGTGCCAAAAGTGGCTGCATTGAATGCGAACGCGGTAAAAATGGCTATAAACTTCTCTATTTTGGTAGCCCACATACTCAATACGTAGTTGACATTACCATCTCAGAGGGTTTCCGTGATACAATTAAAGGAGTCGAACGATTTGATGACCGGCTGATGAAGCTCACCATTATATCAGCTGATCGCACTATTCACTTCTTCACCGTATACGCACTGCAGGCAGGCTGACCTGACGCCGGTCATGTGGGTGAAAAGGCAGACGGTATAAGTTGCCATGTGGGAAAAGGGTTTGAAGTGCGCAATGAGGGTGGCGGGCATATAGCAGTTTTTGCCGACACTCATGATCTGGTGCTTATGAATACGTGGTTTATCAAACGACTCAACTTCCTACATTCTATAGTGGGAATAGTAAAACCAAAATCGGTTATATTCCCATAAGACGCTGGCATTTTACCACCGCCACTGTTGCGTTAATGGTAAGAACAAGTTGAATGTGTCGGGTATTTTGCTGCATGAATTGGAGGAGATGTTGGGGGAAGAAGGAACGAAAACAAAAAGGGAGTCGGTACGGACTTGGATCGGAGAGAAACCCATGGAGCATCAGCCAGTCTGCTGAATGAGCTCATGTTTGAAGACCCACGAGAGTATAATTTTACAATGAGAATGCCTCCCAAGGCTTTTGAGCAGTTTCTACAATTTCTTTCAGCATTGATCCATAATCCCAAGAATAATGTTAGAGGTCACGTTGGGGTGTAATATGTACAGGGTCTTGAAACCGGCGATTTCCAACTTTATTCTTGACGTTTCTGATGCTATTTATGCATGCCTACAGGATCTTATAAAGGTAAGTACATAAAATAATTATTCGCATGCTTCAAAGTAGGGATTAGAAGTAGGTAACAATAACTTGAGCCTGTATTTCAGTAGAAGTTTGACGGTTCCTGCAGGCTCGCTTCATTGCTGCCTTCCTGGCTGGCATCTTGTATGACATCCTGAAATTAAATAAATTACTATTAATATTTTACATTTTCACAGATGAACTAACATGTCGTAATTAGTACCTACTTCCTAACTGATACCCAATCAATTTTTTTTAGACTGTCTTAGCAGGTTGCTAATTGATTTTCTTTTTGTAGGTCCCCAGTACTCATGAAGAGTGGAAAACAATTGCCAAGGGATTTGAGAACATTTGGAACTTCCCCATGACTTGTTGTGCCATCGATGGAAAACACGTTGAAATTCAAACTCCACCTTCGCGCTACAAGGGCGCCCACAGTGCAGTTTTGATGCCAGTTGTTGATCACACAGATATTTCAATGTTGGAGCAAAAGGGTCAAACTCAGATGGAGGCTTATTTCAACACTGTAGTATCGCAGCCACTTTGGAAGTCGGACTCCTACCAGACAACTATTTTTTAGGTGGGGATGGCGCTTTTCCTATCATACCCTACATTTGGCGTAGGGAACCGTTGACCAAAGAGAAAGTAATTTTCAACTACAGGTTGAACCGAGCAAGAAGAGTAGATGAAAATGCTTTTGGCATATTGTCGAATAGGTTTGCTACGTTTCAGAAAAAAAAACGCAAAAGTCGCTACTGTCATAAAACTAGTCGCTGGCTGCACCACACGGGTCCTTGTACATATTTTCATCCAGGATCACTCCCACGACATTTCACCACCGTGTCTGCGATACGAAGACGCCGCCCGCAAAGCTCCCCGTCTCCGTACTTATGCCAGACACTTACGATTTATCTGCCGAAACTCCACCTGCAGCTTACTTCGCTGCTCCTCAAAAAGGCTTATTTTTCAGTCAAGAGTCAGTTGGTTTTGACTCCATTATCGACTCGCCGAACGATATGGAACGGAGGGTCGGAAGCGCCAAGCAGGAGGTCTGGTCGATGTTGGAATATCAGTTTGTACATCTCTGTTGGAATACCATCGGGTCCTGGCACCTTCTTGCTTATCATAGAGAGGATAGATTATTCCAACACGCGCCGACGTCATCATCCCGTACGGGGCGCGCAGGGAATAGTGCCCGTACAATACGGTCTATATGGACCGCCTTAAGTGAGCAGGGTTTCCGCAGAGCGCCGATTTTTCGGGTTACTAATTTGTAACCGAGTCCCCACGGGTCTCCATTCATCTTGTCAACCAAATCCTGGCAACAGCGAGCTTCGCTCCTGTTTATTGCACTCCTTTTGGCCTCTCTGTACTCTCTGATTATGGTACATATCTTCTCCCGGTCGTTTAGACGTTGTGTTAAGTGGCGGAGTCCGTAGTACTCCTTCCTCCGCGATTTCCAACGTTTACCAATGCATAGAATGGTTGCCACGTATCGATACCCTGGGGGGATGGAGGCTCCGCAGGTCAATAACAACGACGAGGTTCATAAGTGAATTTACGATAGTGTCAACTGAATCACCACTACCTCCAGGAGTGCCCTTCAGCGTAGATTCATCTACTCCAAGAGTTTTTCCAAATCCCTTATTCACACCCGCGATGTTCCATGCAAAAAAATTTCCTCGCGTATTGCTCTACTGAGCACACCACAGCGGGATTTTGGCCTCGGGAGTTCACAGAGGTTGTACTGATCCGGGCATTGGTTACCTCCGAGCATTCGCGCTTGATGGCCTCTTCAACTTTTTTCTTTTCTTGAAACAGTCAAGATCTTGGATTTTCAGAAAGCATGAGGGTTCTAGGCTAGAAATCCAAGTTTCCTCTCACAGTAGCTCTTTGACTGCTTCACAAAACATCGCTCTATATGTTCTCTTCGGGCCTAATTCAAATAAGACTCCACCACCCTTCGTTTTCCGCTCACTGGGCATGAAAGCTCCGCAGGCCGTCGTTATCAGGTTCATAACTGAATTTATGACAGTGTCAGCTGCAGCGCGACCACCCTCAGGAGTACCCTTTAGCGCGGTCCTACCTATTCTATGAGTTTCGCCGGTGTTCACCTTCGCAATATTCCATGCACAGAAAGTGCGCCGAGGTGGCGCATATCGAGAATTTGTCCACTACCTCGAAGGTAAAGTATTGATGGTCGCTTGCAAAGAAATCTTCCAGAACTAGTCCACCCGTAACGCCAGTGACTTGCAAAGGTTACGTATAGAATGGCTCCATCGCAGCCTGGGCGCCGGAACGGTGGGGTGGATCTGGTATTTAAAACTACGAGTCCTGTTCTCGACGCCATTTCGGGAATTTATTTCCCTCTGGAGTCTGGGTGGGGCATACCCCCTTCTGGATCCGGATTCAGGATCTGCCCTTCTGTGTGCAAAATAGCTTCCTCCAGAGCATTAAACGTGGGTACAAAGTTTCGCATTGTCTCATTCGGCGTAAGATAATAATAATAATCGTTGGTGCAACAATCCATATTGGATCAGGGCCCTGAAGTGTGTTAGAGCACTTCATTCACGACTGCCTTGCGCTCTAACCACTCAGCTATCCGGTCACCGGCGTAAAATAGACACTGAAAAACATCATCCCTAAATACCGAATCCAGACAGAGCGTCCTCTCGGTTTCGGGCAAAAACCTTAAAGGGGGTGCCATCCCGAACCCAGGTGCCCGGTTTCACATTGATGCATATTGATTTGTAGGATGCGAATCTTTCTCGATGCAGGTGTTCGCCTTTTGGCCTAACTGACAGCATTTGCTGCATGTTGCCCTTCTGTCAGGTCCCTGGCAGTTTGCAGACGTGTGCCAGTTATCCAAACATCTGTAACATTTGATTGGGACGGCCCAGATTCGTATCCTACCCACTACCCAACCAATTTTGATTTCGCCGCTGTTCAGAAGCTTCCTCGCAGCTTCCACCACAGCGAGTTTTTGGCCTCGAGAGTTCGCAGAGGTGATACCAACATTTTTTACCTCCGGACATTCGCTTTTGATGGTCTCTTCCACCTCATTCTCTTCTGTGAGGCAGTCAATGTCTTGGATTTCCAGAGGACATATGGGTTCCAGGCTGGAAACCAAAGTTTTCTCTCCCAGGATTCCCTTGACTGCTTTACAGAACGTGACCTTATTTGTTGTCCTCGGCCCTAATTTGACTAGGACTCCACCACGCTTCATATTTCGAATAGAAGACACTTCTGCTCGGCTATCTTCTGGTTTGATCCTGTAACGGATTTCATTGAGGACTTCCACAAAAGTCTTGCATTCCGTCGGCTTAATAAGCAGAGTTGGCGGTCTAATCCTCTTCCGTCTCCCCACCTTTTCCTTTGCTGCTTCATCCTTTGTGACCGCTTTAATTTTAAGCTGAGGGTTTCCTGATGGCGCTGCCAGTTGCTGTCTCTTATCCCTCTTCTCCTTCTTCTTTTGAGTTCTTTCAGATGCCCGTTCGTCCTTTCCTTTTTTGCCCCGATTCGCTCTGTAACTGGCAGTCTGTGATCCGTTTGGTGTTCGCAGTGGTCTTATCGGGAGCCGCGGTTGTTTCTACTTTCCGCGGATTTTCTCTTACTTTCCATGTTCGCCTATAATACAAAATTCTGTTCAGGAGCTCCTCCAGCTCCATCAGCCCGTTTTTCACTCCTTTGGTGACGTCTATTTCTGGAAGAACGTCGCAGATTGCATGTGCCTCACTACAGCCGCGCATTTCTTAATAAGTCTTTCCTCTTCAGCTTTTGCCAGAATAGCCAGATAATTTCGCATATGACCCAAATGGAAGCACTGTCGATTAGTTTCAGCAGTTTCTTTGTGCGTCTTATGTAACTGTAACTATAGGAGATCAAACTATAGGACTGCGTGGTTACTGTCTGGGTTGTCGTCTCCGTTGCAAATACCACATCACTTTGTGTCTTCTTTCCTGTTTGCGCATCCCGATGGGCGCTGGGGGAGCGACGTGCTGCGTATCTCATTGTTCATATTGTTTGTGTTCGCCATTTAGGTTTTTTGCCAGCGCATCGTGTGCAAGGGTGGGGGCCGCAATAGTCAGGAACGGGTAAACCCTCGGGGACAAAGCCCTAGTTTCCTGAGGTCTGGCCTACGCTTAGGTGATTCCGGAGCTCACGGATGGATCAACAATCGCTCGGGGTAACGCGGTCTACTAATATTGGTTCACTGCACAACTACCCCTTGGCAGAGCTAGGCTCACATCACCCCCTGGTGCTCACCTCTTAGAAAGGTACATTCCTTATATGTGAAAGCATGCGGTTCGCGTATTCTAAGGGCAAATGATACCCCAAGGAAAAGAAAACTTGGCAGAAGTAGTTTGTTTACCAAGAAAACTTTCTCTCTAATGCTATAGAGGGGAAAGTCAGGAAAAACCCCTCTTATGTTGTTGTTTGTTCGGTGGATAATTGTGTTGCATGAATGGATGAAGGAAGGATACATATAGGGGAAGGTGGTGTTATTGGGCAGTGGAGTAGACGAGGCCAGGGCGATGTCGATCTATGGGCGGTTGAATATGATCATCTTCCCGCCGCGATAACTGCTGTTTTGGGAGGAAAGGGTTAGGAGGTCTGAAGGGAGGGGATGGAGGCGGTATGTGGGGTTAGTGTTATGGCTGCGTATGTGGGAGTAAAACTGGATGAGGTTGTTTTCATGGGCTTGACATTTGATGAGGAATTTGGTTAGTGAGGTAAGGAGGATCTGGTCTATGCGGGAGCACTTTACCTCGTCGTAGACAGCTTGGTTGGAGTGGATATTGGACTGGGAAAGGGAGAGGTGGAATAACCTCCTTTCGCGTACCCGAAGGCGCTCCATTTGAGCTGAGGAGATGTCACACCATGCGACGAATCCATATGTAATTAAGCGACGGATTAGCTGCTTATAGCAGTAGAGTTTGACTTTGGGGAGGATGGCGGAGTCTTTCTTAAGGATGGGCCATAGGGTTTTTAGTCCTGTTAGGGTCTTTGAAATGATGGAATTTACCTGGGGTACGGGTGATAGGCGGGTATTGAGGGTTATTTCCAGGTATTTAGTGGATTGGACGCAGGGAATGGTGGAAGGTCCGATCTTGATAGTGAGGTTGCGGTTGTCGGCCAGCATCTTGTGGGTAAAGGTGGTTCTACCGCGGAAGACGATGGCTTCGCATTTGCAGGGGTTGAGTAGGAGTTTCCAGGATTGGAGGAATTTGTTGAGGGTTTGGATTGAGGTATTGATGCGGTTTTGGGCGGATTGCATTCTCCGGGAAGAGGTGTAGAGGATCAAGTCGTCAGCGTATTGGATGGTTTTGACTGCTTGGGGGGAGTTGGTAGGGTGCTGGAGTGGGATATCGGCGGTGTATAGGGAGAAGAGGGTTGCTGACAGCACTGAGCCTTGGGGGATGCCTGCGGGTGGACTGTAAGGGTCGGACAGGGTATCGTGGATACGGACTAAGGATTGGCGATCAGACAAGTAGTTAAGGATGAGTTTGCATAATTGTGGGTGGAATTTGAAAGTGTGGGAGAGTTTGTAGGTGAGGCCGTCGTGCCAGACCGCGTCGAAGGCTTTCTGGATATCGAGGAGGCAAGCTGTGGTGGGGATGTTGTTGTTTAGTTGGGATAGGATGTCGGTTTTGAGGACTAGGAGGGCGTGTGAGGTGCCGTGGCCGTGCCTGTTGGCAAACTGGAAGGGGGGGATAATGGCGTGGTCGGTGATGTGTTGGAGCATGATATCGTGGATGACGTGTTCGAAAATTTTCGATGTCACGTTGAGGAGGGAGATGGGGCGGTAGCTGCCCGGGGAAGCTGAAGGTTGGTCCTTTTTTAGGATTGGGACGATGTGGGCTCGTTTCCATGGGGTGGAAAAGTGTGCAGAGAGGAGGCATTGATTGAAGAGTTGGGCGAGAAAGGGGCTTAGGGTTTTGGCGCATTTTTTGAGGATGATTTATTTATTTATTTATTTAATGAGGACAATACACAGAAAGAAAATTTCTTATTACATATTGTCCTCAGAGGGAGGAGCAAGTAAATGATATATTTTGCGCTTAAAGCTAGAGAGGGACATAGAGTCAAATGAACCAAGCTGTAGGGCATTGTACGACCGGCAAAACCTCGGGATCGGAGAGTGAAAGTAAATCTCGAGCTCGGTGAAGGGCACATCAAAAATGTCCGCATTACGTGTGTCATGAGACGAGGCGATACGGAGAGTAATATCCGAGTTGGCGAAGCAGTCCATCAGACCATTGCAGAGTTTGAAAAGAGTACACATATCAAGGAAAATACGGCGTTGCTGTAGGGAGGGGAGATTGAGGGTGCGGAGTCGTGACGGATAATCAACCCGTGGAAGGTTCTTTTTGTAAAAGAGGGTCCGGGTGAATTTGCGTTGTACAGCTTCAAGAGCGCGGCCGTCACGGACGCGGTAGGGGGACCAGACTACAAAGCAGTATTCAAGGATGTTTTTGACAAGGGAATTGAAGAGTGTTAAGGAGGGCTGGATTGAGGTAAAGTCGGACGAGGAACGTAGGATAAAACCAGACATTTTGGAAGCTCTATTGATGATGTCAACGAAGTGGGAATTGAAACGAAATTTATCGTCGAATATTACACACAGGTCTTTGAAGGAGGTCAGTAGTGAAAGGGGTTGACCACTGAGAGAATAGGAAAAGGATGATGGGGAGGGTTTCAGGGAATAGCGCATCCAGTGGCATTTGTTGACATTCAGTGTTAGCTTGTTGACCGAACACCAACGGGCTAAATTATCAAGGTTGGATTGTAAGAGAGCACAGTCCAATGGAGAGGAAACAGAGGCAAACAATTTAAGGTCGTCTGCGTAAAGCAAATACGGACAGGTGAGGATGGAGGCGAGGTCATTGATAAAAAACAGGAAGAGTAGTGGGCCAAGTATAGAGCCTTGGGGAACACCAGAGGAAGGAGAGAAGGAACGAGATGAGTGACCATGAAAAGAAACTTTGCATGAACGGTAGGAGAGATAGGAGGAAAGCCAAGAGATGACTGAGGGAGGGAACTCTAGCGAAGAAAGTTTAGAGAGGAGAATGTTATGGTCAACGGTGTCAAAGGCTTTGGAGAAATCAGTATAAACAGCATGTACCTCCTGTCGTGAATTCAAGCGTTTAGCAGCAAAGTTGGTAAAGACCAGAAGATTTGAAGCCGTTGATCTATGTTTCACGAAACCATGCTGCTCTTTGACAATGAGGTGACCGAACTGCGCGGTCAACCAGTCGTTGACATATCTTTCTAGGATTTTGGAGCAAGAGGAGAGAAGGGAAATGGGGCGGTAGTTCACAGCAAGGGAAGGGTCTCCGCTCTTGAGGATAGAAATGATAAGGGCCTTTTTCCAGAGACGGGGAAACTAGCATTCGTCTAGACTTTTGTTGTAGATTATACACAGGGGGAGGGAAATGTGTTTTCTACAGTTAAGGAGGAAGAGAATAGGAAGCCCATCGGGGCCAGGTCCGACATTGGGGTCAAGGTTACCAATGAGGAACTCAACCAAGGAAGGCGTAAGGAGAGGAATGGCTAGTGATTCGGAGGAGTCTGTGGTTATGAAAGGTGTAGAGGCTGAAGGGCTCGAGGGAGAAAACACTGAAGAGAAGTAGGTGCAGAGAAGGTCGCAGGATTGTTGTGGGGAATTGGCAGTGGAGTCAGCGAAGCTGATAGAAGAAGGGACAGAATGAGTTGGATTACGAGAGTTGCGAGCGTGAGACCAAAAGAGTTTTAAGTTACCGCGGGCAAGGGCGGCTTCGACGCTCAATAGGTACCTTTTACGCGCCTTTCTGATCATTGACTTCATAGTGGATCGTATAGCTTTAAAGTGAGCGTCATTTTTAGAAGCCCGAAACTTCTTCCTCAGTGTATGTTTCAAGCGCATGTTAATATGAAGTTCCCTTGTGAACCAAGTTGGGAAAGAACGTAGGCAGGGAGGGGAAGAAGGGACATAACAGGAGAGGAGATCAGAGAGGATATTGTAGAAGGTGTTAAGAGCTTGATCACACGATGAATTACTTAATAAATGAACCCAGTTGAAAGACGCTAAAGCTGAGTTCAGACCGTCAAAATTGGCTTTGCGGAAGTTGAACTTAGTGGGTTTACGCTTGGATTTGGGTTTTGAACGAGGGAGCTCCGCTTCAAATTCACCCGCGGGATGGTGAGCGTCGATTTTTACATACGGGGATGTGCCAGGAAATAAAGAGAGGTGGCGCTCGGGGAGGTTGGAAAGGAAGAGATCCAGAGTGCGGCCCAAGGAGTTTTTGGTTGTGTTTGGTATCACAACGGAAAGTGGAGTACCCTTCGGGGAGCTCGGAGTATTATATGGCATCGTCTAGCCAGGTTTCGGTGATACAGATGGCATGGTGTTGCTGAGCCAGCGCGGATAAATTGAAGGCCCCCAGCTTGGTTCTTAAACCCCTGACGTTCTGATAAAACAGACGGACAGTGAACATGGATCCAGTTATATAGCTCGGCGAGGCAGGCGGGTTGCCCTGAAATTTACCCGCGAATTGGGGCGCTTATACGGCTTTATGAATACACCTTCAAGCCAGAAAGAAGGGTTGCCGAGGACATCAACTTCGTGTGGGTAAGTAACCTTGAAAGATGCAATGACCCGGTCGGTGTTGTCGTCTTTTGTGAGTTTAATGCAGGACAAAGGAGAAAGTAAACCAATTTTGCTCCTTATATACTCCAGAACATCGTCCGTAGACCTTGTGAACGCTAGCCTGGAGATGAAGAGCTGTTTAGGTGGGGACGCCACCTTTAACTTGGGGCCACTGGTATGGCTGGTTGAAGTGCCAGGATATATGGCGGTAGCGGGAAGCGGAGCTTCGTTGGCGACTGGAACGATGTCAGAAAGTGGGGCGGCTGTGTTCCGATTCAAAACTTGCTGAGGAGGCTGCGAATATTGTCCCCTCGTAGGCGCGATGGAGCGAGACAGGATCGGAGGCTCGGTGAACCGTAACTCGTCGCATGGGGGCCGCTGGATTAGGGGTGTAGAGCCAGTGGAAGCAACCCTGATGTAGGAGGGCATTGCAGGCGAATTCAATACAGAATGAGAGGCCTGGTGCATAGACTCCTGAGACGATGTTGAGGCCACATTGTTATGCACAGTAGAAAGCGCCTTTTCGGAAGCCACAGTCCCGTCTAACTGATTCCTGAGCCGTCGGGAACATGCAGATGACGACGTCGATCGCTGCATTTTTGGCACTGCACCAGTGTTGCGGTTCACGTTTTCGGCGGAATTCAGTGATTGGGCTGAATCGGGGGGCTTGGTATGGTCGTCCTTGGCAGAAGGAGATGCAGACACAGCTGGAGGTACAGTAGACACAGTAGAAGAAGCCGCCGGTAGAGGGAATCCATTTGACTTCGGTACCAAAGCGGAAGTCTCAACGGCACGCTGAATGGCGGCCAAGGTCGAGGACTGTTTATTGAGCAACTGTATTGCATCAGACAGCGTGGAGCCATGGCAAGTGTTGCAGCGATAAGATATGCTTCTACCCATGATGATGGGGATGTAGTCGGGTCCGGTAGATTTTTTATTATTTCGGGAGAGGATGATGGATTCAACTGTTTGGGGTGTGACGGCTTGTATTGGTAAGCAGTAGGGTGTTGTAGGTTCCGATGGTGGGATCGGGAATTGGGTGTGGATTGCTGGCGTGGTAGTGAGGTTGTGTATGTGTTGGCGCACCGCTGTTTCTGTGGGTGGGTCGGCGTGGGCTTTGGGTGAGGTGTTGTGTGGGAGGACGCTGGCTGAGCGGGGTTTGGCTAGTCGGGTCGGAGTTTATTGCATGTTCGCTGATTAAGCGAGATGTTCGCATGCTTTACCGCGTAGTGATCAGCGTATAGCGTCTGGATCTGAGATTGGATGCGTTGTGTGAGGGAGTGGATTTGTGACTTGAGGAAGTTAAATTGAGGAGCGTACCTGTGTCTGTGGAGTTGGCGTCGTAGAGTTGATTTTTGCTTGATGAGGTCTAGGATGTGTGGTGGCAGGGTGATTAGGCCCTGGTAGTTTAGTGGTCTGAGAGGGATGGTTTCGTCGCAAGCCTTTTGTGTGGATTCCGTGAGCTTTTCCACGGCTGAATCGATTTCGGTAGGAGACGGATTGGACGGGAGGCGGATGGTCGAGAGTTTGTCGGCTAGGTTGTAGTTGAGGCGTTGCCAGTTAGTGGCAGCGTAGTTGGGAAGGAATTTAGGCTGGGATTTGGGGAGGCGGTCGGTGATATTGAAGTGGAGAACCACTTCGTCATGGTCGCTCAAGCCGGGGATGGTGGGGAGGTCTTGGGGGGAGGTAGGCGTGCTGGGGTGTACGAGAAGGTGGTTGCTTACCAGGAAGAGGTCGATGAAGGAGTGGGTATTTTGCCTGTGGTAGGCGGGTTGCTTGGTGGGGAGGAGTTTGAGCTGTAGAGGGTGGGAGTGTTGTGAGTACCAGTTGGCTAACCTATTGGTGTTATACCAGGTGTTATGTTTGGCATTTAGGTCGCCCCCTAGTACAAGGAAGAAACGCTTGTTTCGGCTGACTGGTAGGGCTTTGAGGTGTTGTGTAAGGTTGGAGGTCCTGCCTCCTTCGGAACTGGTTTAACACCTCGCCACTGGTGGGAATTCTTAGTGAAAGACTAATTTTCCAAGTCTTCAACCCTTTGATGTGACTTCTCACTTTGTAATAGATAATAATTAATTCATTTGCTCTCACTTGAAATTTATTATTTGCAAAAAGGCGTCAGGCGACAGGAGTTAAATTAAATGGGTACATATTAATTTCCACATTCTGATTTGATTCAGTAAAAGTAATTTCAGCATTAGAAATATAACTCCAGCATATCTTCATCATATGTTGAAATGAAAACGACTTGTGAATATTAATTCCATCCACCCGGGCAAAGGCATCTTCCAGGCTGATTCCTCCGAGGGCTCTGCATTTAACGATATGAGACTCGTTGAAATGTTAGTCCTTTTCGTTTCCCAACTCAACTACATACTTACAGTGTACAATATCTTTGAAGACGCGTTATATAAAGTTGAAATTCATCCAGTTTCCAATTACGGATATGCTGTCTGGAAAGGAAATAAAATTTTCAATTTTTTTTAAAGGGGCTTAGGCTCGAATTTCAGCTTTGGACTCCTTAAAGCCCTGGCACTGCGAATTTGATACATTGCATATTTTTACTTAGCAGCTTTGGACGTGATGGATAAGAATCCTTTTGGATAAAATTTCTAATTGGTGTCTTTGAGTGTCTCATCTGGACCATTTCGGGTAGCAAAACCATTTGGTTGACGAAACTCACTCCGAATACAGGTCGCAAGTATTCCTACGTGCAGTGTTCTTTTAATTTAATCCCGAACGCAGGATATATGTATGTATGAATGTGTGTTTACGTAGGTTTTCCTAGCTCTTCACATATGACTGAATAAAATTTCTCTGAATTAATTACCACTAATGACATAAGATGGCAGAAGTTGAAAATGAATTCCTGAGTAGTGAATGCAATGATTCCCAACAAGTACCGCCCTAATCCTATCTGAAGTCGTTAATTAACCTTGTTAACATCCTGTCATACGGATTATTATTTCAAGTAATTAAATATGGGCATATGGTGCTGAAAGTTTATAACGATTTTATAGATGCGTGGAGGTGAAGCACGGTTGCTATTGTGTTAGAAGTAAAGTCCTTTCTTCTTCCTTCCTTTCTACCAACTTCAACTAACTTTTACTACTTTTCAGCACCTCGAGGGACACAGATTTTTAATTAATGTTTCAATAATGAGGGAAGTTTCATGACTTGATTCACTTCGAATAGTTTTTGTTTGAAGAAACTAAGTCACCCAGGAAGAAACTTTGTAAATTTTCCTAACCCCATCCTATTACTTGGCACGCGAAATGCATTTCGCGTTCACTTAGATGAATATTTCTAGTTTTATTTTCAGCTAACTGCATGTGTGGCTTTTCCTTTCCAGGGTCCTCAAAGTGTTCATTTACCCCGATTTGGGCCAGGGATTCTTATAGGTTTAGGAGTGGTTCAGTTGGAGAGTACCTGTCTCTTATTTCATAGAAATGTGGAAAATCTTTCTGACAAGCAAGCCCCCGTGATAAATTATTTTTTTCGTTTCTACAGGACGTCTCCAATACCCTGCAGTGTCTCTGTTCTGGACAAGAGTTCAGTCACGCTAGTCCTGAGGAGGTGGATTTGGGCATGGACCTAGTGGAAGTGCAGTCGATCGTCCTGGTTAGAGCTGAGGAAGAAAGCCGAAAGACACGTCTGTTTTATTTTCTCGTCGGAATGTTGGAGATAGGGTCGACGTGCGTGGGATTCAAATCAACTAAAAATTGCTCACGGTTTCCCCGATTCTACAGGGTGCGGCAGCATAACTTCCTTTTTTAAAATGCGCGCCACTCAGTTAGTTGATGTCATAGCGGAGCGCTAGTGGTCTCGTTCAAGAGGGGATACTGTAAAGTTTTGTCCCGACACGGTTCAGTCGCCATCATGTGTTGGAATAGTGAGGAGCGTGCCTTTGCCGTTGAGATTTACTTTTCAAGCGGATGTTCGGTTATTGCAACACAGCGTGCCTTTCGGAATCGCTTTAATTTAGCCCCGTTGGCTCCCGTCCCAGACCGTAAATCAATTGTTACATGGGTCACTACATTCAGACAAACTGCAAGTGCGACAAAAAGAAGAACTGGAGTCCCTCGGCCCGTTAGATCACCTGAGAACATTGAAGCAGTGAGAGCGTCAATGTTGCGATCGCCACGGCGTTCTGTGCGCAAACACGCACGATCGTTCTGTGAGAAGAATTCTTCGTGATGATCTTCATTTTCATCCCTATAAGATGGCGATAGTGCAGGAACTTTCAGAAAGTGACTTCAATTCTCGGATGAACGCGTGTGAGCTTCTTCTTGATGTCGTTCCCGAGGGTGCTATTGTTTTTTTAGCGATGGTTGATCATCAAACAATTTCATTCTGCAGGATCTCGTTCGTCTCTAGCGTCTCGTTCCGGTTAATTTTTCAATCGGAAAGGATGCATAGTGGAAAGCCACATGCCCTGGACTTTTTCGTGTATTATCGCATCCTGGACAGTGCGAGAAATGATTCAATCCAATGCTATCGGCAGCATTGTCGAACCTGTGCAACGAACCTTGATGGTAGTACGCGCTCATGAGTCTTTCGAATACTTGCCAGCGATCATGGGATTCTACTTTCGTGTATATATCAAGCAAGAATGCGGCCTGCAATATTAATATTTCACTATTTGATACCGCTCACACCTAGCAAACGATAAACCGAACTCAGCTGCTTTCATATTTACGAGTTTACAAGCTTCGTCGTTACGACCAGCCGTACTTGGTCCTAAGCCCGGTTGTAAAAGTGAGTGTGACTCCAGCTAATATGAACAAAGTTTCAGAAATGACTATCTCAATCAAGCCCAAACGTTGCGGAATGGAAGTATCTTCGAAAAGGAAAGGGTGGTCGATGCCTAGTCGAATTAGGCGCGAGAATAACAGATAAAAGTACGTTCTGTTAAACAGTCGAGGCGCTACTGGGAGAGAAGGCCCAGTTTAGAAAGTTTTTAGCCTAGAAGCCGCATGCTCTCTGGAAGTCCGAGGTCTTGACAGCCTCACAGAAAAGAGGCCATCAAACGCGAATGTCCGGAGGTAACCAATGCTCAGATTGGATTCACCTCTGCGAACTCCGGAAAAGGAGAGTTGCGTTCTATGCAGGGATGGTGGCACGTCTGAGAGTGTTGCGCACACAGCGGGATCCGGGCGGTATCCAGTCTTTAGAGCAGAATTGGAAAGAGCTAGGATGCAGTTACCCATCCTATAGATCAACATGTACTGAAGTGCAACCGGCCACAAGTTACTTGCGCAGTTTGCTGCGAAGATCAAAGCTGCTCTAGTGCTTATCAATGAGCAGTACCGAAACAAGGACCCAGTTTCATGGCACCCTGACATATCAGATACCGTTGCCGGGTTCTGTACGGTACTCATCTTAGGGTTCTTGCCAAAGGCCGAGGGATAGCTTTGTAGAAACACTTGGAGCAGGTGAGTTCGCGTTGGAGGGCACTCTTGTGTTGGCGGAAATTGCAGTGCTTCGGAAGAAGTTTCACAAACGTGACACAACGTTTAAACGACGGGTAGGAGATATGTACCATAATGGCAGAGTACACATTAGAGAAAACGAGACTTCAAAATAAACAGAAGCAAAGCTCGCTGCTGAAAGGACCTGGTGAATTGGGACCCGTGGAGACTTGGTGACAAATTGGTCACCCGAAAAATCGGGGCTCTGTGATAACTCAATTCACTTAAGGCTGAGCAGGTGGACCACATTTTACGGGCACCAATACTTTGCAGGAACCGCTCCCTGCTCTATGAGACGCTAGAAGGACACATGAGCATGAAGGTCACGTCGAAGGTTGCACAAATGTCAGTCATTTGATTCACTGATTACTGAAAATAATGCGTCTTCGTTCATTAGCCGCGACTGCGAAAAAAAATGTGTGGCTGCATTAAAGCCATCACCATATTAGTTTCAACATACCCTAGGTTCAAACCCTGTTTGCGAGTTTAGGTATTTGCTTTCGTCTTTGTGCTAGTCCTTCTGCTGTAGGGCTACTGATCGCCCAGTATTGATCGTGACGTGAAGTTTATTTTCAACTAGAAATGATTTAAAAAAAGTGATTGAATAGGAGACAAATTTACATGGAAAGTCAAAATAATCAACCGATATATGCACAGTAGTACTAAACATTGCTATTTTCGTCGACGCAAATTCACTGAAAGGTAGAGTAGGTGAGAACGACGGAAATTCTTTCCCATTTTCTGAATTTCGGGGGAAAAGGGTTGACAAATGTTTGCAAAATAATAAAATGGGGTTTAAAAATAGATGAGGGAATTGCAACCATCAAGGGTAACATAGAGAAGTTTTACTTTGCCAAGAAATGTTGTGCAACCACCACAAAAAATAATTTAAACAAAAAGCAACTTGAATGCTTCCCTTTTCAAGAGATCTTTGTTGCCTTAGTTGACAGTTTGGAAATAATTTGAACTTTTTCTAAGAATTTCAAAGTTACAATTTTGTACTTTGTCAGGGGATACTAAGTGACTCAGTTGAATTTTTAAAAGGGACCTAACCTACCGCCGCTTATTCTCAGGAGAGGGGTAGCTATTCTCGCCTCGCGTCATTCCCAATTATCATCATCATTCCGGCTAGCAACAGAGTAGGATTAGTTCCCCAGTGACTACTTCTTTCACGTGCCTTCACTTTTCAGTCCACACTACGTGACTAAAGATTCATGGATATTTGGAACGAAGGAAAAGTTCAATTTTTAAGCTTTAATTTTTGTCATTCCGCTCACAAAGTGTTTTGAAAAATGTTGGGAAAACCCCACAAATGGTATGACAGCTGGGATTTCAAATGGTCCATGTTATAATTTAGTTGATGGATGACTACACTGGGAAGGAAAGGAAGCGAAAGAAATTTTAAACATATGACACCATTTGAGGGGCTGTTTGTTGTCCTGTCACTTGTTTCACTTAATTTTATACATTTTCAGATCGATAAAGACCAATGTAAGGATAATTTTTTGTTACCATAGGGATTAATTGAATCATTTCAGTTGGTTCCACGAGAATTTAGAAGTAAAGACGGGGTCTGGAAACGCAATGACATTTTAGAAATCCCATCAGACGTGATTTTTGCCAACTGTCAAACTCATCGAAGAAAAAACGTTTGTACCGGACAACATACTGTAATATCCCCGCTGAGAATGCTGCTTGCGTCAAACGGACCGCAGATAGCCCTCTGCAAAGTGAACAGGGGAAAAAGCGGAAAGAGGACGACGTGCCTGAAGGAGACTTTATCGAAGTAGTCTCCAAGGCCCAAAAAAAGAAGGCGAAAAAGGATAAAAAGAAACAACGGACTCCGTCGCCAGAGACACATCTGTCCAAAAACAAGGAGGCTTCCAACCCAAAGCCAGTAGCGGAAAAAACGAAGATACGAAGAAGGACTAGACCGTCGGCTCTGCTCATTAAGCCGACGGAAGGCAAGACATTTGCGGAAGTCCTTAGTGAAATCCGCTACAGGATGAAACCCGAGGAGAACGGAGCAGAGGTGTCTTCGATACGGAAAACGAGGAGTGGTGGAGTTCTCGTCGAACTGGGCCCAAAGACGACCAGCAAGAGCACATTCTGCGAAGCGGTCAAGGGGCTATTGGGGGAGAAGGCTCTTGTTTCCAGCCTAGAACCCATGTGCTCTCTAGAAATACGGGATCTTGACTGCCTCACAGAACAGGTCGAAGTAGAGGAGGCGCTAAAGCGTTAATGTCCAGAGGTAACTAATGCCCGGGTAGGTATTACCTCTGTAAATGCTCGAGGCCAAAAACTTCCCGTGGTGGATGTCCCCGAGCAATATGCGAGGAAACTCCTTAACAGCGGGAGAATCAAAATCGGATGGGTAGTATGCAGGGTACGAATGCGGATAGTCCCCACCAAGTGCTACAGGTGTCTGGACTATGGACACACGTCAACAACTTGCAAGGGTCCGGACAGGAGGACAGTATGCCGGAGATGCGGCCAAGCGGGTCATCAAGCGAAGACTTGCAAGGAAAGCGAGAGTTGTGTTCTCTGCAGGGATCGTGGCGCGTCTGGCGAAAGCGTCGCACATACTGCGGGCTCGGGACGGTGTCCGATCTTCAGGGCGGAATTGGAGAGGGCTAGGGTGCGAACGCCATGATCCGCATTTTGCAAATTAACATGCACCGGAGTGCAACCGCTCACCAGTTGCTAGCACAGTTCGCTGCGGAAGTAAATGCTGATCTAGTGCTGATTAGCGAGCAATATCGAAACAAGGACCCGTCCTCATGGTATCTCGACTTATCGGGCACCGCTGCCATCTGGATTCGGGACGACGTTCCACTTCGTGTTCTTGCCGAAGGCCGGGGGGACGGATTTGTCGGCGTGTGAGGCTTCCATACCCCGGAGAGGCCCCAGGCGCGACAAGCCTTCTATGTACTGGTGGACGGCGGAAATTGCCGATCTACGGAAGGAGTGTCATAAACTCCGCCGTTTGGCACAACATTTGTACGCCAACGAGGAGGCATGTGCCATAAAGGCACAATATAGATCAGCAAAAAGGAGACTCCGTAGCGCTATAAATAAAAGCAAAGCTCGCGGCTGGCAAAATCTTGTTAATGAAGTGAATGATGACCGGTGGGGACTTGGCTATAAGCTTGTCACTCGGAAAATCGGGGCTCTGCGGAAGCCCTACATACTGACCACCGACCAGATGGACCGCATTGTGCGGGCATTGTTCCCCAGACACCCTGTACGGGTTGATATACAGCGCGGAAAGCGTCGTGGATTGCCCCCTTTTCACAATGGGAGAACTCGAAGAAGCGGTTCTCACTATGAAAAACAGGAAGGCGCCAGGTCCTGATGCCATCCCGGCGGAAGTTTACAAACTGGTGTTCCGCCAACGGCCAGAATTGCTGCTCGAAGCGTTCAACGCGTTCTTGAAGGAGGACATTTTTCCTTGCCGCTGGAAAGTGGCGAGACTGGCGTTGATCAGTAAGGGTAAAGAACACCCGGAGCTCCCGTCTGCATACCGACCGCTGTGTATGCTTGACACGGCCGGAAAAGTGCTCTAGAAGCTCATGAGGGGTAGACTCGCTGAAGCGATCCGTGCTGTCGGGGACTTATCCGCAAGGCAGTTCGGGTTTTGAACAGGGAACTCTACAGTGGATGCTGTTATGGAGGTCGTAGATGCGTTTAATCGAGCCGAGGCACACAGCCGCCGATCTCGACGGATAGTGCTCCTCATAACGCTTGATGTCAAGAATGCCTTCAATGCCGTAAGATGGACAGATATGCTAGGCACACTAAAGAAATCCTTTCACGTGCCAAGCTATCTCTTGCGGATATTGAGGGATTATCTGAAAGACCGCTCCCTGTTCTATGAGATGCTAGAGAGCCAGAGGAGGATGGAAATCACGTCGGGAATAGCGCAGGGATCCATCCTAGGGCCGGACCTCTGGAACGCTTCCTACGATAGTCTGCTGAGACTCGATATGTCTGAAGAGTCGCGCCTGTTCGGTTACGCAGACGACGTTGCGGCACTTGTTGCCGGACGCACTGTTGAACAGGCGCAAAGCAGACTTCGCATATTGATGCGATGGGTAAGCGGATGGATGACTGCTCACGGTTTCAACCTTGCGCTGGAAAAAACCGAAGTAGTCATCCTGACCAGAAGGAGAATCCCAACCCTGCGTCCCATATCGATCGGCAAGTTGACTATAGAATCAAAACCAGCGATTAAATACCTTGGTTTAATACTCGACTCGAAGATGAGCTTCTTCGAGCAAATCAAAGCAGCAGCGGATAGGGCTGCAGCTGGAGTCGCGGCGTTGAGTCGACTAATAGCGAATGTCGGCGGCCCTATATCAACTAGGAGACGTCTCCTCATGGGAGCAACGCAGTCCGCTCTTCTCTATGGTGCGGAGGTATGGGCTGATACCCTTGACAACTAGGTGCATCATAAACGCCTCGCTCAAGTACAGAGGCGGGGACCTTTGCGAGTGGCGTCTGCTTATCGCACCGTCTCCGAACCGGCTGTGATGGTAATTGCGGGAGTGATCCCTGTTGCCCTTCTTGCCAAGGAGCGCAAAGCTATCTATCGCCGTAAGGGCGAAAACTTAAGAGAAGTGGTTGCCCGTGAAGAACGTCAACGCACCCTTAACGAGTGGCAACTTTCTTGGCAAAATGAGCCAAGGGGCAAGTGGACTACGCGGCTCATCGACAAATTAGACCCATGGTTGAACAGAAAGCACGGTGAGATTGATTACTTCCTTACCCAACTTCTAAGTGGGCATGGAGGTTTTCAGTCTTACCTGCACAGGGTTGGGAAGGCGCGATCTCCTGATTGTGTGTTCTGCAATAGAGTGGCGGATGCCGCTGAACACACCTTTTTCTCTTGCGAGAAGTGGGACGGCCTCCGCCAGCAGCTTTATGCAGACACAGGGGAGCTCTCTCCAGACAACATTGTCAGAGAGATGCTGAAGAGCGCTGGCAGCTGGAATCGTATTGCGCATTATGTTCGGGCTCTTCTTACTACAAAGAAGATTGAACTCGACTGGCAGAGGGATCGGACGGTAAGGGGTTCCCTGAACTAACAACTCCCTTCCTCCCCTCCCCTCCCGTTGGTGAAAGGAATTCCCTGACTTGAAGGCTCCCAAAGCCGGGAGAGCGGGAGGGCTAGCCCGAAGTAATGTGTCAAACGGTTCCAGGCTAGTTCTCTGATGACAGGGAGGTGTTTAGTTGGTAGTCCGCTAGCGTGCTGTTCCGGGAGTCCAACACTTTATGCGTAAAAGCATTCACCTACCCTACTCCCCGAAAAAGAAAATATCGACGAAAAGGTCACTATTCACTATCACTATCATTAAAACTGAAGCTTTTCACCTGGCAAAAATGTTATTTGACGTACATTCTAAGCTGACACTTTGATTGAAAGTCCGGCGGAAATAAGCGTGAATGCGGCGTTGGATTACCAACGCAAGAATAAGAAATTCAACTCCCTGCGCATTCTTAGAAATTTTATGGGGGAAAAAATCATTGCGCATTTTCGACCGTGGCGGTAATCACCGGAGAAAAATTCCACGTTGTTGGGGGTATGTCAGCGTCAGCGACTAAGTTGTTTTTACCGGAAACAAGTTGAATGTGTGATGTGAACTGGTGAGCCTTAGCTAAATGTTAAGTAGGCACCTTTTGTCGACAGATGGTCAGGATGGCATTAAGTAATCCCTGGTGGTGAGCGGTTTTGAGTAGGAAAAGACGGTTCCAGAAAACTGAGAACCTATTCTCGAAGTGGTCTCACTTTGGCTCGCCTATACACTTCGGCGTTTTTACCGACCTTTTTGGTCTTCCAGTTGTAAGACAAGCCGGTGCAGTGTCTGAGAATCCGGCGTTCGAATGCCTCACATTTTGCTATGACATTGTTGGAGCAGATAGAGAAGATAGTAGATGCCACTAACTGCACCCTGTGCTTTGCTGACAGCGAGCTGAAGGTTTGAGTTGAATTCGAGGAGTTCATTCAGTTTTACTTCCAAGTATTTGATCGAGCTAGATCTGCTCACTATAGTTTTCCCGATTCAGAAGTGTATCCTTGCGGAACTCCCAACGTTACCAGCAAGAGATCGGAGAATTCATTCCCCACCTTGACAAAAAAGTGCACATCTTCAAAACTTAACGCAGTTCTAATTATCATGACTGGGAATTCGATGTCTATTAGTTAGGAGTCCATTTACAGCCGAGGCGAAGTCCTTTTCTAAATCTGACACACATGCTACTGTTGGTTTGTTGTTGACTTTAAGTCTTGAGACGACTGTGTTGTGGAGGTAGCTCAGTGCGTTTTGGGTTCCTTGTTTGGAGCGGTCATCAGGGTTGTTCACACGGTAAATTTAGTGAGCTTGTTCGAGTTCTCAGAGACCAAGGCTTTGATTGTTGGATCAACATCCGACATATAACCCGGTTGTTTTGAGGCGGAGGGGAATTGAGGTAAGTCTCTAAAAAGACTTCGCGGAAACTTGCGCTTTCCTAGCGTCACTGCAGATGGGCTCCCCGTTCTTAGAAAGACCGAAGTTGCGGAGTTTGTTTGTCGCCGGTAGTCTGAAGATTTCTAGGCTTTTTAGGATGTCCAATGATCGTCTTCCTCTTACCGTGTGCAATATCTCGTAGTTATTCATGGTGTTATGGTTCCTGCTTACTATATGTTTGGCTACTGCCGATTTTGTTTCGCTCGCTCTTCGGTCTTTCTTCACTGCAGCTCGTGCTTACCTGCAATGTTCTATGCTCCTGGTAGCCGGCAGTCTTTTGGTTTCTCTAACGTAGATCTGATCGCATTCCGAAAAATCGATTTTGTATATCCCACTCCTCTCATTCTTTTGCAGGCAGTCTTTTGAGGAACCTTAGTTTTGTCTTAGCTGTCCGTGTCTGTGCTTGTAGCTATCGACACCAGGTTTGTTTTCTCCATTAATTTTTCGATGTTTCGCGTCTCTCTTGAGTAGATGCAGGGGTACATTCGATGGATCATAAAGTTGAAAGGGTCCATTTCTTGATCCCATGAATGGTTAGAGGTTATCGGGATGGTTCGTTGAGTGTGGTTGCGTTTTCTGTGAATGTCAAACTCCACCTTCCCCTCTTTATTTATTATTTTGTCATCCAAAAATGGCAGGCTGTTGGTCCATTTCCGTCGCTATTGTGAAGGTAATTTTTTTGCGGATGTTGTTGAGACTTGCCAACACGGAGGTTGCGTCTTGTCTCTTGACCACGGCAAGGATATCATCTATATAGCTTACTCAAAAAGGAGGGACTATTCCCTCCATTTCTATCCTCTCTTTCATTTTTTCATGAAGGTTTCGCACAATATTGGTGCGAGGGGTTATCAGTTGTAACTCCCGAGGTTGTCTTATAGAATCTACCCCTGAAGGTGAAATAGGTTTCGCGCATATATAGAAAGGCCAGTTTTATGTATTGAAGAACGTCATTCCTCCACTCTGACGAATGCTCTCCTCGCCCTTGCTAGGGAACAGAACTTTCAAATCGAAGGAAACTAGCATTTCGTCATTTGCTATTTCCTTCAGGTGTTCCCGGATCCGCTCGATCAGCTCTTCCAGCCCAGTTTCAGAGTTGGCGAGCTTGTTGCTGCCATTACTTCCCTCATTTTCTTTCCAGGTTTGTGGATTTTAGGTAGGCACCTGATCCTTGGAGAAATTGGGTTGGTCACATGCACCGTTTATGGGTTTCCAATGACACCTTGGCATTCCTTCATCGTTTTTCAACCCGTTTAATATATCCTGTCAGAGGTTATTTTTTAGTTCTTGGAAGTCATGATTGCTCAACTTTTCCATGGCTGGTTCATTGTATTCCTCCTTGTCCTTGAATACAATGGCATTTCCCTTGTCCGCATTTATGCAAAGAACTCGTTTTTCCTTAAAACCGCTGACGGTAATGGCTTCTGTGCCTCTTTTTCGATCCTCTTATCCTGGCATCATCTAGTATGATTATGGCCAGTCCTTTTCTTATTATTATTATTATTCTGTTAAGGGAAAGTCGCACCGCGTCCTTGAAGAACTATTGTGCCCCTTTTACTGGTTATAGTGTACCTGTTGATCCTAGTATCTCAAGCAGGCCTGTAACCGTTAGGAACTTTAGTATGTTCCCCACTTCCAGAAGTTTCAGCTTTGCATCTGGTATTAAGTGTTCTCCCAGATGTATCGACCTACTTTGAACAAGTGCCGGACACTGTCCCAGGACGTGTATAGAGGTTTCGTCCTCCTCCTCACAGAACCTGCAGGCAATGTCCGTAGATATCCCTAGCTTCCCTAGGTGATAGTTCAGCCGACAATGACCAGTGAGAATTCCCACTATGATTTGGAGGTTCTTTTTGGTGAGGTTTAAGCAATCCTTTGTACGTATGGGTTCGTATCCCCCAATAAGCACCCTGGACTGCTCCATCCCTGGTAGGCCCGCCCAATATAGTTCCCTTAACCCTTTCTCTTCGTTTCTTAGATTCATAGCCATGAAACCGTTTCCGATTCCACACAAGGGTTCTGGCCCGTGTAAAGGCATCCCTGCTCCCTTCTTGGCAAATTTATCCGCTGCTCCGTTGCCTTCCAACCCAGCATGGCCTGGAACCCAAAGTATCCAGACCTTGTTGGACGAGCCGAGTGTATTCAGTCTCTCAAGGCATTCCCATACCAGTTTAGAGTTTACCTGGTTGGACCTAAGTGCCTTGATCGCTGCTTGGCTATCGGTGAGAATAGCTATGTTCTGCCCCCTGTAGCTCCTTTGCAGATTAAAGGAGGCACATTTGTCTATGGCGTGAGGGATCCATCGGTATACCAATTAATCAGTTGCTAGTTTAAGCCGTATGTCGCAGCCACGCTCTCCCAGTTTGCCTTGTTACTCCAACGTATTTCAAACTTCTTATCGAAGTGAAATCTCGTTGGCATGTTGTCCCTCAGTATCAGTAATTCGGGATACCTCCTAGAAAGGATATTAATCTTCCTTCGATTTGGGCAGCTCCCCGCCTCACTCATACTACCGGCCATCCTGAATATTGATCTCCTTGCCTGCATCTGTATGTGCAGATGGAGAGGGGTTAATCCCAGAAGGACCTCCAAGGATGCCGTTGGGCATGTCCATTTGACCTCTGTTTCTCGTTTCACCTCCATATCGTGTAATGTTATGGCTTTCAGGTGATCCAGCTTACACCTCCTAGTGAATGGTACTATGGTGGTTTTGGTTGGGTTGATCCGCAGTCCCACCTTCCTGCACCAGGCACTAGTAACCCTTAATCCAGTTTGGATTCTATCACATAGGGTATCTTCATATTTGCCCTTACAGATTAGAACAATGTCGTCCGCGTAGCCCTGGACTTGTATTCCAGTATTAGTTAACACGTCCAGGAGTTCATCCACTACCATGCTCCAAGTCAGCGGCAATAGTACTCCACCCTGTGGACAGCCTTGAGTGGTGTTCATGATAATAGAATTTGTACCTGTTTGTACCTCTATTTGTCTGCTTTCTAGCATTTTGCCCATCCAGAGTGCCAGGGTGTTTCCCACTCCTTTGCGGCTCAGGGCATCCTGTATCTCTGTGTGCGATGTGTTGTCGAATGCTCCTTCGATATCCAAAAACGCGCACAGTGCAATTTCTTTTGTTTCTATGGCGTCCCGTAGTACCTCTGTCAGCTGATACAGAGCAGTTTCAGTTGACCGTCCTGCCCGGTAAGCGTGTTGACAGTGATGTAGGGGATTACGCTTTAGAACGTTAGTTCTAATATAGTTGTCTATGACCTTCTCCACCGTTTTGAGTATGAACGATGTTAGGCAGATTGGTCTGAAAGATTTAGGGTGAAAAGGATCCTTTTTACCCGCTTTCGGAATAAAGACGACTTTTGCCCGTCTCCATGTCCTTGGTATGTAACCCAGTGCTATGCTCCCCCTTACCACCCTCAGAAGAGACTCTAAGATAATTCCTAGGCCTGTCTGGATAAGTGCTGGGAAAATGCCATCTACTCCGGGAGATTTCATTGGTTGAAGAGTTTCTACTGCCCATCTTAGCCTAGCTTCTGAGCATACCTCTTTTACTAGTTTCCAGCTCTCTTTCCTTCCTCTTTTATTCGTTGTTGGGGTGTCAGGCAGATTGTTATCGCCTGCCGCCGAGGGGTAGGACCCCGGGAAATGAGTTCTGAGAAGCAGGTGTACCCTATCCTCCTCATTCTCGGTGAATGTCCCATCTTCCTTTTTCAAGCAAACAGAGGATATTCCCCCGTCTTGTACCCGGCCTTGTACAGCCTGGTTGCTTCTGTGATCTGTTCAATCCCTTCACAGAATTCCCTAAAGCTGTTCCGTTTCGCTTCCCTGATGGCGTTGCTATACGCAGTCAGTGCATTTTTATACCTCCGCCAATCCCCGGTTTGGTTTGCCCGGTTAAAGAGTTTTCGTACCTCCGTTCTCATTCTGGCTAGGTTCCTGCTCCACCATGGTACATCCCTTGATGACTTGACTGTCTTGGCCGAACAGCTGGCCTCATATGCGTCAATGACGATTGTGTTGAGGTCTTCCACTACCGTTTCTAATTCCAATTCGCTCCTGATGTCACCGCCCCCTTGAAGGTGGGCAATGTTGTTGCTCAGGTGCGATGTGTAGGATTTCCAATCCGTTCTCTTGGGATTCCTCATTATTCTTTTTATTTCGGAGTTACCCTCAATGTCGCATCTGATTATCCTGTGATCAGACATTGAGGGTTCATCCCACACCCTCGAATTCCTGACCATCCCGTTCATTAGGGTATTTCCTAGAGTTATATCTAGTACCTCTTGTCTGGTGCTGGTCATAAATGTTGGAGTGTTCCCTACGTTGTATATTTCTAACTCATTACAAAGAATAAATTCGAGAAGGTACTCATCTCTACGATTAGTGTCGCTGCTTCCCCACACTTCGTGGTGGGCGTTGGCATCGCAGCCGAGAAGAAGTGGTAACGCCCTCTCCTCGCAATACTTCGTCAGCTTTGCGACTTGTTCAGGTGGAGCCCGGCTGTCGTCTCCTGGGAAGTATCCCGATGCTACAACTACCTCTCGAGTGCTCCTGCCGGTTTCCAATGAGACTTGGATAGCCACAAGGTCCCCGGTTAAGAACTCTGAAAGACATATGTATTTTAAGTTACGTTTGAGAATTATGCAAGGTCTTGGTTTTTCACAAGAGGAGTCCCAAATTACCTGCAGGTCTCCTCCTTGCAGACCGCGAGTCTGCTCCCGGTACACCCAGGGCTCCTGAGCCAGCACTATTCCAATGTTCTCCTTGGAATTTGCCCTTGCAATCACTGCAGATGCAGCTCTCGCATGGTGCAGGTTTATCTGGGCTATCCTAGTGCTGGCCATTGACTCCGTTATTGTTTGGAGCTCTTCTTCACTGTCGGAGTGTCACCCTCCTCTTCCGACATGGCGCTTTCCTGCGCGTCGCTGTCCACCCCGAGCCCTAGGAGTCCTAGGTCTAGGTCGTCCAGCTTCTGCTCTTCACTGGGCAGCAGGTCTATTTCCCTGGTTGATCCAGTTCTTTCCGCCTCTATGGCTTCCGCGACTTCTTCAGGGACCTCGGTAAGTTTTCCACCCGATGCCTCCTCCGAGGTCTCTTTCCTTGACTTTTCCTTGTGCACATGCACGGGTATGTTGCAAAATCGGTAGTTGATATGACAACTCCGACGTTTAATTGCCTCCAGGGATCGGTCATCTACCCCGATCGTGAGGAGTTTACCTTTTCCCTCCACCTTGCTTCTGAAGACTCTCCATAGTCGAGTATGGAGATCTTCATTCTGAGCAATTAGGAGTCTCATAAGGTCTTCTGTTTCTATTGCCGCGGCCTTTGGCTGAAAAACTGTCACCATGTTGGCTCCTGGTATATCATCCCCAGCACATGTTGACAGTTCTACCCCTTCGCAGCCTGGCAATCTAGGAATTATGGTTCTAACCCATTCTGCGGTGCCTTCCGTCGCGCAGTCCACCAGTATAAGGCCTGTTCGAAAGCGTATCCCGGTGAACACCAGTTTCGACGTCCAACCCTTGATCATCTGCTTGACGACAAGTTCCTTAATGATTTCCTGTTCCTCCCGAGTGAGTATTTGCTCGGGAAACCTTTTTGGCAGTATGGCCAGTCGAATGCCTTTGACCGCACTAGCATAGCTAATGCCGGGTTTCCTGGGTCCTGCCTTCACCCCTGACCTGCCCGGGTTTTCTCCTCCCGTGGGTTCAGGTCTGCACTTTTTTGGGAGCATTCCCTTCATGCGGGCTGAGCTTTGCTGCTCCCCGCTTTCTCGGCTCCGGTAGAGATGGCTTAGGTCTGTCCTGAGCCTTCTTAAGGGCCTCTTCTGGTTTCAGGCCTTCCTTCAGATAGCGCAGGTACCATTTAACCCCGGCGCCACTGAGACCTGTCTCCTTCCTAACGTCTGTTATATTTATCTCAGACGTGCTTTTACTGGTCCCTGCTCTTTGAGCAGTGGTGTTCGTTGGCTGTAGCCCACGCAGTATACCAGTGCTCACCTTGGATCCACTACTTGACGTCCCAACTTCTCCCTTCTTGGGTGTAGTCACCTGGTTCTCAGTAATTCGGAGGTTTTCTTTTCTAGTTTTGTACTCATTTGATTCCCACGAGTATGGGGGTTAAGAGGTCCGCCGTGCCATAGCCCCCCGTAGCACGGTAAGATCTAACTTACTCACTGAGGCGACCAGGTATCAGTGAGGCTCCGTTCGAATACAGTCAGTTACCCCCCGACTGCAAACTATCCAACGGGCACGGTACGCATGACACCCTGGATTGGGGGAGGTGTTTTTCGACTCCCCAGTCTAGATCCGTAGCGTTTTGTTAATAGTAGGGTCACCTCGTACAGGGTGTGGCTATCAGGACTCACTAACGGTCTCGGTAGACGAGAGGCTTGGCCCCTGAAAAGGCACACACCGTCCCAGAGGAGAGACAACTCATCCTTAGAGAGAGATAGGTTGGCCTCAGGGAGCTATGTTCCGCATCAGTCTGTCCTGCAGTGCACTGCTTGACCCCAGACCTTTTCTTACAGTATCTTCTGTATTGGGAGTCTACTAGTCCTTTCTTTGAGAAGTTTTCTTTGGGCCTGTTGGCCGGATACAATTCCCTATGAAGGATTTGGCCAGTTACCCGTGGACGTGTTTATGAAAAGGTGGAAGTGGCAACGAATAAGTCACATACCAGAGAAGGGAGACAACTACATTGCTGGCTACGTCAGGGAGTGGAATCCCCTATCCCAAGATGGCCGATGAGTTGGTCACGTTAGGAGCACTTAGAGCGGAACAATAGAGAGTGCATTCTTCTCGTGAAGTCGTGGGGAGAGCCGATGCGCGTTTCAACAAACCGTGAACGATGGCACTGCGGCGTGCTTGATCCGCTATGATCAATTAAGGGGTGACTGCCAACCGTAGGCCACCAGGTTCCACCGGGGGATCGTTTTACAGCCTTTATGTTAGATACTATTACAAGTCTTTTTAAAGTATTCTAAAAGTTTGCGACTCACAGAAACCACAAAAGTTTTCGCCAAAAAATATCCAGCTAGGACCTCGGTTTTATCAAGGTTGAGACGCATTAATACTGGCAGGGATCATTTCCGCTCTCAAAGTAAAAGCCCTGAACAGGGTTCCTCTGGCCTACTCTTGAATCTGCCCTTGAGCCTTCATAGGTACCATATTTCAGCAACATTACCGTGTCATAGCAGATTAAAACCAAAACTTTTGCTCAAATATTTGAAAGCCACAAACAGAACTATTAAACCCCAACTATTCCATAAGACAATCAAATTCACCATTGTGACGCGCTTCCCCATTATCGCATTGTGTCATGTTTGCGGTTCCTAAATATATTTCCAGATTTAATGTTATGATTGCAAGATAAACAGTTGCTATGAAACTTGTACCACACGGTACTCAGGATGTTGACATGATGCGAATGAGGCTTTGCTACATATGAAGTTCATTAATTCCTGTGGAATCCTTGACGGTAAATAACTTGTGAAAGTTTTAGGAGAAACTAAGTTGCTGTAATGTACAAACAACATCAAGTGCTGTCTGTTTGTTTGGTCTATTTGTGGCGAACTCGGATGCTTTTAAGGTAAGACAAGGTGACATACAAGAAAGGATGCAAGTTACTTTCAGAGCGATACATCCCAGAGACCCAACCTTAGCCTTACTGTTCACTTCGTTATTTGCTAATTTCATGCTGTCGACATAAATTCGGTAATGCATTTCTATCAAATCAAATAATCTTTAAGCAGATATTATAGTGGAAATGTGCCTCATCAAAATTTCTATGCATTTGTTGGTTATAAGTCGGATTCTCGCTCTTTCCTTATTTTTTACGTCTTTTCATCTATTCTGGCCTCTCAACATTTAATATTCAACTTTTATGGATTCTCTGGTTCTATGATTTGTCTGGCTTTATTGCAAATTTATTACCATCTCATTGTATGCTTCGAAAGCAATAACTGCGGTAACATCATTCCATGGACTCATATCCCAAAGTCATGACCTTTTTCAAAGTGAACTTGAACCATAATACATCGTGGCGTTCCTAATTAGATATCATTGACCCTCATATTCCATTCTGAAGAAAAGTATTTGCGACCTAAATTAAATTAAAATTAAATTATTTAACAATTGATCTAGAATATCTTTAATTTAAGGGGGGTTTCCAGTCAATTTGTGAAAGTCGTGGGCAAAGGGCAATATAGGACCCAGGAAGAAACGTTGATTGGCACCCACGATAGAGCATAAAACCTGGGAAACGCCTTCTCAACCAACACCAACGCCTTTATTTCTAAACCCTATCTCCACCTCCACGTGGTGCCCGCTGGGAGCTCTTTCATAACGAAAAGCTGCAGACGGAGGAGGATGATAGCGAGTCTCCCACGCCTAAAAACAGGACAAATTGTACCAACTGGTCTTCCAGGTGGGGGGTTGGTAGGGCTGAAATAACGACCTGCGATATAGGGGTGATATAACAGCGTTGCAGGAGATGCATTGGACAGGGACCGCTTTCCTGGAGAAGAGCCACTACACCATATATTATAGTCGCCATTCAGTAAATCACGTGCTCGCAGTAGGTTTCTTAGTCAGCCAAAAAAAGAGACCCGCTGGTATCGGCTTTGAAAATATAAGCGAACGGCTATGCACCTTGCGCTTACGAGGGAAATTTGAAAACATAAACCTCATTAACGTTCACGCCCCTACAGAAGAGATTGAAGAGTTGAGAAGGACACCTTCTACGAGGCAATAGAGTGAGCCCTGAAGGACTCTCGCTGGTATGATATCAAAATCATACCTGGGGATTTCAACAGCCAAGTTGAGACGTAGTCCGTATTCAGGCGATATGTTGGCTCCCATAGATTACATAGAAATGCAAATGATAACAGATTGCGGATTATTCAATTATGGTTGTTGAAAGTACCTGGTTTGCGCAGGAAAGTGCCAACCAACTTGACCACGTGTTGATCGCCACCTCTCAGTCTTGATGAATGTTGGAACATCCATTCTCAAAAACCGCGGGTAAACGTGGAGACTTATCACGAATTCTGGCGAGTGGAGAAGCGATTTCACAGAGGGAGAAAGGAAGCACGGGAGAACCAACAGATCTGCGAACTCGAAAGGTACAACAAATCAACAGGATGAAGCCTTATACAACTCGATGCTCATATTGCCGAGACAAAGAGGGAAATCTGATTTTCGACAGAATGGGCATATTGGAGCAATGGGTTGAGTACTTTGATGAACTACTGAACAACCAGAATATCGGCGAATTGGGAGTCCCGCCAATTGAAGACGACGGACAAATACCGCCAAGTATAGAAGAAACATTCCATGCAATTCACCGGCTTAAAAATCATAAGTCGCCAGGAGCAGATTATTATTATTATTCTGTTAAGGGAAAGTCGCACCGCGTCCTTGAAGAACTATTGTACCCCTTTTACTGGTTATAGTGTACCTGTTGATCATTGTATCTCAAGCAGGCCTGTAACCGTTAGGAACTTTAGTATGTTCCCCACTTCCAGAAGTTTCAGCTTTGCATCTGGAATTAAGTGTTCTCCCAGATGTATCGACCTACTTTACACAAGTGCCGGACACTGTCCCAGGACGTGTATAGAGGTTTCGTCCTCCTCCTCGCAGAACCTGCAGGCAGTGTCCGTAGATATCCCTAGCTTCCCTGGGTGATAGACAATGACCAGTGAGAATTCCCACTATGATTCGGAGGTTCTTTTTGGTGAGGTTTAAGCAATCCTTTGTACGCATGGGTTCGTATCTCCCAATAAGCACCCTGGACTGCTCCATCCCTGGTAGGCCCGCCCAATATAGTTCCCTCAACCGTTTCTCTTCGTTTCTTAGATTCATAGCCATGAAACCGTTTCCGATTCCACAGAAGGGTTCTGGCCCGTGTAAAGGCATCCTTGCTCCCTTCTTGGCTAGTTCATCTGCTGCCTCATTGCCTTCCAACCCAGCACGGCCTTGAACCCAAAGTATCCAGACCTTGTTGGACGAGCCGAGTGTATTCAGTCTCTCAAGGCGTTCCCATACCAGTTTAGAGTTCACCTGGTTGGACCTAAGTCCCTTGATCGCTGCCTGGCTATCGGTGAGAATAGCTATGTTCTGCCCCCTCTAGTTCCTTTGCAGATTAAAGGAGGCACATTTGTCTATGGCGTAAATTTCCGCCTGGAATATGCTAGTGTACCTGCCCATTGGCTCAAAGTACATTTTCCTTGGACCAATGACACCGGCACCCGCTCCCTCTGCTGTGAGGGATCCGTCAGTGTACCAAGTAATCAGTTGCTGGTTTAAGCTGTATGCCGCAGCCACGCTCTCCCAGTTTGCCGTGTTACTCCAACGTGTTTCAAACTTCTTATCGAAGTGAAACCTCGTTGTCATGTTGTCCCTCGGTATCAGTAATTCGGGATACCGCCTAGAAAGGATATCAATCTTCCTTCGATTTAGGCAGCTCCCCGCCTCACTCATACTACCGGCCATCCTGAATATTGATCTCCTTGCCTGCATCTTTATGTGCAGATGGAGAGGGGTTAATCCCAGAAGGGCCTCCAGGGATGCCGTTGGGCATGTCCTCATTGCCCCACTGAAACACACGCAAGCCAGCCTTTGGAGCTTATGTAATTCCCTGGCTTGTGTGCTGAGTTGGGTTCTTTCTGCCCAGATTACCGCTCCATAGGTAATCATTGGTCTTACTATTGCAATATATATCCAAAGTAGTATCTTCGGGCTACAACCCCATTTTTTTCCTGCTATGGATCTGCAAGACATCAGAGCCCTCCTGGCTTTCCGACAAGTGTTTCCGACATGTGTCTTCCAGAGTAATTTTTGGTCTAGCGTGATTCCCAAGTATTTGACCTCTGTTTCTCGTTTCACCAATATATCATGTAATGTTATGGCTTTCAGGTGATCCAGCTTACGCCTCCTAGTGAATGGTACTATGGTGGTTTTGGTTGGGTTGATCGCAGTCCCACCTTCCTGCACCAGGCACTAGTAACCCTTAATCCAGTTTGGATTCTATCACATAGGGTATCTTCATATTTGCCCCTACAGAATCAAACAATGTCGTCCGCGTAGCCCTGGACTTGTATTCCAGTATTTGTTAAGACGTCCAGGAGTTCTTCCACTACCATACTCCACATCAGCGGCGATAGTACTCCACCCTGTGGACAGCCTTGAGTGGTGTTCATGATAATAGAACTTGCACCTGTTTGTAGCTCTATTTGTCTGCTTTCTAGCATTTTGCCCATCCAGAGTGCCAAGGTGTTTCCCACTCCTTTGCGGCTCAGGGCATCCTGTATCTCTGTGTGCGATGTGTTGTCGAATGCTCCTTCGATATCCAAAAACGCGCACAGTGCAATTTCTTTTGTTTCAATGGCGTCCCGTAGTACCTCTGTCAGCTGATACAGAGCAGTTTCAGTTGACCGTCCTGCCCGGTAAGCGTGTTGACAGTGATGTAGGAGATTACGCTTTAGAACGTTAGTTCTAATATAGATGTCTATGACCTCCTCCACCGTTTTGAGTACGAACGATGTTAGGCAGATTGGTCTGAAAGATTTAGGGTGAAAAGGATCCTTTTTACCCGCTTTCGGAATAAAGACCACTTTTGCCGGTCTCCATGCCCTTGGTATGTAACCCATTGCTATGCTCCCCCTTACCACCCTCAGAAGAGACTCTAAGATTATTCCTAGGCCTCTCTGGATAAGTGCTGGGAAAATGCCATTTACTCCGGGAGATTTCATTGGTCGAAAAGTTCCCACTGCCCATCTTAGCCTAGCTTCTGAGCATACCTCTTTTGCTAGTTTCCAGCTCTCTTTCCTTCCGTTTTTATTCGTTGTTGGGGTGTCAGGCAGAAGGAACCGATGGAATTACAGCCGAATTGGTTAAATATAGAGGCGACCAATTACATCAAGCGGGAACAGCGAATCAATGCCTGATGACTGGCAATGAGGCCTTATCACGCAGTGCAGCAATTATAGAGGAATCACGTTGCTAAGTACCATCTATAAGATATTTTCTTCTATCTTGCTAGGCCGGATAGCCCCATACGCCCAGAATATCATTGGCCCATACCAAAGAGGATCCACTCGAGACAATTCAGCAAAAGATCAAATTTTCTCCCTGCGGTAGGCAATGGAGTAACTGTTGAAACATAACCATCAGTTCTACCATCCTTTTATCCACTTTAAGGCCACCTTTGACAGCATAGCCAGGTGATGCTCTCAAAGGTTATAAGAAAATTCGGTATCCCAGCGAAATTGATAAAACTTACTAGGCTGACCCTGATCAATGTGCGAGGCCAGATAAAAGCAGAAGATCACTCTCGAGACCATTCAACATCAACAACGGTCTAAAACGTCCTCTTTAACTTGGCTTTGGAAAATGTGATCCGTGATGCACCATCCTCGTCAAGTCTGGCCTACGCTGACAATATTGGCATTATCGGAGGGGCAACACGAAGTGTACAGTCTCCCGTCATCCAGATCGAGCAGGCGGCACGAGATCTTGGGCTGCACATTAATGCAGGCAAGACGAAGTACATGGTGCAACGTCAACGCTCAAAAACCAAAGAACAAACAATATCGAATCGCACTGGTTAAGCGAGAACAATAAAGAAAAGAGACTACAATTTTGAGACCGTTGATAATTTTTCCTATCTTGGGCCGAAAATCACAATCGATAACAGCGATGACGATGAAATCCGGGCACGGTTGTTGACAGCCAACAGAGTATATTTCAGCTACGAAAAACTGTTTCGCTCCAAACGTCTGACCATAGGGTCAAAATTCTTACTGTACTAGACGATGATCTTGTCAGCCCTTATGTATTTGTCGAAGACCTGGTTTCTTATAGGAGAAATTGAGAACCCTTGACCGCGTCGTTTTCCGAATGTCTTCGCGAGCTATAGGAATCTGTTGGTATGCCTTGACTATTATTATTCTGTTAAGGGAAAGTCGCATTGCGTCCTTAAAGAACTATTGTGCCCCCTTTACTGGTTATAGTGTACCTATTGATCATAGTCTCTCAAGCAGGTCTGTAACCGTTAGGAATTTTAGTATGTTCCCTACTTCTAGATCTTTCACCCTTCCATCTGGTATTAAGTGTTCTCCCAGATGCCTCGACCTACTTTGCACACGTGCCCGACACTGTCCCAGGACGTGTATAGAGGTTTCGTCCTCCTCCTCACTAAACCTGCAGGCAGTGTCCGTAGATATCCCTAACCTTCCTAGGTGATAGTTCAGCCGACAATGACTAGTGAGAATTCCCACTATGATTCGGAGGTTCTTTTTGGTGAGGTTTAAGCAATCCTTTGTGCGTATGGGTTCGTATCCCCCAATAAGCACCCTGGACTACTCCATCCCCGGTAGGCCCACCCAGTATAGTTCCCTCAACCATTTCTCTTCATTTCTATGCCTTGACTAAGTCTGTAGTCGCCACGAGGTCTCGATTTGCCATTGGGTTTAGGGACCATGTGAAGTGGCGAAGGCAAATATCCTGCTGAGAAAGTTCTTCGAACTATTTCCGCGTAACTGCGAACTTCGGTGGTGGTAATGGACGCACCTTAGGAAAGATTGGAGAGCCTGTAGTGGTCCACCATTGTCCTGCTCTTTTTCGCCGAGGAAGTCGACTAATGGTAGAGATTGGAGTGGACGAAAACTAAATGAAATTATATGAACGCAATTAGATGGATGGACAACTCATTACACGTTTACGAATTTTATTATTTTCCTTTTTTTGGGGGGTCACCACTTTATGGAGTAGTTATTAAATTACAATATTGTGACGAAACCCACTTTGGGGAAAATATGTGTGATGCCAATTTGATTCGCAGATATACCGGGTGGAGTAGTTATTGGCAAAACGCTGGTTGAAAGAAAGGAAATTGAGTTGGTATCTATAAGAGTTCTGAATTTGAGCAGCACGTGAAAAGACTTTGCAGTGCACCGATTTTGGCATACCCTATTCCGGGAGAGAAGTTCGTGTTGGACACTGATGCAAGCAATTTCATGATTGGGGGAGTTTTGTAACAGGTTATTGATGGACAAGAAAAAGTTATAGGCTATTTCATTTGAGGACGGATCATGATGTTTTACGGCGGCTTTTACAGTCCAAGAATCCGGGTGGACATGGCTCGTTAGATTGAGAGACTCGAAAGTTATGATTTACATATTGAACATCGTAAAGGAAGGCAACGCGTTCGGATTCAATGTCAAGATGACCGTGTGATGTAGAATGTAAGTCCTGTAGACGTGCTGAAGGAAAAGATGGAATTATCAACACTCGTCTACTAAAGGTTTTACTCGATGAAGAATGGACTAAAGAGCTGATACGAAAAGACCAGAAAGATAATGCAGATCTAGCCATAATAATAGAGTCCAAGGAGAAAAACCAGAAGCCTATCTGGGAAAAAATTTCAAATGAAAGTCCACCCGCAACGGCTTATTAGGCCCAGTGGCAGAGCCTACAGTTGGAAGCACCATTCGAACACATTGTCATAGATATAGCCTTTCCAACGAGCACCAAAGGCAATAGGTATGTGCTCATCGTTATCGACTACTTTAGTAAATGACAATACCTAACCTGGGGGTAAAAACGTGCGGGGACGTATTCGTGGAAAATTGGGTATGTCGGTTTGGGGTTCCATTAGAATTACACACAAACCAGGGAAGAAATTTTGAATAGGAGTTTTTCAAAGATTTGTGTGAATCATAAGGTATCCGGAAGAATCGAATAACCCCAATGCATCCACAATCAGATGGAATGGTGGAAAGATTTAACCGAATACTGGAAGAACATCTTGAGAAGGTCGTCGACAAGGATCAGAGGTACTGGGACGAAGCAATATCGATCAGCAATTCATGACAAAATGTTAGATACTCCAGCAAAGATGATATTCGGGCCTGATTTGCGGCTCCCAGCGGATCTGAAATTCGGAATTTCCCACAGCACGAAGGGAAGTGGCGAAGATTTTGTGCTAAAGAAGCGTGTGAAACTCGATATAATCCATGAAATAGTCAGAGGACAATTATGAATCGTGAGTGACAGAATGAAGGCAAGGTACGACTTAAGGGCAAATTCTGAAGGTTTTCTCAAATGACAATTGGTGCTTCTTCAGAATCTACAACGCAGAAAAGGGAAATCGTCAAAGCTGCTGCCACAAAGGGAAGGGCCTTATCGAGCAGTAAAAATATTAAATGACGTGATCTAACGGATCCAAAAGTTTGGTAATAACAAGGCAAAATAGAAAGTAGTGCCCCTGGGCAGACTAGTATCCTTTAAGATACCAACATTGTATAAGAGTAGGGCGAATATTTAGTTAGGATAATTGTTACCAGATGACTCTAATGGCAGCAAGGAGATCTTATCAAAGGCGCAAAGTAGTTTTCTAGTAAAGTGCATGCATGCCTTTTTGGAATGTCCGCGGGGTTTAAGAGGGCCGGAAGTCCGCCCACTGCTTCAGTCAAGTTTCAGAAGTAGACTTAAATGCGTCGGTAATAGTGCAAGATCTCGGTTAGTAATTTCCAAAGATGGTCTTAGTTTTGACATCTGTAGGAAAGGCGGAGAGTTCGGGGGGGGGGGGGGGGGGGGGGGGGGAGTTGAAAGTGATCATTTATTTAACGGGACCATTTTCAGAAACTGCCAAACCGAAAAATCTGAAAAAAATCAAGGGGCTGCCACTATATGGTGACTAGGCTCCGAAATGCCCTTCGTACCGATATCCCTTCAAATAAAGTTAATAACAATATATTACTATAATTTTTAGTAATTGGCTGCAGAACCCCCCTTAAATTCTTCCTAGCACCGCGAAATTTTGCAGCAATGTTGGCTTGATCCTACTAAGTCCGCGCTATTACTATGATATTATAATAGGTCAAACTCGTCACTCCTTTGGAAATTCAAGATTCAAATGTCTTTATAAAAGAAATACACAAAACCTTTCATATCTGAAGCGTCCAGCTTCCGGTTTCCCAACTTGTTTATTGTTAACAATGCTTTGAAATAAATGTATTGTTAACACTAAACAAGTCGGGAAAGATAAACAAACAGATTAATCAAAGTATTGTCCATTGTTGGCTACAATATTTTCTCATCTCTCAGTTTTCGAATTCCATAGCGAAAAAATTTGCGTCTGACGAGTAATGCATCCGTTTTTTCGTCTTTGATATTTTTCGGTTGTCCAGGACGAAGGCTTGTCATTAACACTAAAATTACCATCCTTGAATAGTCGAAACCATACCCAACATGATTTATCACTTGCAGTATTGATACGACATAAAAAAATCGGTATTTTGGGCGAAACTTAAAGCAATATCCACAGTATATTATTGACAGATATTCAATCTTTGTGACATAATCGCAATCAGCTGTTAATATGAAATATTAATTAAGAGCCATCTCGTAAAAACGGACCGAATTAATTTGTACACCCAATAAATCAAAAATAGATGTGATTTTTGAAGATTTGTTTGGCGGAGTTGTTTCATTTGGTAAGGTAAAATTAGAGTTGTGGTTCGGAAGATGCAGTCAAGAATACAGAAAAAGAACACGTCTAAATGTTTGGGATTCAGATTACTGCAAATGGAGATATGCTTAACACCAGAGAATCCCATTTTGACCGTAAAAAGGAAGGGACCATTTAATTCATTAATTAGAAATTTCGTATCATAATTCAAGGCCATACAAGAAGATTGAACAGATTACATTTATTTTTATTGCCGAAAACCAACCCTCCAAAAGCGCGAGACCACATTGGTGAACAACGTTTTGAATAGGACTGAATGGGAGAAACATACAGCAGGGACGTCCAATTTTTACACTTCAATGCACAGAGGATCCCAACAAAAGCACATTGTCAAAGGACCATTCACTATTCCATGATAGAGCGGAATATTTCCAGCCACTTTAATTAGTAGACTTTGATACTCAAGCTCCTTTTCACTGAAAATAAACGGAATTGCTCCTTTGACGATTCCCTTCATGCACAAAAACAGAGCAAACATTTATTTGATTCGAAACTAAAGGAGCTCTCAGGCTCATCTCCAGCCGTGCGTATGTACCTAAGAACTATTTTCCGCTCCTTCAACAAATTCACAGAGAGAAAGCGCTTAATGTCAACGCTCGCAAGGATACTTTATGAACACTCGTCTCGACATAAGAACATTGGTTTGATGATAATTACAGGAAAAAGGCTTTGATCAGGCGTTGCCTGGATGGAATAGGCTGAAGGACAACAGAATATTAACTGAACTTTTACAATGAAATCAATCGAATTCGATAACTCTACTGGATTACCTCATTCGTATTTTGAGGGTTGTCCCTCCTGAAGGCGTTTCAGGGCTTTGCTTACAATGAATGTGTACAACTTAAAGCCGACCAAATCCTTAGAGAGGCAGTAATATGTGTGAGGAGCAAATAAATTGGTAGACTATGTGGACATTACTGAAGAGTAATTACACTTGAATCCTTGAAGTTGATATTACGTATGCAATTTTTGAACTCATTTCTCAAGAACGTCCTAGTTCTCGAGAAACTTTTTCCATTCTTCCAACTTTTATTACGGAGGACACCGGAGCTATGGTAGAGGGCGTAACTTTATTCTTCTGATTTATTGATTCTGTATCCTATAACGGAAATTTATATTGGAGCGTTTGCTATAACTTTTCCATTTTTCGTGCAAATATCTTCTATACATGTGAAGCCATGTATGTTAGTATGTTATAACGGCCACGGGTTGCAACTTTTCCAGTACTCCTGAGCATATCGCGTGCTATGTCAGTGAAAACTTGTTTGCAAATTTTCTATCGCTCCTTCGTGAATATCAAACATGAAATTTGATATATATTTATTATAAGCATCCCCTCCTATTTATGGAAGTCCTGTTTCAAGTTCACTGAGTTACAAATAGATTACAAAGTTCAATTGGTATTTTATTACAGTTGAAGAGTTCTTGATGGGATTTATTTCGGGAGGAGCAACCAGAAATTTGCTGATAGCCCTCGATGAGGCGTCAATGGATAAGAGTGCGTTCGTCATCCCTGGTAGACCCTTGTACCAGTTCCGAACAATACTCTTCGAGCCCATCTGAGGAATCATATTCGTCTATCTGGTTGATTTGTTGGTTATGTCTGGGACGTTCGAGGACCATATTCTCATCTTTCAACAGGTTGCGACTCATTTAAGGAGCGCGGGCTTGCGGTCATGGAGGTTATTAGAAAGTTCAGGGCTTACATAGTGGGATATGAGTTTAACGTGGTCAATGATCACGCTTCCCTGAAATGGCCGATTAGCCAAGGCGGTTTGAGCAGTTATCTTGAACGATGGGCATTGAGGTTTCAAGGTTTGAAGTTCACCATAAAGTGTCGCAAGCGGACACAGAATGTCGTTCCTGATACTCTCTCTCTCTTTTGGAGTTGCCAGCGCTCAGCGACGAGGATACCACTGAACTCGGGTTGAACTCTTCCGTTTTAAATCTATGGAATACCTCCTGTTACATCTACAGAAGAGTAGAACACGCCTCTAGAGATGCTCTTCAGGTAGATTCGAGTTTGAAAATTTGGATTCCGGGGGAGTTGACGGAGAGTTTGATTGAGCGACTTCATGACTACTCCCTGTGTGCTCAACAAGAAAATTTATACGTAGACAGTTGTATCACGTGGAAGACCACGCCAATCAAGCGATTCATGCTCCTATGGTTCCCACTTCACTTCTGAATCGGTGTTGACGGAAAACGGGGCACAATTCCGTTCTGGTCACTTCGGTCGAGTGATGAAGCAAAGGGTTATTAAACACATGTCCAATGCTTTGTGTTCTCCTCAGGCAAATGCTTTTGAACGGGTTAACCGATCCCTAATATTCGCCATACGAGCTTACGTCTCTCCTGATGAGCGTGACTGGGACCGCAAGATCCCTGACATCTGCTGCACGTTGAGATCATCCGTACATTCAGCCACCGGACACACCCCATACATTTTGATTTTTGGTCAGAATATGATCTTTCACGGAATGTCCTACTCTCTGTTGTGCCAATTGAACCTTCTTCAGGACCCTTCCTCTGTCAACTCTAGTGATGCGAGGACGGAGCTCCTAAGACAGTAGGTCCAAGAGAAACTGCGATTGTCTCAACAACGAGTAGCTGGCCAAAACAATTTGAGGGAAAGATCATCGGCCTTCGAGGTGGGTGGTAGGGTGTTCCGAAGGAACTTTTGGCAAAGTGATTTTAATAAACATTATAACGCCAAGCTGAACCTGAAGTTCCTGCCCAGTGTAGTAAAGGAGCGACTGTACGCCCATCTGTACCGGCTGATGGATAATCGTGGGAGAGATGTGGGGGTGTTCCACGAAAATGACATAAAGTCTGGTTCTCAGGACATTCCTAGCTGCACACCAACACGGCTTTTGGAGCCAAACTGCGGCACATCGATCTGCCGCCTCTGACTAAGTTGATACCGCGGCGACCAAAAAGTCGGCATCAGCAGTGCAACCGTCGCTCGAAGCGACTCCATCCCTATTCCAGAAGGTTCAGATTGATGTATTGAAGTTGATAATAAACCGAGTGGAACAATTCAAGGGCGGGTTCCGAATGAGCAGGGAGTACCTATCCATAGAGGAAATGCTTTCTCAGAGTTTTCTCCAATTGACCTCGATAGACGTTAGCAACCTGGATAACGTCAAGACCGCTCGAAGGGATGCTATCAGGCGCATTTCGGTGCTGGAGGCAACACGCGGCTCAAGGGTTGCTGACATATTCCTCCAGGTTCTCCTCCTTGGCGTGGGGCCGGCGAAGCATTCATTCCTGGCGCTTTGGGTTTTTGTGAGCGTTATCCCAAAATCATGAAAAGATGGCAAAATTGACGGTGAAAGTCCGCCCGCAAATATTGAAGCTCCATCGAAGTGGTCGACCCGTGCTGGCACAGAAGATTTGGGAGTCCTTTAAGTACTTCGATCCCTCACGTGTCATTATACCAAAATTCAAAATACTTTTCGGTACGATGCAGACAAGTCGGAATACCGGAAATTCACGCTTCGAGTATAATAATTTTGAAACGCTGTAGTGAGAGAAATGAGTCGTATTTCCCGGCGATGACCTCCAATTAAAGCCATGTAATAATAATAATAATAATCGTTGGCGTTGGCGCAATGGATCAAGGCATTGAAGTGTGTTAGAGCACTCCATTCAAGACCATAGCGATATTTGAACCGCGGCCTTCCGTATGACAACCCAGTGCTCTAACCACTGAGCTATTCGGACAACAAAGTCATGTACTTACGCCTTAATTGAAAGAAGTCCGTCTTCAGCGGTCCAAAGAACGGATAAAACTCTTAGCAAAAAATGAAGGTCAGAAAATCCTTTTTACCGAGGAAAAAATCTTTTCTATCAAAAAAAAAATTTAATATCTAAAATGATCGGATGTGCGGAAGGTAATATTATGAGGATAAGGATCGAGCACCATGCGTTCAAAGCCGAGAAAACTCTAAATTGGTTATCGGTGAATGTGCCAGATTTCATAGCGTCGGCTGGCTGGCCTTCCAGGAGCCCAGACATAAATCCATTGGATTATTCTCCGTCAAGTAAGCTTGAGGTGGTCGCCTGTTTGTCTGGAGTGATTGATATTAAAATTCAAATGATTAAAAAAACTAAAACACAATGTTCTCTTTCGACCCCTCATTCATATGAGCTCACTTAGTTGTCATATTGACGAATTGATATGTGATGATGTAATCGCACACGTTCACGTTCAATTCATAAAAAAGCACGAGTTCCACCCTCTATAACCTTGTTAATAATAGTTGGATTTTCCTCAAACTTGACCAAATTATGCCTTATGTTATCCTTAGTTAACGTCAAATTTTGTACTTCTAGGGGCTTGCCGGGTAAAATTCTAAAATGTGGAAAAATATAATTATTAATTTTATTTGTGCAGAACCGGGACCGGATGTATTTTGAGGCCTAGATTTTGCAAAGATTCACCTCTTTTTGATTGTCATATTTTTAGCCCTCGCTCTTCTACATTTCACCATCATTTCCCAAATATGGGACTAGCTTCGAAAAGTACAAATTGAGCCCTTTCATTTCATACCCCATATGGCCATATTCTAGGAAAAAAAATGCATCCTCCTTTGGCATGTCCACACCATCAACTCCCTGGTCCCGCTTTTCTGCTGTCTATCGATCAGCCGGTCCTGGTCATACCGATTCCCCAACCAAAATGCATTTTTAATTCTTTCAACCTGGCCTGGAAATTGGCTCGATCACGCAACAAACCTTGTGTTTATCGAAATTTAACTTACTTTACTGGCTTGTAGTTCGCTTTTTGCAAGCCAGTATCACAGCAAAAAAGTTGAGAAACATCCAATAACGTACGTCAAACATGCACATTTTCTAACACAGTTGAAGGACGAAATTAAGGTGCCTTTTAACTTTCAACAAAAGCGAGTGTTAAATTTGTTTGACTTGCGGTATATTAAGACAAGATACCTCTTGACATAAATTCCAGGGAAAGTTCGAAAAGTTCTAGTCAAATTGCTATGTCGAATTCAATGAAAATAAAGAACTTGCAATTCAGGTTGTCCTCATTTAAAATATAACCATAAATAACCAACTTGTTGGACGTTTCGATAGTCACATCACCATTACGACGAGAACTCCCATCCAAGGGGGTACTTGCAGGAAATGCGGAACATCCGTTTCTGGTGAACTTCTTTCTTGCCCATGTTCTGTACGAAGTAAATTAATTTCATCTGTTACCCAACCCACAAAAGTTGTTTCGTTGCTCATAATTTGCGACTCCTTTGGAATGGTTAAGAGCGGGAGACCTGTAATCCATTATGTTGGCTCATAAATCAATAAAGGTTGTACGGTTAGATAAATCTTTGTAAGCTGGATTAAAAGATATAGGAGCAATGTCAAAGGAAAGTTAGATGCCGGTTTCTGGAAAGTTTTCACCTGTGGGATTTACTGAAGCGTTTAATTTGAATACCCAAGTAGCTTTCAGACGAGTTAACATGGTTCAAATGAAACTTTTATGACGTTTCGAAAATGATCAACAGCAATCCCTTTAACACTTGGCACAGTATCAGTGAAAAATCTTTGGGGAAAAATTTCGACTGGAATGTTGCACCTATAATTTCGAGACCGTGTTCGATTTTAGCAAAGAAATGAGTGGGAAATAAAGCGTTGTAAGGAATACACTCAAGAAAAATACAAAGGCATTTCGGAACCTAGGCATCGTGTAGTGGCAGCTTCGTGATTTTTTAGTCAGGTTCTGAGAATGGGTCCGCGGAAGAAATTACCATTTTACAGCCCCCCCCCCCCTTTTTCTCAATAAATGTCAGAACTGAGACCTGAGATTGAGCTTGAAAGTACTAATTGAAACTTTTCATTTAATACACCATATGACCATATGCGGTGAAATGAGGGCATTGAAGGCCCCCCTTAGACTAAAGTTACAGGAGAGTCGAGAAGTCGATCCGCTGTGCCTATCATAACGAAAAAGCGATCCTTCATACGCCGAGATTCTGCATAAGGTTAAGACCGAAACCTCGCGAGGGGACTAGGTGAAAGTGTAAACCGTATAAGGCGTACACAGAAAGGCGATTTCCTGCTTGAATTTAAACCAGGCGAAAGGTCAGAAGACCTGCAGATGGAAATCAAGTCGTCACTGGGGGAAACGGCAGAAGGGAAACTGAGTAGAAATCGAGTAATCATCATCATCAACGGCGCAACAACCGATATCCGGTCTAGGCCTGCCTTAATAAGGAACTCCAGACATCCCGGTTTTGCGCCGAGGTCCACCAATTCGATATCCCTAAAAGCTGTCTGGCGTCCTGACCTACGCCATCACTCCATCTTGGGCAGGGTCTGCCTCGTCCTCTTTTTCTACCATAGATATTGCCCTTATAGACTTTCCGGGTGGGATCATCCTCATTCATACGGATTAAGTGACCCGCCCACCGTAACCTATTGAGCCGGATTTTATCCACAACCGGACGGTCATGGTATCGCTCATAGATTTAGTCATTGTGTAGGCTACGGAATCGTCCATCCTCATGTAGGGGGCCAAAAATTCTTCGCAGGATTCTTCTCTCGAACGCGGCCAAGAGTTCGCAATTTTTCTTGCTAAGAACCCAAGTTTCCGAGGAATACATGAGGACTGGCAAGATCATTGTCTTGTACAGTAAGAGCTTTGACCCTATGGTGAGACGTTTCGAGCGGAACAGTCTTTGTAAGCTGAAATAGGCTCTGTTGGCTGACTAAAACCGTGCGCGGATTTCATCGTCGTAGCTGTTATCGGTTGTGATTTTCGAACCTAGATAGGAGAAATTGTCAACGGTCTCAAAGTTGTATTCTTCTTCGTGTTTGACCAGTGCGGTTTGATGTTGTTGGTTGATTCATCTTCGGTGCTGACATTGCCACCATATATTTTGTCTTGCCTTCATTGATGTGCAGCCCAAGATCTCGCGCAGATAGTCGCCTGCTCGATCTGGATGAAGGCAGTTTGTACGTCTCGGGTGGTTCTTCCCATGATGTCGATGTCGTCAGCATAGGCCAGTAGTTGAGTGGACTTGAAGAGGATTGTACCTCTTGCATTTACCTCAGCATCACGGATCACTTTCTCGAGGGCCAGGTTAAAGAGGACGCATGATAGTGCATCCCCTTGTCGTAGACCGTTGTTGATGTCGAATGGTCTTGAGAGTGATCCTGCTGCTTTTATCTGGCCTCGCGCATTGGTCAGGGTCAGCCTAGTCAGTCTTATTAATTTCGTTGAGATACCAAATTCTCTCATGGCCGTGTACAGTTTTACCCTGGCTATGCTATCATAGGTGGCTTTAAAGTCGATGAAGAGATGGTGCAACTGTTGTCCATATTCCAACAGTTTTTCCGTCGCTTGCCGCAGAGAGCCAATCTGATCTGTTGCTGATTTTCCTAGAGTGAAGCCTCTTTGGTATGGGCCAATGATGTTCTGGGCATATGAGGCTATCCGGCCTAGCAAGATAGAGGAGAATATCTTATAGATGGTACTCAGCAACGTGATACCTCTATAATTGCTGCACTGTGTGATATCTCCCTTTTTATGTATGAGACGACAGATAATGCCTCGTTGCCAATCGCCAGGCATTGATTCGCTGTCCCATACCTTGACCACAAGTTGATGAACCACTTGGTGTAACTGGTCGTCTTCGTATTTAACCAATTCGGGTGTAATTCCATCGGCTCCTGGCGGCTTATGATTTTTTAGCCGATGAATTGCACGGACTGTTTCTCCTAAAATTGGTGGTAGCAGTATTTGTCCGTCGTCTTTAGTTGGCGGGACCTCCAACTCGCCGATGTTCTGGTTGTTAAGTACATAGCTCACCAAAGTACTCAACCCATCGCTCTAATATGCCCATTCTGTCGGAAATCAGATTTCCCTCTTTGTCTCGACAGGATGAGCATCGAGGTGTATAAGACTTCATCCTGCTAACTTGTTGGTAAAACTTCCGCGCCTGGTGTGGTTGCTCCCAGTACTTTTCTAGTTCACAGACTTGTTGGTTTTCCCAGGCTTCCTTTTTCTGTCTGTGAAGTCGCTTCTCCGCTCGGCGGAGTTCGTGATAAGTCTCTGTGCGTGCCCGCGTGTTTTGAGAATGCAACATTACTCGGTATGCGGCATTCTTCTGTTCCGTTGCTAGCTTACATTCATCGTCAAACCAGTCGTTCCGACTCCTTTTGCGGCTGGGGCCAAGTATGTTTGTGGCCGTATCCATGATAACGTTCTTCAGGTGATTGTGAAGATCATTTGTTGATGCTTCATCTCCAGGTCCACTGTTGACTGCGGTTATTGCGGCATCCATTTCCCTCTTATAGGTGTCGCGGAGGGTTGTGTTGTGGATGGCTTCAGTGTTCACTCTCACCTGATTGTCAGAGGGGATTCTAGGTGGTATTGTTATTCGAGCTCAGAGCACCATGCCAACGAGATAGTGATCCCAGTCTATATTGGCCCCCCAATATGTTCTGACATTCATCAAGGCTGAGAGGTGGCGGTATTCGATCAACACATGGTCAATTTGGTTGAAAGTGGTCCCGTCTGGAGAGACCCACGTATGTTTGTGGACGGCGTTCCGCGCAAACCAGGTGCTTCCAACAACCATTTCGTGTGACCCCCCGCTAATTGAATAATCCGCAGTCCGTTATCATTTGTTTTTTCTTGTAAGCTATGGGAGCCAACGTATCGCCTGAATACGGGCTCCTTCCCTACTTGGCTGTTAAAATCCCCAAGTATGATTTTGATATCATATCTGGGACATGCTTCGAGGGTTCGTTCTACTGCCTCGTAGAAGGTATCCTTCTCAGACTCTGCAGTCTCCTCTGTAGGGGCGTGAACGTTTATGAGGCTTATATTTCTAAACTTGCCTCGCAAGCGCAGAGTGCATAGCCGTTCGTTAATGTTTTCAAAGCCGATAACAGCAGGTTTCATTTTTTGGCTGACTAAGAAACCTACTCCGAGCACATGGTTTACTGGATGACCACTCTAATATATGGTGTAGTGGCTCTTCTCCAGGAAACCGGTCCCTGTCCATCGCATCTCTTGTAACGCTATTATATCAGCCCTATATTGGGACAGGGTATCGGCTAGCTGCTCATCAGCTTCATCTCTGTACAGGGAGCGCACGTTCCATGAGAAAATGCGCAAATCGTTGATCCGTTGTCGTTGCCGGATCCGTCGTTTTAAAATCCGTCCTGCCCGAGGCTCCTGTTGTGGCTTCGTAACAAGTTGTTTTCGTGTAGGATTGTCAGCCCTACCCAACCCCCAACCTGGAGGACCAGTTGGTACAATTTGTCCAGTTTTTAGGTACGGGAGACTCGCCTTCATCCTTCTCCGTCTGCAGCTTTTCGTTAAGAAAGAGCTCCCAGCGGTCACCACGTGGAGGTGGAGATAGGGTTTAGTAGTAGAGCTGTTGGTGTTGGTTCAGCAGGCATTTCCCAGGTGTTATGCTCCATTGTGGGTACCAATCCACGTTTCGCCCTGGGACCTATACTACCCTTTGACCAAAATCGAGTAATAAAGGAGGAAATTTGCTCATCTTTACAGTCAACAGTCAATTCAGGCGACTGATATTTTACGGCTATGGAAGGCGTATGGCGGCACGAAAATTGACATGATAAGTCCGCAAAATTTTGATCGGTTGGCTCATCTGCCGACTATGAGAACAGATTTTACTGAAAAGATTCTTTAGGTGTCTAGAGTTTGGGTACATGGCCAAAAGCTATATAAGTGTCCACGATAGGTCCGAGGCTATGTTGTAAATCAGAAAGAAAAGGATTGTCATGAACGACCCAACTGGCTGTTCTGCAGGTTAACGAATAACAAGAATCATAACACATCACTGGCAGCAGCACATATCCGGTGTTTAAAAAAGTGATCAACACTAAGCCCAATGTCATGGTCAAGACCTGCTCTCCCAGAAGATAACTGAAACTGAAATCAACGTCAGGTAATTGCGGAAAAACGCCAATATGGACATGCGGAAATCGTTACATCGAAGGAACAATGGAGATCCTCGAGAGTGGTTTCACCCGAGAGAAAATAAGTGGTATATTCATCTACTGCTATTATGTCGCACCAAGTCTTACGGGAGAAAAGTTCCAATCAATGGTGGAGAGGCTAGCGAGGGATGCAAGCGACTACAACGCTAAAATCATATTTGGGACTCATGGGCTAAAGAATGGGGCGAGATATGAACGCAGGAGGGTGTGAATTACTGGAAACACTTTCTGGTGATGGAGCTAAGTAATTAGAATCTACCGGGAAACCAGATAACTTAAGCTAGGCGGTAAACAAAACCCCAAGCCAAGGTGTGACTACCGTGCGAAGAGCTGAATGGTCACAGGAGTGAAAATGTGGCCATTAACGGTGAACTGTGGGTATCAGAAGAGCCTCACTTTCAAGTAGCCTTGCCTCGACAAAAAGGGCTCTGCCAAAGTCTTCTTATTTTCTTCGGTAAAACAAAAGCATGGCAATCAATTATGGAAAGATTAAAAACTGAAAGCACAAAACAAAACAACAACACTTCGATCATGACGATCCGAAGGGGCAACCCTGAGCTCATCGTTGGAGAACCTGAGTGTAGACTTAGAGCTCAGCCAGCAATGGCCACTTCTTCATTTTCAGCTAAGGCTATCGAAGTCTATGGATGGGTCTTGTATGACGACACTAATCGATCCTGTAACGATACCGAGCAGTACGAGCAGCTTAGGTGGAAATTCCTCGTAGCTAAAAGGACTGCACCCTCGCAAAGGATTAAACTACGCTTTGAATGTTACGGATAAACTTTGTCGACGAAAGTACGAACTCTGCTCTGCTTATTTCGCTTTTGACGTAGACGAAGTTCTCAGTGGAACATTCATCATAGCTAAACAATATTTCAAAATTAAAGACATGGGAATAATAGCAGGATATGATGTTCACGCCCACCATATATGATGGGGAAGTTTCAACATTAACGTGCAAGGGCGAAACTACTAGTAGTATTTGGTAGGTACCGAATTGCAGATTCTCAATTTGGGTTTTCAAAGTAGTCAGGCAAGAGCTCATCGAAAGCACAGTGGGATCCCCTGACATTGCGGTTCCTATCGGAGAGTGAAGGCTATGAAACGATATCACGTTCTCGGATCACAGGCGCCTTGATTTCGAAATGGGCATAGATCCACCTCCACGCCCTCGATTTCGGAATCCATGTAAGACAAATTGGGCGACGTACAAAACAGAACTGAGCGTCCGAGTTACTTTCCCGTTGAGACGCATCAAATCCAGTAAAACTTACACAATAACTAGAACCAACACCAGAGAAACTTTCGAAGAGAGCTGCCCACTCATAATGCGAAAGAAGGGTGGGACAGCTACATGCTACCTACCTCAGCAGGGGCGAAAATCTAGCTGGAACAAACAGATACATATTTAGGAGTACATTTCGCTTCCAAGTTAACGTGGAAGCACCATATCTAGGAATAATACCAGAAATCCTGCAGATTGCTCTTAGGCTGCAGCACTGCTATAGGTAAGACTTGGAGACTTTTACCAAATCAGATTGATTGGATGCATACATCCATAATAAAATTCATTTTATTATGGATGCATTATTCAAATCTGTTTCGACAGACGGGCAACATTATTAGAACTAAACGACAACGACATGTCAAGCTAGTTGGTATGAAGGTGTCATCAGCTGTTGCTGAAACTTGACCGATTGAATGAAACATTGATGATGTGAGCCCCAGGGCACTCAAAGAACGCTGGTTACGAGGAAGCTGATAGACTGGCTCGTCGAGGTTCTAGATCCACAATGATGGGGTCAGAACCAGCTTTTGGTATCCAGCCCTTCACTGTCAAGTCTGCTCTGAAGGGGAAAATTGCAAGGATTCATGCAGCCGAATGGAAACGAAAACCTTTGTGAATGAACCCGGGACCGCTAGCGCGGCATTTTTGTTGTTCCTAGAGAAGTGGGACATGGAAACCCTAGTAGGGCTTGTAACGTGGTACTGCTCATTAGCCTACAACATTCGAAAAAAATTTCAGTGGTGGCCTCCGCCATATACGGTCAATGTGAGGAGTATGATGAGATGGCCCTGCACTTCCTATGCAGCCGCCCGGCCTCCTCGGATCAATGATAAAGGTAAGGTGTTCTTCAGCGAAGAATCTGCAAATTCTCTGGCTTTAGAAAATGTTGTTTAATTCGCGGAAGTTTGCGAACACCGTAGGCGAGAGGCCGTTGAATAGGCTATCTCCGGGGATAGTACAATGGGCTGAACAAAGGTCTGAGTGTTTAGAGCTGTGGCTTCCTCATTAAACCCAACTAACTAAATTAACAAAAACAAAATCAAAAACAAGTCGAAAACCGTAAGTCTAACGCCTCAGGTGCGAACATCTTTTTGGGTTTCTGTGTAAGAATGTGCTTATTATTGCAGTAAATTTACATAAAAGAGACAACTAGTAGCTACTAAGGTTCACTAAATTTCGTGCCAATCGAAACAGTCGTTTCTTTGAAAGGCGCACGTAGCGGACAGGTAGCCGGACAGACTGACTAAGAGCCAGGCAGACCTTGAACCGATTTTAATAAGGTTTTGTTTTTCACAATGCAATATATGTAATGCGTTCTGCTATATGATACTTCCATGGTGCTGAGAACTGACCCTTAGAGGTTTGAGGGAAAGAGGCTCAACAATTATTTCCATTTCTATGACTTGTGCATGTCTAGGATGGGAAGAAACCCCAAACCCTTTGAACATTTGAGGAAGGGAAATATCGGTCCAATATATCACACAAAATTAACGAGAATAATTGACATTCGCGCGAAATATTAAAGCCACATTTAGAAGAATCTACTTCTCCCCAGTCCTTTTTAAGGTTTTGTGCAAAACAAAACCTCATTAAAATCGATTCACTCTACGTCTGTCTGTCTTTCTTTCTTTTTTTTTTTTTGAGGAGGTGGAAATCTTCAAAAGACTCTGGCCTGGGCACGCCAGAGTGTGGGATTTTTACCCACTAAAACCACCCCCGACTCCCCCCCTACCCCGTGGGACCACCTTTAGGTATTACATCACGGGGCGGAGTTAGCTTACTTTAGCTAGGTCTCCTTCCGTCTACCTGCGGGGTTCGTAACCGCGTCTTCCTCACTTCTTCTGTTTTTCGCAGTTTTTCCTGGATTACAGCGATCATGGAATTGATCGCATCCCAGTCTTCCTGACAGGCTACCATTCTTCCGACAAAATTTTCCGGTGATAGCACTTCACCCTAGAGTTTTCTCCAGGTTCCTCCTTTCTTCCACGAACCTAGGACACTGGAAGAAAACGTGCGCTGGGTCCTCTGGGACCCCGCAGTTTGGGCAATTAGGCGAGGTGTCCAATTTAAACCTGTACAGGTATTGACGGTATGCTCCATGGCCGGTGAGAAACTGGGTGAGATTATAATTGATCTCCCCATGCTTTCTCTCCAGCCACTCCCCGATGGAAGGGATCAACCTGGAAGTCCAACGAACCTTTTCTGACTGGTCCCATCGCTGTTGCCACCTGCTTATGGATCTCTTCCTTTCGGCTTTTTTCACCTGAGATAAGGGAGAGATGGACCTGGTGTTATAAATGTTCATCATTTCGGTTGCCAGGATGTCAATCGGCATCATTCCCGAGATGATGAACGCTGCATCGTCTGAGACGGTCCTGAAGGCAGAACACACCCTTAAGGATGTTCTTCTGTAGACCGCACTCAGTTTACGTGTATTGCCTAAAACCTGCAGTGCTTTTCCCCAAACTGGGACTGCATACAGCATGATAGAGCTCACCACCCTGGCTATGAGCAGCTTGCAAGTATGCCGCGGGCCTCCTACGTTCGGCATCATCCTTGCCAGAGAAATACTCGTGGTGGATGCTCGTTTACAAGTATGCTCTATGTGCTGCTTAAAATTAAGTCCTCCGTCTATCATCACCCCCAAGTATTTGATGGCCGGCTTGGAAGTGATGATACGATTCCCGATTCTAATGCAGGCGTAATTTCTTTTGCGGCGCTTAGTGATGAGGACCGCTTCCGTCTTTTCCTCCGCGAGTGCCAGTCCAGCACTCTCTAACCAAGCCTTAATAACACTGATTGCTTCGCTTGAGTACAACTCAGCATCCTCGAGATGCTTTGCAACTACAACCAGTGCTATATCATCGGCGTAACCCACCACCGTAGCCTCCTCCGGAACCGGAAAGTTGAGCACATCATTATACATGATGTTCCACAGTAGTGGGCCCAGTACAGAGCCCTGGGGGACACCCGCGGAGACAACGTACTCTTTGGATCCGTCATCGGTATCATACCAGAGTGTCCACTCTTTCAGGTAGCTATCGATAATAGCGGCGAGGTAGGTGGGAACACCAATCGTCGCCAGAGACTTTCGTATAAGGTTCCAATTGGCCGAGTTAAGTGCATTCCTCATATCTAGGGTCACCACCACGCAATATTTGCTGGTACAACCCCTTCCGTGAATTGCATTTTCGGCCAAGCTAGTAACCATTTTGATGGCATCGATGGTTGATCTGGCTTTCCGGAACCCATACTGCCTATCTGAAAGGCCCCCTTGGCTCTCGACGACTGGAAGTAATCTATTATAAATGGCCCGCTCCAACATTTTCCCCATAGTGTCTAGAAGACATATGGGTCTGTAGGAGGACGGTTCACCTGGAGGTTTGCCAGCCTTAGGCATCAGTACCAGCTTCTGCCGCTTCCATGGTGCAGGAAAAATACCCTCCGACATGCACGTTTCAAACAGCTCCGCGAACATATCCGCTCTACTTTTGACGGCAAGTTTGAGAGCCTTATTCGGTATGCCGTCAAGACCCGGGGCTTTACTGTCGCCTATTCGACTGCAGATCTCTAGCAGCTCGTCCCTGGTGACTGGTGGAATCGGCGTCACATTCAGGGGGCGCTGGAAGGTGTCAGCACCCCCCTCTTGCTGGGGAAATAACCCCTGGATTATTTTCTACAAGAGCATAGGGCACGTGATCTGCGGAGACGATCGGCCTCTGAATCGTCCTGTCACGATTTTATAGGCGCTACCCCACGGATTTATGTCCGCTTCCGAACAGGGCCCCTTAAAACATTCCCTCTTACTCCGCTGGATGGCGAGCTTGAGGTTCTTGCGAGCTTCCCTATAGGCATGCTCCTTTTGCCCCTGATCGATCCTACCTATTGCCCTCTGAGCCGTTCGTCTGGCTCTGTGGCAAATCGATCGAAGATTGGCAAGTTCACTATTCCACCAATAATTGGGTCTTCTAGTGGGGAATGAACATCTCCTAGGCATCGACGCGTCACATGCTTTAGAGATGCTCTGTGTGACATGGAGAGCTCTATCCGTGGAGGTGCCTGCTTTGCTAGGCAAGTCTAGCCACACCTCCATGAATATCTGCTCATCCATCGCTTTGACAGACCATTCTGGTGTTCCTCTGGATTTCGGCTTGCGGGGTGCGGGTCTCCTGCCTTGTGGCTCCATCCTTAGTTCAAAGGTGATTGCCTGGTGGTCGCTGTACGTGAAGTCCTCACTAACTTGCCAGGACATGTCACGTGCTAACGCAGGGCTGATAAAAGTCAGATCTACAATTGACCCAATTCCCCCTTTCCGATAAGTGTTTATATCGCCTTCGTTGGCCAGAACCACATCCAACTGGGCGAATGCTTCTAATAAGCACCGCCCCCTTGCGTTAGTCTCTTTGCTGCCCCACTCGATAGCCCACGCATTAAAGTCACCGGCTATCACCTTTGGACTCCGTCCCTTTGCATCGTGAACAAGATCGTCTAACAGTTCTTCAAACTCGGGCAGTGTGAGGCTCGGTGGGGCGTAACAGCTATATATGAATATACCGCTTATTTTTGCCCACACAAAGCCTCTAGCCGCCTGACCCATGCTATATTGTATGGCTTGACGACCGCACGCCCATATCGCCGCTCCACCAGTCGAATCTGTGACCCATACAGCACCGTCAAGATTTCTGTACGGTTCACTAATGATAGCAATCTCCATTGCGGATTCGTAAGTGGTCTGCGCAAGCAAATCTTGTGCGACCCTGCAATGATTAAGGTTTATTTGTATTAACCTCATTTTTTCACTGCAGTTAACGCCTTCCTAAATTCTGGGCATTTCCCACTTCCGGCAATATGCCGGTTATCCCTTCCCTCCTTTTCTTCGCACAAAATGCATTTGGGGTCTCTATTGCACTCCTTGGCAATATGTCCTTTTTCCCCACATCTTCGACATCGATCGGACCGATCGATGCCGCTAGTGCATGTCTTCGCGAAGTGTCCAAACATTAGGCATTTGAAGCACCTTTTTAAGGAGATCTGTTCCCTTAGTCGGCAAACAACCCATCCAATCCGAACCTTCCCCACGGCCAACAACTTCTGCGCTGACTCCACTGGCAGTCGCATTGTGGCCGTTTGAGTACCGCCATAAGCCTTTCTTAGGCTCACGATGGATTCTTCCCTGAAATCCCCCAACTTGAATTGTTCCTTCAAGGCAGTGCAGATCTCTTCTCTGGATGTTACCTCATCGAGATCCTTGCACTGAATATAGATCTCATGTTTTTGGGAACGGACCGCGACATTCTCCCCAAGTGAGTTTAAAACTTGGTTACGAAAGCCGTCAGTTTTACCCACGCTGGATTTTTTCAGCTCAAACATGAGATCACCTTTCTGGGTCCTCCGGATTTTGCTAACATTTCCGCCTAGGTCTTTTAGGTCGGGGTCAGATTTCACCTTCTTCAGTATCTCCGGATATGTTAGATGTCCTCTGCTGGAGATTACAATTGCCTTCGGGCGAATTCGCACCTTTGGTTTCTTATTTCTTTTTTTATTCACGACCTTAGTCCAACCATCGTTCTTATTTTCTTTCAGTTTCGGTTCGCTAGCCGACTTTCCTACTTTTGGTACTTTGGGCCCTTCTGAACTTTTAGTTCCCTTTGTTGGACTGGTCAAGACCCCTTTTTTCCTTTTTGGGGCCTCTCACTCTTTTACTTGAGCGAAGGTCGGCGACTTTGTGCTTGGGTGTCACTTGGGTCGCCTGTGACACTGTTGAGGCTGGGATGTCCGGCTTTTCCTTAGGCTTTCTTATTTCTTCCTGTGACCTATTATAAAGCACCCTGATGGCTCTCACCATGTTCTTAATGGCTTGGTGCACGTTGTGCTTGTCCTTGATGAATTCGGACAGCTCAACTATTTTAGTCCCAAGCTGCATAAAAGGTAGTTCTTCTGGGTCAGGGCTCTGTTCTCGGTGAGTCCTGGCCAGACTACTCCTTTTACTGACTCCTTCACCTTTTTCAGTTGCTGAGCTCCCAAGAGCTTTCTCTTTTGCCGGCTTTGATATTGGAGGAGATCGTAAAATTGATGAGCTTCTCCTGAATGGATCTATTTGCTGCTGCTGGAGTACCTCTTGATCAGATCCGATGGGTGTCGAAATCGCCTTTTCTGGCCAGCTATCTCCTTTTGGCCCATCATTCTTTGCCTTCGCAATTGGTGTTCTTGGCAGAGTTGTGCTTCGTTTGAACACCTCCTTCTCCAAATCTAAAACACTTGTAGTATTAGATGCAACGGTGGCCAAGTTGTCCACCACCGAAGCACTGCGGTCGAGGGATATCGACGGCCGGGAGCCCGCTTGCTCACTCCCAAAAGCCACCGGTACTGGGGTTCCGAGCCCCTGCACCGTAACTTTACTCCTTCTCAATTCGTCCATGTTGGTTTTATTTTCTGAGTGTCCTTCCCATAGCCATTTTGGTCCACGCACCAGAGATGAACAAACACTAGCCCATGCACAGTCAGAAAAGAAAAGTGCATGAACACATATTTACACATCAATAGGTATGCCCCTATCCGCCACCTGGGGTCGCGCCTGATGGGAGATCTGGCCAGTCCTCACAGGTCTGTCTGTCTGTCTATCTGCCTGCCTATTTGGGTGTCTGTCTGGTTGCCCCATGCATTTTTTCGGAGACGGTTGTAGCAAATGACACCAAATTTGGTGAAAAGGTGGGAACTGTGAATGCTCGCGCAGTTACATAATTCTATAATACATCGAATTTAAAGGGCATGCTAAACTTTTTTTCATCAAATTTAATCTTGTGGGGTATCAAAAGAAAGGTATCGGTTAGCACTTTTCGAAGCAAGTCTTAGTTTTGACACTTGTTGGAAAGGTGGCGAGTACGCGGGGTTGAAAGTGATCATTTCTTTAATGAACCCATTCTCAGAAACTTAAAAACGGAAAAATCTGAAAAAAATCAAGAGGCTGCCACTACGTGCTACCTACGCTCCGAAATACTCTACATACTGATATCTGGTCAAAGTTAATAATAGTGTATTTATTACCCTTAAGTTCATGCTGGCACCACGAAACGGTAGCAATGTAGGCGATAATATAGCTTGATCTTACAAAGTTTGCTGGAAAACGCACTATTACTAACAAGGTTATAGTAGGTCAAAATTGTCGCTTCTTTGCAAATTTAAGACTTTTTTTCTGAAAAAAATAGACGATAATGGGATTTTTAATTATGTACCACAGAACTGTTATTCACTCATCGCTCCTCACATAGGGAAAAACAAAACCTTTCATACCTGAAGCGTCAAGTTTCCGGTTTCCCGACTAGTTTATTTTCCTCTAGGTTCACACGATATTCCCTATATATTTTTCAGGTTTTGAAGTCGTCTCACGCATAGGTAAAATGACCCGTAAACTGTCGGTATATAAAACGTGAAAGACTGAAGTATCCAAAAAGAGTCCCCCACATTCTCAAGTCGTGCCGGTGAGACACCTGAGACAAGCTTAGGTATTTGCGTATTTTCAACGGTTAATTTCGAAGTCTTTATAAATAGCTTTGATATATTGTTCGACTGTCGCGTTCTGAGGTGGCGGTGAGGAAGATGGGGCAGAGAGCCGGTCGATCCAAAACCATGTTGCCAAGGAGAATATCCATGAGGTGACACCAGGAAACTCTATACTCACTTTGGCTTGCTGGCTGTGTTGCAGAATGCAAATGCTCCAAGGCGTATACAGGTAATCAGACCTGAACTTGCAGGGGGGCTCATCTGAAGTGGATTCGGCCTCACCAGGGTATACCAAGGAAATCGGGATAGATCTCTGAATTGATATGTCTGATTGGATTTTCCGGTTCATGCAAGTTACGCATATTCCCACGGTTGATTATAACACGTTGATCCAAGACATCCAGAATTTTAGATGAATTCGGTGTCAAATAAAATAAAAAGTGCAAAATAAAAGTAAAGTGAATGAACGAGAGAAGAAATCGGCGATTCAAGAGATTGTTAGACCGAAGAGAAATCGAGGAAAGTGGAAAAATGGAACAGCAAATGGGAGAGTTACAGCAGCAGCTATTGGAAAGAAATGCACAGATTGAGCGGATGGGGAGCTTATTGGCAGAGGTAAATTTACGGGAGCAAAATTGTCAACAACAGCAACAGCAGATTCAGCAAGTCAACCACCACGTGACGATCAAGGATCGAGTCCTGAAGGAGACAAGGTATTTAAGTACCTTCACCGGAAAAGGAGACGTACAAATTAACGGATTTGTGAGTACTGTGGAATATTATTTATATACTTTAGTTGATGAGGAGTTAAGAAAGGAGGCAACGAAGATTATATTTTATGAGAAAATACAAGGTGAGGCTAAAGATGCCATTATAAATTTATCAGAGCCGGACAATTGGGATCTGATAAAATCCACATTAAAATTAACTTATAAACCTGATATTGAACCGATTGAGATATATAAGAAAATTAATGATCTAAAAGTAGATAACGTAAATAAACTTGCCTGTGAATTGCAGAAGTTAAAACGCAAAAAGGACGAGTTAATGATTTTTTATGATAGGGATACGTATATAGATTTATCTAATGTCGAGTCCTTATTAGTAAACATTGTGAAAGAAATGACGCAAGGAGTCCTTTTAGATAAAATTTATGATAAAGTAAATTTGGAAGAAATAATAAAAATTATGAGAATTAGAAGATTCGAAAATGCATGTATCAGACCCCCCCAAATTAAATAAGTTTAGAATTGAAAATGGCAAAAATGGCCAAAATGTAACACAGAAATACGAAAATAGACAAAATTACGACAACAAAACGAAGTTTGTCAATAGGCAGTATGACGATCAAAATAGAGAGCAAAATTTTAGCCAAGGACACATAAAGAAGAGGCAGGAAAATTTCCGTTCAGGAAATTATAGAAATAATAATAACAGATCTCAACAGTTTAGGAATAATATCACATCGGATCAAAGTAGAAGATATGTTGCATCAGGAAGAAGAGGTTTAGATGTGCCAATGGAGGTGGATAATATCCAAAGACAGACAAATGAAAGGAATAATTTAGAATCAAACAAACAAAGTGAAAATAATGAAAATTTTTTTTTTGGACCAGCCCAGGAACAACTACCCCTAATTAATATCACGATTAGTGGTACCAAATATGTGGCATTAATCGATACCGGGTCTGCATTTAGTATAGTTAGGGATTCTTTTGATCTGTTTGAGAAGATTAAGATAAATCCTATATATTTTACTACGATAACAGGAAGAGACGCATTTCACTACGAAATACAAACGCCTTTACCAGATGAAATTAAAATTAAATTGCCTTCCATGTGAAAGGGAAAATCAAATGGAAAGTAAGAAATTTGAGTAAAAGAAAGTATGATTTCATTATTGGTGTTGATATATTAAGCAATTTAGATACGGTAATAGACTTGGAGGAGAAAGTTATATTATTGAATGGGGAATGGATACCTTTTATAAATAATCCTTATGAGGAAAGTGAAGTTTGCACGTTAGAAGAAACCAAAGGGATTATATTAAAAGATTAAAACTAGACCATTTGAACAAAGGAGAACGGATGGAAATTGAGAAATTGGTACAGGAGTTTCAGGATGTATGTTACAAGGAAGGCGATATATTAACATGCACAACAGAAATTGAGCATGAAATAAAGACAAACACAGATGCAGCTATCAATGATAAACTTTATAGATACCCGCCCAAGCATGAATTGGAAGTGAAAAAGCAGATAGAGGAAATGGAAAGGCAGGGCATTATAGGAAAAAGTAAGTCAAAATATTCAAGCCCTTTATTAGTAATATCAAAGAAAAGTGACAATTCGGGAGAAAAAATCGTATATGTATTGATTATCGAGCATTAAATGCAGTCACAGAAGATGACCAATTCTCGATCCCCAACATAGAAGCAGCTTTCGATAAACTGGGGAGGGTACAATTTTTTTCAGTGTTTGATTTAGCCAAAGGTTACTATCAGATTGCGGTTAAGGAACAGGATAGACATAAGACAGCTTTTATTACTCCACAAGGTCTCTACGAATTTGTTAGAATGCCGTTTGGTTTGAAAAATGCGCCTAGAACCTTTCAGCGTTTGATCAATCATGTTCTACGAAAATATTATATATAAATATAATATGTATAGTATATCTTGACGATATTTTGGTTTTCAGCACATCTTGGGCAGAGCATCTTGCAGCTATTAGAAAAAATTTCAAAGTGTTACGAAAGTATGGTCTGAAATTGCAAATTGACAAATGTAATTTCGTACAACGGGAAACTAATTTCCTAGGACACGTCATAACAAAGGAGGGATTGAAATCAAACCCCGAAAAAATCAGGATAATTCAAAATTTGCCATTGCCAAAAACTGAGAAGCAAGTAAAGAGCTTTCTGGGAGTAACGGGTTATTATCTAAAGTTTATCAAAGATTATGCAAAGATCGCCCAACCCATGACAAAATACCTAACCAAAAACACAAAAATTAATCCGAATGATCCAAATTTCATAGAATCTTTTGAAAAATTAAAAACCATTATTAGTACACATCCAGTGTTAAATTCCCGGAGTTCGGAAAACCTTTTCAATTAACCACTGACGCTTCTAATTATGCGATAGGTGCCGTTTTGTCCCAAAATGGTCATCCTGTCTGCTATGCGTCGAGAACCCTTAGTCGGCATGAGCAAAACTATTCAGCAACCGATAAGGAATTCTTAGCTATAATGTGGTCTGTCTAATACTTCAGACCATATCTCTATGGCAATAAGTTTTCCATATTTACGGATCATCAACCCATAAAATTTCTACAAACAAAGTATAAGGGGAAGGATTTATCACCACGTCATCAAAGGTGGCTATTGAATATTTGAAGGGTAAGGAGAATAAGGTGGCCGATTTTTTGAGTAGGATAAAAACAACAGATGAAAACATAAAGGAAGACAACCCAGATAATATGACCCAAGATTGCTCTGATTTAGGAATACTATTTAATATAGAAGATGACCAACAATCCACTTTGGCAACAATCCATTCAGTTCCTGAAGAACTACAAAATTACATTCCGATTAAAGAGGAAATAGTAAACAAGTATCGAACGCAATTAATTTTAACTAATAACAAAACTGAAGAATTCAACACATATCATGGAAAGAGAATAATTTTTATAGCGGAACACGATTTTGAAAACCTAGAAGAAATTTTAACGAAATATAATATATCAAGAAAGGAATTACAGGAATTTATACAGAGTTAGAAGATCCCAGCCGACACCGCTTGTGAACGGGACAAAGGCTGAAGAAAAAGAAGAAGATACAGAGTTAGAAGATCATAAATATAATATTGTGCAGGAAAAAATAATAGAAATGTTTACACACGATAAGAGCGTAAAGTTTATTAGATGTTCATTTAGAGCACAAAATATAGAAGCGGAGGTAGAGGCTATCAAACAAATTTCGTTGTATTATGTAAGGGAAAGTTTGCACTCGGAAATAAACAAAACTTTTAAGGCATTGAAATTTAAAATATATTTTCAAAAAAAGTAGATATTTTTACAATTAAAAAATGCAACTTTCTAACAATAATTGACACATTTTCAAAATTCGGAACAGTGTATTATCTTCCGGATAAGAATCATTATACAGTAATTGAGCAATTCGAGGATCATTTCGCAAAATTCGACAAACTTAAAAAGATATTAGCGGGAAATGAATTTAGTGGAGCTTTAATGAAGAACTTTTTTCAGAAAGAGCAAATAATATTACATCTACACAGGAATAGCGGATGTTGAACGTTTTCACAGTACGCTAATAGAAAAATTTCGGACAATTACCAGTGGAAAATCAATCCTCTCAGCAAGAGTAGTAATACAACAGGCAGTTAGAAACTATAATAATAGATATCACTCTACAATAAAGTGTACTCCGAAGGAAGTTCAAACTCACAAGGTTGATTTCGAGAAAATTAGACAAAATATAGAGGAATTCAAAGAGAAGAGGGTATTAATCCGAAATAAAAATAGAGAAAACTATAAAGAAGATAGAAAGAAAGGATTCATTAAAAATTATAAAGCTACGAGACAAAAACATATTGCAAGATTTAGAAAAGCGGAACTTAAAAACGTACACCCAAGTAATATCAGAAGGAAGTTAAAATACGCAGATCAAGATGATGATGATGTGGAAAAAGTACTAGAAACACAATCACAGGAAAATAAAATAGATGAATGGCTTAATGATAATATCATTAATTATTACATGAATTTAATACAAGAAAGAATCAGTATTCCAACAGAGGATAATTTACCAACAGTGTATACAATGAATACACATTTTGTATCTCGTCTAATAGAAAGATGGGCAAAACGAGTAAATATATTTTCATTCAACCTAATATTATTCCCAGTACATGTGAATAATAATCATTGGTCGTTAGTAGTAGTAGATTTTAGAGAAAAAACAATCAGGTATTATGATTCGATGGGAAATACAAACCCGAAAGTGTTAGATGAAATTGAAAATTACTTAAAAGAAGAATCGCTAAGCTAATTGAAAAAAACCATTTGATATAGTTCCATTTAAAAAACAGAACATTGAAAATATTCCAAGGCAGGACAATGGAAATGACTGTGGCGTCTTCAGCTGTATATTTGCGGAAGTAATTAGTAGAAATAAACAAATTAATTTCACGCAAGAAAATATACCTTATTTTATAGATAGGATGATAGTAGAAATTCTGGAAAGGAAACTATTTCATTGAAAACTATTACGATTTACAGATGCTCAGTATTCTTTGGATGACATTGATAATAATAAAACAACCAGCATAAGCAACTCTGACAATAACCCCTTTAATGACAAATAATGGGTACATAAATATAAACATGGGACAGACGGAAATTATTATGAACACGAGAACTTTGTTGCATATTATAAACACTAATGAAATTAAAACAGCAGTACAAAGGATAGAAGAAAATTTAGTAAATTTAGGAATAGAAACGGACGAAATTATTAGAAAAGAAATGGATAGCGTAAAAGAAAAAATAAAGGCGATAGAACCGAATATAAGAGAAAAACGAGGACTTGTTAACCTAGTAGGGAATGTTCAAAAATACTTATTTGGCACTATGGACGAAGATGATGGGAAGGAGATTCTGAATCATTTAGAAATAATAGATAAAAATGAGGAACAAGAAATCGAGAACCTAAATAAACAAATTCAAATTAATTCCGCATTAAACGAATCAATAGTAGTTTTGAAAAATATAATAGAATCAGACAGAAATAAAATTCTGAAAACATATCAGCAAACTAGTGAAAATGGAAAACGATTGATACAAACACAGTTGAAATTAGATCAGTTAATCAAAATTGAGATGTTAAAAGAAAAAGTTAATCAAATCATCGATAATATAGCTTTGGTTAGGCACGGAATTATCCACCCTAGTATGTTGACAACCACCGAAATAGAGATGACGAGACTGGACTTTTACAAATTGAAAAATGCACGGACAGGAATGCTAAGACGGGACAAAGATACAATAATATTAGCAGTAAAAATCCCAAGTTCATATAAAATATTAAACTATCAAATTGTAATTCCAATGACTACTGCAAATTTTAAAGAAATCAAAATTCCAGACCAATATATTATAACTATTAACCAAACGAAATACGAGTACACAGGACAAAGTCAATATGAAAAAGAGTTAAAGCCAATCAATAATTGTATAACAGAAAATAATTGTGAATTAGTAGAAAATAAAGAAACTGAAATTAGAAAACTAAATGAAAATACGATAATTTGTAAAAATTTGAAAAATGAAAAGATAGTAAATCTTTGTGATAATAGAAAGACAAATTTAAATGGAAATGTAATGCTTATAATAAATAATTGTACAATAAAGATTAGAAATCAAACGTTTAGCAGCAATGATGAAAAATTTGTTGATAGATTTTTCTTTGTGGAAGAAAATGAATGGAAATTTAAAAATAAAATGAAATTTGAAGAGATACTTATAAAAAATACAGAAAATTTAGACCATATTAAACAAATAAAAGTCGACCGAAAAATCAATTAATTTTCAAATGTAACAATTGTAATAATATTATTGATAATGTTCAGCATTATACTTACTTTTTGGAAAAAATATAAAAATTTAAAATTTTCAGTTTTAAATATAAAGAAAAACATTGTTAAAAATAATAGAATTGAGGACAATTCTAAGAGAGAGGAGGGGGAAGTTGTGCATATTCCCACGGTTGATTATAACACGTTGATCCATAACGTGCCCGAAATACTACACCCAACAATGCCAGACGCATAATCAGCATTATTCTCAGACAGATACACATAGTAAACCTCCAGGACCTGCAGGTCAGGTTGACTGCAATTATCTAGGACGGTCATGGCCATCCCCAATCCCATTTATCATTATATGTACTATTTTACTATGTTCTTCCACATAGAAATGAAAAAATTGTGCTTAGTATGCTAAACATTCAGAATAATATGACTAAGTACGCAAATAAGTATTCCGATGTAGATGCATCGATAAATATATGCAATTTTTCTTGTAATTAAAATGCATCAGTCACTCATGCAATTTTACCCCATTCTTATTTACTTCCTTTCCAATGGAAGCGGCACCCTCATCCGTATCGAGACCAGAATGAACACAATTTCCAAAGGGAATTTTCTGCTAATTGAAATTAAACAGGCACCGGAAAATAATATTTTACCCCTTCTGCACTTGAATAATGTAATTATTTGCAACTCAGAAGGCAAGCATACAACAGATAATGTACTTACGTAGGGGTTGTATGGTACTCAATGCAGTAAACTACACATAGAATGGTCGAATGGCAGCGTTCTGCCAGGAAGCGCGTGGAAGGACTTTTAGACAGAAATTACATTAAATCACTGGCATATTTAATTTCCTGGCTTTTTTACATAAATGTATGGAGATACTATTATGGGAAATTCAATGGGAAATGGTTGTTTATTATTCATGATAATGTTGAAACTTTTAACGATTTTGTGTGATTTATTGCTTTGAGATTCGTTCCTGTTATGGGTTTTGATTTTGTAAGAAAAGGACCAAATGTATCAAGAAGGATGTGCGCGAAATTGGAGCTATTTTTGGCAATTTGTCTACAGGTAAACCCCCATCTAATTTCAGTAAAATTTAAGAGAAGGACATGAAGATCCAAATCATTCAAGGTGGTAGTCAGTTCAAGGTTGCAAGGGAACTTTTTCGATAGCAGAAAGGCTTTATTGCCTGCTTTAGTTGGAATATTAAATAAACATTCGGTGCTCGTGGGAAGATCTGAAGTCAAGTCTAAGAAACCTTTTTTTGTCTTTTACCAAAAATTCCATACTCAAAGCCTAGTGAATTCTCAACTGTCTTCAATTCAGAACTCATCATTTATTTATCACATAACTAAGAGTGATTGGCACAACATTTTCTTTCGTCAATTGAGGATTTCATCACGTTAACAGAAGTCGAGTGTCTCTCTAGTCGTGCCATGTAAGGTTTGTGTGAATTCCTCACGTATTCGTATGTATGTATGTCGTATGTATCGTTGAATGTTTCACAGTCCATAAAGTACATTTTTTTACTCCACTGGTTTTGGAATTCAACCTTAGATTTCATGTTTAAATGGCACATACATTTCATCTCCTTTCTCAGGGCTTCAAGCTCCTTCGAATAAGAGATGTTAAAACGTGCGGAATACATTTGCCATCATTTGATAGCAATTTGGTGCCTTTACCCTGACCTTCGCCTCTACATACAATTGAAAATATATTGTGGAACATTCCTGACAATTTTCGCTTTTAAATCCGATTATAAATTACCTATGCCTTCGCATAAAGGACAAAGATATTAGAAACGGGGACCAATTGCTTTCCTCCGAAATTAGCTCCACACGTAAGTGATTCAAACGTGGAAAGTCAATTATTCAATTCCGTCTCAGACCCTCTCAGGCAGTAGATTTCAGCCGAAATACCTATTGCGATAATTTATCTTCAACTTCGCAGATTGAAATGAATGTGTGCCGGTTTGTAGGCCGTTTTTAAGGTTTTACGTAAAACAAAATCTTATTAAAATCGATTCAATGACAGTCTCTCTGTCACACTCGATTTACTTAAAAACGACTAAACCGATTGTCATGAAATTTGATAAGAAGGTGTGGTCTGTGAATCCTTCCTTTACATATAGCCATAGTGGTGCCAATTTCCCCATAGATGTGAAACAGGGTTGTAAAAGGTTTTTAAGGTTTTGTTTGCAAAACAAAACGGATAGAGGTGGAAATCTTACAAAGACACTGCCGCGCCAGGTTGCAGCAGCGTGTGGAATTCTCACCCACTAAAACCACCCCCACTTTCTCCTTTTTACTTCCCCGCGGGACTGCCGTAAAGCATTACTTCGCGGGGTGGACTGCGCTTTAAGCGACCAAGCCTTCCGTTCTTCACGTCCTCCTAGCGAGCTCCGCTCTTCCAAGTTCCTCTTGTATTCTTTTGATTGCGGAGTTCACCGCACACCAGTTTCCCTCCGACTTCAACATTTCCCTGACGATGTTCTGCGGGCTTAGGTTGGTCTTCAGGGAGTCTTCCAGACTCCTCCTTTCTGAGACAAATCGTGGACAATGGAACATAATATGCTCCGGGTCCTCAAGTGTGTAACGACATTCAGGACACAAGGGAGAATCATCCAGCCTGAATTAGTGCAGGTACTTCCTGTAACCGCCATGTCCTGACAGGAATTGCGTCAGATGGTAGTTAATCTCGCCGTATCGTCGCTGGATCCATTCCTCAATACGGGGAATCAAAGTGTGGGTTCAGCGACTCCTCTGCAAGTCGTCCCACCATTTCTGCTACTTCTCCAGCGACTCTCACCTTGCCGCCTTTCGGTATTCTGCATCCTTTTCAGGAGGATTCATTTTCCTTGTTTCGTACAGGCAGCGTGTCTCACTTGCCAGAATGTCTATCGGGATCATTCCCGGAATAACACACGCTGCGTCGGCCGATATTGTTCTGAAGCCGCTGCACACCCTTAGCGCCACTAAGCGGTAAGTCATATTTACCCTCCTACGATGACTCTCACACGCTAGTGCTTCCTCCCAAACTGGTGCTGCATATAATAGTGTGGAGCGAACCACTCCGGCCACAAGTAATCTGGGACTGTATCTTGAGCCTCCAATGTTAGGCATCATCCGCGCTAATGATACACTGGTATTTGTCGCTTTCTCACACGCATAGTCCAGATGTCCCTTGAAATTGATTTTAGCGTCAATATTTGATAACCGGTTTCGAAGTGATCACGTGACCACCAACACAAATATTAACCGTATTCCTCTTTTTACGATTTGTAATCAAGACCGCCTCCGTCTTTTGTTCCACAAGGTCAAGCTGAACCATCTCCAGCCACGCTTTTATGACGCTAATGGTTTCGTTAGCGTACATTTCAACGTCTTCAGGTTGTTTCGCGACGACAACCACAGCTAGATCATCTGCGAAACCGATTATCGTGGCCTCCTTTGGTACAGGAAGGACAAGAACCCCATCGTACATGACGTTCCGCAGGAGAGGACCCAACACTGAGCCCTGTAGTACTCCTGCGGTGATGGTGTACTGCTTTGATCCCTCATCCGTATCGTACCAAAGTGTCCTCTCCGAAAGGTAACTTTTAAGAAGCTTAGTCAAATAACTAGGGACATCCGTTTTAGCCAGTGAGCTTTTTATCCACTCCCAGCTTGCGGAATTCAACGCATTTTTGATGTCCAGCGTCACCACGGCACAACATTTTTTAGACGACATCGCGTCTCTTCAAAACAACGTCTACGGCGTCGATCGTTGAGTGGGCTTGACGAAATCCAAATTGTCGCTCCAATAGTCCATCCTTATATTTGATGATAGGGAGCAGTCTGTTGTAGATGACCCTTTCGAGCATCTTTCCTGCCGTATGGATAAGGCAAATTGGTCTATATGATGATGGGTGTCCTGGGTGCTTATTCGGTTTCGGGAGCAAAACTGGTTTTTGCCTCTTCCACCGGTCGGGGAAAACTCCTTCTATCATGCATGTTTCAAACACGCTGATAAACCAGTCGGGTCTGGTCCTAACAGCGAGTTTAAGGGTTCTATTGGGAACAGCATCCAGACCGGGTGCTTTGTTATCACCAATTCTCCGGCAAATTTGCATAAGTTCCTCCTCAGTTACCGCAGGTATGGTGTAGACGTCTAAAGCTTGGTTGTGTTGTTTGCGCTCCCCTTTATCCGGGGGGAAGAACGCCGTCACGATATCGAGCAGAAGATGCGGGCAGGTCAATTGTGGTGTTCGCCCTCTCATCTTCTTCATAATTATCCTGTACGCTGTTCCCCGGGGGTGCAAAGTTCCTTGAAGCATTCTCGCTTGCTGGTCCGTATAGCCTGCTTAAGCCTACATTGAAGGTTCACATATACTAGCCGTTTCTCGTCGAAGTCTGGTCTTCCTCTTGATCGGTGGCAGATCCTTCTAGCACGAAAACATGCATCCCGTAACACCGCGATCTCTTCATTCTACCAATAGTTTGAGCGCCTTTTTGCGAGAACTCGTCGCCACGGCATAGCAGCGTTGCATACTCTCGCTATGCGTCCCATCATTTGCTCTACTTTTTCCGTAGCCGCACCACCGGGATTTTGGTCTCCCAATAGCATCTCTATGAATCGCCCAAAAAGTGAAGCAGGTCTCATTCTCAAAACCTATGAAACCGAAAAATCTCAAAAAAAATCACACGGTTCCGATTTCTTTACAAATAAAGTTAATAATAGTATATTTCCATATTTTAGAAATATACCAGGCAACCCTCCTTAAGCTCAGCTAAGAAGCACAAAATTGGCGTAAGGGATAACATAAGGCATAATTTGGTCAAGTTTGAAGAAAATCCAACTATTATTTGAAATTTTTGCGAATTTCGTGCATTCTACAACATGTACGTCGTCGTAATCAATTACGTCGCGGGGCAGGATCAGCTATTCATTATTTGTAACTCTCCTACGAAGCTCCTCCCTCTTCAGCAGATTGACTCATTAATTTTTCCACCGCCCCCCAAGATTTTTCAGAGGTTAGCATGTGGTCCACGATAATCTCGGGTGTCAACCGTGCCCCGGCGTCAATTTTCACCTCCGCTTAGGAATTGAGTTAGGCAGTAACTAACCTCACCGTGTCTTCCTTTGATCCACTTAAAGACATCTGGAATAATTCTGTGTGTCTTCCCATCCCATCTTTTTTGCCGTTTCAAAATAGTTGCGATTTCTCATCTATTTGCTTCCAACTTTAAAGACGGTGCCCAGACTGGAGCTGCGTTAAGCAAGATGAAGCTGAAAAATCTCGAGATCAGGAGCCGACAGCTTTGCCTAGGACCACCTATACTTGATAACATTATTGTCAACAATGTAGCCACTGCGGAAACTTTGGTTGCCAAATTTCCAAAATGAGACTTGAATTTCAGTCTTTGGTCAACCATGATCCCTAGGTATTTAAGCATTGGCTACAACTGTATGGTGTGTTCACCAATCCTGATCTTTATCGTCTTTTGCTTCCTTTGCTTGGTAATCAAAACTACCTCGATTTTATGCACCGCGAGTGTCAGACCATCTTCCTCTAGTCAAGATCTGATTTCAAAAAATTGTCTCGTTTGTGAGTACCACGATCTCTTCAATATCTTGTGCCATGATAGTCACTCCGATATCGTCTCCGAAGCCAATGATTGTCACAACTTTGGGTAGTTGCAACTTTAAAATTCCGTCATAAATTATTATCCACAGCAGAGCACCGAGGACTGATCCTTGTGGAACCCCGCTGGTTGTTGTTTTCCTCTTAGGTCCATCGTCCGAATCGTAACACAATATCCTCTCCCGAAGAAATTTGATGATTATGTGCGCCAGGTATTTTAGGAGCGGCCAATTTGGCTCCATTTTCCCGTATTAAAGGCATTCTTCACGTCGAGAGTAACTACCGCGCAAGATTTATTGGTATCCATTGCTTTTTCCGTAATTTCCGTCACCGTGCTGATGGCATTGACAGTAAATCTTGCTTTTCGGCTTGAACTGCCCGTCTGAGACCACCCTCCTTTTCTGTGATTGCCACAAGACTCTTGAAGATGACCTGTTCGTTGCCGATGCCGTCTAGCAGGCGTGTAGGTCTATAAGACGAAGGATTGCCCAAACGTTTATTTGAATTCGGGATTAGCACAAGTTTCTTTTTCCTCCACTCTTTCGGGGAAATCCCCATCAGCGAGTCACCTTGGAACTGTTTCGGCGGCCACTGTCAGTGCTTTATTCGGAATGCCGTCTAAACCTGGGGCTTTATTTTCGGCAATCTTCTTCGCAGAGTTCTTTCCTCCAGTAAGAATTTATCTAGCGTGAGGCTCGGCGCAGCGTAGCAGCTGAATATGTGAATGCCACCTACCTTAGCTCGTGTGAATCCGTCTTTTGGCCTATTGCTCGTATTTTCGATCGCTCGGTCCAGATTGCCGCTTCTGTCTGATACAAAGCCACCACTGTGGAAGCCTTTGTACGCATTCCAGCACGCTTTGAGAGAACAGCTCCTGAGTTGCCTGGCAATGGTTCAAATTCAGCTGTTGGAACTTCATTTACAAAAAGCTGAAATTGCCTTCTTAAACCCCGGTCACCAGTTTTCGTGGTGACCTCAAGTCGAACACGCTCCTTATGATGGCTGGGATTGTGTTGGTGCGAGTTATAAACCGGTACTGGTCTGCGACTCGCTGCATAGTCACGTGCGCGAATTGCGGGAAACACTTGACGAATCTCTGGTGCAACAAGGGATGATAAGATGTTGTAATCGCCCCCGCCGTTATTTCGTAGCAGGAGCGGATGATGAAGAGGTTCATTTCTTCAGTCCACTTCATCCCCTGCCTACGCGAACCTGCTGAAGTGGTCGCCACAGATTGTGGTAAAACAGTCGCAGCAGGCGGAGCAATGCTACTGGTCGTCGTGGCGCCTAGACCTCGAACCGCCCCACGACTAGCGGTTTTGACGGCAAGCCGTCCATTACGGGAGCTTGACCCAGTTACCAAGTCTGATGACTCCCGCCGGTTATCCGCACCGGACCTAAAATTTCTCTTTCTTCTCATTAGATGGATCTGCATTTTATACCTACTTGCCAGGTGTGGGGACAGCTTCCTCAGTGAGTAATCTCCAAGGTTGCAAAGATCCTCCAGTTTCCCCACATATACGCTGAGGCGCTGTTCCTTTCACAACTGGGCTTGAGACCGGTTACGGCGGTGTTTTAGTATAATTTTTACTTTATCATTATTATTTATTTTATCATTTTTAGTTATTATTTGTTTTCTCCTGTTTATTTTTATGAGTTATTTTCATTACATTTAGGCTTTTTTAAGGTTTTGTGTAAACACAAAACCTTATTAACATCGGTTTACTGTCTGTCTGTCTGTTTTTTTTTTTTTTATTTTCGGCGTCGGAAGGTGGAAAGGTTCAAAACCTACTGCTGGCTCCTGCCACGCAGTTATGTGAGACTTCTACTCACTAAAACCACCTCCTTCTCATTCCACTCTCCCCACGGAACTCCTATCAAGTATTGCATCGCGGGGCTGGATCAGCTTTTAATTGCGGCTCATTATGGTTCTCTCCCTTCCTTGTTTTCGTCGTAGTTCTTCCTGCCTAAGCTGTTGGTGAATAGCTTGCAGTTCCCTTACAACCTGGTTCCAGGCATCCGTTGACTCCAGCATAAACTCCACAATGTTTTCGGGTGTTAAACGCCTGTCTGCGACCGCTTCCATTCTTGTTCGGTGCGCGGTGAACCTGGGGCAATCAAATATGACATGCTCCGCATTCTCAGCCACGTTACCACATCTTGGGCAGCATGGTGATTCGTCGTGACCAAATCGATGTAAATAAGCACGATAACCTCCATGTCCACTCAAGAATTGAGTTAACTCGTAGCTTAATTCCCCATTGTTTCGTTCAAACCATCTCCGAATATCCGGAATGATGCGGTATGTCCAACGACCAGTTTGGGACTCGTCCCATCGCTGTTGCCACCGTTCGATAGATTCCCACCGTGCCAGCTGCCGTCGAAATGCGCTAGACTCTCCAGCTGCATACGTTTTGTCGTAGAGTCGCCGACTTTCCTTCGCCAAGATGTCTATGGGGAGCATCCCTGCTAGTACATATGCTGCTTCTCCTGATGTTGTCCGATATGCACTGCATACCCGGAGTGCACTTAACCGATACGCCATTCCCAATTTTCGGCAGTTTACTTTGTTATTCAGAGCAGTTGCCCAAACTGGAGCTGCGTAGGGTAGCACGGAGCTGACTACCCTGGAGAGCAGAAGACGTCGACTTTGTCTTGGCCCACCAACGTTCGGTAGTATCCTCGAGATCGTTGTAGCGATGGAAGACGCTTTAGTTGCGGCGTACTCAATGTGTCTTTTGAAGTTGAGTCTTCTGTCAATAATTACTCCCAAGTATTTGACCGATGGTTGGGAGCAAATTGTTTTTCCGCCAACTTTGATTTTCACAGTTGTGTTCTTTCTTCTCTTGCTAATGAGAACTACTTGTGTTTTATGCTCGGCAAGTGAAAGGCCAGAATTTCTCAACCAGGAATTGATCTCCCATATCGCTTCATTTGCATAGATCTCGATCTCGTCTTGGTGCTTTGCAACCACCGTTATTCCGATATCATCGGCGAAGCCAATAGTTGTCACATTGTCCGGTAGGCGTAGCGTCAACACTCCATCGTACATAACTAGCCACAGCAAGGGACCCAGGATAGAACCCTGTGGCACTCCGCAAGTTGTCGGGAATATTTTTAGCCCATCGTCCGAGTCGCAGTAAAGTCTTCTCCCAAGGAGAAACTCGACCACAATGCGTACAATGTACTTCGGGGCTTGTATCTTTTCGAGTGCCTCGATGATTTTTTTCCATTTTGCACTATTGAACGCATTTTTTACGTCGAGGGTTATTACTGCACAGCATTTTCCTTCTTCTATTGCAGCCTGAGCCAAGCCAGTCAGCATGCTGATTGCGTCGACAGTTGATTTTGCCTTACGAAATCCGAATTGTTTGTCGGAAAGGCCTCCTTCCTTTTCCGCAACAGCGAGCAGTCTGTTATATATTACTCGTTCAAATAGTTTGCCAATGGTATTGAACAGACATATCGGCCTATATGAGGAGGGGTCACCCAATGGTTTACCTGCCTTCGGAATGAGTATTATCATAGCTTTTGTACCTTCCATTGCTCGGGGAATTCTCCTTCCCTAAGGCATGCCGTGAAAACTTTGGCAAACATACCTGGTGCTGTTCTGGCGGCTACCTTCAGGGCAATGTTAGGGATTCCATCCGGTCCTGGAGTCTTTTTTTCAATCAATCTTTTTGCTGCGTCTAGAACCTCCTCATTTACCACTATCGGAACTACGTCGGGATTTAAATGTACTGCAGGCAGACTTGTACCATTCAGATCCACTGGGAATAGAGTGTTCACTATATTCTGCAACAGCTCTGGGCAAGTAATCGGTGGGGAGCGCTCGCCTTTTAGTGATGACATCACCGACCTATATGCGCCACCGCATGGGTCAGAATCAGCTTCAGTACACATCCGCTTGAAATGTTCGGATTTGCTCCTTGCGATAGCTACTTGCAACTTTTTCCTCGCATTTTTATATTGCACGTGTAGCTCCTCGAACTCAGGTCGGTTTCTTCTGCGCTGGGAGCGTCTCCTAGCTTTGAGACACTTTTTCCGGCATTCCTCAATTTCGGAGTTCGACCAAAAATTAGGATTTCGTCTTCGGAAGGTGCTACGTCGAGGCATAGCGGCATCGCATGCCCGCTGCAATTTTTCCACGACCTGTGAAACTTTGTTTTGTGCGCTTCCCGATAGCAATGTATCTTCCAGAAGTACCTCCTTGAACATTTCTGCGTCGAATTTCTTAGTTACCCAGCTCATCGTTATTCGTGTTAATGGTTTCAAATTATTCCTCGCTGATCGCTGTGTGTGTACTCCTCGCTGACACGCCACTCCAAGTCTCTGATTAGGGTATCACTGACGAAGGTGAGGTCTACCACCGATTGCAATTCTCCCCTCTGGAATGTGCTGGCTCCCCCAGAGTTGGCAAGTACCACATTCAAGCGCGAGAATGTCTCCAGCAATATTCGTCCTCTTGCGTTGGTTTCTCTGCTACCCCATTCTTCTGCCCATGCGTTGAAGTCGCCGGCTATTACTTTGGGGTTGTAGTGACTTGCATTGAAGGATAGTTTCTCCAGCAATGACGTGAATTCCTCTAATGTGAGGCTCGGTGCTGCGTAACAGCTATAGATATATATCCCTCCAATCTTGGCACGGGTGAACCCGTCTTCTGGATGTCTTTTCGCATCTACTATAGCTTGGCTTCCGCAGCTCCATATCGCCGCCTTACTGGTTTTGTCTGCTATGCATACTCCGCTATGCAGATTTTCGTATTGTTCAGATACAATCGCAACATTGACGTTGTTCTCGAAGACGCTTTGGGAAAGTAGGTCTTGGGCCGCTCGACAGTGATTCAGATTGAGTTGCATAAACTTCATTTGGCATTATTTATGAACGCCTTTCTGAACACTGAGCATTTACTGCTTCCTGCAATGTGGGCGCTGTCACTATTTTTTGCTTCCACACAGAATACGCACTTGGGCATTCCGTTGCAGTCCTTTGCCAAATGGCCTTGTTCTCCACATTTGCGGCACAGATTTGATCTGTCTTGGGAGCTAGTGCAAGCTTTCGCTATATGACCAACCTGCCAGCACTTATAGCATTTATGTACTGGACTCTGTTCCCGTAACCGACAGACCACCCATCCAATACGTACTTTGCCCACTGCAATCGCCTTTTTCAATAGGAAGACTTATCGACGCTATCTGCGTGTCACCGTACGCTTTTCTAAGTCGTAGCACATTAGACTCGCTCACTGATTGTAATCCCAATTGGGTTTGCAAGGCCTCGCAGATCTCAGATTTTGTGGTGACTTCATCCAAATCCTTGCATTCGATCACCACCGAATCCTTACTCATTTTGACCGCCGCAGCCTCACCTAGTGATGCTTCAATTTTCTTCCGTAGGTTTTCGCCTCCGTCATCACCGGTTTTAAGTTCGAACAACAGGTCGCCTTTCTGTGTTCGTCTTATCCGCGTGACATTTGCACTCAGGTCCGTCAAGGAGGCATCTGCTTTAACCTTGCGTAGGATTTCCGCGTACGTCAACTCGCTGGTTTTTGTTATTATCAGCGCGTCCGGCCTGGCTCTTTTTTGCAGCTTCTTCTTAGGTCCTACCTTAGTCCACGTGTCTTCGGCGCTGTTAGTGGCCTTTTCCGTATGCCCAGATAATCTTCCGTCATTCCCAGGTTGCACCGGCATCTGTTTCTCCTTTTTCCTTTTTGCTGTTCGTTGGGGAGATAGCACTTCTTCATTTGGGTCTCTTAATCGTTTGTTCCGAATTTCCGAGATATCCTTTTCTCTTTGGAAGAGTTCTTTGCCAAAGAGCTTTTTGGGAAGAGATGTCTTCTGCGTGGTTTGGGTTGCTACGGCAACCATCGCTTTTTGTTGGTTTATCGGCACTGTTGCTTCTGCCCGTGCTTTCACGTCCTCTTTGGCCTTGAAGTATGTTGCCCTAATAGAACGCACCTGATACTTTATCGCGTGGTGTACATTATTACGTTGGTTAACGTAGTCCATTAGATTATTAATCATCGATCCCAGCTTGTCTGTCTGTCTGTCCGTCTGTCTGTCTGTCTGTCTGTCCGTCACACGCATTTTTCTCGGAGACGGTTATAGCGATTGGCACCAAATTTGGTAGAAAGGTGGGAACTGTGAACGCTCACGCATACAGTGAATTACATCCTTTTACGTCGAATTTAAGGGAGGGTCTCCATACATGCAAAAGGGGGGTGTAAATTTTTTTTTCACCAAATATAGTCATGTGGGGTATCAAATTAAAGGCCTCGATTAGTACTCTTCAAAGCTGATCTTAGTTTTGACATTCTTTGGAAGGGTGGGGAGCGCGGGGGATTGAAAGTGATCACTTCTTTAAGGGGGCCATTCTCAGAAACTACCAAACCGAAAAATCTGAAAAAAATCAGGAGGCTGCCACTGTATGGTGCCTTGCCTCCGAAATACCTTCCATGCCGATATCTGTTTAAATAAAGTTAATAATAGTATATTACTACAATTTTTTGTAATTGATTAGAAACCCCCCTAGTACCATGCAATTTTGCAGTGATATAGGCTAAAATATAGAGCATGATCTTACCAAGTTTGGTGGAAATCGCACTATTACTAACAAAGTTATAATACCTCAAATTTGCTGCTTCTTTGAAAATTGAAGACTATGAATGTCAATATCACCCGAAAGTGGATACTCTCACATAATGTATGGATATATTACGTGCTACGTACCAGGAAATACACAAAACCTTTCGTACCTGAAGCGTCCAGTTTCCGGTTTCCCGACTTGTTTTAAATTAGTTTATTTATTATTTTATAATGACTTTGCTTGCATAGCTGATTTGATGGGAATATATTTCGACGATATGAATTTTAACTAAATTCTTTTAATTTGAAAACTCCCTTTTTCTCGCCTCGCCTAGCAAAACTCCCATACTAGGGATATCCTCCAAAATAACGGCATGAGGATGTCAAGGAAGGGTGGGAACCTTAGAGGCCGCGCCTCACTAAATGTCTAAGGCAGGAGGAATAATGATCGAGGGTGTGATCCGCCGTGGATCCACCCTTTCGATTGCGGCACTCTGATCAACAGTCTTACGGCTCCTCGCGCGATCTAGCCGTCTTTTTTTTATTTTTTTTTTTTAATTCCAGGTATATCTCGCGTGTTGTTTATTCCGTTGAGGGATCAAAGCGTTGGAGAGAAAAATTTTCCGAAGAATTTTTGGTCCCCTACATGAGGATGGACGATTCGGTAGTCTACATAACGACGAAATCTATGAGCGATACCATTACCGTCTGGCTGTGGATAAAATCCGGCTTAATGGGTTGCGTTGGGCGAGTCACTTAATACTAATAGATGAGGATGAACTTGGCGGAAAAGTCCATAAGGGGTAGAAGAAAGAAGACGATACAGACCCTGCCGAACGATGGCCTAGGCCAGGATGCCAGACAGCAGGTGCACCTCGGTCCAAAACCGGGATATCCGGAGTTCCTTATTAAGGCAGGCCGAGACCGGATACCGGTTATTGTGCCCTTGATGATGATGGTCCAAAATGGATATCTCTGCGCTATACCAAATCACCTTAGGGATAAGTCCGCGGCGGCACATACGTAGTGTATTCCTGAAGAGCTTCCAGTGGCAAAGAAAAAATCTTCCTTCGGACAACTGTTGAATAGGTTGAGCATCTGGTTGGTGGATCACTAGTTTATATATGTATGTCTGACGGGATACCGTCAAGATGGGTGTTTAATAAGTCCACAAAATCTTTTTGAGTTAATGACTGCTAACTGGGCACTCTTTCTGATCTATGCTTTAGCAAACGGTTGGACTCAATTTTATGTCGCTCGGCACATAAAAAGCTAGATCTGCATTCGCTCTTTTGTCCACAATTGCGTTATCGTGGTATTCTAGGCTGAGGAAATAGAAAATGAAGAATTTGGGCGGCCTACGGACGAGATATTCATGAACTTTTGGAGAGAAGGTCGAAGTGGCAGTGAATAGGTCTCACGTTGAGAAAGGGCGACAATTTCATTGCGATCTATGACATGCGAAGGAACAGAGTGATCCACGGAAGTCGATGAAATAAATTGGAAAACGCCCTAAAGTTCGGCTTGGTGAATCGCCATATAAAATGCACACCCCCTTTTTTTGGGATCTTTATGTAACTCAGATTTTCATAAAGTATCTCTTGTATTAAAAAAAGGAAATAATAACAAAGGTCACTGAAACATTATTTCAAAATTCCAGTAGGAGTATGTTTTCCATAAATAGATAGTGATACCCTTAAGTTCATGCCTACGCTTGAATAGTCATCAACCTTTTATGTAACCTCTATGGATATATGAGACCTTTATCTGTTTCGAAAACTTTGTCAATATTTGCTTCAGAAGTTCAATTTTCAAATTGTGTACCCATGTCATAGTGTATCGAAATTCAAAAAGCGACTAGTGAACGGCTGCGTGACTCTTAACCACACCGTTCCCGCCTTCCTTCAATAGAACCCTTAAACTACGTGCTGCACCCACTACCCTGTCAACTCGTTGACGAGTATGACTCTATCTAAATGTACTTTTGAACTTTTCTACTGATGGATGGCTTGAATGTCAACAGAAATATTATTTATAGTGACCATGTAATCTATATCATGAGACTTCCATGAAATTCCAGCGCCTTCTTATCACGGTGGTGATGGGCATTGTTGTATGGATGAAGGCGAAAAATGGACGCTTTCCATTACGTTGAAGCATTCACGCGAATTTATAAAACTTTAATTAAGTGGATCAGGCTACGATGAGCATATGTTTCGATTCATTGTAGTCGCTGCATGTTAATTTCCTGCCCACAGAACTTTCAGAATATATAATTTGATAATCAACCGTTCTCAATTGGAAGACCGTCCTTTGGCTTCAGTTCATTTACGAAGTTCCTGCGGTATTACACGTACAATTCGATAGTATGTTGACCACGCAGGCCAGAATTAAAGTGGAATAATATGTAGTTTTGGATAATATGCCAGACAGTTGTCATTGGACTTCGAAGTTCGAAATAGTACTAGTACCATCTTACTTCAATGAATTTTTTTACCCCCTTACACCATAGTGGAATGGCGTCGTTACCAGTATGAGGACACGGGCGATAAATTGTTAATTAAAAGGGCGAGAAACGAAGTAGAAACATTCGGCCCCCAGAAATGGAGCACATGTTCCAATGCATGGATTGTCCATTTTATTTACAGAACAAAGTAAAAGTGAGGCATCCCTTTAGAGAGGGTTCGTTTTTGTGCGTGCATTGGACTTTACCAGACAATGGAACTATTTTCAGATCCTGAAAATTTTCTGACACGAACCCATATTTTTAATCATTTTTCGATTGAGTGAATTATAATTTAAGAATGTATAATGGTATTTGGATATTTGTTTGATTTAAAAAAATCAATCAATCAAAGTTCTCGAAAAGCACCAAAAAGGGTGACGACAGAATGATTGAACAGTTCGCTTTGTCCTACCTTTCTGATATTTTCATCTACCGACCTGCACACTTTTATCCAATATGTTCTCCCTCGACGATTACCTACTTTCTCGTGGTGAAGGAGCTCAGTAAGGAGCTCATCCTCCAGGAAACGGGAGGTGACACCTGAAGCCAAGAGCTAATCAAAACCCCAAGCCAAGGTGCGACTGCCGTGCCGAGGGCTGAATGGTTGCAGGGGTTAAGATGTGGCCGTAAACGGTGAACTCTGGGTACCAGGTGACCCCCAGTTTCAACTAGCCATGTCTCGGCAAAAAGGGGCTCTGCCGAAATCGACTCACTTTCCCCGGAAAAATTGAGGCCATGGCAGTCAACTATGAAAAAACAAAAAACCAAAAACATAAACCTACTAAGCAAACACAGTTAAACTTCGATCGCGATGATACAACCCCGAGTGAAGGGGCAACCCTGAGCTCATCGATGGAGAACCTGAGTCTAGACTCAGATTCCCCACTTATTCAAGTGGGAACCACTCCAATTGGGACCCAGTCCTTAACGGACGAGCCGAAGCAGGCCCTTCCTGTCGGTACTCCTGACCCCAGGCTCCAATCGGCGCCACCGGTTGAGGCTAAAGTCTTGCCCATGGGTAAGCACTTGAATCTGCCTTCGGGCAAACCGCCTCCGGGCAAACCGTCTTCGGGCAAACAGGAAAGGAGCGTTCGGGGCCCCTGCAGCTAAGGGGAAACCGAAGCGGCAACGGTCCTCGGACGATCCTAACTCTTCGACACAATAGGCAGCAAAGAGGGCTCGGCCGGCAACCACTAGGCCTTCATTTGCAGTCAAGACTATCGAAGTCGATGGATGGGTCCTGTATGACGACTCTAATCCATCAGGCTACGATACTGAGCAGTGCGAACAGCTTAGGAGGAAACTCCTCTTAGCTGTAAGGACTGCGTCCGCGCAAGGCATTAATCTTTGTTTTGAGTCGGTAGGTGTATACCGTAAAATGTTACGGGTGAACTTTGCCGACGAAGGCACGAACGAGTGGCTCAGGCAGTACTGCTCCTCGCTTAACAATGTGTGGGAGGGTGCGCGACTAACCTCGAAAAGGGTCTCTGAGCTTCCATCGATCAAAAAGCGCTTTCTCTGGCTTCCAGAAGAAGAGCGAAATGGTGTTGGGGTTCTAGAACAACTTGGTGTACCGAACAACCTTAACACTTCCACCTGGATGTTGCTAGGCAGCAAAACAGGAGAGAGCCGATAGGCGGGAACTTTTCTCAGTATCGGCGTTCCCGAACCTGATGTTATGAAGGTTCGGAAAAAATCGGGCTGTCGGCTCTACTATGGGGTGGGGAGCGTCACGTTACAAGTGTCGGCTCCTAAAACCATTGAAGGGGACATGCAGCCCCCGGCATCTACACGAAACGTAGATGAGGTGCCACATTTCCCAAATAAATTTGCAGCATTGTAAAGCGACGACTGCACTTATCAGTCGTCGGATCAATAGCTGCAAGACATTTATATACCTCATACACGAACCGTGGGTTGTTGGTGGGGCAGTCAGGGGTCTGAACTTCCAACATGCTGACCTATTGTATGCCAATGGAAGCGATCGACCCTGCACCTGCATGGTAGCCTCTAAAGACTTCCAGGCTAACCTGGTTAACGACCTATGTGATGGCGACACCACATCGGCTAAGCTAACCATAAAAAGTCAACAGGAAGATAAAGAGATACTATGGTGCTCTGCATATTTCCCCTACGACGCAGAAGACGTTCCCAGTGGAACATTCATCAGAGCTGCCAAAAGTAGAGGCATGGGGGTAATAGCAGGATGTGATGTCAATGTTCACCACATATGCTGGGGAAGTTCGAACATCAATGTAAGAGGATCGAGACTAATGGAGGGAGTATCTAGTAGGAACCGATTTGCAGATCCTAAGTTTGGGTAATGAACCCACTTTCTTCAACGTGGTCAGGCTCTGATTGGGGAGTGGAGAGTATCAAACTATGTCACACTCTTGGAACACAAACGCATTGATTTCATTATGGGCATGGATCCACCTCCACCCACTCCATTTCGGAATCCGAGGAAGACAGATTGGGTGATGTATCAAATAGAATTGAGCGTCCGAGTCACGATCCCTGGGAGGCGCATCAAATCCATTGCTGGAATTGAGAAGACAACCCAGATGATCACAACTAGCATGAGAGAAGCTTTCGAAGAAAGCTGTCCACTCAAGATGCCAAAGAAGAGTAAAACACCATGGTGGAACTCGGATTTGGCAAAACAGAGGAGAACGACAAGGATGCTCCTTAATCGTGCTCTGAAGGGTGAATCAAGCACTAGCTGGAATCGCTATAAAGAGGCACAGAAGGCTCTAAAGAAAAGCATAAGATCGGCCAAACGATCATCTTGGAGATGCTTTTGCGAAGAGACTAACTCTCTTGAGACAACCTGAAAGCTGAAGCGGATTCTGGTGCAAGAACGTAGCCAGAAACTGGGTTATTTACGTTTACAGAATGGGAAGTACACAGAAAGCGATGAAGAAACGGCAAATCATTTGCTTGAAGTACACTTCCCAGGCAGCATCCAAAATCTAATCTCGGGGCCAACAGGTGTATACAGCTCTCAACCGAGAGACTGGAATCTGGCATGCAAAGTAGTATCACTGGAGCGAGTGAAATGGGCATTTAACTCGTTCCATAGGTACAAGTCTGCAGGTCCGGATGGCGCCATCCCTGCACTAGTAATAGAGGGAATGGATGCCCTGGGTCTACACATTGGGAATATATATCGTGCATGCCTTGCACACGCTTACATACCAATTAAATGGCGGGATGTGAAGGTGTTGTTCATTCCCAAACCAGGAAAACCCACTTACAGAGACGCAAAAAGCTTTCGACCGATCAACCTAACGTCCCTTCTGCTAAAAGAACTAGAAAGACTAGTAGATCGGTTTATAAGGGATACACACATTCCTAAGTGGCCACTTCACCATAGGCAACACGCCTATCAGAAAGGCAAATCCACGGAGACAGCACTCCATGAACTTACTGCAAAAATTGAAAAGGCGATGTCCGAAAAAGAATACGCCTTAGGCGCACTCATGGACATCGAAGGTGCCTTCAATTATGCCTCATTCGCGGCAATTTGTGATGCGGCAAGACAGCATGGAATCGAACCGCTGCTAATCAGTTGGATCCTTCACATGCTAGAGTGGAGAAAAATCCACATAGCGGTCGGCCAGAAGTCTATTGAAGCAGGATGTCTCGGGGGTTGTCAACAGGGAGGGGTTCTCTCTCCACTGTTATGGCTCTTGGTAATGGATACCCTGCTGTGGCTCCTGGAGGACAAAAAGGTCTTCGCGCAAGCATTTGCGGACGACCTCGCCGTAATAATTACCGGGAAATTTGCGGACATAGTATGTGACCGCTTGAATGCAACTCTGCATGTAATCCACAGCTGGTGCCTCCGCAATGGACTCACGGTGAACGCTAGGAAGACTAGATTAGTTATGTTCACTAGGAACGTCAGGTGGGGCAGCTATACGCTACCCACCTTAGCAGGGGCGGAAATCCAGTTGGCACAAACAGTCAAGTACGTAGGAGTAGATTTCGACTCCAAGTTAACGTGGAAGCATCATATCTAGGAACAATATCAGAAATCCTGCAGATTGCTCTGGTGCTGTAGGAATGCGATAGGTAAGACCTGGGGACTTCCACCTAAATGGATATACTGGATGTATACATCCATAATAAAACCCATTTTGATGTATGCATGCATCGTCTGGTGGCCAAGACTGAACTTTGCTAACAGCAGGAAGCTGCTAACGCAGATTCAGAGACTTGGTTGCCTAAGTATTACTGGAGCAATGAGTACTACGCTGACTGCGGCACTTGAAGCTATCCTAAATTTACCCCCAATTCACTTGGAGGTGAAACGGAAAGCGGCCAACGACGCATATAGGCTCGATACCATTATAATAATCGTTGGCACAACAATCCATATTGGATCAGGGCCTTGAAGTGTGTTAGAGCACTTCATTCAAGACCGTAACGGTACACTACAGTAGACTGTAGGAGACAATGTGGTCAGCATTGCGCTCGCCCGAGATTATTACCCTGATTTGACTCAGGTACTCATTCACAGCTGAGTCGACTGGTATCCGACGTTAAATCACGATACAAATCCCTCTGCCACCAGCGAGATTTGAACCGCGACCTTCCGTACGACAGCCTTGTGCTCTAACCACTCAGCTATCCGGACACCATTGGCGCGTGAAAAGGCGGCCAATCAAACGATCATGCGTCTATTTGGAAATTATTTGAAAAACATCAGGTAGCCCTGTTGCCATCAGGTGCTACTGAAACTTGGCCGACTGAACGAAACATTCCTGATGTGGGTGTCGGGACACGGTAATGAGGAGGCTGACAGACTGGCTCGCCGAGGGTGTGGATCCACAATGGTGGGGCCAGAACCAGCTCTTGGAATCCGAGCATTTACTGTCAAGTCTACTCTGAAGGGTGAAATTACAAAGATTCACGCAACCGAGTGGAGAAATTTAGACTTTTGCCGGCAAGCGAAAATCTTTGTGAAGGAACCTAGGGCCACTAGAGCGGCATTTTTGTTGTCCCTTAAGAAGTGGGACATGAAAACCCTAGTAGGGATTTTGACGGGACACTGCCCCTTAAACTACCATATGGAAAAGATTGGGGTAGTGGTTTTGGCTGTGTGCAGCCAATGTGAGGAGGAGGAGGAGACGGCCCTGCACTTTTTATGCAGCTGCCCGGCATCCTCAGATCTCAGACGAAGACACCTTGGCAAGGTTTTCTTCAATGAAGAATCTGCACACTCTCTGCCTCTGGAGAATGTTCTAAGATTCGCTAAAGCCTGCGAACACCGTAGGCGGGAAGCCATTGAATGGGCAACTTACGGGGATAGTACAATGGGCCTAACAATGGCCTGAGTGCTCGGAGCTGCGGCTCCCCCCAGTTAACTAAATTAAACTAATCCAATATGTTGTTACCTCATAATGCGCTTATGAGATAAAACGACTCAACATTGGTTCTACACCAGTTCTTTCGAATTTATATTATTTCGAAATAATTCCAGCAAAAATTGATGCCAGTCAAGCTTCTCAAATCCTTTAACACGCCATGGTCACATCCCAAATGAGCTTGTATCGATCGTGGGAAAAAATGCAAGAGAGACATCTTCGATGGTATGATCATGTAATTTGTGCTAACCGGGAATTTTCTTGCCAAGATTCGTCATCAACTTCGTTGATGAAATACGACCGAAACGCCGGCCGGCCAAAAAATAACAGTCGCTTGATACGCTGAATGCAGATATAAAAGGCTCGCGATTGCATCCTGATCAAGCTTTTGACAGAGCAAAATGGAGAAATCGATCACGGCGTACCGACCCCGCATCTTAACGGAACCAAGGCTAAAGAAGAAGACAATCTGATTGAAAAGAAAGCCCTATTTTCCCCCTTTCCCAAGTTGGTGGGAAGTCATGGATTCTTCAGGTAGTTTCACCTCAAGGCATAAGGTCGCTGCCCCGTGCTGCAGATTAAATCGAGGACAATCGAGCACTGCATTCACGGTTTAGGTCTTTTCACAAAAACGAACTATGACAACGGTAGCGAGGGTCCTCAGAATGTTTGCCTTTTTCAACTCCAGCGGGAACACCACCGATATAAGCTGGGCATTCAGGACCTAAGAAAGGTAAGATAGTGGGACTCTAGAGAGTACTTTTCTCTAACTCTGCGGCAATACGTTTTTGTACTTTGGAAAGCCAAGTGGTTTTTTTTGGCGCGGGGGGGGGGGGGGGGGGGGGGTGGGTAGGTGAATGCGTTTACGCACAGAGTGTTGAACTCCCGCAACAGCACGCTGGCGGACTACCAACTAAACACCTCCCTATCATCAGAGAACTAGCCTGGAACCGTTTGACACATTACTTCGGGCTAGCCCTACCGCTCTCCCGCCTTTGGGAGCCTTCAAGTCAGGGAATTCCTTTCACCAACGGGAGGGGAGGGGAGGAAGGGAGTTGTTGTTAGTTCAGGGAACCCCTTACCGTCCAATCCCTCCGCCGGTCGAGTTCAATCTTCTTCGTAATAAGAAGAGCCTGAACATAATGCGCAATACGATTCCAGCTGCCAGCGCTTTTCAGCATCTCTCCGACAATGTTGTCTGGAGAGAGCTCCCCTGTGTCTGCATAAAGCTGCTGGCGGAGGCCGTCCCACCGCAAGAGAAAAAGGTGTGTTCAGCGTCATCCGCCACTCTATTGCAGAACACACAATCAGGAGATCGCGCCTTCCCAACCCTGTGCAGTTAAGACTGAAAACCCCCATAATAATAATAATAATAATAATCGTTGGCGCAACAATCCATATTGGATCAGGGCCTTGAAGTGTGTTAGAGCACTTCATTCAAAACCCCCATGCCCACTTAAAAGTTTGGTAAGGAAGTGATCAATCTCACCGTGCTTTCTGTTCAACCATGGGTCTAATTTGTCGATGAGCCGCGCAGTCCACTTGCCCCTTGGCTCATTTTGCCAAGAAAGTTGCCACTCGCTAAGGGTGCGTTGACGTTCTTCACGGGCAACCACTTCTCTTAAGTTTTCGCCCTTACGGCGATAGATAGCTTTGCGCTCCTTGGCAAGAAGGGCAACAGGGATCACTCCCGCAATCACCATCACAGCCGGTTCGGAGACGGTGCGATAATCAGACGCCACTCGCAAAGGTCCCCGCCTCTGTACTTGAGCGAGGCGTTTATGATGCACCTAGTTGTCAAGGGCATCAGCCCATACCTCCGCACCATAGAGAAGGACGGACTGCATTGCTCCCATGAGGAGACGTCTCCTAGTTGATATAGGGCCGCCGACATTCGCTATTAGTCGACTCAACGCCGCGACTCCAGCTGCAGCCCTGTCCGCTGCTGCTTTGATTTGCTCGAAGAAGCTCATCTTCGAGTCGAGTATTAAAACAAGGTATTTAATCGCGGGTTTTGATTCTATAGTCAACTTGCCGATCGATATGGGACGCAGGGTTGGGATTCTCCTTCTGGTCAGGATGACTACTTCGGTTTTTTCCAGCGCAAGGTTGAAACCGTGAGCAGTCATCCATCCGCTTACCCGTCGCATCAATATGCGAAGTCTGCTTTGCGCCTGTTCAACAGTGCGTCCGGCAACAAGTGCCGCAACGTCGTCTGCGTAACCGACCAGGCGCCACTCTTCGGGCATATCGGGAGGTCCGGCCCTAGGATGGATCCCTGTGCTACTCCCGACGTGATTTCCATCCTCTTCTAGCCCTCTAGCGTCTCATAGAGCAGGGAGCGGTCTTTCAGATACTCCTTCAATATCCACAAGAGATAGCTTGGCACGTGAAAGGAGTTCTCTAGTGTGCCTAGCATATCTGCCCATCTTATGGAATTGAAGGCATTTCTGACATCAAGCGATATGAGGAGTACTATCCGTCGAGATCGAGACTCTACCCCTGATGAGCTTCTCGAGCACTTTTTCGGCCGTGTCAAGCATACACAGCGGTCGGTATGGAGACGGGAGCTCCGGGTCTCCTTTACCCTTACTGATCAACGCGAGTCTGGCCACTTTCCAGCGACAAGGAAAAACGCTGTCCTTCAAGCACGCGTTGAACACTTCGAGCAGCAATTCTGGCCGTTGGCGGAACACCAGTTTGTAAACTTCCGCCGGGACGCCATCAGGACCTGGCGCCTTCCTGTTTTTCAAAGTGAGAACCGCTTCTTCGAGTTCTCCCATTGTGAAAAGGGGGCAATCTCCGACGCTTTCCGCACATCAACCCGTACAGGGTATCTGGGGAACAATGCCCGCACAATGCGGTCCATCTGGTCGGTGCTCAGTATGCAGGGCTTCCGCAGAGCCCCGATTTTCCGAGTGACAAGCTTATAGCAAAGTCCCCACGGGTCCTCATTCACCTCATTAACAAGATTCTGCCAGCCGCGAGCTTTGCTTTTACTTGCAGCGCTGCGGAGTCTCCTTTTTGTTGATCTATATTGTGCCTTTATGGCACATGCCTCCTCGTAGGCGGGCAAACGTTGTGATAAACGGCGGAGCTTATGACACCCCTTCCGTAGGTCGGCAATTTCTGCCGTCCACCAGTACATAGAAGGCTTGTCGCGCCTGGGGCCTCTCCGGGGCGAGGAAGCCTCACACGCCGTCGTTATCAGATTCATCACTGAATTTACGACGGTGTCAGCTGCAACACTACACCCCGCGGAGTGCCCCCCAGTGCGGACCTACCTGCTCCAAGAGCTTCGACGAACTTTCCGATGTTCCACACGCAGGGGGAACGTCGTGTTGGTAGCGTCAAACACAGCCAAGTGGTAGTAGACACAAATCCGGTATCGCGTTGCTTCAAACGGGTACCGTAAGCCGCGCTCTCCTAACCTGGAAGCTTGTTTTTGACTGCAAGATTCCAGTCCAGCGGAAGGAAATTTACGATTGTACCGTGCTACGCAGCAATCGAGACTGGCAATATAGCAGGGAAGAATGCTTTCCACGTGCAATTACCCACAGTTCAGGGGTGGATTCCTAAAGGTGACGTAATGGTCGTGATTGGTGATCTGAATGCCAAGGTGGGTTCCGAGAACATCTTGCTCGGACATACGATGGGGATACTTGGTCTTGGCGAACGTGGTGATAATGGCGGCAGGTTTGTCGGTTTATGCAGCCTGCACCGCCGTGTGACTAAAAGCACACTGTCCGAGTAGAGAGCCTGCCAAAAGGACGGTTGGGGTTCAACTGACTGATCAGCAGTAGATTTTGGAGTTGTCGCCTAGTTGCGTGTAAAATGAGAGACTCTGACATTAGCCTCGAAAGGGATCACCTTCTTTCGCTTGATAATTGGAGAGCTATCTTACTGATCGGAAGGTACATATACTGAGTAACCCGCCAGAAAATATCGATGAGGATCACTATCATGAAGCCACTATCAAAAATGCACTTTTCTCGGGGGCTTCAAAAGTCTTTGACTGGTTGACTGCGGAATCACGGAAGTGGATTGATGAATTTCCGTTCTTGTGTCTTGTGCTCGAACTCCAATACTGTGTGAAATCCCAAGAAGTTCATCGTAGGGTGCTTCGTAACTGCTGCTCAGGGAAGCGAAGGATGCGGCAGAACGCAATGACTTCAGAAGTGTATACCGCATCACGAGAGAGCTTGCTTGCCAACAAAAATCTTTCGATGAACCTGCGAAGGACATTAACGATCGACCTCCACGGTGATGAGTAACTGAAGACGTGGAAAGAACACCTCATCAAGGTACATGACCGTATCACATTAGATGAGTTGCCTCCACTTCTGGATGAAATGACTAGTCACCGTAACAATGCACTCGAGCGTAGTAAAACCGTTGGGCTTAAATGCCTCTTCGTAGGACTAGTTATCGATGGACTTGCAGACCTACTACTTACACTGGTACGGAAATGCTAGGAATTCAAGATATTTCCTAGAGACTGACAGAAGGGGATGGTCGCTACGATTGCAAAGAAGGGCATCCATTTTGAGTGTGACGAGTGGAATGGTATCTGCATGGAACATACCAAAGAACATTTCAAAAGCTTGATCGACAGAGAGCAAATTGATTTCTGCTCTGGATTTTCCAGCACTGCTCATATCACGGATCTTTTTGTAAGAATGCGCTCCGACTGCTCCCCCCGAAGAGTGGTTCGCCCCTTCCGCATTTGTCTATTTCCTGCCTCAAGGACTGCAGAACCGTACATGGGGAAGTCGTGGGGGAGCTGAAGGGCATACGAGGTAATCGTAAGCGATGGTGCGTAGATATCATTGTGGCGCTATTCCCCACCAAGTGGTAAATGGCAACCATATATATAATATTGTTAATCAGTAGGTAGTCCTAGAAACACGCGGTGCCGATGTGCAAGCTTGTTTGGAAGCTCCGGAAGTAGCTGAAACACATTTTATTAAAGAGTCGATTATGTCGCGTAGTTGTTATTGATGCATTACGGTTCAGTTAGGGGCAACAAACAACCATGTTGATATGCCAAGAATTAATAAATTGCCATTCTGCATTCGCTTCGCATGGCTCACACTGTCACCTAGATTCGTGAATGAAGTCTCTTGGTTAACATTGTAGACGATTTTTATTTTCACTGGCGCGTATCGCTGCGACCAGCAACACTAGATGTGTCTCCGGGGCGCCCAAATAAAGAGGAAGCCTTACCAAGGAGGACAACAACTCCAATACCCTGTATTGTCGCTGTTCGGGAAAAAGCCTAGTCAAAATCGTTAGTCTTGAGTATGTGAATTCGGACACGAACCGAGTGGAAGTGCAGTCGATCGTCCTAGCTAGAGCCAAAGGCTCAACAGGAAATGCGTGACACTGGTGAAGCTTATGCATTCGGCAACATTCTCCCAGAAGAATGTCAGCAAAGGATTTGGAAGAACTACTGGACTGCATCTCCTTCTAATAGCGAACGAGGCGAACAGCGAGCGGAAGACCCTTGGAAAGCAGAAACAGCCTCACTTTCTAGCCACTGAGAACATTGAAAGCGCCAAAGGGATCGCAGATAGTCCACTGTGAAGAAAACTGGCGGGCAAAGAAAGATAAAAGGAAAGAATTGGCTCCGCCGCGATAGCCAGTAACAGAAAAGACTATTTAACGAAGAAGGACTAGATCTTCGACTCTGCTCATTAAGTCGACGAAGGCAAGACATTTGCAGAACTCCTTAGTGAGAACCGTTACAGGATGAAACTCGAAGAAAATGGAGTAGAAGTGTCTTCTCTAAGGAAAACGAAGGGCAGCTGGAAACTAGGCCCGAAGACGACTAGCAAGAGTACGTCCTGTGAAGCGGTGAAGGGTTTACTGGGGGGAGAAGGGCCTCGTTTCTAGTTTGAAGCCTATTTCCTTTCTTGAAATCCGGGATGTTGACTGCTTCGCAGAAAAGGTCAAAGTAGAGGAGGTCATAAAGCGTGAATGTCCGAGGGTAACCAATGTCCTGGTAGGTATCCCTTCTGTGACTGCTCGGGGAGAAAACTCACTGTAGTTAAAGTCCCCGAGCAATATGCGAGAAAGCTCCTTAACAGCGGGAAGATCAAAATTGGATGGGTAGTACACAGGGTACGAATGCGAATAATCCCTATCAAACGCTACAGGCGTCCGGACTATTGACACACGTCAGCAACTTGCAAGGGGACCAACAGGAGGAGAGCATGTCGTAGATGTCGTCAGGTAGGTCACCAAGCGAAGACCTGCAATGAAAGCGAAATCTCTGTGAAATCGGTGATCGTCGTGCATCTGATGTGTGCGAGGCGGTTTGTAATATTTAGGACCGAACTAGAAAAGACTATGGCGCGACTAGCATGATCCGTATCTTACAAATTAATATATACCGGAGTGCAAACGCTCACCAGTTGCTAATGCATTTCGCTGTGAAGGTAAAGGCTGATCTAGTGCCAATCAGCGAGCAATACAGGAACAGGGACCCGACTTCATGGCATCTCAACTTGTCGGGTATCGCTACCATCTGGAATGGATTTGTCTGGATTCGGTGTTTACGGATAACATTTTTCAGCGTTTTTCTGACCCCGGATGAGACAATGCCGGACTTTTGGCGTCGGCTTGATGGTTTGGAGGACGCCGTTTCGGGTTGGCGGTGATTTTAAACCTTAATACCTGGAATGGGGCATCACTCAGGCAGACTCTAGAAGGAAACGGATTCTGGAAATGGCGACGTAGTTTTAAACAGCGAATCTACGCTATCGTTTCGGCGCTCAGGCTGCGAAGGAAGCATCTTTGACATTACTTTTGCATCGGAATCTCTGGCACCATCGGTGAACGGTTGGCGAGTCCTAGAAGACTTCTAATCAAATGATTATCAGTACATTGCGTTCGAAGTGTTTGACTCTACTTGCCGGCGTGCACCAATTCGGTGTTCTCACTGCGTGTGGAATGTAGCGAGGGTGAACATCGGGAAGTTCTTCGAAGAGGTAGAGGCAGAGTCGCGCTAACGGGTGCTTCGGAGGGTCGTAGTGTTGCAGCTGACGCTGTCGTAAAGTCACTGATGAACCTGATAACAGCATCGTGTGAGGCTTCCATGCCGGAGGGGCCCCAGCAGTAACAAGCCTTCTATGTTCTGGTGGATGGCAGAAATTGTCAACCTATTGAAGGACTGTCATAAGCTTTGCCGTTTGCCAAACCGTTTACGCACCAGCGAGGAGGCAACATAAAGGCAGAATATAGCCTTGTGACTGGTAGAACCTAGTCAACGAGGGGGACTTGGCTATAACCTTGTCTCCCGGAAAATCGGGGTTCTCTGGAAAGCCTGCCTACTAAGTGCGGACAAGATGGACTACATTGTGCGGACATTATTCCCCGGACATCTCGTACGGGTCGATAGCGTGGGAAGCGTCGAGGATCGCCCCTTTTCACAATAAGAGTGCTCGATGAAGCAGTTCTCACCATGAAAAACAAGGAGGCGCCAGGTCCTGATTGTATTCTGGCGAAAGTTTACTAACTGGTATTCCACCAATAGCCAAACTTTTTGCTCGTTCAATGCCTAGTTGAAGGAAGACATTTTTCCTTGTCGCTGGAAGGTAGCGAGGATTAGGGCAGGGAGATAAACGGTGGAGGCACACATCTGCTGATTTCGAAGGAGGGTGCTCCTCATAATGGTTGATAAAAAAAATTCCTCAATTCCGTAAGGAGTCCACCTTACTATATACTAGGCACATAAGAAAACGTATTCCACGTGCCAAGCTATTTCTTGGATATTGACAGGCTGCTCCCTGCTCTATGAGACGCTAGAGGCCCAGAAGAGGATGAATATCACGTTGGGAGCAGCACAGAAATTCATTCTAGGGTCGGACCTCTGGAACACTTCCTACAATAGTCTTATAAAACTCGACATGCTGGAAGAATCGCGTTTGATCAGTTATGCAGACGATGTGGCGACACTTCCAGCCGAACGCACTGTTGAACAGGCGTAAATCAGATTTGGCATATTATTGCGACGGTTCAGTGGATGGATGATTGGTCATGGTTTCAGCCTTGCGCTGTGAAAAGCCAAAGTAGTCATCTTGACCGGAACTCTTTCTGGTCCCAATCCTGCGTCCCACTTTGATTGGCGAGTTGACAATAGAGTCAAAACAGGCTGTTAAATACCTTTATTTAATGCTCGACTCGAACATGAACTTCTTCGAGCAAATCCAAGCGGCAGCGGACAGGGCTACAGTTGGACTGTCGGCCTTGAGACGCCTAATGGCTAATCTGGGGGGCCCTATAACTATTAAGCGATGTTCTCTTATAGTAGCAGCGAAGTTCTTTCTGCTCTATGGCGCGGAAGTATGGGCCGATACCCTTGACTAGAAGATGGCGTCGTCAACCCTTTGCCCAAGTGCAGAGACGAGGAGCTTTGCGAGTTTTGTCTGCCTATGGCACTGTGGCGCGGCAGGATCTGCAGCATTCGAAATTTATTTCGGATGTTGCGGATGCGGACGGGTAGATGGCGCGGAACTCTCCACTCACTCATTTTCGGAACGCACCAGGGGAGTGGAGAATTAGCGGTGGAAAAATGTCGTTGGTTGGGACAGTAAGGACCGCATGGAAATAAGCCGGTCTCTTCTGTTCCCAACTGCGGCGGCGTAAACATCACATTAAATTAAGTTAAATTTTTGTGTTCATTTTTGAATAGACTGTAGATTCTGATTCCTCTTCTCCGTTTTCTTCTTTTCAAAGAGAAAGGCCCAATAAAACAAAATATATCTCTACGATAAATTCCGAAGATTCAATCAATCGATGAAGTTATGATCAAATCAGAATAGCACTGTCTCAGTACCGAACATATTCTTTTCTCTGGTTAAAGGCGGAACGGTTTAGCTTTATGCAGACATAGAGGAGCTCTCTTCTGACAACATTGGCAGAAAGATGATGAGGAACGCTGTCAGGTGGAGTCGTGTTGCGCATTAAGTTCGGGTTTTTCATATAGCGGAGAAAATGCAAAGGGTTTCCCTGAACAAATAACTCTCTTTCTTCTCTCCTTACCCGCAGGTGAATGGAATTCCCTGACTTGAGGGTACTCTTAGCCGGGAGAGCGAGAGGGCTAGTCCTAAGTAATGTATCAGAAGGTTCCGGACAGGGTGGTGTTTAGTTGGTAGCCCTACGGTGTACTATTGCGGGATTCCAACACTGTATGTAAACGTATTCGCCAACCCTACTCCCGAAAAAAAATTGTCATTTGTTCCTCCGAATAGCCCTGCTACACCGGAAAAATAGCGTTAAATAAACAAACTGACAGATCGTATAAAAACGTCCTATTTCCAAGCTTAACAAAATGTAAGCATACTAATCTCCCTTCATTTACGCACCACAATCTTTTGGAGGTTTTAAGCCAAAAGCTGTGGATTTCCAGCTCTCAAATAATTCCAGGAAAATTGAGTTCTTAGTTAGCAAGCTAGCATTCCATCGCTTGGTATAAGCATTATATAAGCATTCTGATCAGATAATCCCTAATTGTATCACCACAATTGCCCCAATACTGATAATATTAAGGTTCCAGCAAATACCTTTTCAGGTGATTTTCAAGGACTCTACTACAAACGAAAACCTAATCGAATAAATCATTCCAAGTGGAATTGGGTTAGGTTGTATAGGGTATTGTGGTCTGAAAATGATGGGCTTTCCTCCTCCATTGATTGACTAGGATAAGTACAATCAGCTTGAACAATTGAGAGCAGGAACAAAGATAGTATCTCCAGTCCGACCTTATTCTTATAACTTTTCCGATTGGCGCTAAACAGTTCCTTTAATTTTGTAGTTTTGTTCTTCAGCGGTTTTCTTTAATCTCCAAAGTACTCTTTTTAGCAGAAACGGAATGATTTCAAGGTAGATATCCCTAATGCGATACAGGAATGTCTCTGTCCCCCCCCAATCAATTGCTACGAAAATTTAAACGTCGTCATTTTCCTGATAATTTTGTTTGGTTCACTCTAAATTTGGGAATAATTAAAGAAATGATTTGCTTCCTTCCCCAGATAAGGTGTTAACATCAAACAGGTGTCGACCAGGTGATACAACGAGGATAATAGATTGGACTAACTTAAGGTGGAGTGGTTTTAGATGTACAAGGCTTGCAAGTGTTTGTTAATTCGGAAAGGATAATTAGCTGGATGGAACACGTGTCGGGTTGCTGTTTGATAAAGCTTCAATGGTTCGTTATAAAGGTGCTTATCTTTGTCGTCTATAATCCTTGCGATTGGTTGAATTCTTTCGAAATATCCTTCGGTTTCGCACCCTTCTCGTTGAATCCTATGAATATGAGCACAATCTAATTGAGAGGCAGAAGTTGGTGACACAGAATAAGTGGAATCAGTAAGACGTATACATTGCATTACCATTTTATATCCTAGAAGATACACATTCTCTCCTGACATGCAAATCCTCTCATATTTCAGGTTCACGTTTAGAAGAAGATTCCGATGAATAATGAGCAAATATATGGGAAACTGTTGATGTTGGGCTTAGATTTCCATTTCGACGAATTACACAAATCCATTGAAAATTGTCTTGAATGTTTTATTGATATCGCATGTGTGCAAATCATTGAAGGATGAAATATATTTCATTTGGAAAAACAATAAGAGTTGAATTTATACTTCAAAACTGAACAATTCTGGGAAAATACCTCATAGGTGAGCTGCTTTTGCTTTTATTTGTTTCTCAATTCTACATAGGACTAACAACTGAGACTTTCAGAAGTGGAAAGTAAATTTTGATTCTTAATGTTATCTGGCTCCGGTACCAGGAGAGGGGTTGAAACCATTAGCTTCTTATCTCGCTCATTTTCGGCCCGATAATTTAGATATTTGGCAAATTCCATTAACTCTTCAATTCTGTGCAGCAAAGCCACGCAAAGTAGAGCAAGTCGGCAAGCCGAAAGCTGGGCGCTTCAGGCATACCTGATTATCACACTAAAGTGGGTAGTCAGACGTGCTAAATGCATATACATAACGGGCTACGTACAAATGGGATAGTTCTATATTCAAATATACTCACAGAAGAAGCAAACAGAACCTTTACATGCATCTCAATGTAGAAGGATATCACTCACTGCATGTCTGGGCGTCCATAGTTCCCACCTTCTCACCAAATTTCGTGTCAATCGGTATAGCCGTTTCTGAGAAAAGTGCTTGTGACAGACAGACAGACACTATCTGAATTCGAGGAAATGGTTGATAATCTTGCTCTCGACGCTAGGGGACGAAGTCCAAAGGTGATTGCTGGTGATTTCAAAGCTTGGGCCCTTGAGTGGGGTAGTAGAGAACCAAATGCCAGCAGGCGCAGCTTATTACAAGCTTTTGTGCAGATGGACATAGTTTTGGCTAACGAAGGCGTTGTAAACATCTTTCAGAAAAGTGGGTCAGGTTCGATTGTAGACCTGATCTTTGTCAGCCCTGCGCTGGCGCATGGTATGTCCTGGTGCATCATCGAACGCTACACCCACAGCGATCACCAGGCAATCTTCTTTAAGACATGTATCCAGCCACAGGCCAAAGACCCATCATGCCCGAAACCGAGAAAGATTTCTGGGTGGCCCGCAAAAATTTTAGATGAACAGACATTCATAGAGTTGTGGTTGGATCAACCTGATAAAGCAGGCGCCTCTATGGAAAGAGCCGTCCATGTGGCCTAATGCATCGCTAAAGCATGCGGCGCGTCCATGCCTAGGAGGTGCTCATTCCCCAGTAGGAGACCAAACTACTGGTCGAATGGTGAACTGGCTGGTTTTCGATCAGCCTGCCACCAAGCCAGACGAGCGACTTAGAGGGCAGTAAGTAAAGTCGATCAGGGGCAAAAAGAGCAGCCTATAAGGCAGCCCGCAAAACCCTCAAGCTCGCCATCCAGCGAAGCAAGCGGAAATGCTTTAAGGAGCTCTGCTCAGAAGCGGACGTTAACCCGTGGGGGAGTGCCTACAGAATCGTGATGGGAGGATTCAGAGGCCACTCATCTCCACAGATAACGTGTCCTACCCTGTTGCTGAAAATCATCCAGGGGTTATTCCCCCAGCAAGAGGAGAGCAGCGACATATTCCAGCCACCTCTGAATGTCACGGCAATTCCGCCAGTCACCAGAGACGAGCTGCTGGATATCTGCGCAAGAATAGGAGACAATAAAGCGCCGGGACTGGACGGAATACCGAATAAGGCCCTTAAGCTCACTGAGTTGTTCGAAGCGTGCATGTCCGAGGGGATATTTCCAATGGCATGGAAGCGATAGAAGTTGGTACTTCTGTCTAAGCCTGGTAAACCTCCAGGTGAACCATCCTCATACCGACCCATATAGCTTTTGGACACTGTGGGAAAAATGTTAGAGCGGGTAATCTATAGTAGACTACTCCCGGTTGTTGAGAGCCAAAGCGGCCTTTCAGATCGGCAGTATGGGTTCCGTAAAGCCAGATCAACCATTGATGCCATCAAATTGGTCACTGGCTTGGCTGAAGATGCAATACACGTTTACATCTGTTTACATTTGGGTAATCCTTTTTTAACGATTCCTCCACCTTTTCCGTGTTGGTGTTCTACGCTCCAAGCCATTGCTTTCGTGCCTAAAGTGCTCTAGACTCTCTCGCAAAACGTACTCTTGTTATCGGTTCGAGTCCATGGGATAAATTTAACACGTTCCCCAACATGTTCCGGTTTGACATTGCTACGGACTTTTCGAAGAACTTCCGCGGAAGATCTCGCTTCGCTCAGCTTGATCAGAATGGCCTCTGACTGTGGTTTGTTCTTTCTCATTTTCTGTCGTGCTGGTCTTGCCGTCGTAGGTGACTTCGACTCTGCTATAGTGGAGCCACTGTCGTCGCTATTCAACTTAAATTATTGTTTTTGAATTTTCTGCTTTTTTCAACGCTGCCTGGTACATTTTGCTACCATCTTGCGGAATTCTTCGAACTGTGTCCTTTTCGGCAAGTCCACGCTCCTTTTCCCTCGCATCCTTCCTATCGATTGTTTGTTCCCTCTCAGGCGGGCTGAGGGCACTGCATTTTGTGTAACTACCGATGTGCATTTTCCTCAGCTTCTCTTCAGCTGTATACCAGGAGTTTCGGTGGTGTGCAATAGGGTCTGGTAGTTCTTCCAGCCTCGCCATTTTTGACATCCATGAACATGTTGCGCTAGATGATGGATGCAGCCTTCATTTTCCGAAGGACCACCCCGTACTTCTTGAGTAGCCTTTCTTCTTCTTCCCTTGTTTTTTTTTGACGAGGTCCATTCTTTCCAGTGAGATGACTTGCATTTCCGTCGGGCTGAGGAGTTCGCCAACCGTTTTTCTGACAAAGAGATGTCATGCAGCTTGTAGTTTGTCATATTTTTTCGTGACCTTCTTTCCTAACTGGAATTTGACGGCTATCTCTTTTTTGGTTGCGTGGAATTCTATCCTCTACGGTGTCGCTCCCTTTCTCACTACCAGCCGCCTTCGTTGCTGGGACAGTAGGCCTTTCTACTTTTCAGTAGGTGACCGTCGTAACTTCGCATTTCCTGTAAAGGAATTTATAGTGTAATCTCCCATTTTAGCTGCCGAAAGTGGAAAGCGTGTTTTCTATTGTTGCTCCTTATAAAAATTGTTGTTACTATTGTCACTATAGTTTGGATCCCGGCTGCAAGCCGCTGTCTTCGCTAGAAGGTGCATTCACCTTAAATGATCCCCATGGTTGGCTATACGAGTAGGAAAGAGGTGGTTACCCGCGGCTACCAGCTGGGAGATATGAGTCGACTTGTTTCGGAAATAACAAGGATCTTTTCTTTGCCTTGTCTGTCCGAGCCCGTTTAGCCCCCGTTTAACTTGATCTAGGTTGGCTTAACCGAAATGCATTTAATTGTTGACAATCCCGAAATTACACGCAGCATTGCAGCAATAAAATAAAAAAGAATCTGAAGATACAGTATCGACTTAATCTAAATATGGCCCAGCCTTATTATACACATTATGGTGTGAATGATGAACATGTACAGCCATGCCCTTGAATATGACATGCAATTGCGTTCCGTAATTTATTCCTTTTTACGTCAAACGTTAATTAACTTGATTCAGGGTCAGCTTGTTGCTTGTTCATAATAATTTTCTGAAAATGTGCAGCCAATTCAATGGACATAAAAGTCTGCACACAAGCTCAAAAAGTAAATTCAAAGATTTTCTCTTGAAAATTGCAGGACGGGGGTAATTTTTCATTTTAACCCCCACAAGTACAATTGAAGTCAAATGAGCTTTCTCAATTGTTTGTTTTATGAATACGATGTAGAAATTTCACTTGAGAAAATATAATGGGATTAACGAGGATATTTAATGGAATTTGCATGTTCGTCATTTATTCTCAACTACACGGAAAAAAGGAGAAGTTTTCCTTGAAAAGAAATTTCAAATGCCAACTGCATATAATAAGAATTTATTGGGGACCATTTAAGAATTTTCCTCCTTTCATGAAGCATTCAGGACGCACTCACATAATTGAAGTTCAGAGGAAAAGTAATTTATATTGTGAGTCCTTGAATGTCAGTTCACAATTTAAGTAAGGATTTTCTGCTGCACAAGCATTTGCGGAAACTGGAAATGAATACTCGTGGATACTTTGATTTTAAGAAGCTTCGCTTTGAGGAATGTTTATGAAATAACATAGAATTTTTCAATGGTTTGCTCCGAAAGGACGAAGACTCCTTACTTTGCAGATTCTACTCTTTCGATATAACAGACAACTGCAATGAATTTCAAGACACAGCAAACAAGAATGAAGAAAAAATCTTCAGAAATTCCTCCTTTTTTTTATCATAAATAATCGGATAATGGCAAATAAGGAGCTCGCTGTTGAAGACACTGAAATTATCAGGTCCTACTTCTATCCTAGCATAATTTCTTTCAAGTCGTCCTTGCGTCGAATTCACTTTTTTGCTACTTCCCCACTACACCATAGAATCCAATGCGACTAGAGGACTTTTTTCAAACATCTCAAAACGCACGCGGTAGTCATTAGCTATTTTGTTACTAATTTCTAGAGGCTCTTTCAACTTTTCCTTTTTTCCTCTGCTGAAAAGATGGTAAGTGCCCTTGTAGTTTCTATAATGAATGAACTGGCTTTGCTACATTTTCTGTTACATTTTCCATTACCCTGTTTGCAAGTGTCAACAGAGGCTTTACTGAAAAGTTTCTCTGGCATGGAGTTGTATGCCTTTTTGCATTCCTAGTCTGATCTCGTCAAATGTCATTGAACTTTTACTGCAATTATGAAGGTTTCTGTTTTTGTATTAAATTCTTAGAAATTCAAAACAAAGTGTTTGAAGAGAGTCTTATTAAAATGAGCAACTTTCATGGGAGTTATAATGGAAGTAGATATGGCATTGACATATTCTAATCCACTTCATCGGTGAAGAATACTGAGTCATTGCCTTGCAACATGCCGCTGGCCTTCCAATCTGCCCTGGTTGGAAAGTCCACAGCAAAGTGAAGTTCAGCTTGCGTGTGGCATAGTCCATGGGGAATACCCAGGTTTCGACTTGACGATGATGTTGTGCCACCCCGTCAACCATGCCATACCTCCGATGTCACGAGGTGGGTTCATCCGCTCCACTGCAGAGTTTGAATGATGCATTCCAGATAGTAATCCGTATCCGCCACTGGACGTTTTCCAGATCGGTCTTCGTCCACGGCAATATTCCGAATGCATAAGCCAGTCAAGGGGTAGCGAATATATTCAATCCGTTCATTTTATTCTTCCAAAAGGGACTCAATGAATCCCCCTGGAAGGTGCCCCTCCGTATACGGGCGGGCTCTGAGGTATTAGTACCCTCAGATGTACGCACTGATAAGATGGTATGCCACCCTTCCGTCAAAAACTTGATCAGTTTCGGATCAATGCGATATAGAAGTAGAATATCGATTAGCCAGGTGTGCGGGACGCTGTCAGAAACCTTAGCATAATCGATATAGCAACTTGAGAGGTTTCTTTGACCTCTAGTTGCTTGTCCTACAACTGCCGAACCGATAATGAGTTGCTCTTTGCAACCCCTTGACCCAACTCGGCAACGCTTCTGCTCCTCGGACAGAATGTTGTTGATCTCGAGGTGCGCTTTGACCCTTCCATTAATAATGGACGTTATGAATTTGTAGCGGGTTGGTAAGCAAGTAATCGGTATTGTGTTTGCGGGGTCCTGCACCGTGTCCTTCTTAGGGATAAGGTAAATAATCCTCGCAGGTGGAAATTTCTCCGGCCGACTAATGATCTGATTTATGCTTTGTGCCAAACAACTGTTTACATTGGTAAATTTCTTCCGCCTGATTCATTCCTGGACTCCTCCAGTTCTTCGAGCTGTTTATGGCTCGTCGAACTTCCTCTTTGGCGACATCCCCAAAATTCATGCCAGGTGTAGTGGCATGTGGGTGCCTTCGACGGTAATCCAAAGTCTACTCTAGTATTCTTTCGCTTCCGTTGCCGAAAACTGTGCTGTCTGGACGCTTATTTGGAATTTGTTGAGAGATCTAACAAAAACTCCGCTGGTTCCTCGCATATGTTACATTCTGGACACGTCTGGAGTGATTTTCGCCATACCGTCGTAACCGACTGCATACGACAGAAAGTTTCTGCTTTAGTGTGTTCAGAATTTCAACTACGGGTGGCACACTGGAGATGGCATAGTTTCTGTAAACCCTTTGCACTGATGGCATTGCCAGAGCTGCTTTGAAAAAGTCTAGCAATGTCCTGCCTTAGTGAGTACCACCAACGTTCCAGACGAATTTTTGATAGAGGATCTCTTCGGTCACTCAAACCAATAACGCGGACGCGAATCTTCTTATCGTGCAATCTGACAGCCGTAACTGAACCACAATACACAAGTGATTGTAGTTGGCAGCAGCGACATATCAGGCCACAGTCGAGATGTAATCTCATCGTTGATTTGAGATGGAATTCTGGAAGTTGCTGGAGATGGGAATACCTAGTCTATGCAAAGGATCCATTTCCGAGAATTCTGTCCACGCTCTTTGGAATTCGTCCCGAACCTCAGCGGAAACTTCAGCTGGACGGTGGAGAAGAGTGCTTCGGCAAGTACTGAAACTGATGTCTGCAGTACGGTGTGGTGTTATTGATGCCACCGCCTTTGCCCCCATCGACTGGTCACCAGTTTTCGCGATAGCTTCAAGTCAAACACGTTCCCTGTTGATGGCCGGGATTGTGTCGCTGCGAGTTATAAAGCGGTACTGGTCTGCGACTCGCTTCACAGTCACGTGTGCGAATTACGGGAAACACTCGACGAATCTCTAGTGTAACAAGGGATGGTAGGATATTGTACCCGCCCCTGCGGTTATTTCGTAGAAGGAGCGGATGATGAAAAGGTTTATTTTTTCATTCTATTTCATCCGCTGTCTACGCAAACCTGCTAAAGTGATCGCCACAGATTGTGCTCCTGACCGTCGTGGCGCTTAGACGTCGAACTGCCCCACGACTAGCGGTTTCAACACCTCTCCATTATTATTTATTTAATTAATTAACGGATAACAAACAGAGAGAATTCCAATTAATCCTCAGGAAGAGGAGGAGAAAGCAAAAAACTTATCCTACGTTTAAAACTACTTAAAGTAGGGAAGTTAAAAGGACCAAGCTGTTTTGCATTATAATTTCGGCAAAGCCTGGGAGTCGGGGAATGAAAATAGACTTCGGGCTCCGCGAAGGGCACGTTGAAAATATCTGCGTTACGTGTGTTATAAGACGCAGGACGGCAGGGGATCTCGTCAGCGGCGGAGCAGTCCATTAGGCCCGAGGAAAGTTTAAAGAATGTCCATAGATCCAGATAGGATCTACGCTGTTGTAGGAAGGGAAGGTTTAGGAAGCGGAGGCGGGAAGGGTAATCCACACGAGGGAAGCTTTTCTTAAAGAAGAGAGAACGGGTGAATTTACGTTGCACATTTTCAAGGACAAGACAGTTACGGGAGGGTGACCAGATCACGGAGCAATACTCGAGGGTATTCCTTACGAGGGAATTGAAGAGAGCTAAAGAGGGTTGGATGGAGTCAAAATCAGAGGAGGAGCGAAGAATAAAGCCTGACAATTTTGCTGCTCGATTGATGACATCGAGGCAATGGGTGTCAAAGCGGAGCTTATTGTCGAAAGTGACTCCGGGGTCTTGAGTGGAATTTAAGCAGGATAAGGAATGTCCGTCAAGCGAGTAGGAGAAAGAAGTGGGTGAGGATTTTAGGGAGTAGCACATAGAGTGACACTTTCTGACATTTAGCCCTAAACCATTAGTCGAGCACCAACGAAACAGATTCTCCAGGTTATTCTGAAGGGAAGCACAGTCCATAGGCGACGATATAGCGGAAAACAGCTTAAGGTCGTCTGCATAGAGCAAACAGGGACAAGTAAGGAGGGGAGGAAGGTCGCTAATAAAAAATAAAATTAGCAAAGGACCCAGAATAGACCCCTGTGGGACGCCAGAAGAGGGGGAGAAGGAGCGGGAAGTACAGCCGTTAAAAGAGACGCGGCAGGATCGGTTGGAAAGGTAAGAGACAAGCCATAAAACAAGTGGTATGGGAACGTTTAGGGACGGGAGTTTGGATAGAAGTATCTTGTGATTTACAGTGTCGAAGGCTTTCGCGAAGTCAGTGTAAATGGTATGCACTTCTTGCCGTGAATTTAGACATTTGGCGACAAAGTTGGTAAAGTCAAGCAGGTTGGAGGCAGTGGACCTACGTTTGGGAAACCCGTGTTGTTCTTTCACTATGTGTTGGCCAAAGTGGGCGGACAACCAGTCGCTGACATATCTTTCCAGGATTTTGGAACAAGAGGAGAAGAGGGAAATGGTACGGTAATTCTCGGCAAGCGAACGATCGCCACTTTTGTGAATGGGGGTAATGGGAGCCTCTTTCCACAAACTGGGAAAATGATTCTCTTCAATGCTTTTGTTGAAAATAAGAGATAGGGGAAGGGAGATGGACTTACCAGTTTTGAGCAAAAAGAGGTTTGAAAGACCATCGTAGCCAGGTCCGACCTTGGCATCAAGTTCGCCAATGAGGTATTCGACAAGGATAGGGGTAAGAAGGGGAATGGTAGGCGATGCGGGGCAGGCTACGTCTACTATCGGGAGGGATTCGAAGGAAGGGGGAGGAACATAGACTGGCGAAAAGTAGCGGCAGAGTAAATCACAAGATAGTTGGGGGGAGTTAGCTCAGAGGCCAGAGAATTTAATGGACGGAGGGGATAACTGGGCAGGGCAGCGGGAGTTGCGAATGTGGGACCAGAAAGGTTTCAGATTTCCGCGATTTAGTGAGTCTTCCACGCTGTCTGGACTTACGTATTAAGGATTTGACCGAGGAACGAAGGGATTTGAAAAAAACTAAGTCAGCAACGTTTCTAGAAGAAAGGAACTTCTTTCTCGCAGTCTGTTTTTGACGTAGTTTTTTGTGAATTTCAGTGGTGAACCAGACGGGGTAAGAGCGTAAGCACTTAGGAGAGGAGGGAACGTAACAAGGAAGAAGATTAGATAAAATGGTATAGAAAGTGTTGAGGAGTCGGGATATCTGAACATCGAACTCGAGAGCAGGATGATGGGCGTCAGGGGCAACATAAGACGGAGCATGAAGGGATTGGGAAAGATAACGTACAGGAAGGTTAGAGAGGACAAGGTCAAGAGTGCGATCTAAGTGGTTTCTAGAAAGGTTAAATTGAAGGGCCCCACAGGTATACATGAAAGTGGATAGAGGAAGGGAAGGGTGGGTCGAGTTATTAGGGAGGGAGGGAAGGCCAGGGGTAACGGGCCAGGAGAGCATGGGAAGATTAAAGTCACCACAGAGGATGAAAGGAAGTGAGGGAAACAAAACGATTAGGGCCTCTGATAATATGTCGAAAAAATCCTCGTACAGAGAAGGCGGGCTTAGGCAGGGAAAATATACACACGATATGATAAAGGGACATACGTTTGGCGGAAGGGCACGTATGGTAACAGAATCGTAGGAGAAGGAAGGAGGCCCAACCCGGTTACCAAGTCAGACGACTCCTGCCGGTTATTCGTACCGGAACTAACTCTCCTTTTTCTGGGGTTTGCATTTTATACCTAATTGCTGGATGTGGTAATAGCTTCCTCAGTACGTAATCTGCAAGACTGCAAAGTTCCTGCACTTTCCGAACTACCTCCTGAGACGCTGCAGTGGAGTATACCCGTTCAGACTGAAACTATCCATCCCTCCCCCCTTTACAACCAGACTTGGGACCGTTTACAGCGAAAATTATTAGTCACGACTTTCCATTTGATAGCCCATATGACTATATTCGACAGACAAACATGCAATGAACCGATTTTAATAAGATTTTGTTTTTCGCAAAACTTTAAAAACGTTCGCTTTGACAGATCATATCCGGATCTGCAATTTAATCGCTCACTACGAGTTTGGAAAGCCAATAGCGATAATTAAAGCCAGACCACCGTTTTTTTCTGTTTTTTCCCCCCATTCCTATTGATTAAAAATTAATTAGCTCTCAATTTAGCAAGTCCTTTTTGCGCTTTCAGTATTCCCAGTATGTTTTAATCACGTTGTATATTGGAAAATATTCGTTTAATTTCGATTCAATCCTGGTGGGGATTGAAATTTCATTTGTCGGCTAATTAATCATAAGCCTACTGTATATGTATGACATAAAGGTTAATTTTGTAATTGGAAAAATGTCCAGAGGGTGTCCAGAATCATAAACAGGAATAATTTATTTTCGTTACTTGGCTTTAAATTCAATTAATTCACTAAGCAAAATACTCAACGGAAAGGTTATTCCGGTTTAAGGTACTAAGCACGATACAATATTCTTTCGAATTTCTTGAAGAACCTTCCTAATATCTTCGGATATATTCGGGGGGAAATATTGCCCACTAACAAGGATATTACCGTACCGGGCGCATTTATCTCGTTTCTCTTATAACTATGATTGTATGCTTTCGTTTCTATTGCCACTTGGAGACAGGGACTATATCCTTTTTTATTCAGACAGAGTTTCTACAGAAGTTCCGTTTCTGAAAATATCTGGGCATCCAGATACTTAAGTAAGTCTTGCGGAGGAAAGATCTAACCAAAATGGATTCGTTTGTAATATTATAACACGAAATGGATATTAAAGGCTAACCCTTCCCGCAATCGGGATGACCACTAAATGGACTTGCTCTGCTGTGCAGGCGAGAACTCTCCGGTAGAACTGGGGGAAGATTTTCAAGAGATATCTCGGAATTTAATATTGATCTGCTGCATCTTTTCAACAACTCGAGAGTCCTTGCAGACATAAGTCCTTCCGATTTTTGATCAAAATTGCGAAATTCATATCAGCAAGATTTGTTTTGAGAGTTTTTAGAAGGATCGGAATTCGTCAAAGTCAACACGGAGGGTTCTAATGCTGCCGATACTGATGCTGATACTATCAACCTTGATTAAATGTTTGCTTAGTCGATTGTTCCTTTCGTTTCACCTGAGCAAGCATAAAATTTAATGGTTACCACATTCTTGTTGGGCAGTGAGTGGAATGGACCGACTTCAATACGAAGCACTAAATTGGGAGCTAGGTTGGAAAAAAAACGAAAAAATTCCTTGAAATCGAAACATAAAATTGGAGAATTTTTTTTAGATTTATTTGTCTGAAGGAAAATATTCCGGGAAGGATAAGCAGGCCCACGCATTGCGCCTAATTGTTCAGTTCCTTTCACGATGTTCGAAAGCGTTAAAAGCGGCTTTATGTAGCAACGGCCTTGAGTTTGATGAGATTTATGGATTCGCTCAGGGATTTAAAAGCAAAGTTTTCTATGTATTCTAAGAGTTAAGAATGTAGAAAAGATTTGAAGATTGTTAGGGAAAAATTAGATGTATTGATATGGGATATAGGAAAGATATAAAGAAGATAGAAGGATGTCGTATCGGAAAAAATTGAAGAATAGGTTTTGTCATTTTTACTAAAGAATGTCTTTCATGTCCTTGGATTTCTGGTGAAAATAAATCTTGTTGATGGTAGGGATGTGGTGTTCGAAACTGACAAAACAAAGCAATTATTTCAGATAATAACACAAATCAAGTTATAATGTATCTACGTCCATGATACGCTTCTCCGCATTCGACTAAATGCCGAATAACTGTAATTATTCCTAAATTTATTAGTCTCAATACCTCGGATTAGGGATACTATAATTATTTCACCCCAAAATCCAGGCAAACACTGCGTATATTCTCCTTATCATCAAATGTTTTTCCTTTTTTCCTTTGTACTGACGACCATTCTTAAATTACTGTTTCCTCCCTCCAACATGAATTGCTGAGAGGTCAACCGAACAGGATCTCATTTGCTTGGGAAGCCTTTTTCTCGTAAGCATTTTCCTTAGGTATAGTGGTGGTTTAGTGTGGCCAGGAGCTTACGGTGAATAGCTAGTAATTTTCAGGAAAAACACTTTGTAACCGGAAGGTCTAGGTCGGCGAGCTAAATTATTCGACATCTAGTTATTTTTATGGGAACAATTAAATGTTTGATAAGCCTCTTAATATAATTAAAGGAGTTATGCAGGTTAACCATAGTAATTTCCAGAGTGAACGTTAGTTCCCGGAAGTTGGTGTTCATTTTTATGTTCTTAGCAGAAAAGTGTTAAATATCGAAAATGATTGTGATTGTTTTGTTTAATTTGAACTGATTATTAAATCACGGCATGAATTGCCGAATAGATGAGATGTTTCAGGGAATAATCGAGCCACAATAGAAATAAATTTGTAACATGGCATTTGGGAACTTTTTTTTTTTCGTATGTACACGGAGGTGGAAAATCTTAGAAAGACACGTCCGCCGCAGCTCTGCCGCCTGAACGGCGGAACTACAGCGGGCGCGTGTGGGATTCACACCCACTAAAAACCACCCCCGGTCTCTCCAGCCCCAGCCCCGCGGGACCACCATTGAGGTATTACTTCGCGGGGTAGGTTTGCTCTTAGGCACTCATCCTTCTCCTATTTGTAGCTTTCCTCTTTCTTTGTTCCTTCAGCAACTCCTCCTGCATTTGGATGATTGCGGAGCCAACCGCAAGCCACTTCTCCTCGGACTCCAGCATCTCAGTAACCAAGCTCTCCGGGGTCCCGCTCCTGCCGAGCACCTGGTTTAAGCTCCGTCTCTCCATCGCAAATCGTGGGAAGTGAAACATCACATGCTCTGGATCCTCCGGTATGCCATCGCATCTGGGACAGTTCGGAAAATCATCGAACCCAAAGCGGTGCAGATACTGCCTGTAGCAACCACCGTGTCCCCTGAGGAACTGGGTAATGTGGTAGTTGGTCTCCCCATGTTTTCGCTCAAGCCACACCCTAATGTTGGGAATGAGCCTGTGCGTCCACCGACCTTTCGTAGACTCGTCCCATCTGCGTTGCCAGAGATCAAGCGACTCTGACCTTGCCGCATTTCTACGCTGTGCATGCCCCTCCATATGTCTTGCATTGTACAGGACACTCATTTCTTTGGCCAGAATGTCAACCGGGATCATGCCTGCCACCACCAATACTGCCTCATCTGATGGGGTTCTAAAAGCACTGCAAACCCTCAAAGCTTCCGTCTCTGAGAGTTTGCAAGCGCCTCTGCCCACACAGGCGACGAGTAGAGCAGGATGGAGCGCACCACTCCGGCTAGCACCAACCTCCAGCAATGTTTCGGCCCACCAATATTTGGCAACATTTTTGCAAGTGCCGTGGTGGCACTGGCTGCCTTTTGGCATGCATACTCTAGGTGCTCCCTAAAACTCAATTTGGTGTCAATTATTACCCCCAGGTATTTGATAGCCGGCTTTGATACGACCGTATCTCCACCGACCTCCACTTTTACAGTGTTATTTTTCCTGCGTTTCGTTATTAAGACCGCTTCCGTTTTCGCGTCCATCAAGGTCAGCCCGGCCTTTTCTAGCCAGGACTTTACCGCTCTCACTGTTTCTGTTGCGTAAACCTCCACATCTTCTGGGTGTTTTGCTGCAACAACCACAGCTAGGTCATCAGCAAAGCCGACAATCGTAGTCCCCTCTGGGACGGGAAGAGCAAGCACCCCATTATACATGATATTCCACAACAGGGGACCAAGTACCGATCCCTGTGGTACCCCGGCTGTAACAATGTACTCTTTGGGGCACATACCAGAGAGTCCTCTCTGAGAGGTAGTTTTTCACCAAATTCGCTAAGTATCCGGGGACACCCATGTCAGCCAACGCCCCTTTAATTCCATTCCAGCTGGCCGAGTTGAATGTGTTTTTTACATCCAACGCCACCACGGCACAGCAGCCGCCAGAAATCAGTGCACCTTTTGCCAGGTTTACCACCATGCCAATTGCGTCCACCGTAGAGTGGGCGCGTCGGAAACCAAACTGGCGACGATGGGCAGGAGTCTGTTGTAGATGACTCTCTCCATCATCTTCCCCATTGTATCCAACAGGCAGATAGGACGATACGACGCTGGGTTTCCAGGTTGCTTGCCAGGCTTCAGAAGCAACACCAACTTTTGCTTTTTCCACTGGGCAGGGAATATTCCTTCTTTTAGGCACGCCTCAAAGGTGTTGGCGAAAAGTTCGGGCCTAGTCTTCACTGCCAGTTTCAAAGCTCGGTTGGGGATGCCATCCAAACCTGGGGCCTTGTTGTCACCGAACCTACCACATATTTCCCGCAGCTCCTCCACAGTTACAGGCGGTATTATGTCGTCATTTGGCTGGACAAAAATTTGCCTTCCCCTATTTTCGTGGTGAGGGAACAGAGTGGTAACAATCTGTTTCAGGAGGCGCGGACAGGTCACCTGGGGTGATTTCCGCAGCCTTTTCATCATCACTCTGTAAGCCTCGCACCAAGGGTTTATGTCGGCATGGTCGCGCAGCTGCTTGAAGCAGTTCTTTTTGCTCCTCCGAATGGCTTCCTTTAGGCGGCCACGCAATTGCTTGTGTGCCCCCTCTTGACCGTCGCCACCGGATTTTCCCCTGAGCCTCTGGCAAAGCCTCCTTGCCCGAAAACATGCGGCTCGCAAACTTGCGATTTCGTTGTTCCACCAGTAGTTGGGTTGCCTACTGGGGAGCAATCGCCTTCTCGGCGTAGTAGCATCGCATGCTTCCGTCACCCATCGAGTGATCTGGGTGGCTTTCTCTCCAGCCGTACCATTCAATGATATGTCGGATTTGAGCACCGCGGAAAACGTGTCCCCCTCGAACGCTTTCATTGTCCAGCCAAGCATACCACCCGGCATTCTGCGAAAACTCTTTTTCGAGCTCGATCCGCCCTTGATCTCTATGCAGATTGCCTGGTGGTCGCTGTGAGTATAGTCCTCACTGACATGCCAAGCGATTCTATTGGCTAAAGTGGCACTCACGTATGTCAGGTCCACTATAGACCCCAGGCCCCTTCCCCGGAAAGTGTACGAAGACCCAATATTCGCCAGTACCACGTCCAGCTCCGCGAATGCTTCGAGGAGAACACGTCCCCTGACATTAGTTATCCTGCTGCTCCATTCAAGAGCCCACGCATTGAAATCGCCTCCTATTATGATCGGCCAACGTCCTCTTGCATCCAAAACAAGAGCATCAAGCATCCGCTCATACTCGACGAGTGTAGCGCTGGGTGGAGCATAGCAGCTGTAGATGTGGATGTCCTTCACCTTCGCTCTGATGAAGCCCTCCTCCGGGTGCTCCATTATTTCCTGGAAGGCTTGTTCTCCACAAGTCCACAGCGCTGCTTGGCCCGTTTGGTCTTTGACCCAAACGCTACCACCGCGGTTTCGGTATGGTTCACTTAGTATGGCCACATCGATGTTTTTCTCGCGGATGGTTTGCGCGAGTAGATCCTGCGCCGCCTCGCAGTGGTTGAGGTTGATTTGTATCAACCTCATCTGCGATTTGTGCTAAGGGCTCTCCTGTGTTCCGGGCACCTGCTGCTGCCCGCAATGTGCCGATGGTCCACACCCTCCTCTCCTTTGCACAGTAGACAATTTGGGTCAGCTCCGCAGTCCTTGCTGATATGGCCTTCCACTCCGCATCTCCTGCATTGCTTTGATCTGTCATTTGGGTTAGTGCATGCCTTCGCAATGTGACCAAAGCCAAGGCATCTAAAGCACCGTTTTAACGCCACCTGTTCCCTAAGGCGACACATAACCCAGCCTATTCTCACTCTCCCTGCTGCTAACAGTTTGAGTGCGTTCTCCACTGGTAGGCTGATGATGGCGGTTTGTGTTCCCCCATAGGCTTTCCTTAGCTTTTTCACCACTGACTCTTGTAGTCCGGCAAGATCGAACTGTTTCTCCAACGCTTCGCGAACCTCCTATTTCGTCGTGATTTCATCTATATCTTTGCAGATTATAGTGATCACCGGCCTGCTAGCTCTTATGTCGGCTTCCTGCCCTAAAGTCTTCCCGATTTGGCTTAAGAATTTGTCCGCGGTTACATCCTTGGATTTCTTAAGTTCCAACATAAGATCTCCCTTCCGCGACCGTTTAATACGGCTGACGTTGTCTCCCAAATTGGTGAGTTCGGGGTCTGTCTTCACTTTCCTGAGAATGTCGGCGTATGACCCTTCGCCTCGGTTGGAAATGAAAATCACCTCCGGTCTAATCTTCCTCCGATAATTTTGTTTCCGCGGTTCTACCTTCCTCCAAGCTTCCGCATCCGCCTTTGAAGGTTCGATCCCTTTTCTCGAGGTAGCCACTGCAGTATTTTCACTGGTAGCTTCAAACGTACTTTTCATGAAGTCCGCCTTTTTCGGAGTTGAGTCCTTTTTTCTTTTCGGGGTTTGCTGGCCTGTTGAGTCATTCAGCTTCTCGCGCAGCCTCTTCCCCGGTTTCTCCCCTTTTGTGTTTTGAACCGGCGTTACTTGAGTTGCCTGGTTCACTTTTCCAATCGGCGACTTCCCTACTCGTTTATCCTGGGCCTTGCCGTACGTCAAACGGATGCCTCTTATCATGGCCCTTATATTTTGGTGAATGTTCCTGCGCTCCTTTATAAACTCACACAGCTCCATGATCTTTTTACCGAGGGCAGTAAAGGCAGCTCCAGACTGATCATTGCCCGAAACATCGCTCGGGTGAATCGGCGTCAGTGATTCTTCCTCATCGAAGACTCCCGCTATACGCTTCCCACTGGGGGTAGCGATCGTGGGGGCTTGTGCCCGTGTGGGAGGGGATCTGCGAAAAATCGAGCTCCTTCTGAACGGATCCATCACTGGAGCCAGTTCAAGTTCCTCCCGCACGCTTGTAACATTAGATGCCACAGTAGCCAAGGTTCCCACTACTGAGGCACTGCGGTCGTTGGATATCGACGGCCGGGAGCCCGCTTGCTCACTCCCAAAAACCGCCGACACTGGGTTTCCGAAGCCCTGCACCGTAACTTCATTCTTCTTCTGCTCCTCCATGTTTGGTTTCATTTCTGGGTATCCTTCCCATAGCCAATTTTTATCCACGGGTGGGCGTTTACTTCCCACCTACCCGGTCTGCGCATAAACATGCCCATACACGCACATCTCCGAATGCGTGCATGTGCATGGCCATGACACATTCGCCGAGCATTCCCTTATCCGCACGAAGGGACGCGCCTGATGGGAGATTTGGCAACTCCACACAGGGGCATTTGGGATCTATGTGTGAAAGTTCTAAGAAACCTCTTAGCCGTGAGGCATATCAATTTAGTAATGAATGGGTTTTCAAAACTGGAGGGAAGGAATGGCAAAAGAGATTTCAGATTGGAAAACAATTCGTTTTAGTTTGGTTTAGTGGAGGGAGTGGCAGCTTCATGTACTTAAGCCTCTTATTAACCCCATTCAGTTGATCCCTAAAATGGCGAATTCGAGGCCTGCGGCATTCGCAAACTTTCGCGAACCTGAGAACATCTTGCAGAGGTAGGGAATGCGCAAATCTGTTCAGGATCGCCTCCCCTTACTAACATTGGCCAAATATAGGTTTTATTTGTTAGACGAAACCTTATTCATCATCATCATCAACGGCGCAACAACCGGTATCCGGTCTAGCCCTGCCTTAGTAAGGAACTCCAGACATCCCGGTTTCGCGCCGAGGCCCATCAATTCGATATCCCTAAAAGCTGTCTGGCGTCCTGGCCTACGCCATCGCAGGGTAGGGTCTGCCTCGTCTCTTCTTTTACCAAAGATATTGCCCTTATGGACTTTTCGGTTGGGATCATTTCCATCCATTCGGATTAAGTGATCCGCCCACCGTAACCTATGGAGCTGGATTTTATTCACAACCTAACGGTCATGGTATCGCTCAGAGATTTCGTCCTTATGTAGGCTACGAAATCGTCTATCCTCATGTAGGGGGTCATAAATTCTTCGGAGGATCTTCTCTCGAACGCGACCAAAAGTTCGCAACTTTTTTTTGCTAAGAACCCAAGTCTCCGAGGAATCGTCGCCTGCTCGATCTGGATGAAGGCAGTTCGTACATCTCAGGTCGTTCTTTCCATGATATCTATGTCGTCAGCATAGGCCAGTACTTGGGTGGACTTAAACATGATCGTACCTCTCGCATTTACCTCAGCATTGCGGATCACTTTTCCCAGGGCCAGGTTAAAGAGGACGCATGGTAGGGTATCCCCTCGTCGTAGGCCGTTGTTGATGTTGAATAGTCTTGAGGGTGATCGTACTGCTTTTATCTGGCCTCGCACATTGGTCAGGGTCAGCCTAGTTAGTCTTATCAATTTCGTCGGGATACCGAATTCTCTCATGGCCGTGTACAGTTTTACAATGGCTATGCTATCATAGGCCGCTTTAAAATCGATGAACAGATGGTGCAACTGTTGTCCATATTCCAACAGTTTTTCCATCGCTTGCCGCAGAGAGAAAATTTGATCTGTTGCTGATTTGCCTGGAGTGAAGCCTCTTTGGTATGTGCCAATGATGTTCTGGGCGTATGGGGCTATCCGGCCTAGTAAGATAGTGGAGAATATCTTATAGATGGTACTCAGCAACGTGATACCTCTATAATTGCTGCACTGTGTGATATCTCCCTTTTATGTATGAAACAGATAATGCCTCATTGCCAATCGTCAGGCATTGATTCGCTGTCCCATTCCTTCAGCACAAGTTGATGAACCACTTGGTGTAACTGGTCGCCTCCATATTTAACCAATTCGGCTGTAATTCCATCGGCTCCTGGCGACTTATGATTTTTTAGCCGATGAATTGCACGGACTGTTTCTCCTAAACTTGGTGGTGGCAATATTTGTCCGTCGTCTTCAGTTGGCGGGACCTCCAACTCGCCGATGTTCTGGTTGTTCAGTAGCTCATCAAAGTACTCAACCCACCGCTCCAATCTGCCAATTTGGTCGGAAATCAGATTTCCCTCTTTGTCTGGGCAGGATGAGCATCGAGGTGTATAAGGCTTCATCCTGCTGACTTGTTGGTAAAACTTCCGCGCCTGGTGCGGTTGCTCCCTGTACTTTTCTAGTTCATAGACTTGTTGGTTCTCCCAGGCTTCCTTTTCCGTCTGTGAAGTCGCTTCTCCACTCGTCGGAGTTTGTGATAAGTCTCTGCGCGTGCCCGCTTTCTTTGAGAATGCAACATTACTCGGTATGCGGCATTCTTCCGTTCCGTTGCTGGCTTACATTCATCATCAAACCAGCCGTTCCGACTCCTTTTGCGGCTGGGGCCAAGTATGTTTGTAGCCGTATCCATGATAACGTTCTTCAGGTGATTGTGAAGATCATTCGTTGATGCTTCATCTCCAGGTCCTCTGTTGACTGCGGTTATTGCGGCATCCATTTGCCTCTTATAGGTGTTGCGGAGGGCTGTGTTGTGGATGGCTTCAGTGTTAGCCTGAATGCCAGAGAGGATTCTGGGTAGTGTTGTTATTCGAGTTCGGAGCACCATGTCAACGAGATAGTGATCCGAGTCTATATTGGCCCCCCCCTTTATGTTCTGACATTCATCAAGCCTGAGAGGTGGCGGCGTTAGATCAGCTTGTGGTCAATTTTTTTAAAAGTGGTACCGTCTGGAGAGGAACACGTTTGTTTGCACACCGCTTTCCGCGCAGACGAGGTACTTCCAACAACCATTTCGTATGTCGCTGCTAATTGAATAATCCGTAGTCCGCTATCATTTGTATTTTGATGTAAGCTATGGAAGTCAACGTATCGTCTGAACACGGGCTGTTAAAATTTTGATATCATATCTGGGACAAGCTTGCAGGGTTCGTTCTACTGCCTCGTAGAAGGTATCCTTATCCTCTGTTCGCTTATTTTGTCAAAGCCGATAACAGCAGGTTTCTTTTTTTTCTCCTGACTAAGAAACCTACTCCGAGCACATGGTTTACTGGATGGCCGCTATAATATATGGTGTAGCGACTCTTCAGCAGGACACCGCTCCTTGTCCAACGCATCTCCTGTAACGCTGTTATATCAGTCCTAAAATGGACAGGATATCGGCTAGCTGCTTGGCAGCTCCATCTCTGTACAGGAAGCACACGTTCCATGAGAAAATGCGCAAATCGTGATTCCGTTGTCGTTGCTGGATTCGTCGTTGTACTCAGTCCAGTCCAATCCGAGGCTCCTGTTGTGGCTTCGTAACAACTTATTTTCCGTGTAAAGTTGTCAGCCCACCCCCAACTTGGAGGACCAGCTGGTACAATTTGTCCCGGTTTTAGGCGCGAGAAACTCGCCTTCATCCTTTTCCGTCTACAGCTTTTCGTTAAGAGAGAACTCGCAGCGGTCACCACCTGGAGGTGGAGAATCAAAGTCATATTCATACATATTACATGAAGCTCACCATAGATTCTTCCTCCAGTTCCTCCAACTTAAATTGTTTTTTCAACGCAGTGCATATTTCTTCCCTGGATGTCACTCCGAGTCCGGATAGCTGAGTGGTTAGAGCACAAGGCTGTCGTACGGAAGATTGCGGTTCAAATCTCATTGGTGGCAGTGGCATTTGTATCGTGATTTGGCGTCGGATACCTGTCGACTCAGTTGTGAATGAGTACCTGAGTCAAATCAAGGTAATAATCTCGGGCGAGCGCAATGCTGACTACATTGCCTCCTATAGGGTTCTGTAATCCTGTAGTGTAACGTTACTGTCTTGAATGAAGTGATCTAACACCCTTCAAGGCCCTGATCCAATTGGATTGTTGTGCCAACGATTATTGTTACTAATATGTCACTTCTTCAAGGTCCTTGCACTGTAACTAGATCTCATGCTTTTGGGCCCGAACAGTGACATTCTCCTCAAGCGAGCTTTTCACTTGGGTGCGAAAGCCTTTGGTTTTGCCCAAGCTTTTCACCTCAAATATGAGATCGCCTTTTTAGATGCTTCGGATCTTGCTGAGATTTCCACTCAGATCTTTTAAGTGGGGTCGGATTTAATCCTTTTTAGAATCTCCGCATAAGAGGAAATGTCCTTAATGGAAGGAACAATTGCCTCAGGGCGAATTCGCACTTTTGTTTCTTTCTTCGCCTTTTCATTAACGATCTTCGTCTATCCATCATTTTCGTTCCCCTTAGGTTCCCTTTGATCGCTGATGCTGGCACATGCTGACACATGATTTTTATCTTCCGTGCTCTTCGCAACTTCTTGTGTATTTTTTTTCTTGGGTGCTTGCGGATTCTTAAGAAAATTACCGTCTTTCTCCCGCACTCTGTTCTTTCCTGGCAGGTCGCTAAAATTACTATTCGGTGTTACTAACGTCGCCTGTGCCCCTGTTACAATGGTAGGTTTCGACCAATTATAGAAGAACCTCATGGCTCTCACGATGTTTTTAATAGCTTGGGACAGGTTGTGCTTGTCCTTGATGAACTCGGACAGATCAACTATTTTTGCCTCAAGTTGCTTGCTCCGGCGGTTCAGGGCTCTGTTCTCTATGGGTCTTGCCCGGATTAATTTTTCTAAACGCACTTTAAGCCGTAGCATTTCATGTGCTCTCTTGTGTTTTATTTTTTGCCTTCCTAGCTGAAGAGCTGAGGAGCTTCTTCTGAATGGCTCTCGGAGCACCTCCTATGGTCGTCCCTCTTGGACAAATGCGGTGGGTGTCAACACCGCATTAGTCGGGCAGCGATCTCCTTTCAACTCATCATTTTTTGCCTTCGTTATTGGTGTTTTTGACATGGTCTTGCCTCGCCTGTACACCCCCTTCTCCAACTCTCAATCACTTGAGGTATTAGATGCTACGGTCCACCATGGAGGCACTACGGTTGAGACATATCGTCGACAGGGAGCCCGCTTGCTCACTTTCAAAAGCATCGGTACTGGGGTTCCAAACCACTGCTGCGTAAGTTCCCTCATTCTCTCTTCTTCCATGTTGGTTTTATTTCCTGTGTATCCTTCTCATAGCCATTTTGGTCCACGCACCAGAGATGAGCCAACACTAGCTCATACACAATCAGAAAAGAAAAGTAAATGAACACATATTTATACATTAACAAGTATGCCCCAATGGGCCAACCGGAATCGCACCTAAAGAGAGATCTGGCAACTCCTCACAGGAATTTCTGTCTGTCTGTCTGCCACACACACTTTTCTCAGAAACGACTATAGCGATTGACGCAAGTTGTTGTGAAAGTGGGAATGGTGAACGCCCACATATGCAGGAAGTTGCATCTTTCTACATTGAGGGCAAGGGTTTTCGTATATACAAAGGAGGAGCGTATGCAGTTTTTCGGCGAATATAGTCGTGTTGGATGTCAAATGAAAGGTCTCGATTAGCACCAGTCTTAACTTTGACATAAGTTGGAAAGGCGAGGAGCGCGGCGGGTCCAAAGTTATGATTTGTTTAACGGACTCATTGTGAGAAACTACCCAACGGTAAAGTTGAAAAAATCATGAAGCTGCCTCAACACGGTGCCTAGGCCTCTAAATAGTCTTCATATCGATATCTACTCAAATTTCTCTCTTTCTTTTACAGAAATCCTTAAAAAGCGCTTACAAAGAAGTGTCTACAAATTTCAATTGAAATGATTATTAGTCTTGAACCCTTGCGTTCAGATGCAATCGTTTTAAGACGGAATCGTTGTCCTCACAAAATAAATTGCCCCTTCCCTACTACCTTTATAGGTATCAATTATGCAGCTCTTCTTCTTCTTTTTCTTCAGCCTTTGTCCCGTTCACAAGCGGGGTCGGCTCGTCGTGATCGGCTTCGCCATTTGGCTCTATCGAATGCCTGATCTGGGTGCAATCTCGAGGCTTTCAAATCCCCATCCAGCGTATCAAGCCACCGTTGCTTAGGTCTGCCTTTTGGTCGTTTACCATCGACTTCGATGTTCAGACCAATCTTTGCAATTGAATTCTCGTTTGCACGAATTGCGTGACCATACCATCGAAGACGCCTCTCTCGCAACTTTTCCACGATCGGTGCAGCCCCATAACGATCGCGGATATCCTCATTTCGGATGTGATCTAAACGTGTGACGCCACTAGTCCAACGTAGCATCTTCGTCTCCATTACCGCGAGACGCCGTTCATTGTCTTTTATGGTCGGCCAACATTCAGAACCATAGAGAGCGACTGGACGGACGACATTGCAGCTCTATTTGAACAAATACTTCATTAAGTTTAATTACCCATTTAATCATTAACAAGAACGTTTGTTCAAAGTCACAACAGGCTCAGATACATCAGGGCATACCCTTCCTTGCCAAAGCGTTCCCCGAAATAAGAGCGCAGCTGAGAGACCAATTACAGGAACTTTTCCGTACTTTAACAATATTTCAATTGAATTTCAGAATAAAATTCTAATTCACTAAAACTTCGGCTCCCGCCAGTAAAGTTATGAACGTCACATCAGAAAAGTCCTGAAAGTCGTTATCGTCACAAAATCTTTTCAAAATGAACAGAAATAGAATTGACGAAAAGTAAATTGTGAATATAGTGGACTTCTCAAAGTACAGGTGGCACCTAATCTCTTTTTTCGTCAAACAGAATGGCAATGGAGTGAAAAGCTTCTTACTTCTGTTGTTTTTCAAGATGGAGCCAACTTTTCCCTCCATGGCTTCTCAGTACGATTGAGGACGACGAAAAAGCCGTCTATAGTCAGTTTTATTTACGTAAGTAAGATAAGTAAAAAAACAGATGAAGCAATCTTCCAAGATTGTATTTTTTTCAATTCTACTTTGACAGTAATAAGGGACAATCTACATAATTCGTTTCTCAGAGTTTACCTCGTGGATAGTCCTGGAAAAATGTCATAAACGGAAAAATCCAAAGAATGGTAGGAACAGTATGCATGATGGGACCGTGCTTATTATTCATCTTAATTTATACAGATTTCTTTTTTTAAATACTGGATGGAAGCAAATGTGAAACTGTCTCGGTCGTAGGAGGTAAACGTCTTTTTGAGGGAAAATAATGCTTCCTCACTAGCAATTAGCTCCTCAAAAAACTGGAGATTAAATGAAAGATTACGTGAAATTAGTCTTGAGAGAAAGTATCTTAGTTTGGGAAGAAGCAAATAAAAAAGCAAATGCAAACACCCCAAAGTGAATTAGACTGAGCAAATTCTACCTTGGCATATTCTTAATTAGCTCCAAGGTAACTTGATTTAAGCGAAGATAAGATTCTCGATTAAGCCGCATGACCTTTATAAACAAGTAACATTCTCCAAAAGTTGTTCTTCTTAGCCATTACCATAGTATCTTTTATTTTGTCTCCGTGGGTTTCCTATTTATACCTCCAACAAATCACGTTCGTGTACAAGAACAGACAAGGGATTATTATAATATTATTCTGCTAAGGGAAAGTCGCACCGCGTCCTTGAAGAACTATTGTTCCCCTTTTACTGGTTATAGTGTACCTATTGATCATAGTATCTCAAGCAGGCCTATAACCGTTAGGAACTTTAGTATGTTCCCCACTTCCAGAAGTTTCAGCTTTGCATCTGGTATTACGTGTTCTCCCAGATGTATCGACCTACTTTCCACAAGTGCCGGACACTGTCCCAGGACGTGCATAGAGGTTTCGTCCTCCTCCTCACAGAACCTGCAGGCAGTGTCCGTAGATATCCCTAGCTTCCCTAGGTGATAGTTCAGCCGACAATGACCACTATGATTCGGAGGTTCTTTTTGGTGAGGTTTAAGCAATCCTTTGTGCGCATGGGTTTGTATCCCCCAATAAGCACCCTGGACTGCTCCATCCCTGGTAGGCCCGCCCAATATAGTTCCCTCAACCGTTTCTCTTCGTTTCTTAGATTCATAGCCATGAAACCGTTTCCGATTCCACAGAAAGGTTCTAGCTCCCTGCTCCCTTCTTGGCTAGTTCATCCGCTGCCTCATTGCCTTCCAACCCAGCATGGCCTGGAACCCAAAGTATCCAGACCTTGTTGGACGAGCCGAGTGTATTCAGTCTCTCAAAGCATTCCCATACCAGTTTAGAGTTCACCTGGTTGGACCTAAGTGCCTTGATCGCTGCTTGGCTATCGGTGAGAATAGCTATGTTCTGCCCCCTGTAGTTCCTTTGCAGATTAAAGGAGGCACATTTGTCTATGGTGTAAATTTCCGCCTGGAATATGCTAGTGTACCTGCCCATTGGCTCAAAGTACATTTTCCTTGGACCAATGACACCGGCACCCGCTCCCTCTGCTGTGAGGGATCCGTCAGTTTACCAAGTAATCAGTTGCTGGTTTAAGCCGTATGTCGCAGCCACGCTCTCCCAGTTTACCTTGTTACTCCAACGTGTTTCAAACTTCTTATCGAAGTGAAACCTCGTTGTCATGTTGTCCCTCGGTATCAGTAATTCGGGATATCGCCTAGAAAGGATATCCATCTTCCTTCGATTTAGGCAGCTCCCCGCCTCACTCATATTCCCGGCCATCCTGAATATTGATCTCCTTGCCTGCATCTGTATGTGCAGATGGAGAGGGGTTAATCCCAGAAGGACCTCCAAGGATGCCGTTGGGCATGTCCTCATTGGCCCACTGATACACACGCAAGCCAGCCTTTCGAGCTTATGTAATTCCCTGGCTTGTGTGCTGAGTTGGGTTCTTTCTGCCCAGATTACCGCTCCATTGGCCTTACTATTGCAGTATATATCCAAAGTAGTATCTTCGGGCTGCAACCCCATTTTTTTCCTGCTATGGATCTGCGAGTCATCAGAGCCCTCGTGGCTTTTCGACAAGTGTCTCCGACATGTGTCTCGCAGAGTAACTTTTGGTCTAGCGTGATTCCCAAATATTTGACCTCTGTTTCTCGTTTCACCTCCATATCATGTAATGTTATGGCTTTCAGGTGATCCAGCTTACGCCTCCTAGTGAATGGTACCATGGTGGTTTTGGTTGGGTTAATCCGCAGTCCCACCTTCCTGCACCAGGCACTAGTAACCCTTAATCCAGTTTGGATTCTATCACATAGGGTATCTTCATATTTGCCCCTACAGATTAGAACAATGTCGTCCGCGTAGCCCTGGACTTGTATTCCAGTATTAGTTAACACGTCCAGGAGTTCATCCCCTACCATACTCCACATCAGCGGCGATAGTACTCCACCCTGTGGACAGCCTTGAGTGGTGTTCATGATAATAGAATGGGTACCTGTTTGTACCTCTATTTGTCTGCTTTCTAGCATTTTGCCCATCCAGAGTGCCAGGGTGTTTTCCACTCCTTTGCGGCTCAGGGCATCCTGCATCTCTGTGTGCGATGTGTTGTCGAATGCTCCTTCGATATCCAAAAACGCGCACGGTGGAATTTCTTTTGTTTCTATGGCGTCCCGTAGTACCTCTGTCAGCTGATACAGAGCAGTTTCAGTTGACCGTCCTGCCCGGTAAGCGTGTTGACAGTGATGTAGGGGATTACGCTTTAGAACGTTAGTTCTAATATAGTTGTCTATGGCCTTCTCCACCGGTTTGAGTATGAACGATGTTAGGCAGATTGGTCTGATAGATTTAGGGTGAAAAGGATCCTTTTTACCCGCTTTCGGAATAAAGACCACTTTTGCCCGTCTCCATGCCCTTGGTATGTAACCCAGTGCTATGCTCCCCCTTACCACCCTCAGAAGAGACTCTAAGCTATTTCCTAGGTCTCTCTGGATAAGTGCTGGGAAAATGCCATCTACTTCGGGAGATTTCATTGGTTGAAAGGTTCCCACTGCCGATCTTAGCCTAGCTTCTGAGCATACCTCTTTTGCTAGTTTCCAGTTCTCTTTCCTTCCCCTTTTGTCAGGCAGATTATTGTCGTCTGCCGCCGAGGGGTAGGACCCCGGGAAATGAGTTCTGAGAAGCAGGTGTACCCTGTCCTCCTCATTCTCGGTGAATGTCCCATCTTCCTTTTTCAAGCGGACAGAGGATATTCCCCCATCTTTGGCTACAGCCTTGTACAGCTTAGTTGCTTTTGTGATCTGTTCAATCCCTTCACAGAATTCCCTAAAGCTGTTCCGTTTCGCTTCCCTGATCGCGTTGCTATACGCAGTCAGTGCATTTTTATACCTCCGCCAGTCCCCGTTTTGTTTTGCCCGGTTAAAGAGTTTTCGTACCTCCGTTCTCATTCTGGCTAAGTTCCTGTTCTACCATGGTATATCCCTTGATGACTTGACTATCTTGGTCGGACAGCAGGCCTCATATGCGTCAATGACGATTGTGTTGAGGTCTTTCACCACCGTTTCTAATTTCAATTCGCTCCTGATGTCACCGCCCCCATGAAGGTGGGCAATGTTGTTGCTCAGGTGCGTTGTGTAGGATTCCCAATCCGTTCTCTTGGGATTCCTTATTATTCTTTTTATTTCAGAGTTACCCTCAATGTCGCATCTGATTATCCTGTGATCAGACATTGAGGGTTCATCCGACAGGCTCCAATTCCTGACCATCCCGTTCATTAGGGTATTTCCTAGAGTTATATCTAGTACCTCTTGTCTGGTGCTGGTCACAAATGTTGGAGTGTTCCCTACTCACCTCTACGATTAGTGTCGCTGCTTCCCCACACTTCGTGGTGGGCGTTGGCATCGCAGCCGAGAAGAAGTGGTAACGCTCTCTGCTCGCAATACTCCGTCAGCTTTGCGACTTGTTCCGGTGGAGCCCGGCTGTCGTCTCCTGGGAAGTATGCCGATGCTACAACTGCCTCTCGAGTGCTCCTCCCGGCTTCCAATGAGACTTGGATAGCCAACAGGTCCCCGGTTAAGAACTCTGAAAGACATATGTATTTTAAATTACGTTTGAGAATTATGCAGGCTCTTGGTTTTTCACAAGAGGAGTCCCAAATTACCTGCATGTCTCCTCCTTGCAGACCGCGAATCTGCCCCCGGTACACCCAGGGCTCCTGATCCAACACTATTCCAATGTTCTCCTTGGAATTTGCTCTTGCAATCACTGCAGATGCAGCTCTCGCATGATGGAGGTTTATCTGGGCTATCCTAGTGCTGGCCATTGGCTCCGTTATTGTTTGCAGCTCTTCACCACTGTCGGAGTGTCACCCTCCTCCTCCAACATGGCGCTTTCCTGCGCGTCGCTGTCCACCCTGAGCCCTAGGAGTCCTAGGTCAAGGTCGTCCAGCTTCTGTTTTTCACTGGGCAGCAGGTCTATTTCCCTGGTTGATCCAGTTCTTTCCGCCTCTATGGCTTCCGCGACTTCTTCAGGGACCTCGGTAAGTTTTCCACCCGATGCCTCCTCCGAGGTCTCTTTCCTTGGCTTTTCCTTGTGCACATGCACGAGTATGTTGCCAAATCGGTAGTTGATATGACAACTCCGACGTTTAATTGCCTCCAGGGATCGGTCATCTACCCCGATCGTGAGGAGTTTACCTTTTCCCTCCACCTTGCTTCTGAAGACTCTCCATAGTTGAGTATGGAGATCTTCATTCTGAGCAATTAGGAGTCTCATAAGGTCTTCTGTTTCTATTGCCGCGGCCTTTGGTAGAAAAACTGTCACCATGTGGGCTCCTGGTATATCATCCCCAGCACATGTTGACAGTTCTACCCCTTCCCAGCCTGGCAATCTAGGAATTATGGTTCTAACCCATTCTGCGGTGCCTTCCGTCGCGCAGTCCACCAGTATAAGGCCTGGTCGAAAGTGTATCCCGGTGAACACAGTTTCGACGTCCAATCCTTGATCATCTGCTTGACGACAAGTTCCTCAATGATTTCCTGTTCCTCCCGAGTGAGTATTTGCTCGGGGAACCTTTTTGGCAGTATGGCCAATCGAATGCCCTTGACCGCGCTAGCATAGCTAATGCCAGGCTTCCTGGGTCCTGCCTTCACTCCTGACCTGCCCGGCTTTTCTCCTCCCGTGGGTTCAGGTCTGCATTTTTTGGGAGCATTCCCTTCATGCGGGCTGATCTCTGCTGCTCCCCGCTTTCGCGGCTCCGGTAGAGATGGCTTAGGTCTGTCCTGAGCCTTCTTAAGGGCCTCTTCTGGTTTGAGGCCTTCCTTCAGATAGCGCAGGTATCATTTAACCCCGGCGCCACTGAGACCTGCCTCCTTCCTGACGTCTGTTAAATTTATCTCAGACGTGCTTTTGCTGGTCCCTGCTCTTTGAGCAGTGGTGTTCGTTGGCTGTAGTCCACGCAGTATACCAATGCTCACCTTGGATCCACTGCTCGACGTTCCAACTTCTCCCTTCTTTGGTGTAATCACCTGGCTCTCAGTAATTCGGAGACGTGCCTCCACCTGATTAACCAGTTTTGGTGCGGTACGGGGCCCCGCTTTTTTGGTATTTGTTTTCTTTTCTAGTTTTGTACTCATTTGATTCCCACGAGTATGGGGGTTAAGAGGTCCGCCGTGCCATAGCCCCCCGTAGCACGGTAAGGTCTAACTTACTCACTGAGGCGACCAGGTATCAGTGAGGCAAGGGAGACAAGGGATATTAGAGGATTTGTTGCATCCCGAGATTTTGAAAAAGGACCATTATGCAAGAACTGTCTTTATATCAGCCAACAGCAAAGGAAAACATCTTACAGATGAGTACCATGTGAAACTGCATGAATAAACTCAGAAATTTATATTACATACATGAATCTCACAAAAGCCGAATATGTTTAAAAGAATATCGTGGTTGTTGGATTAATATTCCAGGTTTGGGATGACCTTTGATTCAGGTTTAGGGAGTATGGGCGGTAGAGTTAATTTGGACTTCCAATTCCACACTGTAGTGTCCGCGGCTTAGCGATAGGAGCAGAATTTCCTTCACCTTTTCCGGGGCATTCGATAATGTGTAATATTCTCTTTTTTATCCTCATATTTTTTCTACCCCTTTAGTCTTATCAATTATCCTTCTTTATTTTACAATTCCCATCTCTTCCATCATTTAAAAATAATAATTGAAACTTCAACTAATAATTTTCTTTTATATTTTAAAGAATCTAACCACTGGTCCTTTTCCCTTAAATTTCATCGTTGAATTGCATTTAAATTGGATGCTGGCAACCCTGATTGTTCATGGCTGAGGAGAATGACCTGCAGCATACTTCAGAAACCGTGAATGTTGCTGTTAACGCTGAGGCGGCATGGACTTTTAAGTTCAAAATCATGGACCGGGAACGAAATTAGCGCAACCGAGACCGACTGATCGATGGACGTCGGATGAGCTGGACCGGCGGTCGTCATTTGACAAGTGAGTCTAATGACTGCAGTTGCATTGCAGAGAAAGTGAGTGCGTTGTGTGGTAATTTTTAATTTTGTGAAAATAAAACCGGGAATTAAAAGAAGTGAAGTCTTTCATATTCAAGCGGTCAATGCGAAAAACAGATTGGAGCCGAAGTTCTGGGAAATCATCTACGGTGAACATGCAACTGGCGGTAAATATAATCTACGTGCCGAATTGGTTGATTTAGAATACGGCATCATGGATTCAGTACGTAAGTGGATCATCAGCATCTACCGAATTCTGCAACTACACTAGCTTGGAAAACTTATACGCTGCTACGAAGCATGATTATCTTGTGGAGAAAAAAATGAACGTAATCTTGACATACGGATGGTGTCAAGAGTACGAGTGTCGGTACCTTGAATATTGACACCGTCATAGGAAAGACGAAGGAACTAACAAAAATTTCTGGGAAAGGGCGCAATGATATCTGCGCTTCACAAGAAACTCGATGGTATGAGACCAAAAACTGCGACATAAAACGCGAACGTGATAAAAAGGGCTTTAAACTTGTCTATTGGCATTGCCATCTCTGATGGTTTCCATTTAAGGCCATTATGGAAGTCAAACAATTTGATGACCTGCTGATCGCGCCACTATGACTGACATGATCCCAAAGAAGATACCTTTTGGCATGCTCTACGTGTGGCTCTCGTGCCTTGTGTTCAACTGCTTTATCACGATCCGCAAAATAAGGGGCGGGTGTGTCAAAGCCAGGCAGGCTAGTTCAGATAGTTATTCTTGACATTTTTGGTTCCTTTTGTCAGGCCGTCAGCTGATTCCACGCCCGTTCAATGCGGCGGCAGAGGCGAATTCTAGATGGCGTTCAGGGTTCACATCTCCGATGTGCCACCACATCACTCCGCCCCCAACTGAAACCACGCGGGTTCAGCGACGAAATCCAACCACATGATCCCGCTGCGTTTTTTTGAAGCGACCGCCAACTCGCCGAACGCTTTCAGCCTCGACAAGGAAACTCACATATGCCCATCTCGAAAGTCGAGTTTGAACGAGTTCTCGCCTCGTTCCAGAAGGCGCCCTCATATGGTGGTTCCAGTGACCTCCGAGGAGTGTTCACCCAATGAGGGCCTGTAAACACGTCTCGAGGTCTCTGGAGGCGTTGAGCTCCGCTGTCGCGTGTGGGGAAGGTGGGTCGGTCGCATCTTCGAAATCGCGTCTCTGAGCAGACGCTGCATGCATTCCCTGATCTCTGATGATTACAGTTGGTAAACCAAAGCTCGTAACGTACTCTCGATAGAGGACCTCACCGCATGATTGCGCCGCAATGTCTCTCAAATGTATTTCCTCAGGTCACCGCGTAAACCTGTTGGTGGTTCTGAGGCAATACTCGAATTCGTGCGAGTCTCGCAAAGGGCCGATGATATCAAGATGGATGGTGTGTAAGCGCTTAGTTGACCTAGGGATTACCCCTACTTCCTTTCGAACGTGTTTGTTGACCTTGCACTTCTGGCACGCGATGTACTGTCTGGCCCAAGGGTTTACGTCTTCGTTCACGGGCGGCCAAAAGTATTTATAAGCTACTAACCAGTTGGTCGTCCTGATGTTTGGATGTGCAAGATCGTGTATTGTTTTAAACACTTCCCTGCAAAAATCGGCGGCCATTCGGGCCTGGGTCCCTTAACTGAGGTCTCGGAAAGTAAATAAGAGTTTGAAATTAGGAAACTCTTTGAATTTGTATTTGGAGTTTGCCTTCAGGCTCTAAAGCTTTGCGTCGGCTTTTTGTGATTCGGCGATTCCCGTATAATCGACCGCGGTGGGAAGTTTCGACTACGAGATTCGAGACAAAGCGCCTGCAACAACATTGTCTTTTCCAGATACGTGTTGGATATCAGAAATAAACTGCCTAATATAACTCAAGTGCAGAAGTTGGCGAGGGAATGCTTTATCCGGTTTTTTTCCAAGCGCGAAAGTCAAGGGCTTGTGGTTCGTGAGCACGGTGAACGGGCTTTCCTCAAGGAGAAGCAGTAATATTTTATGGCGAAGTACGCTGTGAGTAGCTCACGATCGTAGGCACTGTAGTTGCATTGAACTGGGTTGAGTTATGATATTTCGAAAAGAAGCTCAACGATTGCCAGGTTTGATTCACTCGTTGGTGAAGAGCCGCCTCTACCGCTGTATTTGAAGCATCGACGAACGCAGCTAGGAGTGCATCAGCTGAGGAAATGTCAGCAGTGTTGCATCAATAAGCTGTTGCTTAACCGGTTCAAATGCATAGATGGCCTCAGCAGACCACGCAACTTCGCGGGAGTCTTCAATTTTAGGTCCAGACAAGTGAGCGTTCAGGATCGCTTGGTGATGAGCGGTCTTGGGCAAGAAACGACGATATAAGTTTAACATCCCTACGAGCCTTCGGAGATCCTTTACCGTGATTGGTAGGGAAAATCTCTTTATCGCCCCAACCTTGTCTGGATCAGGTTGGATATCGTCAGCGGTTATCAAGCGACTGAGAAATTTTACATAAGGAATCTGTATTTTTGAACATTTAGAACAAATCCGAGCTGAAGGTGACGTTGAAGAATACACTCGAGATATTTCAAGTGTCCAGATTCTGAAGAGGAAGCACCCAAAATATCATCCATGTAGACGAAACAAAAATTTCGGAAGACAGAGTGGATGAACCTCTGGAAAGTCTGCGCAGCGTTTCACAAGCCGAAAATCATCCTGGTGGACTCGAAGCGTCCGAAATATGCGCAGGTAGCCGTTTTCGGAATGTCTTCGGAAGCGACAAGGATTTGGTGGTACGCCTTGGCTAGATCCAAAGTCGTAAAATCACGGCCGTTCGTAAGCGATTGCGCAAAATTATGGATGAGTGGAATCGAATATCGGTCTGGAATTTTCCGAGCTTTCAGTCGCCTATAATATCCACCTGGTGCCATTCGCCGTGTGGCTTAGGGGCCAAATGAAGTGGAGGTATTGGAAGGTCGGCAGATACCCTGTTTCATCAAGTCTTCAAACTCTTTCTTCGCAACAGCAAACTTCTGGGATGAAAGTGGACCCACTTTTGAGTAGATTAAAGAGTCCGTAGTATTGATGTGGTTCTGCACATCGCGCTTAACTGACTGGGAGAAACTACTTTCTGTAGTAATGTTGCGATACTTTCTGAGGAGTGTGCGAATGCGGTCGTCGCCAACATTCTCGAAATTATCGAAAGAGTGTCATTTTGGCAGGTGGTCTGGGGGTAGGGTCGCCTAGCGTCAGCTCATTCAGTGATTAAGCTTTGCTTCCTTACTTACTGAAAGGGCGCTGAATCAGCTGCTCCTTCAAGCGGACGTACGAGGTGCTGGACCTCCGTGACGAGTCCAATGGTCTCCTCGTCGAGACCGATGAGTGTGTGGTTGAACCTGTTGGCGTCCGCCGTAACGCCCGCCAGCGCAAATTGCACCTCGAATTGGCGAAAGTCTGCAGCCTTATTGCGTCGCCAAAAGGGAGGCACCCTAACCGCGACTGCCATCAGTGGCGACATCGCGCTTTACGCGGATTTGGGAATGCAATCCATAAAGTGTAATTGTTTGGTTGACCCAACGCGTTCTGTTTTTATTTCCTTTGTCCGTTAGAATTTCCTTTGTCCAACCGATTCGCTGATAAAGACTTAGATAATTGCTCCTGCACTGCTTTCTCGTTGCACTTTATTAACGGCTCTTTGGCGCAACTCCGCGTATCACCAATATTTGGGATTAGTTTTTCTCAAATATGCAAATCAAAAAACTTTTTTATTTTTATGTTTATTTGAACCTTTTAGTTTAGTTTAGTTAAATGGGGGGAGCCTCAGCTCCGAGCACTCAGGCCATTATTAGGCCCATTGTACTATCCCCGTAAGTTGCCTATTCAATGACTTCCCGCCTACGGTGTTCGCAGGCTTTAGCGAATCTGAGAACATTCACAAGAGGCAGAGAGTGTGCAGATTCTTCATTGAAGAAAACCTTGCCAAGGTGTCTTCGTCTGAGATCTGAGGATGCCGGGCAACTGCATAAAAAATGCAAGGCTGTCTCCTCCTCCTCCTCACATTGGCCGCACACAGCCGAAACCACTACCCCAATCTTTTCCATATGGTAGTTTAAGGGGCAGTGTCCCGTCAAAAGCCCTACTAGGGTTTTCATGTCCCACTTCTTAAGGGACAACAAAAATGCCGCTTTAGTGGCCCTAGGCTCCTTCACAACGATTTTCGCTTGCCGGCAAGAGTCCAAATTTCTCCACTCGGTTGCGTGAATCCTTGCAATTTCACCCTTCAGAGTAGACTTGACAGTAGATGGTCGGATTCCAAGAGCTGGTTGTGGCCCCACCATTGTGGATCCAGATCCTTGGCGAGCCAGTCTATCAGCCCCCTAATTACCGGCAATGTTAGAGTGGCCCGACACCCACATCAGGAATGTTTCGTTCAGTCGGCCAAGTTTCAGCAGCACCTGATGACAACTCCACACCAACTGGCTTGATATGTTGTTGCCATTTAGTGTTGATAATGCCGCCCGACTGTCGGAACAGATTCGAATGGTGCGACCCCTCCATTTTTGTCGCAGACATTCTTCGATGTCCATGAAAGCGCCTAAGGCGTATTCTTTATCGGACATCGCCTTTTCAATTTTTGCCGTAAGTTCATGGAGTGCTGTCTCTGTGGATTTGCCTTTCTGGCAGGCGTGTTGCCTATGGTGAAGTGGCCATTTAGGAATGTGTGTATCCCTTATGAACCGATCTACTAATCTTTCTAGTCCTTTTAGCAGAAAGGATGTTAGGCTGATCGGTCGAAAGCTTTTTGCGTCTGTGTAGGTGGATTTTCCTGGTTTGGGAATGAACAACACCTTCACATCCCGCCATTTAATTGGAATATACCCGTGTGCTAGGCATGCACGATATATATTCCGAATGTGTAGACCCAGGGCATCCATTCCTTCTATTACTAGCGCAGGGATGATGCCATCCGGACCTGCAGACTTGTATCTATGGAACGAGTTAAATGCCCATTTCACTCGCTCCAGTGATACTACTTTGCATGCCAGATTCCAGTCTGATTTTGGATGCTGCCTGGGAAGTGTACTTCAAGCAAATGATTTGCCATTTCTTCATCCCTTTCTGTGTACTTCCCATTCTGTAAACGTAAATAACCCAGTTTCTGGCTACGTTCTTTGACCAGAATCCGCTTCAGCTTTGAGGTTGCCTCAAGGTAGTTAGTCTCTTCGCAAAAGCGTCTCCAAGATGATCGTTTAGCCGATCTTATGCTCTTCTTTAGAGCCTTCTGTACCTCTTTATAGCGATTCCAGCTAGTGCTTGATTCACCCTTCAGAGCACGATTAAGGAGCATCATTGTCGTTCTCCTCTGCTTTGCCAAATCCGAGTTCCATCATGGTGTTTTACCCTTCTTTGGCATCTTGAGTGGACAGCTTTCTTCGAAAGCTTCTCTCATGCAAGGGATTTGATGCGCCTCCCCAGGATCGTGACTCGGGCGCTCAATTCTGTTTGATACATTACCCAATCTGCCTTCCTCGGATTCCCAAATGGAGTGGGTGGAGGTTGATCCATGCCCAGAACGAAATCAATACGTCTGTGATCCGAGAGTGTGATATCGTTTGATACTCTCCACTCTCCGATCAGAGCCGCGATGTCAGGAGATGCCACCGTGATGTCGATGACCTCTCGCCTGACCACGTTGAAGAAAGTGGGTTCATTACCCACATTTAGGATCTGCAAATTGGTTCCTACTAGATACTCCAGTAGTCTCGATCCTCTTGCATTGATGTTCGAACTTCCCCAGCATATGTGGTGAGCGTTGACATCACATCCTGCTATTACCCCCATGCCTCTACTTTTGGCATATTGGATAGCTCTGATGAATGTTCCACTGGGAACGTCTTCTACGTCGTAGGGGAAATATGCAGAGGACCATAATATCTCTTTATCTCCCTGTTGACTTTTTATGGTTAGCTTAGCCGATGTGGTGTCGCCATTACATAGGTCGTTAACCAGGTTAGCCTGGAAGTCTTTGGAGACTACCATGCAGGTGCGGGGTCGATCGCTTCCATTGGCATACAATAGGTCAGCATGTTGGAAGTTTAAGCTCCTGACTGCCCCACCAACAACCCACGGTTCTTGTATGAGGTATATAAATGTCTTGCAGCTGTTGATCCGACGACTGATAAGTGTAGTCGCCGCTTTACAATGCTGCAAAATTTACTTGGGAAATGTGGCACCTCATTTACGTTTCAGATGTAGATGCCAGGGGCTGCATGTCCCCTTCAATGGTTTTAGGAGCCGACACCTGTAACGTGACGTGAACTTTCTTAACATCAGGTTCGGGAACGCCGATAGTGAGAAAAGTTCCCGGCCTATCGGTTCTCTCTCCTGTTTTGCTGCCTAGCAGCAACCAGGTGGAAGTGTTAAGATTGTTCTGTACACCAAGTTGTTCCAGAACCCCGACACCATTTCGCTCTTCTTCTGGAAGCCAGAGAAAGCACTTTTTAATCGATGGAAGCTCAGAGACCCTTTTCAAGGTTAGTCGTGCACCCTCCCACACATCGTTAAGGGAGGAGCAGTACTGCCTGAGCCACTCGTTCGTGTCTTCGTCGGCAAAGTTCAGCCGTAACATTTTACGGTATACACCTGCCGACTCAAAGCAAAGCTTAATGCCTTGCGCGGACGCAGTCCTTACAGCTAGGAGGAGTTTCCTCCTAAGCTGTTCGCACTACTCAGAATCGTAGCCGGATGGATTAGAGTCGTTATACAGGACCCATCCATCGGCTTCGATTGCCTTGACTGCAAATGAAGGCCTAGCTGTTGCCGGCCGTACCCTCTTTGCCGCCTTTTGTGTCGAAGAGTTAGGATCATCCGAGGACCGCTGCCGCTTCGGTTTCCCCTTAGCCCCTTTGGTTGTGCGTTGTCCGGAGGCGGTTTGCCCGAAGGCGGTTTGCCCGGAGGCGGTTTGCCCGGAGGCGGTTTGCCTGAAGGCGGTTTACCCGGAGGCTGTTTGCCCGAAGGCGGTTTGCCCGAAGGCAGTTTACTGTCCGTGGACAGGTGCTTACCCCTGGGCAAGACTTTAGCGTCAGCAGGTGGCGCCGATTGGAGCCTGGGGTCAGGAGTACTAACAGAAGGGGCCTGCTTCGGCTCGTCCGTTAAGGACTGGGTCCCAATTGAATTGGTTCTCACTTGAATAAGTGGGGAATCTGAGTCTAGACTCAGGTTCTCCATCGATGAGCTCAGGATTGCCCCTTCACTCGGGATTGGATTGTCACGATCGAAGTTTAATTGTGTTTGCTTAGCAGGTTTATGTTTTTGTCTTTTTGTTTTTTCATAGTTGGTTGCCATAACCTCAATTTTTCCGGGGAAAGTAAGTCGATCTCGGCAAAGCCCCTTTTTGCCGAGACAAGGCTAGTTGAAACTGGGGGTCGCCTGGTACCCAGAGTTGTATTTGAACGTTTCCTCGAGAGTCTGTTTTTATCCTTCTTGTCATTCTGACATCTCTCGTCTCGGTCTCCTGTCAAGCATCAGCTCAGGTTTGCGCTTCCGATGTTCCGCCACATCTGTTCTTCATGCTACCTTGTCCGAGGACGTGGAGGAATTCAATGGACGATAAAATATTTTCTCAAAGTCGTGGACTTTTGCCAAATGGCTTTAGATTGGGAAAGAGAGGCAAGTAGAGTTGGACCGAAGATAAAAACCAAAGTTCTCAGCCTGAGGGACCATCGCTTGGTGCAGAACAGTTGAGGAGCAATGCGAGCGTCTCGGGAAGTCGTGGGGGTCCTGAAGGGCAACTATTCTTTTACTTATAAACTTGGTTGTCTTGAAAAAAGGGTTACAACCCGAAACTTTGACTGACACATAGTAACATTTGAATTTATCCTTTCTAGATTAAATGGAAAACAAATTCGTCTACAGAGTTACGACAAAAACATCGTTTTCTTTATTCTTTATAGTTACATTCGGAACTAATATAAACTAAAACTAAAATAAATATTGTACTAGGCAATCTGCAGAATCAAATCAAATATTACAACAGTAAATACACTAAACTTATTCCTACAGAAACTTGTACTGGAACGTCAGATTGTCTTGCTTTTAACAATTGAGACTTTATTATCAATTTTTCGAACGTAATATTAAAAAAAAATATTCAAATATTCAAAGAAATTCATTCACATGCGGGCATACATGAACCATATAAGATTTATGAAATCAGATACAAGATGTCAATGGAATATTCCACAATAATATTATTTTGGGGGTGTGTTTTGTTTTTATTTCTGGGGGATGTTTTCACAGGGTCTGTTTCCAATAATTGTAAGTTGTATTGTATTTACTCATGATATTTCCATTTATTTTCATGTTAACACTTTATTTGATGCGATATTAATTGAATTAAGTCGCAATATTGATTATGTTGTTACATATTTAGCACAAATATTTACAAATACGTATTGGAGCACCTCATATCTGTGGATTTTTGTCTTACAAATATAAATATTTTCCAGCAATACGGCAAATAAGGCGTAGTAATTGTATGACTACATTTTGTTTCTGCATTTATTGGTAAGCATGCACATGGCCATGCCTACTCAAGCCTTCCGAGCGCCTTCACTTCCTGTAATCAAATTCAAGGACTCGAAATTGAAATGGTTGGGAGTCAGGTGAAAGTGAAGGCGATCGTGGCGAATTTTCAAGTAAATCAGTCAAACCAATTTCATTTGTCCTTATAAATATATATAAAGTCTGACTTGCTTTGTATAACGAATAATGGAAGCTTCAAAATGAGCTTCATTTTTCATCTTGATTCCATGGAGTGAGCGCAAATATTCATAATCTCCTGGAGGATATTGATCACTTACAAAATAAATTACAACATCTTTATTTGTGGCTTCCAAGGTTGTCAGTTACACATATATTGTTACTTATTTCCAATATTCATTCCTAGTTTTTACCAATTTTCTGCTATTCTACAGGCAACTTAGTTACCGTCGTATTGACAATGTCGTGTTTGGATACTGACCTTTCGAGGAATTTTTAAATAATCGCTTAAAGGTCAGTCTCCAGAATGCAGCTCGAAAATCAACACTATAGTAAGCATAGATGAAAGGATTAATTGCACTATTGAACCAGCCAAGCCAGGTGAAAAACTTGGCCAGGTCGGGGCTAACATAGCCATCGGGAAGGAATGGGGTAATAAGATAATTTACAAAGAACGGAAGCCAGCAAGCTATGAAGCCCCCAACGACTATGCTAAGCGTTTGCGTGGTTTTATTCTCCCTCTTAAGGGAGGTGACTCTGTTTGAAAGGGATTTCTGATGAACGCGAGTACTTTTGGTTACATAACTTTCATTTATAATTATTGGGTGATGTCGAACGCTGTGGCGTGACCCCACTGACCAGTGGTCTGAGTTGGTGGAGATTGGTCTAGACGAGCTGCTTGATGGCGGTCGCTTGAAGGATTGTGGCCTTGACGACGATGTAACCAACTCATAATTCCCATTCTTGCATTGCCTTGAAATAACTTCGCCATCGCTAAATTGCATCTCCTTCGGCTCCTTGACAATCGTCTGATTAGATAAAGTACGTACGGCTTGCTTCTTCGGGTTTGGGCTTATGTTGTCCTGTTCTGAAACATCTTGTTCTAGTTCAGCCTCCATTTCGGCCTGCTGGTATCTCTTGAATTTCTAATTGGACAGGAGAAATGAATTTTGATAGTGCATTAAACCAAAGTGACTGTTTTCTTACGTCTAAATGTGCCTTCATGTTTGACTTCAGGCGCTTACATGTCCTCTATGGAATGCCGTCGGCAGGAGTTGATGTGTATGAAGTATACAAATTTGTAGTTCATAATCATCCTGTTTTACTTAAAGCATGCTTGGCACATATAATTGGAAAATATTGAGGGAGACAGTGTTGCAAACCCATCAGAATCCTCTGTTACTTCCTGCAGTTTTCAGTTTTATTCATTTAATAGAAATAGTTAACAAAGTAGATTTCAAATCTTTAATTCATGAGCAATACGAGATAAAAAAAGGGATTGATGAAAAATAAAAACAAAAAATGTCTCAGATTGGAACCTTGGCGAACACTAGAAAAGACCCAGACAGTCTCTTCGTCTCTTATTGAAATTCATTCGAATAGTTTAATCTCGAGAATAGAAATGATTTTGGGGTCACCATTTTCAGTTGCGAATGTTACCAAAATAGTGCAATTTCCTTTCGTGATTCTAGTTTCTGAAAGTGAATCACTTTCAACCCCCGGATTCCCCACCTTTCCACCAAATGTCAAAATTAAGACCGGCTTCGAAAAGTTCTAACCGTGACCTTTCATTTGATACCCCACATGACTATATTTGGTGAAAAAAATGTACACCCCTATATGCATGTATGGGGACCTCCCCCCCCCTTAAATTCGACGTCGAAAGATGTAACTCACTCAATGCGTGGGCCTTCACAGTTTCCTCCTTTCCAACACAATTTTGGTGTCAATTGCTATAACCGTTTACGAGAAAAATTCGTCAGACAGACAGATACCTGTGAAGAGTTGCCAGATCTCCCATCAGGCACGTCCCTCCGTGCGGATAACGGAATTCCCGATGGTGTACGACCATGCACGCATTTGGAGGGCATGTTTATGCACAGTTCGGGTAGGTGCGGGGAAAACATCCACCCGTGGACAAAAATGGCTATGGAAAGATACCCAGAACAGAAAACCAAAAATCATTGGTATGTGAAGACTGGTTGGGGTAACTGCGCCCCAAGCGCATATCCAGGCACCAGTTACTGACACAAGTTTAGAAAGTATCGTCTTTCAAGCTGACTTCCCACTCGCACGTGCCAGTGGGAAGTCCATGTTCCTCCTTGCATGGGTGATACGGCGACCCGGGTAGGGTTGTTTCTGGTCGATTGAGGTGACCGTTTCCTGCGAGTTTCGGAATTCAACACGTCACTTTGCCACAATTCCGAGACAGGTGAACCGCGGTTTAGTGGACTTAGCACGCCCTAAACTAGAGAAAACAACTGAGTTAGTCGAACTCACTTAGGAGATATTCCGAGACAGGTGAACCGCGGTTTAGTGGACTTAGCACGCCCTAAACTAGAAAAAACAACTGAGTTAGTCGAACTCGCTTAGGAGATATGCCGGGGGAACTATTAATAAAAGCCTACGGACAGCCGCCTACAGGTAGGCAGTTCAAAGAGGGGAAAGGACGGTGGGATGAATAGGACTTCCTATTGAGCACAGGGTTAGCGGAAAGCGACTACCACGGGTGTGGTTCGTGAACGAGAGCCTGCGCTTCAATTTGTGAGAAATACCTGAGCAACAATATGGATGAAAGAAACAAAATACTATTAATATTGAAGAATAAAGAGGATATTGACGCCATTCTTGTTGATTATGGGACCATCGAAGTAGATATTGCAACAAGCGATAAGGAGGAGGTAACGAGCCCGGATTACTTTAAACGAAGCGGTAAAATGCTACGCTCTCCATACAGGTCCGTGAAAAGGGACGGACGACCAGGTATTGATTATGGCAAGGGCTGTACCGGGCCCAGCAAGGAAGAAGCGTTTCATACCAACGACGAGAGCATTGATGCAGTCCTAGCAAAAGTACTCAGGGTGGAAAATTATCTGAAGATGATGGTAATATCCTGAACAAGTTCTACGAATTCGCCGGCTCAAGCATAATGTTCATTGCTATATTAAAGTGGTTGTTAGAAACCTTAAAAGCACCTGGGGAAGGCCACGGGTAAGTTAAGTTTGACGAACCAATACTCTGCGAATACAGGACACTTACAAACTCCTACGGTGACCCCATTGTGATAGGTACTTATTGCTATCAAGAGGATGAAACGAGCCACTCAAACAAGTCCAAAGTGGAAAGTAGTAGAGGGCGTAAAAAGGAGCAGAGAAAGAATTGAAGATACTGGTGTAACGCACCCAACACAAAAGAAAAGCGTAGGGTCCAAAGAACCAGTAACGGAGGGAGTACAAAGTTTGGATCTTAAATTGGCTCCACTTATGTAATCCCATAAAATGGAAGGAAATGTCTGGACAAATGTGGAGCCAAAGAAGCAGATATAAAGAACGAAGCTCCGTCCGGATGCAACTGGAAACAAAGCTGATCTCTCCTACGCTGAGATTCTGCGGAAGGTCAATGGGGATCCGACGCTAAGCGGCCTCCGAGACAATGTCACACGGATCAGGAGAACGAAGAAAGGAGAAATACTCGTGGAGCTTTGGAAGATGTAGGACGAAAGGACCCTGAACAAGCAAAACTTTGGTGAGAAAGTTACGATAAGGCAGTTAACTCACGAGATAATTGTGGAGTGCAGGGACCTTGACGAAATCACGACAAAGGATGACATTTGAAGAGAATTGGTGCGGCGATTTCAAAATCCAGACGGTAATGTCGACGCAATCAAGAATTTGCGGAAAGCATACGGTGGCACGCAAACGGCAATCATCAGCTTGCCAGTTGCTTGGGCAAACAAGTCGCTGGAAGCTGGCCAAGTCAAGATCGGATGGATTGTCTGTAGAATTTGGGAGAAAATATCTCCTGTTATGTGTTTTAATTGTCTGGATTACCGGCACCTAGCCAGATCTTGCATAAGGAAGCGCGATAGGTCTGACCAGCGCAGTCGGTGTGGTGAAAAAGGACACCTGGCACGAAACTGTGAGAAAGACCCTGAATGCATGTTGAGTAAAGATACAGGTTTTTATGATAAGGGCCATCCCGCAAGAAACGGAAAATTCCTGTTGTCTAGGAGGAAACCAAAAGCAAAAAGTAAATGACATTTATGTAGATAAATCTCAACCATTGTAAGACCCAACATGATTTTTGAGCCAGTCAGTCCTAGAGCTCGATGTGGACGTGGCGATTATTAGCGAACCATAAGGATGAATAGATAACGTGGACCACCAATAAAAGTGGAAGGTGCGCAATTTGAAAGACGGACGAAGAGAGCTGGGGAAGGCGATTTGTGAAAGTAAATTCCTTTAAAGAACTTTGCAAAGAGGACGACATCATCTATATTCTCACAGCAAAGCAAACGTACTATTACAGTTGAAAGAGAGCATCCCACAAAGAATATCCCAAGTATAACAAAGGATGCGCTTAACATTACCTGCGAAAATGCTGGACAGAATACCGAACGTGGCTTTGTAATACCTGCTTGGAAGAGAGCACCTTCCTGACTGAGTGGAAAAGGCAAATGGTGGTGTTGCTAGCAAAGAGTGATAAACCACCTGGGAAACCATCGTCGTATCGTTCCATTTGTTTGCTGGACAGTATGGGAAAGTTGCTGGAGTGCATTATATGCAATAGGCTGCTCCCAATTGTAATGGGAGCAGGAAACATGTCCACACCACAATACGGTTTTCGCGCCGGCCGGTCAACGGTGGATACTGTCAACGCAGCAGTCAATCTGGCAGAGGAGGTAATTGTAGGTATAAGTTAAGAGGGTGGCACCAAAAAATAAAAAATACTGTGCCCTCATCACCCTCGACGTGAAGAATGCTTTCAATTCAGCGCAATGACAGCATATAATAAGATCCTTAAGCCAGCTGAATGTGCCCAACTATATTCACCTAATCATAAGGAATTATTTCGTGGCTAGAAAGTTCCTTTATGATGCCAACGTAAGCTTAGTTGAATATTTGATAACCGGCGGAGTGCCTCAAGGATCAGTGTTGGGGCCACTGCTCTGGAACGTAATGTATGACCATATGCTGTGAATCAAACTCCCGCGACAAGCTACCCTTATTGGCTATGCAGACAATTGTTGTAGTGAACAAACAAATAGAGGAAGTTATCTAGGCATGTGAGCCTTCGGTTAGGCTGATCAAGAATTGGTTGATATCACATAGGGTGTATTTGTCAGCAGCCGTAAACTGAGAGAATTTCTACGGTTTCGCCGCGCTTTTTATCAAATACCTCGGCATTATGCTGGATCATCCATTGACCTTCAAGAAACACTTGAGCTACGCAGGCGAGAAAGCAACGGAAGTTGTAGCTCTGTTAACTAGGATGATGCCTGATATTGGAGGGCCAAAACCACTGAGGAGGCTATTGTTAGCCAGAGTGTATTCATCCATTTTATTGTATGCAGCACCAGTTTGGTCAAAAACCATTAATGTTCAAGCGTATAGGAGAAAATCAACTTCAGTATTTTGCCTGGATGTGTTGACAGTCGCTACAGCATTCTGAACAATGTCAGACGAAGCAACTTGGGTAGTCGTGGGAATGGTGCCCATTGATATTTTGGCTGAGGAGCTGCGAACACTATACAGTTGGAAAGCACGGAGTGACCCTAATGTCGAGAATAGGCGACGAGAAGGGAGAGCGCGCACACTCAGGGTGTGGCAGGAATGTTGGGATGATTCTCACAAGCGGAGGTGGACACACAAGCTAATTCCGAATATCCTGCTTTGGATTAGCCACAGCCATGGAGATGTCCACTATCATTCGACCTAGTTTCTAACTGGGCATGGTGAATACAGTAGGTATTTATATCGTTTTGGACATGACGATTCTCCCTTCTGTCCTGAGTCTATTGACGAATACAGGGACCCGGAACACATACCCTTCGTATGTCCGAGATGTGCAAATGAGAGCGGACAGCTTCAATTTCTCTAGACAAGACCCTTACAACTGAAGACGATTATTGCGCAAATGCTCGAATCCCAAGAAGTGTGGAATGCAGTTAGTGGCACCATAAGCTGTATTCAAAAGGAGCTTTGAAGGTTAGAGCGCTTACGAAAAAGCAGCAGGGGGGCGGGGGGACAATCCTCACCGTCGAAGTAAGCTGGTAGGGCTTTAACCCGCCCACGAAGTAATGTCTCTAGATAGTTTCGTGGTGCATAGTGGGTGAGGAGACGAGATTTTAGTGGATTAAAGTCCCACACTCTGGCTTCCGATGCTTTCCAGCTCTTTCTCTCTATATACGATGTTTCACAAACTAGTCATTCATTAGCCCATAGTGTGGTGACACCTGGTCGGCAGAAATTGCAAGACCTAGTGCCTGATCCATTTAGGAGAAGCTCCTGCCATCTGCCCCGGAGTCAACGTTCATGAAAGAAGGAAATCAGCGAAGCCCCGGGTAGGCTAATAAATATGGAAACCAACCAGGGGAACAGTGTCAGAACGCGGGTGCACCATTGTTTGCCCTACTCGGCGGTGTGTTGCAAGGTTATGACATCAATATGTCAAGTCTGCTTTGCGCCTGATATTGATGATTGACATATTGATGCGACGGGTAAGCGGATGGATGACTGCTCACGGTTTCAACCTTGCGCTGGAGAAAACCGAAGTAGTCATCCTGACCAGAAGGAGAATCCCGACCTTGCGTCCCATATCGATCGGCGAGTTGACTATAGAGTCAAAACCAGCGATTAAATACCTTGGTTTAATGCTCGACTCGAAGATGAGCTTCTTCGAGCAAATCAAAGCAGCCGCGGACAGGGCTGCAGCAGGAGTCGCGGCCTTGAGTCGGCTAATGGCGAATGTGGGCGGCCCTATATCAACTAGGAGACGTCTCCTCATGGGAGCAACGCAGTCCGTCCTTCTCTATGGTGCGGAGGTATGGGCTGATGCCCTTGACAAGGAGGTGCATCGTAAACGCCTAGCTCAAGTGCAGAGGCGGGGAGCTTTGCGAGTGGCGTCTGATTATCGCACTGTCTCCGAACCGGCTGTGATGGTGATTGCGGGAGTGATCCCCGTTGCCCTCCTTGCCAAGGAGCGCAAAGCTATCTATCGCCGTAAGGGCGAAAACTTAAGAGAAGTGGTTGCCCGTGAAGAACGTCAACGCACCCTTAACGAGTGGCAAGTTTCTTGGCAAAATGAGCCAAGGGGCAAGTGGACTGCGCGGCTCATCGACAAATTAGACCCATGGTTGAACAGAAAGTACGGTGAGATTGATTACTTCCTTACCCAACTTCTAAGTGGGCATGGAGGTTTTCAGTCTTACCTGCACAGGGTTGGGAAGGCGCGATCTCCTGATTGTGTGTTCTGCAATAGAGTGCCGTATGACGCTGAACACACCTTTTTCTCTTGCGAGAGGTGGGATGGCCTCCGCCAGCAGCTTTATGCAGACACAGGGGAGCTCTCTCCAGACAACATTGTCAGAGAGATGCTGAAGAGCGCTGGCAGCTGGAATCGTATTGCGCATTATGTTCGGGCTCTTCTTACTACGAAGAAGATTGAACTCGACCGGCAGAGGGATCGGACGGTAAGGGGTTCCCTGCACTAACAACTCCCTTCCTCCCCTCCCCTCCCGTTGGTGAAAGGAATTCCCTGACTTGAAGGCTCCCAAAGCCGGGAGAGCGGGAGGGCTAGCCCGAAGTAATGTGTCAAACGGTTCCAGGCTAGTTCTCTGATGACAGGGAGGTGTTTAGTTGGTAGTCCGCCAGCGTGCTGTTGCGGGAGTCCAACACTCTGTGCGTAAACGCATTCACCTATCCTACTCCAACAAAAAAAAAAAAAGGTTATGACATAGTATTCTCAACAGCGGATCAAAGATGGTATGTGGGATCGGCACGGGGCTTTTCGCGAATATACATAGTGTTTCCGCGTCGTATGGTCTCTCAGGTTTGCCCAGTGTATTTCAAGTATGTCGATGGCTGTGTGATCCGAGCCTCAAGCGTAATGTAGCCATTCTGTCCGACAGCCAAGCAGCCATTAGACTCACCGACGACATCTTCCAGACTGGTAGAGAAGTGCAGAAACGCGCTAAACAGTCTGGGTGACACGCTAATGGTCGCCCTCCTCTGAGATCCTGGTGATAGGAACTTATAGGGAGGATGAGTGGGTGACGGCTTAGCCAGGCGGGGCTCTGTTCTTGATAATCCTTCGACGGGTACAGTCACTACCTTTGTCAAGTCAAGAAGGGTTTGGACCGCTTATAACAAAGCGCATGCAAATGTATTCAATATTACGGTGGTCTGCACGGTGCCCATAGGGGACCATGTCGCCAGGCTCGGCATACCTTACAATTCGCATTACCGAAGCTGCGGAGAAGGGGGGGGGGGGAACCTCATGCACTTTCTCTGCGATTGCCCAGCTCTAGTTAACGGTAAGCTACGGACACTGGATAAACCCTTGTTTGGGGACCTTAGGGGGATTTCTAGCTGCCGGGTGGTAGAGCTGGTTGACTTCGTGAATGATATAGGCTGGGTTTGAAGATCCGAGCCGGCTGAACTCTGCCTCCCTACTCTCATAACAGCAGTCACGGTCTTGGGAGTTTGTCGCATCAAAACGCCGCACCACAGCGCTAATTGGGCTCCTCGGAGTGGCCACTGATACCTACTCCATTATTACTATTTAACAATTTATTTGTTATTTATCCTTGAAAAATACCTGAACTGCATAAAGAGAACCACAAATTCTTGTCATTGATGCACTTACAGTGATAGGTTTTGAAAAAGCCTTATTGAAATTTTCATTGGAAATTACCGGTGTTTGTTTGTTTGATCGTTTACAACAAATTATGCGTACTTATTTAACCCCTTGTGGATAGTTAGTTGATAAAAAATTATAAGATTAACTTAATTTTTAACCTAAGTTTCTTAGTTTCATTTTTTAAAGCGTTAATTTGATTTGCTGAAGCGTTAATTTCATTTGCTGAAGCGTTAATTTCATTTGCTGAAGCGTTAATTTCATTTGGAAGTTAATTTACAAATGGTACATATAAAAATCTATTTTAACTAATTTTTGAATTTAAATTTGGTAGCTTCCAGTTCGGTATCATCTCCCAAAACCAAAAGTAAAATAATGTAAAATGTTGCGGTTTGGTTGGGTAAAGGCCAATACATATAAGAAAAGGACGGTGACCTTATGAACATGTAATTTTATGATAACTCCCCCTGAACACGGGAGCGGAACCAATACCAAGCCAAAGATGAGTTTGAATTACAATCGAAGTAATTTTTGATACGACAATTAGGGAGAATTCATGCTTTCAGTTAGCAACACTGTCGTCCCATTAATTTTCCTGGACTCTCTATACTAACCTTGTTATGCACCTCTATATCAGTCATATTATCATGACGACTTGCTACCACACACGAGATCCTCGCATAAACGTACACCATTACAGCCATTGGGATGAAAAAGGAGCCCATCGCTGAGAATATTACGTATCCTTCATTGCGGTTATACCGGCATTCCATGATGTCTTCACGACGTCCTGGCTCATACCTGCAACAAAGGGCAAATAACAGGGCGGTTTACAAATGTTACCCATTGTACGGAGATAGTCGTAATTCTGATTAAAAATAAATATTGACATCAAAGTTGCAAAGGAATTCCAGTCCTACTAGCGGGGATAACTTCTACAAACGAGGGGGTGGTTTTGCTTGATCTTTGACAAATTGGGTCAAGGGGTAAACAAAGAAGTTAGACCGATTTCGCCGCACTAATGGAAGTACTTGAATTAGCAAATGAAATTGATAAATTAAACTTTGTTTTTCTGGCAAACAATTTTTCCTGAATGGGGATGCCTAAAAATATCCAAGGAGTCTTGAATGTCTGGCGACATATTTTCTGCGGTTCCTTTGTAGAAAACCAACATGGTATGTTGGAAAGCTCACTTTCTGCATTTAAGCGTGTAACTACATAAACTTTTGCTCAAATTTTCGGCTTCACATGGTTCACCAGTTCAGTTCTATCCTTCCGAAAAGGACGTTCTCAACCACATGCATACGCAAATTGAATTGAGAACAGACTTTCAACTGCTCCTTGAAAGGTTGAGTTAAATCTAATTTTTCAATTTGGAATAAATTCAGTTTAGTGGCGTTGCTTACTGTACTATGGAATGCTTCCAAAATAAGTTGCCAGACAGGATGAGCCTGTGTGGTGCGGTTTCTGGAGTCTGTTTCATGGAAATTGTTAACGTTATCAGGTTTTTAAATTGATTTGAGAATGGTATCAAAGGAAATTTGTCCCTTGGTTTGGTTTAGTTTGTTTCATTATCAAACGAGTAGGACTTGAATCGATTTTGAAGTGATTACCATCTATGAAGTAAGTGCCTAGTTGGCTGGTCAAAGATTACATAATATCATATATGAAAGGACTAAATAAATGATTATACTTACCACCCTAGGATCGGTGGGCAGGTGATAGCAAGGGCCAGAAACCAAACTATGAGAATCATGATAAGAGCAAGACGTTTCGATCTACGTTTTCGCGAATATGTTAAGGGTCTTGTGACAGCTAGATATCTGAAAGTGAATTCATAGTTAGTATTTTAGCCCAGTCATATGGATTGCGATGTAAATAGGTAGTTTTACCTGTCAACGCTGATTGCACATAAGCTCAGGATTGATGCTGTACATAATAAAACATCTAATGAGATCCAGATATCGCAGAGGACCCAACCCAATTGCCAAGAACCTGGAAATAAAAAAATATTCAAAATTTCATTAGTTTTAGTATGACAGTTTGAGACAAACTTTTGGCGGAAAAACCCCCCCAATCTAGAGTTATTACTTAGTAGAACGATGAAGGTTCGTATTTTTAGGGTTAATTAGACTTTAAGACACCGAGACTTAAGCTTAGGCTTCTGAACATTTTGTAAGTGCCGCTTGATATTCAGCCTCGCATCGATCATCACTCCAAAGTATTTAATTGCTGGCTTTGAAGTGATGATATGCTTTCCCATTCTGATACGGCCAGTGGTTTCCTTACGCCGCTTCGTGATAAACACCACCTCTGTTTTATCTTCCATGAGCGCAAGACCGGCATCTTTCAGCCACTTCTTTACAGCCGTGATTGCTCCGGACGAATACAATTCCACATCTGCCTGATTTTTTGCAACAACAATCGCCCCTATATCATTGCCGTACCCACTATTGTTACCTCGCTAGCAACTGGTACATTGAGGACATCATTATACATGATATTCATTCCACAATAGCGGTCCTAGCACAGAGCCCTGTCGAACACCTGCGGAGACAATGTATTCTTTGGTTCCATTGTCTGTGTCATACCAGAGCCTTCTATCTGAAAATTAGTTGTCAACTAGCGCAGTTAAGTAACTTAGTACACCAAGAACCACCAATGACCTCCTTATTAGTTTCCATCTGGCAGAGTTGATCGCATTTTGCATTTCAAGGGTAATTACAGCACAATACTTACTAGTGCCACCCGTTTCATCCATCGCATTTTAAGCTAAACCAGTGACCAGTTTGATGGCGTCGACCATTGTTCCGGCCGTACGGAAGCCAAATTGTCGGCCTGATAAGCCTCCCAGACTTTCTACAGCCGCAAACAATCTGCTGTTGATTATTCTCTCCAACATTTTGCCCATAGCGTCCAATATAGACCTGTAGGAAGATGGTTCACCAGGAGGCTCACCAGATTTATGCAACAACAATAACGTTTGTTTTTTCCATGTTTCAGGAAAAGTCCCATCCGCCAAGCATCCTTCGAATAACCCTACGAACATGTCTAGCCTCGACTTAATGGCCAGCTTAAGGGCTTTCTTTGGTGTGCCGTCGAGGCCGGACGTTTTGTTGTGTCCCAGCCTTCCGTCGTTACTGGGGGTGTTACAGCCATATCTAAAGATGAATGGAGACTGCAACTTTTTGTGTTCTCCCTAGGGAACTAACCTTCAAAGATTTTTTGCAGGATATCGAGGCATGTAATTGGTGGAACTGCCTGATCTCTAAATCTCCCCATTATAACCCTGTAGGCGCTTCTTCATGCGTCTATATTCGCTTCTGCGCAGAATTGCTTGAAGCAATCGGTCTTGCTTCGCTGTACAGCCAGCTTCAGGTTTCTTCGGGCTTCCTTGTAAGCACGTTGCTTCACCTGCTAGTCAATCCTACCCATTGCTCGTTGAGCCTCCCATCTGGTCCGATGGCACACTGACCGAAGATCTGATAATTTACTATTCTACCAGCAGTTGGGCCTTCTACTGGGGAAAGTATAACGTCTCGGCATCTATGAGTCGCATGCCTTCGCGATACAATCCATGAAATGGGGGGGCTCTTTCGGAGGGTGTACTTAGTATAGTGTCCTGGTCCAATCATACATATAGAAATGTTTGTTTGCTCGTCACTTGCTTTCGCAGACCAACCTGACGTATTCATCATTTTTGGATGGACAAATTTCCAACCGCTTGACTTGCTCTTCAGGTCAAAGACTATTGCCTGGTGATCACTATGGGCGTACTGTTCACTGACATTCCTGGATATATCGCGAGCTAAGGAAGGACTAACAAAAGTCAAATCCATAACCGAACTGGACCCCCCTTTCCTATAAGTGATAACCTGACCATTGTTTGCCAATATGATATCTAACTGCGTGAAAGCCTCCAAGAAACAACGCCCCTTTGCATTCGTCAGTGAACTTCCCCATTCTGTGGCCCATGTATTGAAATTACCGCCGATGACTTTTGGTTTCCGTCCTTTTGCATCCATAATCAATCTGTCCAGCATATCCTCGAATTCGGCTAACGACAGGGTTGGAGGGTCATAGCAGCTGTAGACGTAGACGTTGTGCACTCATGGCTTCATGCATTCCTGTATAGCTTGGTCCCCGCTTGCCCACAAGGCTGGCCCCCGGCCCACCCACCACCCATACGTTATTGTTAGGGTTTCTATAGGGTTCGCTTATTATAGCCACTTGCGTCTCTGATTCATGGGTGGTCTGCGAGAGCAGATCTTGCGCGACTCTACAGTAATTGAGGTTGATTTGGATCAACCTCATTTTCTTGCTGCACTTGGCGCCTGTTCGAACTCGAGACACTTTCCGCGTCCGGCAATATGCCCGCTGTTCAGGCCCTTCTTTCCATCACACAGCATGCACTTGGCTTGAAGCACCTCTTCAACGAGATTTGCTCTCTGTGGCGACAAACTACCCGACATTCAGCAGCTTGCACGCTACTTCTGCTAGCAATCGAATGGTCGCCATCTGTGTACCTCCATACGCCTTTCTAAGGCTTACAATGGATGCCTCTTGCAAGTCATGCTGCTTGGGAGGGGTCTCCCAATGTTTTATCTGACTTCGGAATAAGTATTAGCTTTTTTAGTTTCCATTGCTCTCCTTCTATAAGGCATGCCGTAAACTTGGGCAAGAAATCTGCTGTCCTGGCTGCCACTTTCAGAGCGACATTCGGGATTCCATCCGGCCCTGGAATCTTATTTTTAGCGAATTTCGTCGGGGTTCACATGGATTTCAGGTAGATTTGTATAGTTCACATTCTTTGGGAAGAGAGTACACATCCGTTGAAATGCTCGAATTTGCTCTTCGTGATAGTTTCCTGCAATTTTTTCCTCGCGTTTTTGTATTGCGTGTCTAGCTCCACGAATTCAGGTGGATTTCTTCTGCGCTGGGATGCGGAGCGGAGAAATAGTAGGGAAGCTATTGCAATTAACGTCACGTAAAGCGGTAGCCCCAAGCGGTAAACTGAACAGCTAAGAAATGAACAGCCCCTCGAAGCAATACTGGGACGGTGGTGCAGCGGGGAGAGTGTGGAAAAAATATGGGAGGTTTTAGTCGGTAAGAGTCCGGCATGCGAATAAAAAAAGCCACACAGACAGATAGACAGACAGTGAACCGATTTTAAAAAGGTTTTGTTTTACACAAAACCTTAAAATGACTTAATTATTATTATATAACTATAATTGTAGGGATCGTGACAACAAGATTCGACAATTGCGGCTGTGTTTGCTGTACAAACGTATGTGGCACGGCAGGATACGCGGCATTCGAAATTTATTTCGATTGTTGCGAATGCGAGCGGACAGATGACGCCACCGGCGCTCTCCACTCAGTTTAGACTTCGCCACAGGAGTGGAGAGCAGAGCGCCATGACTTGACAGCAGGACGTAAAAGAAAATAAAAGAGGGTCTTCTGTACGACAATTAATATTAATTTAATTTCATTGTATAATAATTTAAGAGCTTTCTTTTCTAGGCAGTTGAACCCCGCTCAACGGAACTACAGTACCTACGATCGTGAACTGCTCGCCACGTACTTGAGCATCAAATACTTCTGCTTCACCCTTGAAGGCAGGCCGTTCACAGTGTTCACGGACCATAAACCTTTCACATATGCTTTGAAACAAAAGCCAGTCAGTTTCGACATCTGAGCTTTATAAGCCAGTTTACGTCAGACATCCAGCACGTGTCCGGCAAGAACAACATAGTTGCTGACGCTTTGTCTCGTGTCTTCGAGATTAACATCCCCGCCTCACTCGACTTCTCAGCTATTGCCAAGGCGCAGGAGGATGACGCAGCACGTTAGAGCCTCAAATCCAGCCCCAAATACAAATTTCGGGAGTTGCCCATCTTCGACTCGTACCTCTCTATCTGCTGCGAAGACTCGGAAAAGGCCATACATTCCGGCCACATTTCGCAAGGAAGTGTTCCACGCAGTTCGCGACCTAGCGCATCCAGGCATCAGGTCAACAAATCGGTTAGTCACCGATAAATACTTCTGGCCCTCCATGAATAAGGATGTCAATTCCTGGGCCAGAGAGTGCATCGCATGCCAAAAGTGTATAGTCACCAGGCATGTAAGGAAAGAAGTGGCTTATTCCCCCGCACTACCAAGCGGTTCCACACAATACACCTCGGCATGGTAGGGCCTTTGCGAGACTCGCACGGTTACAAGCATTGCCTCACAATCATCGACAGGTTTACGCGGTGGCCTGAGGCAATACCTCTGAAAGACATTACGGCGCAATCTTGTGCCGAAGCTCTCTGTCGAGAGTTGATACCTCGCTTTGGCGTCCCTGCAATGGTCATCACTGACTAGGGAATGCAATTTGAGTCCACCCTTTTCACCAAGTTAGGGAAACTCCTGGGGTTTAAACGTCAACGGACTACTGCATACAACCCGCAATCCAATGGAATGCTTGAGCGTTGGCACCGGACGCTGAAAGCCGCCATTATGGCACGCGAAGATCCATCCTGGACCCAAGCCTTGCCTCTCGTCCTACTCGGCCTACGTACAACTCGCCGAGAGGAATTTGCTGCAGCCCCGCGGAGCTGGTATACGGGGAGAATCCTAGACTCCCAAGTGATCCGGTCTTCCACAAGAGATCGGGTCTTACAAAGTCGGGGTTGGTGCGTCTGCTGAGAGACAATCTCCGACGCATCAAGGCCACTCCTCCCACCCAACACTCGTGCGCAGCTGTCTGAGCGCCCAGGGAGCTGGACACGTGTACGCACGTCCTGGTTAGGACGGATGCCGTCCGGAAGCCGCTGCAGTCTCCTTATAAAAGCCCGTGCCGCGTTCTCGAGCGGGGAGAACATTTCTTCCAGCTCGAGATCGGTGGACACGAAAAGGCGGTCTCCCTGTCCAGGCTGAAGCTCGTGTGCACCTCTAAACAACGTCGCGTTCGCTTCAAGAACTGAAGGGGAACACAGTTCCGGATTCGGTCGCTGAAACCCCTCGGTTTCATCTGGGGGCGGAGTGATGTGATATCATAAAAAGATAAAGTGCGCATTTCAATTCACCATTTCGGTTTGCTGTGAATACGCTCGTAGATATATACAGATGTATATGCCTGCAAAAATGAAACAACCCCTCACGATACACTGGACTTGTTAGCACTGATAAAGGGAAGTGGTTCCCGAAATATGGGTTTTTGCAAAATAAAAATCAACACTAGCGAATAGAACAAGTTTTTATTATTTCAAAGTGATTACATGAGTATGATTACGTGACTACATAATTGTGTGATTACAATCATAGTCACGAGAGTTTGATTATGATTGCAATCAATCATTAATCATGAAATTCGTAATCATAATCATGTAATCATGATTACGATTTTGCCCAACTCTGATGGACAGTAAATAGAAGCTCTTAGGACGTTGCAGAAACATTCTTGTATACAATTTATGGACGATTTTTTCAAAATGTCCAGAGCATACCCAATGGTTTCGAATCTACGTAAACAAGCAGCGAAAATCCTGAATTCTGAAACACTCGGCGGCCGGTCTGATTTTATATTCAACGAAGGCTTTATGCATATTCGTTGCACTCTGGCACGAATCATGCATTGCATTCCCCATTCCCAAAGGGTGGGGGTTGTATTGATTGAGTATATTGAATACTCACCGTATCGCCAGCCTTTTCAAATAAATCGTGCAATTTATGCTAAAAGGATCTTTCTGAATCACAATAAAAGCACTAACAGCAAATCAGAAATTTTTGAATTCGAATAAGGGGGAGGACAAATTGTTTAATTCAATTTGAAATTATCCAAGTTCAAGTGCAATTGATAACAATGAGTCTCTCCAAACACGATAATTTATTTGTCTACTTTTTCGCCACAAAAGTAAATATTTGCATTAAAATCGAGGAGGGCGCAAACATTTATCTTCAATTTTGTTCGTGATTCAGTTAAAAGGCGAAAACGCCATCCTCTAGTGCGTACGTACTCTTTCCAGACGGTCTAATGATTGCGTTAACGGGGCGAAGCTTATCTGAAAAATCTGAAGGAAAACGACCCGCTCTAACACAAACACAAACAATAATTTCTCTCAATTACGTTTGAACGGATCAAAGTGTAATCTTGTCACGAAAGGTAAATAAGAATCGCTTCTGGAAGTATTTGGACAGGTGAGCACTTTCAGAGCATTCCGGTTTAGTACTTGGCAGTTCCTTTTGTTCGCATCGGAGGAGTTTACCAATCCAATTCAGAACACATGTTGGGACTGACGGATGTCTTGAGGAAGTTTCCATGATTTTCTTGCGGAAATGAGTAATTTCTAGGGAAGTTCATATGCTTCTGGGTTTCATTCCACTTAGGTATTCTATGAATGGAGGAGGTTATCTACTAGTTCTCGAGTGTGGGTAGTATCTAATATGTAAAGTTACGAATGATTTATTTTAACAGAGCTCACACTGGAATCTTAGACAATTTTCTATTGGCACCAAGATAGCGAGGTTCTCTCCGCTAAAAGATATATTTTAGACAATACTATTAAGAGAAAAAGTAGGTGCCAAATAGGTTAATCGGGTACCAAGAAGTAGTCGCAGTTCAGCTGAAGGAAACTGCATATTTTCCGTAAAGATGTCAACTTATGTGATGTATTTTCCACCATCTGTCTCCTCTGCGTTGATGTTCAACGGTTGCATTTCAAGTGCTTTTTCTCATCATGTGGATCCCGCAGGACCCATCCTTTGTTCATTTCTGTTTTCTCCCTTCAGTAATGGTCTGTAAGTATTAGGTCTGATCCTTAGACCTTTAGCTTACGGCAATTCACCTCTTATAAACTAACGGTCTTAATTAAAAAAACCAAAAAAATTACTGACGGTTTCTCCCAGGGCAGAGGCAACTCATCAGACGCTGCCTCACCTCTGCCCTGGAAGCAGCGTGACCGAAAGTGCCAACAGGTGGAAAAACGCTCCCTTTTATCCTTATGATAGCTGAGGGTCTCTCAAAGGAACGTTTTGGACATATTGTGCATGAATGTTTGGGTATTAGAAAACTTTATTGAATGTGGATTGTTGTGAGCTCACAATCGACCAAAAACAGCAACGAGTTGACAGTTCTGAGTAGTGTTTGAAGCCCTTCTTCCATGAAAAACCCGAATTTACACATCGAAATGTGACAATCGGCGAAACATGATTTCATCATTTCACACCAGAATTAAAACAATCGTCATCTGAGTGGACTGCACATGGTGAACCGGCCCCAAAGCATGCAAAGACGCAACAGTCGGCTGTCAAGGCTATGGCAACAGCATTTTGAGATGCGCATGCGTAATATTCATCGACTATCTTGGGAAAGGAAAGGGAAAAAACCGGTGGTAGGTCAGTGGGAGAATCCGTCGAAAACTCCCGGCAACATCGAGTATGTATGCAGAGTGGTGTACTTCTGCATGATTTGAACCAGATTGTGTGAGAGTTCCAGGGCATCAGGGGAAGCCCTGAGGGATTTAGCTATAACAGCTGCAGCGGACAAGATTATGGTAACTACAACCACCCGCTCGAGACGCTAAAATTTCTCTGATTTCTCGAGCCAGTGGCTCGTAGTTCACCTTCTGCACGTTCATGTTGATATCACGGGGAATAGCAATATCAATATTATACGCGGAGGGACTTGTCTCTAATGCCGAACCACACATTCTTTCGTTCTTATATAATTGGCTGTGAACGTTTCCGCCGTCTTAAGTACGAACAATGGCATTGGTGTGGGGAAGGGGGATGGGATGGGATTAGGATTGCTCTAAAGGATTAAGGGTGAAAAGAATTCTTTTTACTCGCTTTTGGTACAAAGACCACTCTTGCCCGTTTCCATGCCCTCGGTACATATTCTAAGGCTATGCTGTCCTTTACTTAGGACAGATTCTAGAATGATTTCTTGGCCTCTCTGAAGAAGTGCTGACAAGATCCCATCTACTTCGGGTGATTTCAGTGGTTTAAAAGTCCGCACTGCCAATCTTACCCTAGCTTCCCAGTATACCCCTCCCGCTAGTTTTGAAGTCACTTTCGGTCCGTTGTTTGAGTCTGTATGTTTTCAGACTTTGTTGGAATCTCTCACCCTTTCTTTCGAGAAGGCAGAAGGTTGAAACCTACTGTAACACACTTAGTGAGTGTAGTTTACTGGCTGAAAACAAATTTTTCACTCAATATTTTGTTGAGATCGATTATTGCCATGTTGTTCTTCATGACTCCTATCTTCTCACCTATCCTTATTTCCTCGTTTTTTCCATGTTCTAAAATATTCTGTAAAAAGGCTTCTCTAAGCAATCTGCTTTCTCCTACAACACTCATTGGTTCCAGTAAGCTACTTTTCAAATAGATCTCTCAGATTTTATAGCAATATATCATCTGCAACTGATAGCAATATTGTATGACTGGATTTTTTCAATCAATATTGAGCGGAGTCAGCTTGCTATGATAACAAAACTAGATTCCTTGTTTCCTCACCAAACTGGATTGGAAAAAAATAATATAATAGCAGCCATTAGCAATATTTTCCACTGAGGTTTAGATACTCATTACTGTCGAATTATATAAGATAGAAGAAATGGAGCTGGTTCAATTATAACAACATGTAGAAGGAGGCGATGTTCTCATTTCATGATTTCTGGATCAAATGGAAGGATCTCGTGCATGGATCCCTGCAGAATTGTTTGGTTTATAATGAATGATCCAATTAAAGAAATCCTCAAAATAAACGATGCGCTCGGATAACTCCAGCTCCATACCTTATATAATGCATACATAATATACATATGTAACATTACCCACCCAATAGGAAAATATTCCCCTGAATCAATGCCAAGTTGAACAGAATCTCGTTATTCACGAGCAGAGTTGCTACAAATTTGCCAAAATAATGCTAAAACTTTCTATAGTGCTGATTAGGATGCCGAATTGTATTTAAGGGACAAACAGAATACTTCCCAACTCCGCATAAGTTCAGCAATGTTTCTACGTAAAATAAACGACTTCCTTGTAGTTTGCTTGCACATCTCTATCGTTGTTCACAGCTTTCTTGAGTTAATATTTATGCCGAGGTTCTAATTGAATAGAAATTAATGCGGATTCGAGTAAGTTTTTCGATTAGTGAAAACATTAGCCTCCTTTAAATTATCATAGGAGATATTTGTTTCCGGTGCTTGTTAATACACACGAGAAATACTATCAATCTCTATATTGATTACTGGCACCAAGGGAGTTCCGAATGTAATGCGCTATGCCTAGATAGTGGACACGGATGTCCCCCGGATTCCAATTTATAGAATTACTGCATCCAAGAATTTCTGAGAGATTTCGTGGACCTCGCCCTTGAAAGCATATCGAGAAATGTTAACCTAATGCATACTGAAATAAAACGCAGTGCAGATCCTTTTGGTAAATATGGTGCATTCCCAGCATTTGATTGAAGATGGCCCCGAAATATCTCAAGTTGAAGGACGCTCCCCTTCTTCCTTAGTGCTGGGACATATCTATAATTAGGATTGGCCATTTGATAAACATATCTCGAACATTAGAAGGGAAATCTCATGGGATTCATGTTGTCACAAAATAGCTCATAAGTGGACGAAATCCAGATGAACAGTACTTTTCAGAATTTAATGCATAACACAGTCTGTAACAGAATCCTCTCAATGTGTCCATTGTCATTTTCGTATTCTGATTAACAAGTACTCAGGTAACACACAAAAAAAAATACGTAAATATGCACACCCTTCTTTATGGTGTATAGGTCACCCACACCCAACTCTTTTTCGTCTGGCAATTTTTTTCTATTTGATTTTTTATGAGACACCACGACGTCATTATCACCACATTTAATGCACGTTATAAGCAAGCCTACAAAGATGAAGGCGAACATTTATCACGAATCCGGATTCAAATCCGGGCAACAAAATCGAGAGGCTGACGCTAATACAACTCGACTATGGCACCGTCTGCAAATAATAGGTGGTCTCTAAACGGCAATATTTAGGAGTTTCATATATCCTTACAAATTCCCATTTGAAACTCTCAATAAGATAACATTTCGTTCTGTTATAATTAGAAAGAAAACGTAGGGTTCGAACTGCAGACTTGACATGCCGTAGTGGGCTTTTTTGCCACTAGGTCCGCTTCTTTGGCATGTTTCTCGAATCATATTTTTACCACCCGTTAGTCTGCCCAATATACATAGTATAGTCATAAGTTCTGTCAGTCAAACAAATCTTTATTTCTCACGAAGTAATAAACAAAATCAATCGAAAAGTACATCATTAGAAAAGGGACACGAAAAAAAATTGCCACCGTTAGTAGCTATACAGGCCCGAAGTTTGTGAGGCCATGCATCGACCGCTTCACGCACGGTATGAAGCGGCATTTCTCGAGCTGCACGCACGATGCTGGCCTTCAAACTCTCCAAATCGGTATTAGTTCGATCACAGGTAGTCTCCTCTAACTTAGCCCAAAGCCTGTAGTCCAGATGTTTCAAATCTGGGTTGCCTGAGGCCCATTCATTTGCGGCTATGAAGTCAGGAACATGGGCCGCTAACCACTGCTGAATTATCTTGACTTTGTGAGCAGGGGCCGAGTCCTGCTGGAAGCACCACGGCTTTCCTGCGAATAGAGAAATAGAGATTCACTCAATAGCTCAACTACATCCTCAAACATCTTTTCATACACGCTCGCATTGGTTTTGACGAATATCAGTTACTCTGTGATATGAGACGCCCCACCATACCATAACAGAAGTCGGATGGTAACGACGTTGGACTCGTGGAGCATTTTCTTCGACTTCATAACAATTGTGAGCATATACTCGATCATTTTGTCGGTTGAAATTTTTCTCGATGGTAAAAACTTTTTCATGAGAAAATAGATTTTTGCGATATTTTTTACTGGGAAATCGTTCCAGAAGAACAGCACACCGAGTTCACCGTATTTCCTTCAGTTTTGGCGTGAACATATGGCAAACGCACCGCTGGTACGCACCAAGACTGAGATCTTCTCGTAAAATACGACTAAATACGTCCTTGGAATATTTGTTGATTTCAAAGGCGCATTTGACTACCTAAGTTGGTCCTCTGTGTTGTCCAAAATTCGGGAGTGTGACTGCCGGGAATTGGCTCTGTGGAAGAGCTACTTCCACGGTAGAAAGACATTCGTCCAAGGTGTCAACGAGCGTGTGTGGGTGAATGTTGAGCGCGGCTGCCCGCAGGGATCTATCGCAGGTCCATTTATATGGAATCTGATGATGGACGAACTGTTGGTTGAGCTTTCTTCCGTGGCTGAATGTGTTGCATACGCGGATGATCTCCTCATTCTTGTTGAGGGGAACAGTCGCCTTGAGCTCGAGCAGCAGGCTGCCGAATACATGCGCATCGTTAACGCGTGGTCCATTAAAGTCGCTGTCGCGATCTCAACGGAGAAGACCGTCGGGATGATGCTTAAAAGCATCCTACGTCATTCGCCTTGTGTCAAGTTGATCCGAGGGTCTTTAAAGATCCGGCAGAAAGTGATCTACTTGGGAGTCATGATCGCGGAACGCATGTGCTTGGTCGCGCACCTGCGCGAGCTCAGGCTACGCTTGACTAATATGGTGGGAATGTTGAGGCGAGTGATGAGGCGTGAGTGGGGTCTAAGCAGGAGAGCTGCTAGATCCATTTATGTGGGGCTCTTCTTTGCATGTTCTGCGTATGGGTCCCCCATGTTGTATGATCTGGCGCTGACGGTGAAGGGCAGGCAGCTGCTCTACGCTTGTCAACGAGTGGCTTTGTTAGCGTGTCTTCCTGTGTGTCATACGGTCTCGACCGACGCCATGCAGGTATTGTTGGGTGTTCCTCCTCTTGATCTGGAGGTAGTCCGGCGTGCCACGGCCTACAGAATCAGGAGGGGCGTACCTTTGCTGCAAAAAGATTTAGTAGCTGCTAATCAGGTGGAGGGGTTAGGAGCGCTTGCGGTCAAGAAGTTGTTAAACGAGAGTGTATAATCTAAGTGGCAGCTTAGATGGAACGAATGTGGGAAAGGTCGGGTCACGTATAAGTACGTTAGGAATGTGTCTGCCAGAGGAAGTTCCGTCGTGGACTTCGGGCTAAAGATGGGCTTCCTCCTGACTGGGCATGGTAGCTTGAATGAGTTCCTCTTCAAGCGCAACCTTGCCTCCACTCAGGGCTGTGTTTTGTGTGGGGCTGACTCGGAGGACTGGTTACATGTTCTCTGTGTCTGTCCAGCGTACAGTGACATCCGCAATCTAGACGACATGGGCGTTCACGTATTGAACGGTATCTACGATGTTAGCCAGTGCCTTGCTAGCAGTGGGACGCTTAAACGCGCTAATGCATTCGCGAGTGCTGCCTTCCGACGAAGGAGGGAGCTCCTTGACGCTGCTTCGCTTGCAGTTGATGGGCGAATGGCCTAGTGGCCGTGGTGGACAGCCACCAGTTTTGTGTGTTTGGTGTTAGTGTTGTCTTGTGATGTCCTTTGTGTTGTGTTGTACGCAGAGCGGTAGTTACCTGGTTAAAGGTTCCGTTGCGGTTCTCCGCCTCGGGCTGATTCCAGTTAACCCGTTGGGGAGTTCCGTCCCCACGTACTCGAGGAGGGCGATCAGACCCGAGTCTGCAAGGAACTCATCTGAAGTGGCTCTGCCACGAAGCCTCACCGGAGGTTATCTGGTACCATGGGGGGGCGCCCTCTGAGAGCATATGCTCCAGGAGAAATCCTGGAGGATGCGCTCTCGGCCCGGTTATTTGCGGTTGGCCCCCTAGTGGGAGTTTCATGGTGGTTGTGGTTATGCCTACATCGCGGGCAGAGCTCCTCGGAGCTCACGCGTGGAGTTGCGTTTTACAACTCGGGCGCCGTACCCCTTAGTTGCGGCAGAGGTGTTAGATAGGCCTCGCATCCACTGGTATGAATGCTGAGCCTGCACTCAGTATAAGCCAGGACCGTTGTGCTTGCATGGCGGGGCTCTGATTGTGGTCCCAAAATCAATCCGTGTCCGAAGAGGACCGTGGAATTAAGCCTCCACGTTAAACCCCCCAGGACTTTCGTAAAATACGACTCATACTTCGAGTTGAAAAGCGGAGAGGATTGCGACGAACACGCTCACGTAGAGCATGCACGACATTCAGGTGACGTACGGAGCTCGGGCGCCCCTCCCGCGGCGTGCCGACCACATCAGCTGTTTCGCGGTATCGAGGTAATGTCCTTAAAACGAATCGTTCATTTACCGGCAGCTTTTTTAACAAACTATGAATCTTCTTCGGTGTATTTCCACATTGGGGCAACGCAATGTTCGCGATTTTCTTTTTCGTTGTTACCGAACTTCATCGTGTTGTCGTTGACGCGGTACTGACCGTCGGAACCTGAAAGTCTGGCGGAAGTGGAGTATGGTTAGGTACTCTTCGCGTCCAGTGTTACCAGTTTCGGCGGTCTAACATTTCTCGCTATACGTATCAACTGACAGAACTTATGGCTATACTATGTATATATTGGTGCCTTCCGGGCATGTGATCTTCTTATACATCCCACTCTCTTCCTACTTGGATTTCGGGTCCATCTATTGAAGATGATCCGTTCGGAAATTTTGCCGATGCCATTAAATAGGCATATAGGCTCCTTAAGCGAAGAAGCACCGAAAATATGATTTGGCTCCGGGATTAGCACATGCTTCTGTTACTTCCACTTTTCCAGGAAAATCCTTTCTTTGAAGTAAGTTGTAAATGACTCCGTAAACCACTGTGAAACTGCTGTCCGGTTATCTGTGATCGCCTTTTTATTAATAACCTTGGTCCATCCACCATTTTTATTCCTCTTGGATTTTTCCGATTCGATTGCTGGAGATCGCATTTGGGAGATCTGCTTCCTCTCTTCGGTACTTTTGGTTCAGTTTTTCAGAAATATTTGTATGGCCTTTCCTCTTAGGCGCCTTCTGATTTCCCAGGGGCTCCACATTATTTGCGCGCATTCTCTTGTTTGGTGGCAGGTTGATTGCAATACGATTAAATGCCACTTGGGTCGTCTGTGACACCGTTGGGCAGCAGATTTCGACTTGTCCTTGGAGTTTCGTTCCTTCTGCTGCGATTTATTTTAGAGCACTCTAATAGCTCTCACCATTTTTTTGTGGCTTGTGCACATTGTGATGGACAACTGTTTTGCAGCAAGCTATGTGAAGGGTAATTCCCCTGGATCAGGGCTCTGCCCTCCATGAGTCCTAACCGGAATATTACTTTTTAAATAGTCCTTCACGTTTGGCTTTCCGTTTAAATTTTTATGATGTTTAGCATTGGCGAAGATCTCGAAGTTCACAAATTTCTTCTGAATGGGTCCTTTTCCTGGTCCCGGAATACCATTCTAGCTTTAGATGCCATGATGGCCAAGTTGTTCACCACCGAAGCACTGCCGTCGAGGGATATCGGAAGGGAGAACGGGAGCCCGCTTGCTCATTGCCAAAAGCTGTCGGTACTGGGGTTCCGAGCCTCTATAGCGAAAACTTCCTCCTTCTCACGTCTTCTATAGTGGTTTTATTTTCTAAGCATCCTTCCCACAGCCCTCAATATTAGCTTGTCCTATGTTTAGCTCCGCGAATTCTTCGGACAGAACACATTCTCTCACATTCGTTGCCAGGTACCGCATTCTAGAGTCGACGAATTGAAATCCACTGCTATGATTTTCAGCCAACGTCCTCTTGCATCCAGAACCAGAGCGGTCAGCAGCTACTCGTTTTCGGCAAGGGTAGCCCTAGGCGGAACATAATAGTTATGTATATATGTGGGTTTCTTTTATTTTGTCAGACAAATCCATCTTCCAGATGCTCCATTATTTCCTAGAAGGTTTGTTCTCCGCAAGCCTATAGCGCTGCAAGGCTTGCTTAGTCTTTGACTCAAATGCACCACCGTAATTTCAATATGGCTCACTTGTCACTTGTCATATCGATGTTTGTCTGGCGAATGATTTGTCAAAGTACTTCCTGGGCCACCTGGCAATGGTTAGGGTTGATTAGTATCAACGTCATTTGCGATTTGCGTTGAGGGTTCCCCTGTGTTCCGGGTACTTGCTACTGCCAGCAATATGGCGTTGGTTTATGTGTTGTCTTGCACGGTCAGAAAAGAAAAGTGGATAAACACATATTTATCAATAGGTCTGCCCCAATCCACCAGCTGGAGTTGCCTGATGGAAGATTTGGCTACTCCTAGTCATGTGGGATATCAAACGAGAAGCCTTGGTTAGTAGTTTTCGAAGCCGCTCCTAATTTTGACTTTTGTTCAAAAGGTGGGGAGGGCGTGGGGTCGAAAGTGATCATTTCTTCCACGGAATTTTGCAGCATTGTAGGCTGTGACCTTGAGGATGATCCAATTTTGGTGGAAGTCGCACTATTGCTAACAAAGGGTTGTCACCGAAAGGCGTCAAAATTTAGTATAGTGAAGTAATTCCAACTATACTTTATTTATCTCTGTGCCTGTTCTCTGCATTTTTATAGTTACCTTCATTCCTTTTACTAATCTAAATATGAGATTTATATGAGAATGAAGTCGACCATTATATTGAATAGTGTTCCTAAAGCTTTTGCAACTTACAATTCTCGGCGATGAATGTACGTTCCTCGTCGCTCCGCACTTTATACAATACAATAGACAACAAAGTACTCCTAAAACGCGTGACAATGAAATATCTACACGCACTTGACAAATGTGTTTGTTATCTTGAATATTGTCTCATTAATAATGGTTCCACTGAAAATATTCAGATAAAAGATACTAATAGATTGCGTTCCCATAAATTTACACCCTTATAACTCTTGGATGAATACGATGCAAAAATCTAGATTGTATGGATTCCTCTGAATGCAGGATTTTAGATACTACAAAAATACGTACTCGATCATATGTATGTAGTAGTCGCCAGGGTGGAAAATCTTTTACCCGTTGCCCACGAACATAGCAAAAGATAGTGAAAGAGTTCGATAATTTACATATTAGATGCAATCACTTGCAAATTTCCACAAATTGTTATTCAACTTCTCATTAGTTTTCAGCTATTGGTTTGGAACAATGACGAATAAATAAGTCAACCCGGTTGAGGAAAATGTGAAGCCATTTATGATGGAATGAGGTTTTTAACTAAAGCAAAACTCTTGGATAGCTGCAGGCAGGTTTCCACAATTGCATACATATTGCTTCCATTTTGTGCGATATCAGCTTTTAATTGAAATTGGTTTTTAACACAAACTGAATGTGTGGAGTTTTATGCAGGGGATGGGTAACAGGGGTGGTAGCAGAAATGTAGCTAATGGTTAACCTTTAGTTTAACGAATGGTTGAGGCACTATGCACCCCATGAGGATTATACCAACATTGCGGTGAGTTCTAAGCCACTCTGCTTGGATAATGAAAATGACTAATGTCGGAATAAACGATTTATTGAACGAATTGGGGTAGTGTATACATATCTGCATTGAGCCTAATACCACTGCTCCGATAACATCTAATTGTTTGATGAAACGTTACGAATAGGCTCAGCACGCTTTGAGCTCTCCTCCACCATATTCATGTCACCCTGCGGAGAGCAAAGCTTTCATTTAATGCCTACGGCGAAACCAGCCAAAACCTACTCGTAAACGGAAGGGGAAGGCTCGGCAGGATTCAGCCTGTAGTTCCCTCCTTAGTGACTGAAGTTCCATCCACTAAGGAGGGGACTACAGGCTGAATCCTGCCTATTCTTACAGGAATAGGAAGCTGATAACGTGAAAGGTACTGGTTTAACGTTGATATAAAAAACCAGACCCAGGCAACGCGGACACCGTCAACCTAGTAAGACTCCGAGTCGGGAATGAGGACATGGACATGGCTGCACAACGAGATTCGGTAATATCCGGAGAAATCGAACACAAGAAAGCGAGATTTTCGGCGGAAGGTTAGAATAAACCAGACGCCTCTGCCAAATACGCGCAAGGAGCGTAAGACCCACACATCTGTGTTTGTTGTGCTTCGCATCAGGGCCTATATCTGGGCATCCTTCGGGGATTAGTATCGGTATGCCACGAGGAACTCAACCAAACTGGTCCTTTTCATAGAAAGATGGACACAAAGGCCGGAAGAAAGAGGACGTATGTGCAATTTTCAGTCTCATTTCTGAACGCTATCGTGGGCATTTTCTTCAAGGATGGCAAAATGTCAGAGGGAAAATTTACCATCCTCCGGGAGGGACTGTGGGAAAAAATTCTGTAGCTTGGAACGAAGCACTTAGCAATCAAGGTTTTCATTATGGGTTTCTCCAATTGGAGTACACTGATGAGGCTGCCTTGTTTTGGGGGGTAGGGTAGATGAATGCATTTACGCACACAGTGTTGGACTCCCGATTCGGTACGTCGTCGGACTACCAAATAAACACCTCTCCATCGTCAGAGAACTAGCCTGGAACCGTTAGTTACTTCGAGCTAGTCTTCGAACTCTCCCGCCTTGCGGAGCCTTCAAATCAGGGAATTCCTTTCACCAACTGGAATTTAGAGGAGGAAGGGAACTGTCAGTTCAAGGAACTCCCTGCCATCCGGCTCCTCCACCGGTCGAGTTCTATCTTCTTAGCAACGAGAAGGGCCCGAACGTAATGGGCAACACGGTTCCAGCTGTCAGCAGTCCTCAGCATCTCTTCGACAATGTTGTCTGGAGAGAGATCCCCTGTGTTTAAATAGAGCTGCTGACGAACCCCATCCCACCTTCTACAAGAAAAAAAAGTGTGATGGGCGTCGTCCACAACTCCATAGCAAAATACACAATGCCTTTCCAATCTTGTGCAGGTAAGACTGAAAACTTCCATGCCCACTTAAAAATTGGGTAGGGAAATAGTCAGCTTGCAAGCTTGGAGCGAGGCCAAAACTTAGCAATCAAGATTTTCATGATGGGTTTCTCCAATTGGAGTACACTGGTGAGGCTGAGTTAACTATTGTGAAAACGGAGCTCTGCAGGACAGGATATGTCGGATGCTGATTGCCTGGTCTTCGAAGGAAGGGGAAGGGGACAACATCCGCGTGTTGGGTGAACAGAACCCGGGCATGGACTTCGGACACTGGACGGTAAATTTCATGAATGCCAAGAAGGGCAAATCTACAAACGTGCACGGTTTCAGCTTGGTATTCGAACTGGACCAAAAGAGTCTGAATGTGCTCAGGGACAGTCACCATTTTCCTAGACAGATTCAAATTCAATGATATCAGGAAACTGCAAGGCATCATCTCCATTTTGACAGAGAAGAGCAGTGCCTCAGGCATGGACTTTCAGTTAATCCAAATAAAACCACGATCGTATTATTAACAAAAAGTAGAAAACCGGACGGATTTTGCCTCTCAGTGATGAGGTACAACCCTTCAACTCTCCGAAGAAGTGAAATATCTGGGAGCCACTCTAGTCTAGTCTAGAGTCGAAACGAGCTCCCACAGCTTATGGGTTGTGCAGACGGACCTTTGCCTTGACATGGAGCTCGGACCTCACGTTAGTCAGTCAGGATGAGAAATCCGTCGCACTAGTCCCCGACTTGTTAAGCGAGAGCTCCTACGGCCAGCCGAAGGGCCAGCTCATCAGACGCCTGTTGGTAAGTGAGGCAACCTAGCTGAATCACTTCCTGACAGATTTTGCGCTTGGTGACCACATATCCCGACCGTTGCTTCGAAAATGAAGCAGATGGGTGGGGACAAGGTCGTTGTGGAGCTCTTAAAGTCCTTGTGGTTTCAGCAACTGTTGGCCGCGACTGTGGATGAGATATAGGAGGTGCATACAAGACCCGTGGTGGCAGAGGTGTCTCCCGAGTCCACCAACGTGACGGAACTTCGAAGTCAATTGACCGCGATAACAAGCAATGTGGCCACACTGCGGCGGTGGTACATGTTCTGCGTTCGCGAGAGCGGTCTCGAGCTCGTTCAGCAGCCACCTCGAGAAATGGGTGTTCGGGTAGTCGTGCGCCGCGGTCGGCATTGAACTCAGGTGTGTGCTGGTACAGCGTAGGTTTGTGGATCAAGTCATGAAATGTACCTCCAGTTATTTTTAACGCGATTCCAAATAACGCTGGCGGTGCGGCATCATCTTTCCGAAGTGCAGCAACACGTCAACAGCACAACCAAATTATTTCCAAAGCAGCTAAAATTAAAAGTAGCAAACTCCACACCTATTGCAACTTGCGGCTATCGGTAAGTAGACGTGAGTTTTGGCCTGCATGGGATCTTTTCGTGGTGCTTCATTTTGGCCGATATCAATGTCCCTATATTAGGCGCAGACTTCTTGTGTCGTTATGGGCTGCTGGTCGATTATTCAGCATAGGTCCCTGTTAGACTCCACAACCTCGGACTCTTTGGAACAACACAGTTATGTGCCGAGACCCTCTGTCGAGAATGGATTACAATGTTCCTACCGGCATCGTCACAGACCAGGGAATGCAATTTGAATCCACTGTCTTCTCGGAGCTCGGCAAGCCCCTGGGATTCAAAGGTTAACGGTCAACATTATGGTCCGCGACGAACTGTCCTGGTTGCAGGTCTTGCCTTTCGTTCTGTATGGCCTCAGTACAGCCGTCCGCTGAGAGTTTACTGCCAGCCCTGCTGAGCCGGTGGACGAGGAGAACCTTCGACTCCTCGGTGACCTAGTCCTCAAAAAAATAGACTGCATTGGAGGGACCGGATTATTGCGTCTACTTCGAGAGACCGTTCCTAAATTAAAGCCATCTCTGTCATCTCGTCACGCGCAGTCGGCGACCTGCACCCCTGCGAAACTTGCAGTTTATACCCACATTCTGGTAAGGACTGATGCACTCCGAGAGCCGCTGCAGCCGACATACGAGGACCTCTATAAGATCCTCAAGCGTGGGGAACATTAATTCACTCTGGACGGCAGCAAGCCTTACATGATCTCCATCGATAGGCTGAAGCCTTCCTTCCAGGAAGCAGACGGTACTGTCAGCAAATGAGAGCACTGCACCGCGTTTTCGTTTTGATGTCTGTTATCGTAGGTATATGACTATTACCCCCTGTAACTGTGGAGGAGCTGCAGGAAATATGTGGTAGGATCGGTGACAATAAGGTTTATATGGCATCCCCTACCGAGCTTTGAAGCTGCCAGTGAAGGTTAGGCCCGACCTTTCTTCCAGGCGTGCCTAAAAGTAGGAATATTCCCTGTCCAGTGGAAACAGCAAAAGTTGGTGTTGCATCCGAAAGCTGGCATGCCATCTGGAAACCCAGCATCGTATCGTCCTATCTGCTTGCTGGATACAATGGGGAAGATGATGGAGAGAGTTATTTACAATAGATTACTACCATCATCGAAACTAGTGATGGTTTGTCGGAACGCCAGTTTGCTTTCCGGCGTGCCCGCTCTACGGTGGGCGCAATTGGCGTGTTAGTAAACCTGGCCGCGCTAACCTTGGCAGGCCAGAAAACGAAAGCGATCTTAATAACAAACGGCAGAAGAAAGAACACTGTAAAAGTGGAATTCGGTGGATATATGGTCATATCAAAGCCGGTTATCAAATATCTGGGGGTGATAATTGACACCAAATTGAGCCTTATGGAGCACCTAGAATTTGCATGCCAAAAGGCGATCAGTGCCTTCGCGACACTTGTAAAAATTTTGCCAAATATTGGTAGGCTGAAACAATCGAGCCATTCTGCTCTACTCGTCACCTGTGTGGGTAAAGGCGCTTGCAAACTCTGAGGGGCGGAAGCAGGTGAACTCGGTTTACCAACTGATGGCTTTAATTGTTTCCAGTGCTTTTATAACCACATCAGATGAGCCAGTATTGGTGGTGACAGGCATGATTCCTATCTACATTTTGGCGAAAGAAATGAGCCCTACCATGGAAGACGTATGGCGGGGCACACAGAGTGGGGGGGGGGGGGGGGTAGGGTAGATCGACGGGTTGTTTTAGCTACTCATTGCAATAAAGTTAATCCACGTAAGACAAATCAAACTAAATATAAATGACCATGTTCGAAAGTAAGATACTATTCATAAATGTTATCAAATAATATTCGACGCGGTCGAAAGTGAAAGTGGCGATCACTGTGGAGTGTACAGCCCCCGGCATTTAAGGGCGGAATTGGAGAGGGCTAGGGTGCGAACGCCATGATCCGCATTTTGCAAATTAACTTGCACTGGAGTGCAACCGCTCCCCAGTTGCTACCACAGTTCGCTGCGGAAGTAAATGCTGATCTAATGCTGATTAGCGAGCAATACCGAAACAAGGACCAGTCCTCATGGTATCTCGACTTATCCGGCACCGCTGCCATCTGGGTTCGGGACGGCGTTCGTGTTCTTGCCGGGGGGACGGATTTGCCTGGATCCGGTGTTTAGGGATTTTTTAGCGTTTACCTGACGCCCAATGAGTCGATTCCGGACTTTCGGCGCCGGCTTGATGCTCTGGAGGACGCCGTTTCGAGCACGGAGGGACGAATCCTGGTTGGCGATGATTTTAATGCCAGGGCTCTTAAATGGGGCATACCTCAATCAGACTCTAGAGGGAAACGGATTCTGGAAATGGCGGCGAGAACCGGGCTAGTAATTTTAAACACCGGATCCACGCCAACGTTTCGGCGCCCAGGTTGTGAAGGAAGCATTCCTGACATCACTTTTGCGTCGGAATCTCTGACATCATCGGTGGACGGGTGGCGAGTCCTAGAAGACTTCTCGGCAAGTGATCATCAGTACATTGCGTTCGAAGTGTTTGACGCTACTTGCCGGCGAGCACCAACACGACGTTCCCCCTGCGTGTGGAATGTCGCGAGGGTGAACATCGAAAGGTTCGTCGAAGCTCTTGAAGCAGGTAGAGCCGCGCTGGGGGGCACTCCGAGGGGTGGTGGTGTCGCAGCTGACACCGTCGTAAATTCAGTGATGAATTTGATAACGACGACGTGTGAGCCTTCCATGCCCCGGAGAGGCCCCAGGCGCGACAAGCCTTCTATGTACGCATGTGCCATAAAGGCACAATATATAATAGATCAGCAAAAAGGAGACTCCGAAGCGCTATAAATAAAAGCAAAGCTCGCGGCTGGCAAAATCTTGTTAATGAGGTGAATGATGACCGGGGGGGACTTGGCTATAAGCTTGTCACTCGGAAAATGGGGGCTTTGCGGAAGCGCTGCATATGGAGCACCGCCCAGATGGACCGCATTGTGCGGGCATTGTTCCCCAGACACCCTGTACAGGTTGATGTAAATAGCGCGGAAAGCGTCGTGGATTGCCCCCTTTTCACAATGGGAGAACTCGAAGAAGCGGTTCTCACTATGAAAAACAGGAAGTTGCCAGGTCCTGATGGCATCCCGGCGGAAGTTTACAAACTGGTGTTCCGCCAACGGCCAGAATTTCTGCTCGAAGCGTTCAACGCGTGCTTGAAGGAGGGCATTTTTCCTTGTCGCTGGAAAGTGGCCAGACTCACGTTGATCAGTAAAATCAGGGTAAAGGAGACCCGGAGCTCCCGTCTGCATACCGACCGTTGTGTATGCTTGACACGGCCGGAAAAGTGCTCGAGAAGCTCATCAGGGGTAGACTCGCTGAAGCGATCCGTGCTGCCGGGGACTCCGCAAGGCAGTTCGGGTTTAGAACAGGGAAATCTACAGTGGATGCTGTTATGAAGGTCGTAGATGCCACAGCCGCCGATCTCGACGGATAGTGCTCCTCATAACGCTTGATGTCAGAAATGCTTTCAATTCCGTAAGATGGACAGATATGCTAGGCACACTAGAGAACTCCTTTCACGTGCCAAGCTATCTCTTGCGGATATTGAGGGATTATCTGAAAGTCCGCTCCCTGTTCTATGAGACGCTAGAGGGCCAAAGGAGGATGGAAATCACATCGGGAGTAGCGCAGGGATCCATCCTAGGGCCGGACCTCTGGAACGCTTCCTACGATAGTCTGCTGAGACTCGATATGCCCGACGAGTCGCGCCTGGTCGGTTATGCAGACGACGTTGCGGCACTTGTTGCCGGACGCACTGTTGAACAGGCGCAAAGCAGACTTGGCATATTGATACGACGGGTAAGCGGATGGATGACTGCTCACGGTTTCAACCTTGCGCTGGAAAAAACCGAAGTAGTCATCCTGACCAGAAGGAGAATCCCGACCTTGCGTCCCATATCGATCGGCGAGTTGACTATAGAGTCAAAACCAGCGATTAAATACCTTGGTTTAATGCTCGACTCGAAGATGAGCTTCTTCGAGCAAATCAAAGCAGCAGCGGACAGGGCTGCAGCAGGAGTCGCGGCCTTGAGTCGACTAATGGCGAATGTGGGCGGCCTGATATCAACTAGGAGACGTCTCCTCATGGGAGCAACGCAGTCCGTCCTTCTCTATGGTGCGGAGGTATGAGCTGATGCCCTTGACAAGGAGGTGCATCCTAAACGCCTCGCTCAAGTGCAGAGGCGGGGAGCTTTGCGAGTGGCGTCTGATTATCGCACCGTCTCCGAACCGACTGTGATGGTGATTGCGGGAGTGATCCCCGTTGCCCTCCTTGCCAAGGAGTGCAAAGCTATCTATCGCCGTGATGGCGAAAACTTAAGAGAAGTGGTTGCCCGTGAAGAACGTCAACGCACCCTTAACGAGTGACAACTTTCTTGGCAAAATGAGCCAAGGGGTAAGTGGACTGCGCAGTTCATCGACAAATTAGACCCATGGTTGAACAGAAAGCACGGTGAGATTGATTACTTCTTACCCAACTTCTAAGTGGGCATGGAAGTTTTCAGTCTTACCTGCACAGGGTTGGGAAGGCGCGATCTCCTGATTGTGTGTTCTGCAATAGAGTGGCGAATGATGCTGAACACACCTTTTTCTCTTGCGAGAGGTGGGACGGTCTCCGCCAGCAGCTTTATGCAGACACAGGGGAGCTCTCTCCAGACAACATTGTCAGAGAGATGCTGAAGTGCGCTGGCAGCTGGAATCGTATTGCGCATTATGTTCGGGCTCTTCTTACTGCGAAGAAGATTGGACTCGACCGGCAGAGGGATCGGACGGTAAGGGGTTCCCTGAACTAACAACTCCCTTCCTCCCCTCCCCTCCCGTTGGTGAAAGGAATTCCCTGACTTGAAGGCTCCCAAAGCCGGAAGAGCGGGAGGGCTAGCTCGAAGTAATGTGTCAAACGGTTCCAGGCTAGTTCTCTGATGACAGGGAGGTGTTTAGTTGGTAGTCCGCCAGCGTGCTTTTGCCGGATTCCAACACTCTGTGCGTAAACGCATTCACCTACCCTACTCCCCTGCTCAATTTTATCCAGAAAATATTTGGGCAAAGTGATTTTCGGATATTCCGGGTCATTTGGCAGTGACTGTGTTGAACAGGTAAGGTGCCATATTTTAGGTTTATTTTGTTCGCCGCGAACTTACCGGTTAGAACAACGCTCAAATGACTTCATTGAAAGAGCGAGGATTGACAGATGTCAGCTTGCATGCCCTTTTCGAAAGAAACCCGCATTTGTATCTTTGTTCAGTTCTTAAAAAAAATTGCGAAAAAAGCGAAAAGAATACGGCCTTCACACAGGATGACCCCCTTAAAATCTCCAAGTAATATTCTGTATGACGTATCACCACATGCAACTCAAATTTACTACGATCTGTGTTATTTATCCGAAATCCAACTTGCAGTCACCATCGACAAGATTTTTGGCAATTTTGTCGCTTTATATTATAAAATGATTGAAACTGGTAGCAGGGACCATCATATGAACGCGTCTGTCATGAGGCAATTTAATGGTAGCAGATGCGCTGTTGCGTAAAGTAACAACCCCATTGTTCAGTATTCACCAGTGAAACCATATGGTACCCCCTGATTCCAATTTTGTCTAGTTAATTACATCCTGGATGCAGAGAAATGTTGAATTGTTAGATAAAAAGAAAGTGCTCATACAAGCGCTTTCTTGAGGAGATCCTTACGATGAGTGGATGGGGCTGAGTGCGGTGTCAACATTTGAAAAACAAATAAGCCATCATCATTTTGAAATTTCAATTCTGTGTAAATTCTTACCTATCAGATCCAAGGCTACAGCTGGTGGCATGACGAAAATCCCGACGAGGAGGTCGGCAACCGCTAAACTCATTACAAAGCAATTCGTCACAGTCCTGAGGCGACGGGTCGTGATGACTGCAATTATCACTAAGGTATTGCCAATTATCGTAATGACAATGAGAACACAAAACACAATCACCAGGCACATAGTGGACCATGTCAACGAAATCGGGTAGAGTCTTTGCACATCAGAAGTATCGACGAGGGTGTCGTTTATGCGCCGAAATGCATCCTGCGTGCTATTCGGGATCAGGAGCAGGGAATCCACGGCGTTGCTGCTTGCATTGAAACTCTCGTAAAACTCCATTGGATTGGTTCTGTTGTGATGTCGGTGCTTCGTAAATGAAAAGTTATAGAGGAGGAAGGTCTGCTCCCACCGAAGCAACATAATTTACTTTCTCCATGCTCCCCCAGGTTACCAGTAGTGGAGTGTGCCTTAAAGTAATAATTGAGCTACCGGATTTGTGGGGACGAGGGGGTGGTAGCGATAGTGTTACTACAGTTTGGCTCGCGGTATGCCCGGAATGGATAGGCTTTTTGCTTGTGAGAAGTTATCGGCTTTCATATTGCCCATTTCCGACGTGAATTCACTGTTGCTTTAGCAAATTCTGTTGTCATTGATAAGCACTGAAAAGAGAAAAAAATTAACTGTTACTAAATTTGTGATAAGCACAGCGTGGATAAAATAAATGTCTTGTGTGTTCTTGATCCAAGTAGGAACCTTATCAGCAGAGGTAAGATTTTCCGGTATTTCAGTTTTACGTGCGTGGGTGATTACCATAAAGTATATCGTATATGTATATGTAAATATCCCGGGTGATTGGATTCTGATTCCATGCGGAAGTTATAGCAGTTTTCAGATATTTTTTACTTCATATACTGTGTGTCTGTGTATGGTGGGGGAGAAGCTACAGCTTCTGAGCACGCAGGCCGTGTTGGCCCATTGTACTCGCAGGATTTCCGTTAGTGGATGTGATGCTACCCGTCGCAATTGGAGGACATCGGCACCAAAGATCTGATGCCTGATGCGTCCATAGGCGGGGCATTCACATAGGAAATGATCCGTGGATTTCGCTTAGTCATCACAGGAGGGACACGTATCATCTTCGGTAATTCCTATTCTGAACATATGCCCAGCTAGTGAATTATGGCCTGTCAGAATGCCCCCAATGCATCTGCAAGTCCTCCTGCTTTTCGACAGGATAAACTTTGCGATACATATGTTGGGTTCTGGCAGGAAAAGTTTGGTGTGTCGAGCAGCATTTAAGCTCTGCCACCTGTCATTATGGGAAACTTGTTCCCAGTTTTTGAAAACAGATTTAGCCAATGCTACTGATACCCCAATTGCTGGCTCCGGTCCCGGCATAGGGGAGATTGACCCCTCTTTCGCTAAAGCGTCCGAGATTTCATTTCCCTCTATGCCACAGTGACCAGGTACCCAGAGTAGTTCCACCGTATTGAATCTCGACATAGAGTTCAAACGGTTTCTGCATTCCTGAACGATTTTCGAGGTGATCAAAGGACTGCTCAATGCCCTCAGTGCAGCTTGACTGTCACTGCAGATAGCGATGCGCCTGCCCTTCAACCGCTCGTCAATCACCCAGTTTGCCACCCTTAGGATCGCGTAAACTTCGGCTTGAAAAACCGTTGCATATTGTCCCAAAGGAGAAGCCCACTTCTCGTTTTTATTCGAGAGGTAGACTCCGGCTCCAGACTTCCGTATATCCTGTATCCCCCACGCATTCCTCTGGGTCTTCCCAGTCCTCTCTACGCTTCAGGGTAACTACATATCTTCTACCAAACAGATGTATGGGGACACGAGAATCGGAAGGCATTGTAAGAACTGGATTTAGTCCTCCCAGTAACTCTTCCAATGCTCTGTGCCCCCCACATCCGTTGTTTTCCTATAGATCTAATCGAATTAACCTATGAGCTGCTCTCATTGCAGTGCCTTGAATAAATATATCCAGGGGCTGCAAATTGAGTAGTGCATTCAGAGCTGCGCCGGATGTCGTGCTCATGGCACCAGTGATACCCAGACAAACAGTTCTTTGCAGTGCAGCTAGTTTACGGTGAAAACCTTTTTGTCTCACCTTAACCCACCACACTACGGATGCATATACGAACATCGGCCTAATGATGGCAACGTATATCCACATTACCACATGAGGCCTGAGTCCCCATGTCGAGGCAAAGGTCCGTCTGCACAGCCCATAAGCTGTGAGAGCTCGTTTCATCTTTACCTCTACATGTTTGTTCCAAAGAAGTTTTTTATCTAGAGTGACCCCCAGATATTTCACTTCTTCGGAGAGTTGAAGGGTAGTACCCCTCATCTCAGGAAGACAAAGTCCATCCAGTTTTCTCCTTTTTGTGAATAAAACCATTGTGGTTTTATTTGGATTAACTGACAAACCATGTCTAAGGCACCAGCTGTCTATCAAATCAACGGCACGCTGTATATTCCTACACACCGTACCAAGATCCCGATCAACAGCAAGTACAGCCAAGTCATCAGCATAAGCTCGAGCGTGTATTGGCAAATTTTGCAGTTCGCAAAGCAGTGAGTCGATCAGCATACTCCACAGAAGCGGCGAAAGCACACCTCCTTGGGGGCAGCCCTTCGTTCCCTCCGTAGTCAGGTAGCGATCGACCCCTACCTCAGCGCACAACAACCTTTGCGTTAGCATAGCATGGATCCACTTAATTGAACCATCATCAACACCATGCGCTCTGGCGGCATCACAAAGTTTTTGAAAAGGCGCACAGTCAAAAGCCCCTTCAATGTCCACGAACACCCCCATCGCGTACTCACCATTCAAAGTTGCATCCTCTATCTTTGTGACCAAAGAATGAAGAGCAGACTCACAGGACTTTCCACGTTGGTAAGCATGTTGGTTTTCACTAAGTGGGTGTGACCTAAGTGCGTTTCCACGAATATGACGCTCCACCAGTCTCTCCAAACCTTTCAACAAGAATGAAGTCAAGCTGATCTGTCTGAAGTTCTTTGGATTAGAATAGTCATCTTTCCCAGGTTTCGGTATGAAAACTACCTTAACCTGTTGCCAAGAAGAAGGCACGTAGCCCAAAGCAAGACATCCTCGAAATATATTTCTTAGAGGTCGCTCTAAATGCTCCATACCCTCCTTTAGCATTGCCGGATAGATGCCATCCATGCCCGGTGCTTTGAAATGTTCAAAGGTTCAAAGGGTGTACAAAGGGTTCTCACCTTTCCATGGGTAACAACCGCTTTCGCAGTGTTCCAGTTCCCCTTGCAACACTTGCGTGTTGAAGGGGTTGCAAGAACCGTCAACTCTCCCCCTACCACTTCTCTCACCCGTTCTCCCGGGTGGTGTACTTCCAGGAGAGTCTGTACTGAGTCCAGTTTGGAGCTCGTGAAAGTACCGTCGGGTTTTCTAAGAGAATCCAACTTGGCCGACTCATCCCTTTTGAGGGCTCTGCACAGCCTTGAAGTCTCCCTTTCGCCTTCCAGTTTCTCACAGTACGCTCTAAAGGAGTCTCGTTTCGAGCACCTCACGAGCCTCTTATATTCACGTTGTAAGTTCCTGAAATTTAACCAGTCTTTGTCCTTGTTACTTTTGCAAGCACGATTTAGAAGTCGCCTGGTTGATTTCCTGAGTTTTTGCAGTTCTCGGTTCCACCAAGGAACCGTTTTACCGCTTTGGCCTCGGGAAATAGGACAAGCCTCTTCATAGCACTCTAAAAGTGTGCAGTTCAGAGTTTTCAATTCATCTTCCAGCACCAAAGAAGTCCTTAGTCGCCTAGGGAACTGTACTTTATTGCCAAGAAGTTCATTGAACTTTGCCCAAAACGTTTTCCTAGGGTTCCGTCTTTGTACTGCAGACTGTTCGCCTGCAATAGTCAGATTGAATTCTAGATATCGGTGATCTGACAGTGAGACCTCGTCTAGCACTCGCCAGTGTGTAATCAACTCTAACAATTTTGGGGTACAGATTGTTAGGTCAATTACTTCGCTTCTTCTCGGTCCCACGAACGTAGGGGCGCACCCTACGTTTGCAGTCATAAGACCAGCTGAAGTGATGAAATCAAATAGCTTCTCTCCTCTTGGATTGCATTTGCTACTGCCCCAACAAATATGTTGAGCATTCGCATCGCAACCTATTAAGAGTTCGAGACCACTTGATTCTGCATACGCCACCAGATCCCTAAGTTCTTGCGTCGGTGGAGGATACAAAGAATCATAGGGTAAATAAGCGGAGGCAACTATGATGTTTTTCCTCTCGCCATTTATTTGGTATTGTATGATGACCGTAGCTGAGTCCTGGGAACAATATTGTCTCAGCATAGTTGCCTCTAACCGTCTTGACATCAGGACGCAAGCTCTCGGTCTTATGGATCTTTCGTCGTAGAAGATCCTAGCCCCCTTTACTGATCCAATGCCACAGATTCTGTTAAATCGAACCCACGGTTCTTGCACCAGAAAGATATAGGGGAAATCCTGCAGCTTTGTCATTCTTGCTGCCAACAGGTAGGAGGGAGCTTTGGCATGCTGGAGGTTGATTTGACCAATCTTTATGTTTTTCGACATAAACTTAGTCTATTGTCGCTGATAGAAGAGTCTGGTGCGTCCAGTGTTGATCTTACTGGGGTTTCCAGTTTATCCCCACCTTCCGCCGGAGATTTCGCTTCCTTGTGTCCGATTTTTCTGGGCGTTACCGCGCCTAGTGGTATAGCCACGTCCATGTCCTCATTTCCAAGGTGCTTCATCTTCCTTCGCAGTGCTCTCTTCTGCCGTCGGCTTCGGGCCTTTCCAGATTTACGGTGTCCGGACCGCTTGGATCCATTTCCACACACCAGCGTTAAACCAGTAGCGTCCACGTCACCAGCTTCCCGTTCTTCCGCTCTTCCTGGTAAGGAAGAAGGAGAAGGTTCTGACAGGCAGAATTCAGCCGTAGCCGGATTTCCAGTTTCTCCCAATTTGCAAACTTCCGTACTTTCCTTTCTGGCTAACTTCGCCGTGGACACCAAGTGCAAACTTTCCACTGAGTCGGAAAGCATGCCTTCTACAGATTGATCTGTAGGCGAGTATGAATGTGGTGAGGCCTCCAAAATCCGATGTATTTTCAAGTTCAAGGCCATGGACGGGGGACGAGAATTAGCGCGTCGGAGGCCGGCTGATCGATTGACAGCGCAACAGCTGGACAGGAGTATATTGTGTTTCTTGGAGGGAGTGAGATGTTTTGGAAGGTCGCCAGTTGCAAATTGTTGCAGTCGGATGGTGTTTTTAATTGTGGGCTGCTTGTAAATTGAGGAACGCAAAGAAAACGCATGGAGGGTTACGTTCCTTCTAAAACGCACGCGAACATTTTTTGAATGTAAGATGTAATTTTTGTGGTACGGTTCGCCCCTTCCAGTAATTTTTCCAAAAGAGGCTTTCGACAATCTAGAGCGGTCTCAAACGCTGCGCTTTTGAGGTGGATTTTGATACGTAAAGTCAATGTGTGGCTTTTTCCGAGATTTTCCTTTTCCAATTGGACTAAAGGGAACTCACAGGATATTCCGGAGTTAATTGTTTCGTACAGTTTCTTTAATTTTGGTGGACTTTATTACTCCAAAATTGGGAAAGTGGGCAATTGAACGTGGTTAAATTGGTTTGGAATTTGAATGCTGAACAACATGTGATAATGTAAAATGTTACGTGCTGCATCGAGGTAATATTTCGGAGGATTTTCGGCTCCAAAGCAGAGTCCGTGAAGTTTGCATTTCGTGACCCATATTATTTCTCTTGTTATCGATAGAGTTCTTCATACCGCTTTGTCGAAAGACCGTGGAGGAATTCAATGGACAATGAGATCTTTCCTCAAACACCTCGACTACGCAGATTGCATCTGTTTGCTCTTAACAGGTCATGGACTTTGGCCAAGTGGCTCCGGATTTGGAATGAGAGGCAAGTAGGGATGAACTGAAGATAAACATAAAAAAAACAAGGTTCTCAGTCTGACAGGTCATCGCACTCTTTCTATCTGCATTAATAGGCAGAGCGTCGAAAGCGTCGATCAATTTCTCTATCTAAGAGACGTGGTTTCTGCCGACGGTGGAAACAAACTTGATGTTGTCAGGCGCTTTAGCAGTTCTAAATCCACTTTCGCAGCCTTGTCTAAAATCTGGAAATGCAGTTATCTCAACACCAAGATTAAATTGGGAATATTCTCCATCAATGTTTTTTCTGTGTTGCTTTATGGGAAAAAGCGGAAAGTGACTTAAAGTTGTTGGGCCTACATTTTAATCCTGAAGAGGATTGCTTTCAGTACACCATAAAAATGATTCAGAAATCAGCAATAGCAAAGGGGCGAATTTTGAGTATAGCGGTATCTCTGTTCGATCCCATCGGATGGTTGCTCCTTGTCGTTATGAAATTTCAGGCAAGCAGGCTACGACTGGGATGAAACGATCGCGTAGGGTGCTTATTGTAGTTTGAAAAGGTGTCTTCTTGTTTAGATCAGCTCAGCCAAGTTCCGGAATCCGAGATGGACTGGATATGAGAATCTTCCAAACATTACAGAGCTGGGGGATTCAGCGATGCCTCTGAAGACGAATATGCTGCAGTAATCTACAGTCGGGTTAAGGTCGTCAAGAAATATGTCGTGTGATTACTAGTGGCCGGAGAAAGAGTCACCCCATTAAAAGCTTAGATAGGGTATGAGATTTGAGTATGTACATCCCAAAGCTAGAACTGAAAAACGGATTTGTGATTCTCTGAACCTCCTTTTTTAACAGGAGAACTCCCAACAATTGCAATCGCCTCGGAAACAGTTACATGCGTTTCTCATCGTTAAAGAGGCTGGTGAATGTCATTGACAGTTGCTTAAGGTGGAAATCCGGTTTCAACCGGACCGTTTTCAGTACTAGAATTGGAAAAGTGAAGCCCATGGTGTTTTACGTAGGCACCTATCGTGAGACTTAATCCTACGGTCCTCTTCAGACACGGATTGATTTTGTGACCACAATCAGAGCCCCGCTGATGGAAGAATTACCTAAATCTCTACCGAATTATGGAGTACGGCACCCGTGTTGATATGCAACACCACGTCGAGGCCCGAAGGTCTCTTCTCGCTTGAGCATAACCACAACCACCATGAAACTCCCACTAGGGGGCCAACTGCAAATAATCGAGCTGTCCTCACATACAACAGGAGTTCACCCGAAGTATGTGAGTCCAGGGGCTTCCCGGTTCCCATGGTACCAGTATACCCTTGGTAAGGTTTCGTGACCAATTTGCCACTTCAGATGAGTCCTCCTGCAGACTCGGGTCTGATCGCCCTGATTAGGCCTTTGGAGCGTTCGCCTACTGAATCACGGCCGGTAAACCAAAGTGATTACAGCGTCTCCCGGTGCCACCACTATGGAGGTTCTCCTCGGCCACTTGGTTTTGGTTTGGCCAATAGGGTTGCCGCCCCATCTTCCTCGCCGCTACCTCTGAGTACCACTAGAACTGGAACAAGCGGAATACGCAGTAATAAGGTGTTAGCAGAAGATACATTAACGCAACCTGGATGAAGTGGCGTTCCACAACTGGTGTCCTTTGTGATCGACGTATCAACGAACGTCTCAAATCTAAAATTTACCGCAATGTCGTCCGTCCAGTCGCGCTCTATGGTTCTGAGTGTTGGCCGACCATAAAAGACAATGAACGGCGTCTTGCGGTAATGGAGACGAAGATGCTACGTTGGACTAGTGGCGTCACACGTTTAGATCACATCCGAAATGAGGATATCCGCGATCGTTATGGGGTTGCACCGATCGTGGAAAAGTTGCGAGAGAGGCGTCTTCGATGGTATGGTCACACAGTTCGTGCAAACGAGAATTCACTTGCCAAGATTGGTCTGAACATCGAAGTCGATGGTAAACGACCAAAAGGCAGACCTAAGCAACGGTGGCTTGATGCGCTGGATGGCGATTTGAAAGCCTCGAGATTGCACCCAGATCAGGCATTCGATAGAGCGAAATGGCGAAGCCGATCACGACGAGCCGACCCCGCTTGTGAACGGGACAAAGGCTGAAGAAAAAGAAGAGCAGAAGATACTGTTTGATAAGCGGTTCGAGAGAGTTAATTTGAGGAAAATTGCATTGGCTAAGTACTCTAGACCCTTTCGTCTGCGGCTTTCTTCGATTTTGGGGGGGGGGGGGGGGGGGTAAGGTTGAGCCAAGCTATTTTCAGTTCTAAGCCAATGCATACTTGGCAGCCTTCTGAAGGTTTATGAGTACACGGGGACAGCCGAGGTCGGTCCGCTAAGACAATGGTTCGAATTTAGTTGGGTCAGCTCGAGTTTTAAAAGAAACATGGCAACAGGTAGAGACCAAATTGGAAGGGTGCTTGTCGCAGTAACGAATTGTCTGACAATATAATCCGCCAAGAGCAAGTCATTTTAGGGGGCTGTTTGAGACTGCAGTGGGTAGTTTCAAACGCTACGTAAAAAGATGCCTTCAGTTGTAAATTTGTCGTATGAGAACTTCCATACAGCAGTGTCCTTTTATGAAGCTATTCTCAACAGTCATCCATTGTAGCCTTCACCACTTGACTTTCAAGGTTGACGCCGGCATATTTTTTGATTCAAAGAGGGCTTATTTATTTATTTATTTAAGGAGGGCAATACACAGAAAACAAATTCCTTATTACATATTGTCCTTAGAGGGAGGAGCAAATGAATGACTTTTTTTACGCTTGAAACTAGAGAAGGAATTCGAGTCCAAGGACCCAAGCTGTAGGGCGTTGTAGGACCGGTACAGTCTCGGAATCGGAGAGTGGAAGTAAATCTCGAGCTCCGCGAAGGGTACATAAAAAGTGTCCGCACTACGTGCGTTATGAGACGAGGCGATACGGAAATTAATATCCGAGTTGGCGGAGCAATCCATCAGACAATTGCAGAGTTTGAAAAGGGTACACATATCAAGGAAGATACGGCGTTGTTGGGGGGAGGGCAGCTTGAGGGTGCGGAGTCGTGGCGGATAACCAACCCGTGGAAGGTTCTTTTTGTAAAAGAGGGTTTGGGTGAATTTGCGTTGTATAACTTCAAGAGCACAGCAGTCACGAATGCGGAAGAGGGACCAGACAGCACAGCAATATTCAAGGATGTTTCTGACAAGGGAATAGAAGAGTGATAAGGAGGGCTGAATTCAGGTAAAGTCGGAGGCGGCAAGTAGGATAAAACCAGATATTTTGGAAGCTCTATTGATGATGTCAACGAAGTGGGAATTGAAACGAAGTTTGTCGTCGAATATTACACCCAGGTCTTTGAAGGAAGTCAGTAGTGGAAGGGGTTATCCGCTGAGATAATAGGAAAAGGAGGTTGGGGAGGGTTTACGCAGATAGCACATCCAGTGGCTTTTGCTGACATTCAGTTTTAGCTTGTTGACCGAACAACAGTGGACTAAATTATCAAGGTTGGACTGTAAGAGGGCACAGTTCAGCGGAGACGAAACAGAGGTAAACAATTTAAGGTCGTCTCCGTAAAGCAAATACGGGCAGGTGAGGATGGAGGCGAGATCATTGATAAAAAACTGGAAGAGTAGGGGGCCAAGTATAGAGCCTTTGGGAACAGCAGCGGAAGGAGAAAAGGAACGAGATGAGTAACCGTGAAAAGAAACTTTGCAGGAACGGTATGAGAGATAGGAGCAAAGCCAGAAGATGACTGAGGGAGGGAAGTCTACTAATGAAACTTTAGAGAGGAGACTGTTATGGTCAACGGTATCAAAGGCTTTGGAGAAATCGGCATAAATAGCATGTACCTCCTGTCGTGAATTAAAGTATTTAGCAATAAAGTTGGTAAAGACCAAAGTGACCGAAGTGCTCGGTCAACCAGTCGTTGACGTATATTTCCAGGATTTTGAAGGAGGAGGAGAGAAGGAAATTGGGGCGGTAGTTCACAGCAAGAGAAGGGCGTGTGCTGTTGAGAATAGGGATGATACGGGCCTCTTTCCAGAGACGAGGAAAGTAGCATTCATCTAGACTTTTTTTGTAGATTATACTCAGGGGGAGGGAAATATGTTTCCTACAGTTAAGGAGGAAGAGGTTAGGAAGCCCATCGGGGCCAGGTCCGACCTTGGGGTCAAGATTACCAAAGAGGAACTCAACCAAGGAAGGCGTAAGGAGAGGAATGGCCAGATGTTGATATTGAGTTCAGACTGTCAAAATTGGCTTTGCGGAAGTTGAACTTAGTAGATTTACGCTTGGTTTTGGGTTTTGAATGAGGGAGCTCTGCTTCAAATTGAACCGCGGGGTAGTAAGCGTTGGTTCTCATACCTCCCATGGGGAGAGGTATCGAAGATAACCTGCCTGCGACCAAGCTGTGACTCCAGGTTCAAGAATTGCAAAACCAGCTCTGCAGGAAATTCGAAAGCGATTATTTGGGGTTCCTTCAGAAGCGTTATAAATAGAAGAATCTGGGCGTCAGAAATGCAGAGGAAAATGGCAGCAACACAGTTTTTATTCTATGAGGCTTACCCTTCTGTAGATCACGCGGCTAAACCAATTGCACCAACCAATTGCACCTGCTGAAATTATTTTATGGTGAACAAAGACATTTTTTAGACTGTACAGGTACGTATATAACTAGATAAGCACGCATGCAAAATTCTAAGTCGGGACCCGACACCGTCTCCTATCTCTGTCGCACCTAGTGAAATTTAAAGTCATGATTGGTTCTTACTACTTTTCTGTAATGAAAGCAATATTTTCGGTTCAACTAAGAGAACCAACATAAAAATGACTACAATCTTGCTCATTAGGAATGGGTTTTACATTCTTTCAATTTTACGATTGTTTTGACAACACAATGCTACTTTGAAAGTATTTTCCAGCATTTCCTATTTTTACATAAACGTGAATTTGCAAGCTTAAGGAAACGCTGCTGAATAACGAAATATATGTACGATTCGAAGCATAACTGCTATTACTACTCCTACCACTACTCGCCAGATATTAAAACGTGGCCAGCCAAGGGACTTGAATGCCCCTTAAGAAATTACTAAAACATATTTATCAGTTTTATGCAATGAGAATGGCTGCCGTTTTCCCTGAAACACCCACCAAAGTAAACGTAAAAGACTGAATCTCTTCCAATAAAAGTAATTATCTCATTTGCATTCATTGGACTAATAGTCTTAGGGAAATTAGACATAAATTAATAAAAACTCCTCAGGAGGAATACAAATATTTGAATAATGAATCAGACCAAGCTCACGCTCCTTCCGAGTTTCAAGGGTATTGGAGTTGGCTGGGGCGAAGTACTCGTAGGTTTTGACCGCAGAAAACTTTTCGAATAGGACTAAGGCGCAATCTTTTAGATGATTAGAATTAATGCGTGGAGAACTATAGCTTCTGCTAGGAGGGTTTTCCATTATTCCGAGTTTGTGAGGTTTAATCGGCCTGATAAGGGGAGGAGAAAGCATATGGATTCCTTATATAAAGAAGGGTTTCTCAAAACATGCAATACAAGATCTTTATCCATAAATGTAAAAAGATTATAGATATTTCTACATACATTAGCTACTATGCTGTGTCATGTACGAGTATGCTAAAGCAAATGTTAGAAGCTAATTAAAGACAATTCCTTGTGGAAGGAACAAACCAACCTGGAATGAGTAGAACATTAACTTTTAGGTATTACACCCTAAGGAGCACACCAACATCTTTTTCTTGAACATTCGAATAAATTGCTTCTAAGAATAGGATAATGGTACTCGGTGTTGTTCCAAGGTGACAACATATTTGCTCATGAGCCAGTTGTACCATGAGGACTGTGCCAGAAGTGCAAATGTCTGCTCGATGGTTCCAGGATGTGAGTTTTTGTCGTATAGATAAAATATGCTTTTGGGAGACTTGTATCTGTATATTTATTGAGAAGTCAGAGACGAAGTTCTACATATGTACAAGTGAACAGATAGATCCATCATATAATATAATTGGAGAAATTACTTGGCATGAGAAATTTCACTCATTAGAATGAAGACTGTAAAGCACGGCATGGGGCCACATTTTCAATTTCACGTGGTAGTAATGATGTAGTCAGGATCCTGCATTTTTCCATAGAAATAGGAAATTCCTGCAATAAAGTGGCATATTATGACTGCAAAATAGTTTTCTGTCGCCGGTTTGTCGCTTGGCAATTTATCAACTAGAACATCGCAAATTATCGAACGCACATAAGGACTATATGCGTACATATTGAATATATGTATGATGTTGATATTCGTATCTTCATAATATTGGGTTGGGCAAAAAGAAAAGTCGTATTTTGTCAATAGATGGCGACACTTAAACATATTTTGTAGAAACATGAAAAAGTATGTTTTTAAGGTTCTACACATTTATTCAACAAACACCGAGAAGGTCGAGAGAAAGAGTGTGTAAAAGATTTTTTTTTTTTTTTTTTTTAAATCATTTATTTAAAAACCAGTGACTTACATTAAATACATATCGTTTGTTTCTTATTACTAGCCTAAATGTAGCTTATGTGTCATAATTAAATATTTAAAAAAAAAAACGGGTGGCTATTACATTGTTTGGCCTGCCCGACCTTCTCTGACATTACTTTTTACTGTGTATTTACTTTACACATAGATCTTGACAATTCATGATTAAAAAAAACTGGACATATATTTGAAACAAACTGCGCCTGCACCTAGAGCGCGAGAAGGCTTATTTACTTACTTATTCTGACTTAATCTAATCTAATAAATAATACTTAAATCTAATTCTTATAACTAATGTTTTTATAGCGCTCACAATTTCGCGCTTAACCTCTGTGCACCCCTACCAGGCAAGGAGTGTCGAAGAGAGAGACAATGGCGGGTTTTAATGCAGAGCTCACAATTTGGCAAGGCCTTAAGAATGTGGCCAATGGGGTGGAGTTACCCTCCAGATAAAGTTGCCTCATGAGTGGATTCGGGTGATTCTCCGTTCTTTCGAAGAATCTTTCTAACAGGTTGAGAGCGAACTCTCGAAGAGGTTTAACTTTTGCTCGCCTGTACACTTCGGCATTGCGGCCGCACTTCTTGGTTTTCCAATTGTACGACAAGCCGACGCAGTGTCTCAAAATTTTGCGCTCGAAGGACTCGCACTTCTTCATAGCTTTGGTCGAGCAAGAGATCCATGTAGGGGCTCCGTAGCAAAGAATCGGTCTTATGAGGACTTTGTATAGGGTCAGTTTAGATTTAGTGCAAAGTCCTACTCTTTTACGAAGAATAGAGTAGATTTTACTTAGTGCACCGCGTGCTTTGCTGAGAACAAGATTAAGGTGGGGGTAGAATCGTAGGTGTTCATGAAATAGCATTCCCAGGTATTTCATTTGTTGTGAACTGTTTACTACGGTATTCCCGATGCGTAGCTTTAAGCGTTTAGCTTTTCTGTGGATAGATCTAGATCCCAAGTATCTGGATTTTCTCCGAAGAGTAATAACCTGTGTTTTAGCCTCGTTGATTTTTATCCCCCAGGTCTGGTAGTACTTGCAGAGATCTGTTAAGTATTTCTCAATAGCATTAGCTGCCTTACCGGGTCGGAGGCTCGACGAGAAGATAAGCGTGTCGTCAGCGAACTGTAATAGTTCTGTGCCGCTCTCTGGGATTGGAGCGTCGGCCGTGAAAATGTTGTAGAGTGTAGGCCCTGAAATGGATCCCTGCGGTACTCCAGAAGTGACCGGTAGGAGATCGGAATAATCATTTCTCACGCTGACGTAAAAATGCCTATCTTCGAAGAAACTTATTATAAGTCTGATCACCGGGACAGGGAAATCAAGGCTGATTAATTTGAAGATAAGTCCGTTGACCCACACGGAATCAAATGCCTTTTCGAGGTCTAATGCACACACTACTGTGGGCTTGTTATTGACGTTAAGTCTGCTACTCACTGAATCGTGAAGGTAGCTTAGTGCGTGTTGGGTCCCGTGCTTAGTCCGGAACCCGAATTGATGGTTCGGAATAATGTTTTTCCGATCGCAATGTTGGACTAATCCCACTGTCCATACTTTTTCGAAGAGCTTGCCCAAGTTGGAGAGGAGAGAGACGGGCCTGAAGTTTTGTGGTTCGTGGGAGCCGCCTTTTTTTTTAATGGCGATTATCTTTGCTACTTTCCAAGTAGTGGGAAAGTAACCATTATTGATGCAGTTGTTGAAGACTGCAAGAAGGAACTTCATTGATGCCCTAGGGAGGTTTTTGATGACAATATTTGCTATGTCATCTGGTCCAGTTGATTTTTTGCCGTTAAGGCTTTTAGTGATGGCTGCGAGCTGTGATAAGCTCAAAAAGGTTTTTGGGTCATTTGGTTTACAGGATGGGTTAAAGGTGGAGAAGGTAGTTAATTTTAGTGAATGCTCATGAAGAAAGTCTTTGATTGTCGTGTCTACAATCGAACTGACGGCTCGGTTGTTACTAGGTGAAGGAGAGTTTAGTTGATTTAGGAAAGACTCCGCGAGTATTTGAGCTTTCCTAGCGTCACTGCCGATGTTTTCATTGTTTTTGGTAAGAACGAAGTTTTTGGATCTGTTGCGGCCTGTCAGCCTATTTATATGTACAAACATATTAGATCCGGGTTTCACATCTGCTAGCTTGCGAGTGAGTTCCTTGCTACGGAATTGTTCCACCATTTGACGGATTAATGTACTAAGGCAGTTAATCCGCGAAATTAACACTTTATATTCCGTGTTAGCTCTGTTGCCATTTTTGTGGAAGATTCGCTTGAGATTTCTGCGCCAGATTTTTCTGACTTTCAGGTGTTTCATTATCTCGTGCGGCAGTTTATTGAACTGAATCTCATCGATTTTGAGGAGCTTTGTGTTTTTGCGTGTAGCAGAGTTGATGGCATCAGTAGCCAAGATGATGGCCTCATCGATTTTTTTGTCCGTTAGATTTTGCGAGACAGTGATCTTTTTCAGATTTAGCTGTGGTGCCAATTCTGCCCTGAATTTATCCCAGTTAGTATGGGCGAATGATCTTATTGCGCTGGGTACTCGCTTTTGCAGTTGAGAGTTTAGGGAAAGTATAAGTTCAACTGCGAAGTGATCAGACATCCCTGGTAAAGTTTTGCACGTTAACACCTGCAGTGTGAGAGTGGCGTCTGCGGACATTAGAAAATAGTCAAGTATTGACTGACTTGCAGGCCTTGTGGGTGTGTCTGGCAAGATCATCTCAAGCTGGTTTAATGGACTTTGATTATGGATCCATTTTTCGAGGGCAACCCCATTTCGGTTTTTTGCCAAATCGCCCCAGGAAGTGTGCCGTGAGTTAAAGTCCCCACCAAAAATTAGGTATTTAGATTTAGACTGGAGATCGCTCAAGATTTGTAAGTCTTGGCCCAGTTGTTCAGGGGGAGAGTTACATTTTATGTAGACTGCAGCTATTAAGATGCGTCTATTGTCGTTAGTTTTAACTAAGGCCGCTGCCGCGGAACAGGTCTGCAGGTTTTTGCTGGAGACTTCCTCAAATGCATAGTCTTTTCTGACTAAAAGGGCGGAACCGCTGTTGGTGTCGTCCCGGATAATGTTATATCCGGTAAAATTAACGTTGTGCCTGCTTTTTAAATGTGTCTCTGAAACACAGAAGAAGTCTGCTTTCAGGGAATCGACCAACTCTTGTGCGGTGGCACGTTGGGCGTGTGAGACCAAGGACGCGGAGTTAAATGTGACGACTTTTAACTCCATAAACTCATCAAAAGTTGGATAGCGGCTAATTGTCGCTGTTCATTTGTTTGGGCCGACGCGATAGTTTCGACCAAGTTTTGGAAGGCCAATTTATTGCCTTGAGGGACTTGAGGGGCTGTAGTTCTAGGAATAGTGTTCCTAGTTGTTTGGGTAAGAGGAGTTTGGGGGGCTGCAGCTCTAGGGAGAGTATTCCTAGCTGCTTGAGCGTAAGAAACGCCCGGTTTGGCCAAGCTTTGTGACATCTGAGTCACCGCATGTTTGGCATTTATGGTCTCGGCATTTTTTTTCGCCCTGCCAGCTTCCCTTCTGGCAACCATGTCCTTGTATGCCGGGCATCCGCGATAGTTGGCGGGGTGTCCGGCCTGGCCGCAATTGCAGCAAGTTGGTTTGTCTGCGGTGGGATTTGAGCATTCCCCTCGCACATGGGTTTTCGTGCACCTCACGCACCGGTGTACGATGGAGCAATTGATGGCGATATGCCCGAAGTTTTGGCAGTTGTAGCACTGCACTTCTTGAAACGGCTTGACTTTCTCAAGCGAAATTTTCTGGTGAAGGATATATTTCACCTTAAATGCTTCGTTTAGATCTTGTTCTGGCTCGAAAGTAGCCATGAACAGCCCTGATTGCGACTTCAAAGGAGATGCCGGGTTCAGGCTGTGGGCCAGTTTGTCGGCTCGTGTGACTAGATTTGAGACACTTTTCAATTTTAGGTGCGGATACTCTTCGTTGAGTTCGCGCATTATGTCAGCCGGCTCAGTCTCTCTATGAAGACCACGGATGACCAAGGACTGAGTCCTTAAAGCCGGAGGGGTACTGGTCGTGGCATGCAGTCCCTTTTCCTTAATAAGGCTGAAGATCGCTGCATGATCCTCAAGACTTTGAGCAAAAATGAGGGTCCTATCGGCCCTCGTATTTTTTAGGGTTGCTTTTAACCCTTTCTCTTTTAATATCCTCAAGAATTGAGGAACATTAATTTTATACCCAGTGATGGGCGGAATTTTTGCCTTTTTTGGGCGGGTAACCTGGGGGGAGGGTGCCTGAGGGTTTGCCGGAGGGGCATTAACTCTACTTACACTCACCTTTTCTCTGTTTCTCTTTTTCCTCCGCTGGACGAAGTTAAACTCGTCGCCTTCCTCTTCTTGGATGACGACGCACATCTCTCCATCTTGATGATGTTGTTGATCCTTCTGTTGTTGCTCCTTCAGTTGTTGCTCGTGTTGTTGTTGTTCATGTTGATGTTGTTCACGATGATGTCGTTGCTGCTGCTCCGACGTTGCGATTGGCATCCTCCCTTCGAGGGATGCCAAGCGATCCTCTAACCGCTTTATAATTTTTAGCTGACAGTCCAGCTGCTGGACCATCGCGGCTTTTTCTAGCTTCAGCCCCTCGATTTTTTCGAGGAGGGTCGCGTTTATTGCTTGCAGCTCTGGGGAGCTGCCTTCTTCTTCCGATGACATCTCCTCGGGGTGTATCATCTTACACCTCTTGGCGGACATCCTGTCCCCAAGCCCGTATTTGCTGTTGTGCGCAGCAGCTCTGGAATGTAACAATATTTTTTTAATTTAATGTTCTTATAATAGCTACCCTTTTTCGGACGTGAATGACACCACTGTCCAGAACGTATACTTCCTTCTGGATTCTTGTTCAGCTCTGCTCTTAATGACCGTTCGCTTCGAGAGCTCGGAGCAAACTGTGTGTAAAAGATTCGGATGGCGTCGAATTTATATCCTTGCCGATCCATATAGTGACGTTACTTTGTTGAGCATATCAGCTGTTGAAAGGCGTTGCCATGTTGTGCTGTCAAGTCATTACCATGTCGCTATACTGCTCCCTCCTGAGTAGTTTTGACGGTTAACGGCTGGAAAACTACGTATCGAATATTACTCGCCTCTCACTGGCTGGTTTCGCTCTTGGTCCGACATAGGTTTTGGGAGCCAAACTTATTGGTCGTTGGGCTGCTTCCGTTGGATCAGATGTTACTTCGAAATAGGCAGGTTTTAGTCGCTCGACGCTGATATTTGTTGCTTTGCCCTGAATTTCCATTTTAAAAACGTTGTCGGAAAGTCTTTCTAACACCTTATATGGTCCTTCGTACGGATGCTCTAGCGGCTTCTTCACTCGATAAATCCGCACGAACACGTGTGAGCATGTAGAAAGATCCTTGTGGACGAACACCTTCCTTCTACCTATCATGTCGAGAGATTGGCGTTGCACGAACTCACATATGGTGATGAAATTTCTCAACGAAAAATTTCGGATCGGGAGGCATTTCCTCGCCAAGAAAGAACTCTCCAGGAATGCGAATCGTTGTCCCATAGACTAGCTCAGCAGCTGTTGCGCCAATATCCTCCTTAACGCTTGTACGAAGACCGAGCAAAACCGTTGGCAACACTTCGACCCATTCACGGTTGTTGTGGCACATAATAGCTGCTTTCATCGATTGGTGCCATCGCTCAATCCATCCGTTAGAAGCAGGATGGTATGCAGTGGTTCGAATCTTTTTGCAACCCACTAAGTGCGTCAGCGACTGGAAGATCAAGGATTCGAACTGGGATCCTTGGTCCAATGTTAATATAGTAGGTGCTCCAAATCGTGAAATCCAGTTGGTGTACAATGCGTCTGCGATAACATCTGCCGTAATTGATCGTATCGGAACCGCTTCAGGCCATCTCGTAAATCTATCGATCATAGTCAATACATACGACTGACCTTGTGATTGCGTTAGCGGTCCGACAACATCGAGATGTACGTGACTGAATCTCGTGTCCGAGAAACCATGCGATAGTTTTGCATGTCGTCCAATCTCACTTCGTTGACACGCTAGACATGTTCATGCCCAGTCGTGAATGTCCTTGGACATACTAGGCCAGACATATTTTCGGCAAATCAGCTTCTTCGTGATGCGTCCGCTTGGATGAGAGAGTCGGTGAGTAATCTCAAATATTCTCCTCCTGAGAAGTATTGGCATATACGGCCGTATTTGGGAAGTTGACATGTCGCAGTACAACATTGTATCCTTGTCGTCAACTCGCAACTTTTTCAAATCCAAGGTCGTTTCAGAACGCAGTAGATGTTGGAGTTCCTCATCGTTTCGTTGCACTGTAGCTAATTCTTCGGTGGTTATTTCAACCGGCAATGTAACAGCACTAATTCGGGACAAGGCGTCTGTTGTAACGTTTTCCTCGCCAGTGACGTATATGATATTGGTCGAGAATTGGCCGATATAGTCCAGTTGCCTTAATTGCCGTGGACTAGCTTTATCGGCTTTCTGTTGGAAGGCAAACGTTATCGGCTTATGATCGGTTTTGATTAATAACGGACGACCTTCGACCATGTAGCGAAAAAACTTGACTGCACTGTAGATTGCTTGGAGTTCTCGATCGTAAGTGCTGTACCTACGTTGTGTATCGGAGAACTTCTTCGAAAAGAACCCGAGCGGTTCCCAAACATCGTTGTTCCACTGTTCGAGAACTGCTCCCATAGCCGTGTCCGATGCGTCTGATTTGATGGCCAATGGTGCATTCTCAATGGGATGTCGTAGTAACGCAGCGTTGGCAATTTGCTGTTTGCACTTTTCAAATGAGACATCTGCTCGTGGATTCCATTCGATTTTGCGTTTATCCCGTTTCCTTGCACCAATCAGATACTCGTGGAGAGGTGCTTGAATTTCAGCTGCATTCTGCCACGATTTTCTATAGAAATTAACAGCTCCTAGAAATCGTCGCAGATCGGCAATTGTTGACGGTTTTCTGAAATTCAAAATGGTTTCCACTCGTCCTGGAAGGGGCTTGATGCCATTTTCGTTCACCAAATATCTTAAATATTCGGCAGAAGATGTTCCGAAGCTGCATTTATCGATATTGATGGATAATCCGTATTCACGGAGTCGATTAAATATCATCAATAAATGCTTCCGATGCTCCTCGTTCGACTTAGAAGCGATAAGAATGTCATCGATGTATGCATAGCAAAAGTCCAATCCGCGGAGTGCATGATCAATGTACCGCTGGAAAGTTTGTGCGGCATTACGTAGACCGAACGTCATTACTCGGAACTCAAAAAGCCCAAAAGGAGTAATAACAGCTGTTTTGGGAATGTCCTCGGGTGCTACAGGAATCTGGTGGTATGCTCTTGTCAGATCAATCGTGGAAAATACCTTCCATCCACTCATGTGAGCGATGGGGTACTTATCTAGGACGGTGATAGCGTTCAAACGCCGATAATCTCCACATGGTCTCCATTGTCCGTTTTTCTTCCGTACCAAGTGTAACGGGCTCGCCCATGGGCTACTCGATGGTTGGCAAACTCCCTGTTGTAGCATGTAGTCAAATTCGGCCTTTGCTTCGCGCAGTTTTTCGGGCGTTAATCGTCTGGGTCGGTTAAAAACAGGCGGTCCTTTAGTCAGGATATGGTGGTAGATATCATGAGCCATCACTTTCGCTCCGTCAGATGGAATTGTGATGTCGACAAAATCTCTCAGAATGTCATGATAACTTTCGCTAGACTTCAGTGTTGCCATACCACAAGTTAAGGTGTCGGTGAGCTTTCCGATGCAGGATAAGTTGGTCTTTTCGTTGATTATCTTCCTCCTGCGTAGGTCCACTAATAAGCCATAATGGTGCAGCAAATCCACACCGATTATTGGTTGTCGAACATCCGCTAAAACGAACCTCCAGGTAAACGGTCGTCGTAAGCCGAGGTCGAGCGTTATGATGCGATGTCCATATGTTTTGATCGGCGTATTGTTGGCGGCATAAAGCTGAAATTGCATTGGCGTGTGCTGATTTTTGTCTTTAGGCAAAACTCAAATATCAGCACCGGTATCCACCAGTAAATGCATGCCGCTTTTCCGATCGAGTACTAATAATCGGCTCGGTTTACTGTGAGAGGGGTCGTCCTTGACCGCCGGAATTCGGGACGACGAATTTAGTTTTCCGAAGTCGCGGAATTATTTTGCCACTTACATGGCGGTCGGCAATTACGCGCTTGTTTCCCAAACCGTTGATGAAAGAAGCAAAACCCTCGATTCCGTGAACCTGATCTTTGCCTTCTGGTGCTCCGTTGTTTGGATCGGGACCGATTGCGTGTCGTGATTTCCAGTCGGTCAATTCGGCTCAATATTTGCTCCAAGACATCATTTTCCGTGGGTGCCTTCTGAACGGTGGAAATGCAAGGCAGTTGTTGCATCTCGATCATTAAATCCGCCATTTTCGCCAATTTATCAACGTCTGTCTCGTTAGAAATTGCTAACACCATTCGAATATTTTCGGGCAATTGCTCAAGTAGCAACGATCTTAGCATGGCGTCAGTTACCTGCTCCCCGCCAGTGTTTCGCAAGTCCTGCAGGTAATGCGATGGTCTCTTTCCTTCCAAATTCTTCCCTTGGAAAAGTCGTCGCAGCTTGGATTCGGCGGACTCTGCAAAACCTGCCAATATCCTCTCCTTCACGGCTTCGTACTTATTTGTTGCCGGAGGATTGCGTGCTATCGAGATCACATGCGGAAGGATTTCCGGCTCGGCAAATTGTATCACGTACTTAAATCTTGTTTCGTCCGACGTGATGTGATTAGTGTGGAACGCAGCCTCTACCTGCTCAAACCAAAATGCCGGGTCGGGTCGATAAAATGACGGAAATTTTTGTATGCGTGCCGCTTCCACGAATACGCCTGCTGGTCGGTTAGCTATCGGCGGCAGGAAATCACTCTGAAGGGATGTTTTCGGCGTCTCTGGCGATTTGGATTCAGTGGCCATTTTGAAACTCGCGCTTGGTGTCGACTAAACGTATAGAAATTTAAGATCACTGGACTTTTTATTTTAACTCTAGTCGTCGGGGTCACCAATGTAGAAACATGGAAAAGTATGTTTTTAAGGTTCTACCCATTTATTCAACAAACACCGAGAAGGTCGAGAGAAAGAGTGTGTAAAAGAGTCGGATGGCGTCGAATTTATATCCTTGCCGATCCATATAGTGACGTTACTTTGTTGAGCATATCAGCTGTTGAAAGGCGTTGCCATGTTGGTGCTGTCAAGTCATTACCATGTCGCTACAATTTTGTGGTGTACTTATCGCATCGGGTCATTCTATACAGCGATTTGAAGACGACAATCTGTGCTACAAGTGCCTTTTTTGGCAGTGTAGTGATCGTACGTTTCAGTCTCAAGTTATAGCGCGTCAAAGATAGAGTCCACCAAGCAAAAAATTCATCATATTTTACGTTTTTACTACCTGAGAGGTAAAAATGCAACGAAGGCGCCCGAAAAAATTTGTGAATTTTATGGTCCCGATACTGTAATGATTCGCATAGTACGACGTTGGTTCGATCGATTTCGTTCTGGTGTAGTGGATGTCGAAGATACACCTCGTACTGGTAGGGGAATCGTCATAGAATAGATGGTGCGTGCCCCACACCATCGGCAGAGGCGCCGCATTGCTGCAATTGCGGGCAGACCGGACATCCTGCCAACTACCGCGGATGCCCGCCATACAGAGATATGGTTGCCAGAAGGGAAGCTGGCAGAGCGAGAAAGAATGCAGAAACAGCGAGGACCAAACAAACGGTGACACAGATGTCACAAAGCTTGTCCCGGCCAGGTGTATCGTACGCCCAAGCAGCTAGGAATACTCTTCCTAGAGCTGCACCTCAAGCTCCACAAGGCAACAAACTGGTCTTCAGGAACTTGGTCGAAAGCCTCGCTTCCGCCCAAACGAATGAGCAGCGGCAGATTGCCGCAATTCAATTACTAATCAATTTATAAATATAAAATAATGAATAATAATGAATTTATAATAATAAAATAAATATAGTCACATTTAACTCCGCGTCCCTGGTCTCACACGCCCAACGTGCCACTGTCCAAGCGTTGCTTGACACTCTGAAAGCAGACATATTTTGCGTTTCGGAGACTCACCTAAACCACAGATATAATGTCAGTTTCACCGGATATACCACTATTCGGCATAACAGCAACACGGGCGCTGCCCTTCTAGTCAAAAAAGACTACCATTTTGAGGAAGTCGTCATCGAGGGTTTGCTAGTCTGTTCCGCTGCAGCAGCAATAGTTAAAACTATCGATAATAAACGGATTTTGGTAGTTTCCGTTTATTTCAAATACAATTCCCCAAGTGAGCAACTGGGCCATGACTTAAAGGTCTTGGGCGATCTCCAGTTAAAATCAAAATATCTTATCTTCAGTGGCGACTTTAATTCACGGCACAAATCCTGGGGCGATAAGGCAGAAAATTTAAATCGGAAAACCCTGTATAACTGGAACCACGACCCTTTCACGCCAGCCAACCTTGAGGTGGTCTCGCCGGATTCACCGACAAGACCCGCTAGTCAATCCATCATTGACTTTTTCCTGCTGTCTGATGAAACCAAGCAAAGTTTTCAGGTGACTTCCTGTAAAACCTTGCCAGGCATGTCCGACCATTTTGCAGTTGAACTCAAAATGGTCTCAATTTCACAACTGCAGAAGCGAGTTAAGGTAACCATCAGATCATTCGCCCACACTGATTGGGGACAAATTCAAGTCAGATTTAGCACCAATGCTGAACTTGAAGAAACTCGCTACATATCGCAATCTGTCGGACAAAGAAATCGACGAAGTAATCATTTTGGCCACGGACGCCATCAATACTGCTACACGCAGAAATACCAGGCTGATCAAAGTCGATGAGTTTGTATACAACGAACTCCCGCATGACATCATGCTACACATGAAGGTCAGACAGATTTGGCGCAGGAACCTCAAGCGCAACTTCCATAAATATGGAAATAAAGTTAATGCTGAATACAAAGCATTGCTCTCCCGGATTAATTGGCTGAGTAAAATTATCCGGGAAATGGTGGCGCAATTCCGCAATAAAGAATTAACCCGTAATCTCGCAGATATTAATCCCGGGCCAGATATGTTTCAACATATAAATTGGCTAGCGGGGAAAAATAGGTCCCGCAATTTCGTTCTTACCAGGAATAAGGAACCAATCTGCGGAGACGCCAGAAAGGCGCAAGTCCTTGCGGAATCATTTGAGTCTCAGTTCGACACCCCTCCGCCTCAAAGTAACCCGGCAATAGTGCCGATAGTTGAAACAATTATTGCCGACTATGTCTCTAGGCATTCAAAAAAGTTAGTCACATTCTCCTAAACGAACTCCTCGGTAAAACCAACGGATTCGCAACAATTCCTGAGTTTATCACAACTCACCGCCTTGACCTCAAACCTAAACGGTAAAAAATCAGCCGGACCTGACGAAATTCCTAATTACGTAATTAGGCGACTTTCCCGAGTCTCCATCAAATTTGGCAGTATTTAATAGCTGCATAAATAATGGCTACTTTCCCACCACCTGGAAAGTAGCTAAAATAATTGCGATCCGGAGAAAAGGTGGCTCTACGGAGCCTAAAAACTTTAGACCCGTTTCATTATTATCCAATCTAGGCAAACACTTTGAGAGGGCATGGACAATCGGGCTAGTCCAATATTGCAATCTCAAAGAGATTATACCGAACCGTCAGTTCGGGTTCCGCAGCAAGCACGGAACTCAACATGCACTTAGCTACCTTCGCGACACCGTCGTAGCAAGACTTAACGTCAATAATAAACCGACCGTAGCATGTGCATTAGACTTAGAAAAGGCCTTCGACTCCGTATGGGTAAACGGACTAATCTACAAACTGATAGATCTTGAGTTCCCAATTCCGATCATTAGAATTGCACTAAGCTTCTTCGAAGATAGGTATTTGTACGTCAGCGTGGGGAATGAATTCTCCGATCTCTTGTCGGTAACATCGGGAGTACCGCAAGGATCCGTTTCTGGACCCACCTTTTATAATATCTTCACGGCTGACGTCCCAACTCCCGAGACCGGCACCGAACTTATTCAATATGCCGATGATACTCTCATCTTCGTTTCAGGCCTCCACCCCAACAGGGCAGCCAAAGCGGTCGAGAAATACTTGAAAGACCTCGGCAAATATTACCTGGCATGGGGCGTTAAGATTAATGACGCAATTCTGCACCTTCCGGAGGAAAGCTAGATACCTAGGTTCTAGGGGAATCCATAAAAAAGCTAAACGCTTGAAAATGAAGATCGGAAACACTATAGTGCGCAATTCCTAGACCATTAAGTACTCAGGAGTTAAAATTCACGAACTCCTTAAGTTCAAGCCACATCTTGAGCTCTCTATCGGTAAGGCACGCGGTGCACTCAGTAGCATCTACTTTCTTCTTCGAAAGAAGGTAGGACTCAGTACCAAGGCCAAACTGACTCTCTACAAGACCCTGATCAGACTCATTATTTGCTATGGAGCGCCCACGTGGATCACTTGCTCCACCCGAACCATGTCCAAATGTGAGGCATTCGAACGCCGGATATTAAGGTACTGCACTGGTCTTTCCTATAATTGGAAAACCAAGAAGGTTGGAAGAAACGCCGAAGTATATCGGCGCGCCAATGCACAACCTCTTCGAGAATAGAATCGTCCAAATCCACTAATCCGGCAACTCTACCAACAGGGTAGCACCTTCCCATTGGCCAACTTCCTAAGGCCCTGCCAAATAGTGAGCGAAGCTCTTAAACCAGCCATCCTTTCCCTATATGATAATTAATCATGTATTTAGAAAGTAAGGCACTATCGAAAATAAAAAACTTAAAACTTAAAACTTTGCAGAAGATTGGATTCCAAAAAAAGCTGGATGTTTGGGTACCACACAAGTTGACGGAAAAAAATCTGTTGGACCGAATCAATGCCTACGATGCACTGCTGAAACGAAACGAATTTGACCCATTTTTGAAGCGGATGGTGACTGTTGATGAAAAGTGGATCACGTATGAAAACCTCAAGCGAAAAAGACCGTGGTCGAAGCACGGCGCGCCGGACCAAATCATCGCCAAGCCCGGATTGATGGCCAGGAAAGTTTCGCTGAGTGTTTGGTGGGATTGGAAGGGAGTCATCCACTACGAGCTGCTCAACTATGGCCAGACCCTCAATTCGGTCCTCTACTGTGAGGAACTCGACCGTTTGAAGCAGGCGATTGACGAGAAGCGGCCAGAATTGGTCAATAGGAATGGTGTTGTGTTCCCCAGGACAACGCTCGGCCTCACACATTTTTGATGACCCGTCAGAAGCTACGGATGCTCGGATGGGATGTCCTATCGCACCCACCGTATAGTCCGGACCTGGCACCAAGTGATTACCATCTCTTCCGGTCCAGGCAAAACGCTCTTGGTGCTACCAAATTGGCCTCAAAAGAAGCTTGCGAAAACTGGCTGTCTGAGTTTTTTGCAAATAAAGAGGGGGGGAAATTGGAATCTAAATGGCAACAAGTTTGCGAACAAAACGGCGCATATTTGACTTAAATCTGATAATTCTAAGTACGTTAAATTAAGCCTCAAATTTCGATCACAAATACGACATTTCTTTTTCCCCAACCCAACATTTTCTTTTAAGGTACTGTATAATATAAATTGGAAGTGGAAGGTGGGATGGGAATGGTCGGCAGCTCTATTTAAACACATGGGATCTATCTCCATGAGGAGTGCTTACAGGTGGAGTCGTGTTGCGCATTATCTTCGGGTTGTTCTCGTTGCAAAGAAGATAGAGCTCAACCGGCAGGGGGGTCTTTGAACTGCCAGTTCCTTTCCCCCTTTCTCCAACCGTTTGGTGTAAGGACTATCCTGATTTTAAGGCTCCGCAAAGCGGGAGCTAGCCCGAAATAATGTGATAAATGGTTCCAGACTACCTTCCTGACGATGTTTAGTTGGTAGTCCGACGGTGTACCGTTGTGGCAGTCGAACACTCTGTTCGTAAATGCCTTTACCTAAATGGAATCAAGATGAGTTTAGGTACCAGTTGGAAGGTGACATGGTGTTGATTCTTCAGGGATTTCGGTGCGCTGGGCGTTGTTTCGCTCGCGGGGAGTATAGCCATTGTACTCGTGGATACTGGAGACGATTGCTTAGTAGTTGGCGGAGGAGGCAACGACAATATATCTTGAGTCGGTTCAACCTCTTCTGAGACAAAGATTGCAGGTTTCAATCTCTCTGTTGAAATGTATTTTCCGTTCATCTCCACTTGAAACAGGATCGGGGATAATCGTCGGATAACACATTGCGATCATGTGTATGGTTGGACCAGCGACTATCGGATAGCATTGACTTGAACAAAGATGTGCGAGCAAGCTGTCAAGCTTTTATGCATGAACGGAGTGTTCTTGCCGTGGTGGCTGATCGGTAGTGACCGGATGTGCCCCACATGTTTCCGTAACTTGGCTACGAACTCGTGAGGCTCAACGGATGCGTTGTTGTCGTCGAAGAATTCTTGAGGAAGCCTCAGTGTTGTTCCGTAGAGAAACTCTGCGCAGTCCCCTCGAATACTGGGTTCAAAATCGGTTCGCAACCCAAACAAAACGGTAGGGAAGATTTCGGTCCACTTGCTCCTGTTCTCATGGCACATGATGGCTGCTTTCAAAGAAGGGTGCGATCCTTCGATCATTCCGTTCGACACTGGGTGGTACGGAGACGTTTGCTTGTGTCTGCACCCAAGTAACTCAGTAAGGGCATTGAAGAACGCAGACTCGACTTGCCTGCCTTGACCTAATGTCACGATCTCTGGAACTCCATATCAGGGCTCTTCAGTTAGGGTAGAAGGCGTTTGCCACAGCCTCAGCTGTTTGATCGGGTATTAGAATGGCCCTGAGACGTTTGAAGACGTCCTACGATGTTGATATGGACCTGTGAAAATCTTTAACTTGGGCCGGCCAACGGTTGAACTGTGTTTTGAATGTGTCAAACGACTTTAGATCGCTAGCATGCTACACAATTCTTCAAGCATAAATTTAGGAATGGCGCATGCACCTGCTTGACAAGTGCCATGAGATCAATCGAAAATCTTTCTACGGACCAATGCTGGGACGCACGGCCTGTTGATTCCAAGTGGCGTATCATACATTATATCATTACTGTCAATCCGGACGTTGCTAGGTCATGTTGTTGCGCTGGAACTGTCATAACTTCGGGTCCGCGGCCTGTTTCTCTGCAAATTCACTAATTCGAAGGTGGTTGATAAGCGAACAGCGGCTACGTCTGATAGTGAGACGGCGACTGCATTTTCGCTTCCACCGACGTGCATAATGCTGGTACTGAACTGCGATATATAACTGAGCTGTCAGGTTTGGCTTGACGAGGATTTATCTGATCGTTGGGAGAAGGCGAAAATTAGAGGTTTATGATTAGTCTTAATGACGCAGGATGAACTTTCTAATTAATACCGAAAATGTCGGACGCTGTTTAAAAACGGCAAACAGTTCAGGCTACCCACCGACCATTTGTCAGTTGGTCCATCACTGCTCCGACCGCGATATCTGACGCCTCTGTGGTTAGCCTGGTACAATAATAGTATGGTTTCGGCTATAATAGTATGGTTTCGGCTAGAGTCTCTTTGCAATTTTGAAAGGCGTCAATGAATTTGGGTGTCCAGTTGATGGGTGAATTGTCACTTTGCTTTGAACCAGTTATAAATTTAAATAATCATTACTGCAATAGAACGTCGATAAAAATTGATTGTTCCTAAGAAGCGGCGAAGTTCCTCCACTATTTACGGTTGTTTGAATTCACGAGTGGCTCTAACACGATCTGTCGGAGGCGATACTCCTCGTGCATTGATAGTATGTCCTAAGTATTCAATTTTCTGACGCCAAAGACTGACTTTGCTAGGTTGATGACAACACCCTATTCCGATAGCCTCTTGAAAAGTGTCCTGAAGTGCTTTTCGAGTTGTTCGAAAAGATTCAAAGCCACTACGATATCGTGGACGTAGCAGGAGCAAAAGTCAAGTTCTCTGAGAACTTCGCCCAAAAATCGTTAGAACGATTGTGCCGCGTTCCTAAGTCCGAACGTCATGACAATAAATTCGTACTAGCTTGAGGGTATCGTGACTGCTGTTTTTGCGATATCTTCCTGAGCGACTATCTGGTGGAAGGCTCTCAATAAATCGACTTTCAAAAAAACGGTTTTTCCTTCAGGGTTGGTTACAATGTTTTGAATGTGCCGCATCGGATATCGGTCCAGCTTCGCAACCGCGTTCGGTAGGCGGTAGTCACCACAGGGTCTCCATGCACCCTCCTTCTTGGGTACGAGGGGGGCTGAGATTGCTCAGGGGCACGATGACGATCTGCAGTACCCTTTCTCTAGAAGCTATTCGAAATCTCGCTTTGCAATTGTGAGTTTTTTCGGGAGCTAATCGACGAGGACGTTCTACTACGGGGTGGCCTTTTGTTAAGATATGATGAGTGGCGTGCACCTGTCTTTGGAATAGAAAGATTCGTAATAATGGGAAATTCCAGAAGGATATGTTGAAACGGGGTATTTTGGGTAATCATTGATACTATGTCGCCTTTGCTTTGTCGTGGTTCTGCTACTTTTGACAATTTTGACAAGGAATCAACTAGACGCCTTCGCTTAACATCTACGAGCTAATCGAATTGTTTGAGGAAGTCTGCCCCAAATATTGGCTTCTTTACGTGGACGACGAGAAACTGCCATTGGAACACATCTCTGGATTGCGCACTTCTACAATTTTATCGGACATTTCTACAAGCTCAGACAGAGTTACTGTGCCTGCAATACTTATTATTGCTTGTACGTTGGCGGGTAGCCGTTCCTTCAACAATAATTTTAAGGAACGAGTTGGAAATTTTTCTGGCAGCTTTGTCTTTCATTGTGTGTAATAATTGGAATGGCTTGAGGTCACCAAGATCCAAACCAGTAAGTAACTCGCGGATAAACACTCCAATAATACGACATTTTAATGCATTCTACTCCCCTGTTTCTGGCGAGTGTTCAATCATATAAGCAACTTGCGCTGGCACTTCCTCTGCAATCAGATTTTCGATCTTCAAATTATCGTTGGTAACCGCGAAAGTTCATCATGTTGTTTTTATGTCGGTGTTGGGTACATTTGTTCCGCCCCTACAGGGTCATTGAAGTAACTGATTTTTTTCGGAACTCCGCACTCCCACCTTGCAACCAATTTCAACACCAATATCGGCTTCGTAAAGTTCTGACCAAGGCCTTTCATTTCACATGACTCGTGGAAAAAAATTCCACACCGCCCTTTTACAGTTACATGTAACCGTTTCTCAAATATAAGGCGTGACAGACAGACAGACGACTAGACTGTAAACCGATTTTAATAAGATTTTGTTCTACACAAAACCTGGATGAAAAAGTTCATACCTTCCGACCAAATTTCGTTACAACAGGTTCAGTCGTTTCCAAATAAATGAGGTGTGAGAGATTGTTCAATCACTGGAAAAGCAGCAAAAGTGGAACTGAATAGAAATAGTATCATTGAATGCAAGGATGAGATTTTTTAATTTGTCAAGCTTTACTGTCCCAGCCTGGAGCGCAGTCAGTACAGGACATATATATATATATTCTAAAACTACGTAGGACATATGAGGGTACACTATCGATAAATCCAACGCTTGAGGTGGCAAAAGGAGCTGTTAGGACAGTTGCCTCTAAAAAGATATTTGGACCCATGTTGTGCTGAAAATTTGCTAGGGATTGGAGACAATACTATGCATAAATGAGGTCGTTACAACTAAACTTGTACCATTGCCAAACGACTCGGAGCCGGCTCATCCAAAGTTTCCTCGAGAACAAGACAAGGTGGGGATCACGTTATGGATAAGAGAGGAAAAGCGGAGAAGACACAACAAAGATCCTCGAGAGTGGCGTCGCAAGAGCGAAAATAGGCGGTACATCCATCTACACTTGCTATGTGGTACCAAGTTTTTTGGTAAAAGACTTCAAATCAATGGAGGAAGAGTTGTCAATGGATGCAAATGGCGACAACTCTAGGATAAAATTTGGTGATGCTAACACGTGGGAAAGCCTCTAAAAAAATGCAAGAGGACATATATTATTTCAATTTCTTTGTCATCTGAATATTGCCCTCGCAAACACTGGATGGTTACCACTTTTCGAATGGGTGAAATAATGTTGGTAGTTGATGATAGTTTTGTTGTCGACACTGGAAACATAGTAGCATGCCATTGATCACCACACATACGGTGAGCATCAAGTCAAAATTCTTTAACATTAGCAAACACCAAGTTTGACAATGAAACAAAGAGTGGAAAAGCTGTAGGTGGCTATCCGAAAAAGGTAGCATGGACACTGTCCAAGGGTTCACTCGGGCTTGTGAGGTGGCACATGCGAAACAGTAATGTTCAAAATCAAAGAGAAACGCTCTCTTCCACTGCTGGTGCAGACCCCGTGGCAGTTCTAATGGTAAGCAAGAAAGAGGTCCCGAAAGCTGCGATGATAATTGTCGAAAATGAGTCGCTTGGCCTGGATACCAGCTCCAACAAAGGTCTTAAGGCAGTTGAAATAGCATGAATTGTGTTTATCGACGAATTTACCGCACGTCTCAAAGAAAGGACATTTTTCACACATGAAACACACTTCCAAAGCAAACAAACCTTTGAGCGAATCTTCTTCCTACAGGATGGCATGCCTTTAAAATAACACTGTCAAATAATTAGAATAGACAATCTGTAATACGTTACTTTCGAATGCCGAAAAAAAGGTAGCTCCACTGAACATTAGCTTGAAGAGCATAAGTGCTACATAAAGTAACACTCGTCTTCATTCCGCAAGATAGAGTCATATACTAGAGACCCTTAACAAATTAAGGGGGTTGAAGTAACTGTTGCGAATCATTGGCAGCTTCTTAACCGATAGACTCCTGTGCCACGATACAGATGGAAGACTCAAATCAAATTGAACACGTCATAGGACATTGAACAGCAGGGATGATATATAAGATAGCAGGGATGATCCTAATTAATATTCTAACTAGAGAATAACAACGATGGAAGATCTTTTGCAGCAGATAGCAGTCCGTATTGAGTAAGGCTACCGCTGATTGGCAAGAGAGGTGGAGAAAATCAGAAAAAGGTGGCTTTTGGTATCATCTTGGACATTTCGAGCTTAATCGAGCGATGCAACGAGGCAGCAACTTTGATTTACCGCAGCCTACCTCTATCGATTTGTGCATGACCGTTAACCATATTGTCAAAAGTGCTCGAATGTTGCTAAGGAACATACTTTATTTCAATGTCCATGGTTTGCAGTTCAGTAGGCTACAACTGGGAAAATACTTAACTCCCAGAAATGTCATGGTGCGTATATGAAAAAACTTAGGCAGAAATAAACCGGATGCGGATCTAGCCCCGCGATGAATTGTCATATGGTATTCCCGCGGTGAAACTGGAAGGAGAAGGGCCTGTGTGTGAACTTTAGGACACTCTTCACTTATAGACACTCTAATTTGCTTAGTAATAAATTTTCTACCCTCAAAATGGTTTGGAATATTTCGACCTCATTTCAAAGAGCTGAAAGTTAATGGTTTTGTTTATTTTAACTGTTCAATTTGGAAAGCACCAGGACGCATTTCTAGCGTTTAGGACACTAGAAAGTATTTCACCATTAAATGCCTTCAATAAAAACCTCCAATTTCCCCCAGGAAAGATTGGATGTGAAAAAAACTATAAAAAAAAGTTATAAAAGAGAATTAGAGAATTAGATGTCTGGTTTTAACTACCTATTTTCCTTTTCCAGTGACTTCTGCCCAGAACAGTAGTTAATTTTTTCAAATACTTTTAAAAAGCCGCAGAAAACCGCTCAGATAAGGAATTCAAATTATAGGCAATCAAATTTTTATGTTGAAGTGAAAATTTAAACTAGGAATTGCTGGTTATCCTTAAGCATGAAAGGTGACTTTGGAATTTATGTGGGAAAAAGGAAGATAGAGAAAAAGCAAGTAGAAGATGTTTTCATTCAGTTTCTGTGCATCCGAAGTCTTATTTTTGTCCAATCACTTTCGGTCTCTCTTAATAACATTTCCACTAAGGCAAAAAAGGAGTTGGAAAAGTGAAAGCTAAATATTTCAGATACATTTTCTTACGTAAAACACTTTATCTGAGCGACAGCTTCATTTGTAAAAAGTTGAAAATTCAATTCTGCTATTTTTTACAATTAATCAAATCTGTTAAGACCTGTATCGGTGCTAATTTAGCTACATTAGCTCTGACTCCACAGTGACAATTGATCATTATTTCGTTCACGTGAAACAGATCCAATTAGACTTTGTTTATAAAACTGAGCTAATTATTTGACTGATTATATGACCCTGACCAATGTGCGAGACCAGATAAAATCAGCAGGATCACTCTCAAGACCATTAGACATCAACAACGGTCTACGACAAGGGGATGTCCTATCATGCGTCCTCTTTAACCTGGCCCTTGAGAAAGTGATCCGTGATGCCGAGGTAAATGCAAGAGGTACGATCCTCTTTGTTCTACACAAAACCTTAAAAACAATTGGTTTCTCCTTAATCAGTTTACGCGTTGAATCTGAAGCAAACAAGTTTTTAGGTGGTTCATTCCCATACCCCAAAATTAGCAGTTCCATATTATTTGAGCCCATTGTAGTAGCTTAATGTTTAAGATATCCGCTGATTCCAGCAGTTAAGGTCATACTGCAAAGACCATCTTTAATAACACTTTTTAGAATAAAAGATTGCATTCTAATTGCAGTTTAGACATTGTACAAGGAAACCAAAATAAGCTCTTCGTTTATACATCCGCAGTTCGGTGACACATTTCGTTAACTTTGCCCAGTGAAAGCTGACGAGAAAATTCATTTAATATGCAGCTTTTTTCACGTTGTAGCACCCTTTCATTATCATCAACGGCGCAACAACCGGTCTAGGCCTGCCTTAATAAGGAACTCCAGACATCCCGGTTTTGCGCCGAGGTCCACCAATTCGATATCCCTAAAAGTTGCCTGACGTCCTGACCTACGTCATCGCTCCATCTCAGGCAGGGTCTGCCTCGTCTTCTTTTTCTACCATAGATATTGCCCTTATAGACTTTCAGGGCTGGATCATCCTCATCCATACGGGTTAAGTGACTCGTCCTCCCTCAGGGATCGTCAACGATCCTTCATGGGTCGTTTACGATACGGGGAGTGGCGTCCCCGAGGTGCCCGAGCAAGTAGTTCTGACCCCCTAGCTGGCATAATACTTGCGTCCTAGGTAGTAGCCTCGAGAAAGTTTCTCGGTGAAGAGCGAACTGCTAATGACCGATACACGCCGGGACACACTGGGAGTCCCCGGAGCCGTCGACAACTCCCTGTCGACGTCGATGGGGTGATGTGAGCCTAGCTCTGCCGAGGTGGTAGTTGTGGCGTGTATCAGGAGCCAGCCCCTTCGGGATCCTGGTCGGGTAGTGTGCATTGAACCGGTGTTAGTAGACCGCGATGCCCCGAGCGAGCGCTGATCCGTCCGTGAATTCCGGGATCAGCTAAGCGTAGGTCAGGCCTCAGGGAACTGGGGTAGGGGCTGTGTCCCCGAGGGTATACCCGTTCCTGACTATTGCGGCCCGCTCCCTAGCACACGATGCGCTGGTAAACAACTCAAATGGAGAAAAAAAACGAACGAAAGGAGGAGATAGTGGAAATGGAGAGTGAGCTGGCTGCGTTTATTCGCAGCACGAAAATGCGCCATTCGCCCCAGCGCCCAGCGAAGGACGCAACAAGGGCTGGAATACCCGACGAGACATCGGGACGCACAGACGGAGAGAAAGACCCGGAAAGTGATGCGGCACCTGCAGCACAGATAAGAACCCAGACTATACAGCACAGTGCTGTAATTGGGGAAAGAAGCACAGTGAAAACTGCCGAAACTAATAAAATGGTTTCGAATATAAGCCGAGTGGGAAGACTGTCGATTACTCTGGCGCAAGCGAAAGAGGAAAGACTTATTAAAAAATGCACGGCAGTTGTGAAACACATGCGATCTTCGACGTACGAACTTGGTAAAAACCGAAAGGAGGAAGGGACATCTGAAGGAGACTTCACTCAGGTACTCTCCAGGGCTGGAAAGAAGAAGGCGAAGAGGATCAAAAGACAACAACACGTCGCGCCATCAAAAAAACCTCTGCCTAACACTAAGGCGGACACGAAGGACGGAGTGCCAAAAGAAAAGGTGAGGAGACGAAGGAGGACTAGACCGCCAGCTTTGCTTATTAAGCCGACGGAAGGCAAGACTTTTGCGGAAGTCCTCAGCGAAATCCGTTACAAAATCAAACCCGAAGACAAAGGAGTGGAGGTGTCTTCTATACGTAAAACGGAGGGTGGTGGAGTCTTAGTCGAACTAGGCCCGAAGACTATAAATAAAGTCACGTTCTGTGAAGCGATCAAAGGGCTTCTAGGAGAAAAAGCTTTCGTTTCTAGCTTGGAACCCATGTGTGCTTTAGAAATCCGAGACCTTCACTGTCTCACGGAAAAGAACGAGGTAGAAGAGGCCATCAAACGCGAATGCCCGGAGGTAACCAATGTCCGGATTGGTATCACCTCCGCAAACTCACGAGGCCAAAAACTCGCTGTGGTGGAAGTTGCCGAGCAATACGCGAGGAAGCTTCTAAACAGCGGGAAAATAAGAATTGGTTGGGTAGTGTGTAGGATACGAATTCGGGCCGCCCCAACCAAATGTTACAGATGTTTGGACTATGGGCACACATCTGCAAACTGTCGGGGACCTGACAGAAGAGCAACATGCCGTAAATGCGGTCAGGCAGGCCATAAAAAGAACAGCTGCAATGAAAAGGAAAGCTGCGTCCTATGCAGGGACCGTGGCGCGACTGATGAGAGCGTTGCGCACACTGCGGGATCGGGGCGGTGTCCAGTTTTCAGAGCAGAACTGGAAAGAGCTAGGACACGGTCAACATGATTCGCATCCTGCAAATCAATATGCACCGGAGTGCAATCGCTCACGAGTTGCTAGCGCAGTTCACTGCGGAGACCAAAGCTGATTTAGTACTCATCAGTGAGCAGTACCGAAACAAGGGCTCAGTTTTATGGTACCCAGACATATCAGGTACCGCTGCCATCTGGGTTCGGGACGGCACCCTCCTGGGGGTTCTTGCCCAAGGTTGAGGGGACGGCTTTGTCTGGATTCGATGTTCAGGGATAACGTTTTTTAGTGTCTATCTTACGCCAAATGAGACGATGCCGGACTTTCGTCGGAGGCTTGAGGCTCTGGAGGACGCTATCTTAAGCACGGATGGGCGGATCCTGGTCGGGAGTGACTTCAATGCTAGGGCACTCGAATGGGGCATGCCTCACACAGATTCCAGAGGGAAACGAATTTTGGAAATGGCGGCGGGAACAGGACTGGTAGTTCTAAACACCGGATCCACCCCAACGTTCGGCGCCCGGGCTGCGAAGGAAGCATTCCAGACGTAACCTTCGCATCGGAATCACTCGTGTCGCTGGTGGACGGGTGGCGAGTTCTGGAAGACTTTTCGGCAAGTGACCACCAATACATTGCTTTCGAAGTGGTGGACACAAACTCTCGGTGTGCGCCACCCCAGCGATCTTTCTGTGTATGGAACGTCGCGAAAGTGAACACCGGGAAGTTTGTCGAAACTCTGGGAACAGGTGGGGCCACGCTGAAGGGTACTCCTGGGGGCGGTGGCGCTGCTGCTGACACTGTCGTAAATTCAGTTATGAACCTGATAACGACGGTCTGCGGAGCCTCCATGCCCAGGAAGACATCGAGGCGCGGTAAACCTTCCATGTATTGGTGGACAGTGGAAATCGCAGAGCTCCGGAAGGAATGTCACAGGCTCCGCCGCTTAACACAACGTCTAGGCGACCGGGAGGAGGCATGTACCATAATGATGGAGTACAAATCAGCCAAAAGGAGACTCCGCAGCGCAATAAACGAGAGCAAAGCTCGCTGCTGGCAAGATCTGATCGACGAGGTGAATGGGGATCCGTGGGGACTCGGTTACAAACTTGTAACCCGAAAAATCGGGGCTCTGCGGAAACCCTGTTCACTTAAGGCCGAGCAGATGGACCGCATTGTGAGGGCACTCTTCTCTGCACACCCCGTATGGGATGGTGACGTCGGCGCGGAGAGCGCAGAGGACTGTCCACTTTTCTCTGTAAAAGAGTTGGAACAGGCAGTCCTCTCTATGAAAAACAAGAAGGCGCCAGGACCCGATGGTATTCCAGCAGAGGTATACAAACTGGTATTCCAACACCGGCCAGACCTACTGCTCGGCGCATTCAACGCTTGCCTGAAAGAGGGCATTTTCCCTCCTCGTTGGAAAGTTGCGAGGCTTGCGTTGATTCCTAAAGGGAAAGGCGATTCCGAACTGCCGTCTTCATACCGCCCGCTATGTATGCTTGATACTGTTGGGAAAGTGCTCGAAAAGCTCATCAGAAGTAGACTCGCTGAAGCGATACGCGCTGCCGGAGATTTATCTCCCCGGCAGTTTGGTTTTAGGGCAGGGAGATCGACAATTGATGCTGTCATGCAGGTCGTGGACGCCGTTCGACGGGCAGAGGCACATAGCCGCCGAACTCGACGGGTGGTGCTCCTCGTAACGCTTGACGTCAGAAACGCCTTCAATTCCGTAAGATGGAAAGACATTCTAGATACACTAGACAATACCTTCAACGTGCCGAACTATCCCTTACGGATTTTGAGAGACTATCTGAGGAACCGCTCCCTGCTCTATGAAACACTAGAGGGTCAAAGGTGGATGGAGGTCACATCGGGGGTAGCACAGGGATCCATCCTAGGGCCGGACCTCTGGAACGCTACCTATGACAGTCTGCTTAAACTCGACATGCCAGAAGAGTCGTGCCTGGTTGGCTACGCAGATGATGCCGCAGCGCTTGTTGCTGGACGCACTGTCGAACAGGCACAAAGCAGACTCGGCATATTGATGCGACGGGTAAGCGGATGGATGAATACTCATGGTTTCAACCTTGCACTGGAAAAAACCGAAGTAGTCACCCTGACTAAAAAGAGAATTCCGACCCTGCCCCCATATAGTTCGGCGAGTCGATAATCGAGTCAAAATCGGCGGTAAAGTACCTCGGGTTGACTCTTGACTCAAAGATGAGCTTTTCTGAGCAAATCCAAGCAGCAGCGAACAAGGCTGCGGCTGGAGTTTCGGCGTTAAGTAGGCTAATGGCAAACATTGGGGGTTCTGCGTCTATTAGGCGACGTCTCCTGATGAGCTCAACGCAGTCTGTCCTGCTCTACGGCGCAGAGGTATGGGCTGGCGCTCTTAACAAGGAGGTATATCGTAGACGCCTCGCGCAAGTACAGAGACGGGGAGCTTTACGGGTGGCGTCTGCGTACCGCACAGTCTCTGAACCGGCCGTGATGGTGATCGCGGGAGTTATCCCCGTTGCCCTTCTTGCTGAGGAGCGTCAGGCCATATACAAGCGCAAGGGAGATGAGCCAAGGGAGGTGGTTGCTCGCGAAGAACGGCAACACACTCTAGACGAGTGGCAGCTCTCTTGGCAAAATGAAACTAGAGGCAGATGGACTGCGCGGCTCATCGGCAACTTACATGCGTGCTGAATCGGAAGCATGGTGAGGCTGACTATTTCCTTACCCAATTTTTAAGTGGGCATGGAAATTTTCAGTCTTCCCTGCACAAGATTGGAAAGGCGCGTTCTCCGGATTGTGTGTTTTGCAATGGAGTTGTGGACGATGCCCCCCACACTTTTTTTTCTTGTGGAAGGTGGGATGGGGTTCGTCACCAGCTCTATTTAAACACAGGGGATCTCACTCCAGACAACATTGTCGAAGAGATGCTGACAGGTGGGACCGTGTTGCCCATTACGTTCGGGCCGTTCTCGTTGCTAAGAAGATAGAACTCGACCGGTGGAGGAGCCGGATGGCAGGGGGTTCCTTGAACTGACAGTTCCCTTCCTCCTCTCCCCTCGCTTCCCTGATTTGAAGGCTCCGCAAGGCGGGAGAGTTCAGGGAATAGCTCGAAGTAATGTGGGAAACAGTTCAGGCTAGCTCTCTGACGATGGGGAGGTGTTTAGTTGGTAGTCCGACGACGTACCGAATCGGGAGTCCAACACTGTGTGCGTAAATGCATTCACCTACCCTACCCCAAAAAAAAAAAAAAAAAAGTGACTCGCCCACCGTAACCTATTGAGCCGGATTTTACCCACAACCTGACGGTCATGGTATCGCTCATAGATTTCATCGTTATGTAAGCTATGGAATTGTCCATCCTCATGTTGGGGGCCAAAAATTCTTCGGAGGATTCTTCTCTCGAACGCGGTCAAGAATTCGCAATTCTTCTTGCTAAGAACCCAAGTCTTCGAGGAATACATGAGGACTGGCAAGATCATTGTCTTGTACAGTAAGAGCTTTGACCCTATGGTGAGACGTTTCGAGCGGAACAATTTTTGTAAGCTGAAATAGGCTCCGTTGGCTGAGAACAACCATGCGCGCACCCCTTAGCTTCTCCAAACCTGTCATGTTCTTTATATAGCACGCTAGTCCCAGTCCCAGATAATGGAGGAGGCTTTGAAGCAACATACTTTGTACTATCCTCAGTGAAACAATATTAAAATGCTGCGATCAAGAACAAAGATAAATAAAATATAGCAGGAGTTACTCCATTATGATAAATCCTACCTGATTGGTGATCAATTGTGTGACAGGTCGACTAAGAAAATGCATCTAATGTCGTCAAAAAGCCTCGGGGAAATATTAGAGAGTACATCTCAGTTGAAGTGGTAGGAGAGGCACCGGATATGTTGAGCATGGGTTCTTGATGCATAGCGTTAGGGTGTGAGTAAATTAATCCGACCAGATAAATACCTATCTCCACGCTAAATATTGGTGCCCTCACTGGGAAGACCGAAGAATTCGCAAGAGGTCTTCTGGAGAGGAGCCTTCGTATTTGCGCACTACAACAAACACTATAGTGTGGTTCCGAAAGCTGCAACATGGAGCGTGAGTGAGATAAAAAAGGCTAAAAGACCTGATGTTGAGAAAGATGTCCTTTGATAAGAACTTGACGCGAAGGCCCGCAACCTGCTTGCCGATGATGATCATCGGGAGATCTTAGTGATCATGTGTTTGAAATGTCCGACGGCACCAGGTGCCAAGGAGGAAAAGGGTTTGAAACACGAGCTGAGGGCGTCAACCAAATTTCACCCAAAGTATTTGAGAATTACCGCCCAATAGAAATATCATTCAATCCAGTTTTTATCGCTTACTGAAAAGATTTTTTAACGCACTCTTAACAACCGCATTCACAAAATCTTTGAAGTAACCATGAAACAGGCTAGTTTTGTCAAGAACTGCACAACGGCTGACGCAATATATATTGTAATGATATATTGAATTTGGACGATGGCCAAGGATTATTCTAGTTGGCCAGGGTCGACCAAGAAGGCAGAGCTCTCCCAAAAACCTACAAAAAAAAAAAATTGACGTAAAAGTCTGCCCACACTGAGGCTCCACTAAAGTCAAGTCACACAAACCATGGTCTAAAATGTGGGGATGTTCTTTTAGACATGTCAGTCTCTCACGAGCAATTCCCTAAATTTTCACGTGCCATTAAATTGCAGGAGCTTAGCAAAAACATATGTGAAACAAAAACCACGGACGATATTGTCAATAGACGTTTCATGTGACTCAGATAGTCAATGGGCGCTGCCTTGAGTATCGGCATAACAAGTCGAGAAACCGGAAGCTGGGCGCTTCAGGTATGAAAGGTTTTGTTTGCTTCTTCTGTGAGTATATTTGAGAGCAGAACTATCTCATTTGTACGTAGCCCGTTATGTATATGCATTTAGCATGTCAGATTTAGTACTTGGGGTTGTAAATTTACACGGTAAAGACAATTTTGAGCTACTCTAACTTTGTTAGTAATAGTACGATTTTGATCAAACTTGGGGATAATATTCTCCAAATTATATTTTATACTACTCCAGCTTTTATAACTCTGGGATAAACTTAAGGAGGGTTTTACTCAATTTCCCCAAAAATATAGTAATATACTATTATTAACTTAATTTGAGCAGATATTGATATGGAGAGTATTTTGAGGCGTGAGCATCATATAGAGGCAGCTTCATGAATTTTTTTTCAGATTTTTCGATTGGATAGTTTCTGAGAATGGGTCCGTTAAAGAAATCATCACTTTCCACCCCTCCCACTCCCCGCCTTTCTAACAAATATCAAAACTAAGACCGGCATCGAAAAGTACTAATCGAGACCTTTCATTTGATACCCCATATGACTGTTTACGGTGAAAAAAAATTTTACACCTCCCTTTTACATGTATGGGGACCCCCCCCCCCCCCTAAATCAAAAGTAGAAGGATATCACTCACTGCATGTCTGGGGGTCCACAGTTCCCATCCGTTTCCCATCCCGTTTCTGAGAAAAGTGCCCGTGACAGACAGCCAGACAGACAGACAAGTGCAATCAACAAACTTTCCCGGTGTAAGTTTACCAAACCATCAGGAGATACGCGTCAGTGACTCTACTTGGACTAAAGTAGAGCGAAAAGGTAGACCACAAAAGAGGTCACGGCCCGATGCGCTTATTATAAAATCAACAAGCGACCTGTCATATGCAGAAATCTTACGGAAAGTGAAAACAGACAGTTCCCTCTTGGACTTGGGTCAACACGTGAACCGTATAAGACACACGCAGAAAGGCGATTTGCTCCTTGAGCTTAGGCCAGGAGAGAGTAAGTCCCACGATTTACATAAGAAGATCGAGTCATCACTGGGCAAAGTAGCTGAGGTAAAGGTGAGCCAGGACTCAATGCTAATTGAATGCAAGGACCTGGATGAGATCACCACAAAAGCGGTGATCTGCGAGACCTTAAAGGACTCAACTCGGGCTAGATTCGATCCTTGAGTCCAATGTGATAAGGCTCCGAAAAGCATATGGTGGTACTCAGACGGCCACAATAGCCCTACCATTCGAAGCAGCAAAAAAGGCTGTTACTGTTGGCAAAATACGTATCGGCTGGGTCAGCTGTCGACTGCAAGAACAGATATCGCCAAAGAGGTGTTTCAAATGCCTGGAATTTGGACACATCTCGAGAAACTGTTCAAGCAAGAACGATAGATCTAAGTTGTGTCGAAGATGTGGAGAAGAAGGGCACATTGCCAAAGAGTGCAATGCGAATCCCAAATGCCTGCTATGCAGAGAAACACAGGAGGGTAACGTCGATCATGTCACAGGCAGTTACCGATGTCCGGCGTTTAAAAAGGCGATTTCAGCTTTTCGGAAATGAATTTCCTACAGCTGAATTTAAACCATTGTCAGGCAGCTCAGGACCTGCTTTCTCAAAGCGTGCTGGAAGATGAAATTGAACTTGCCATTATATGCGAATATTACAAAGACTTCCACAGTGGTGTCTTTGTATCAGATAGAAGCGGCAAAGCAAATGCTAGAGGCCGCATATTGCTCGAAGTATTTTCACGATTGAACGTTGTTCTGGCAAATACTGGCGGCGTCAATACTTTTCGGAGACGGGATATGGGATCGGTAATATACCTCACCTTTGTTAGCGATTCATTATCTAAGGATCTCCAATGGCATGTGAGCGAGGAATATACGCACAGTGACCATCAGGCTATCATCTTCCAGATGGAGCGTACGACAGGAGCAAAGCGAATCAAGACCTCCAAAAAAGAAGAAATGTTCGAGGAAACACTTCTGCAGGAAGCGATGCCGTTGGGAAATGCACGAGAAAAGGTGGCGCAGGTCCTTGAAAAGGTACAAAAAGCTTGTGACGCTTCCATGCCTCGCTGCACGGTACTCAAAAAACGAATGCACAACTTCTGGTGGAATGCCGAAATCAAAGAACTTAGTAAAGTTTGCCTTAAAGCCAGAAGACACAGCCAACGTAGCAGAAACCGGTCTGAGTCTGAAGAGTTGCACAACCAATATAAGAAGGCGAGGAAAGCATTGCAAGCAGCCATCTCTAGAAATAGAACCGAACACTTCAAGAGATTATGCAAGGAAGCGGACTTCGACCCATGGGGAGGTGCATACGAGGCAGTTATGGCAACAATCAAGCGCTCACCGCCGATCACCAACCCTGATTTGCTGCGGGAAATCATTAGCACTCTCTTCCCATACGTTTCAAGTGAGTCGAACCTACCCACTGTCCAGGTAGATCCCGGTGAAATTCCCGAGGTAACCACGAAAGAAGTCCTGGAAGCCGCGAAGAAGATTGCCGAAAATAAAGCCCCAGGTTTAGACGGCATTCCGAATAAAGCGCTGACAGTGGCCGTCAAGACAGTTCCAATGTGGTTCTCTGAAACATTTACTACGTGCCGCAAAGATGGGATTTTCCCGGAAGAGTGGCGGGAACAGAAGCTTGTGCTAATCCCGAAGCCAAATAAACCTTTGGGTGATCCTTTGTCCTATAGACCTATATGCCTGCTAAACGGTATCGGCAAACTTTTCGAACGGGTCATCTTCAATAGGCTTGTACCAATCACAGAAAGGGAGGGTGGTCTCTCAGACAGGCAGTTCGGATTCCGAAAGGCAAGATCTACTGTCAATGCCATCAGCCCGGTGACGGAAATTGCAGAAAAAGCAATGGAGGCCAATAAATCTTGCGCGGTAGTTACTCTCGATGTGAAGAATGCCTTTATACGGCAAAATGGAACAAAATAATTGCGGCTTTAACCAAATTGGGCGCTCCTGAATATCTGGTGCACATAGTCATGGAATTTATCTGGGAGAGGATACTGTATTACGATTCGAACGATGGACCCAAAACGTATATAACAACCTGCGGGGTTCCACAAGGATCAGTCCTGGGTCCTCTCTTGTGGATAATAATGTATGACGAAATTCTAAAGTTGCAACTACCCAAAGGAGTGACAATCATTGGCTTCGCACACGATATCGGAGCAACTATCGTCGCACAAGACATTGATGAGATCGATGTACTCATAAACGAGGCAATTTTTAAAATCAGGTCTTCGCTAGAGGAAGCTGATCTGACACTCGCGGAGCATAAAACCGAGGTAGTTTTGATTACAAAGCGAAGGAAGCAGACGTCGATAAGGATCAGGATTGGAGAACGCATAATACAGTCACAGCCAACGCTTAAATACCTAGGAGTTATGGTTGACCAAAGACTGAAATTCAAGTCTCATCTTGAAAATTTAGCAACCAAGGCTTCCGGAGTGGCTACATTGTTGGCAAGAATGTTGCCAAATATAGGTGGTCCTAGGGAAAGCCGCCGGCTCCTGATCTCGGGAGTTGTTAGCTCCATCTTGCTTTATGCAGCTCCAGTCTGGGCATCGTCTTTGAAGGTGGAAGCAAATAGAAGAAAAATCGCAGCCCCATACCGATTGAGCGCATTACGTACGTCATGCGCTTACCGTACAACTTCAGATGAAGCAGCTTGTGTGATAGCCGGCATGATCCCCATCGACATCTTGGCGAATGAGGGTCGACGCCTGTATGACCCATCATATGTAATGGGTGAGTCTTATACCAATCGTCGGCAATTGGCACGAAGTGATTCTATTTTGGAATGGCAGAAAAGGTGGGATGATTCACTTAAAGGACGCTGGACACACAGGATTATTCCAGATGTCTCTAAATGGATCAAGCGAAGACACGGTGGGGTTAGTTACCACCTAACTCAATTCCTAAGTGGGCACGGAGGGTACCGTGCATATCTTTATCGCTTCGGGCGTGATGACTCCCCGTATTGCCCAACATGCGTGATGATTCCGGAAGATGCGGAGCATGCTGTTTTTAACTGCCCGCGGTTCGCTGCACACAGAGCGGAGGTAGAAATTGACGCCGAGGAACGGTTGACACCCGTGAAAATCGTGGACTACATGCTAGCCTCTGAAACATCTTGGAGGGCGGTGGAAAAATTAGATCCACAATCTGCTGAGGAGGGAGGAGCTTCGGAGGAAAGTGACAAATAATGACAGAAGCCGCAGTTTATAACTGATCCTGCCCCGCGATGTAATACCGAAATGGCAGTCCTGCGGGGTAAGCGAAGAAGGTGGTTTTAGTGAGTAAAAGTCTCACATAACCGTATGGCAGGAGCCAGCGGTAGGTTTTGAACCTTTCCACCTTCCAACGTAGAAAAAACAAAAAAAAAAACAAAAAAAAACAGACAGACAGACATTGTACCGATTTTAATAAGGATTTGTTTTACAAACAAAACCTTAAAAATGGACTATGACCTTTATTCGCGACCCTCAAATTAAAATATTGCTTAGAGGGATTCGCATTTATATTTACTCTTTTCTGTCGAAGCGCAAACGTCATCCATGGCTTATAAATAAGGTAATAATAATCGTTGGCGCAATAATCCATATTGGATCAGGGCCTTGAAGTGTGTTACTGCACTTCATTGACCGTAACGATGCACTACAGTACACTGTAGGAGACAATGTGGGCAGCATTGTGCTCACGCGAGATTATTACCCTGATTTGACTCAGGTACTCATTCACAGCTGAGTTGACTGGTATCCGATATCCAGTCACGATAAGAAATCAATCCGTCACTAATAATATTTGAAATAAAGTAATAATATTGGAAACGAAGAAGGAGACAAATCCGATAAAATTGCCATCCCTCCGTTCAGAGTTCAGAGTCAGTTTACACAAAACTAAAAGGGTAAAAAATTATACGGAAGCAAATTTTCATAATAAAATTTCAAGAAGCTGTGATCGATCAGCTCCGTTGAGGCTATACTCTTAGCAACTCAATGCGGGTACGCCGATGCCATTAACAATTTGTCATGCTCCCTTCTCAGCTGTAAGGCAACCTTCGTGAATCTCGAAGATGTAGCGTTGGAAATGGTTTGAACTCAAGGTGCTGAAATAAATTTCGGAGGTGGTTCAACAAGATAGGGAAGGACGGCTTGGCTACAAGATAGACGGCTGTACAGTGAAGCCCATGGTGTCTTACGTAGGCACCTGTCGTGAGACTTAATCCTACGGTCCTCTTAAGACACGGATTGATTTTGTGACCACAATCAGAGCCCCACTGAGACAAGTAACAACGGTACCAGTCTATACCTAGTGCATGGCTTAGCATTCATACTGGTGGAATTAAGAATTACCTAAATCTCTACCGAACTATGGAGTACGGCACCCGTGTTGATACGCAACACCACGTCGAGACCCGAAGGTCTCTTCTCGCTTGAGCATAACCACAACCACCATGAAACTCCCACTAGGGAGGCCAACTGCAAATAACCGAGCTGTCCTCACATACAACAGGAGTTCACCCCAAGTATGTGAGTCCAGGTGCTTTCCCGGTTCCCATAGTACCAGTATACCACTGGTAAGGTTTCGTGACAAATTTGCCACTTCAGATGAGTCCCCGTGCAGACTCGGGTCTAATCGCCCTGATTAGGCCTTTGGAGCATTCACCTACTGAATCACGGCCGGCAAACCAAAGTGCTTACAGCGTCTCTCGGTGCCACCACTATGGAGGTTCTCCTCGGCCACTTGGTTTTGGTTTGGCCGATAGGGTTGCCGCCCCATCTTCCTCGCCGCCACCTCTGAGCACCAGACGGCTGTACACATAAATGGCGAGCTAGAAGTTCCCAGGGATATTCAACGTGTGGCGGCACATCGGAGGCGAGAAGCTAGGCGCCAACATGAATTCGCCTCCACCGCTGCATTCAATGGCCGCAGAAACAGCTGACGGTCTGACATGAGGCTGGGGCGAATAAAATGTCGGCAATGACAGTCCGCAAATGACATTGAAAAGAAGAGTCGAGTCACATCCGCCGACCAGGGAGAAAGAAAAATTGTAACGCTAACATATCTGAACTTAAGTAACATAGGAATGTGGTGCATTTGGTTGAGAATTGATAGAACATATTATGGGGGCAGTTTTGTAACAACAAAAGAATTGTTTAAATTTCGTGTCGCTAAAAATGAATAGCTTCAGTCCAATTGGAAAATTAAGAAAATGATGGGAGGATTCTGTCAATACCGGCAGTGCCTGCTGGTCATTGAGCCCAGAAGATAAGACATAATATCTTCGTATTTCCAGGGCTTGTAATAAGCTGCAAACTGCAAAAAAGGGTATATGGCGATATGAGAATTTGTTTCCTTTTTAGTGTAAGATATCCATAACTGCTTCCGTTGTTGCTTTAGATTTTTCCTGTACCGCTTTATTGAAAGTTTCAGTTGGAACTCCTTCAAGGTCCTTTAGGTGACGCTTCTTAGAAGATTAATATTAAAAAATTTGGTATGGAAATTTTTCATTGTGTAAAAAGTAGCTCCGCCTAGTAAACGCTGACATAATGATAACATAGTGGATAGTGGACACTGTGAAGTTATCTTATATTAAACGAATATCAGAGATAACAGATTGTACCACTCAGTTACAAACTCAGTTACAAACAGCACTTTAATGCCTGCTATGTCAATCCTACACAGAGTTCCCCTCCTTGTTTTTCTGGATTCCGTAAAATTTTTTCTTATTTCAATTTCTTGTTATTCTACTGATTCTGTCTGCAATTTTACATCGTTGTTGTTAACGACCACTATCTAGATGAAAATTATATGAAGTCGCTTTTCTTAGGGACACATCAATGCAAAGAAAATATTTTGTTTTTACCGTTTCACGTAAGATGAAAGTACTCCCTTGGTGATATTTACCTAAAGTATTAAAGCAGAAAGATTTTGAAAACAAAACGTTCAGGTGACTATGAAAAGAGTGGGAAGTATCTATGTACTCGTGCATCCTCAGGTGGTTGTATATTTTCCAAGTAGATCATGTTTACCTTTAAGGAGATTGCCATAGAAGTTTGCTCTTTGCTTTTTCTATTTTTGTGTACCAGGATATGTTATGAGAGTCGGGTGAAAGGTTCTTCATCTGAAGGCAAGAAGATTATAGTTTTTCAACGAGGTATGCTGATAACACCGGAAACTCATTGCTTTTGCTTCGTAGAGAAATGTTGTATGTAATATCCAAGGGATGCATTGGGGACAAACTCAAAGTCAAAGAAACATTCGAACATTAATGAATGGCTTAAAATAGTCTAATCTTGCCATTTGCCCATTTAGAACATTCATGAAACCAAACTTTTCTTTCAAACTTATTTCAAGAATTTCCCAAAATGATGACAATGAAAGTCACAAAAGTGTTAAGTTTGATGCAAATTGCACCAGTACTTCCAAAGTGATGGTTTTCATTTTCAGCACATCAGGTTGCTTTGTTTTCCGACTCCCAATCATGGATACTAAAGATGCGACCAAGTAATGGTGTGTGTGACAAGATACAAATCAAAGCAAAGGGATGCAAGCAATGCTTATTAAAAATGTAACAGTACCAAATTTTTCTCACAAAGCACTCCATAATTTTCATTTAATTTTTCACCAGAGAAGTGCGAGAGAGAAGAAGCGCAAGCTTCTATTACACAGTGCAAACAAGAAATTTATTATTTGGGTATTATTTTCCACTTTGCGAGTATTCCTTTGTAATAACTACAATATATATGGAATCCACTGCCGTCAAGCTGGGTGTAGTGAACACCAAACATAGTACTCATAACCCAAAACCCTCGACGTCGGGGGATCCCTCCAAAGTAAAGACTGACAAACCGAAAGCCAGCTAAGAAGCGAAGTTCCTTTGGTGTCTTGCTCAAAGCCAGTAACAGAAAGTCATGCATATTCTCAGAAAGATTGCTAACAATAAGGAGGCAATACTGTCGACGAGCTGGATGAAAAGACCTCGCTAAATACCAAGCGATTGTTGAGGAATATAACAGCAAACGGTAGGCGAGCAGAAGGTGGACCCCATCGCTCTCAAACGCAATCGATTTCAGGAAAAGGTCGAACAAGTGGAGCACGGTGAGCAACCTCTGGAGAAAAGTAAGCAACAGCATCCAGCCGAAACTCGTCAGCGACCCGACCAGGAGCCACTTATGTGTGACACTGTGATGTGGACTAGTATTGAGGTCAGGCTGTCGGAGATGGTAATTGAGTATCTCCTGGACACCAAAGGCGAACATACGGGATCCACCCTCTGCTTTGATTCCTTGGTTCGTGTATTTCACATTATAGCTTGAGGAGATTCTCCAGGGACTTGCTCAGTTTGTGCATTGCTGAGATCAGCAACACTTGGGAGGGTGTAAAGCTCAACTTCATCCCCTACGATGAGATTCCCAGGAGACCGGTCGATCGCATCTAGTTGGCAAAGATCCTCCTTGGATAAGGAAAAGTTCGTCCAATCCCTACGCCTCCAAAACCCCAGAGTTCCAATGGAGGACTGACTAGTTATCACGCCACCAACGAGCTGTTGGAGGAGATGAAGATCGACAGTCCGACGGAGACCGACGAACACTTCACGCAAGCAAATCACGAAAGTAACGCAAATAAATCTGCATCGTTCGAAGTGCGCCTCAGATAATCAGCTTGTTTTCCTACTAGAGGAGGCGACCGAACCGTCAAAGTGCTCGAAAGCAAATATTATAATTTATTCCACAACGCAGGAGAGACTGATCAGGACAGACCTAAAGCATGTATCCTTTCCGTGTCAGCACCAGAGTTCCAGCATCCTAGTCGTTGCCAAACTGGAGCACGCGGGTGCAGAGAATGTGTATATTTCCTCGGCTTACATGGCTCACAACCGATCAGCTCCACCAGAAGAACTACAATATTTAACGAGCACCGTAGCAACAAATAAGGCCAACCTGTTGATAGACTGCGACCCCAATGTAAGGCCTGCACTTTGGGGTAGCTTGGAAATCGATGAGAAAGGTGGGTCATTCTTTGATCTTATTATTACTACAAACCTATCGTTGTATATCAGGGTATATCGACCGTACATTTTCCCACCTCGAAGAACTGTGACGGTTGGGAAGAGGTCCTTGATATCATCCTACTAACCGACAGTGGTATTCTTAGGATGGAGAACTGGAGAACTAGAGAGTGTCTGGCCAGAGATTCCTGTCAGATTATAGTTGGATACTTTTCAGTCTAGATCTCGCCGCAGAGGTCTCCGAACCCTTTAGTTATCCCAGGAGCATTCACTGGAAAAAGTCAGGTCAATTAATTAAGAACAAACTCTCCGGTGCGAAAATTGGCGAGATTGGCACGACAGACGAACTGCAGTCAAAGGTCCGGGTTCTGGAAAAGGAATTCGATGCCACCTTTAAAGTTACGTGCCCAGCTAAATACAGCAAGAAAGCACTACAACTGTGGTGGAATGAAGATTTCTCCAGCTTAAGGAAGCTAACCAGGGAAATCTTCAACATCTGTTGCAGGTATAAATATTGACAGCCATACAAGGACTTAGTCCGGATAGCTCAGCGGTTAGAGCACAAGGCTGTCATACGGAAGGTCGCGGTTCAAATGGTGGCAGTGGAATTTGCATCGGGGTTTGATGTCGGACACCAGTCGACTCAGCTGTGAATGAGTACCTGAGTCAAATCAGGGTAATAATCTTGGGAGAGCGCAATGCTGACCACATTGCCTCCTACAGGCTATTCTGTAGTGTACCGTTACGGTCTTGAATGAAGTGCTCTGGCACACTTCAAGGCCCTGATCCAATATGGATTGTTGCGCCAACGGTTATTATTATTATACAAGAACTTCCTAAAGAAGTACAAGTCGGCCATGAGGACCGCCAAGAAGTGATCTTGGTTGGACTATTACTAGAACATCGAAAGCACCAGCGACTTCACGAGGCTAAGTAAGATTCTGAGCATAAGAGTCCACCCTCCCTTAAAAAGTCGGAAGGCTCCTGGACGGAACCCCCCGGTGAAACTTTGGAGCTGCTGGTTCAGACGCACGTTTTCGCCAGCGAGGAGGACTGTGACCTAGAACCTTGCTTAGAGGATTTGCTGCCACCGAAGCTTGCGAGACTATCAAATCGGTAATTACCGAGGCTAAGATCAACTGGGCTACAAACAGCTTTTCCGCATATAAATCTCCGAGTCCAGATGGCATAATGCAAGTCATGCTACAGAGGCAGCAGCAAAGGGTTGTGTCGTGGCTTGTTGAGATTTGCCTCAATATCCCTTTAGAATACGTACCAGAGTCCTGGAGATGCCTGCGAGTGGTTTTCATAGCGAAAGTTTGCAGGCGCGGTCAGGAGTTCGTGAAGAACTTTCAACCAATCAGTCTTACATCTTTCGTGTTGAAGGTCCTAGAGCGCGTCCTGGACATTCACTTAAGGGAGATTATCGAGAGAACGCCACTAGTCCTAGCATGCCTTCCTCAAAGGCAAATCCACAGAACCCGCTGGAGTCCAAGCAGTATGAGCTAGCTGCTTTCTTGGATATAGAGAGAGCATTCAACAACGTTAGTATCAACGCCCTCGAGGAAGCCTTGACCAATATTGGATTGGAGGGCTTTGTTAAGCATATCCATGCCAAGTTCCAGGATAATCCAGTCGGACCTGGGAGGCAACCACTTCACTAGAGCTGTGAACAGAGGTGCGTAAAATGTGGGCTCGGCTTGGCAAACCTAACCAAAACGGAACTGATGCTATTCACCCCCAAGAGAAGGGTATCTAAATTCTACCTATCATAGGTGAATGAACAAAGACTGGTTCTTTCCTCCAATGTAAAGTATTTGGGTGTAATCCCGGATCGAAAACTAAACTGGAGATTGAACATAGAATTATGGGCTAAGAAAGTCTGTATAGTCTTCTATGCTTGCTAGAGAATCTTTAAAAAAATGCGGTCTCAGCTTAATAAGATTCAAAGAACCGCTTGTGTAGGTGCTACAGGGGCTATGAGGTCCTGACCGCTGCTCGCAATGTACTTCTGTACCTCCTACTCCTAGACCTCCACATTAGATAAGTTGTAGCGCGCAGTGCCGTCAGATTACATGAGTCCGCATGCTGGACAGGAAAGCCTTACGACCATAGTAACATCCTAGATGAAGTACCTCTGGAAGTCTGGATAGTCCCTACGGAGTATGACACATGCAAACTGAACTTCACCAGAAACTTTGCTGTGGACTTTTCAACCAAGGTTGCGGCGTGTTGCGAGTTTATGATATAGTATTCTTCATCGATGGATCAACGATGTGCCTGTGGAGTCGGTGCGGGGGTTTTCTCGAAAACATAGAGTGTATCCGAATCGTCAGGTCTCCCCCAAGATTTCTGTACGAGTAGAAGGAGCAGATCAGCCATAACTGTAGGTGCAGTGATGAGTAACTCTGCGGAGAAACCGTGAAGCCCAGCAGCTTTACTCCGTTCGAGTGCATTGATAGCCGAAATGATTTCCGTTCTGCTTGGAGGAACCGTCCGTATCCGCATGTTACGGTAACTAGTCATTTCACCCATAAAAGGAGGAACTTCACCAGATATGATATGGTTAAGAACCGTGGTGATGTGTTCTTTCCACCCCTTCAGTTGTTCATCGTTGTGTATGAGAAATCTACCGTTTACGTCCTTCACAGGATCATCGACAGATTTGCGATCACATGCAAGTTCTTTGGTGATGCGGTATCCATTCATGAAATCATTGCGATCTGCGGCATCTTCTGCTTCTCTGACCAGTGCAATAGCAAATTCCCTCTTGTCATTGGGTATACTATACTGAACTTCACGGGATTTCGGGGGGGATTGGCAGCCCAATACTCATCGATATTCTCAGGCGACTTACTCAGTATATATTCCGGCCGATCAGCGAGAGAGCTCTCCCATTGCTGAGCAGCAGCTGGGTCATACAAGCTTTCGATGTTGAACTTATGCGGCCGCAGTTATCCAGCCCTGCGAAAAATGGCGGACAGAACTCATAAGCGAACGTAACCGACTATCAGATTCTAATCCTTTTCGATCCCGATATAAACGCCTCTCTTGTTACGCACCTTCAGAATTCAACTCCCAAATCTACTGCTGATCGCGGAATGGTCGATCTGATTGCTCGTACGGCGTCGTTTAGTTGAAACCCAACTGACCTTATGTGCTACCAATAACGAGGCAGTGGAAGTTGCAGAAATCCACAAACCTCCCACCATTATCATTACATCGCATGTCCAAGCGAGGTGTTTTCAGATCCTACCTTTTGCATTCTGATCACCCATCATAATACGAAATAAAAATACGAAATGAAATAATATCGTATTGTGGATGGGCACGGATGGATGTAAATGGAAAGCAAGGATATGTGACTGCGCGTCTTTCTAAGACCCCCAAAACAGGACATAAGAACTGAAAGTTTTCTGTTGAAATATGTTATTGGCTTCAACGAGACTTCCGAAAATGATAACGCCTAGTATTGGAGTAATATTCATATGTAGAGTTCATACATTCCAGCATATGAAGGGTTATTTTTGTGGAAAGTTTTTTGAAGTTACGTTACTTTGGTGAGCTGAACAAGTATATTGGGTGTGCGAATCAATTCTGCTCGTTTTCCAATATATGTCATCACAACTTTTCCCTAACGATTTCATCAATTTTTGAAAAAAAAAAATTCCCTCAACATGTCATGATAAAGTTCTCCATTGAAAGTAACTGTACGCCCTTCGTTGTTTTTGAAAAAGATTGGCCCAATAGTTCCGCCGTACCACAAACCGCACCAAACCGTCAATTTCTCTGGGCGTAGTGCCTACTACCATAATTTCAAACAAGTCGGGAAACCGGAAGCTGGACGCTTCAGGTACGAAAGGTTTTGTGTATTTCTTAGTACGTAGCACATAATATATCCTTATATTATGTGCGAGTATCCACTTTCGGGTGATATTGACATTCACAGTCTTCAATTTTCAAAGAAGCACCAAATTTGAGGTATTATAACTTTGTTAGTAATAGTGCGATTTCCACCAAACTTGGCAAGATTATGCTTTCTATTATAGCCTATATCATTGCATTGCATTTCATTGTTCTAGGATGAAATTAAGGGGGGTTTCTAACCAATTGAAAAAAATTGTAGTAATATACTATTATTAACTTTATTTAAACAGATATCGGCATGGAAGGTATTTCGGAGCCCAGGCACCATATAGTGGCAGCCTCCTGATTTTTTTCAGATTTTTCGGTTTGGTAGTTTCTGAGAATGGCCCCCTTAAAGAAGTGATCAATTTCAACCCCCCGCTCTCCCCACCCTTCCAACGAATGTCAAAACTAAGATCGGCTTTGAAAAGTACTAATTGAGACCTTTAATTTGATACCCCACATGACTATATTTGATGAAAAAAAATGTTACACCCCCCTTTTGCATGTATGAGGACCCCCCCTTAAATTCGACGTAAAAGGATGTAATTCACTGTATGCGTGAGCGTTCACAGGTTCCACCTTTCTACCAAATTTGGTGTCAATCGCTATAGCAGTCTCCGAGAAAAATGCGTGTGACGGACAGACAGACAGACAGACAGACAGACCTCCTGTGAGGAGTTGCCAGATCTCCCATCAGGCGCGACCCCAGGTGGCGGATAGGGGCATACCTATTGATGTGTAAATATGTGTTCATGCACTTTTCTTTTCTGACTGTGTATGGGCTAGTGTTTGCTCATCTCTGGTGCGTGGACCAAAATGGCTATGGGAAGGATACCCAGAACATAAAACCACCATGGAAGACGAGAGAAGGAGTAAACTTACGGCGCAGGGGCTCGGAACCCCAGTACCGGCGGCTTTGGTGCTTTGGTGCTCCAGGAACAAGATAAGGATCCATTCAAAAGAAGCTCATCAACTTTGAGATCTCCACCAATGCTAAAGGCGATGAAGGAAAAAGTACAGGCAAGATCAATAACTGGCAAAACTGAAACAGCGTATAAAAGGAGTAACCCTGTCGGGGCTTATAAGGAGCGGAGTCCCGATCCGGAGGAATTACCCTTCACCCAGCTCGGGGCAAAGATAGTTGAGCTGTCCGAGTTTATCAAGGACAAGCACAACGTGCACCAAGCCATAAAGAATATGGTGAGGGCCATTAGAGTCCTCTATAATAGATCACAGATGGAGGAGAAGAATAATAACAACACGCCGAACCCCGCTGTGCCAACAGTATCACAAGCGACCCAAGTGACGCCTAACCGTACTACCATCGAATCTCAGCGAAATAAGCGAGTACGTGAAAAAGAGGGGGATCCTTTAAATAATCAGCAGGCGCCTAAGAGAAAAAAAGGCGGACAGGACATCCTGAAAACCAACACCAACAGTTCAGAAGGAGGAAAGCATACAGCGAATCTAGGAAACCCGACCAGCGTTGCGAAGCCCAAGACGAACGAGAACGATGGGTGGACTAAAGTAACCAACAAAAAAGCGAAACGAAAAGCAAAAGTGCGAACTCGTCCAGATGCGATTGTTATCTCCAGTAAGGGAAATTTGTCCTACGCGGAGATACTCAAAAAGGTCAAAGCTGATCCCGACCTAAAAGATCTGAGCGAAAATGTGAATCGAATCCGAAGAACCCAGAAAGGAGATCTCATGTTCGAGCTGAAAAGATCCAGCGGTGGCAAAACTGATGACTTTCGCACTCAAGTGAAAAACTCACTTGGGGAGAATGCCGCAGTGCGTGCCCAAAAACATGAGATCTATATACAATGTAAGGATCTCGATGAAGTTACATCGAAAGGCGAAATTTGTACTGCTCTGAAGGAGCAATTCAAGTTGAAAGAACTTACAGAGGAGTCTGTTGTCGGTCTACGGAAAGCCTATGGTGGCACTCAAACGGCCACCATACGAGTGCCAGCGGAGGCAGCGCAGATGTTGTTAGCTGCCGGAAGGGTTCGGATTGGATGGGTTGTTTGCCGCTTAAGGGAGCAAACTTCACTAAAGAGGTGCTTTAAATGCCTCATGTTTGGGCACTTCGCGAAGGCATGCACCAGCAACATTGATCGGTCCGATCGATGAAAAAGGTGTGGGGAGAAAGGCCATATTGCCAGAGAGTGCAATAGGGACCCCAAGTGCCTACTGTGCGTAGCCAAAGAGGGACAGGATAGCCGGCACATTGCCGGAAGTGGCAAATGTCCGGAATTTAGGAAGGCGCTCACTGCAATGAGAAAATGAGGTTTATTCAAATAAACCTCAATCATTGCAGGGTCGCTCAGGATTTACTTGAGCAGACCACGTTCGAATCTAAGATGGAGGTTGCCATCATAAGTGAACCGTACAGAAACCGCCACGGTGGCGTATGGGTCACAGATTCGACTGGTGGAGCGGCGATATGGGCTTGTGGTCAACAAGCCATACAATGTACTGCAAGTCAGGCAGCCAGTGGCTTTGTGTGGGCAAAAATAAGTGGTGTATATGTATACAGCTGCTACGCCCCACCAAGTTTGACACTGCCTGAATTCGAGCAAATGCTTGATAATCTTGCGCTCGATGCAAGGGGACGAAGTCCAAAGGTGATTGCTGGTGATTTCAATGCTTGGGCCCTAGAGTGGGGTAGCAGAAAATCAAATGCTAAGGGGCGCAGTCTATTAGAGGCTTTTGCGCAGCTGGACATGGTTTTGGCTAACGAAGGCGCCGTAAACACCTTTCAGAAAGGGGGGTCAGGCTCGGTTGTAGACCTGACCTTTATCAGCCCTGCGCTGGCGCGTGGTATGTCCTGGTGCGTCAGCGAACGCTACACCCACAGCGATCACCAGGCAATCTTCTTTGAGACATGTGTCGAGCCACAGGGCAAAGAGCTGTCATGCCCGAAACCGAAAAAGGTTTCAGGCTGGTCTGCAAAATCTTTGGATGAGCAGACTTTCTTAGAGGTGTGGTTAGATCAACCTGATATAGCGGGCGCCTCTACGGAAAGAGCCGTCCATCTGGCTCAATGCATCGCCAAAGCATGTGACGCGTCTATGCCTAGGAGGTGCTCATTCCCCAGTAGAAGACCGAACTACTGGTGGAATGATGAACTGACCGGTCTTCGATCAGCCTGCCACCGAGCCAGAAGAGCGGCTCAGAGGGCGGTAGGTAGAGTCGATCAGGGGCAGAAAAAGTGCGCCTGTAAGGCAGCCCGCAAAACCCTCAAGCTCGCCATCCAGCGAAGCAAGACAAAATGCTTTAAGGAGCTCTGCTCAGAAGCGGACATCAACCCGTGGGGGAGTGCTTATAGAATAGTGATGGGACGATTCAGAGGCCGCTCCTCTCCGCAGATCACGTGTCCCACCCTCTTGCTGAAAATCATCCAGGGGTTATTCCCCCAGCAAGAGGAGAGCACCGACATATTCCAACCACCTCTGAATGTGACGGCAATTCCTCCAGTCACCAGAGACGAGCTGCTGGAGATCTGCAGCAGAATAGGAGACAATAAAGCGCCGGGTCTGGATGGAGTGCCGAATAAGGCCCTTAAGCTTGCCGTGAAATCCAGGCCGGACATGTTCGCTGAGCTGTTCGAAGCGTGCATGTCCGAAGGAATATTTCCGGCGGCTTGGAAGCGACTTCTGCCTAAACCTGGTAAACCTCCAGGTGAACCATCGTCATACCGACCCATATGTCTTTTGGACACGGTGGGGAAAATGTTATAGCGGGTAATATATAATAGATTACTCCCGGTTGTTGAGGGTCAAGGCGGCCTTTTAGATCGGCAGTATGGGTTCCGAAAAGCCAGATCAACCATTGATGCCATCAAATTGGTTACTGGCTTGGCAGAAGATGCAATCCACGGAAAGGGTAGTACCAGCAAATATTGCGTGGTAGTAACCCTGGAAGTGAAAAATGCATTCAATTCGGCCAATTGGAATCTAATACGCAAATCTCTAGCGAAGATTGGTATTCCCGCCTATCTCGCTGCTATCGTCGATAGTTACTTAACTGAAAGGAGGCTATGGTATGACACTGATGACGGACCGCAGGAGTACGCTGTTTCCGCCGGTGTTCCACAGGGCTCCGTATTGGGCCCACTACTGTGGAACATCATGTACAACGATGTACTTAATCTTCCCCTTCCGGAGGAAGCCACAGTGGTGGGTTACGCTGACGACATAGCACTGGTTGTTGTCGCAAAGCATCTTGAAGATGCTGAGTTATACGCAAGCGAGGCAATCAGTGCTGTCAAATGCTGGTTGGAGAGCTCTGGTTTGACGCTTGCGGAGGAAAAAACAGAAGCGGTCCTCATCACGAAGCGCCGGAAGAGAAATTACGCCTGTGTTAGAATCGGGAATCATATCATCACTTCCAAGTCGACCATCAAATACTTGGGAGTGGTGATAGACAGGAAGCTTAGCTATAAGCAACATGTGCAGTATGTTTGCGACAAATCATCCACTGCAAGTATGGCCCTGGCGAGCATGATGCCGAACATTGGAGGGCCAGGGCATACCTCTAGGTTGCTTACAGCCAGGGTGGTGACCTCGATCATGCTCTATGCAACCCCAGTTTTTTTTTTTTTTTTTTTTTTTTTTTGGAGTAGGGTAGGTGAATGCGTTTACGCACAGAGTGTTGGACTCCCGCAACAGCACGCTGGCGGACTACCAACTAAACACCTCCCTGTCATCAGAGAACTAGCCTGGAACCGTTTGACACATTACTTCGGGCTAGCCCTCCCGCTCTCCCGGCTTTGGGAGCCTTCAAGTCAGGGAATTTCTTTCACCAACGGGAGGGGAGGGGAGGAAGGGAGTTGCTAGTTCAGGGAACCCCTTACCGTCCGATCCCTCTGCCGGTCGAGTTCAATCTTCTTCGTAGTAAGAAGAGCCCGAGCATAATGCGCAATACGATTCCAGCTGCCAGCGCTCTTCAGCATCTCTCTGACAATGTTGTCTGGAGAGAGCTCCCCTGTGTCTGCATAAAGCTGCTGGCGGAGGCCATCCCACCTCTCGCAAGAGAAAAAGGTGTGTTCAGCGTCATCCGGCACTCTATTGCAGAACACACAATCAGGAGATCGCGCCTTCCCAACCCTGTGCAGGTAAGACTGAAAACCTCCATGCCCACTTAGAAGTTGGGTAAGGAAGTAATCAATCTCACCGTGCTTTCTGTTCAACCACGGGTCTAATTTGTCGATGAGACGCGCAGTCCACTTGCCCCTTGGCTCATTTTGCCAAGAAACTTGCCACTCGTTAAGGGTGCGTTGACGTTCTTCACGGGCAACCACCTCTCTTAAGTTTTCGCCCTTACGGCGATAGATAGCTTTGCGCTCCTTGGCAAGGAAGGCAACGGGGATCACTCCCGCAATCACTATCACAGCCGGTTCGGAGACAGTGCGATAAGCAGACGCCACTCGCAAAGCTCCCCGCCTCTGCACTTGAGCTAGGCGTTTACGATGCACCTCCTTGTCAAGGGCATCAGACCATACCTCCGCACCATAGAGAAGGACGGACTGCGTTGCTCCCATGAGGAGACGTCTTCTAGTTGATATAGGGCCGCCCACATTCGCCATTAGCCGACTCAAGGCCGCGACTCCTGCTGCAGCCCTGTCCGCGGCTGCTTTGATTTGCTCGAAGAAGCTCATCTTCGAGTCGAGCATTAAACCAAGGTATTTAACCGCTGGTTTTGACTCTATAGTCAACTCGCCGATCGATATGGGACGCAAGGTCGGGATTCTCCTTCTGGTCAGGATGACTACTTCGGTTTTCTCCAGCGCAAGGTTGAAACCGTGAGCAGTCATCCATCCGCTTACCCGTCGCATCAATATGCCAAGTCTGCTTTGCGCCTGTTCAACAGTGCGTCCGGCAACAAGTGCCGCAACGTCGTCTGCATAACCGACCAGGCGCGACTCTTCAGGCATATCGAGTTTCAGCAGACTATCGTAGGAAGCGTTCCAGAGGTCCGGCCCTAGGATGGATCCCTGCGCTACTCCCGACGTGATTTCCATCCTCCTCTGGCCCTCTAGCGTTTCATAGAACAGGGAGCGGTCTTTCAGATAATCCCTCAATATCCGCAAGAGATAGCTTGGCACGTGAAAGGAGTTCTCTAATGTGCCCAGCATATCTGTCCATCTTACGGAATTGAAGGCATTTCTGACATCAAGCGTTATGAGGAGCACTATCCGTCGAGATCGGCGGCTGTGCGCCCCGGCTCGATTAAACGCATCTACGACCTCCATAACAGCATCCACTGTAGATTTCCCTGTTCTAAACTCGCACTGCCTTGCGGATAAGTCCCCGGCAGCACGGATCGCTTCAGCGAGTCTACCCCTGATGAGCTTCTCGAGCACTTTTCCGGCCGTGTCAAGCATACACAGCGGTCGGTATGCAGACGGGAGCTCCGGATCTCCTTTACCCTTACGGATCCACGCCAGTCTGGCCACTTTTCAGCGAGAAGGAAAAATGCCCTCCTTCAAGCACGCGTTGAACGCTTCGAGCAGCAATTCTGGCCGTTGGCGGAACACCAGTTTGTAAACTTCCGCCGGGATGCCATCAGGACCTGGCGCCTTCCTGTTTTTCATAGTGAGAACCGCTTCTTCGAGTTCTCCCATTGTGAAAAGGGGGCAATCCACGAGGCTTTCCGCGCTGTTTACATCAACCCGTACAGGGTGTCTGGGGAACAATGCGCGCACAATGCGGTCCATCTGGTCGGTGCTCAGTATGCAGGGCTTCCGCAGAGCCCCGATTTTCCGAGTGACAAGCTTATAGCCAAGTCCCCACGGGTCATTAACAAGATTTTGCCAGCCGCGAGCTTTGCTTTTATTTATAGCGCTGCGGAGTCTCCTTTTTGCTGATCTATATTGTGCCTTTATGGCACATGCCTCCTCGTTGGCGTACAAACGTTGTGCCAAACGGCGGAGCTTATGACACTCCTTCCGTAGGTCGGCAATTTCCGCCGTCCACCAGTACATAGAAGGCTTGTCGCGCCTGGGGCCTCTCCGGGGCATGGAACCCTCACACGCCGTCGTTATCAGATTCATCACTGAATTTACGACGGTGTCAGCTGCGACACCACCACCCCCCGGAGTGCCCCCCAGTGCGGCCCTACCTGCTCCAAGAGCTTCGACGAACCTTCCGATGTTCACCTTCGCGACATTCCACACGCAGGGGGAACGTCGTGTTGGTGCTCGCCGGCAAGAAGCGTCAAACACTTCGAACGCAATGTACTGATGATCACTTGCCGAGAAGTCTTCTAGGACTCGCCACCCGTCCACCGATGATGCCAGAGATTCCGACGCAAAAGTGATGTCGGGAATGCTTCCTTCACAACCTGAGCGCCGAAACGTTGGCGTGGATCCGGTGTTTAAAATTACGAGCCCGGTTCTCGCCGCCATTTCCAGAATCCGTTTCCCTCTGGAGTCTGATTGAGGCATGCCCCATTCAAGAGCCCTGGCATTAAAATCACCGCCAACCAGGATTCGTCCCTCCGTGCTCGAAACGGCGTCCTCCAGAGCATCAAGCCGGCGTTGAAAGTCCGGAATCGACTCATTCGGCGTCAGGTAAACGCTAAAGAACGTTATCCCTAAACACCGGATCCAGGCAAATCCGTCCCCCCGGCCTTCGGCAAGAACACGAAGTCGAACGTCGTCCCGAACCCAAATGGCAGCGGTGCCCGATAAGTCCAGATACCATGAGGACGGGTCCTTGTTTCGGTATTGCTCGCTAATCAGCACTAGATCAGCATTTACTTCCGCAGCGAACTGCGCTAGCAACTGGTGAGCGGTTGCACTCCGGTGCAATGCAACCCCAGTTTGGAGGGAGGCGTTGTGGATGTCAGGGAATGCTACCAAACTGAGTTCAGTCTACAGGAGGACAGCCTTGAGGGTATGCTCTGCCTTCAGGACTGTCTCAGATGATGCAGCATTCGTCATCTCTGAAATGATGCCGATTGACATCTTGGCAGATGAGATGGCGAACATGTACAATCTAAAGCCAACCTCTTCCTCATCGCGGACGAGGAAGACCGAAAGGGAGAGATCCATAAATAGATGGCAAGAGCGGTGGGAACGCTCGGGAAAGGGCCGGTGGATGCACAGGCTCACTTCTGCCATCAAGGAGTGGTTGGAGAGACGACACGATGAGATTAATTATAATCTCACCCAGTTTCTCACGGGGCACGGAGGATATCTCCAATACCTTCACAGGTTTAAATTGGAGACCTCACCAGATTGTCCAAATTGCAATGGAGTTCCAGAGGACCCAGAGCATGTATTCTTCCACTGTCCGAGATTTGTGGAAGAAAGGAGGAATCTAGAGGAGACTCTAGGGGAGGTGCTGGTACCAGAAAATCTGGTGCCGAAAATGCTAGCACATCAAGAGAATTGGGATGCGGTAAACTCCATGATCGCATCTATCCAAAATAAACTGCGAAAAGCAGAGGAAAGGAGAAAAACGCGGTCACGTGCGCCGCGTATAGAAGAAAGGTAACAAAGCTAGAGTGAGCTGACTCCGTCCCGTGATGTAATACCTTATGGTGGTTCCGCGGGGCAGGGAGGGAGTCGGAGGTGGTTTTAGTGGGTAAAAATCCCACACGCTGGTGTGTCCAGATCAGTGTCTTTTTGAAGATTTCCACCTCCTCAACAAAAAAAAAAAAAAAAAGAGACAGACAGACAGACGGACAGACAGACAGACAGTAAACCGATTTTAATAAGGTTTTGTGTTTACACAAAACCTTAAAAAGGTGTAGTTGACAGTCATTGTTTATGTCATTGTTTGTGTGGGTGAACATTTTTCACGCGCTTGTACGTGCAGAGGATGGGTTAGACAATTCAAGGAAGGTGTTTATAATGATAGGTAGGCAGATATCATCCGTGACCGCTCTGAAGAGCCGCATTAGCGCTGTGGTCCGCCGGTTTGTTGCACCAACTCCTAAGACCATGACTGCTGTTTTGAGAGCAGGGGGGCAGAATTTAGTTTAGATCTTCAGAGCCAGCCCGTAGCATTCATGAAGGAAAGTAGGTCTCCCATCCTGCAGAAATCTCTCTGAGGTCCCTAAAGAATGGTTCATTCAGTGTCCACAGCCTGACTCTAGCTAGAGTTGGGCAGTTTCAAAAGAAGTGCTAAGGATTTCCCTATATTTTCCGCAGCGGCATGGTCTCTAATGGGCAGTGCCTCCTGCAGACCGCCGTAATCTTATTCGCATTTGCACGCGTCTGGCACAGGAGCTCTCATGATCGGGGTTTTGTTATAAGCGGATCAAATCCTCCTTGACTTGGCACAGGAGGTGAGCCTGCGCCATCGGAGGTCCGCGGCTGCGAAGTAGTCCGCCCTTGACAGTTGCCAGTGAGACACCGACTGTACCCGCCGAAAGACTGACTGAGCCCCGCCTGGCCAATCCTTCAGCCTGCTCATTCCCCTCTATGTGCCTATGACCGGGAACCCAGAGGAGGGTTATCTTGAGCGTGTCGTCCAGACTGTTCAGCGCGTTTTTGCACTACTCCACCAGCCTGGAGGATGTCATCGCTGAGTACGAGGCCTTAATGGCCGCCAGGCTGTTGCAATACCTGAGAGACCATACGACTCGGATACACGTTGGAATTCTATCTAATTCCATAATGATTATATTATTTTGAAGTGGCCTAGTCATTGTTTGATTAATTTTTTCGGTCAGCATTAAAGTTTACTTATAAAACTCCCAATAAATATTCTAAGCTTTGCTAATAAAAGCAATATCAATAAATTGTAAGTTAATTCCTGACAAATAGAAAATTGAGTAAAATAAGCAACTGTAGGCAATATATTTTTATTTTTAATTTAAATCTTTACTTTTTTGAATTCTTTTTATCTAAATACGCATATATTTCGCAACGACACCACTTATAAGTTAAGCTTTTTACATTTAGACTTATCAATATTGCTACCGATGGTTTTAATTTTGATTTATTTATTGATTTACTGAGTCCTCAGTAATCTTTTCCATGACCGCTACTCCATAGAATATGCTGAATAATTTATTGTAATGGATACTGTTTCGTGTGCTGACGTCTGCCATATTAAATACGTCCGCATCAGGCGATTATCTTCATCAAGATAAATTTTCTTCGTTATCCTATTTGCTCGATGGGTGTGAAAAGTACAGGCAAAAGGAAGTTTGGTTGTAATGGATTATGTCTGCTTAATGCGCTTATTAATAATAGAAATTGGTTGTTAAATCAATAAGCGTTAGATGGATAAAATGCGAAGCAAAGTGAATGTATTTCAGTATTCTATATCATAATCGCTGCACACAAGGTCCATAACAAATGGACTCGTCGTTACAAAAGAAATCGGGGAGAAAAATCTTGGGTAGCGTATCTGTTGAGTAGATTCCCGGATGAAATGTGATGAACTCGAAATTTGATTAAAAAGGGCGGATTTTAAATATCAGCGGTAACTATTGAAATATCTAGATGGCAGTTCTTCTTCTTTTTCTTCAGCCTTTGTCCCGTTCACAAGCGGGGTCCGCTCGCCGTGATCGGCTTCGCCATTTGGCTCTATCGAATGCCTGATCTGGGTGCAATCTCGAGGCTTTCAAATCCCCATCCAGCGTATCAAGCCACCGTTGCTTAGGTCTGCCTTTTGGTCGTTTACCATCGACTTCGATGTTCAGACCAATCTTGGCAAGTGAATTCTCGTTTGCACGAACTGCGTGACCATACCATCGAAGACGCCTCTCTCGCAACTTTTCCACGATCGGTGCAACCCCATAACGATCGCGGATATCCTCATTTCGGATGTGATCTAAACGTGTGACGCCACTAGTCCAACGTAGCATCTTCGTCTCCATTACCGCAAGACGCCGTTCATTGTCTTTTATGGTCGGCCAACACTCAGAACCATAGAGAGCGACTGGATGGACGACATTGCGGTAAATTTTAGATTTGAGACGTTCGTTGATACGTCGATCACAAAGGACACCAGTTGTTGGACGCCACTTCATCCAGGTTGCGTTAATGCGTGAAGCAATTTCATAACGCAGTTCTCCATTGGCTGAAAGCGTTGACCCGAGGTATTTAAATCGCTCAGTTCTGGGCAGATCACTGCCACTGACAGTGATTGTGCCTGTTTCATATCTAGATGGCAGTTGACCCATGTTAACTGGCTCAAGGAGTGATAAAAATGCCTACCATTTATTATCCTCAATATTTTGGCAAACTTTTTTTTTTTGAGATTGTTGGGTTGAGTAGTTTCTGAGAATGGGTCGGTTGAAAAAACTGTCACACCCGTCCTTTCCAACAAATGTCAAAACTAAGACTGACTTCATAGTGTACTAACCAAAACCTTTCATTTGATACCCAACATGCCTATATTCGCTGAAAAAAAATTGTTCGTCCCTCCCCCCTTTCACATGTATGAGGACCACCCCCCCCCCCCCCGAAACTCAACGCAGAAAGATGTAACTTACTACATGTATGGGCATTTCTCACCAAATTTTGTGTCAATCGGTTTAGTCATTTCAGAGAAAAGTGCGTGTGGCAGACAGACAGACAGAAACTGCCCACCAGTGGGTAAAAATGGCTTTGGGAAGGCCACCCAGAACAATAAACCAATACGGACGAAAGGAAGGTATATGAACTTACGGTGCAGGGGCTTGGGATCCCAATCCAGGGGGCTTTCGGAAGTGGGCAAGCGAGCTTTGACTGCAGTGCCTCGGTGGTGGACAGCTTGGCGACCGTGGCATCTAATGCTACAAGCAGCTTAGACAAGGGGTGTTTAAACCGAACACATCGCCTGTAGAACACCCATAATAAATGCACAGAAGTATATGCCCAAGAGAAAACGGTGGTCGTTAAAAGCCACAGTGACACCAACCGCATCCGAGTGTAAAGGGTTAGGGGAGGCTCCTGAAAATCGAGAGTCAGAGCTCTCTTCTAATATCTAAGGTGGAAAAGGGCCTGGGCCAAAGGAACTCCGTTAATGCCAGAAAATGAGCAGAAAGAAAAATGGATGTTGTGAAACAGAATTGAGGATCCGTCCCGAGGCAGTCATTATTTAAAGCACGGGTATTATGTCCTACACAGAGATACTAAGAAAGTTGAAGACTTGAAGGGAAATGTAAGTAGGATCCAGAGTAACCAAAAAGAGATTTCATACTGGAACTGAAAAGGTTCTGCAATCAAATCTGCACTGCTTTAGCGGAGCAGTTCATGCTGCACGATTTGCAGGAGGCATCCATCGTAAGCCTTTGAAAATCGTCTGGATGTACCCAGACGGGCGGTCGCCGGTTATCGATAGCGCGCAAACTGCTGGATGTTGGAAAGGTCTGTACTGGATGGGTAGTCTGTCACCTCGTTAAAGAGATGCTTCAAGTGTCTCTTGAACGGAAATCTGGCGAGAGTATGCACAAGTACGGTTGATCGGTTTGACCGATGCAGACGTCGAGCTGAAGCAGGTCACATTGTTCGGGAATGTAACAAGGATCCCAAATGCATGTTAAGTGATGAAAAGTAGGCCTGGCCCGCGACCATATGCCGGAAGCGGCAAGTGTCCTAAGTACAAAAAGACGCTTAATGCAGTGGGAAAATGAGGTTGATCCAAATTGACCACAATCAATGTAGGGTCGGTCAAGACCTACTCTCGTAGATCACCCACGGATCAGAGGTGCAAGTGACTGTAATAAGCGAATCCTATAGAAACTCTAACAGTAATGTGTGGGTAACCGAACCTACAGGTGTAGCGGCCTTGTGATCATGCGAAGACGAAGCCATACAGAAGTGTATGAAGCAGTCCACAAGTCGGTATATATATTTATAGCTGCTATGCTTTCCCAAGCTTGACGTTCACTATATTCGGGGACATGTTGGACAAATCGGTTTTGGATGCGAAAGGACGGATACCAAAAGTCAGCGTCGGTGACTTCAATGCGTCGGCCACAGAATGGGAAAGTTATTGACAAAGGCAAAGCGCCATTGTCTTTTGGAGGCTTCCGCGCAGTAAGATATCATATTGGCTAACGACGGTCCGGGTAGTACTTACCGGAAAGGAGGATTTGTTAGTCCTTCACTAGCTTCACTGTCCTGGAACGTCAGTGATCACTACAGGCGATTGCAAGTCTGCTCCTGTAAAAAGGAGGAGAACATCAGGTTGGGTTGCGAAAGCAATTAACGAGCAAATATTCATATATGTGTGGTTGGACCGGAACGCTTGGAAGGAGCCCTCCATATTAACAGCAAGCATTGTGCTGTGATTACTCTTGACATAGAAAATGGCCATGGAAGTCATTGACTGCGATTGGCGCACCCAGTTACCTAACTGCGCAAAAAAGAGCCACCGGAGCCCCAGATTAATTCAATAAATTTATGTGAAATGCGAAACTTTGACCTTCTATAACTTAAACTAACTAATAAATGTTGGATCGAGTCAAGCTTTCAGAATTGTGTCTTATATTATAGCCCATCCTGGTACCAAATTTAGTACTTTTAGGCTGAACTTAAGGGGGGTTTTCCATTTCTAAAATATGGTAATGTACTATTATTAAATTTACTTGTTCAGATATCAGGCTGGGATGTATTTTGAGGCCTTGATTTTTTATAAATGCACCATTGTGAGTTTTTCCATATTTTTTGGTTGGATAGGTTCAGAGAACGAGACCTGTTTTATTTTTTGGGACACACATTTTGGATTTTCACTTATCAAAAATAATCGAGCCCTTTCATTTGGTGAAAAAGAATGTACACCCCCCTTTCGCATATATGGGGAGCACCGTTAATCCTAACGTAGAATGTTGCCACTAGCTGCATGTAAAGGGACAAAGAGACCGCGTGTTCGCACCAAATTTCATGACAATTGATAATCGGTTCAGCGTTTTCCGAGTAAATTGCGTGTGACAGTCAGACAGGTTTGGGTCATGATGGGCAGACGGACAAACAGCCACTGAATCGATTTTAATAAGGTTATAATTGGCTTTGATGCCACAATTCAACCATGTAAACTGTGAGCATTTCTTATTCTGCTTCAACATTTCTCTCGTTCGGTGGTAGGGTCGGCCCATATAGATGAGTTTCGTCAATTTTCTCGTTCGTAGCCTTGATCAGGGTGAAAGTGGGAGGTTCTTAAATCACCATCTAACGTATCAAGACATGGACTTGTTCAGGTCCTGTGAGTTCCTTTCTTCTACTTCCGCCTTGTCTTCTCAATGGGTGAAGCGCCATATCAGTCGCGAGTGTCGGAATCGGAAATTTGGATCCTTTATGGGGATGCTCGCAATCAGGCTACATTCCAGTACAGCAAAGGTGCTCTTCATTGTATACTCCAAACCCTTTGCCCCCACAGCCCCTGTTGCCATCTGCCTTCTCACCCACATGACAATTAAAGTCGCCTGTAATAATGATATAATCATTAGTAGGCTGGTTAGAGGCCTTTGAGTCGAGAAGTTGATGGAAGGCATCTTTCTCGGCATCTGGTCGACCTGCTGATATAATGGTGAGCTTCATCAAATCATTCGGCTTCTTTAACGACTTTACGGAAACCGTCCGAGATGGCAATGCCAACACCGTCTTGAGTGTGTGGATTACCAACTTGGAGAAGTATATTGCCATTTTTACGGCATTCGTGTACTATGTCACAACTTTTGGCACCAAACAATTGGGTTTCTTACAGAGCGCAGATATCAATGTGCCTCTTCCGGAGCACTCTCACGAATTCCTCGGTCTTTCCAGTCAGGGTACCAATATTTAGCGTGCAGATACGTATTTGCTTTGCTCGGGCTAATTTACTTATTAATTTTATTGACTCCGTCAATGCGTCAAGAACCCTTGGTCATTTCTCAACAGGAAAGGGGGCCGGTCCTGCCGCGTCGACGGAGGTGGGCGCCCTAGCATTTCTTCGAGGGTTCTTACTCGATCCGATCATGTTGTTTCTAACGACATTGGATGCATTTTTTTGGTCGACCTGTTATGGGACCTGTTATGGGTCCTGAGATCAGGTAGGATTTAGCATAGTGGGGTAACTACAACTATATTTTATTTATCTCTTTCACTGATCTCAGCATTTTATTTTTGTTTTTTTTTTTTGAGGATAACACAAAGTACTTTACCTCAAACTGGGACTTGGGATCAGCATGCCATGTAAATAACATGTTGATGAAATTGGACAAATCGAAGTCAAACAAATCAACTGTTGACTATCGACAAAAAGAAATAATAATGGATCATGGATGCAGAAGTTTACCAAGCCGAAAATCGGAAGTTCGGCGCTTCAGGTTTGAACTGTTTTGTGAATTTTTTATGTGATAATATTTGGGCACACGATCCTTCCATTTAGACTTAGGGTAGCTCGTTGTATATATACGCTGGATATACACCATATTCAATTCCATGTGGTATTGACATTTTATTTCCTGCACGTAGTAATTTGGCGTGGAACAGACAACTTCGACCTACTAAAACTTTATTAGTAATAGTAGGATCTCCACCAAACTTTCCAGTATGATGCCTTATATTAAAGTATACATTAATGCAAAATTACGTATCCAGTAAATTTTGAAAACATAATATTACAATATACTAATATCAACTTTATTTTAGCGCTTTGACTCTACGTTACGATATCTGTAACGTAAAGTGTTTTGAAGCCTGTATACCATGTACATAGACTATCAGCTTTTTTAGTTGGTTAGTTTCTGAGAAAGTACTCTCGAAATAATTGACCCCTTAAGGACCCTCGCATTCTTAACCTTCACAACCAACGTAAAAGCTAAAATCCGCGAAAAGTACTAATGGAAACCTTTCATTAGATACCCTACATGGCCATATTTTGTGAAAAGAAACGTTGCAGCCCCCTCGCCTTCCCCCCTTAAATTCAACGTGGCACAATGGAATTCATCGTATGTGTGGGGGTTCACAGTTCACAATCGTTCTACCATATATTTGTATCATGTTAATAGATATAACCGTTTCTGGGAAAAGTGTATGTAACAGGCAGACAGACAGACAGAGAAACAGACAGACAGCAAACTAGGGTTATTATGGCACCAACTATGTATATTTACTTCAATGGCTAATTTTAAGAAAATTAAGTGGATATCTCGAGCATTGTAAATATGTATTACTACATAGAAAGTCTACCATAAAATGATGGTGTCCTTTCAATCCTCTCATTTCCTTGCTACGCTTGGTTTGAAATGGAATTAAACCAAAAATCTGCTATAATTACATTCTCCTTTGCGTCACAAGATACGTTGGAGTTAATAGAACTGATACTTACTTTCATTGGCAAATAATAACAATTTCACCATTTTTCCCGCTGACGAGGACACTGCGTCTGCTTGTTATATAAAAATAGAATCCTGACAATGGTTTGCCGTCGCTTTGACACCACACTGACTATGGCTAGTTGATGTCAGAGGCGAAGTGCCATTGGTGTTGGTTAATATGTCCAATAATATCATACATTTATCTTGTTTTATTAGACACCATGGAAGGCAATTTCGTCTCTAAGGGACTAATATGGAGTAATGTATGAAATTGGGTCCTCATCATTCTGGAACTTATGTATGTGACTGGTAACATAAATCACAGCGGAGAAGGACAAATAACACGTTCGACAATGATACGAATTTACTTTGCGTCAGAGACGGTAGACCTCATACTGAGACGGTGCTTACGCTTATTTAGGATATGGAATGGTTATTAAATTTACTTTCTATCGATCTCCGAATATTTGGGCGATAATTATATGCTTGTAGTAGTGTTTCCACCTAATTGGGATTAAGCTGAAAACTCAGATGAGTTTTCGTCATAATATTGTTGATTCCCTTCATCAGGATCTGAGCCTATATTTTGATAGGTTCAAATATTGTGGTTCGATAAGACTACGACTGTTCGAATCATACAAAATAACATAATAGCAGTGCAGCTGAAATTAATAAGTGCATCGACACATTGATCTACACAAGCCCAAGAAAAGTGAAACCAGTAGTTTCTTCTTGCTTCCTCCAGCGTACAATAATTTGAGGATTATTGCACCTATCCCGGCAGCCATCAACAATTTTAGGATTGATATCTACCCATTTTTGCATGGTCCTTCGAGCCGGATTTCTGGTCGAGCCAATATTTTCAGACATCCTACACACTCAGTCATTCGCATACTACAATGGCTCCGGGACAAGCAGAACAAGGAGATTCAGCGTCCACAGCAAACGTGGTCAGCGAGCAGCAACATAATCTGGAAGAAGTTCTTCGACTGATTCGGAACTTCAAGAAGGATTCGAAAACGCGATACAACTTACAATATTTTCAACACCGAGAGGAGACGCTAAAGCAAGCATGGGCGAACTGCGAAGCCTTGCACGGAAGGGTGAAGACCGTGAGGGCTCAGGATGCAGTACTACTTGTGCAGTACATGAAAGAGTACGAGGAGGCCGAGGATGCCTGGGGCGAATGTTCAGTGGTATTCCGTCAAAACATTGCCGGTTACCTGGCTGCGGAGAGCAGGCAACGTCCAGCAGTTCAAGAGGCCCCAGATGCCGGCGAAAACGTAGTCAGGCTGGAAAGGATTAAAATACCCAGCTATAGCGGCGACTACAATCAGTGGGCAGCATTCCATGACTTATTCAAGGTCATGGTGCACGACAACAAAAATTTAAGTGGTGTACAAAAGCTTCAGTATCTTCGTGCATCGGTCAACGGTGAGGCAGGACAATTGATACGCCACCTCACTTTAACGGAGACTAATTATGCGCCAGCATGGAAGTTACTGAAGGAGCGATACAACAATAAGAGGGCCATCGGGAATGCCTACATGAAAGGCATATGGAGTTTACCTACTAGCACTCCGGCTAGTGCGATAGGTATCAAGCGAATATTGGACACGACCGAACAATTCCGTGCCAACACTGAATCATTGGGAGCAGATTTAGTCGAACTAATCATGGTGTACATCCTGCAACAAAAATTGGAACATGAAAGTAATTCGGAATGGCAGAAATTTATTGGTTCTTCGAACGAGATACCAACTTTGAATCAATTCACGAACTTCTTGCATCAACGGTTCACAATACTGAAAGCAGTACAGCTTAACCAACGCAAGACGGTCAAAGTAGGGGCGCACTCAGCACAAGCAACGGGAGCCGTCTGCCGAGTATGCCAGGGCGATCATCGAATTTCGCAATGCGACACATTTCTGAAATCAGACATAACCAGACGACGAGAGTTGGTAGCATCCTCGCGGCTGTACTACAATTGCTTGCACGAGGCTCATAGAACCAGGAACTGCCCATCACGTAAAGGGTGCAAACTGTGTGGAAAAAGGCATAACTCAATGTTACACCAGACATCGTCGAATAGAGCTGCATCTTCAGCTTTGGCGAATCCAAAACAACAAGTCTCATCGCTGAATGCTATCAACAGTGGCGTCGACATTACGGCTGTTCTATTGGCTACAGCAAGGATTCGGGTAAAGGACAATCAAGGAACGTTCATTCTTTTGCGTGCATTGATCGATCAAGGGTCCCAGCGTTCGTTCATCAATGAAGCTGCGGCGCAACTCTTACGGCTACCACGTCAAGCGACAAATCCGACAATCAGCGGCATTGGGAGTCATTCAACGAGCAGCAAGGGAGCGATATCTGCTCAATGCGACAAGGTGTTTCAATTTATCTCTTGTCGTAGTAAACCATATAACGGACACGATTCCCCAGTCCAAGACACCATGCAAGATAACTGAATTGAGACAGGATGACTTAGCTGATTCATAGTATAACATTCCGGAGAAGATCGACGTCCTCCTGGGTGCTGACGTTTATGGCGATCTATTGGAAAAGGGCGTAATCCGGATAAAGAATACCAAAGTTTTGGTTCAAAAAACCAAAATCGGTTGGATCCTGTCTGGGCCTGTCAACCAAGTACCACGAGCAACAGAACCTTCCATCAGTATGGTTAGCATCGAAGATCTAGAGGCTGACATACGAAAATTATGGGAACAGGAAGAGTTGCCACAAGACCGAATCCTCACCCTAAAGGAAGCAGACTGCGAGAGGCAGTTCATCCGAACTACTAAGAGGGATCTAAAGTCCGGCCGATACATAGTCAGGCTGCCGATTAAGCCTGATATGAACCCCTCCATCCTGCTGCATCCGTCATTAAAAGACGCTGTCATACGCCTCCGCCAGACAGAGACAAAACTTGAACGGAATCCAGAGCTCAAAGCGCAGTACAATGCATTCCTAAAGGAATATCTGGAATTGGGACATATGAGCGAAGTCCCATCCGCAGAAATTTTTTCCAAACATTCATACTACTTGCCACATCATGCTGAAGTTAGAGAGGACAGCACAACTACGAAAGTTCGCGTCATATTCAATGCGTCCCATAAAACTTCCTCCGGCACCTCGTTGAACGATATCCTAATGGTGGGACCAAATACGCAATACACCATCTTTGAAATATTGCTGCGATGGAGGAGGCATAAATACGCATTGGCTGCTGACATTGAGAAGATGTACCGACAGATACTCGTAGACAGTCGAGACTGCGACTTACTGCGAATTGTTTGGAGACCAGAACCCCAGGGTCCAATAAAGCACTACCGGCTAAACACAGTAACTTATGGCACCGTCAGTGTTCCCTTCCAAGCAACACGTACCCTACAACAGGTCGCTGAAGACGAGCAATTCACGTCACCATCAGCAAGTGAAAGCATCAAAAAGGACTTCTATGTAGATGATTTGCTGACCGGATCCTCGACCATAGAAGGTGCAGCGAAATTGCAAAACGATATTGTGAACGTTCTCAAAAAAGCTGGATTTAACATTCGCAAATGGTCCACGAATTATGAGGAGGTTCTGAAACATGTAAGCACCGCTGACCAGGAAACGTCTGACGTAATCAACATCAATCTAGAGAATACTGTCAAGACATTGGGTTTGCAATGGATTCCGAAAGACGACATATTCACCTTTAAAGTGAAACTGCCTCATATCTCAGCGAACGAGCCAGTTACGAAACGAATAATTACATCCAATGCTGCAAGATTATTCGATCCGCTTGGTTGGATCCAGCCCATCATAATAGTTAGCAAGGTATTTATCCAAAGGTTGTGGCTACAGAAACTGGATTGGGATAAGCCCGTACCTGACCAGTTGAAAATCGAGTGGCTGACCTACATGAAGGAGTGGCCAGCGTTATCACAACTTCAAATACCACGATACATACAGACGTCTGATCGCTGCAAGGTAGAACTCCATGGTTTCTGCGACGCGTCAATGGCAGCCTTTGCAGCGGTGATTTACGTTCGAGTAATATATCCGGATGGCACGGTATCTGCGAACATATTAACATCGAAATCGAAAGTGGTACCTTTAAAGCTACAGTCAGTACCCCGGCTAGAATTGAACGGTGCCGTCCTACTATGCAGATTGATGAAACATGTGAAGCAAGCTTGCGAATTCCCTACCGACACAGCTGAATTTTACTGGACGGATTCGACCATTGTTCTCGCTTGGTTGAGTGATCACCCAGCCAGGTGGAAAACGTTCGTCGCAAATAGGGTAAGCGAAATCCAGGCTAAGAGCAACTCTAGTCAATGGAGACACGTCGATACAGAGTGGAACCCGGTAGACATAGCGTCACGGGGAGTGACTGCTTCGCAACTCCTCAAAAGCGATTTATGCTGGAACGGACCCGAGTGGCTGCAACACAAACCAATCAACTACTTGTCAAGGGCAATCAACATTACCACGACACTCGAGAGGAAGCCTGAGACCGCCTGCAAAGTTGCGAAGGTTGCGAAGTTCACGTTCGACAATAGTATACTGGGGAGGTACTCCGACTTCGCAAAACTGACTAGAATTGTGGCATATTGCCTTCGCTTTAAGTCACCAACTATTGCAAAACCTGCAACCCTGACAACTTCGGAACTCAACAACGCTGAAATGGCATGTGTACGGCTATCCCAAGCTTTATCTTTCAAAGATGAGATAGAAAGGTTGGACAAGGGACAACCAGTTCCAGCTACTTCAAAATTATTCCAGCTGACACCGTTCACTGATGCTGAGGGAATCCTCAGGGTGGACGGAAGACTGCGACACTCACTATTATCGGACGATCGTAAGCATCCAGTGATTCTAAGTCCTGACTGCAAGTTGTCCGAATTGATCGTAAGAGCATACCATTTGCGCACTTTGCATGGAGACAATCAAGTAACCCAAGCAGCAATCAGAAGACAGTACTGGATATTGCAATGCATAACCTGTTTTAAATCAAACGCAAAGCCAGGAGAACAGTTAATGGGAGCGTTACCTGAAACACGAGTCACCCCTGGAGGAGCCTTCAAAACCTGCGGACTGGATTTTGCCGGACCAATACAACTAAAATGATGAAATCCTATATAGCCCTCTTTATCTGCTTGAAGACCAAATCCATTCACTTGAAGGATGTGAGTGATCTCTCTGGACAAGCGTGTCTTGCAGCAATCAAACGATTTGTGTCCCGGCGCGGTTTGTGCTCGGATTTGTATTCTGATTGTGGTACAAATTTAATAGCAGCCAATAAAGAAATAAAACATCAGTTCATGCAGATGATGAAAACAGTTCAGTCCACGGTAGCTAACGACAAAATCACCTGGAACTTCATACCCCCGAGCAGTCCTCATTTCGGAGGATTATGGGAAGCTGAGGTGAAGTCAGTCAAACTGCACCTACAGAAAGTAATCGGTGACAGCTTGATAACAATGGAGGAAATGCACACGGTTCTCACCCAAATCGAAGCAGTTCTTAATAGTCGGCCACACATGCCCATCAGCGACGATGTTAATGATCTGGAAGCACTCACTTCCGCACATTTTTTGATTGGCGAACCACTCATATCAATCCCGCAAGAAACCCCCAAAGAAGAATTAAACCTGCTGAAAAAATGGAAACTGACACAGCAAGTTGTAAAACAATTTTGGAACCGATGGTCAGATGAGTTCATCTCAAGGTTGCAACAAAGGCTAAAATGGATGAAGCAAAGTGAAAGCGGACTCAGGATTCCGACCATCCTCAGCAAAAAATTCACTTCAACCTGGTTTAGGTCTGAACTTAGGACGGATTTCACTTCAATATAATTCGCACTCATGTCGAGTTTGCGATTATATAATATATAAATGCAGCGATTACCACCTGAGGCTATTTTCGCTCACGTTGCTCCCAGGGCAGAAGTGAGGCTGCTTCTTATGATGAGTTGTCTCTACCCTGGACGAAATCAGCTTTTTTGATTAACTTGGGTGTTCAATCCAAAAAAGAAGGGTCCGTGGACCACAAGAGAGGAAGTAAGTTGTTTCCCAAGTGGTCCGGTCCGTCATCAAGTGGAAGTGGACTCAGGACTCCCTGCATCAAAAAAAAATACACAAAAGGTGCGAGCAATATATGTACCCTATGATGGTATTTTCCAGAAAGTGGAAGGAGCCTCAGATAATGTTCAGCCCAGCCCCTGGATCATGGGGAGGTTATGAGTGACTCAGGTTCGATGATTGCAGAATTGTTTTTCGGGTGGTTGAAACAATTTGTGAAATTATATGGGGCTACAAAAGATCGACCTGTACTGCTTGTACTAGATGATCATAGCACCCACTCAAAGGCCTTTTTTAAGAAACGAAACTCGTCCTACAGCGTTATAATATTATGTTTCCCCCGCATTTTGTGCACCGTCCTTAGATCGCTGACGTTGCTTTTGTAAGACTGATGAGTAATTATTATGATCGGCAAATTAGGGTCTGGGGTAGTTGTAAAACTTTACAGCTACAGCTATGAATGGCTTTATAAAATGCAGAATTCGGTCTTATGATCAAATTGTCTGCTCGAAGAGCGACTTTGTTCCTTTCTTGGTGACAAATATTCCTCGACAGATAGTGAACCATAGCAACTGGAGCAGTGCACCTGCTACTATTACAGCGTCAGCCGAACCTACAATGTCGAATATCACACAAACAGGCCCAATCAGGGTATCTGCGTCGGCGGTATCAGCTATCAGTAATGCCGCTATTATGAAATCTACTTCAATCTTAGTACCCGCCAAGGTAGAAACGCAACCGATTATTGAATTACCTGTGTTGGATGCCAGTGAAGCTACTAACAATGCAACTAAACTCGTGCAGTACCAGTGATGCGGTCAATCAAGGACTTATACTGCACATCAATCAGCACCCCATAGTGACAAGGCAGTCTGCGCCTAATATGGGGACACCGGTTTCAGCCAAAATCAAGCACCACGAAAAGGTCTTATGCAAGCGAAGGCTGATGTTCACTTACCAGCAACCGTAAGTTGCGACGGACATGGAGTTTGCTGCGACCAATTTTATCTGTTGGGGAAAAAGTCTTTTTTGTGTCTGGAGACGTGGAGAACTGAGAGTTCTGTGCCTGTGTCTACCAGATAATAGCTGATACATTTCATAGCTTGATCCATTGGTCATAAGCGCGGCCGATGGCTGCAGCAGTTTGTCACATCGGCGAATCCGCGAGACAGGTCTGCGACCACGAGGCGTAGTTGCACCTCGGTAATATTCGCTTGATCCTGGTACCGTGGCAATCGTGGACTGAGCTGTCGGGGTGGTGCTAACAACTGCTATTGTGTTCCTGGCAACAAGCAGTGTCTTGGACTCTTCTTAAGAGACTGACTTGAGTACCTGCATCAGGTTTCCGCTGTGTTCCTGCTAGTCGGGAACGATGGAACGTTTGCACTCGGTTTCGGTCCACTGGGCTAGAACTCGAATGATAATTAAGCTGCACCGTTTGCCTTTTCAGCTTCCGTCTTACGATCGGCGTTCTGCAAACGTAGGTTTGCAGAAAAATTTGGGCTTCACTTCAAAAACGACAATACCTCTTCATTAGTTGCGGAAAACTCGGTCCCACTGGGGACCATGCTCATGGCTTTGGTGCAGTAATTCCATGTTAATCTTCTTCTTCCAAAAAACTAGGTGACACTGTTCTATTTGTAAAAATAATCCTCCTCTGCGGCGTATCACATTAATGTTAATCAAAACAAGCAATTGCAGAAAAGACAATGATGACAATTTAGGAGTTAAATGGTCTTGCCGGATTCAGTAGTGATTTCACTACGAGCGGCCTTCTTCTCTCAACTGTGAGCCCAGAATTAACTCATACGGTGTGTTGTTCATTCTGAACAATCTCCGTGGCTGAGGGGTCCTTTTTCCCTACCACAGACCGGTAAGTAGCACGCTACCTTGTCTGACGTACCTGTGGATCAGAAGGAACAGGCATAGTTTGCCAACTGTCAATTGTCATTTGGGCAGAGTGCGGGTCTCTGTGATCTATCATTTGGCTTCATTGCATTCAGTACTATCGACAGATAAATACCTATTGTTAAAACAGTACAACCCTACCTGTTCCCTGAACTACTATTTTGATCCGTAGTTCGTCAGGTGTTGTCCTCTATATATTCATAATTAGCTGAAGCTCAATTATAAACCTCTATATTGCTATTTCCCTGGTGTCCATTACTATATTTACGCTAGTATAAATATCCAGAGACTCTAAGGAAATTTCGTCAAACATTCTCTTGACAATTACTATGGCAAAACTATCCCCTGAGTTATCTTATATAATCTAAACTTTATCTATTGTTAGGAAAAAATCTGTGTGATATGAGTCGGCCAACGCATCATTGGGACAGGAAGGATGCATAGAGACCTTATGGCATTGTCAGATTCTTCGGTGCTTTCACCTCGAGCGGCTACATGTGTTATGACTAAATTTTGTTCATTGGGAGCATCCCCGGTACTGGGTTTCCTTTTTCCCACGGTAGACAGGTTAGCAATGGAACCTCCAGAACCAGACGTCAGTGGTTAATAGGGAATGGACTACCAGTTGTCCCGCTATAATCTAGATTTACCAATAGCCGCTTAGGCAGAATGCGGGTCTCTGTTTTCTATCACTTGGTTAAAAAGTGAGATTTGAGTGAATCCATGGTTATCAATAGATAACTAAATCTTGTTGAAAGAGCTTAACCCTACCTGATTGCTGGGTTTGTAGTCCGTCAGGTGTTGTCCCCTCAATATTCATTATTAGCTAAAGCTCAATTATAAACAACTACATTACTATTTCCCTGATGTCCTTTCCTATACTTGCCAAGTATAAGTTTGCAGAAATTCTTAGGCAAATCGTTTTAATATTAGTCCTGCCAATTTAAAAGAACTGCTCTACCAGCATAAAGCGAACCAAATGGTTGTCTGAAAACGCTAAAGATGAAACACGAAAGTGGTGTTTTAAACCCTTATGTCATATCCCCTCGGTCATTCACTATAAAGTGAATTCCCTGCCGATCTATTCCAATCGTGTAGGCGTATAGGCTATGTTAAAAAGGGTCCTTAAGCGGCACCGTTAATTAGCTGCCGCATCACCTCTGTACACGGAATACCGACAACGAAACTACATGAAAGGCCCAAGGGAATCCCACCTTCAGGGCCGTATGGGTTATGGTATACATTGAAGTGTATATTACTTATGTAGAAGTCTTATTGGTGCTATCGGTATTTTTGTGAATGCAGAATTTGTTTTTCCAACGCTACGACCCATTCTGATACGATTTATTATCAATATTTTTGTTGCCTGCTACTGTCCTCTTTAGTAATGTTGTGAAGATTGTGGCCCCAGTAGTTTCACGGCTCACCAGCCCTTTTCCCATCTTTGAGTTAACGTCGTCAAAGCATTCAATGGCACAGAATCAAGTACTGATTCCAGACGACTATTAATAAATTAATACTCAGATATGGCTAATATGAGCTACAGTAAACCGATGTGAAGGATACCCTCATCAAGAAAGGACACCATTCCAGGCTTATTCGATTGGACTTGATGAAGGATGGGACCATTTGGAAAGCAACTTACTTCAACTCTTGTAGTGTACGGACCACTCTTTCTGGGTTAAATACCTAAGCTATTCAAGAATGACTGACGGTTTCGTCCAGGGTTTAGGTAGACGCTGCCTCACCTCTACTCTGAGGGCAGTAATCAAGTTGATGTGTACTCAGAACTCCCTCATTCTTTAACAAAGAATTCACTTCAACCTAGCTTAACTCGGAACACAAGGCGGACTTCACCTCATTAATATAATTCACAGTCATGTCTTGTCGGAAGGATTACCACCTGTCACCACTTTTGGGTCCATACATGTGAAAGGACAGTGTCATTTTTTTTTTCACCAAACATAGCCATGTGGGGTATCAAATGCAAGGTCTCGATTATTATTTTCCAAAGTTGGTCTCAGTTTTGACATCAATGCAACGGATCCGTTGCAGAAAACTATTCAAAAAATTTGAAAAAAAATCACCAAGCTGCCCCTATAGATGGCACATTCACATTGTCATTCTCCCTTGCATTAGAGTCACGTCCCGTGTTCCATTAATTTCAATAATTATGCGGAACTTTTCGTATGCTGATTTTGTACAATCGTGTTAAATATACTGCACCCATTGTCCTTTTACTGCGAATGCAATTTATTTCAATTTGAAACTCGATTATATTGTTGGGTTTCGGGTTATAAAGTTAACCTTCCAACAAAAGGCTTTCGCTGCTATATAGGATGCATTCAATGCGTAGAATGTATTTAGCTTGTCAAGTCCATTTTCAGAAATGGAAAGTTCAGTACGAAATCCTGTCAAAGTACTTGTCAAGTGCATTTTTTCTGCAGGTGGTTGCAGTTGTTTTTGAAGTACAATGAAAAAGTCTTATAATGCATAAGTAGTATATGCAAATCGTATTCAATAGTTTGATAGGATAGCTCATAATGACCTATTGAGTTGAGCACTGGGGACACAGCTATCTGAGTTGATTACTATCAATTACGAAGACTGAGCTGTTCAACAAGCAAAAAAAAAATGGCAAATTGTGAATGCTCATATTCGCAGGAATCTAATAGCAGCCATAAACGACTACATAGGGTCAGAACTTGTCAACCGTCCCTACACGTCATAGTTGTCAGTTACAGGCAATGTGATTCACCTTAGTTCAGGTTTCCTTCGAGAAGGTTCCGTCATTTGCAATGCCTGCTATAGCCCTTGAGCCGATTAAATCCGCTCTATATGCCTTTCGTGCGACAGCTCCGGTGGAATCTGTTTTAACTTTAATTCAATCGAGGCAAAAACGATTGCGAGTAAGGAAGCAGTCGGTCAGTCGGTCATAGTGACATCTAGGTTTTAGGTACTCGTCTACTTGGATTACTCTTTTCATCTGATTCCCAAACATAAATCGATTTTGGTGCGACAATTGGTTTTTGCAGTATTAGAAGTTAAAAACCCTTAATTTTGTCACAATAGTCAGTCTGGAAGTTCAAACTGGCTATTTCTTCGGGAGTTCGTCAGCTTTCTGGGATAGTGGGCTCTATTGAATTATATTTGGGACCCATTTTCAATATGTCATTTATCCACCGGTTCGCCTCTTTTCTATCACAACTATTTGGTTCGGGCGCAAATAAGGGTTCTGATTTGATATTCTCTTAGTTCAGAGTACCCAGATGGCACGAAGCAGATATTCTTTGATGATGGTTGAGGTTTCCGAGTGCCAATGGTGGTTATTTTCCATATGGAGCAATTGAGCCTTTGTATAATATTTTTTCGTAGGGTTGTTTTTTGCCCTTTTCGATTTTTAGGGAGACTGTGATTCAGTTTGTTTATTATTACACTTACTGTTGTGCCAACGATAATGTTTCAGGAGCTGGATAATACGGGAATGAACACAAATATACATAACTAATCGGGATTTGAAAGGAAATCGATAGACTGCCACTCAAAAAATTTAGGGAACCCACAACATAGTAATATTGAGAGATAATTGACGAGGTGCAGCCTCAACTTAATGTGGGTTTTAGAAAAGCAGAATTTGTTGAACAACTTCACAAGAGTGCATATTCCAGAGAATACTTCCTGCATCATGGAAGCGACAGAAGCTTGAACTGACGTCTAATGCTGCCAAACCTACAGAAGGGCAGTCCTCCTATAGACCCACATGACCAAAATGTCACAGTGGGTGACTGCATGCTTCCGGTTGTTGAAAATTTGGAAACCTTTCGAATCGGTAATATTGGTTTCGTAAAGTCAGATCAACCATCAAATAGGTTACTGGGTTGGCAAATGTAATTCACCGGAAGGGTAGTACTAGAAAATATTATGTATGATAGTATTGATCCTAGACGTGGGGAATTCAATTCATTCAATTGGCCAATTGGAACCTTATAGGGAAATCCCTGCCAACGATTAGTATTCTCACATATCTTGGTGATATTTTCAATACCTACTTGCAAGGACTGAAGGCTCTGTTATGTTAAGTTACGTCAGCTCCTCAATCTACTTTGTTGACAAGAATGATCTGCCTGTTAATTTCGTTGTAGCCTTTTCTGAGACATAAAACTGTCGATTTCTTCGAGATTGTAATCATTTAGTGTCGCGCCTTGTCCGACCGGCGCCTTTCTCCTGGTGTCATGATTTTGGTTTCATCATTTATCTTTGCGTCAACTTCCTTCCTTCCGTCCTTTCGCATTCTCTTTTGTTCGTGCCAGAATATTTAAATGTAGGCCACTATCTGAGACGATTTAGATACTTGGATTCCGTTTAATCCAGTGGCGTCTTTCGGATTATGTACTCCAAAGCGATGTTAAATAATGTTGGGGTCGGCCAATCATCGCTTTGCTTTAATCCGTGTCTATGTGGAGCCATCCTGTCAATTGATTTCGTACCTTCACTTGAGCGCTACGCTAACTCATTGTCATTGTGATAAGTCTGATGAATTTCACTGCTTTACTGAGAATATCTGATCAATTGTTGATCGTCCACGTTGAAATCATTCAGGTTGGAGCAATCTTTTAATTATTTTTGACAGTATTCTATTATATGTTATTTATCACTCCCGTAGTAGAACAACAACAACAAGCCCGTCTCTCCAAGGCTACCTTTCCTATTGAGGACCAGCTCGCCAGAAGGTTCTCCTAGTACACCAGCTCAGCAGGGCTGGCACGAAGATTCAAATTGCATTGCCTGGTCGGTGATAATGACAGCGGGAATGTTTAAGAGTAGCGCTTGGACGACTTCTGGAGACCATAAAACCACTTGCGAATCTTTGGTTACGACCAACCAGGAAGGTGTTAAGTAATGCCTAGTGGTGAACGGCTTTGGGCAGGAAACGACGTTAGAAGTCTACCACGCCCAAGAACCTTGTAAGATCTTTGACTGTGTTTAGCAGCGGAAAACTCGCGATCGGTTGCACCTTGTTTGGGTCGGGTTGAAGGTCACCAGCAATGATGGGATAGCCAAGAAATTTCACTTGCTGCTGGAGAAATTTGTATTTGTCAACGTTGATTACGTCATTTTGAAAAGTGCACTCAATGGAACATGCAACCAGAGCGTCATTCAAGTAGACGAAGCAGAAGGGCCAAGTTTCGTAGTATAGATTTGATGAATCTCTGGAAGATTTGCGCCGCATTCCACAGGCCAAAAGTCATTCGTGTGAACCCGAAAAGTTCGTACATGCGATACATTACAATATTGAGTTCGATTCTGCTCAATGTAGCCCCGGATTGGGAAAAAATAAGTGCAGCTTAAAGAAGGATAGCCCTGAGGATACGCTATGGCTTCAGGACTGATGAAATGAAGAATATATACAATGCGTAGTCAATCTCTCCTTTATCATATACGAAAAACACCAAAAGGGAGAGATCAGTAAATAGATGACAACTGCATTCGGGGCGCGAAAAGTTCGGTGGGCACACAAGCTTATCTCTGCTTGGAGAAACGGCACGGTGAGATCAACGGTGGACGAAGCTGGGATGCGACTGCACATGGAGGAAAGTAGAGCAAGCTAGTGTTAGCTAACCTCGGCCCGTGATTCGATGCTTAGTGGGAAAGCGATTTAGTCGGTAAAAATCTCAAACACTGACGTGTCTGGGGTAGTGTTTTTTTAAGACCTCCACCTTCTCAGACAAAGCCGGCAATGAATCGAATTTAATAAGGTTTTGTTTTCGGCAAAACTTTAAAAACTATAATATTAGGTTGTTGCAAATGAAATGGCCGTTTTGGTACTAAAATTTGAAAGGACTGTAAAGCTTACAAAAATTTATTTATTTAATCAAAATAGCTGCCAGTCGATTCAAAAGACTTCTCCCAGCGAGATTCAAGAGCATGTATGCCAGTTCTGTACAAGTCTAACTGTCGGGGTCAAAGGCAATTTTGACAACCTCTTCGTTCCTAAATTGCTTTTCCGGCAAAAAATGATCTGAATGCTTAAACAAGTCGGGAAACCGGAAGCTTGACGCTTCAGGTATAAAAGGTTTTGTGTTTTCCTATGTGAGGAGTATAACGTAGTTCTCCATTGGCTTATAGTATTGACCCGAGATATTGAAATCGCTCAGTTCTGGGCAGGTTACTGTCATTGCCAGAACTGAGCGTTATAAATATGTCGAGTCAATGCTATCTGCCAATGGAGAACTGCGTAATGAAATTGTTTCACGGATTAATGCAACCTGGATGAAGTGGCATTCCCTAACTGATGTTCTTTGCGATCGACGTATCAGCGCACGTCCCAGATCTAAAATTTACTGCAATGTCGTCCGTCTGCCGCTCTTTATAGTTCTGAGTGTTGGCGACTATAAAGGACAATGAACGGCGTCTTGCGGTAATGGGGACGAAGATGTTGCATTGCACTGGTGGCGTGACACGTTTTGATTACGTCTGAAATGAGAATATCCGCGATCGATATGGGTTTGCATCGATTGTGGAAAAACTGCAAGAGAGGCGTTTTCGATGGTGTGGTCACGTAATTCACGCTAACGAGAATTCAACAATCAGTATTGGTCAGAACATCGAAAGCAATGGTAAGAAACCAAAAAGCCGGGCAAAAAAAATGGTGGCTTGATACGCTGGATGGGGATTTAAAGGTCTCGCGATTACATCCTGATCAGGCATTTGATAAAATAAAATGACGAAACCGATCACCACGAGCCGACCCCGCTTATGAACTGAAGGCCGAAGAAAAAGAAAAAGATGTGAGGAGCGACGAATGCACGACAGCTCCGTGTAATATAGTTAAAAATTCCATTGCCCTCTATTTTCTAGAAAGCGATTTAAATAAATCTTTTGATGGAAAGCCCTGTGTTGATAATGGTCAACTTCATACGTTTCACGCTCTCAGTTTAATATTATTAGCAAATGCCAACAATTTAACCAACGTCAAATATAAAAAGGGCTAGGGAGGATTAGATTCTTCTTGAATGGAATTTTAATATTTCACTCGAATTTCAATTATTCTCGTTAATTATGACGTCAGCATCTTATTTGTATGGCTTAGGATGCTGTCAATTAGCACGAAATAGATAAGTTTGAACTCCTATAACTTTGACACCAATAGTTGGATTTTCATGGAACTTGGCATGTGTATGCACCAGACTGTCCTCTATATCGGTTTCTCTGCAATGTTTCTCACAGACTGATGTGTGTCGGATTCGACTAGCAAACGTAGCTTGTCGTGGCTCACTTTGAAGGTTTACGTCGTCTGACCAAAATTTTTCAAACCACCGTCTTGTGGTCCGTTTGTTTACCGTATAAGCTCCAAATGCGCTGTTAATGTTCCTGGTCGCCTCGACTGCTTTATGACCGAGTTTGAACTCATACAGGAAAAGTATACGTTCTTAGCTCTTTTCCATCCTTTTTAAGGTTTTGTGTAAACACAAAACCTTATTAAAATCGGTTTACTGTCTGTCTGTCTGTCTGTCTGTCTTTTTTTTTTTCTTTTTGAGGAGGTGAAAATCTTCAAAAGACTGGCCTGGGCACGCCAGAGTGTGGAATTTTTACCCGCTAAAACCACCCCCTACTCCCCCCCTACCCCGTGGAACCACCTTTAGGTATTACATCAGGGGGCGGAGTTAGCTTACTTTAGCTAGGTCTCCTTCCGTCTACCCGCGGGGTTCGTAACCACGTCTTCCTCACTTCTTCTGTTTTTCGCAGTTTTTCCTGGATTACAGCGATCATGGAATTGATCGCATCCCAGTCTTCCTGACAGGCTACCATTCTTCGGACAAAATTTTCCGGTGATGGCACTTCACCTAGAGTTTCCTCCAGGTTCCTCCTTTCTTCCACGAACCTAGGACACTGGAAGAAAACGTGCGCTGGGTCCTCTGGGACCCCGCAGTTTGGACAATTAGACGAGGTGTCCAATTTAAACCTGTACAGGTATTGACGGTATCCTCCATGACCGGTGAGAAACTGGGTGAGATTATAATTGATCTCCCCATGCTTTCTCTCCCGCCACTCCCCGATGGAAGGGATCAACCTGTAAGTCCAACGACCCTTTTCTGACTGGTCCCATCGCTGTTGCCACCTGCTTATGGATCTCTCCCTTTCGCCTTTTTTCACCTGAGATAAGGGAGAGATGGACCTGGTGTTATAAATGTTCATCATTTCGGTTCCCAGGATGTCCGGCATCATTCCCGAGATGACGAACGCTGCATTGTCTGAGACGGTCCTGAAGGCAGAACACACCCTTAGGGATGTTCTTCTGTAGACCACACTCAGTTTATGTGTATTGCCTAAAACCTGCAGTGCTTTTCCCCAAACTGGGACTGCATAGAGCATGATAGGGCTCACCACCCTGGCTATGAGCAGTCTGTAAGTATGCCACGGGCCTCCTACATTCGGCATCATCCTTGCCAGAGAAATACTGGTGGATGCTCGTTTACAAGTATGCTCTATGTGCTGCTTAAAATTAAGTCCTCCGTCTATCATCACCCCCAAGTATTTGATGGCCGGCTTGGAAGTGATGATACGATTCCCGATTCTAATGCAGGCGTAATTTCTTTTGCGGCGCTTAGTGATGAGGACCGCTTCCGTCTTTTCCTCCGCGAGTGCCAGTCCAGCACTCTCTAACCAAGCCTTAATAACACTGATTGCTTCGCTTGAGTACTACTCAGCATCCTCGAGATGCTTTGCAACCACAACCAGTGCTATATCATCGGTGTAACCCACCACCGTAGCCTCCTCCGGAACCGGAAGGTTGAGCACATCATTATACATGATGTTCCACAGTAGTGGGCCCAGCACAGAGCCCTGGGGGACACCCGCGGAGACAACGTACTCTTTAGATCCGTCATCGGTATCATACCAGAGTGTCCGCTTTTTCAAGTAGCTATCGATAATAGCGGTGAAGTTGGTGGGAACACCAATCGTCGCCAGAGACTTTTGTATAAGGTTCCAATTGGCCGAGTTAAATGCATTCCTCACATCCAGGGTCACCACCACGCAATATTTGCTGGTACAACCCTTCCGTGAATTGCATTTTCGGCCAAGCCAGTAACCATTTTGATGGCATCAATGGTTGATCTGGCTTTACGGAACCCATACTGCCTATCCGAAAGGCCCCTTTGGCTCTCGACGACTGGAAGCAATCTATTATAAATGGCCCGCTCCAACATTTTCCCCATAGTGTCTAGAAGACGTATGGGTCTGTAGGAGGACGGTTCACCTGGAGATTTGCCAGCCTTAGGCAACAGTACCAGCTTCTGCCGCTTCCATGGTGCAGGAAAAATACCCTCCGACATGCACGTTTCAAACAGCTCCGCGAACATATCCGGTCTACTTTTGACGGCAAGTTTGAGAGCCTTATTCGGTATGCCGTCAAGACCCGGGGCTTTACTGTCGCCTATTCGACTGCAGATCTCTAGCAGCTCGTCCCTGGTGACTGGTGGAATCGGCGTCACATTCAGGGGGCGCTGGAAGGTGTCAGCACCCCCCTATTGCTGGGGAAATAACCCCTGGATTATTTTCAACAAGAGCATAGGGCACGTGATCTGCGGAGACGATCGGCCTCTGAATCGTCCTGTCACGATTTTATAGGCGCTACCCCACGGATTTATGTCCGCTTCCGAACAGAGCCCCTTAAAACATTCCCTCTTACTCCGTTGGATAGCGAGCTTGAGGTTCTTGCGAGCTTCCCTATAGGCATGCTCCTTTTGCCCCTGATCGATCCTACCTATTGCCCTCTGAGCCGTTCGTCTGGCTCTGTGGCAAATCGATCGAAGATTGGCAAGTCCACTATTCCACCAATAATTCTAGTGGGGAATGAACATCTCCTAGGCATCGACGCGTCACATGCTTTAGAGATGCTCTGTGTGACATGGAGAGCTCTATCCGTGGAGGTGCCTGCTTTGCTAGGCAAGTCTAGCCACACCTCCATGAATGTCTGCTCATCCATCGCTTTGGCAGACCATCCTGGTGTTCTTCTGGATTTCGGCTTCCGGGGTGCGGGTCTCCTGCCTTGTGGCTCCATCCTTAGTTCAAAGGTGATTGCCTGGTGGTCGCTGTACGTGAAGTCCTCACTAACTTGCCAGGACATGTCACGTGCTAACGCAGGGCTGATAAAAGTCAGATCTACAATTGACCCAGTTCCCCTTTCCCGATAAGTGCTTATATCGCCTTCGTTGGCCAGAACCACATCCAACTGGGCGAATGCTTCTAATAAGCACCGCCCCCTTGCGTTAGTCTCCTTGCTGCCCCACTCGATAGCCCACGCATTAAAGTCACCGGCTATCACCTTTGGACTCCGTCCCTTTGCATCGTGAACAAGATCGTCTAACAGTTCTTCAAACTCGGGTAGTGTGAGGCTCGGTGGGACGTAACATCTATATATGAATATACCGCTTATTTTTGCCCACACAAAGCCTCTAGCCGCCTGACCCATGCTATATTGTATGGCTTGACGACCGCACGCCCATATCGCCGCTCCACCAGTCGAATCTGTGACCCATACAGCACCGTCAAGATTTCTGTACGGTTCATTAATGATAGCAATCTCCATTGCGGATTCGTAAGTGGTCTGCGCAAGCAAATCTTGTGCGACCCTGCAATGATTAAGGTTTATTTGTATTAACCTCATTTTTTCACTGCAGTTAACGCCTTCCTAAATTCTGGGCATTTCCCACTTCCGGCAATATGCCGGTTATCCCTTCCCTCCTTTTCTTCGCACAAAATGCATTTGGGGTCTCTATTGCACTCCTTGGCAATATGTCCTTTTTCCCCACATCTTCGACGTCGATCGGACCGGTCGATGCCGCTAGTGCATGCCTTCGCGAAGTGTCCAAACATTAGGCATTTGAAGCACCTTTTTAAGGAGATCTGTTCCCTTAGTCGACAAACAACCCATCCAATCCGAACCCTCCCCACGGCGAACAACTTCTGCGCTGACTCCACTGGCAGTCGCATTGTGGCCGTTTGAGTACCGCCATAAGCCTTTCTTAGGCTCACGAGGGATTCTTCCCTGAAATCCTCCAACTTAAATTGTTCCTTCAAGGCAGTGCAGATCTCTTCTCTGGATGTTACCTCATCGAGATCCTTGCACTGAATATAGATCTCATGTTTTTGGGAACGAACCGCGACATTCTCCCCAAGTGAGTTTAAAACTTGGTTACGAAAGTCGTCAGTTTTACCCACGCTGGTTTTTTTCAGCTCAAACATGAGATCACCTTTCTGGGTCCTCCGGATTTTGCTAACATTTCCGCCTAGGTCTTTTAGGTCGGGGTCAGATTTCACCTTCTTCAGTATCTCCGCATATGTTAGATGTCCTCTGCTGGAGATTACAATTGCCTCCGGGCGAATTCGCCCCTTTGGTTTCTTATTTCTTTTTTTACTCACGACCTTAGTCCAACCATCGTTCTTATTTTCTTTCAGTTTCGGTTCGCTAGCCGACTTTCCTACTTTTGGTACTTTGGGCCCTTCTGAACTTTTAGTTCCCTTTGTTGGACTGGTCAAGACCCCTTTTTTCATTTTTGGGGCCTGTTGATTCGCCAAAGCTTCCTCCTCCTTGTCCCTCACTCTTTTACTTGAGCGAAGGTCGGCGACTTTGCGCTTGGGTGTCACTCGGGTCGCCTGTGACACTGTTGAGGCTGGGATGTCCGGCTTTTCCTTAGGCTTTCTTATTTCTTCCTGTGACCTATTATAAAGCACCCTGATGGCTCTCACCATGTTGTTAATGGCTTGGTGCACGTTGTGCTTGTCCTTGATGAATTCGGACAGCTCAACTATTTTAGTCCCAAGCTGCATAAAAGGTAGTTCTTCTGGGTCAGGGCTGTGTTCTCGGTGAGTCCTGGCCAGACTACTCCTTTTACTGACTCCTTCACCTTTTTCAGTTGCTGAGCTCCCATGAGCTTTCTCTTTTGCCGGCTTTGATATTGGAGAAGATCGTAAAATTGATGAGCTTCTCCTGAATGGATCTATTTGCTGCTGCTGGAGTACCTCTTTATCAGATCCGATGGGTGTCGAAATCGCCTTTTCTGGCCAGCTATCTCCTTTTAGCCCATCATTCTTTGCCTTCGCAATTGGTGTTCTTGGCAGAGTTGTGCTTCGTTTGAACACTTCCTTCTCCAAATCTAAAACACTTGTAGTATTAGATGCAACGGTGGCCAAGTTGTCCACCACCGAAGCACTGCGGTCGAAAGATATCGACGGCCGGGAGCCCGCTTGCTCACTCCCAAAAGCCGCCAGTACTGGGGTTCCGAGCCCCTGCACTGTAACTTTACTCCTTCTCAATTCGTCCATGTTGGTTTTATTTTCTGGGTGTCCTTCCCATAGCCATTTTGGTTCACGCACCAGAGATGAGCAAACACTAGCCCATGCACAGTCAGAAAAGAAAAGTGCATGAACACATATTTACACATCAATAGGTATGCCCCAATCCGCCAGCTGGGGTCGCGCCTGATGGGAGATCTGGCCACTCCTCACAGGTCTGTCTGTCTGTCCGTCACACGCATTTTTCTCGGAGACGGTTATAGCGATTGACACCAAATTTGGTAGAAAGGTGGGAACTGTGAACGCTCACGCATACAGTGAATTACATCCTTTTACGTCGAATTTAAGGGGGGGTCCCCATACATGCAAAAGGGGGGTGATAAATTTTTTTTCATCAAATATAGTCATATGGGGTATCAAATTAAAGGTCTCAATTAGTACTTTTCAAAGCCGATCTTAGTTTGACATTCGTTGGAAGAGTGGGGAGCGCGGTGGGTTGAAAGTGATCACTTCTTTAAGGGGGCCATTCTCAGAAACTACCAAACCGAAAAATCTGAAAAAAATCAGGAGGCTGCCACTATATGGTGCCTGGGCTCCGAATTACCTTCCATGCCGATATCTGTTTAAATAAAGTTAATAATAGTATATTACTACAATTTTTTGCAATTGGTTAGAAACCCCCCCTATGTTATTCCTAGTACCATGAAGTGATATAGGCTATAATATAAAGCATGATCTTACCAAGTTTGGTGGAAATCGCACTATTACTAACAAAGTTATAATACCTCAAATTTGTTGCTTCTTTGAAAATTGAAGACTATGAATGTCAATATCACCCGAAAGTGGATACTCTCACATAATACATATATGGATATTTTACGTGCTACGAACTATGAAATACACAAAACCTTTCGTACCTGAAGCGTCCAGCTTCCGGTTTCCCGACTTGTTTGCTTTCTATTCACTGTTATCACAACGATGGTCAAAACTGAAATGACTCCTTGATTAAGTGTAGTATTTATACTTCATTATCTGACATCAACAGCGCCTTCTGGTGATTGCAAATCAGCCATTCCATGTGCAACAACCTAATAACTTTAATTTGCCACCCGTGGGCAAGTCGAAGAAAGAGAGCATTTATACCCAGTTAAAATTCGGGATTGGTTGGATATTTAGTTCGGGATTTGTTGGATATTTAATTCAAGGGAGTGTAAGAGGCGATTTGTTGAGAAATGAGGGGCTGACAAGAGCTCCAGAAGTAGAATACAATAGAAAGTTCTTGGGCATGCAAACCCTAAGAAAAATGCTTAATTCAGTGTATTTGATTTATCCTCCAATTTCACGGCTATTTTATCTTTTAGACATTATCACCGAGCAAATCTAGAAAATCAGTAAAATCAGCAAACAAATTTTAAATCTGATGAAACTAATTCCCTCTCATTACCGAATTTCTCGCTTGCGTTAACTGTAATCACTACGAAATATAATACTTATCCCCAGAACGCTCAACTTTGAACCCTTCTTCACTAATTCTGATATTTTTGAAATTGTCGTTGACACTTAAGAAACACATTTCACAGTTCCGTGAACACGATATCCTTTTCGTCTCCCCTGGATTCAGAATATTTTCAGAATTGTGTTGTTTCTACTTTCCGGGAGTACGGTAGCGCTTAAGCCTTTCTACGGAACTCCAAATGCAATTTATAATTCAGCAAATAAAATAACGTTGAGGAAAAACATCGTCATTCATAATTTATGTTGAACCTTCTCTAATCTTCTGCTCTTTTATCTTGAGGATTGTTCCTTTGTTGTAGACAATTTGTTATCCTTCAGATAAGTATGCCAGATACCAGAATCTAGACAGTTCAATATTATATATGTAGGTATAATAAAGAAATGGCGATATTTCATAAACAAAACTTGCAGGAAGTTTCTGCGTATTTTTATGGCTTTAAGATAAAGATAAGGATGACTGTTGAATAGGAGACTTGCAAACAATGTGTCAGCTGAGATCTCCCGAATGGGATTTCTTGGAATTTAGATGCTGTGTAAATTTGGATAAGACGTGGATGCTCTTGAATGAACCCCGACAAATATATAAAAGTTTTTACATAGAAACTGTAGCTTAATCGGAAATGTTTTTATTTATTTGACATTGCTTAAAGGAGTAAATATCCTTCTGTATGTGAGTCAAAAGCCTAGAATATCCTTGTATCTTTGTCGCTAGCGAACTCTTGAAAGCTAACAGAATATAAAAAAAATAAATTCCAACAGGAAGGAGTAGGTAATTCGTTGTTGGGCTGACAAAAAAAAATTAAAGAGAGAGGAATGGTTTTGTTTTACAAAGTTATTGGACGAATTATGGTAAAAGTGACAGCTCTTCTCAGGCTAAAGTTTTAAATTTAAATTTACATATAGTGTATATGTATGTATAAGGCTCGTTCAAATCGTTAGAAAAATTTAGAAAAACAAAATAGCTCTTTAGAATTTTTTTTCGTCATAATTTCCTTTCATATCTACACATTTTTCAAACTCTTGTGAGCGGCCTAATAGGTAAAATTTTGGAGGTGGAGGTCACCAATGCTATGTCCGACGTGCGGCTCGTGATGACCATTGCCTTGGATTTGACACTTGCCTAATCCAAATTCCATCCGAATATCACCGCTGAATATGTCTACTATTCGCAACAGATTTCTAAGGTTTTTGTCAGTACCAGCATACAGCTTGATGTCATCTAATTACATCAGGTATGACAGTACCAGCATACAGCTTGATGTCATTTAATTACATCAGGTATGACAGTTGGCATTTAGCATGCCCACTAGCATCATTCCGTAGCCATGAAAAGAGGCTCAGTGCCATGCAAAACTACAGGTGAATCGCCCTGGAAGATGCCTTTCCGTATATGAATAGGCTTTGAGGTGTAGGAACCCTTAGATGAAGGCGATTTCAATGCGTGGGCTCTTGAATGGGGCAGCCGGATAACTAATGTCTGGGGACGTGTTCTCCTCGAAGCATTCGCGGAGCTGGACGTGGTACTGGCGAATGTTGGGTCTTTGTACACTTTCCGGGGAAGGGGCCTGGGGTCTATAGTGGACCTGACATACATGAGTGCCACTTTAGCCAGTAGAATCACTTGACATGTCAGTGAGGACTATACTCACAGCGACCACCAGGCAATCTGCATGGAGATCAAGGGCGGATCGAGCTCGAAAAAGAGTTTTCGCAGAATGCCGGGTGGTATGCTTGGCTGGACAGTGAAAGTTTTCGAGGGGGACACGTTTCCCGCGGTGCTCAAATCCGACATACCCCTGAATGGTACGGCTGGAGAGAAAGCCACCCAGATCACTCGATGGGTGACGGAAGCATGCGATGCTACTATGCTCAGAAGGCGATTGCTCCCCAGTAGGCAACCCAACTACTGGTGGAACAACGAAATCGCAAGTTTGCGAACCGCATGTTTTCGGACAAGGAGGCTTTGCCAGAGGCTCAGGGGAAAACCTGGTGGCAACGGTCGAGAGGATGCACCCAAGCAATTGCGTGGCCGCCTAAAGGAAGCCATTCGGAGAAGCAGAAGGAACTGCTTCAAACAGCTGTGCGACCATGCCAACATAAAGCCTTGGGGCGAGGCTTACAGAGTGGTGATGAAAAGGCTTGTTACCACTCTGTTCCCTCACCACGAAAATAGGGGAAGCCAAATTTTTGTCGAGATAAATGACGGCATAATACCGCCTGTAACTGTGGAGGAGTTGCGGGAAATATGTGGTAGGTTCGGTGACAACAAGGCCCCAGGTTTGGATGGCATCCCCAACCGAGCTTTGAAACTGGCAGTGAAGACTAGGCCCGAACTTTTCCCCAACACCTTCGAGACGTGCCTAAAAGAAGGAATATTCCCCGCCCAGTGGAAAAAGCAAAAGTTGGTGTTACTTCCGAAGCCTGGCAAGCCACCTGGAAACCCAGCGTCTTATCGTCCTATCTGCCTGTTGGATACAATGGGGAAGATGATGGAGAGAGTCATCTACAACAGACTCCTGCCCATCGTCGAAGCCAGCAATGGTTTGTCGGAACGCCAGTTTGGTTTCCAACGCGCCCACTCTACGGTGGACGCAATTGGCATGGTGGTAAACCTGGCAAAAGGTGCACTGATTTCTGGCGGCTGCTGTGCCGTGGTGGCGTTCGATGTCAAAAACGCATTCAACTCGGCCAACTGGAATAGAATTAAACGGGCGTTGGCTGACATAGGTGTCCCCGAATACTTAGCGAATTTGGTGGAAAACTACCTCTCAGAGAGGACTCTTTGGTACGGGACGGATGAGGGCCCCAAAGAGTACATTGTCACAGCCGGGGTACCACAGGGATCGGTACTTGGTCCCATGTTGTGGAATATCATGTATAATGGGGTGCTTGCTCTTCCCGTCCCAGAGGGGAATACGATTGTCAGCTTTGCTGATGACTTGGGCTGAGGTCTGCGGTGAAATAGTTCCAGATCAGGGTCCTCTACGCTCCAGAAGCTGTTTTAGCCGGTGCGGCACAGGTGTGTAAATGCATTTCAACTCCCAAACCCCCCGCAAAATCCTCATCAAACAGAGGTTGCCTATTGGCGCTAACCAGTGTGTACATACTTATTCATACATATATGTATATGTATGTACATGTATATGCATCTTGCTACTACTCACTTTATGTTTGATAATTACAATACGATTGCTAAAAAACTTGCCAGTATCATGCAATATGAGTTACAATGCTGTCAAAATTTTGTGCTTCTTGAATAAATTTAAGGATTGTTAATTTATTTAAGCAGATATTAGAATGAGATGTACTAGGAGGCCTAGATTAGACAGGTTCTGGGAATGGGATCATTTTCACTTTTTGGGGCAAATTTTTTAACCAAAGCCTACTGACAGGACTCCTTGGACGTAGTCGAAATGCACATGACCATATTTTGGAACAAAATTAATCACCCTTTTCCCCACCCTTTTCGTTGCTTTCGAGTTTCATAGACTACATATTTCCGTCAAATTTCGTGGCGACAGCTTCAGTCATTTCTGAGCAAATCAGGCCTAACTGAAAGACACATTGGCACACAAGAATCGGTTTTACAAATCCTGAAAAATAGATAAAAGTGCTTAATTGAGTTCGGTTTAATTAGTGAATCAAATTTTCCTTGAAATATTGAAAACCAAATAGCCAACAATAATTCCAGCCATAGGACAAACAATTTCAGACAAAAATCGTATTCTCGTCGGCGTCAACAACAAATTGCACTAATGGAAGCAGTCCCAACTAATAAAAGTGAAGTTCATCAGGAACCATTTAAAATTCTGAACGAAATTGATAATGGAAAAAATATGTGGAAAATCCGGAAGGTAACTTAGTTAATCTGTAAAATGAAAAGTGAAAAGTTTTTTACGAACACGCTTCGGATGGGCTACTTCTAATAAAGATTACTGTCAGTGAAGTCGAATTTAAAGGCCTAATTTGTTTTAATATTATTGGCATTGACAATGTAGGAAACCTTTTAAAAGTTGAAATCAAACTATTTCGGAATCAGGTAAACATTTTGTGAACTATGAGGTTTCGTATCATCGGGGAAATTTAAACTTTTATCTGGAGTGACTATCCGATATGGTTAAATATGGAGGCGACCAATTATACCGAGCGGTTCATTAATTGATGCTCAAAGCATGGGATAGCGAATCAATGCCTGACAATTCGCAATGGCGCATTATCTGTCCCTTACATAAAAAGGGGGATATCATGCAACGCAGCAATTATAGAGGTTTCACGTTGCTGAGCACCATCTGTAAGATATTCTCCGCTATCTTGTTAGGCCCAGAACATTATTGGCCCATACCAAAGAGGCTTCACTCCTGTCAAATCAGCGACAGATCAGATTTTCCCTGTGCGGCAAGCGATGGAAAAATTGTTGGAATATGGCCATCAGCTGCAACATCCTTTCATCGACTTAAAAGCCGCCTATGACAGCAAAGCCAGGGTAAAACTGTACACGGCCATGAGAGAATTCGGTATCCCGACGAAAATGATAAGACTGACTAGGTTGACCCTGACCCATGTCCGAGGCCAGATAAAAGCAGCAGGATCACTCTCGATCCATTCGACATTAACAAGGGGATGCCTTAGCATACGACCTCTTTAACCTGGCCCTGGAGAAAGTGATCCGTGATGCAGATGTAAATGCGAGAGGCACCATCCTCTTCAAGTCCACCTAACTACTGGCCTGCGATGGCGATATTGACATCATGAGAAGAACAACCCGAGATTTACAGTCAACGTCCATCCAGATCGACCAAAAAACGAACAACATCAAATCTCACTGATCAAGCGAAAATAAATGAAGATCGGAGACTACAACTTTGAGACCTTTCAAAAATGTCTCTTATCTAGAGTCGAACATCACAACCGATAACACCTACGACCATGAAATCCGCGCACGCTTGTTGGCTGCCAACAGAGGCTGTTTCAGCTTAAAAACTGTTTCGCTCGAAACGTCTCACTATAAGGTCAAAGCTCTTACTGGAAGAGACTATGATCTTGCTAGTCCCCATGTATTCCTCGGAGACCTGGGTTCTTAACAAAAAAAAACTGCGAATACTTGACCGCGTGTGAGTGAAGAATCCTCCGAAGAATTTTTGACCCCCCACATGAGGATGGACAATTCCATAGCTTACATAACGACGAAATCTATGAGCTATACCACGGTCGTCTGGTGGTGGATTAAACCCGGCTAAACAGGTTGAAATGGGCGGATCACCTAATCCGTATGTATCTATGGTAGAAAAAGAAAACGAGGTAGACCCTGCCTGAGATGGAGTGATGGCGTAGGCCAGAACGCCAGACAGCTTTTATGGATATTGAATTGGTGGGCCTCGGCACAAAACCAGGGTGTCTGGAGTTCCTTATTAAGGCAAGCCTGGGCCGAATACCGATTGTTGCGCCGTTGATGATGATGATGACTATTCGATAGCAAGATAAAAACGCGACTCAATTAATGAAATTGATTTTAATAAATAAGATACAGTATGCAAAATTCGTATTCGTACACCCATTTTTTTACCTATTATTTGTTATTTTTAAGTCAAATATAACATTAAGAGATAAATAAATTGTATATTATTATAGCAAATGAAGAGGTTAATTCATGTACATAATAACAAGTATAAAATATATTTTAAACTTAATAATAAAAACAGTAATTCATATAAAACTCAAAACAAAATTCGTATTCGTACACCTACAGACTTCAAAAAATGTGCTAGAAATATAGTTTTAGTACTTCGTGGGAAATCCTTTTTATTTTATTATTGCTCTAAGCCTATTTGGCATTGATTGAACTAATTTTTGGGTTAAGTTCGGTGAAATATTTTGCCATTCGGTCTGCAAGGCAGTTTTCAGGTCTTCTTTATTCCTAATACTGTAATTTTTTAGATTCTTCTTGAAAATAGACCATAAATTTTCTATTGGGTTAACGTCAGGACTCTGTGGAGGCGTGTTTAAACACTTTCGACAATTGTAGAGTAGCCAAAGCCGCGTGTGAAGTGCCGTATGCTTCGGATCATTGTCCTGTTGAAATATATACTTCCTACGAATTCCTAAATTTTGTGCACTCTGATGTAAATTAGTTTTAAGAATTTGCACATATTGCTTCGCGTTCATTATTCCATCAATAAAATGCAAGTTTCCAACACCAGAAGCTGCAAAACATCCCCAAATCATCAACGAACCACCTCCATGCTTAAATGTAGGAAGCATGTTTTTTGGATATAGCCTCGTATTTTTTTCTCGCCATATACGAACCCGTCCGTCCGACAACTTTAGATTAATTTTGCACTCGTCTGAAAAAATTACTCGTTTCCAATAACGAAAATCCTTGTTTAGATATCTTTTTGCAAAGTTTAACCGTTTTCTTCTATTGACATTATTGATAAATGGCTTAGAAGCGGCAGTCCGGCTCTGTATACCGAATCTACGCAAATAATTCCGAACACTTTGGGGTGTAATTTTAATTTGGAACTGGTTTTGCAAAAGTCCTGCTAATTTCACTGCCCTTATCGTGTTATCCTGTCGAACAACACGCCGAACAAAGGATTGGTGTCTCCTTGACAAAATTAATCTGTTTCCATTTCTTTTTTTCTTCTCGATTCTACCAGACGAATTGTAAATCTTTACTACAGATTGAATTGTCGAGTGACTCCTATGCATAATTTTTGCAATTTTTCTCAAGGATTTACCATCCTTGTATAGCTGTATCACTATCTTACGATCACTGTTCGAAAATTCACTACCTTTTCGACTCATTTGGAAAATTTGTTAAAGAATTAACTCTTTATTTGTAATTCCCAAAACACTTTAGCTCGAACTGTCAACCACACTTTTTCAAGAATTTACCGTTAGAATTTTACAGTGCAAAATGATTAATATCGTACAGGGATTGAGTTCAAGCCGCTAGTCGGGGTGTACGAATACGAATTTTGCTTCGATTGAATTTGGAAATTGTTCTCTTGAACAAACGGATGTAAATAAATTTTAAGATTAATGTTCTATAACAACTACATACATATTTATGTAAAAAATTGTTATATAAGATTGAACGAATTTTCTATCATTTCTCAGAAATAACCCAAAAACCCGCAAAATATAGGGTGTACGAATACGAATTTTGCATACTGTAACTACAATGGCAGAATCTGAAAGTAATCAATACCTTGAGATTCGCCCCAAAAAATACATATGTCCAGTACATATGTGTTACTTTGCAACAATTTGATATCACGTTGGTATGGCATGTGATCTTATTATTGGCTAGAACTTGGCGAGAGCTGAAAATATTTTTTTTTTTGAGAATTGCGGGGTCCTAAGTCCGCATCAACTTTATGCCGGACCGAATGCTCTGGCCAAGCTCTGGTAAATAAGGCGGATTTACGCTCAATATAATTCGTAGTCATGTTGTGTTGCGCGAATTACAATTATTATTCTGTTAAGGGAAAGTCGCACCGCGTCCTTGAAGAACTATTGTGCCCCTTTTACTGGTTATAGTGTACCTGTTGATCATAGTATCTCAAGCAGGCCTGTAACCGTTAGGGACTTTATTGTGTTCCCCACTTCCAGAAGTTTCAGCTTTGCATCTGGTATTAAGTGTTCTCCCAGATGTATCGACCTACTTTGCACAAGTGCCGGACACTGTCCCAGGACGTGTATAGAGGTTTCGTCCTCCTCCTCACAAAACCTGCAGGCAGTGTCCGTAGATATCCCTAACTTCCCACTATGATTCGGAGGTTCTTTTTGGTGAGGTTTAAGCAATCCTTTGTACGCATGGGTTCGTATCCCCCAATAAGCACCCTGGACTGCTCCATCCCTGGTAGGCTCGCCCAATATAGTTCCCTCAACCGTTTCTCTTCGTTTCTTAGATTCATAGCCATGAAACCGTTTCCGATTCCACAGAAGGGTTCTGGCCCGTGTAAAGGCATCCCTGCTCCCTTCTTAGCTAGTTCATCCGCTGCCTCATTTCCTTCCAACCCAGCATGGCCTGGAACCCAAAGTATCCAGACCTTGTTGGACGAGCCGAGTGTATTCAGTCTCTCAAGGCATTCCCATACCAGTTTAGAGTTCACCTGGTTGGACTTAAGTGCCTTGATCGCTGCTTGGCTATCGGTGAGAACAGCTATGTTCTGCCCCCTGTAGTTCCTTTGCAGATTAAAGGAGGCACATTTGTCTATGGCGTAAATTTCCACCTGGAATATGCTAGTGTACCTGCCCATTGGCTCAAAGTACATTTTCCTTGGACCAATGACACCGGCACCCGCTCCCTCTGCTGTGAGGGATCCGTCAGTGTACCAAGTAATCAGTTGCTGGTTTAAGCCGTATGTCGCAGCCACGCTCTCCCAGTTTGCCTTGTTACTCCAACTTGTTTCAAACTTCTTATCGAAGTGAAACCTCGTTGTCATGTTATCCCTCGGTATCAGTAATTCGGGATACCGCCTAGAAAGGATATCAATCTTCCTTCGATTTAGGCAGCTCCCCGCCTCACTCATACTACCGGCCATCCTGAATATTGATCTCCTTGCCTGCATCTGTATGTGCAGATGGAGAGGGGTTAATCCCAGAAGGACCTCCAGGGATGCCGTTTTCCATGTCCTCATTGCCCCACTGATACAGACGCAAGTCAGCCTTTGGAGCTTATGTAATTCCCTGGCTTGTGTGCTGAGTTGGGTTCTTTCTGCCCAGATTACCGCTCCATAGGTAATCATTGGTCTTACTATTGCAGTATATATCCAAAGTAGTATCTTCGGGCTGCAACCCCATTTTTTTCCTGCTATGGATCTGCAAATCATCAGAGCCCTTGTGGCTTTTCGACAAGAGTTTCCGACATGTGTCTTCCAGAGTAATTTTTGGTCTAGCGTGATTCCCAAATATTTGACCTCAGTTTCTCGTTTCACCTCCATATCATGTAATGTTATGGCTTTCAGGTGATCCAGCTTACGCCTCCTAGTGAATGGTACTATGGTGGTTTTGGTTGGGTTGATCCGCAGTCCCACCTTCCTGCACCAGGCATCTTCCTGCACGAGGCAGGTATCTTCATATTTGCCCCTACAGATTAAAACAATGTCGACCGCGTAGCCCTGGACTTGTATTCCAGTATTAGTTAACACGTCCAGGAGTTCATCCACTACCATACTCCATATCAGCGGCGATAGTACTCCACCCTGTGGACAGCCTTGAGTGGTGTTCATGATAATAGAATTTGTACCTGTTTGTACCTCTATTTGTCTGCTTTCTAGCATTTTGCCCATCCAGAGTGCCAGGGTGTTTCCCACTTCTTTGCGGCTCAGGGCATCCTGTATCTCTGTGTGCGATGTGTTGTCGAATGCTCCTTCGATATCCAAAAACGCGCACAGTGCAATTTCTTTTGTTTCTATGGCGTCCCGTAGTACCTCTGTCAGCTGATACAGAGCAGTTTCAGTTGACCTTCCTGCCCGGTAAGCGTGTTGACAGTGATGTAGGGGATTACGCTTTAGAACGTCTATGACCTTCTCCACCGTTTTGAGTACGAACGATGTTAGGCAAATTGGTCTGAAAGATTTAGGATGAAAAGGATCCTTTTTACCCGCTTTCGGGATAAAGACCACTTTTGCCCGTCTCCATGCCCTTGGTATGTAACCCAGTGCTATGCTCCCCCTTACCACCCTCAGAAGAGACTCTAAGATAATTCCTAGGTCTCTCTGGATAAGTGCTGGGAAAATGCCATCTACTCCGGGAGATTTCATTGGTTGAAAAGTTCCCACTGCCCATCTTAGCCTAGCTTCTGAGCATACCTCTTTTGCTAGTTTCCAGCTCTCTTTCCATCCTCTTTTATTCGTTCTTGGGGTGTCAGGCAGATTGTTGTCGCCTGCCACCGAGGGGTAGGACCCCGGGAAATGAATTCTGAGAAGCAGGTGTACCCTTTCCTCCTCATTCTCGGTGAATGTCCCATCTTACTTTTTCAAGCAGACAGAGGATATTCCCCCGTCTTTGGCTACAGCCTTGTACAGCCTGGTTGCTTCTGTGATCTGTTCAATCCCTCCACAGAATTCCCTAAAGCTGTTCCGTTTCGCTTCCCTGATGGCGTTGCTATACGCAGTCAGTGCATTTTTATACCTCCGCCAATCCCCGGTTTGGTTTGCCCGGTTAAAGAGTTTTCGTACCTCCGTTCTCATTCTGGTTAAGTTCCTGTTCCACCATGGTACATCCCTTGATGACTTGACTGTCTTGGCCGGACAGCTGGCCTCATATGCGTCAATGACGATTGTGTTGAGGTCTTCCACCACCGTTTCTAATTCCAATTCGCTCCTGATGTCACCTCCCCCTTGAAGGTGGGCTTTAGGGAGAGTTTAGAAAGGGTGAAGCACCGGTAAACCTCGTCCAAATAGGAATTCCGGTGGGCGTCACCGGCCGGGATGTTTCTGGCGGAGGTGTAAAGGATGAGGTCATTTGCGTATTCGAAGATTAGGATTGGGTTTGGGTAGCTCTGCGTTGAACAGGGAAAAGAGGGTAGTCGAGAGGACTGATCCTTGAGGGATGCCAACCGGACTTTAGGTAGGAGAAGAAAGGTGCTGTTGGAATTGAATTTGAGATCTCCGCTCGTCAAGAGCACTAAGAATTAGCTTGCAAAAGTGCGAATAGATATGGAAGACTCCGGAAACCTTATAAACGAGTCCGTGTTGTCATACGAAGTCGAAAACCTTCTTTATGTCGAGGAGATAGGCTATGGTCGGCGACTTTCCGGTTGCGGCCCAGGAGAAAGTCCGATTTCAGCACGAGGAGTGCATGTTCAACCGTGTGTTTGGGTCGGTTGGCGAATTGAAAGTCAATGTGTATGTGACTGGGGGGGGGGAAAATAATGAAAAGGAACCTGATTTGTGATCTTGAGATCTGAGGGTATCAGCGTCTGAGGGCAAGTGTATAGCCTGTGTTTTGAAGGTGACGGAAATGGGAGAAAAGCTGGGAAATCCCTTTTCGACGTTTCAAACGTTAATTTCTCGTTTAGTACTTGCAAAATAATGAAAAGGAACCTGATTTGTGGAGGGGGGCAAGTTTTTGCGGTAGGATCGCGTTTTGTTGGACTGATTTGCCTAAGTGCGGGCAGATTTTCCTGAGTTCCATGTATGTACCGAGGTTCAATTCAGTGTTGGAAAGGCGGTGGTGTAGATATTGGGTGTAGAGGGTCAGGACTCTTTCATGGAGAGTTTCTATTTCTAAATAGTCTTCGCCTGAGGGTCTTTTTGTATTTGATATCGTTTAAGATATCATCAGGGAGGGTAATGAGGTTGCGGTAGTTTATGGGGCGGGATAGGATCAGTTCTCTAAATTGCTTCTATGTATTGATGGACTGGTTGGTTGATAGTGTCGTAAGAAACTGTACTGCTGGATGAGAGTTGGAGGGGTTGAAATTTAGATTTGGGGGCCAGGTTGATACGTCTTCAGTTTGTGCGCTGCAAGTCGGGGACTGTGGATGGGGTGAAGCGAATGAGTCGGTCCGGGAGCTTGATGTTTAGGATTATGGCATTATAATCACTGCTGCCAGGGACTGTTTCGAGGAAGGGAAAGATGTTTGGGTTGGGAATAACAGTTAGGTTACTGTTAATCTGGAAGTGGTCAAGACAGGAATGGTAGTAGTCTTTGTTGAAGGTTGGTAGGGCTGGGCTGAAAAAGGCTAGGTTGATGGTGGGATGGGAGGTTGTGGGGAAACGATGGAGCTGTTCCTCGTTCTAGTTCAAACGTGCATCGAACCAGGACGGGTGTCTGATGTTGAGGTCTCTATCGATCGGCGGGGTGAGGGGAGCAATATTTCGGCCAAAGCTTGGCCAGAGCTATTTTGTTTGAGGATTGAGGGATCCTAAGTTCGCATCGATTTGATGTCGGACCGGACCAAAAGGGTAGCAACTTGCCTCTGCCCGGCTACGAAATTGTGCAGCCGTCTTGGTTATTTATTTTTGGAGCTTGACTTGCTATACCCAAACGAGCGGCCGGTGGATAAAAAGAAAGAGATTCGGTCCAACATTAAGTGGATGCGAACTTAGGACCCCCCAATCCCCAAACAAAAAAAAAACGCTTCATGCCTGAAGTGTTGACCTTCCGCTTGTCGACTTGTTTTTTCTTACATATTCTGGGAGCTTTTTGAATGCCTGATAATATAATGGAAGACATGTAATTAACTACATACAACAATTGTGCAAAATACTTTGAACCCAATTTAATTTTGTATTTATTTTTTATTTATATCCTTCTTTGTGAATAAAGCACGTCGCCAAAAGATCATATTAACATTGTTTTATTGTTTTTTAAAAATATTTCATGTCCACGGAAGCGCTGCAACGTTACTATGGAATATTAATTCACGAAATTTCCAACGTCAATCATTTAATTCTGAATCAAAAGGTTTATAGGAGGGATTAAAAGTCGAAATAATTGTCATATTGAAACATGATTTAATTAATTCAAAAGGGATCTGGATAGTTGAGCACTTTTCAAAGGGGATATTATATATATATTATTGAAAAATTTCATAGTGGAAATAGGTGAAATGAATTTTCATGTAAATATCACTGATATATCTTGAATATATAGTTTGCAATTAAATTATACTATTTACCGTAGCTTTCACTGGGTTATTGCTGAATCTTTGCAGGAAATATTCTTAATTATAATCATTTTCAGGCCGATATGATGTGATAAATTTCAAAAACCAAACAATTTCTTGAAGAAATTCCTGAAACTCAGCAGAAAACAAATCTAAGAATACTTTATAAAATTTCACTATTACTAATTCAATGGAACCAAATTATTAAAGGGGAGTTATTATTTACTAAAAACTTTCCTCAAAATACATATTATCAACAATAAAGAACAAGAAAACGAGAAAATGGAAAATCTATTCAAACTTTGGACAGCGGAAATTGGTGTTTTGAAGTGCTAGGAAATTATCTGGAAAAACTCCTTGAACTGTTTACTGAGTACCTGAGGGGTTGAAGGGTTCCACTTTCAAGAAATTTTCATTAAAAGCCAACGGCAATAGAGTGAATGTAGTGGAGAAAAGTTAGTGGGAACTTTACCTGCGGCTACTCCAACAACTATAGAAGAGAAGGGGTTATTTTCAAAAGTAGCATGAACGCTATAAAGCAGATACTTCAAAGAGAATTGGGCAAGAATAATTGTTGCAGAATATATTCCTTTATTGCATTGTTTATTTGGCTCCTTTTCGTTGCAGAAACTATTCGTAGTTTACTCCACGTATAAATTGGATGTTTCTTCGAAAGGAAATTCAATTTTGACCCCCAAATAATACAAAGAAGCGGGGTGGGGGGAACTGAAAAGTAAGAAAAACAGGCAAATGTGGAAGACCTAAAATAAATGCAGTTTACTGGTGTAGATTGTGCGAAGTGTGCTTTCATCCACTTTGAAAAGAAAATGAGGAAACTCACAAATGTCTTTCCGTTCAATAGTTACAACACTTTTTACCTATAAGTATGTTAAATGTTAAATCTTAATACTACTTAAGGGGGTCATCCCGTGTGAAGGCCGTCTTTTTTGTCTTTTTTTAAAAAATTGTTTTGGAAGGCTGGATAAAGATAGAAACGTGATTTTTTCACCATATGTTTATTGATATCTCTAGTATATGTCATAAATTTTGCAGCTTGATATCGTAGCTAGTTTTCGGAATACGTGTCAATTTATGCACCCATCTCCAAAAAAAGGTGTTTTTCCGCTGCCACGCTGGAGGGCGCTGTGTTCATCTGAAGAAAAAACTAACGGCATTTTAATGTGGACAATATTCCACGGTCCGCTAACTAGGATAATTAGAAAATATTAAAAGGTAAATTTTTGGTGGGCTTTTAAAGTTAATTTTTTTAATTTTGGTGTTTTTTTACGGCTTTTTTTATGAATAAAAAAAAACTGCCCATCCGATTGCAATTATCCTAGTTTGCGGACCGTATAAATATGAATTAAAGAAATCGTGAAAATTTCAAAGAATTTGGTTGGATAGATTTTGAGCTATGGTGGCAGCCGATTTTCAAGATGCAGTTTTGAGAAAAACGCATTTGAAAATTTAAATGTGATTATCAATAGTAAAATTTTAACTTACCATTAATCTGCTATACCTGGTGCATAGAGAGCACCCTCCGTTTCTTCAAAAAAGTCTTGTAAGGCCGATTGTTGCTCTCTGGTTTCAATTCTGCTTCTTTTAGCGAGGTCAGTTGATCGTCGTTCGGACCGCCAAATTCGCGCTTCATTACAGCGGTCGACATAAACCTGACATATGTGACCAACTTGACATCTCATTGTCACTAGGATTTTGAGAATGCCATTGAATCCTTCATTGAAAATAATTACAGCCAGAAAAGTGGCTATTTCTACGACCTTGACCCCAGAATTAAAGTGTTTAGGAGCAAAAGTCCAGATCAATGCATTTAACGACTCATTGTTATTCTGGGTCTCTGCTCCTAAACATCTGTTCAAGAGATCATCTCGTGACAAATCTTCGTAGATTGGTTTGATGACTGTTTGAACTTCTTCAGTCAAAGGTGCCTTCTCGTGGTGGAAACTATCCAGTTCTCCTTTAGCTTTGCGCCATTTGCACCAACTGTCCTCGCCTGCTGGACAATTTTGATGCTGAGGATTTTCGTCTGTAGAACATTTATGGAAGAAAGTTGCCCAAATTTCTTGCTTCATTCCTTCTATAGAATTTGCGTGTCGACGAATAGCTAGCCCAAAAAATGTAGTGAGATCGTTAATAACCTTATCAGTAAGTTTTCCAGCCCCTTTTCCACCAATGCCTTTGTGATTCTTCTTTGCATTTCTAAGTCGCGTTTCCATTCTTTTCTCGACATGTCCTATACATTCCTTTTTAAGGTTTTGTGTAAACACAAAACCTTATTAAAATCGGTTTACTGTCTGTCTGTTTGTCTGTCCGTCTGTCTGTCTGTCTGTCTGTCTGTCTGTCTGTCATGCGGGGTATCAAATTAAAGGTCTCGATTAGTACTTTTCAAAGCCGACCTTAGTTTTGACATTCGTTGGAAGAGCGGGGAGCGCGGGGGGTTGAAAGTGATCACTTCTTTAAGGGGGCCATTCTCAGAAACTACCAAACCGAAAAATCTGAAAAAAATCAGGAAGCTGCCACTATATGGTGCCTGGGCTCCGAAATACCTTCCATGCCGATATCTGTTTAAATTAAGTTAATAATAGTATATTACTACAATTTTTTGTAATTGGTTAGAAACCCCCCTTAAATTTATCCTAGTACCATGAAATGCAGGGATATAGGCTATAATATAGAGCATGATCTTACCAAGTTTGGTGGAAATCGCACTATTACTAACAAAGTTATAATACCTCAAATTTGTTGTTTCTTTGAAAATTGAAGACTATGAATGTCAACATCACCCGAAAGTAGATACTCTCACGTAATATATGGATATATTACGTGCTATGTACTAAGAAATACACAAAACCTTTCCTACCTGAAGCGTCCAGCTTCCGGTTTCCCGACTTGTTTACTATTACGTATATTTTATTATTTGCAGAAATTTTCAGAAATACCGGAGAAAACTCCATCAAAATCCAATATACAATATACAAGACTTGTCGCAGTTAGAACTTCCATGTTCATGCTTGCTAAAAGTTTGTTTGCTGATGTTGATGCGAAGTCCTTTTTCTTCTCTGATAAGTATCGATTCCCATGAAATACTCATTTTTTAGTGCGAGCATGATGTTGAACGTTAAAGCGATCTCCCTTCCTACGATCCATTTAAAAAAATCACTGAACACAAACAGCACAATACTTACAACAAAATATAACTTTCAGTGCTCACTCTAGACTGGATTATCCTTTTTATTCCAAATAGCAAATAAGTTTAGACAATTGATTGGTTTGCCATCTTTTTATATTTATGCCTGTGTTCGAATTTATAAGGCTCAGGTAAAAAAAGATTCGATGCTCTTTCTCATCGAGTACTCTAGCCGCGGCTGCAAACTCCTTACCTGTTTAGCACTGTAATTTCTGAAGTACTCGGAATATCGGAAAATCCCTTTGTCCACATATTCTCCACTATATATAGATACAATTCATGCAAAAAAAAAATCGATTTCTCCAACCCGACACACGGGATGACCCCCTTAAGTTATCAGTCGCATTTCAAAGAGCCGTTCTAAAACCTGGTTAACTACAGGAACATGGAATGACATTGACAAGCTGGCAGGAACTAAAAACTCTAAAAACGATCATATTAATCATTTCGGTACTGTGCTCTGCATCACGGAAAAATATCTATATGATCGTAAGCTATCAATGGTCTGGCAAACGATGTTAACGATAGATTTCTCGTCTACAATCACAAGCGATGAGCACACATCACCTCAATTAAATAATGTCCAAAAAAGACGAAGAAGCTCCGCCGGCCGTAGCCTGTTCCTAGTCATGGTTGAGAAAGCCAAATGGAGGGATAGCTGTAGCCTGAATGGCCGAATTCCTGTTAAACGTCTCAGGTGAGTAGGGTTTCACGAACTACGTAGCCCACCGAGGCCACCCCCGGATAAGGTTTCGCCTCGGATTGGACGGATAAACGACGACCAAGCAAACGTCTACTCTTTTCGATCCTAAAATGTACGCTCCCTGAACAAACCAGGGGCCGTCCAGGTCTCTTTCAACAGGTCAAGATGTACAAATTGAGTATGATTGCAGTCCAAGTTGTGTGCGATTCACTCTCGTTTTTCCAACCTCTGGCTCATCAACATACGCGCCCTGAGTGAAGTCAAGGAAGATACAGTGAAAGAGGAGTTTTATGCACCCCTGGCGCCATTGTTTAACTCAATTCCAACAAACAATGTCAAAATATTGTTGGGGGATTTTAATGTGTAAATCGGAAACATAACCCCTGGAGGACACAGCCTCCATGAGGAATGTAATCATAGCGGTCAATGATTTCGCTGTGCGGTCACTGAAATAAAACAAAGAGCCGGGCTCAGAAGAGATTCCAGCCGATCAATTAAGATCCGGTGGAAACGCGATACACCAACCACTGCGAATCTGGGAGGACAAGGAGATTTCAGACGAGTGACGCAGGAGTATCACCTGTCCATCATTCCCAAAAAGGAAGATAGTGTACTTTGTGAAAACTACAGAGGCATTTCACTAGCTTGTTCGTCCAACTATTAACATAGTATGCTGGTCCCAAGCCCAGGTAAAGGAGGAGGGTTTCAGGCAACGTACTCTGTACTATCCTCAGCAAAACAAAAATAAAATGCTGAGATCAGGCAAAGAGATAAATTGAGTATAGTTGGAGTTATTCTACTATGCTAAATCCTACCTGATCTCTCTTGGTGACAGGCCCCGCGACAGGTCGACCAAGAAAATGCATAGAATGTCGTTACAAACATGATGATCGGATTAAGTCACAGGCCTCGAAGAAATGCTAGAGCGTCCACCTCAGTCGACGCGGCAGGACGGGCCCCGATCCTGTCGAGAAATGGGCAAGGGTTCGTGACGCATGGACGGCGTCAGGACGTAAGCAAGTTAGTCCGCACACAACGAACAAAACAAATACGTGTCTGCACGCTAAATGTTGGTACCCTAACTGGAAGGACGGAGGAACTCGCAAGAGCCCTTCGGAAAAGGTGCATTGACATCTGCGCTCTGCAAGAAACCTGATGGTCTGGTGCCAAAAGCTGCGACATTGAACGCGAATGCGGTAAAAATGGCTACAAATTTCTCTATTTTGGTAACCCACACACTCAATATGGTGTTGGCATTGCCATCTCAGAGGGTTTCCGTGATGCCATTAAAGAAGTCGAACGATTTGATGATCGGCTGATGAAGCTCACCATTATATCAGCTGATCGCACTATTCACTTCTTCACCGCGTATGCACCACAGACAGGTCGACCTGATGCCGAGAAAGATGCCTTCTGGCAACTTCTCGATGAAAAGACTTGTCACGTGCCTGCTGACGATTACATAATCATTGCCGGCGACCTTAATGGTCATGTGGGTGAAAAGGCAGACGGTAACAGGTGCCATGGGGGAAAGAGGTTCGGAGCGCGCAATGAGGGTGGCGAGCGTATAATCGATTTTTCGGACACCCTTGACCTTGTACTTATGAATACATGGTTCATCAAATGATTGTCTCATCTTCCCACATTTTATAGTGGGAACAATAAAACGCAAATCGACTATATTCTCATAAGACGCCAACATTTTACCACTGTCACTGATTGCAAAGTCGTTCCCTATGAGACCATCGCACCTCAACATCGGCCATTGATTGCCATCCTGCGAATTAAGCCACCGATAAAACAGCGTGAGGAACGCACTGGCCCGCCGCGCATTAAATGGTGGCGATTTGGTGAGAAGAAAGAAGAAACGGTCTCACTCATACAATTGCCAACCATTACGACTGTGGAAGAATCATGGAACCAAATGAAAGACACGATCCACAAAGTTGCCTCAGCAACCCTCGGGGTCACCAAGCCGGGTAAGCGGTACATCAACCGAGATACTTGGCTTTGGAATGATGATGTTGAAATGAAAGTCCGTGAAAACAACCGCCTCTACCACAAATTTCTCGACAATAAAACGCCTACTAATTGGCAAATTTATAAGAATGCCAACCGGGAAGCAAAGAAAGCGGTCGCTGTCACCCGAGCGAACCATTTCAAAAATCTTTACGATAAACTGGACACTCGGGATGGCGAGAGAGATCTGTATCGACTTGCTAAAAGCCGTGATGAACGCACACAGGATATCGAACACTTCTGTTGTGTTAATGACAAGAACGGTACTTCGCTTACCAACCGTCGAGCCGCAACGGATAGATGGCGAGAATACTTCGAGCAGATTTCAACTGAAGAATTTGCTCATCCTCCACTTCCACAATCATTGCCGACATTTGGAGCAGTTCCACCAGTCAGCGCAACTGAAGTCGAGGAGGCAATAAAACAAATGAAATCGGGGAAAGCAACAGGACCTGACGACATCGCATCTGAGCTCTGGAAAGCGAAGAGCTGGGACCCAACACTGTGGCTCAGTGAATTCTTTAACCGGGTTATTCAGGAAGGAAGAACACCATCTGACTGGCAAGAAAGTACCACTGTTCCAATATGGAAAAAGAAAGGTAGCCCAGCAGAATGTTCAAATTACCGTCCGATCCGGTTACTTTCCCATACCATGAAGATTTTTGAACGCATTCTTGACAACCGTATTCGCGAAATCGTTGAAATAACCGTGAATCAAGCCGGATTTGTCAAGAACTGCGGAACTACTGACGCAATACATGCTGCGCGGTTACTCATGGAGAAACACCGTGAGAAGCATCGCCCTCTTTACATTGCCTTTCTGGATCTAGAGAAAGTGTTTGACCGTGTACCACACGAACTCATCTGGTATGCTTTACGACAACACTTCGTGCCAGAAGAACTCGTGCGCTGGGTTCAATTGCTCTACCACGATCCGAAAAGTAAAGTTCGAAGTATGGCGGGTGTATCAAAACAGCTTCGTGTCTCTGTTGGAGTTCATCAAGGAAGTGCCCTCTCACCCCTCCTCTTTGTCCTTGTTATGGACACCGTCACACGGGATATCCAACGTCCAGCGCCCTACACACTGCTTTATGCAGATGATGTTTTCCTAGCATCTGATAGCAAAAATGATTTCGAGCAACTTGTTCAATGGAATGATCGCCTCATGCAACACGGTCTCAGATTGAATTTAAACAAAACTGAATTTTTGACGACCGATCCCCATGAAACAGGCACAATCACTATCAGCGGCAGTGATCTGCCCAGAACTGAGCGATTTAAATACTTCGGGTCAACGCTATCAACCAATGGAGAACTGCGTTATGAAATTGCTTCACGCATTAACGCAACCTGGATGAAGTGGCGTTCCACAACTGGTATCCTTTGTGATCGACGTATCAACGAACGTCGTAAATCTAAAATTTACGGCAATGTCGTCCGTCCAGTCGCTCTCTATGGTTCTGAGTGTTGGCCGACCATAAAAGACAATGAACGGCGTCTTGCGGTAATGGAGACGAAGATGCTACGTTGGACTAGTGGCATCACACGTTTAGATCACATCCGAAATGAGGATATCCGCGATCGTTATGGGGTTGCACCGATCGTGGAAAAGTTGCGAGAGAAGCGTCTTCGATGGTATGGTCACGCAATTCGTGCAAACGAGAATTCACTAGCCAAGATTGGTCTGAACATCGAAGTCGATGGTAAACGACCAAAAGGCAGACTTAAGCAACGGTGGCTTGATATGCTGGATGGGGATTTGAAAGCCTCGAGATTGCACCCAGATCAGGCATTCGATAGAGCCAAATGGCGAAGCCGATCACGACGAGCCGACCCCGCTTGTGAACGGGACAAAGGCTGAAGAAAAAGAAGAAGAAAAAGAAGAAATTCGTCCTACTGAAATACTGACAAAAATTCTAGAGAATAGAATGAGACCATACGTCCAACGATACTCTTGTCACTGGTGCGAAAGAAGTTGGACTACTTATCAATGGGGATAAAAGGAAAATAATGTTGCAATCAAAAAGTAGGACGCCAGCTCATTCGATCATAAACGTAGGGGACCTCAACATCGAATTAATAGACTGCTTTATATATCTGGGAAGGAGCTTGTCAAAGGACGCCAATGCGATTGACGAGCTTAAGCGGTGAATACAGCTAACGACTAATGCTACGCTATGGGTGCGAAATCTGGACCCTAACCAAAGCCACCGAAAATTTGCTAAAGGAAACTCCTCCGGCGCATTTTCGCAACAGTTCGCGACCGTGATGGATGGTGCATCCGGTACAACCAAGGGTTGTAGAAACTATATGATGAGCTACAGGTCTCAAAATTTGTTAATTGCGACGATTGAATGGACAGGGTATGTCCAATTAATGAGCGACAATCGTATATCTATAAAAGGTTATGAACGGACAATATTTCAACGGAGCAAGACTACGAGGAAGATCTAGAGCACAATATATACGGACGCCGAGTAACTACTTGTAATGAGCGTACCAGTTTAGAGAGACGAAGTGTTACGAATAACGAATAAACGTTTCCTTCCTTCATACAGTCCTGGCAATTGACGGTTCTCGCATTCCATTGCAGAATATTTCTAGGGCACATTTTGGAACTAAGCAACCTCCATTGAAGTTGTGTCAGTTGTAACAGTTGACGTCTCTAGTTGGAAATTGGACCCGTTTATTGAATTAGTAGACGATCCAGCTGGCTATCAAACTTCTTAATCTAGCTGCGTGGATCGCTTGTTATGTTGATGGAGGTCTGATCGCAGCCCCCGCAGATTCTGTAGCTGTGTAGACACAATTTTCTGAAAATCACTAATGCATGCAAGACTCTGAAGAACTGTTTCTCCGTATCTGAGGAAGGCGCAATCGTTATTTGATATTGTATTAATATAAGTAGAATAGGGAAAACGTCTTTAAAAGTTTAGAAAAAGAGCAAACGTCGTTTCAACGGAGTCAATTGCATGACAGCTACAATTATGGTAAGAGAAGCATGTTAGTGCAACAGATTTGAAAGGATTATGGGAAACAGCTAAAAATTCATGGGTAGGTCAAATTATGTCCAACAATCTTGACTTTTAACTACCAAACTTCTGCAAAAATGAATCAAATGCATTTTATTCTCAATTTAGAGGGAAAGTCCTAGTCAGTTGTGTTACTCTCAAACGTAATCGCCATATATACGTTTAAACGTACTTATCAAAACCTACTAAAACAATCTACATCAAATAAACTTCATTTTCTTATTGCAGTCAGCGTCTTTCTAAATTCCTGTCATTTACCACTTCCGGCAATACGCCGATTACCCCGACCCTCCTTTCATTCACAAAATAGTCACTTGGGGTCTCTGTGATATTTCCTGGCAATATGGTACTTCTCCCCACACCTTCGGCATCGATTTGACCGATCAATATCACTGGTGCACGCCTTCGCAAAGTGCCCAAACATGGGGCACTTAAAGCATCTCTTCGGAAAAACAAATCTCTTTAAAGAGATCTGTTCTCTTAAATGGCAGACTACCCATCCAATCCGAACTTTCCCGGCACCAATAACTTCGGTCCTGTCTCCACTGGTACTGTCACTATATTATGGCCGTTTGAGTACCATTATAGATTTTTCGTAAAGTCACAACGGATTCCTCCCCTAGTTCTTCCAAATTAAATTCTGTCGAAGTAGTGGAAAACTGTTCCGCTTGAAACCTCTCACCTTAGGGTCAAAGCTCTTACTGTCCAAGACAATTATCTTGCCAGTCCTCATGCATTCCTCGGAGACTTGGGTTTCTAGCAAAAAGAACTACGAACTCTTGGCCGCGTTCGAGAGAAGAATCTTCCGAAAAATTTTTGGCCCCCTACTTGAAGATGGATGATTCCGTAGCGTACATAATAGCGAAATCTATGAGCGATACCATGACCGTCCGGTTGTGGATAAAATCCAGCTCAATAGGTTACTATGGGCGGGGCACTTATGATGAGGATGATCCAGCCCGGAAAGTCTATAAGGTCAATATCTATGATAGAAAAAGAAGACGAGGCAGACCCTGCCTAAGATGGAGCGATGGCGTAGGCCAGGACGCCAGACAGCTTTTATGGATATCGAATTGGTGGACCTCGGCGCAAAACCGGGATGTCTGGAGTTCCTTATTAAGGCAGGCCTAGACCGGATACCGGTTGTTGCGCCGTTGATGATGATGACTATTCGATAGATGTAGTAGTGGAAATTTCTTCTTTCGATATCACTCTATCCTCTCCAAGTGGGTTTTCAACTTGAGTGCGAAAATCATCAGTTTTACTTGCGCTGAATCTTTTTACCTGGAAAATGAAATCCCCTTTCTGTGTTCTTCAAAATTTGTTCGTATTTCCGTTCACATCTTTTAGGTCGGGATCAGTTTTTACCTTTTTGAGTATCTCTACGTAGGACGGATTGCTTTTCTTTTTCTTTATGTGCTAGTGGCTTTACCGTCTTAGGCATTGGTGAAAATCTCAGAGTTGACGAGGTTTTTCTGATTGGGTCTCTTTTTTCGTCCTGGAGGACCTCCTTCTATTGCCTCTCTTGAGTATATGCGGTGGGTATTGTCACCGTTTTTTGTCGTCCAGCGATTTGCCTTCACTTTATCCTTGTTTGGTTTTGTTACCGGTGTTCTCTGTAAGATGGTATCACGCTTGAATACCTCCTTCCAAGTTGTCCACCACCGAGGAACTGTCGCTGTCGCTGACAATACAACTCACTGAAGTTTGATAACCCAGTTGTTGGCCAGTGTCGATCCGTCACTGACTATCAATAGAACAAATGTGTGTACCAGATCCAAAAAGAGGAGAAGCTTTACCAAATTGGGAAATCCTGGCATTGTAAAGGATATGGATTTCGCGATGAAATGCCATGACGAGAAAAGCGGAGATGATCCAAATTCAATCAACGGCCAAGACCATGAAGGACGAGACGAAGTCGCAGCGTTTATTCAAGGAAATATAGAAGTAGATATATACGAGTATATGGACTAACCAGAAGGATTCAATGATAGCACCGGACTCGTGTGCAATTTAAAGAAAGCAATTTACAGGCTGAAGCAAGCAGGCAGACAAAGGAATATTGTTCTAGATTCCAAATTTTAGCTATTTACGCTGACGATATCCTTATTTTCTACCGAGATGAGGACAAGTTGGTGAAGATGAAAGGCATCGGCATTCGCAACAGACAGGCTGAGGAAGGAATATATTTGGATCAATCAGCATATATTGCGGAAGTGTTAACGCGTCTTGGAATGAAATGCAGCACAAACTCTTCTATTCTAGGAATTCCGTGCCCAAAATTATTGGACAAACTGATTCGGATCATGCCGGGACATTACGGGAAACATATTTACGACTGGTGGTACTACCTCTTGGTTGGCTGCTAGTAATACTCTCCGCAACAGAAACGGAATACATCGCTATGGCTAGTCCGATTGAAGAGGCGTTACGGTTAAGACAATTAGCCATGGAATTGAACGGGATAAAGAAGGATGACAGCATGGGTACGATTGAGCTAGCAAAAAGTGATCGTTATTGATCAAGAACGAAAGTAATATGGGGTACATTATAGAGCATGATACTGTCAATTTTAGTGGAAATCACACTATTACTAACGAAGTTATAATATATCAAAATTGTTAAATAAATAATATTATGCCGGGGAGCACTTTACACCCGAAAATATCATGGAGCTTATGGTGAAAGCCAAGGGGATATGGACCGAAGTTGAAAAAGTGATTACAGCCATCGGAAAGAAGCTTAGGCAGGAGGAAGTTATTCGAAAGAATGAACGCGAGAAGAACACGAATGTTGATATGAGCGCAGAATAAATTCTGATCCAGCCCCGCGACGTAATACCAAATGGGAGTCCCGCGGGGAGAGTGGAAGGAGAAGGAGGTTGTTTTAGTGGGTAAGAGTCCCATATAGCCGTGTGGCAGGAGCCCGCGGTAGCTTTTGAAGCTTTCCACCGTCCATCGGAAAAAAAAAAGACAGACAGATAGGGAGACAGACGGACAGACAGACAGACAGTAAACCGATTTTAATAAGGTTTTGTGTTTACATAAAACCTTAAAAACACATATTAACACATCAATAGGTATGCTCCTAACGGCCAATTGAGGTTGCGTCTGATGGGAGATCTGGCAACTCTTCGCAGTCGCAAACAAGAACAAGTCGGGAAACCGGAAGCGGGGCGCTTCAGGTATGAAAGGTTTTGTTTGCTTCTTCTGTGAGTATATTTGAGGGAAGAACTATTCCATTTGTACGTAGCCCGTTATGTATATGCATTTAGCATGTCAGACTGCCCACGTTAGTGTGATAATGATATTCAGTTGCAATAAATTTACACGGTAAAGTCAACTTTGAGCTACTGTAACTTTATTACTAATAGTATGATTTTGATCAAACTTAGGGATAATATTCATATTATATTTTATACTGCTACCTTTATGCCTACTTTTATAACTCTGGGATAAACTTAGGGGGGGGTTTACTCAATTTCCCCAAAATATGGTAATATACTATTATTAACTTAATTTGAAAAGATATCGATATGGAGAGTACTTTGAGGCACCATATAGAGGCAGTTTCATGAATTTTTTCAGATTTTTCGGTTGGGTAGTTTCTGAGAATGGGTTCGTTAAAGAAATTGTCACTTCCCACCGTTCCCACTCCCCGCCTTTCTAACAAATCTCAAAACTAAGGCCGGCTTCAAAAAGTCTAATCGAGGCCTTTCATTTGATACCCCACATGACTATATTCGGTGAAAAAAAAAATGTAAACCCTCTTTTACATGTATGGGGACTCCCCGTAAATTGCAACGTAGAAGGATATCACTCACTACTTGTCTGGGGTACACAGTTCCCACCTTCTCATCAAATTTCATGTCAATCGGTTTAGCAGTTTCTGAGAAAAGTCTTGTGGCAGACAGACAGATAGGTAGGCAGACGGATGGGGTCCTTGTCCTTCTCGTGCCAAAGGATGCCACGATAATCGGTTTCCCAGATGATCTAACTATGGCTGTCGTCGCAAAACAACCTGAAGACGTTGCAATGTACGCTAACGAAACCATTAGCGTCATAAAACCGTGGCTGGAGATGGTTCAGCTTAACCTTGCGGAACAAAAGACGGAGGCTGTCTTGGTTACCAATCGTTGGAAGAAGAATCCGATTAATATTCGTGTTGGTGATCATGTCATCACTTCGAAACCGGTTATCAAATACCTAAGGGTGGTGACTGACGCTAAAGTCAATTTCAAGGGACATCTGGACTATGCCTGTGAGAAAGCGGCAAATACCAGTGTATTATTAACGCGGATGATGCCTAACATTGGAGGCCCAAGATGCAGTCGCAGATTACTTGTAGCCGGAGTGGTTCGCTCCACACTATTATACGCGGCACCAGTTTGGGAGGAAGCACTAGCGTGTGAGAGTAATCGTAGGAGGGTAAATATATTACCGCTTAGTGGCGCTAAGGGTGTGCAGCACCTTCAGAACAATATCAGCCGACGCAGCAAGTGAGACACGCTGCCTGAACGAGACAAGGAAAATGAATCCTCTTGAAAAGGATGTAGAATACCGAAAGGCGGCAAGGTGGAAGTCGCTGGAGAAGTAGCAGAAATGGTGGGACGACTCGCAGAGGGGTCGCTGGACCTACACTTTGATTCGCCTTATCGAGGAGTGTATCCAGGGACGACACGACGAGATTAACTACCATCTGTCAGGAGACGGTGGTTACAGGAAGTACCTGCACCAATTCAGGCTGGATGATTCTCCCTTGTGTCCTGAATGTGGTTGCACACCTGAGGACCCGGAGCATGTTATGTTCCACTGCCCACGATTTATCTCAGAAAGGAGGAGTCTGGAAGACTCCCTGAAAACCAACCTAAGCCCGCAGAACATCGTCGGGGAAATATTGAAGTCGGAAGGAAACTGGTGTGCAGTGAACTCCACAATCAAAAGAATACAAGAGGAACTTGGAAGAGCGGAGCGCGCAAAGAGGATGCGAAGAACGGAAGGCGTGATTGCTTAAAGCGTAGTCCACCCCGCGAAGTAATGCTTTGCGGCGGTCCCGCGGGGAAGTAAAAAGGAGAAAGTGGTTTTAATGCGTGAGAATTCCACACGCTGCTGCAACCTGGCGCGGCAGTGTCTTTGTAAGATTTCCACCTTCATCTATAAAAAAAAACCGACAGACAGAGAGGCAGACATTGAACCGATTTTAATAAGGTTGTGGTTGGCAAACAAAACCTTAAATACATGACATTGTATTATAATTTTAAAACACACTGTCTGTACATACATCTATTGGCTGAATCGTTTCCAGTGAAATAGAAATGCAAAAGCACGAATATACAGATAACTTACGTTTCGGGTAAACCCAGAATGAGATTCATCTCAAGTAAAGAATAAAGCAAAATAAATCAAGACATAAACATTATAGTATCAGAAAACTGTCTAGCGAAGGTCAAAGATAGACGTTTCAATGGGAGCTGTTCAGTACAAACATTCTCCTAGTGGTTGTCGGACATATAGTAACGTGCATATGGTAGTTACGTGTTTCGATTCAGTTAAAAGTTAACCATGGATCCTACGCGAATTATTTATCCTTTATTTTTTGCAAGCGCATTTTTAAGTGTAACAGGAGGTTCGCATTCCGCAGTGCCATTTCTGAAATTAGCAACATGCCGGGATTTTAATATAAAATCTTCAGAATGTCAGCATTATTTCCCTATCGACATGCTTACAAACAACATATCAAATGAATACAAACTCCACTTAACATTTTATGTGATGACGACCACTGCCGCTAATATCGTGCTTACGGATGGGAATAATAAAGGCAAAGTCCGGTACAAAGCTGGTAATTGGAATCTTTATATATATGTATGCATTGCACTAAACTATATCTACCCACCCACTTCCAAACGCTTTTGATGATGATAATGAGAGAATTGTTTCGAGACATTGTAGAAAGGACTATTGGTAGTAAGGGAGGTGCATGTTATCCGAATATGTGGTATACCCAACGATCGCGGGTTTCAGAATTCATAAATCTGAGAAGGTTCCCGTTCGTGTTCTATCAGTTTTGGCACAAGAAATTTATTTTTCAGTTGTTGGTGGCTATGCTAATACTTACTCTTGGCTAAGAAATACAAGTGATACCACCGTGGGACTAGACAGCCATAAAACTGGAATACTTTCACCTCTTTGGCCAACCCCCATCGTAGTGCGTCAAAAATACGGTAATAAAGATAAATATCTGAATTCAGATTAATAACGAACTTTTTGTATGTTAGATGGACAACTATCTGTTGCCATTCCCGGTGTCATAGACCCACTTCTAAGAGCTGACGCTTCCGATTTGGAAGTGAAATCAGTGTGTCTTTATGCCTGGCAAGCTGAAAGTCGTTGGTTTTACAATTGCAATGAAGATAACGGTAATACATTTAAACCATGCTTTAAAAAGTGAATGACCTTTTCTTCTAAATTTTTGACAGAATATCGTACAATGGACGGTTATACCTGTGTCAAGCTTCAGCAGTAAACCTACTAGGACTATCATCGGAAGAAATAATTTGGAAAATGAGTGTCATCGGGCAAAAGTACGACATTATTTATAATAAAATCTAAATTCAAAAACGAAGATATTTTATACATTTTTATGTTTTGGGATAGTTCTACCCTCTAGGTCGTCTACGGCAGTATGGTCGTTTCAACCTCTAAAATTATTATAAATGCCGCCCAACGTGGGTTCTATTCCGGCTCATAATTTCGTTTTATTGTGTTGAATAGAGAATCAATAGATTCTCAACATAGTTCCCGGCTAAGCTCCAAGTACACTTGCCATTTCATCCTTTTAATTTTAGGCTGCTGCCTGTGTGGAGTTGCCAAATCTCCCATCAGGCGCTTCCCTTCGTGCGGATAAGGGAATGCTCGGCGAATGTGTCATGGCCATGCATATGCACGCATCCGGAGATGTGCGTGTATGGGCATGTTTATGCGCAGGCCGGGTAGGTGGGAAGTAAACGCCCACCCGTGGATAAAAATTGGCTATGGGAAGGATACCCAGAAATAAAACCAAACATGGAGGAGCAGAAGAAGAATGAAGTTACGGTGCAGGGCTTCGGAAACCCAGTGCCGGCGGTTTTTGGGAGTGAGCAAGCGGGCTCCCGGCCGTCGATATCCAACGACCGCAGTGCCTCAGTAGTGGGAACCTTGGCTACTGTGGCATCTAATGTTACAAGCGTACGGGAGGAACTTGAACTGGCTCCAGTGATGGATCCGTTCAGAAGGAGCTCGATTTTTCGCAAATCCCCTCCCACACGGGCACAAGCCCCCACGATCGCTACCCCCAGTGGGAAGCATATAGCGGGAGTCTTCGATGAGGAAGAATCACTGACGCCGATTCACCCGAGCGATGTTTTGGGCAATGATCAGTCTGGAGCTGCCTTTACTGCCCTCGGTAAAAAGATCATGGAGCTGTGTGAGTTTATAAAGGAGCGCAGGAACATTCACCAAAATATAAGGGCCATGATAAGAGGCATCCGTTTGACGTACGGCAAGGCCCAGGATGAACGAGTGGGGAAGTCGTCGATTGGAAAAGTGAACCAGACAACTCAAGTAACGCCGGTTCAAAACACAAAAGGGGAGAAACCGGGGAAGAGGCTGCGCGAGAAGCTGAATGAATCAACATGTCAGCAAACCCCGAAAAGAAAAAAGGACTCTACTCCCAAAAAGACGGAGTTCATGAAAAGTACGTCTGAAGCTACCAGTGAAAATGCTGCAGTGGCTACCTCGAGAAAAGGGATCGAACCTTCAAAGGCGGATGCGGAAGCTTGGGGGAAGGTAGAACCGCGGAAAAGAAATTATCGGAGGAAGATTAGACCGGAGGTGATTTTCATTTCCAAACGGGGCGAAGGGTCATACGCCGACATTCTCAGGAAAGTGAAGGCAGACCCCGAACTCACCAATTTGGGAGACAACGTCAGCCGCATTAGACGGTCCCAGAAGGGAGATCTTATGTTGGAACTTAAGAAATCCAAGGATGTAACCGCGGACAAATTCTTAAGCCAAATCGGGAAGACTTTAGGGCAGAAAGCCGACATAAGAGCTAGCAGGCCGGAGATCACTATAATCTGCAAAGATATAGATGAAATCACGACGAAGGAGGAGGTTCGCGAAGCGTTGGAGAAACAGTTCGATCTTGCCGGACTACAAGAGTCAGTGGTGAAAACGCTAAGGAAAACCTATGGGGGAACACAAACCGCCATCATCAGCCTACCAGTGCAGAACGCACTCAAACTGTTAGCAGCAGGGAGAGTGAGAATAGGCTGGGTAATGTGTCGCCCTAGGGAACAGGTGGCGTTAAAACGGTGCTTTAGATGCCTTGGCTTTGGTGACATTGCGAAGTCATGCACTAACCCAAATGACAGGTCAAAGCAATGCAGGAGATGCGGAGTGGAAGGCCATATCAGCAAGGACTGCGGAGCTGACCAAATTGTCTACTGTGAAAAGGAAAGGAGGGTGTGGACCATCGGCACATTGCGGGCAGCAGCAGGTGCCCGGAATACAGAAGAGCCCTTAGTACGAATCGCAGATGAGGTTAATACAAATCAACCTCAACCACTGCGAGGCGGCGCAGGATCTACTCGCGCAAACCATCCGCGAGAAAAACATCGATGTGGCCATACTAAGTGAACCATACCGAAACCGCGGTGATAGCGTTTGGGTCAAAGACCAAACGGGCCAAGCAGCGCTGTGGACTTGTGGAGAACAAGCCTTCCAGGAAATAATGGAGCACCCGGAGGAGGGCTTCATCAGAGCGAAGGTGAAGGGCATCCACATCTACAGCTGCTATGCTCCACCCGGCGCTACACTCGTCGAATATGAGCGGATGTTTGCTGCTCTTGTTTTGGATGCAAGAGGACGTTGGCCGATCATAATAAGAGGCGATTTCAATGCGTGGGCTCTTGAATATTCGCGGAGCTGGACTTAGTACTGGCGAATGTTGGGTCTTCGTACACTTTCCGGGGAAGGTGCCTGGGGTCTATAGTGGACCTGACATACGTGAGTGCCACTTTAGCCAGTAGAATCGCTTGGCATGTCAGTGAGGACTATACTCACAGCGACCACCAGGCAATCTGCATAGAGATCAAGGGCAGATCGAAAAAGAGTTTTCGCAGAATGCCGGGTGGTATGCTTGGCTGGACAGTGAAAGCTTTCGAGGGGGACACGTTTTTCGCGGTGCTCAAATCCGACATATCCCTGAATGGTACGGCTGGAGAGAAAGCCACCCAGATCACTCGATGGGTGACGGAAGCATGCGATGCTACTATGCCCAGAAGGCGATTGCTCCCCAGTAGGCAATCCAACTACTGGTGGAACAACGAAATCGCAAGTTTGCGAGCCGCATGTTTTCGGGCAAGGAGGCTTTGCCAGAGGCTCAGGGGAAACCCGGTGGCGACGGTCGAGAGGAGGCGCACAAGCAATTGCGTGGCCGCCTAAAGGAAGCCATTCGGAGGAGCAAAAAGAACTGCTTCAAACAAGTGTGCGACCATGCTGACATAAACCCTTGGGGCGAGGCTTACAGAGTGGTGATGAAAAGGCTGCAGAAATCACCCCAGGTGACCTGTCCGCGCCTCCTGAAACAGATTGTTACCACTCTGTTCCCTCACCACGAAAATAGGGGAAGGCAAATTTTTGTCCAGCTAAATGACGGCATAACACCGCCTGTAACTGTGGAGGAGCTGCGAGAAATATGTGGTAGGTTCGGTGACAACAAGGCCCCAGGTTTGGATGGCATCCCCAACCGAGCTTTGAAACTGGCAGTGAAGACTAGGCCCCAACTTTTCGCCAACACCTTCGAGGCGTGCCTAAAAGAAGGAATATTCCCTGCCCAGTGGAAAAAGCAAAAGTTGGTGTTGCTTCCGAAACCTGGCAAATTTGGTGGAAAACTACCTCTCAGAGAGGACTCTCTGGTACGGGACGGATGAAGGCCCCAAAGAGTACATTGTCCCTGCCGTGGTACCACAGGGATCGGTACTTGGTCCCCTGTTGTGGAATATCATGTATAATGGGGTGCTTGCTCTTCCCGTCCCAGAGGGGACTACGATTGTCGGCTTTGCTGATGACCTAGCTGTGGTTGTTGCAGCAAAACACCCAGAAGATGTGGAGGTTTACGCAACGGAAACAGTGAGAGCGGTAAAGTCCTGGCTAGAAAAGGCCGGGCTGACCTTGGCGGACGCGAAAACGGAAGCGGTCTTAATAACGAAACGCAGGAAAAATAACACTGTAAAAGTGGAGGTCGGTGGACATACGGTCGTATCAAAGCCGGCTATCAAACCAAATTGAGTTTTAAGGAACACCTAGAGTATGCATGCCAAAAGGCAGCCAGTGCCACCACGGCACTTGCAAAAATGTTGCCAAATGTAGGTGGGCCGAAACATTGCCGGAGGTTGGTGCTGCTCTACTCGTCGCCTGTGTGGGCAGAGGCGCTTGCAAACTCTCAGAGACGGAAGCAGGTGAACTCGGTTTACCGGCGGATGGCTTTGGGGGTTTGCAGTGCTTTTAGAACCACATCAGATGAGGCAGTATTGATGGTGGCAGGCATGATCCCGGTCGACATTCTGGCCAAAGAAATGAGTGTCCTGTACAATGCAAGACATATGGAGGGGCATGCACAACGTAGAAATGCGGCAAGGTCAGAGTCGCCTGATCTCTGGCAACGCAGATGGGACGAGTCTGCGAAAGGTCGGTGGACGCACAGGCTCATTCCCAACATTAGGGTGTGGCTTGAGCGAAAACATGGGGAGACCAACTACCACATTACCCAGTTCCTCACGGGGCACGGTTGTTGCTACAGGCAGTATCTGCACCGCTTTGAGTTGGATGATTCTCCGAACTGTCCCAGATGCGATGGCATACCGGAGGATCCAGAGCATGTGATGTTTCACTGCCCACGATTTGCGATGGAGAGAAGGAGCTTAAACCAGGTGCTGGGCAGGAGCGGGACCCCGGAGAGCTTGGTTACTGAGATGCTGGAGTCCGAGGAGAAGTGGCTTGCGATTGGCTCCGCAATCATCGAAATGCAGGAGGAGTTGCTAAAGGAACAAAGAAGGAGGAAAGCTGCAAATAGGAGAAGGATGAGTGCCTAAGAGCAAACCTACTCCGCGAAGTAATACCTTAGTTGTATACCACAAGGGATACTCGTTTGTTGTGTTTGCTTTTGGGACTTAACGTCTCGTAGATGATTGCCTTCCAAAAGTCTCTGAATATACGGACCTTGGCGACTATATCCTGAAGGGTACTGCCATCCGAGCTTCTGCGGAGTGTCCTTCCCTATCTTTATGTGAAATGGTTATCTCCTCGTTTCAGATTTTGGAAAACTTATTATTCTTAAGGTACACAGGCACCACAAGAGCTGCCTGCTGCAATTCGCGTCGCGGCCAGGTAAGACAGATATGACGATGGACGTGATATGAACGAATTTTAAAGATGTGACAATGGATGGAATACAAACAGATTTCATAGACATGACGATGAGTAGAATGTAACTTTTTACAGGCTTGACGACAGCTCTGCATCCGAGAACTTTTATGGATATGTAGACAGCTCCGGACTAGGCTACTTGTACGATGTTTACAGTTCGGACGATGGCCCATACGGATGCTAGGCACGACTGCTTAATACCTTCTCAGCGGATTGTATCCACACATCTGGTGTTTAATGGGACTTCAACATCTCTAACCATATCAGTCCAAGAAAAATCATTATAACTTGGAAATAATCGTCGGTTTGAAATTTGGGAAAGACTAAGCTTAAGAATATAGGCAGTGCTTAGATATAACTTAACTAGAATTTCGCAAATATATTACCCAGTAATCAATATAAATTTGCTTACTCAATAAAAACGTGCCCTTTTCCTACCACCATCTTGATACCAATTAAATGTAAATTCGCAAAGCTCCTAATTGTTGAGTTAAAATAATATTTTTCTTATCAAGGATTTCGTATAAAAAAGGGAGAGAAAAAATGTTATTACTGCGTTGCGACGCAGATCGGTTCACAGTTTCCAAGAAAAAGTGCATCATCATCATCAATGGCGCAACAACCGGTGTCCGGTCTAGGAACTACAGACATCCCGGTTTTGCGCCGAGGTCCACGAATTCGATATCCCTAAAAGCTATCTGGAGTTTATCCACAACTTGACGGTCATGGTAGAGCTCATAGATTTCGTCATTATGTAGGCTACGGAATCGTCCATCCTCATGTTGGGGGCCAAAAATTCTTCGGAGGATTCTTCTCTCGAACGCGGCCAAGAGTTCGCAATTTTTCTTACTAAGAACCCAGGTCTCCGAGGAATACATGAGGACTGGCAAGATCATTGTCTTGTACAGTAAGAACTTTGACCCTATGGTGAGACGTTTCGAGCGGAACAGTTTTTGTAAGCAGAAATAGGCTCTGTTGGCTGACAACAACCGTGCGCGGATTTCATCATCGTAGTTGTTATCGGTTGTGATTTTCGACCCTAGATAGGAGAAATTGTCAACGGTCTCAAAGTTGTATTCTCCTATCCTTATTCTTGTTCGTGTTTGTGTTTGACCAGTGCGGTTTTGTCCATATATTTTGTCTTGCCTTCATTGATGTGCAGCCCAAGATCTCGCGCCGATTACCGCCTGCTCGATCTGGATGAAGGCAGTTTGTAAGCGGATGTGTGACTACTCATGGTTTCAACCTTGCACTGGAAAAAACCGAAGTACTCATCCTGACTAAAAAGAGAATTCCGACCCTGCGTCCCATATCGTTCGGCGAGTCGATAATCGAGTCAAAATCAGCGGTAAAGTACCTCGGGTTGACTCTTGACTCAAAGATGAGCTTTTCTGAGCAAATCCAAGCAGCAGCGAACAAGGCTGCGGCTGGAGTTTCGGCGTTAAGTAGGCTAATGGCAAACATTGGGGGTCCTACGTCTAGTAGGCGACGTCTCCTGATGAGCTCAACGCAGTCTGCCCTGCTCTACGGTGCAGAGGTATGGGCTGGCGCTCTTAACAAGGAGGTATATCGTAGACGCCTCGCGCAAGTACAGAGACGGGGAGCTTTACGGGTGGCGTCTGCGTACCGCACAGTCTCTGAACCGGCCGTGATGGTGATCGCGGGAGTTATCTCCGTTGCCCTTCTTCCTAGGGAGCGTCAGGCCATATACAAGCGCAAGGGAGATGAGCCAAGGGAGGTGGTTGCCCGCGAAGAACGGCAACACACTCTAGACGAGTGGTAGCTCTCTTGGCAAAATGAAACTAGAGGCAGATGGACTGCGCGGCTCATCGGAAACTTAGGTGCATGGCTGAATCGGAAGCATGGTGAGACTGACTATTTCCTTACCCAGTTTTTAAGTGGACATGGAAATTTTCAGTCTTACCTGCACAAGATTGGAAAGGCGCCAACTCCGCATTGTGTGTTTCGCAATGGAGTTGTGGACGATGCCCACCACACTTTTTTTTCTTGTGGAAGGTGGGATGGGGTTCGTCAGCAGCTCTATTTAAATACAGGGGATCTCTCTCCAGACAACATTGTGGAAGAGATGCTGAGGACTGCTGACAGCTGGAACCGTGTTGTCCATTACGTTCGGGCCCTTCTCGTTGCTAAGAAGATAGAACTTGACCGGTGGAGGAGCCGGATGGCAGGGGGTTCCTTGAACTGACAGTTCCCTTCCTCCTCTCCCCTCCCGCTGGTGAAAGGTATTCCCTGATTTGAAGGCTCCGCAAGGCGGGAGAGTTCGGGGGCTGGCCCGAAGTAGTGTGACAAACGGTTCCAGGCTAGCTCTCTGACGATGGGGAGGTGTTTAGTTGATAGTCCGACTATCATAGGCGGCTTTAAAGCCGATGAAAAGATGGTGCAACTGATATTCATATTAGAACAATTTTTCCATCGCTTACCGCATAGAGAAAATTTGATTTATTGTTGATTTGTCTGGAGTGAAGCCTCTTTGGCTTTCCACTCAAACCATATACTTCCAGCAACCATTTCGTGTCACACTGCTAATTGAAGAATCAGCTGTTCGTTATCATTTGTATTTTGATGTAAGCTATGGGATCCAACGTATCACCTGATTACGGGCTCCGTGCCTATTTCCCGTTAAAATCCCCAAGTATGATTTTGATGTCACATCTGTGACAGGCTTCGAGGGTTCATTCTACTGTCTCGTAGATGGTATCCTTCTCCGATTCCACAGTCTTCTCTGTAGAGGCGTGAATGTTTATGAGGCTTGTATTTCTAAATTTGCCTTGGAAGCGCAGAGTGCATAGCCGTTCGCTTATGTTTTCAAAGCCGATAACAGCAAGTTTCACTTTTGGCTGACTAAGAAACCAACTCTGAGCACATAGACTACTGGATGGCCACTATAATATATGGTGCAGTGACTCTTCCCCAGGAAGCCGGTCTCTGTCCAACACATCTGCTGCAACGCTTTTATATCAGCCTTATATGGGGAAAGGGTGTCGGCTAACTGTCTGGCACCTCCATCTCTGTACAGGGAGCGCAAGTTCCATGAGAAAATCGTTATTCCGTTGTCATTGCCGGTATCGCCATAGTATTACCCGTCCAGTCCAAGGCTCCTGTTGTTGCTTCGTAGCAAGTTATTTTCCGTATAGGGTTTTCAGCTCTATCCTACCCCCAACTTGGAGGACCAGTTGGAACATTTGTCCCGTTTTTAGGCGTCATCATTTCGATAGGAGCATTATAAGATGTAATAGAATTATTTATTAATTAATTTTGCATTAATCAATGTAAGTTTTTTATATCTTCCTTGAAAAAGGTTGTTCTTTCTCGGGGAAGCACACAGCCTTCTATTGTGGTCCAAGTTAAAAAACAAAAAGTTCTTTCTATTCTATTCTTGTCGAAATATGCGATACCTTAAATATACAAATATTTATTTAAAATAGGAAAATATAAGCCCTTTATTTTGGGTGCTGTTGGAGTGTGTTGACAAAGGCACTAGGTTTATGCTAAGGCCTACAAACAAGTTCTGTCGGTTTTTCTTTAAATTTGAAGATTTGTTGTGAAAAATTTGTTATACGTTCATTGTTCAAAGTATTTCCCATCGCTAGGCACAACTTTCTTCCATCTTTCAGGCAATTCATAGATACCATCGCGTCCGAAATTGGCCGGCTTGGCCGCTATCCACTCATCGAGCCACTTTTTGAGTTCGTCGTAATTGGAGTAGTGCTGGTCAGCCAGGCCATGCTGCATCGACCGGAACAAATAGTAATCAAAAGGAGCAATTTCTGGAGAGTACGACGGGTGGGGTAGGACTTCCCATTTCAACGCTTCTAGATATGTTTTAACGGGCTGTGCAACATGTGGACGAGCATTGTCATGTTGCAAAATAACTTTATCATGCCTTTGCTGGTATTACGGCCGTTTTTTTTTTGAGTTCGCGGCTCAAACGCATCATTTGACGTCGGTAGAGTTTGCCCGTGACCGTTTCATTCGGTTTTAGCAGCTCATAGTATACCACACCCAGTTGGTCGCACCATATACACAGCATGATCTTCTCACCATGAATATTCGCTTTGGCCGTCAATGATAAGGCATGGCCGGAGTATCCCCACGTTGCTCGGCGCATGGGATTATCGTAATGGATCCACTTTTCATTGCCAGTAACTACTCGATGCAGAAAACCCTTCCTTTCTTGTCGTTGGAGCAGTTGTTCGCACGTGAAAAACGGCGTTCGACGTCTCTTGGCTTCAATTCATACGGAACCCAACTTCCGACCTTTCGGATCATTTCCATTGCTTTTAAACGATGGGAAATGGCTTGCTGAGTGACTCCAAGTGTTTTTCCAAGTTCTTCTTGCGTTTGCGATGGATCTTGGTCGAGCAATGCCTCTAATTTTTCATCTTCAAAACTTGTTGGCCGTCCAGCGCGCTCTTCGTCTTCCAAGTCAAAATTGCCACTTTTGAACCGTCCAAACCACCTCTGACACGTTCGCTCAGATAGAGCATGGTCACCATAAACTTCCACCAAAATGCGATGACTTTCGGTTGCTTTTTTCTTCATATTGAAATAATGAAGTAGAACTCCCCGCAAAAACACATTATTTGGTACCAAATTGGCCATTTTCGTTGATGAAAAAAGTATTGTTGTTTACACTTCAATTAAATAATTTATACTGACATTTGTGCCTATTGACAGTAGCTTTCCGATGAATGTTTGGAAATGTGGATCAATGGAATAGAAAACAAGCTACGCCATCTATTGTGAAAACCGACAGAACTTATTTGTAGGCCTTTAGTAAAATTGGGAAAAAAACAAATTTTCAAAATCGTTGTATTTTTTAACTTTTTTTGAAGTATCGCATATTGGCATGGGTATATAGAATAAGGGATGCAAAGTTCAACTAAACCAGTAAAGGAGTTTTTCGTGAGTTCTTCCCTCAAACTTTAAAAACATGGTTTCGAGTAAGACGCATTAAAAATTTAGATACTAGATTTTACGTAACATAACTTATGTCAATTCTGATATTATATTTTTACATAATCTCTAGACCTTAGTCGGTTGACTATAAAAATGCAGTATCGAGGATATTTTATAGAAGGGACGATTGAAGTAGCTGCTGTCAGTTAATTTCAAGTTCTATATTTACTGCGGCGCGTTCTATTCTTTACGCTCTAACTTTAGAAATGTGTTGAATTTCAATCTAGAATTTTGATTGTACATTTCCAGTATGTTGTACCTTCAAAAAAAAAAAAAATTTTTAAAATCATCATACTGTACTACTACGCTAACAAGCATTTCAACACAACTAGAATATGGAGCGTCATCGTCGTATCATCTTAACAGCGAAATAATACTCAATCTAAAGAAAATATGATGATTTACTCATCCCATCTTTTAGTCTATCATATCTCTGATAGTAAAAAAAGTGAATTATTGTACAGTAATTAATTAAATCCAGCTGGGAATTCCTCTCACATGTGAAAATCACAAGCTTCTGAACGAGGTGGTTTACATATACCTTCTGGCTGAGTCATTCTGTTCAGAGTGGTAGAAAACGTCAATATTTTATAGATAACACAGACTTTGGGTAAACCCATAACAAAGATTGCTTTGCATAATTAACAAATAAAACAAAATTAATCAAAACATACATATAAGAGCTATAGTATCAGAATTTCGTCTAGCAAAGGTCAACGCCAGACGCTCTGAAGCTAGCAGAAATGTTAATCTTCAGAAACGGTCAGCTTCCAGTACAAACGTTTCGCTAGTGGTCAACAGACATACTAAAGATACTTCGTTTGATACGGTTTAAAGTTGATAATGGTTCTCACGCGAGTTATTTGTCTTACATTTCTTGTAAGCGGACTTTTAAGTGTAGCAGCCATTGCGCATTCCAAAGTGTCATTTCTGAAGCTATCAACATGCCAAGAATTCGACATAGACTCGTCAGAATGTCAGCATTACTTCCCGATTGATGTCTTTAAAAACAACATATCGAGTGAATACAAACTCCATTTAACATTTTATGTAATGACGACCAATGATGCTAATATTGTGCTTACGAATGGGAAGAATCGAGGCACTGTTCGGTACACTGCTGGTAATTGGAACCTTGATATACTAAGTATACCTAGTGCCAAAAGTCTTCATCGATGGTTGAACTGGGTTCCTATGGTCTTATAGATACAAGATAATCGATAGTTTCTTATTTCATAGATGCGATATTTTTAAATCAAGAGTTCTTTTTCAGTTGTTGGTGGTGCAGCTAATACATACTCGTGGCTTAGAAATACGAATGATACCACAGTGGGATTAGACAGTCATAAAACCGGAATACTATCACCTCTTTGGCCAGCTCCCATTGTTGTCCGCCAAAAATATAGTAATAAAGATAAATATCTGAATTCAGATTGATAACGAACTTTTTGTATGTTAGATGGACAGCTATCGGTGGCAATTCCTGGCGTCATAGATCCTCTTCTGAGAGCTGATGCTTCCGATTTGGAAGTGAAATCAGTCTGTCTTTATGCATGGAAAGCTGCAAGTCGATGGTTTTATAATTGCAATGAAGATGCTGGTAAGACATTAAATTAACTTTAAGGGAAATTTATGTTTTCACCATTCCAACTTTTGACAGAGTATACATCGCCAGATGGCTACACATGCGTCAAGATTTAATGATGAAACAGATGAAAGATATCAATATGAAGTGGATGTGAAATGAGAAAATTTTATTTAATAAATATAATCAAATTTGAGTATTAAGTGCTTTAAATATAAAGGACAGTTACCTGCAAACTCCGAGATGCTAGCGTATTCCATTTAGAGAGTATAACGGTACACTAGAAAGTCCTCGTCTGGGCTTATCACTCAGATACTAACTCGAAACTTAGTCGACTAATATCCGGCATCCAGCCTACGATACAAATCAACCTGCTACCAGTGAGATTCAAACCATCATAATACATGCAAATGAACGATGTAAGGCAGAAGAGAATAGGAGAGGCTGATAAGGACTCACCCCTTTCTTGTGAGCAATATTCTGGAAACATTAAACTTGGACAATACTACGAAGGATTGGGGTTCAGAGAAAGAGGGTAAGCAATACTATGAGAGGTTTGAATCAGTAAGTCCTCAAAGCACATTAAAGTGGACAGTAGTGAATCCAGTTAAATATTGTCCCTAGAGTTTGAAGAAAGTAGAAGCCTCAAGTAGCTTTCATACTTGCCAGAGCGGCAATATGGGTTTCGGCGAGCCCGTTCTACGGTCGATGCAGTAGCAAAGGTCGTGGAATTGACTCGAAATGCAATGGCCATGGGCAAATGCTGTGCTCTGGTGACGCTCGACGTCAAAAATGCTTTTAACTCAGCCAACTGGGGCTGGATTAAGGGCGCCTTGGCCAAACTGGGTGTTCCTAGCTACTTGGCTCGGCTCATCGAGAGTTACTTTTCGGACAGACTTCTCTGGTACGAGTCGGACGACGAGCCGAAGGTATTGTATTGGGACCGCTGCTGTGGAACATAATGTACGACGGAGTGCTTGGCCTTCGCGTGCCGGAGGAGACAACGCTGATTGGTTTTGCGGACGACTTGGCGGTAGTTGCAATTGCAAAGCATCCCAAGGACGTGGAGCTTTATGCAAATCAAACCATTCATACCATCAAGTTATGGTTACGAATGGCCAAGCTGGACCTGGCGGACGAAAAGACGGAGGCGGTCCTCATTACCAACCGTAGGAAGAAGAACATGGTTACCATCCAGGTTGGTAATCGTGAGGTCGTCTCAAAATCGGTTGTCAAATACCTGGGGGTGATGATCGATGCCAAGCTGAGTTTCAAGGGACACTTGGATTATGCGCGAGAGAAGGCAGCAAATGCCAGCTCATCCCTTGCAAGGATGATGCCTAGTATAGTCGCAGGCTACTCATCGCGGGAGTGGTGAGGTCGATGCTGCTATACGCGGCCCCTGTCTGGGCGGGAGCGTTGAGCCACGCTGTCAACCGGAGGAAGATATGTTCGGCATACCGGCCAATTGCGCTAAGGGTGTGCAGCGCATTTAGGACGGCGTCGACGGACGCAGTGTGTGTTATCGCAGGAATGATCCCTATAGATCTTCTAGCGAGCGAGGCACACTGGCTCTACGAAAAACGGAAGGCAAACCCAGCCGAGGTGAATGCGAATTTCCGAAAAGCCATCAGGAGAGAGTTGTGTGGCAAGTGGCAACAACGATGGGATAACTCCGACAAGGGCAGGTGGACCCATACATTGATCCCATGCATCGAGAAATGGGTCAACCGAAAGCACGGAGAATTGAATTACCACCTGACACAATTCCTTACGGGACACGGTGGCTATAGGAAGTACTTGCATCGCTTCGAGTTGGACGAGTTTCCCAACTGTCCTGAATGCGGTGCTACACTCGAGGACCCGGAGCACGTTATGTTCCATTGTCCCAGATTTCTGTAGCAGAAAAGGGGGTTGAACAGCATCTTAGGGGCAGACATCGAGCCCTCCAACCTGGTGGAAGAGATGTTGAAGTCGGAGGAAAACTGGATGGCGGTAAATGAGGCAGTAGCCGTGGTGCAGACAAAACTCCTGGAGTTGGATCGAGCTCGGAAGGCGGCGCGACGGAGACGTGACATGGACGAGCGGGTATAGCGATCCAGAACCTCCCCCGCGAAGTAATACTTCACGGTGGTCCCGCGGGGAGGGACGGAAGAGTGGGGGTGGTTTTAGTGGGTGTGAATCCCACACACTGCTGCAACCTGGCGCAGCAACGTCTTTCTAAGATTTCCACCTCCATACATAAAAAAAAAAAAAAATACTTGCCAGGGCGTAATGTATGCACGTAGCGTAGCAGGCCTATCAGTTACGCCTGAAAAGTCCATTCGGGGGCTTTTTCATCTGAAAACATTATACGCACCGGCAAGCCGGATAGCACCATCAATCCAACTCTCACTGGAAGGATTTTTTTGTGAGCATTTATAACAGAATCGCGTTAGCCATGACATCGAAAAACAATTTTTGGCAATGAAAATTGTTTTTCGGCGAAAATTGCTAGTACAGTTCGTTGCGGGAGGTACACAGAAGCATGCTAATCAGCGAACAGTACTGGAGCAAAGACCCAGTCATATGGCATTCCGACTTACTGTGCCTGACTTCGCCTTCGAGCTTAAGGCCTAGGAGATTTCTTTGTTCAGATTGAGTGTTCAGAGATAACGTTTTTCAGCGATTTCGGACTTCTAGGTCGAGGGAATGGCTTTGGCTGGATTTGGTGTTCAGGGATAACGCTTTTCAGTGACTATGTAATACTAAATAGGTTTGGTTCATCCAAAGCTCTATTGAATGCAACCAATAGTCAAACCGAAAATCAAAAGATTGTTAGAACTCTTCCGCTATGCAGGGTGTCTCCTTTAGAATGGTACACATTTATAATGAGGGATAGTATCGCTTATTTAAGGAAAATTGGTCCACAGGGTGGGTGCACTATTTTTTACCGTTACAGAGTTATACCGTTTTTCATTAATAGTATCAAAAAGCTTAACCTTCCCAAAAAAGACACAATTTTCCACTCTTCCACTCTTAGTCTCAGATTTCATACCATATTGAAGTGAATTTGCTCCATACTTTTATAATAATAATAATAATTATCAAGCATGCAGGTTTGCAGGTTCAAAGTACCGTTACAAGGGTACCGTTACAGAGTGCATTAAGTGTCTTAAGGCTTGCCCAAACGAGTTTAGAGTTCACCTGGTTGAACCTAAGTGCCTTGATTGCGCTTGGCTGTCGGTGAGAATAGTAATGTTCTGCCCCCTGTAGTTCATTTGGAGACTGCGGGATGCACATCTGTCCATGTCGTATATTTTTGCCTGCCGCACCCTGTGCTGGAATCAGTTGCTGGTTTAAGCCGTATGTCACAGACACTCTCCCAGTTTGAATTATTACTCCAACGTGATTCAAAATTCTTATTGGAGTGAAACCTCGTGTTATCCCTTGGTTTCTATAATTCGGGGTGCCGTCTAGAAAGAATATCGATCTTCCCTCGAATTAGGCACCAGCCTGCCTCACTGATACTCCCGGCTATCCTCAAGAATGCTCTCCTTGCTTGCATCTGTATGTGCAAATGGAGAGGGGTTAATCCCATGTCCTCATTGCCCCACTAATACACACGCAAGCCAGTCTTTGGAGTTTGTGTAACTCCCTGGCTTGTATGCTGAGTTCATTTTCTTCTCCCCCTATTACCGTCCCCCCATACCGTCCATAAGCATTGTCATGTAGCTTTATGGCTCCCAAGTGATCAAGCTTACGTTTCCCAGTGAATGGTACTATGGTGGTTTTGGATGAATTGATACGCAGTCTCGCCTTCCTGCATCCTAGTAACCCTGAATCCAGTTTGGGTTCCATCATATAGGGTATCCTCATATTTGCTCCTACAGATTGAAGCAATCTCGTCCGCGTAACCTTGGATTTTTATTCCAGTATTTTTTAGCTCGTCCAGGAGTTCGTCCACCCGCATACTCCACATAAACGACGATAGAACTTCGCGTTCCGTGGACAATCCGTACCTCTCTAACGTTTGACCCATCCGGAAAGCCAAGGTGTTTCCCATTTCCTCCTGGATCTTATATGGCTGTATGCGATGTGTTATCGAATAATCGTTCGATATCCGAAAACACACACAGGACTGGCATCCCGTAATACATCCGACATCTGATACAGAGCAGTTTCAGTTGACCGTCTTGCCCGGAAAGCATTTTGACGCTGATGTAGGGGATTACTCTAATGTGTAATTCTAATATAGTTGTCTATGACCTTCTCCACCGTTCTGAGTGTTGGTATGAAAGATTGAAGGTGAAAAAGATCCCTTTTACCCGCTTTCGGAATAGAGACTTCCACTTTTGCTCGCCTCCATGCACTTGGTGTATATCCCGGACTATGTTGCCCCCTACCACCCTTAGAAGCGACTCTAAGATGATTTCTAGACCTCTCTGGATTAGTGCTGGGAAAATGCCATCTACTCTGGATGATTTCAGTGATTTAAAAGTTCCCACTGCTCACCTTACCCTAGCTTTCGAGTCTACCTCTGTTGCTAGTTTTCAGTTCCCTTTTCTTCCCCTTTTATTCGTTGTTGGGTTTTCAGGCAGAATGCTGTTGCCTTTCACCTTGTGGTAAGACCCCGGGAAATAAGTTCTGAGAAGCGGGTGTACTCTGTACTCCTGATTCTCGGTAAATGTTCCATCCACCTTCTTCAGAGAGATAATATTGCCCCGTATTTGCCTCTAGCCTTGTATAGCCTGGATCCTTCTGTAGTTTGTTCGATGCCTTCGCAGAATTCCCTGAAGTTGTTCCGCAGTCGATGTACCTTAGCCAGTCTCCAGTTTGTTTCACCCGATTAAAGAATTTTCGTTTATCTGTTCTCATTGTGGGCAGCGTTCTATTCCACCAGAGTACATCGCTTGTTGACTTACCTGCTTTAGCCGGACAGCTGACATTATGTGCGTCAATTACTACTTCTTTGAGGTTCTCCATCGAGGTTATTTATGAGCTTATTGTTCACGGTGAGTTAAGGCCTGAAAAAATAGGAACATTACGGGGAGAATATCCTTCAAATGATCAACGAAATTCTAGGGTCTGATAAATATTATTGCTGTAAATAAGACGTATCACTCTCCGTTCAATTCCCAACATTACTGATTTTCTATTGTCTGCACTACTTAAAATATAGATCAGCACCTCAATAACATATATGTTGTCTTAACACTTGAAAAGAAACCAAAAAGTCATCTATCACTTTTTTCTTTATACTAAAAAATGAACCTTATGTCTGCCTGCTTTGACTGTGGGCTGTCTACTCCTAAATCATGCCTCATTCCCTCATATTTCTTCCCTACCTAATCAAAACTTCACCGAATAAAGTAGCATGACTTTACGATTACACTCTCTCGATTGTCGTCGCATTGTGACAACTCTGAACGTAGCGCATTAATAATCATTTGCTTGCCCTTTGACATCGATTTACGAACGTGAAAGCTTTTTTCTAAATCAGAACCCTAAGATGTCAACGCACAAATATTCATAAAATTGATAACATAAGTACACCTTCGTATACAAAATAATTACGGAAGGGGGGGGGGTTTTACTTTGCTATGTCACCGGACAATCAAATAAATTTGATGTCTAACTGATTTTGAATTATCTAAATTGGTTTCCAATAGATAAAAGGTTAGATAACTTCAGGGAGGGAATATATAGCTTTCCTAATCCAACAATGAATTTACTTTCAAATGTGGAAACCAGTAAAGAAATTGCCATTTCACGGGGTGACGGAAAAACTAATGCCAATTAAAAATGAAAAGTGTCCTTGTTGCAACGGACCACTTTTCGGTCAACTAATGAACATTTCAAAATATGCCTAACTATTCCTTCCAGCTCTCGCCAGAAATCAACTCCTTATACAAACACTAGGCGAAGATGGTTTTACGGTTTCTTACCAGGGCAGAGGCAAGCTTGGCCAGAGCTGAACATATTTCGTTTAAGGATTGAGTGATCCTCACTCCGACACCAAGTTGTTGAGTAATGTCCTTAAGATTTGACTGGGAAAAAGAGCGCTGATGTACAGTATGGTCAGCAATACAAATATTTTCTACAAGAGAAACTTATCCATTAAACGCTAATGAGTTCCTCCGCTGTTATCTGAATCATCCTCCAGTGAAGATTTCCATTTGAATTATGCCAAACAAAAGTATTCGAGATATTCACGGGGATATTCCTAAGCCCGCTCCTTACCACAGGCCTAGCAACATCCGACAATATGCCGGTGATCCCATAATTTGTACATCCACGAAGGACATAGTCTGCGAGCAAGTTCGTCTGAGTTCTTATTTGGACGAGTTTTACCGATACTTTACCAAGTGGAAACTACCTCCAAATCCTTAAAAATGGCAAACGATTATCTTCTGCGGGAATAGAATGAGGATGACTCCGAAAATGTCTTCAGCGCCAAAAACCTGTCTCTCAATATCAATTCAACTCCCATTCCTGCTGTTAAACAAGTCGTCTATCTAGGCGTCACCATCACCTCCAACTTATCCAATATACCTCACGTTAACAAGGTATTAAACCATCCAAACCGCGCCTTCAAATCATTAGACCCCATCCTTCGATAAACCCACTCCACAAAAGGTCAATGTGTTCTGTGATAAACAGTTAATTAGACTTTTGATCACTTTGGGCTTCATTTTCTGGACTGATATCTTGTTTAGACATATGGAGAGGCTACGCCTTAAGGAAAGATAAATTCTTCCAATAACAGTGATAACCGACTATTCGACAGAGAAGGCAGAGTAGACCTCTACACCGGTCGCTATTTCCATTCTCAATATGTACCTCCACCCAAATAAAACGTCTCCGGCTGTATCTAATCCACTTCCCTTCCTATTCCCAATCCCTTCGCTCCTGTTTGAGCCTACCTTCTTAACCCTCCACCCAAATAAACCATCTACAACGATTGGAGGTTTTTTGGAGTCATTTTAGCCCATTTTGAACAGAGCATCGTCACCCATTCCTTTCAACGCCCTAGTGGATTTAGGGGAAACAAATTTCCAGAAGAACCCGAGCTGAAAGATAAGACCGCGTGCTGTTAGTATGATGTGGCGTAAAAATAGGGTGATGGCCACATAACTGGGTGTCAGACTGAACCTAAATGAAACAGAGTTTTTGAAGATCGAGCTTAATGAAACAGACACTAACATTGTGTCCAATCCAGAACTGAGCAATTTAAGTATTTGGGACTAATTCTGTCAGTTATGCTTCTAACATTAGCGACCCGAATGAAATGGCATGGCTTTTTGTGATCGGCGTGAAAACGAACATCTCAAATCCAAAATGTGCCGAAGTGTTGTCCACCCTGCCGCGCTCTATGGTTCTGAGTGCTTGCTGACTATAAAAAACAATAAACGTCGCCTCGCGGTAATGGAGACGAATATAACAGTGGCGCAACCTGCTATGATCACGTCCGAAATGAGGATATCTATTTATTTATTTATTTATTTAATGAGGACAATACACAGAAGGCAAATTTCTTATTACATATTGTCTTCAGAGGGAGGAGCAAGTAAATGACATATTTTGCGCTTAAAGCTAGAGAGGGACATAGAGTCAAATGAACCAAGCTGTAGGGCATTGTACGACCGGCAAAACCTCGGGATCGGAGAGTGAAAGTAAATCTCGAGCTCGGCGAAGGGCACATAAAAAATGTCCGCATTACGTGTGTCACGAGACGAGGCGATACGGAGAGTAATATCCGAGTTGGCGGAGCAGTCCATCAGACCATTGCAGAGTTTGAAAAGAGTATACATATCAAGGAAGATACGGCGTTGCTGTAGGGAGGGGAGATTGAAGGTGCGGAGTCGTGACGGATAATCAACCCGTGGAAGGTTCTTTTTGTAATAGAGGGTCCGGGTGAATTTGCGTTGTACAGCTTCAAGAGCGCGGCCGTCACGGATGCGGTAGGGGGACCAGACTACAGAGCAGTATTCAAGGATGTTTTTGACAAGGGAATTGAAGAGTGTTAGGGAGGGCTGGATTGAGATAAAGTCGGACGAGGAACGTAGGATAAAACCAGACATTTTGGAAGCTCTATTGATGATGTCAACGAAGTGGGAATTGAAACGAAGTTTATCTTCGAATATTACACCCAGGTCTTTGAAGGAGGTCAGTAGTGAAAGGGGTTGACCACTGAGAGAATAGGAAAAGGATGATGGGGAGGGTTTCAGGGAATAGCGCATCCAGTGGCATTTGTTGACATTCAGTGTTAGCTTGTTGACCGAACACCAATGGGCTAAATTATCAAGGTTGGATTGTAAGAGAGCACAGTCCAATGGAGAGGAAACAGAGGCAAACAATTTAAGGTCGTCTGCGTAAAGCAAATACGGACAGGTGAGGATGGAGGCGAGGTCATTGATAAAAAACAGGAAGAGTAGCGGGCCAAGTATAGAGCCTTGGGGAACACCAGAGGAAGGAGAGAAGGAACGAGATGAGTGACCATGAAAAGAAACTTTGCATGAACGGTATGAGAGATAGGAGGAAAGCCAGGAGATGACTGAGGGAGGGAACTCTAGCGAAGAAAGTTTAGAGAGGAGAATGTTATGGTCAACGGTGTCAAAGGCTTTGGAGAAATCAGTATAAACAGCATGTACCTCCTGCCGTGAATTCAGGCGTTTAGCAATAAAGTTGGTAAAGACCAGAAGATTTGAAGCCGTTGATCTATGTTTCACGAAACCATGCTGCTCTTTGACAATGAGGTGACCGAAGTGCGCGGTCAACCAGTCGTTGACGTATCTTTCTAGGATTTTGGAGCAAGAGGAGAGAAGGGAAATGGGGCGGTAGTTCACAGCAAGGGAAGGGTCTCCTCTCTTGAGGATAGGAATGATAAGGGCCTCTTTCCAGAGACGGGGAAAGTAGCATTCGTCTAGACTTTTGTTGTAGATTATACACAGGGGGAGGGAAATGTGTTTTCTACAGTTAAGGAGGAAGAGATTAGGAAGCCCATCGGGGCCAGGTTCGACATTGGGGTCAAGGTTACCAATGAGGAACTCAACCAAGGAAGGCGTAAGGAGAGGAATGGCTAGTGATTCGAAGGAGTCTGTGGTTATGAAAGGTGTAGAGGGTGAAGGGCTCGAGGGAGAAAACACTGAAGAGAAGTAGGTGCAGAGAAGGTCGCAGGATTGTTGTGGGGAGCTGGCAGTGGAGTCAGCGAAGCTGATAGAAGAAGGGACAGATTGAGTTGGATTACGAGAGTTGCGAGCGTGAGACCAAAAGGGTTTTAAGTTACCGCGGGCAAGGGCGGCTTCGACGCTCAATAGGTACCTTTTACGCGCTTTTCTGACCATTAACTTCACAGTAGATCGTATAGCTTTAAAGTGAGCAAGGTCGGCGTCATTTTTAGAAGCCCGAAAATTCTTCCTCGATGTATGTTTCAAGCGAATGTTAAAATGAAGTTCCGTTGTGAACCAAGTTGGGAAAGAACGTAGGCAGGGAGGGGAAGAAGGGACATAACAGGAGAGGAGATCAGAGAGGATATTGTAGAAGGTGTTAAGAGCTTGATCACACGATGAATTGCTTAATATATGTACCCAGTTGAAAGACGCTAAAGCTGAGTTCAGACCGTCAAAATTGGCTTTGCGGAAGTTGAACTTAGTGGGTTTACGCTTGGTTTTGGGTTTTGAACGAGGGAGCTCCGCTTCAAATTCAACCGCGGGATGGTGAGCGTCGGTTTTTACATACGGGGATGTGCCAGGAAATAAAGAGAGGTGGCGCTCGGGGAGGTTGGAAAGGAAGAGATCGAGAGTGCGGCCCAAGGATTTTTTGGTGGTGTTGAAATTCAGGGCAGAGCAAGTATACATAAAGGAAGAAAGTGGGAGGGAAGAATGGGAGAGGTTGTTGGAAGGAATTGGAAGACTAGGATGATTAGGCCAGTTGAGCATGGGGAGGTTGAAATCTCCACAAAGGAAGAAAGGGAGGGAGGGGAATCTGACGGTAAGGAGTTCAGACAAACTGTCAAACAATTCTTCATACAGGTGAGAAGGGCTAGTACAGGGGACATATACACAAGAAACAATGAACTGGAGGAAGTTGGGCGGGGAGACACGAAGAGCAACACAATCAAAAGGAAAGCCAGAGGAGGAGAAGACGAGTTCAGCGGGAAGTGAATCTTTTATAGCAATTAGGACTCCACCGCCAGTGGACTTACGAGAAGCATCCCGGTCCCTGTCACAACGGAAAGTGGAGTACCCTTCGGGGAGCTCGGAGTATAATATCCACGATCGATATCGGGTTACACCGATCGTGGAAAAACTGCAAGAAGATGATTGGTCTGAGCAATAATGGCTTCAAACTCTGGATGGTGATTTGAAAGCCCCGCGACTCCATTCATGAGCGAGGAGAATGTAGCAACCGATCATGGTGAACCGACCCCGTTTTTTAACTGGACAAAAGCTAAAGAAGAAGAAGAAGGTGTACATTAAGAAGGGGTCTATTATAATGTTGACGAAGCCCAATTCTCTTTGATTTGGGAACCCTTTTTCCTTTGTCTTTCTACTACTAACTCCCAGGAAGACTCACCTCTAACAATGAGCATTTCCGTATTCCTATTCTTGAAAATTTTACCCAATAGGCCACGCCTCACCAAAATGAAATGTCGATTTACCACAATTCTCCTTAAAGTTCGGATTGAACTTAAAAATTGTAATTTTCGTAAATGACGCTAGAGTAATCGAAGCATCGAAGGGGCGACCTTCCCTCACTGGATAAGAAGGAACCAAACAAACACGTGCCAAACTTTTAAAGAGACCTTCCTCTTTTGTAATTAGTGATGGAATAGACTTGGCGAGTAAAAATTTTATTGTAAGGCCAACCGTACTTCTATCATTGCTGAGATTCTTTGGCAGCGATCAAAAGCACTTAAGGACGGGAAAGGAATTAGAGTGGGAAGGTGGATTGTGACCGGTGTGAGCCGCTATCTTTCAAGGAATTAGACCGCAAGTCTAGCCAGGACAGCGTAAATGTGTGGTGTGACTTGATTCTCCTTGAGGCACAGCCTCTCCGTCTAATAAGGAGAAATGTCGGTCCAGAAGATAAAGCCGAAAGTGATTAAAGGTCGGATTAACTGCTGGATTAACTGATATGAGAAATGTTGGATAGGATTAAGTTTATAGTGACGCCAAGGTATATCCCTTGGTTCACTGTGGCGATGGGCGATGTGTGGATTTTTAAGGGCAGGTTTTTTGATATCACCAACCATAGTCGGAATCATCACAGTTTTCCCTTCATTTCTGTAGGTTCAGGACTAGTTTCCATTCAGTGAAGTCGATAGAGCTCATCTAAATTCAGCCGAGCCCCGCCGCATATTATGCCCCTCATGGTGGAGTGGCAGATAAGGTTATCGGCATATTGGAGAATCTTGATAGGATTGGATGTGGAAGTAGGTTTCGGGATATCCGGGGTAAAAAGTGAGAAAAGGATTACGGAGAGGACTGACCCTTCTGGGGTTTCAGCTGGATTGGTGTAAGGGAATGATAGTTTGGGATTGTCGCCCTTCAAGAAAGTTAAATATTAGTTTACAGGGATGTCGATGAAAGTATAATATGCTTTTTAGCTTATAAACGAATCCGTATTGCCATACGAAGTCAAAAGCCTTCCTTACGCCAAGGAGGCAGACTATTGTGCATGTGTTTGAATCTAGCTCAATGTTGGTGAGGCAGTTATGGAGGTGATTATACAGGGTAAAAATCCTTTCGCGGATGGAGATGTCGTTGTTAAGGAAGGAGTACTGCGGTGAATATATGTTCCTAAATTGTCTCTGCCGTAGGGTTTTTTTGTAATGGATGTCTTGAAGGATATCGTCCGGTAGGAGATAAAGTGACGAAAGTTGAGGGAGCGTGTTGGTACGAATTCGTCACATACTATCTGAATCGTACTATCAATGGTATCGGTAGAAACTCCCTGATTTAGAGGGAGTTCTACCTGGGATAGCCTGTCTTTGAAAGATTGGTTTATGAGCCGCTAGTTGGGGTTCCTGAAGTCCGAAGCTATTAGCGGCGGTGGGCAAATGGCCTAATCGAGAAGTTGGATGTCGAGAATGATGGTACCGTGGTCACTGACACCAGGAATTGTTTCAAGGCAAGGGGCGGTGTTTGGATTAGGACGTACGCTGATGTTGCTGCTTATCAGCAAGTGGTCAAGGTATAAGTAGCTATTTCCTATATTGCATGTAGGGAGTGCCGGCCTAAAATGGAAGATATTACAAGCAGTGGGACATGTGGTCAACCAGCGGAGTAGTTTGCGACCATTAGGAGGTGCGTCTGGCGTTTATATCGCTTGTTAAAATCAAAGGCCACGATTTGCAAATCGGGCGAGGTTGATTTATGCAAAAGGAGTTGATAGTGGATAGGTCGTTCGGATCAAAAAGTTGATTGGAACATTAGTGGGAAACAACGTATACGAAACGGAAGTTGGTTTCAATTGAGATAATGGCAACCTCTTGATATTTAAGGGCGTTGGCAGGAAGAAAAAGCTATGTAGCAAGGAATTTGTCGGAGACCAATATTGCCTCCAGCAAGATATGAGGAGGTTTGGCTAGGATGATGTCTGACTGTGCGGAATAAGTTGAAACTCAGGAAGCTGGGTTTGTATCTATGGTGCAAGCTGGTTTCACATAGGAGTACTATTTGGGGATTATATTTGCTTAGGAACAATTCCAGCTCATGCCTTCGAACTAGACTTACTCTAGAGTTGATGTTTAACTCAATAAACCTAACATCCATGATTTGATGCCATAAACTTGATCATTGTGTTCAAGAGTTCGGAGTTCGGAGATCCGGAATGGCTTGGTTAGAAGGTAAATGTGAGGTCATGTGGTCTGGGTTACTGCTGCGCAATGCGTCAGCGAAAGACAAGTAAGGCCGAGTGAAAGAAAGGCGTTGAAATCACGTGGGAGGGATTGGGTTGGTCCGGGAAGGAGGGACTCTTTCACCTGCATTCCTCTTCACCATCACTTTGCCATAGTTAGGGCACCTGTGGTAGTTGGCGAGGTGGTCGCTTGCCCCACAGTTTCAACTTTCCAACTTTCTTCCGGTCTTGGGACACTCACCTGGTCATGTGTACCGTCACATTTGACAGTTCGGTGGCACATGGCCGACTCGCTGGCAGTTTTTCTGCTGCTGAATCTGTTTGTTAATAATCCACTCGAAGCGGATTAAAGTGCGATTTATCATTTTGCGCCATCTTGAAGGAGGCGTCAAAGGTGACTAGCAACAAGTCGAATTTACAGCCAGAATAGGGCACGCTTTCGAATGTCTAGGAAGGAGGAACTGATTATTTTAAGCTGAATGTTTATTGATTTCTCACAGTTTTATATGACTGATTAGTGGTAATACCACAACCGTGATGTTACTATTTTCAGGTTCTATTCCAAACCTACTTCTCATATAAATTAAGAAAGTGGCTTGCTATTCACTACTTCCAATACCCTGCGTGGTCGTTTTGAAGAATTTTCCGACTGTGTTTGAACCCTTTTAACAGGCAATTTTATATTGGTCATAGTTTATCGACGAGCTCATTCTGAAAGCACTTTATCTCCGTATAATTAATGCTTTCTACGTCGTCCTTGAACATTTCATAACTTTTAATTAGTTAATTCTTTCCCAGCATAAAGTAAACATGTATTTTAATTTGCTCAGGCGCTCTGTTGACTTCTAATCATGAAAGTTCAATTAAAGTCGATCACCACTGAAAAGCGGGTACGTATTTTCATATTTATATATTCTGGTGTATGTACTTTTCCTTTACTATTTCTACTGAAGTCGATTTTCCACGATTCTATCTGGGCCGCTCAAGGATTTACTGGAACTAATTTCCTTCTGACTTTATTGTGTTCCAGTCTAAATTTGAACGTTCATACAATGGCGTTATTGATTGGTTGCCACTTTAACTCTTTTCCCTACAGTGGCGTGTTTGGAAAATACCCATAGGTCAATAGGTCGTAAGTAATTATGCAAGACAGCGATTTTTTCAATTTCCCGAATCCATTTCACTGACAACTATTCTAGGGCAAAGTCCCGAACGTAGGAAGGTACATAGCGTTGTCGTACTTGTGGAGCTTCATCATTTCCTGAGTCGACTCAGGGTTTAAAATTTATGTTTTTCAGTCATAAAAGGAATTCTTTGATGTCCTGGAGTAGACAGGGCAAATATAAAAGATGTGCGGGGCAGATAGAAAGCCAGACGAATATTCGTATCGATGAAGACTGTGAAGGTTCCGGGGGAGTAGAATTCATTAGTTCATAAGGGCAATAATAATAAGAACAAACCCATGGAAAAATAGTTGAAATGACGCGAAGTATTGCTGACACTCACTTCCAGAAGTACGGGCATGAGTGCAAAGGTACCCCTTGATAATTATTTCGTGTTTCATTTTATGTTAGTAACAAGCATACACTGGATTATGATGAACATAAAATTCATAACGTTATAAAAATTTACGCGAATATAAAGCTTCAAATAATAAAAAACCTACACTTCCCAGGTTATTGACAACAAAGGCAATTATCCCTTAGGTTGTATAAAACAACTCAAAGGATGGTTCTAAGATATACAGGGTACAATTTAACCTGAAGCACTTACGAGTAAGTGGGGCTGACATAAGACATAACTTTGCTTTGCATGTAAGGAAGGAAACAGGTGGAGATAGGATACTCTGGGCCAAGAATTATTTACCAATATGCAAAGAAAAGGCCAAGATAAGATACAATTTAGTAGGCACAGTTTGTTAAAAATAATATCAAATAAGGTCTAGACAGTTTAGTCGTTAGGCTGTCGCAGCGGAACGGTCGCGGTTCAAGTCTCACTGATGATATAAACATTTATATGACCACTGGATATCTGATACCAGCCGACTCGGCTGTGAATGAGTACCTGAGGCGAATCGGGGTAATAATCTCGAGTGTCGCGCGAACGATTATTATAATCAATTACAAATTAAGGTGAAAAAATACAACCCAAAATTAGATGCGAAAATTACCTTACTTCCTCAAGTCAGAATTCATAAAAAATTCATCATAATCAATGATTACATTGTAGGGTAAGGGAACATCGACCTTACATCTAAACTTGACCGGTTCCTATATTTCAGAATGCAAACCTAATGGTTGGTCTGAATAAAGTGAATGAGGATGCTTTTTTTTTGCAGAGACTAGCAGAACCGGGGACCGGCTGATTGGAAGAACAGCTGAAGAACTGGACCGGGGTCGTGAATCTACAGTCAGTCTCGAACAATGAAGCGGTATCGTCAGAAAAAGTGCGTGCATGTGTGGACGTTCTACGAAAAGAAGCAGAAACTTCTGATTACCTACAAGGATTCCAACTTACCTAGTCATTGATTTTTGGAACCTTTGTAGAACCATATAATGCCACATTGTCCGTACATCAATCTTCGACCCAGGCTCTAGAAAAATATTGTCAGTCCGCGTATAGAATTTACATCTACTCCTGCATCTTTTGGTTTGACGTTGTTGCGGACTTCTCGAAGAACTTTCACGAAAGATATCCCTTCGTTCGGCTTAATAAGAATGGCCTCTGATCGTGATTTACCCCTTCAATTTTGCTTTGACGCTGATGTTGCCGTAGTAGTGGACTTCGACATTGCTACAGTGGAGCCACTGCTGTCGCTATTCAACTTTAGGGGTTTGTTGCCGAATTTTCTCCTGTTTTCCGCGGCTCCTCTTTGGTTGTCATCCAGAAGTTTCGCTGAAGTGCAATAAAGTCGAGCAGCTCTTCCATCTCCATCATGCCATTTTTTATATCCATGTTTAGCTGGACGATGGTAGCAGTTTTCATTTTCCATAAGACCACCCCGCGCTTCTAGAGTAACATTTCTTCCTCTACTTTTGCCTTTATGATGAGCTCCACCCTCTCTGGTGACTTGCATTTCCGCCTAGTTAGGAATTACGCCACCCTTTTTTTGGACAAAGGGTGTCACACAGCTTGGAATTTGCCATCCTTTCCCGTGGTTCGAATTCATAGCGTCTCTTCTTTTTGGACTTCCAGTCGCCTGCATCGTTGGGATAGTGGGCCTTTCTACTTTTTCAGTAGGTGCCTTCGTAACTTGGCGCTTCTTGCATGGTGTTTGTAGTGGGATCTCCTACTTTAGCTGTCAGAAGCGGTGAGCGTGGTGTATAGCTGTTCCTGCCAAATTTCGGCTGTTTCCGGTTATGTCGTCGTGTTTTTTGTGGCTGTGGTTGTTATTGTCATTTTAATTTGAGTCACAGCTGCAAGCCGCTATCTCCGCTAGAAAGTGTGGTCGTCTTAAATGATCACCGTAACTGTCTATGCAAGGAGCAAGGAGGCGACGCGTGGGTTAACACAAATTCTTATGAGAGTTTGTGTTCAAAGCCGAAATCAGGCGCTAGTCAAGTGATCCTTTAAGCTATGTGTTGAACAGGTTCATTCACTGCATGCGTCGTGATTCGCAGCTCCAAAATGTTTAATGAGGGAAGGGAAATGGACAACGTACTGTGGAAAAAATTCCCCCATTTCGTAGATGAAGGAAATAGGAGCGGCCACAAATTGCAACGATTTAGTTACGCCCGTCGTGGACAATATGGCAAACGACCGTAATACGCGGATACGGACTCCACACAAAAGCCAAATTACCTCTGTCTTCAACATATTCAAACTACCTAAAGCTACCGGCTCTGACAGTCTTTCAACAGAATTTTTCCATACGGCTCCTGCAGTCGCTGCAGAGTTGTCACTTTCACTCCTTCTTAATCACCAAGGAATCATCGTTAAGATTTCAAAGAAGGGCACCGTCTTGGATCTGGCAATTGAAGGAATTTGTGCTTCCTACTGTCATGAAGATGTTAATCATCTTGGAATGCATTAAGGAACAGGAGGTACTAGCATTGTAGAAGGAGGCACGTGGTCTCCGAAACAATTGTATCCGGAAGGAAAATAAAAATATTTACAGTATAAGGAACAATACCTAGTTCTTTTCATAATTTACTAAAGAACACTTTGAAAGTTTGATTGACAGACAAGAGACTGGCTTCCGCTCTGGATCCTCCTGTATTGACCATGTTAATCCGCTGCTGGTTATTGTAGACCAGCGTACGGAGTATCGATCTCCACTACATCTTCCACTACCTTTCTAGAAAGCTGTCGATAGCGTGAGAAGGAAGTGTATTTGGTATACTCTACATACATAGAAGGGGCATTCCAACAAAATTAAGATTAATTTTGAGTATGACATATGACGCAAAAAAATGTCATGTACTACATTGAGGCCAAATCTCAAAAGTATGTATTTTAAATCTGCCAGGGATTCATCTCATCATCGATATTTTTTTCTTTGGTATTGGTCATGTTCTTTAAGCGGCCTTGGCTGGAGACCATCACGTCCTTCAATGGGCTATGCCATCTGAAAACAAGCAAAACCAAGGATCTCCGTCTTACTTATCATTGTGGTCTCAATATTGGCATTTATTAGGCTATATAGCTAAGAATCATTGCCCCCGCCGACCGGGGCACCCTACTACATGTCGCTCGACGCATTAACAGCGCAAAATCTCCGTTGGCTCCTCTGTCTAAAGTCTGGAAATACAGTATATGTATTCTGGCCTGAAGCAATAACTAATGAAGAACTTAGTCGGCATACGAGTCAGGGGATGATGAGAAAGATATGAAAGTATTTGCACTTTCCTTATGTCGTGAACTTTCTTATCTTTATCCGGCCTCGCACATTGGTCATTAATTCTCGCGCCACCTGCTCGATCTGGATGAAGGCAGTTTGTACGTCTGGGGTCGATACCGTCAGCATACGTCAGTGTTGGGTGGACTTAAAGAGGATCGCACCCCTCGTACCACGGATCACTTTCTCCAGGGCACGCATGATAGGGCATCCCCTTCTCTTAGACTGTTGTTGACGACGTATGGTCTTGGGAGGGAACTTGCTAGTTTTATCTGGGCTCGCATGCTGGTCACGGTTAGCCTAGTCAGCTTTATTAATTTCATCGGGATACCGAATTCTCTCATGGCCGTGTACAGTTTTATCGTGCTTGATGTAGTTGGTCACCTCCATATGTAACCAATTCGGCTGTAATTCCATCGGCTCCTAGCGACTTATGGTTTTTAAGCTGATGGGTTGCACAGACTGTTTCTTCCATGCTTGGTGGTGGCAGCATTTATCCATTGTCTTCAGTCGTCAACTTACCGATGTTCTGGTTGTTGAGCAGTTCATCCAAATACTCAACCGCTAACTCCAATATGCCTATTATGTCGGAAATTAGATCGAAACCAGAGACGAGACGTACTACATCAAAAACGATTGGTAGATCGGCACAGGACACGGGTGCTGCTCTTTAACAGCCAAGTATCTGTGCTGTATAAATGAACAACCCTTCTCAGTTCGTTGAAATGCATTTCGGTTTCATTTGATTGTCTTTGTCCAAATGATACACAATAAGTTAAACATTGTGAAAGTGCAAGCCAACTAAAATACGAGTAAAATTGTTCTGCCATTAAAACTGGCCAGTGGGTAGGCGAAACTTGGATTGGTACCCACGATGGAAAATAACACCTGAGTAACGTGTACTGAACCAACAGCTCTACTACCAAACCCTATCTCCACCTCCACCTGGTGACCGCCGGGCGCTCTTCCTTAACGTCTGCAGACGGAGAAAGATGAAGGCGAGTCTCCCGCGCCTAAAAACAGGACAAATTGTAGCAACTGGTCCTCCAGGTTGGAGGTTGAGCAGGGCTAGCAACCCTACACGTAAAACAACTTGTTACGAAGCCACAACAAGAGCCTCGGACTAGACTGACAATACAACGACGAACCTGGTAACGAAAACAGAATAACGATTTGCGTATTTTCTCGTGGAACGTGCGCTCCCTGTACAGAGATGGAACTACCAAGTACCTAGCCGATACCCTGTCCCAATTTAGGACTGATATAATAGCGTAGCAAGAGATGTGTTGGAGAGGGACCAATTTGCTGGAAAAGAGCCACTACACCATATATAGTAGCCATCCAGTAAACCATGAGCTCGGGGTAGGTTTCTTAGTCAGCCAAAGAATAAAACCCGCCGTTATCGTTTGCGAAGCAAATTTAGAAATATAAGCCTCATAAAAGTTCACGCCCCTACAAGAGACTACAGAGTCGGAGAAGGACACCTTCTACGAGGTAGTAGAACGAACCCTCCAAGCCTGTCCCAAGTATGATATCAAAATCATACTTGAAGATTTTAACAGCCAAATAGGAAAGGAGCCCGTATTCAGGCTATACGTTGGGTCCTAAAGTTTACATCAAAATAAAAATTATAACGGACCGCGGATTATCCAATTAGCAGTGTCACAATAAATGGTTGTTGGAAGAACCTGGTTTGCGCGGAAAGCGTTCCACAAACACACGCGGGCTTCTCCAGACGGGATCACTTTCAACCAAATTGACCATATGCTGATCGGATGCCGCCACCTCTCAGCCTAGACTCGGATGATTATCTTGTTGGCATGGTGCTCTGAGTTCGTATAACAATACCGCCTAAAACCCCTTCTGATAATCAGCTGATCGTTAATACTGAAGGCATCCATAGCACAACCCTCTGCAACACCTATAAGGGGGACATGCGGCATCCGCAATAACCGTGTGTGTGTGTGTGTGTGTATGGTGGGGGAGAAGCTACAGCTTCTGAGCACTCAGGCCGTGTTGGCCCATTGTACTCGCCTCCCCCGTCTAACGGAATATTCCGGATTCGTTAACGTATCGCAGGATTTCCGTCAGTGGATGTGATGCTACCCGTCGCAATTGGAGGACATCGGCATCAAAGATCTGATGCCTGATGCGTCCATAGGCGGGGCATTCACATAGGAAATGCTCCGTGGATTCCGCTTCCTCATTACAGGAGGGACACATATCATCTTCGGTAATTCTTCGGTAAACTTTGCGGAACGTATGTTGGGTTCTGGCAGGAAAAGTTTGGTGTGTCGAACAGTATTAAACCTCTGCCACCTGTCATTATGGGAAACTTGTTCCCAGTTTTTGAAAACAGATTTAGCCAATGCTACTGATACTCCAATTGCTGGCGCCGATCCCGACATAGGGGAGATTGACCCCTCTTTCGCTAAATCGTCCGAGATTTCATTTTCCTCTATGCCACAGTGACCAGGTACCCAGGTTTCTGCATTCCTGAACGATTTTCTAGGTGATCAAAGGACTGCTCAATGCCCTCAGTGCAGCTTGACTGTCACTGCAGATTGCGATGCGCTTGCCCTTCAACCGCTCGTCAATCACCCAGTTTGCCACCCTTAAGATCGAATAAACTTCGGCTTGAAAAACCGTCGCATACTGTCCCAAAGGCAAAGCCCACTTCTCGTTTTTATTCGAGAGGTAGACTCCGGCTCCAGAACCCTCTTCTGTTTTTGAGCCATCGGTGTAGAAGACTTCCGTATATCCCGCCACGCATTCCTCTGGGTCTTCCCAGTCCTGTCTACGCTTCAGGGTAACTACATATCTTCTACCAAACAGATGTATGGGGACACGAGAATCGGATGGCATTGTAAGAACTGGATTCAGTCCTCCCAGTAACTCTTCCAATGCTTTGTGCCCCCCCACATCCGTTGTTTTCCCATAGATCTAATCGAATTCGCCTATCAGCTGCTCTCATTGCAGTGCTTTGAATAAATATATCCAGGGGCTGCAAATTGAGTAGTGCATTCAGAGCTGCGCCGGATGTCGTGCTCATGGCACCAGTGATACGCAGACAAACAGTTCTTTGCAGTGCAACTAGTTTACGGTGAAAACCTCTTTGTCTCACCTTAACCCACCACACTGCGGATACATATACGAACATCGGCCTAATGATGGCAACGTATATCCACATTACCACATGAGTCCCCATGTCGAGGCAAAGGTCCGTCTGCAACAGCCCATAAGCTGTGAGAGCTCGTTTCATCTTTACTTCTACATGTTTGTTCCAAAGAAGTTTTTTATCTAGAGTGACCCCCAGATATTTCAGTTCTTCGGAGAGTTGAAGGGTAGTACCCCTCATCTCAGGGAGGCAAAGTCCATCCAGTTTTCTCCCTTTTGTGAATAAAACCATTGTGGTTTTATTTGGATTAACTGACAAACCATGTCTAAGGCACCAGCTGTCTATCAAATCAACGGCACGCTGTATTCCTACACACTGTTCCAAGATCCCGATCAACAACAAGTTCAGCCACGTCATCAGCATAAGCTTGAGCGTGTATTGGCAAATTTTGCAGTTCGCATAGCAGTGAGTCGATCAGCATACTCCACAGAAGCGGCGAAAGCACACCCCCTTGGGGGCAGCCCTTCGTTGCCTCCGTAGTCAGGTAGCGATCGACCCCTACCTCAGCGCACAACAATCTTTGCGTTAGCATAGCATGGATCCACTTAATTAAAGCATCATCAACACCATGCGCTCTGGCGGCATCACAAAGTTTTTGAAAAGCCGCACAGTCAAAAGCCCCTTCAATGTCCACGAACACCCCCATCGCGTACTCACCATTCAAAGTTGCATCCTCTATCTTTGTGACCAAAGAATGAAGAGCAGACTCACAGGAATTTCCACGTTGGTAAGCATGTTGGTTTTCACTGAGTGGCTGTGACCTAAGTGCGTTTCCACAAATGTGATGCTTCACCAGTCTCTCCAAACCTTTCAGCAAGAATGAAGTCAAGCTGATCTGTCTGAAGTTCTTTGGATTAGAATAGTCATCTTTCCCAGGTTTCGGTATGAAAACTACCTTAACCTGTTGCCAAGAAGAAGGCACGTAGCCCAGAGCAAGACATCTATTTCTTAGAGGTCGCTCTAAATGCTCCATACCCTCCTTTAGCATTGCCGGATAGATGCCATCCATGCCAGCTGCTTTGAAATGTTCAAAGGACAGTATGGCAGCTCTCATCTTTTCATGGGTAACAACCGCTTTCGCAATGTTCCAGTTGCCCTTGCAACGCTTGCGTGTTGAAGGGGTTGCAAGAACCGTCAACTCTCCCCCTACCACTTCTCTCACCCGTTCTCCCGGATGGTGTACTTCCAGGAGGGTCTGTACTGAGTCCAGTCTAGAGTTCGTGAAAGTACCATCGGGTTTTCTAAGAGAATCCAACTTGGTCCTTTTGAGGACTCTGCACAGCCTCGAAGTCTCCCTTTCGCCTTCCAGTTCCTCACAGTACGCTCTAAAGGAGTCTCGTTTCGAGCACCTCACCAGCCTCTTATATTCACGTTGTGAGTTCCTGAAATTTAACCAGTCTTCGTCCATGTTACTTTTGCAAGCACGATTTAGAAGTCGCCTGGTTGATTTCCTGAGTTTTTGCAGTTCTCGGTTCCACCAAGGAACCTTTTTACCGCTTTGCCCTCGGGAAATAGGACAAACCTCTTCATAGCACTCTAAAAGTGTGCAGTTCAGAGTTTTCAATTCATCTTCCAGCACCAAAGGAGTCTTTAGCCGCCTAGGGAACTGTACTTTATTGCCAAGAAGTTCATTGAACTTTGCCCAATCCGTTTTCCTAGGGTTCCGTCTTTGTACTGCAAACTGTTCGCCCGCAATAGTCAGATTGAATTCTAGATATCGGTGATCTGACAGTGAGACCTCGTCTAGCACTCGCCAGTGTACAATCAACTCTAACAATTTTGGGGTACAGATTGTTAGATCAATTACTTTGCTTCTTCTCGGTACCACGAACGTAGGGGCGCACCCTACGTTTCCGCAATAACCGTAGTCAACAGAGATCGCGGAGATGAAGTATCAACAAATGATCTTCTCAATCACATGAAAAACGTCATCATAAATATGTTCACAAAACATACTTGGCCCCACCCGCAGAAGGAGTCGGAATGGCTGGTTCGATAATCAACGTAAGTTAGCAACAGAACCGCAGAATGCTGTATACCGAGTAATGTTGCATTCCCAAAGGGCACGGGCACGCGCGGAGACTTATCACAAATTTCGACGAGCGGAGAAGCAACTTCACAGACGGAAAAAAGGAAAGCCTGGGAAAACCGCCTATGACAGCATAGCCAGGGTAAAATTGTACACGGCCATGAGAAATTCGGTATCCCGACGAAATTAATAAGACTGACTAAGCTGACCCTAACCAATGTGTGAGGCGAGATAAAAGCAGCAGGATCACTCTCAACCATTCAACATCAAGAACGGTCTAAGACAAGGGGATGGTCTATCATGCGCCCTCTTTAGCCTGGGCCTGGAAAAAGTGCCCCGCAAAGCTGAAGTAAACGCGATGGCTACGATCCTCTTAAGTCTATCCAGCTACTGGCCTATGCTAACGATATCGCCGTCAGAGCGACCAGGCGGTGCGAGGCGGGCTGCACATTAATGAAGGCAAGACGAAGTACATGGTCACAACGTCAGCCCCAAAAACCAAAGAACTAATAACATCGAATCGCACTGGTCAAACAAAAACAATAAAGATAAGAGACTAAAACGTTGAGGCTGTTGAAAATTTCTCCTATCTAGGGTCGAAGATCAACACCGATAACAACTATAACGATGAAATGTTGACTGCCAACAGAGGCTATTTCAGTAGCCGCTTTCCAGAGAAGAACCGTCAGAAGAATTTTTGGCCCCCTACATGAGGATGGACGATTCCGTAGCCTACATAACGACGAAATCTATGAGCGATACAATGACCGTCAAGTTGTGGATAAAATCCGGCTCAATAGGTGGGCGGGTCACTTAATCCGTATGGATGAGGATGATCCAGCCCGAAAAGTCTATAAGAGCAATATCTATGGTAGAAAAAGAAGACGATGCAGACCCTGCCTGAGATGGCGTAGGTCAGGAGGCCAGACAGCTGTTAGGGATATCGAATTGGTTGACAGCGGCGGGGTGTCTGGAGTTCCTTATTAAGGCAGGCCTAGACCGGATACCGGTTGATGCGCAGTTGATGATGATAATGATGGTTCTTATATATTTACTTTTATTATGAGTTAATTTTTTTTCTATTACATAATTTGCTTTCGTTATTTGTTAATTCATTTTGATTTTAGTATTTTTATTATTACTTTTCTCTGATACGGAATTTTTCATTGTGAATATATCCTCTCTCTCCTTGCTTAGTCTGCAAAACTCTCGCGAAATAGGGACATCAACCACGTGCCTGGTTTTTTTTATTTATTAATTTCAGATATATCTGGGGTGTTGTTTACTTCATTAGGCTCGCGCGAATCCCTGTGTTGGTATCTTTATTTTACAGGATTCGATGCGCATCAGTATAGACACGTGAATTTTTTAAAATGATACAAGAGGGATCGAAGTGCTAATTTCCAGGCTTAGCACGTATAGTGACCTTTCGCCAGGTCCGCGCAAAGTCCCGTGTTTCCTGAATTTTTTGATTCCAGTACGAACCCACGCATTGGTAAAGGGCACGTGGAGTTTTATGTAATGAGAAGTGAAGCATCGAAGTGTTCAAAGGACCTCTCATATTTCCAAGCTTGGCTAGCATAAGAGCAAGCACGCGCGTGTCGATGGAACACTTCGATGGAGTTTTAATATTTGTGGGTGGACCTTCAAGGTCAATTTCACCAACTTTCTATTCATTTTAGGTTTATGGGGAAGCTCTCCCCACTTGGTCGTCTCCGGCCAATCAGGATGCTCATTGGGTTTTTCTTAACAATCTTTTCGCTTGCTTTACCGCGAGGCGGCGTTTATTACCCTTCATAAGAAAGGAAGCCAGTTAACCGATTTAGCTCATCCAGTAGAGCATATGAAGTGGTTTCATAATGTTTCATTCTATATACTCCTGGAGTGCATTATAAGCGATGTAATTGCTGTAATATATTAGATCTACTAAAGGAACCTTCTCTGGTCCAATAGCTGATACGACTAAGGAACTGTATTCTCCATACTATATATATAATCTGCTGAAATTAGAACGTATGCAAGAAAGAAAAAATACCCTATTTTAAGGAGACGGATTTCGTATGACCAAATATTGTCACTAGACTGATTAAGCGAACAAATACCACTCGCAATTATAATACATATTTATCTGTACTCAAAAACAAAACTAGTTCAATTTGTCTACTATTTAGATTTGATATGCATCTCAGAATAAATCACCCTCACCCTTGCAACAATCGTTTGTTAATCCTCCATATGTTGACCAAAGGGTCTTTTAAAAGCCCTGGAAACGTGATTTCAGGTTAAAGTGTAATTAAGTGTTTTAATTAGTTTTCTATGTATATACATACGTGTATATACGTAGATATTAGGTGATATATTTTTTAATCTAAATATGTTGTGAGTAAGATAATATGATAAGAGCGCGTATACATATTCGTAGGAGAACCTGTTTATGTATGTTACGAAACGTGACATGTGATATGATTTGTTATTGATACCAATTTTGTTTATTATATTGAATTTATCATATTAGATATTATAACTGATTTATGGTTTACCTAGATAACGAAGTATCTATGATTACCTTCAGATTTGTTATTAATACATTTTTTCTGAACACAAGACTACATGAATATTATTACATTAGCGTATAATGCTTATGTATGTAATGATTCCAGCTTTAGTTTTGCTATAATAACTAGAATTGACATAATAAATATGCTTGTCTTCAAGATGTTTCTTCTTGCTTTCATCAATTAACGTAAAATATTTTAATTTACCTTGTAGAACAGGATCCATAAGCCAGACTGGCACCTTCACCTGAAAGAAAGAACTTCTATTCAATGTGATTTGTTGGAAGTCGTATGTCATTAAACTAAAAGGAAGGATTAAAACCGTTCCAAGTAATTGATAGTATTTTTATTTTCCTCCCTTCAGTGGTACACTAGGAAAGAAAAAATTGGAAGGAGCTCTCCTTTTAAGATTTTTACACTTTCTGTATGTTTCTAGTTCATAAATGCACACATATGTATGTATATACGCACATATACTATATATATACCCGTGTGGAGTTGCCAAATATGCCGCGTCCTTCCATGCGGATAAGGGAGCGCTCGGTGGATGCGTTATAGGCGTGCATATGAACGCATTAGAAGAAGTGCATTCATGCGCATTCTTATGCGCAGGTCGGGTAAGTGGGAAGTGGTTTCATCTAAAAATATATCTATTTGAAGTCCGGCCCTCGCAAGCCAGCTATGACAGTCTCGGTGGCGTAAACCTCCCCATCCTCCGAGAGTTTTACAACGATCACTATTGCCAGGTCATCTGCAAAACCGACCAACGTGAAATCCTCTGCTACGGGAAGCAAGAGCACCCCGTTATACATCACGTTCCTGAACAGAGGGTCCAACACCGAGCCTTGGGGTACCCCGGCTGTGATGATGTACTCATTGGGCCTGTCGTCCGTCCCGTACCAGAGAGCTCTGTCCGACAGGTAATTCTCCATTAGCTTAGCCAAGTAACCAGGTGCATCCATTCTGGCCAATGACTCCTTAATGCGGCCCCAGTTGGGGGAGTTGAATCCATTTTTCACATCCACCATCACCACGGCATAGCCCTTGCAAGAATGCATTGCCTTTCGAGCCAATCACTCTTCCCACCGCGCCAACAGTAGAGCGAGATTTCCGGATTTGGTCCGCCGCTGGCTAGCCGGGTTTGGGCAACAACCCCATCTTTGCCTTTTCCATTGTGGAGAAAATATGCCTTCCGCCATGAACGCCTCAAACGTATTTATGAAACAATCAGGTCTGGTCCCCACCGCCAGTTTCAGCGCTTTATTAGGGATGCTTCCCGTAACAAAGTTAGCAAAAAGCTTGGTTACAATTTTTTGTAGAAGGCGGGGACTGGTCACCTGGGGCGACCTTTGTCCCTGCAACTTCTTCATAACCAGCCTGTGGGCCATGCCCCAGGGTTTTGCATCGGCATCCCCACACAGTCACCTAAAGCAATCTTTTTTGTTCCTACGAATGGCCTCCTTTATTCTGCCATGCAACGTCCTATAATGTAATTTCAGCCACCGTGCCATTCAGGTCATCATGACCCGGTAGAGCTTCAGAGAACCTATCCTGCTCAAATGCGTTAGTCGTTCAGCCCGGTATCCTTACTCGCTTTCTGAAATCATTCAACCCACAACTTGGCCTACCAGCTACTTTGATAAAGACCGCCTAGTGGTCGCTGTGAGTATAATGCTTACTGACATACCAGGTGGTTCCCCTCGTCAATACGGTGCTCACGTACGTGAGGTCGACGATGGAGCCCAGGTCTCTCTCTCTCTGAACGTAAATGAGTTCCCATCATTGGCAAGTACAACATCCAACTTAGCAAGTGCCTCGAGCAGGATACGCCCTTTTTCGTTTATCCTTCAACTACACCAATCACAGGTCTAGGTATTTAACTCACCCGCTATCATTTTCGGGGTATGACTTCTTGTGTCCAGCACCAAATGGTGCAGCATCTCCTCGTACTGAGCACGTGTTGGGCTAGGAGCAGCGTAACAGCTGTATGAATCCCGCCCATCTTTGCTCTCACGAAACCAGCTTCCGGCAGTTGCTTAATTTCCAGAATGGCCTGCCTGCCGCCCATATCACTGCTTTTCCGGCCTGATCCTTGGTCCAGGCACCACTACCATAGTTGCGATAGGGTCCGCAGATAATCACCATCAGCAAAACGAACTGCTTCAAACAGCTGCGTGACCACGCCGACATAAACCCTTGGGGCAAGGCCTACAGAGTGGTAATGAAAAGGCTGCCAAGATCACCCTAGGTCCTGCGTGGAGTTGCCAAATCTCCCATCAGGCGCGTCCCTTCGTGCGGATAAGGGAATGCTCGGCGAATGTGTCATGGCCATGCACATGCACGCATCCGGAGATGTGCGTGTATGGGCATGTTTATGCGCAGGCCGGGTAGGTGGGAAGTCAACGCCCACCCGTGGATAAAAATTGGCTATGGGAAGGATACCCAGAAATAAAACCAAACATGGAGGAGCAGAAGAAGAATGAAGTTACGGTACAGGGCTTCGGAAACCCAGTGCCGGCGGTTTTTGGGAGTGAGCAAGCGGGCTCCCGGCCGTCGATATCCAACGACCGCAGTGCCTCAGTAGTGGGAACCTTGGCTACTGTGGCATCTAATGTTACAAGCGTACGGGAGGAACTTGAACTGGCTCCAGTGATGGATCCGTTCAGAAGGAGCTCGATTTTTCACAGATCCCCTCCCACACGGGCACAAGTCCCCACGATCGCTACCCCCAGTGGGAAGCATATAGCGGGAGTCTTCGATGAGGAAGAATCACTGACGCCGATTCACCCGAGCGATGTTCTGGGCAATGATCAGTCTGGAGCTGCCTTTACTGCCCTCGGTAAAAAGATCATGGAGCTGTGTGAGTTTATAAAGGAGCGCAGGAACATTCACCAAAATATAAGGGCCATGATAAGAGGCATCCGTTTGACGTACGGCAAGGCCCAGGATGAACGAGTAGGGAAGTCGCCGATTGGAAAATTGAACCAGGCAACTCAAGTAACGCCGGTTCAAAACACATAAGGGGAGAAACCGGGAAAGAGGCTGCGCGAGAAGCTGAATGACTCAACAGGCCAGCAAACCCCGAAAAGAAAAAAGGACTCAACTCTAAAAAAGGCGGAGTTCATGAAAAGTACGTCTGAAGCTATCAGTGAAAATACTGCAGTGGCTACCTCGAGAAAAGGGATCGAACCTTGAAAGGCGGATGCGGAAGCTTGGAGGAAGGTAGAACCGCGGAAAAAAAATTATCAGAGGAAGATTAGACCGGAGGTGATTTTCATTTCCAAACGGGGCGAAGGGTCATACGCCGACATTCTCAGGAAAGTGAAGGCAGACCCCGAACTCACCGATTTGGGAGACAACGTCAGCCGTATTAGACGGTCCCAGAAGGGAGATCTTATGTTGGAACTTACGAAATCCAAGGATGTAACCGCGGACAAATTCTTAAGCCAAATCGGGAAGACTTTAGGGCAGGAAGCCGACATAAGAGCTAGCAGGCCGGAGATCACTATAATCTGCAAAGATATACATGAAATCACGACGAAGGAGGAGGTTCGCGAAGCGTTGGAGAAACAGTTCGATCTTGCCGGACTACAAGAGTCAGTGGTGAAAACGCTAAGGAAAGCCTATGGGGGAACACAAACCGCCATCATCAGCCTACCAGTGGAGAACGGACTCAAACTGTTAGCAGCAGGGAGAGTGAGAATAGGCTGGGTTATGTGTCGCCTTAGGGAACAGGTGGCGTTAAAACGGTGCTTTAGATGCCTTGGCTTTGGTCACATTGCGAAGTGATGCACTAACACTAAAAATGACAGGTCAAAGCAATGCAGGAGGTGCGGAGTGGAAGGCCACATCAGCAAGGACTGCGGAGCTGACCCAAATTGTCTACTGTGCAAAGGAAAGGAGGGTGTGGACCATCGGCACATTGCGGGCAGCAGCAGGTGCCCGGAATACAGGAGAGCCCTTAGCACAAATCGCAGATGAGGTTGATACAAATCAACCTCAACCACTGCGAGGCGGCGCAGGATCTACTCGCGCAAACCATCCGCGAGCAAAACATCGATGTGGCCATACTAAGTGAACCATACCGAAACCGCGGTGGTAGCGTTTGGGTCAGAGACCAAACGGGCCAAGCAGCGCTGTGGACTTGTGGAGAACAAGCCTTCCAGGAAATAATGGAGCACCCAGAGGAGGGCTTCATCAGAGCGAAGGTGAAGGGCATCCACATCTACAGCTGCTATGCTCCACCCAGCGCTACACTCGTCGAGTATGAGCGGATGCTTGCTGCTCTTGTTTTGGATGGAAGAGGACGTTGGCCGATCATAATAGGAGGCGATTTCAATGCGTGGGCTCTTGAATGGGGCAGCCGGGTAACTAATGTCAGGGGACGTGTTCTTCTCGAAGCATTCGCGGAGCTTGACGTGGTACTGGCGAATGTTGGGTCTTCGTACACTTTCCGGGGAAGGGGCCTGGGGTCTATAGTGGACCTGACATACGTGAGTGCCACTTTAGCCAGTAGAATCGCTTGGCATGTCAGTGAGGATTATACTCACAGCGACCACCAGGCAATCTGCATAGAGATCAAGGGCGGATCGAGCTCGAAAAAGAGTTTTCGCAGAATGCCGGGTGGTATGCTTGGCTGGACAGTGAAAACTTTCGAGGGGGACACGTTTTCCGCGCTGCTCAAATCCCACATATCCCTGAATGGTACGGCTGGAGAGAAAGCCACCCAGATCACTCGATGGGTGACGGAAGCATGCGATGCTACTATGCCCAGAAGGCGATTGCTCCCCAGTAGGCAACCCAACTACTGGTGGAACAACGAAATCGCAAGTTTGCGAGCCGCATGTTTTCGGGCAAGGAGGCTTTGCCAGAGGCTCAGGGGAAAACCCGGTGGGGACGGTCGAGAGGAGGCACACAAGCAATTGCGTGGCCGCCTAAAGGAAGCCATTCGGAGGAGCAAAAAGAACTGCTTCAAGCAGCTGTGCGACCATGCCGACATAAACCCTTGGGGCGAGGCTTACAGAGTGGTGATGAAAACGCTGCGGAAATCACACCAGGTGACCTGTCCGCGCCTCCTGAAACAGATTGTTACCACTCTGTTCCCTCACCACGAAAATAGGGGAAGGCAAATTTTTGTCCAGCCAAATGACGGCATAATACCGCCTGTAACTGTGGAGGAGCTGCGGGAAATATGTGGTAGGTTCGGTGACAACAAGGCCCCAGGGTTGGATGGCATCCCCAACCGAGCTTTGAAACTGGCAGGTGAAGACTAGGCCCGACCTTTTCGCCAACACCTTCGAGGCGTGCCTAAAAGAAGGAATATTCCCTGCCCAGTGGAAAAAGCAAAAGTTGATGTTGCTTCCGAAGCCTGGCAAGCCACCTGGAAACCCAGCGTCGTATCGTCCTATCTGCCTGTTGGATAAAATGGGGAAGATGATGGAGAGAGTCATCTACAACAGACTCCTGCCCATCGTCGAAGCCAGCAATGGTTTGTCGAAACGTCAGTTTGGTTTCCAACATGCCCACTCTACGATGGACGCAATTAACATGGTGATAAAGCTGACAAGAGGTGCACTGATTTCTGGCGGCCGCTGTGCCGTGGTGGCGTTGGATGTCAAAAACGCATTCAACTCGACCAACTGAAACAGAATTAAAGGGGCGTTGGCTGATGTAGATGCCTGGGTGTTTAGCGAATTTGGTGGAAAACTACCTCTCAGAGAGGACTATTTGGTACGAGACGGTTAAGAGTCGCAAAGAGTACATTGTCAAAGCCGGGATACCATAGGGATCGGTACTTGGCCCCAGTTGTGGAATATCATGTATAATGGGGTGCTTGCTCTTCCTCGCCCAGAGGGAACTACTAGTGTCGGCTTTGCTGATAACCTAGCTGTGGTTGTTACAGCAAAGCATCCAGAAGATGTGTAGTTCTACGCGACGGAAACTGTGAGAGCCGTGAAGTCCTGGCTGGACATTCTGGTTAAAGAAATGAGCGTACTGTACCATGCAAAACGTATGGAGGGGCACGCAGCGTGTAAAAATGCGGCAAGGTCAGAGTCGCATGATCTCTGGCAACGCAGATGGGACGAGTCTTCGAAAGATCGGTGGACGCATAGGCTCATTCCCTGCATTGGGGTGTGGCTTGAGCGAAAACATAGTAAGTCTAACTACCACATTACCAAGTTCCTCACGGGGCACAGTGATTGCTACAGCCAGTATTTGCACCGCTTTGAGTTGGATGATTCTCCGAATTGTCCTAGATCCAGTGGCATACCGGAGGATCCACAGCATGTGATGTTTCACTGCCCATGATTTGCAATAGAGAAGAGTAGAAGGAGCGTGAATCAGGTGCTGGGCAGGAGCGGAGAACTTAGTTGCGGAGATTCTGAAGTCCGAGGAAAAGTGGCTTACGGTTTGCTCCGCAATCATGCAAATACAGGAGGAGTTGCTGAAGGAATAAAGAGGGAGGAAAGCCGCGAATGGGAGAAGGATGATTGTCTAAGGTGAAACCTACCCCGCACGGCTGGGAGGTGGTTTTTAATGGGTGCGAATCCCACACGCGCTCGCTGTAGCTCCGGCGTTTGGGCGACGAAGCTGGGACGGACATGTCTTTCTAAGATTTTCCACCTACGAACCAAACATATATATATATTACTATATACTATCCCTGCAAAAGACAACGTTTGCCAATAACCCTAAGATATAAGAGCTAACTCCTTGCAGTCAATGAACTTAACGTCCCATTAATCATAAATAAAGTTCAAAAGTTTAGAGCAAGCTTCCTTATTTAAAGATTTAAAGCTGCTACATCCTTTTTCCGTACTACCGAATCCCTATCTGTACACATTTTCATTAAGCGACAACAAAACAACAACAACAACAAAGGAGATGTGTAGGCTCATCATATCATAACTTTACGAAATTTGCAGTGTATGATGTTGACTCTATCACTTTTTAATCTACAATGACCCTAAAAGCATGTGTTCATACTATATTGATAACATCATTTCCAAATCGTGAACTCAACTTAAAGGCACGTAAAAGGTCTCTTGACAAAAGATCCCTTGAAAGGATTGATTTAATCAGCTTCCTTTTTCAACGGAAAGTGCTTGAATTCTGCTTTTGAATACACACGTTCTCCAAGGATCTTGCATATCAGTTTCAGTTATGTAAAGTACCCTTTTAGTTCATATGCCTCCTTTTGTTACGCTATTGATATCAAATAACGAAGAAAGGATACGGTCTATTGGATGGAAGAACACTGAGAAAGTGAATTTTGAATTGAATGAATGATGTGTGGATATAGGTGTGAATAGAGCAGCTCATAAATTCCAAAAATGAACTGGGATCACCTCCCCCTGCTGTGCTGAAAATACCATACACATGTATCCTTATGTTCTTTTGTACATAAGGAGCTTAAGTAGAGTAGTACATATTCAATTGATCCACTTCCGATTTCAATTTTAGAAGCGTTAACCAAACCATCCGGCACAAGTTCAGTCCCTTTTAATCTTAGGATGTAGCCACAAAAATATCCCCTTTAATGTAGACAAATTGAATATTAAAGGAATCACCTGTCCTAGATGCTCACGTGTATGAACATAAATTGTACGTACGCACTTTCATTCAATTTCTGCTTCCGATTTCGTATTTGGAGACTTACGCCTTCTGAATAATCAAGCATTCAACCCTAAGGATAGGAAAGCAACAAGACAGCAAATTCTCTGTGGAGTCGTCCCACCCTTGAAGCGAGATATGCTGTTCAGTCAACAAAAAACATTACCCTCACGAAATTCCCGAAAAGCCAGGAAAGTTTTATGACTATTCATTGTTTTCTATACTTAAATTACCGTTGTTTAAAGCCACTTTTTCCAGAAAAATTTTCTTGGCATACCAGAAAAATTCCCAACGTAGGTAAGTTTTTTGCTCGAAGGGGTTGAACATTTGTTCAAACTTTTAACTTTTTAATGGAATTTAAATAGCTTTAAGGAAATCCTGAAAATCCCATAAGAAAGTTTTTCCAAGTTTATAGCTTGTAATTGATTCAATTTAGAAGAAACGAATTTTATGCTTTTGGTTTGCTGTGGATTTTTAGGTTTACTAATAGAGGGCTATTTTTTTGGTGTAGGATAGGTGAATGCATTTACGCACACAATGTTGGACTCCCGATTCGGTACGTCGTCGGACCACCAAATAAACACCTCCCCATCGTCAGAGAGCTAGCCTGAAACCGTTTGTCACATTACTTCGGGCTAACAGCCTTCAAATCAGAGAATTCCTTTCACCAACGGGAGGGGAGAGGAGGAAGGGAACTGTCAGTTCAAGGAACCCCCTCCAATCCGGCTCCTCCACCGGTCAAGTTCTATCTTCTTAGCAACGAGAAGGGCCCGAACGTAATGGGCAACACGGTTCCACCTGTCAGCAGTCCTCAGCATCTCTTCCACAATGTTGTCTGGAGAGAGATCCCCTGTGTTTAAATAGAGCTGCTGACGAACCCCATCCCACCTTCCACAAGAAAAAAAAGTGTGGTGGGCATCGTCCACAACTCCATTGCAAAACACACAATCCGGAGAACGCGCCTTTCCAATCTTGTGCAGGTAAGACTGAAAACTTCCATGCCCACTTAAAAATTGGGTAAGGAAATAGTCAGTCTCACCATGCTTCCGATTCAGCCATGCACCTAGGTTGCCGATGAGCCGCGCAGTCCATCTGCCTCTAGTTTCATTTTGCCAAGAGAGCTGCCACTCGTCTAGAGTGTGTTGCCGTTCTTCGCGACCAACCACCTCCCTTGGCTCATCTCCCTTGCGCTTGTGTATGGCCTGACGCTCCCTAGCAAGAAGGGCAACGGGGATAACTCCCGTGATCACCATCACGGCCGGTTCAGAGACTGTGCAGTACGCAGACGTCACCCGTAAAGCTCCCCGTCTCTGTACTTGCGCGAGGCGTCGACGATATACCTCCTTGTTAAGAGCGCCAGCCCATACCTCTGCGCCGTAGAGCAGGGCAGACTGCGTTGAGCTCATCAGGAGACGTCGCCTACTAGACGTAGGACCCCCAATGTTTGCCATTAGCCTACTTAACGCCGAAACTCCAACCGCAGCCTTGTTCGCTGCTGCTTGGATTTGCTCAGAAAAGCTCATCTTTGAGTCAAGAGTCAACCCGAGGTACTTTACCGCTGATTTTGACTCGATTATCGACTCGCCGAACGATATGGGACGCAGGGTCGGAATTCTCTTCTTAGTCAGGATGACTACTTCGGTTTTTTCCAGTGCAAGGTTGAAACCATGAGTAGTCATCCATCCGCTTACCCGTCGCATCAATATGCCGAGTCTGCTTTGCGCCAGTTCGACAGTGCGTCCAGTAACAAGCGCTGCGACATCATCTGCGTAGCCGACCAGGCGCGACTCTTCTGGCATGTCGAGTGTAAGCAGACTGTCATAGGTAGCGTTCCAGAGGTCCGGCCCTAGGATGGATCCCTGTGCTACCCCCGACGTGACCTCCATTCACCTTTGACCCGCTAGTGTTTCATAGAGCAGGGAGCGATTCCTCAGATAGTCCCTCAAAATCCGTAAGAGATAGTTCGGCACGTTGAAGGTATTGTCTAGTGTGCCTAGAATGTCTTTCCATCTTACGGAATTGAAGGCGTTTCTGACGTCAAGCGTTACGAGGAGCACCACCCGTCGAGTTCGGTGGCTATGTGCCTCTGCTGGTCGAACGGCGTCCACGACCTGCATGACTGCATCAACTGTCGATCTCCCTGCTTTTCAAGCACTTTCCCAGCAGTATCAAGCATAAATAGTGGGCGGTATGAAGACGGCAGTTCGGGATCGCCTTTCCCTTTAGGGATCAGCGCAAGCCTCGCAACTTTCCAACGAGCAGGGAAAATGCCCTCTTTCAGGCAAGCGTTGAATGCGCCGAGCAGTAGGTCTGGCCGGTGTTGGAATACCAGTTTGTACACCTCTGCTGGAATACCATCGGGTCCTGGCGCCTTCTTGTTTTCATAGAGAGGACTGCCTGTTCCAACTCTTTTACAGAGAAAAGTGGACAGTCCTCTGCGCTCTCCGCGCCGACGTCACCATCCCATACGGGGTGTGCAGGGAAGAGTGCCCTCACAATGCGGTCCATTTGCTCGGCCTTAAGTGAACAGGGTTTCCGCAGAGCCCCGATTTTTCGGGTTACAAGTTTGTAATCGAGTCCCCACGGATCCCCGTTCACCTCGTCAACCAGATCTTGCCAGCAGCGAGCTTTGCTCTTGTTTATTGCGCTGCGGAGTCTCCTTTCGGCTGGTTTGTACTCCATCATTTTGGTACATGCCTCCTCCCCGTCGCCTAGACGTTGTGTTAAGCGGCGGAGCCTGTGACACTCCTTCCGGAGCTCTGCGATTTCCACTGTCCACCAATACATGGAAGGTTTACCGCGCCTCGATGTCTTCCTGGGCATGGAGGCTCCGCAGACCATTGTTATCAGGTTCATAACTGAATTTACGACAGTGTCAACTGCGGCGCCACCGCCCCCAGGAGGACTCTCCAGCGTGGCCCCACCTGCTCCCAGAGTTTCGACAAACTTCCCGGTGTTCACTTTCGCGACGTTCCATACACAGAAAGATCGCTGGGGTGGCGCACACCGAGAGTTTGTGTCCACCACTTCGAAAGCAATGTATTGGTGGTTACTTGCCGAGAAGTCTTCCAGAACTCGCCGCCCGTCCACCAGCGACACCAGTGATTCCGACGCGAAGGTTACGTCTGGAATGCTTCCTTCGCAGCCCGGGCACCGGAACGTTGGGGTGGATCCGGTGTTTGGAACTACCAGTCCTGTTCTCGCCGCCATTTCCAAAATTCGTTTCCCTCTGGAATCTGTGTGAGGCATGTCCCATTCAAGTGCCCTAGCATTGAAGTCACCTCCGACCAGGATCCGCCCATCCGTGCTTAAGATAGCGTCCTCCAAAGCCTTAAGCCTCCGACGAAAGTCCGGCATTGTCTCATTCGGCGTAAGATAGACACTAAAAAACGTTATCCCAGAACACCGAATCCAAACAAAGCCGTCCCCTCGGCCTTGGGCAAGAACCCCCAGGAGGGTGCCGTCCCGAACCCAGATGGCAGCGGTACCTGATATGTCTGGGTGCCATGAAACTGGGCCCTTGTTTCGGTACTGCTCACTGATGAGTACTAAATCAGCTTTGGTCTCCGCAGCGAACTGCGCTAGCAACTCGTGAGCGGTTGCACTCCGGTGCATATTGATTTGTAGGATGCGAATCATGTTGACCGTATCCTAGCTCTTTCCAGTTCTGCTCTGAAAACTGGACACCGCCCCGATCCGGTGGTGTGCGCAACGCTCTCATCAGTCGCGCCACGGTCCCTGCATAGGACGCAGCTTTCCTTTTCATTGCAGCTGTTCGCTTTATGGCCTGCCTGACCGCATTTACGGCATGTTGCCCTTCTGTCAGGTCCCCGACAGCACAGATGTGTGCCCATAATCCAAACATCTGTAACATTTAGTTGGGGCGGCCCGAATTCGTATCCTACACACTACCCAACCAATTCTTATTTTCCCGCTGTTTAGAAGCTTCCTCGCGTATTGCTCGGCAACTTCCACCACAGCGAGTTTTTGGCCTCGTGAGTTTGCGGAGGTGATACCAATCCGGACATTGGTTACCTCCGGGCATTCGCGTTTGATGACCTCTTCTACCTCGTTCTTTTCCGTGAGACAGTCAAGGTCTCGTATTTCTAAAGTACACGTGGGTTCCAGGCTAGAAACCAAAGCTTTTTCTCCTAGAAGCCCCTTGACTGCTTCACAGAACGTGACTTTATTTATAGTCTTCGGGCCTAGTTCGACTAAGACTCCACCACCCTTCGTTTTACGTATGGAGGACACCTCCGCTCCGTTGTCTTCGGGTTTGATTTTGTAACGGATTTCGCTGACGACTTCCGCAAAAGTCTTGCCTTCCGTCGGCTTAATAAGCAAAGCTGGCGGTCTAGTCCTCCTTCGTCTCCCCACCTTTTCTTTTGGCACTCCGTCCTTCGTGTCCGCTTTAGTTTTAGGCAAAGGTTTTTCTGATGGCGCGACGTGTTGTTGTCTTTTGATCCTCTTCGCCTTCTTCTTTCCAGCCCTGGAGAGTACCTGAGTGAAGTCTCCTTCAGATGTCCCTTCCTCCTTTCGTTTTTTACCAAGTTCACTCTGCAATGGGCTGTCAGCGATCCGTTTGGTACTCGTGGTGTTCCCCTCGGGAAGCGCGGTTGTTTCTGCTTCCTGCGGATTTTGTCTTACTTTCCATGTTCGCCTATAGTATGAAATTCTGTCCAGGAGCTCTTCCAGTTCCATTAGCCCGTTTTTCACCCCCTTACCGACGTTTTTCTGAAGGAACGTCGAAGATCGCATGTGCTTCACAACTGCCGTGCATTTTTTAATAAGCCTTTCCTCTTCCGCTTGCGCCAGAGTAATCGACAGTCCTCCCACTCGGCTTATATTCGAAACCATTTTATTAGTTTCGGCAGTTTCCACTGTGCCTCTTTCCCCAATTACAGCACTGTGCTGTATAGTCTGGGTTCCTATCTGTGTTGCAGGTGTCGCATCACTTTCCGAGTCTTTCTCTCCGTCTGCGCGTCCCGATGTCTCGTCGGGTATTTCAGCCCTTGTTGCGTCCTTCGCTGGGCGCTGGGGCGAACGGCGCATTTTCGTGCTGCGAATAAACGCAGTCAGCTCACTCTCCATTTACACTATCTCCTTGTTTCGTTCGTTTTTATTCTCCATTTGAGTTGTTTACCAGCGCATCGTGTGCAAGGCAGCGGGCTGCAATAGTCAGGAACGGGTATAACCTCGGGGACACAGCCCCTACCCCAGTTCCCTGAGGCCTGACCTACGCTTAGCTGATCCCGGAATTCACAGACGGATCAGCGCTCGCTCGGGGCAACGCGGTCTACTAACACCGGTTCAATGCACACTACCCGACCAGGGTCCCGAAGGGGCTGGCTCCTGATACACGCCACAACTACCACCTTGGCAGAGCTAGGCTCACATCACCCCATCGACGTCGACAGGGAGTTGTCGACGGCTCCGGGGACTCCCAGTGTGTCCCGGCGTGTATCGGTCATTAGCAGTTCGCTCTTCACCGAGAAACTTTCTCGAGGCTACTACCTAGGACGCAAGTATTATGCCAGCTAGGGGGTCAGAACTACTTGCTCGGGCACCTCGGGGACGCCACTCCCCGTATCGTAAACGACCCATGAAGGATCGTTGACGATCCCTGAGGGAAAGGCATATATGGTGGCAACGTCAGCACCGAACAACCAGCAACATCAAATCGATAAGGGTCAAAGCTCTTACTGTACAAGACTACGATCTTGCCAGTCCTCATGTATTCCTCGGAAACTTGGGTTCTTAGCAAGAAAAATTGCGAACTTTTGGCCTCGTTCGAGAGAAGAATCCTCCGAAGAATTTTTGGCCCCCTACATGAGGATGGACGATTCCGTAGTCTATATAATGGCGAAATCTATGAGCGACATCATAACCGTCAGGTTGTGGATAAAATCCGGGTCAATAGGTTACGGTGGGCGGATCCAGCCCGGAGAGTCTATAAAGGCAATATCTATGGTAGAAAAAGAAGACGAGCCAGGACACCAGACAGCTTTTAGGGATATCGAATTGGTGGAGCTCGGCGGAAAACCGGGATGCCTGGAGTTCCTTATTAAGGCACGCCTAGACCGGATACCGGTTGTTGCGCCGTTGATTATGATGAATTACAAAAAGTGTTAGAGGAGAAGGTAAGCCATGGCTTGTGACAAATCGACTAGCATTTTTTTATTGCTGCATTTAGTTTTTGATATTTTAAAGGATATTTCTAAACAGAATAACATGTCGTATATGAGAGTATACGTGAAAATAAAAAAGTAGGAGGTCCCGTGAGAGAGTCTCCTTATTGATCAGTGAAAATGATATGAACACTTTCAATAGACTTGCCACACTTGGAACTTTACTCTTTGGAAGGGGGAAGGGCGATTTCGCCCATGATACGACTTCCTCTGGCACTACGTGTTGCGAAATGTATGCCAAAAGGGGTTTGAGTGGCACATGGACAAACGCCCTCTCGAGGTCCAGGGATGCAATGTAGAGAAGGCGATGTCGCGAATCCGTCTAATCATCTCAATGCTATGGAATAATAACCAAATGGAATGGTAATTTGACCATTCTGTTGGGTTCTATTTCTATCCCATATAGGAACAGACGCGTTGTCTTGATAGACAAGTGTTGGATACAACTCTTCACTTCCCGAAGGTGACCTGCTACGTCGGGTCCTTTTGTTTTCCCCGATTTCATTCTATAGTGCTGACAGATAGAATTGCTAAGTATCTAGGTTGATGAATCGCTTACTGGGATTGGTGACTCCGAGAGATGCATTGACCGCTTTCACATATTTTTTCAACGCTCGTTATTTTCAGTAACCCCTAAGTGAGATCACCTTTTACCATTTCTAACCGTACGGTAATCACCTAATTCAAACCCCCGACATAAATTATTCCTTGGCACTTATCAGGAACTATCTCATTTCACGGTATTTAAATTTGTCCCACTTTTATGTTTGAATTTCCTTTTTAAAACTACTTATTGCCCTCTGGGCCTTTTTCAGTTCTCAAATATGTTAAGGTCATATAAAAGTATTTCAGGAAATTTCCTAGAATTCTTTGAACTTGGATATAGTTCGTGCCAAACATACATGCCATTGGCAGATATTTACATATCCTTAGTCAAGGCGCGCGGGTCAGAATTCGAATTTTCCAAGGACCACTGAAAACGACTTGCCTGGAAAATATGTTCTGTAGGGAATTTCTTGTGCACGTATTTCTTTTGAATCCGTATTTTGTAAGCAGGATAATAACATCACTTTCACATTTTTCGTGTTGGTGTAGAGTGTTTTCCACAATTTCGGATTTAATGTACAACCTTTAGAAATTGGAACACAATTTACTTTAAATAAAGATGAAAGGTAGTGAAGCAGAAATCGATTTTATCTTGTTGGCATGGTTCATGGGAAAGTGTTATCATCATCATTGAGGATTCACCGGACCGTTCCCAGTTCCAGGTGGCTGGAAACAATCGAAAGAAAATATAAAGTTAGCAAAGATACCACGCAACAATGTAGCTACGATTCTGAAACGCTTTTCCCTTATAAGATATTTCAGAACTTCTGCAGTGACTTTTCTTTTGATAGTTCTTGTGTACTTGAAGCTTGTTGTATCTAGAACTACTTCTTCAACAATTGTTCACGTTCTATTTATGTATCTGGTATTATATCTCGTTGGTCCAAGATTTGAGGACTTTTTTAAAAGCAAAGCAATATGTAAATAAATAAATAAATAAACAAGTTGGGAAAGCGGAAGTTAGACGCTTCGGATATGAAAGGATTTATCTTTCCTTATATGAGGAACCATGTGTGCATGACAGTTCCGGTTGTACATAGTTAAAAACTCAATTGTGCATTATTCTCTGCCCATATACTCTTCACTATATCTATATACAATTGATATAAAAAAAATTCGATTACGCGGATCCGACACACGGGATGACCCCCTTATATCTGGAAAGTACTATATCAATAATAGTCAACTTAATACGCTTCACATTAGAAGTTCGAATGTGAAGAAGTTCACCTGAAACAAATACAGGGTGCGGCAGCATAACTTCCATTTTTTAAAATGCGCGCCACTCAGTTAGTTGATGTCATAGCGGAGCGCTAGTAGTCTCGTTCAAGAGGGGATACTGTAAAGTTTTGTCCCGACACGGTTCTGTCGCCATCATGCGTTGGAATAGTGAGGAGCATGCCTTTGCCGTTGAGGTTTACTTTTCAAGCGGATGTTCGGTTATTGCAACACAGCGCGCATTTCGGAATCGCTTTAATTGAGTCCCGTCGGCTCCCGTCCCAGACCGCAAATCAATTGTTACATGGGTCACTACATTCAGACAAACTGCAAGTGCGACAAAAGGAAGAACTGGAGTCCCTCGGCCCGTTAGATCACCTGAGAACATTGAAGCAGTGAGAGCGGCAATGCTGCGATCGCCACGGCGTTCTGCACGCAAACACGCATCTGCCCTTGGACTATCCGATCGCTCTGTGAGAAGAATTTTTCGTGATGATCTTCATTTTCATCCCTATAAGATGGCGATAGTGCAGGAACTTTCAGAACGTAACTTCAATTCTCGGATGAACGCGTGTGAGCTTCTTCTTGATGTCGTTCCCGAAGCTGGTATTGTTTTTTTTAGCGATGAAGCCCATTTTCATTTGTGTGGGTCGGTTAACAAACAAAACATGCGCTACTGGGCTGACACCAACCCTCGAGAATTGCATCAAAAGCCTTTGCATTTACTCAAAGTCACAGTGTGGTGTGCAATTTCCTCAGCTGGAATTATTTGTCCTTGGTTTTTTGAGGAAAATGAGGTTACAGTGACAGTGAATTCGGACCGGTATGTAAACATGCTACAGATTCAAAAAGGTGATTTCGACACCCATAGGATCTGATCAAGAGGTACTCCAGCAAAAACAAAATAGATCCACTAAGGAGAAGCTCATCAATTTTACGATCTCCTCCAATAGCAAAGACGGCCAGAAAGCTCATGGAAGCTAAGCAACTGAAAAAGGTGAAAAAGTCTGTAAAGGAGATAATTTGGCCAGGACTCACCAAGAGCCCTGTCCTAGAAGACCATTGATGCCATCAAAGTTGGCTTGGCCGAAAATTCAATTCGCGGAGGGGATTGTACGAGCAAACATTGCGTGGTGGTGATCCTGGATGAGGAGAATGCAGTCAACTCAGTAAATTGGAAAGTCTCTGGTGACGATTGGTGTTCCCACCTATCTCGCTGCTGTCATTACCAGTTATTTCCGAGAGCGCACGCTCTGGTATCGTAGTTGTTTTTAGTGGGTAAAAACCCTCCACTTTGTCGTGTCCATATTAGAGTCTTATAAAATATATTAAAAAGGTTCGGTACACTTGAAGGCGATTCCGATATTTTATGTACATATAATGTCTTGGAATGCAGCAAATTTACGCAGAACCGGCTACTTTATTAATAATAATCGGATTTCCACCACCCTTTTCATCATGTTATGATCAATTATTGCAAAAGAAGATAAGTCTGATATCTCTATATCGTAGGCGTCTCGCGCAAGTACAGAGATGGGGAGCTTTGCGAGTGGCACCAATGTACGGACTGTCTCTGAACAGGGCGTGATCGAGATCGCGGGAGTGATCCCCGTTTCCTTTCTTGCTAAGGAGCGTCGAGCCATATACAAGAGCAAGGGAGAAGAGCCAAGGGAGATGCTGAAGAACGGAAACGCACCCTAGACCAGTCGCAACTCTTTTGGCAAAATGAAACTAGAGACTGACTATTTCCTTACCCAGTTCTTAAGTGCGCATGGAGGTTTTCAATCTTACCTGCACAAGATTGGAAAGCACAATCTCCTGATTGTGTGTTTTGCAATGTAGTTGTGGACGAAGCCCATCACACTTTTTTTCTCGTGGGAGATGGGATACTTCAGCTCTATTTAAACACAGGGATCTCCCTCCAGATGATGATGATGATTATCTCCCTCCAGACAACATTGTCGAAAAGATGTTGAGGAGTGCTGACAGACGCGGCCGTGTTGCCCATTACGTGCGGGTCCTTCTCGTTGTTAAGAAGATAGAGCTCGACCAGTGGAGGAAAGGATTTCTTGAACTCACCCAGGCACCATCGAGTGGCAGCCTCCTGATTTTTTTTCTGTTTTTTCGGTTGGGTAGTTTCTGAGAATAGGCCGTGAAAGAAATGATCACTTTCGGCCCCCCTGCACTCCCCCCCCCCCTTTTCCAACAAATGTCAAAACTAAGACCGGCGTCAGTACAAATTAGGACTTTCATTTGATAGCCAACATGACTATATTTGGTGAAAAAAAAAATGTGAACCCCGCCTTTGCACATATGGAAACCCCCCCCCCCCCTTAAGTTCGACCTAGAATGATGAAAACATTTTTTCTCATCAAATATAGTCACGTTGGGTATCAAATGAAAGGTCTCGATTAGTACTTTTCGAAGCCGGTCTTAGTTTTGACATTTGTTGGACCCCGCCTTTCCTTTTTGCGGGGGGTTGAAAGTGATCATTTTTGTAAGGGGGCCATTCTCAGAAACTACCCAACCAAAAATCTGAAAAAAAAGGCTGCCACTAAATGGTGCCTGGGCTCCGAAATACTTTCCATACCGATATCTGTTCAAATAAAGTTAATAATAGTATATTACCAGAATTTTAAATAATTGCCTGCAAAACCCCTTTTAAGTTCGTCCTAGCACCACAGCAGTGCAGCGATATAGGCTATGATATGGAGCACGATCTTGCCAAGTTTTGTGAAAATCGTACCATTACTAACAAAATTATAATACGTCAAAGTTGTTGCTTTTTTGAAAATTCAAGACTATGAATGTCAATATCGCCGGAAAGTGAATACTCTCACATAATTTATGCATATATTTACGTACTACGTACTAAGAAATACACAAAACCTTTTGCACCTGAAGCGTCCAGCTTCCGGTTTCCCGACTTGTTTTATTTTCTGCTCGCGTTCTGGTTTTTTTTTTCATTAGGCCGTTGCAAATTCCTTTGTTTGTTGTCTATTTTTAGATCCGGTGCAGACTCATGTATCGATATAGACACGTTGATTTTGTAAAAATTACACATTCCCAAGCCTGGCTAACACAGGGGCGTGCAAGAATGTGTCAACCGAGCGCTTTGATGGAGCTCAATATCTGCGGGCCAAATTCTTTTAGGTTATTGGATAGTTTTTCCCCCTAGGTCATTTTCGTCCACTCAGGATGGATGTTAGGCCATCACAATTTTCAATTCGTCATTACAATGTTGCGCCTCTTTACAATAAATTATCGAAATTCGCCAAAAAAATCCCGCTTTTATTTTGCACATCTAATAATTATGAATTTTAACCAATTCCAATGAAATCAAGAAAAATATGTAGAATACTGAAACCTCGACCCTTCAGGAATGAACGGTTTTGTAAGAATATTTGATTACACAATGACTCCATTTGTTCATAACCACTAGGTCACAGTTTATATGAACTTAAAATCGTAATTCGCTTTACTGTTATACTAGTATTCTACACTGTCTGAAATTTTCACAAAATTGAACTACTATAACTTCGTTAAAAGTAGTACAATTCGCTTCAAACTTTCTAACATCTTGCCTCATAACCTGTTTGATATTTTTTCTAATGATAACATGCATTTCCGGTAAAATCTGGAAATATATTAATATGCTAAAATTTAAATTAAATTTATTTCAACAGAGATTGGCTTTGACTGTATTTAGATTTTACGTAGTGGCGTTATAATGACTTTTTTTCAAATTGCTCGGTTAGGTAGTTTCTGAAATGAGTCCTTTGTAACTTTGAGTTTGCAATTCCTAATTCTTCAATCCCCTACTTTAAAATTGATGTCAAATATGAGGTCTGTTTCGTAAAGTTCAGGGCATAAAGGTTTCTCGAGTTACCAAAAATCATGTATTTATATTGTCTCATATTAATTGATGTAACCCGGACTTTTGGTGATACGTAAATCTGCATTAAATTTTATGAGATATAATTCATTCGATAAGGGATGAAAAGTTTATTCCAATTTACATCAGAAATTTATGTCTTATTATGGTGGAAAATTTATTACGTGCACGGTCTTTCAGCCAACGTAGGAGAGACGACCCATTTCATCAGAGACAAATCGCATCATCCTCAGTTTTTGGGTCAAAATATAAAGCTTTCCTTACAGTATTTTAGAGACAAGGTAGTGAACTTTATCTCAACTGAAAACCACATAAACTTTAGGACAGTGCCCTTATACACCTTACGACCCGGCTTAGTTGATAAGATATCCAACACGTTTTATTTTTGAGAGACATCCAAACAACAATAATGCTCGTTTGGAAGCTGCTCCCTAACAACCACAACCTTTTACACCTCACGACATTAAATGGCCGATTTACAAAAAAGAGGACTCTTTTAACAAGTTTTATTGTGATTTCGAAGCCTTATTGGATACTAGCGCACATTTTTTTTAAGAAAAGGAGTTCAGGAGTAATCCTACTGTGGTAATACATATTTATTACATGTTGTAATAGGCGACCTAATATCAGTAAAACGAAACGATACAAATACTTTATGATACATTATAAAAAAGGAACTAACATGAACCCAAATCAACCACAAAATCCTTCCTATTCTGGTACACTAGCTTAAGTGCTAGTATTTTCGGAATCGTTTCAGCATTGGAGACAAATATCAATGCAAACCTTGCCTGTTCCTCTAAAGCAGCCTCGTTCGTATCTCTCGCATTACAACCTGTATCTATAATACTTCACAAGCACTCGATATTCTTCCCGGGAGAATTCCGAAGGACACCTAAATAATCATTGCTAGACAGGGTCGTGCATCCATGTTATATGTACATGGTTATACCAGCTGAATTCATATGACTGCAATCCACACATGGCGTCTCATTACCTATGAGTAAATATAGGAATTCAATGCCGCTCTTCAATTAGGATTCGGGTCGATACTACGGACTGTAGAGTTGGAGGGCATGTGTCAATAATATACGAAATAGAATCACAATTGCAACTGGAAAATTGTGAAAATTTTCAATTAATACCCAGAAGGATTATTAATTGCATTGGAACCAGCAAACAAAACCAAAATTTGTGAATTTGCATTATCGTGACTAGTACGGAATTGGTTTGAAGCGGTTATGCCAAATGAATCGTAATAATAATGAACCGCGAGCTTTATACTGCTGAAGACAGCTGGTGGAGCCGCCAAGGCACGGATTTAGGAGACCTCACCTAATTCACGTTCCCCTATGGAGAAACCTACACTTTAGTGGAAAACCTAAAACCGGTGTCTACGGCGCGGTCAACCAAAAGGATAATAGAGCAAGTCCCTTAATGAGAGGAACTGGAAATCTGACTACGGCCGGCCTGTCAGTGACACCGTTACCAAACTTTTCTAAAATACGGGAGAGGAAGGCTCAACAGAAGGAAATTTTAACCGTAAAGGAGAAGGGACTACAGGCTTGCCTATCTGAGCCTGCTCGTCCGCCTATATTCAGAAAAACGGAAGAAAGGCAAGCTGGTAATGAAAATGAGGACATGGACGTTGCTACACCGCCAAGTGTGGCGATATCCAGAGAAATCGGACGCAAGAAAGCGGAACTTTCGGCGGAAGGTGAGAACAAGCTGGTAACCCCGGTGAGATCCGCAATGAATGCAGCATATTTTTCAGTTAGTGGCGGTTTCCATTTTAGACCGCACTTATGGCTACAAACATAAGAGGTAGTTAAATAAACCTAGGGCATGCCAAAGCTTCTTCCTATCTACTGGCGACAAGGCTGTCAAAGTTACAGAACTGTCCTTATATATTTCTATGCTATGGGTTCATTCTAACAGACTTTGTGGTATTGGATCAGTCAAGGGGACTAGGATCTTTTTCGATGCAAGATCCTCGAAACCAAGAGCCTGCGCTTTAATGCTAAAATTGTAAGAGGCAAGCATGCTGAGACAATTCTGTTCCCAAGACCTTGTTGGGGTCAACCTACAATACCAGGTTAATGTTAAGAGCGGAAATGCCATAATTGCCTCTGCTTACTTACCCTATGATTCTGTGTGCCCTCCGCCGACGCAAGAACTAAGGGATCTGGTAGTGTATACAGAACCAAGTGGCCTTGAACTTTTAATAGGTTGTGATGCGAACGCTCAGCATATTTGTTGGGGCAGTAGCAAATGCAATCCTAGAGGAGAGAAGCTGTTTGATTTTATCACTTCAACTGGTCTGATGACCGCAAACGTAGGGTGCGCCCCTAAGTTCGTGGAGCCAATAAGAAGTGAAGTAATTCACTTAACTATCTGCACTTTCAAGTTGTTAGAGTTGATTAGAAACTGGCGAGTGCTGGGTGAAGTGTCCCTTTCAGATCACCATTACTTAGAATTTAGTCTGACTATTGCAGGCGAACAGCTTGGAATACAAAGACGGTATCATAGGAAAAGGACAAAATTCAATGAACTTCTTGGTCACATAGTTGAGTTCCCTGGGAGACTGAAGACTCCTTTGGCGATAGAAGATTAATTGAAAACTCTGAATCGCACACTTTCAGAGTGCTTTGAGCAGGCTTGTCCGATTTCGCGAGGCCCACGTAGTAAAACGGTGCCATGGTGGAACCGAAAAGGAAATCAACTAAACAACTTATAAATTGTGCATGCAAAAACAATAAAGATGAGGACTGGCTAAGCGTCCGGAACTCACAGCACGACTTTAAGAGACCTGCAAAACGCTCGGAACGAGACTCTTTTAGAACATAATGTGAGGAACTGGAAGTCGAAAGGGAGACTTTCAAGCTATGCGAAGTCCTTAATAAGAATGAGTCGGCCAAATTGACCTCTCTTAGACAAACTGGACAGTACTTTCAGAAATAGATAGATAGATAGAAATTTGTGGACTAGTAACCTGAAGACTTTTGAAAGTTTATTGCTATTAAAACGTCAACAACGTCTCGGATAGGGACTGACCTCACGGCTACGACCTTTGGTTATCGAAAACGGACTACAATAAAAGCGATATAGACTGAATTATTTGGGCCTAAGCGAAGTAAGATGATGGGACGATGGAGAGTACTCCTCTCCCTCTTGCCACACAAGGGGCTTTGTACTGTAAAAAGCCAAGTGGTAGCAGACGCGAACTCGGTATCGGTTTGTTTCAAACTTCTACCACAAGACGTGCTCTTTTGACCTGGGGACTAGTTTCTGACAGACTTCTAACTGAAAGATTAAAATTAAGGAACATTTCAATTGTACAATGCTACGAACCAACGGAGACTGCGATGTGGTGGGGAAGGATACTTTCTACGAGCAATTAAACGCGGTACAGAGGAAGCTTTCTAAAGTTGATATTGTGATCGTAATGGGTGATCTGAATGCCGAGGTGGGATCTGACAAAACTTTGCTCGGACATATGATGGGCAAACAGGGTCTTGGCGATCGCAACAGTAATAGTGGGATGTTTGTGGATTTCAGCAACTTCACCGGCTCGTCTTTGGTGGTAAATTGTTCGAGCATAGGGTCTGCCATAAGATCAGTTGTGTTACTACTGGCCGAAGTCGTGCGAGCAATCAGATCGACCCTTCTCAAATCAGCACTGGATTTAGCAGGTGTCTCTTGGATTTACGTAAAAAGAGAGGCGCTGACATCGGCCTCGAAAGGGATCACCATCTGATGGGCGTTTACGTTCGTTTGAATGTTGCAACCTCTAGCAGTTTCTGGCAACGCGGCATGGAATTAGATGTTGCCCGATGCATTAACAGTGCTAGATTCGCTTTCACTGCCCTGGAAATGCAGTTATCTTTACACTAAGATGAAGTTTAGACTGTTCTGTGCTAGTAGCCTTTGTGTGTTGCGATATGATAGTACCATATTGAAAGTAAATCAAGCGAAGAACTTGGTGGGCCCACAGGCTTGCCGCTCGTAGGCAATGTGATCGGGAGACGGAAGTGGCTCTGGATAGGTCACACTTTAATGAGAGGCGACAATTACATTGCGGGCTGCGCCATAGTTAGGGTTCTGTAGCTCCCTAAGTTCAACATCGACCCCTTGTATGACCCAACTGTCGCTAGGCAGTTGGAGAGCTATCTTGCTGGTCGAACGGCAGATACACTGAATAAAGCCACCAAAAGTGTTCGCTTCTCGGGTGCTTCACAGGTTGTCGGCCACGTCCAAAGGGGCGTCATAAGATCTGGCTGATTGTGGAATCGTGGAAGCGGATCGATGAGCGGAAGGGATTGAAAGCTATACTGATCGCTGGCGGCGTGACGCGCTTGAACTCCCATATCAAGCGAAATCTCGAAAATTTACGGGTAGTGTGCGCTGTGACAAGTGCGAAATTGCTATTGCGCTGGTCAAGGAAGTGGGAGATGACGAAGATGGCACTGATTTCAGTAATGTATACCACATCACCAAAAAGCTTGCATGGGGTCCCAAATCTTTTGATGGTCCTGTGAAGGGTGTCAACGGTCGATTTCTAATCCTTCTCTTGTGGACCTTATAGCCAGTCATGGTAATACGCGGATACGGACTGTTCCTCCAAGAAGAAGAGAAATCATTTCGGTCATCAATCTACTCAAATGAACTAAAGACCCTGGGCTTAACCGTCTTCCGAGCTTTTTATTGCTGCACCTGAAGTAACTGCGGATCTGCTGCTTTGCTCGTATAGAAATCTTGGAAATTCCAGACCTTTCCCAGAGAGTGGCAGAAGGGGATAATCCCAAAGAAGCGCATCCGTTTTGATTGTGTGACAATTATAGAGTGGGGGGGGGGGGGGGGAAGTTATCAGCGTGCTCTCTGCCCTTGCAAAGATAATAGCTAAAATAATTCTGGAACGCATCTAAGAATATCTCGAAAGATTGATCGACAGAGAGCAGAGGCTAAGTTCCGCTCGGGATCCTCCTGCATTGACCACATCAACACCCCACGGATCATTTTGGAACAGTGCGCAAAGTCTTCTTCTTCGCTGCACCTGCTCTTCATCGATTTCGGGGAAGCTTTCCAAAGCGCCAACAACGAACATATCTGGAGCGCTCTACGAGGGAGAGGCATTCCGGAGGAAGCAATAGATATTATGGAATAGAACGACATATGATAGCGCAAAATGCCATGTACTGCACTGAGGCAAAATCTTAGAGAATTTTGAGGTCTAAAGCTGCGTTTGCCAGGGTTGTATCCAGTCACCAATATTATTTCTTCTTGTTATGGGTGACGTTCTTCATGCTGCCTTGCCCGGAGTACGTGGAGAAATTCAATGGACGATGACATCTTTCCTAAAACACTCAGGTACGCTGATGACATCTGTTTGCTCTCTCACCGAGTCATGGATTTGGAAAAAGAGGCAAATAGAGTCGGAGTGAAGATAAACACCAACAAAACCAAGGTTTTCAACCTGACGGGTGATCGCACTCTCCATATCTGCATTAATGGGCAGAGCATCAAAAGCGTAAATCATTTAGTATATCTTGGAAGCGTGGTTTCTGGCCACGCGGTATGGAATTAGATGTTGCCCGATGCATTAATAGCGCTAGATTCGCTTTCCCTGCCTTGAAAATGCAATTATCTCTACACCAAGATGAAGTTGAGACTGTTCTGTGTTAGTGGCCTTTGGGTGTTGCTATATGGTAGTACCACATTGAAAGTGAATCCCACTGTTATCCAAAAGCTCCAAGCTTTCGTCAATACGTCTCCGCGTCGTGTGATCAAAATACGCTGACCTGACACTATCTCAAGCGAAGAACTTGGTCAGCCCACAGGCTTGCCGCTCGTAGGCAATGTGATCGGGAGACGGAATTCGCTCTGGATAGGTCACACTTTAATGAGAGGCGACAATTACATTGCGGGCTGCGCCATACAGTGAACTCCATTCACACGAGGGAGTCGCCTCAAGAGCACTTTGGCGTTGAACAGTAGAGGGGGTGTGTGAGCATTTCAGGAAAACGTGGGGCAGCTCAAGGATAGTTCAGGTAACCGGGAGCAATAGCGCGTAGATGTGGTGGACGCACTATACCCCACCAAGGGGTGAATGACAACCATATATATAGTTAACCATGCTCACGAACCCCTTCCCACCCAACCGGACCGAGGGGCGACTAACCTAAGGATGGACTAAAGGTAACATCCAAAGGCCCGCATCACAGCAATGATGCTTTCCAACGGTCAGATTGTTATCAGCGAGGACTGTTCGGACTATAGCACAGGTTTCAATGACCGCCGCTTTTTGCACCTTCATGTATAGTGCAGACCTAAGGTCGATCGTTTTCAGCGCTTTATGTAAATTTTACGGGACTAATCCCGCCGCTGAAATTACCAATGGGGCTACTTCGACCTTTTGTAGTCTCCAAGCGTGCTTCATATCGACCGCCAAGGGACCACAGTTGCGGATTTTTTCTTGCTGTTTTTCAACAGTGTTCCGGTCCAAAGGTACCGCTACATCGGTTATAAAGCACGCTCGTTCCTTCTTCGAAAGCAGAACTAAATCGGGTCTGTTGTGATTGATTGATCCTACAGTAGTTTGGCCCTATCATTTTTTAAGATTCTCTGTGGAGTATAATAAGGATGGTAATTTACCGCTAAGTTATACTTCAGCCCAAGGATTTGATGGAGAATCTTGCAGAATCTTGTTTAACATTCTGTACGCAGATGTTACGAGCTGGATAGTCTCCTCTACACAATTGCATAAGCTATAACTGCAGTTGGCAATTGAGAAGTCGTGAAAAATGTACCACTCTGTTTCCTCACGATGAAAATAGGGGAAGGCAAACGATTGTCCACCTAAATTAGGGTTTAATACCTTCAATACCTTCAGTAGCTTTGTAGAAGCTGCGGGAAATATGTGGTAGGATCGGTGACAACAAGGCCCCAGGTTGGGATGGCATTCCCAACCGAGATTTGGAACTGGCAGTGAGTACTAGGACATACCTTTTCCCAAAACCTTCCAACCGTGCCTTAAAGAACGAATATTCCCTGTCTATTGGAAAAAGCAAAAGTTGCTATTGATTCCCAAACCTAACAAGCCACCCAGCCATACACCCCACCCCACAACCCAGCATCGTATCTGCCCATTGTCGCAGTCGAGGTACCACATGGATCGGTGCAGGGTCCCCTGTTGTCGAATATCGTGTAAAATAAGTTGCTTGCTCTTCCTGCCCCAGAAGGAATTACGTTTGTCGGCTTTGAAGATGACCTAGCTGTCGTTGGTACAACAAAATACCGAGAAGACGTGGAGGTCTCCGCGATAGAAGCAATGAGAGCGGTAAAAGCCTGGCTGGAAAGAGCGGCGCTGACTTTGACGGACCCAAAAACGAAAGCGATCTTCATAACGAACCGCAGAAAAAAGAACACTGTGAAAGTGGAATTCGATGGATATGCGTTGGTATCAAAGCTGGTTATTAAATATCTGGGGTGATAATTAACACCAAATTGAGCTTGCTAGAATATGCTTGCCAAAACGCAACCAGTGCCCCCGCGGCACTTACAAAAATGTTGCCGAATATTGGTGGGCCGAAACACTGTCAAAAGTTGCTTTTGACCGGAGTGGTAAGTCCCATTCTGCTTTACTGGTCAGTTTGTGTGGGCAGAGGCCCTTGTAAACTCTTAGAGATGGAAGCAAGTGGCCTAAGTTTACCGGCTGAGCACCTTGAGGATATCCAGTGCTTTTAGAACCACATCAGATGGGGCAGTATTGGTGGTGGCCCATAGGGCATAGGAATACGGCAAGGTCAGAGTCGCATGATCTCTGATAGCGCAGATGGGACGATTCAATGAAGGGTCGATGGACGAAAAGGCTCATTCCCAACATTAGGGTGTAACTTGAGCGGAAATGTGAGGAGACCAGCTACCACATTAACCAGTTGGTCACGGTACACTGTAGTTGTTACTTGTAATATTTACAACGCTTTGGGTTGGATGACTCTTTGAATTGTCCTAGATGCGGTGGCATCCAGAGCATGTGACGTTTCACTGCCCAAGGTTAGCAATGGAAAGGGGGAACCTAAACCAAGCGCTGGGAAGGAGCCGGATCCTGGAGAACTCAATTGCGGAAATGCTAAGGTCTAAGGAGACCTGGCTCACCGTTTCCTCTGCAATCCTGAAAATGCAGAAGGAGTTGCTGAAGGAGGAAAGTTGAAATGAGCAGAAGAACGAGTACCCAAGGCTGAAGTAATACCTAAATGGTTGTCTCCCAGGGGTGTAGTCCCAGCATTTGTGCAGCGGAGTTGGAGCGGACATACCTTCCTAAGATTTTACATCTCCGCGTACGAACAAAAAAAGAAAAAAAGGTAACTTCCTTTCCGCTAATACAGTTGGAATCGATAGTGATATGTGATGTGGTGGTATATGAGCACGCATTAAAGAAGATGAAATCTTCCATCTATTTTTGTAAATCATTTACGTTGACTGAATGATCCTGATTTGTTTGTTGGAGACATGATAAGACTCAAACCTTTTTCTGAAACTTGTTATAATTAATATCATCCATTACCAGGACGTCAATTTTAAATGAAGTTAGATTGTACATAGAAATTCGACCCATAAATTGACTAATGTGTCAAAGTGTCAGTGCAGTGGTCATTCCCCAGAGAAGGAATGTGGGTTTCATCCCTCTTGATGATATCCAATTGAATTTTCGTCTATCTTGCGCCCAAACACGAATTGGGCAGATATGTAGACCTGGGAGAGAGAGAGAGATACTCGGAATGGCGCAGAAACTCGCACTTAATGATGTTATCAGGCACCGCTGCCATCTGGGTTCGGGACAGCACCCTCCTGGGGGCTCTTGCCCAAGGCCGAGGGGACGGCTTTGTCTGGATTCGGTGTTCAGGGATAACGTTTTTTAGTGTCTATCTTACGCCGAATGAGACGATGCCGGACTTTCGTCGGAGGCTTGATGCTTTGGAGGACGCTATCTTAAACACGGATGGGCGGATCCTGGTCGAGGGTGACTTCAATGCTAGGGCACTTGAATGGGGCATGCCTCACACAGATTCCAGAGGGAAACGAATTTTGGAAATGGCGGCAAGAACAGGACTGGTAGTTCTAAACACCGGATCCACCCCAACGTTCCGGCGCCCGGGCTGCGAAGGAAACATTCCAGACGTAACCTTCGCATCGGAATCACTGGTGTCGCTGGTGGACGGGTGGCGAGTTCTGGAAGACTTTTCGGCAAGTGACCACCAATACATTGCTTTCGAAGTGGTGGACACAAACTCTCGGTGTGCGCCACCCCAGCGATCTTTCTGTGTATGGAACGTCGCGAAAGTGAACATCGGGAAGTTTGTCAAAACTCTGGGAACGGGTGGGGCTACGCTGAAGGGTACTCTTGGGGGCGGTGGCGCCGCTGCTGACACTGTCGCAAATTCAGTTATGAACCTGATAACGATGGTCTGCCGAGCCTCCATGCCCAGGAAAACATCGAGACGCGGCAAACCTTCCATGTATTGGTGGACAGTGGAAATCGCAGGGCTCCGGAAGGAATGTCACAGGCTCCGCCGCTTAACACAACGTCTAGGCGACCGGGAGGAGGCATGTACCATAATGATGGAGTACAAATCAACCAAAAGGAGACTCCGCAGCGCAATAAACAAGAGCAAAACTCGCTGCTGGCAAGATCTGATCGACGAGGTGAACGGGGATCCGTGGGGACTCGGTTACAAACTTGTAACCCGAAAAATCGGGGCTCTGCGGAAACCCTGTTCACTTAAGGCCGAGCAGATGGACCGCATTGTGAGGGCACTCTTCCCTGCACACCCCGTATGGGATGGTGACGTCGGCGCGGAGAGCGCAGAGGACTGTCCACTCTTCTCTATAAAAGAGTTGGAACAGGCAGTCCTCTCTATGAAAAACAAGAAGGCGCCAGGACCCGATGGTATTCCAGCAGAGGTATACAAACTGGTATTCCAACACCGGCCAGACCTACTGCTCGGCGCGTTCAACGCTTGCCTGAAAGAGCGCATTTTCCCTGCTCGTTGGAAAGTCGCGAGGCTTGCGCTGTTCCCTAAAGGGAAAGGCGATCCCGAATTGGCGTCTTCATACCGCCCACTATGTATGCTTGATACTGGTGGGTAAGTGCTCGAAAAGCTCATCAGAAGTAGACTCGCTGAAGCGATACTCGCTGCCGGAGATTTATCTCCCCGGCATTTTGGTTTTAGGACAGGGAGATCGACAATTGATGCTGTCATGCAGGTCGTGGACGCCGTTCGACGAGCAGAGGCACATAGCCGCCGAACTCGACGGGTGGTGCTCCTCGTAACGCTTGACGTCAGAAATGCCTTCAATTCCGTAAGATGGGAAGAGATTCTAGGCACACTAGAGAATACCTTCAACGTGCCGAACTATCTCTTACGGATTTTGAGGGACTATCTGAGGAACCGCTCCCTGCTCTATGAAACACTAGAGGGTCAAAGGGGTAGCACAGGGATCCATTCTTGTGCCGGCCCTCTGGAACGCTACCTATGACAGTCTGCTTAAACTCGACATGCCAGAAGAGTCGCGCTTGGTCGGCTACGCAGATGATGTCGCAGCGCTTGTTGCTGGACGCACTGTCGAACAGGCGCAAAGCAGACTCGGCATATTGATGCGACGGGTAAGCGGATGGATTAATACTCATGGTTTCAACCTTACACTGAAAAAAAACCGAAGTAGTCACCCTGACTAAAAAGGGAATTCAGACCCTGCCCCCATATCGTTCGGCGAGTCGATAATCGAGTCAAAATCAGCGGTAAAGTACCTCGGGTTGACTCTTGACTCAAAGATGAGCTTTTCTGAGCAAATCCAAGCAGCAGCGAACAAGGCTGCGGTTGGAGTTTCGGCGTTAAGTAGGCTAATGGTAAACATTGGGGGTCCTACGTCTAGTAGGCGACGTCTCCTGATGAGCTCAACGCAGTCTGTCCTGCTCTACGGCGCAGAGGTATGGGCTGGCGCTCTTAACAAGGAGGTATATCGAAAACGCCTCGCGCAAGTACAGAGACGGGGAGCTTTACGGGTGGCGTCTGCGTACCGCACAGTCTCTGAACCGGCCATGATGGTGATCGTGGGAGTTATCGCCGTTGGCCTTCTTGCTAGGGAGCGTCAGGCCATATACAAGCGCAAGGGAGATGAGCCAAGGGAGGTGGTTGCTCGCGAAGAACGGCAACACACTCTAGACGAGTGGCAGCTCTCTTGGCAAAATGAAACTAGAGGCAGATGGACTGCGCGGCTCATCGGCAACTTAGGTGCGTGGCTGAATCGGAAGCATGGTGAGACTGACTATTTCCTTACCCAATTTTTAAGTGGGCATGGAAATTTTCAGTCTTACCTGCACAAGATTGGAAAGGCGCGTTCTCCAGATTGTGTGTTTTGCAATGGAGTTGTGGGCGATGCCCACCACACTTGGGGTTCGTCAGCAGCTCTATTTAAACACAGGGGATCTCTCTCCAGACAACATTGTGGAAGAGATGCTGAGGACTGCTGACAGGTGGAACCGTGTTGCCCATTACGTTCGGGCCCTTCTCGTTGCTAAGAAGATAGAACTCGACCGGTGGAGGAGCCGGATGGCAGGGGGCTCCTTGAACTGACAGTTCCCTTCCTCCTCTCCCCTCCCGTTGGTGAAAGGAATTCCCTGATTTGAAGGCTCCGCAAAGCGGGAGAGTTTGGGGACTAGCCCGAAGTAATGTGACAAACGGTTCCAGGCTAGCTCTCTGACGATGGGGAGGTGTTTTGTTGGTGGTCTAACGACGTACCGAATCGGGAGTCCAACACTGTGTGCGTAAATGCATTCACCTATCCTACCCAAAAAAAAAACAAAAAATGATGTTATGATATTGAATCCTGCTTTCTATGGTTACTATTACGTTACTCGTAAAAATATTTTATTCAGTTTTTCTTCGCCTCACTGTATCTTAAATACAAAGCCTATCTACAATGAATCTATTTTATCCTTGCAAACATCACCCAAAACAAACTATCAAATTACATGAACCAGCATTTTAGTTTTTACGGCCACAGCTGAAACGTGTTATTCAAGTGCTTCCACTTTTTCCTGATTATCTTGTTCTGCGAACTAATCCCACTTGTATGAAGTAGCTAAACCGGCCAAACTTATAAAGCAGATATTTTTTCATAGGCTTTTCCCTCCTGTTCTGCTCCCGAGCTTATGGGCATGATTAAACGTAAATTAAAAAATGTTTTCCACCGCCACCAACATCGGAGACAGCGATGACGATGGAAGGTAAAGAACCCTCTCTAGGGATTTGCCCGTGGAAATTTCTGTTTTTATGTTGAAGAAAAGAATGGAAGTTTCCGCTGAAAAATAGGATCCTAAATCAGTTATCATGGCCAATTTGCAAATTTTAGGCTGTCTCCCTTTTGTCTCGGCCTTGCTTTTGAAATAGAAATTTAAACGATCTGGAACCAAGTGATTAGACTAAGTTGATCTCAAACACTAGGAAATCCCTTAAGTACCCAGTAATACGCGAAATTGGAATAATTACGACAACCGTAAATATTTATTGTGCGTTTGGGAAATGAAAAAGATGAACCTACGTTTATTTGTGTGTTTTAACGCTATCTCCCTAGGAAAAAGAGGGAATTGTTTGTTGACAAAGGTTAAGGGCACGATGTTCGTTTGGAATCTAATTTATAGCAAGATTAGAAAAGGAGATAATTTCTCTTGCGAATGATTCTCCTCAACTGATGGAGTTCAATGTTGACAGTTCTGTATGAAGTACAGTCCACTTGCGTTAGGGTAACAGCCCACTTGCGTTAGGTACACTGATAATACCTAAGAATAGAGGAGTTGGAAAATCAGGCAGCGAATTCAAGGTCAAGATTGGGCTGCTACGAATACCATAGCGTCTGCTGATAGCATATCAGACATACTAAAGAAACCTGGCCTTATGGCACAGGCTGTAAAAAGTATTGGTATATATGAAGAGATGCCTCGAACCAGCCAAACCAATCAAGGAGGCTCAAAATAGACCTGAGCTCAAAACGGCAGAAACGAAGAGGATTTAAGGCCATCGCCCAACCTACCACAAGCAGCCGCCATGTAGGCCCTACCACAAGTTCCTCCAACCATGAAACAAATCATAAAACAAGATGGCCTGAACCTTATTTGGAATCACAGGAACTTCACTGGGAACTACCGTGTCAAACAGGCTCCGGAAAGATCCATAAATCGAGAACAGACCATTGTCAGCACCCGGGTTTTGTACCACCAAATTATAGGTTTCAGGATTCCTTTCCCTTAACTTGAGAAGTTCTTTGGCTGCCAAGAGGAGCCTTCTGAAAAGCAGCGGCGGCTCCTTAGCCAAAGCGAAAATCTGGTGCAGGGGTGGTCCTAGTCAGCCCCAGGCATCTTCTCAGAATACAAATAGGTATAGAGTTAAGCTTATTTTCAAAGCGTCTGGACGGATTCATAGTGGACGTAGCTGCATGCTCCAAAATAGACCTTACCACCGATCTATAGAGATTGATGGACTTTTGGGGTGTAAGGCCCCAAGAGAAACCAATTGCAAAATTAATCAGCCTGCCGGCCTTTAAGGTTTTCGGGATAATAGAGTTCAAGTGATCTCTGATCGAACAAGTCTTCCTTATCTCCCTGTCTAAAAAGGTAATGGACTTGACATGAGCAAGCGTGTGATTATTCACTTTAATGACCAGGGGAGTGACGCTGCTTCCCTTGAAGGATATAGATTGGGATTTGGTTGTGTTGATTATTAGACCCAATCTACAGGATTCATCAACAAAGAGATTAATCTGTCTTTGCAGACATTTGGAAGTTGAGTTTTAATTGTCACCGGTTGTCAAAAAAAGGAATTATTCGCATATTGGAAAATTTCAATACTATCAGAACGTATTGGACTTAAAACGCATCCTTGGGGGATGTCGCCGCCAACCTGTCCTAGTTGAATGTGTCGACTGGACATTATTCTTGACACATATAAAACAATTTCCACAGGAAACGGAAATGTGACATTGTGTCACACAAAGTCGTAAGATCCCCCTTCTCATAGGCATTCTTCATATCCAGCACCACAGCCAGAATCTGCTGACCCCTCGCTTTAGCTGTTATTAATGCAAACTGACGTAGACCTGCCTATAGAGTAGGCATAGCAGTTGGCCGGCAGGACTTTGTATTCATCAATGAAATTATTGATACGAACCATCGAAGTTAATGAGGCTGATAGGGTAGTAACTCAAAAGTTCAGGGTCCTTACTACTAGAATAATGGACCAATCCTCCGGTGGGATCAAATTGCACCAGATAAGGTTAAGCTCCTGTAGAAAGACCGAGAGGGCTTCAGGCACCAACCAGCATACATTTTGATAAGTGATCTTGTCAGCACCGGAGGCAGAGGCACGCTTGTGCTTAAGCAAAACGGCAGTAAACTCTTCTGAAGAGAAGGGCCGAGACACTGTGAGATATCTGAGGACATCAGGAAGAGAAGAAGGGGGGATGTACTCTGCAGCTAGATAGTCGAGATATTCAACATTCTTCCTAGGATTCCAAGTTGGGAGCCTGTCACTAAGATATCCACGAAATTCCCTGATGGATTTCCGGAAAGTACTAAAATCTTTTGCCTCAGATAAATCAGCTCAAATTTCACGCCAACGCTTCTGCTTCATGTTCGCAACCACCATTTTCCACAGTCGTTTGGCCTCCTCAAAAAGTGTAAAGTTTATAGTTTTGGACCTAGTTATAAAAGGGCTATACGCGATTTATTTTCTTTTGAAGTAAAACTTATGCTCACATCTTTGGCCGGCCAGTGTGATTAGTACAAAGTCTAGTTACATTGGCAATTTTACTTTTCAAAAAGTTCGTTACAATAGGAATATCCTTTTGTGGTGCTAAGTTTGCTGACCTGCGCCTTTAACCTAATCGAATCAATCTTGAATTTAGGAGAAACATTGAACACTTGCGTGGAGATGACTGTTAGATATTTTGTCCGTAAAGAAGATTCCATTGTCAAGATTGACTGGCAGAATTAGCAAGAGCAATGTCAAGAATCGACCCCTGTTGGTTCGATATTGACGGTGGGTTGTAAAAAGTAGGCATATCATTATTAAGGGAGATAAATGAGGAATTGAGGACCGCAGCCTCTAGACATCTACCCTTGCCATTGCTACGGTAATCTCCCAGATTGATGGATCTGGCATTCAGATCCCCGTGATCAGAACGTTGTAATATTTTTCATAAAAAGTGAAGAGCCTCCCAATAACGGTGTTAAATGGAAGAATGCGGAACGCTTGGGCAAAGGACCACGAAAGTTGGACAGCGGAAAACTGTAATATTCTCTGATAAATCCCAATTTAATATTTTTGTGTCGAATGAGATCCACCACGTAAGGAGTAGATCAGGTGAGTTAGTCAGTGGATAGTGCATCCAGACCACAGTACACCAGCCGGTGAGCAAGATGATCTGGGGCTGTTTTTCGTTTTATGGTGTGAAAGGACTTTCATTAATTGATGGAAGAGTCAATGGTGCAGTCTATAACCGAATCTTGGAGGAGCATCTGATGTCTTTCATTGAAAAGCAATATTCAAGTGAGATCATCTTTCTGAACGATCCTGCGCCTAGTCACAGGTCCGACATTGCGAGTAATAATTTTTTTCTTTTCTCTAGCTCTGCTTTAGAAGTGCGTAACTTTCTGGCCGAAAACACAGTAAAGCAGCTACCTTGACCCGGAAGCAGCCCGGATTTAAAACCCTTAAAAAACTTGTATGCACTAATGAAGAAAAAGTATCTAAACAGAAGCCGAAAAGCCAACATGAGCTGGATTTAATCCTCCTAAGGACGTGGAATGACGAAATTGACCTGCAGATTCTGCAGAATTTTATATGATCTATGCCAGCGCGGATTGGAGCCGTAATTAAGGCAAAAGGAGGTGCAACAAAGTACTAATTACGCATTTATAAGTTTATTCAATTGTTTTTGGTAGACAAATTTTGAATAAAAGTCCCTCCTGGAAAATTTTACATAGGTTTTATCATAACCTGGAACTGTTTGTCACATCACTTCCGGTTAGTACCCAAACTCTCCTGCCTTAGGCTCAGGGGTCGTTAGCGATTTTTAAACGGGTCGCTTACGATACGGGGTGTGACGTCCCCGAGGTGCCCGAGTAAGTAGTTTTGCCCCCTAGCTGGCAGCATACCTGCGTCCTAGGTAGTAGCCTCGAGAAAACTTCTCGGTGAAGAGCGAACCGCGAATGACCGGTATGCGTCGGGACACACTGGGAGTCTCCGGAGCCGTCGACAACTCTCTGTCGGCGTCGACGGGGTGATGTGAGCGTAGCTCTGCCAAGGTGGTAGTTGCGACGTGTATCAGGAGCCAGCCCCTTCGGGACCCTGGTCGGGAAGTGTGCATTGAACCGGTGTTAGTAGACCGCGTTGCCCCGAGCGAGCGCTGATCCGTCCGTGAATTCCGGGATCAGCTAAGCGTAGGTCAGGCCTCAGGGAACTGGGGTAGGGGCTGTGTCCCCGAGGGTATACCCGTTCTTGACTATTGCGGCCCGCTCCCTTGCACACGATGCGCTGGTAACTTTTTCATGGAGAATATTCTGAAAATTATAAAAAAAAAACGACGAAACAACAGACAAGGAGGAAGAGCTGGGTGCGTTTGGGCGGAGCACAAAGATGCGTCGTTCACCGCAGCGACCAGTGAAAGAGGCAACGAGGGCTGATATACCCGATGAGACACCGGGGCGCCCAAATAAAGAGGAAGCCTCATCAAGTGGTGCGACTGAGCGTGCGGGGATGGCAACTCCACTATCTTGCAGTGCCCCTGTCCTGGAAGTAAGCTCAGTGAGAAACGCTAGTCCTGAGCAGATGGATTTGGGCACAAATCGAGTGGAAATGCATTCGACCGTCCTCGCTAGAGCCGAAGAGGAAAGGCTCATCCGAAAGTGCGCAGCAGTGGTGAAGCGTATGCGGTCGGCAACGTTCCTTCAGAGAAACGTCAGCAAAGGCGTCAAAAACGGGCTGATGGAACTGGAGAGAGCAGCGGAAGACGATTGTAGAGCAGAAACAGTCGCACTCCCCGATGAGAATGCTGCTTGCGTCAAACGGACCGCAGATAGCCCTCTGCAAAGTGAACAGGGGAAAAAGCGGAAAGAGGACGACGTGCCTGAAGGAGACTTTATCGAAGTAGTCTCCAAGGCCCAAAAAAAAAAGACGAAAAAGGATAAAAAGAAACAACGCACTCCGGCGTCAGAGACACGTCTGTCCAAAAACAAGGAGGCTGCCAACCCAAAGCCAGTAGCGGAAAAAACGAGGAAACGAAGAAGGACTAGACCGTCGGCTCTGCTCATTAAGCCGACGGAAGGCAAGACATTTGCGGAAGTCCTTAGTGAAATCCGCTACAGGATGAAACCCGAGGAGAACGGAGCAGAGGTGTCTTCAATACGGAAAACGAGGAGTGGTGGAGTTCTCGTCGAACTGGGCCCAAAGACGACCAACAAGAGCACGTTCTGCGAAGCGGTCAAGGGGCTATTGGGGGAGAAGGCCCTTGTTTCCAGCCTAGAACCCATGTGCTCTCTGGAAATACGGGATCTTGACTGCCTCACAGAAAAGGTCGAAGTAGAGGAGGCGCTAAAGTGTGAATGTCCAGAGGTAACCAATGCCCGGGTAGCTATTACCTCTGTAAATGCTCGAGGCCAAAAACTTGCCGTGGTGGATGTCCCCGAGCAATATGCGAGGAAACTCCTTAACAGCGGGAGATTCAAAATCGGATGGGTAGTATGCAGGGTACGAATGCGGATAGTCCCCACCAAGTGCTACAGGTGTCTGGACTATGGACACACGTCAGCAGCTTGCAAGGGTCCGGACAGGAGGACAGCATGCCGGAGATGCGGCCAAGCGGGTCATCAAGCGAAGACTTGCAAGGAAAGCGAGAGTTGTGTTCTCTGCAGGGATCGTGGTGCGTCTCGCGAAAGCGTCGCACACACTGCGGGCTCGGGACGGTGTCCGATCTTCAGGGCGGAACTGGAGAGGGCTAGGGTACGAACGCCATGATCCGCATTTTGCAAATTAACATGCACCGGAGTGCAACCGCTCACCAGTTGCTACCACAGTTCGCTGCGGAAGTAAATGCTGATCTAGTGCTGATTAGCGAGCAATACCGAAACAAGGACCCGTCCTCATGGTATCTGGACTTATCGGGCACCGCTGCCATCTGGGTTCGGGACGACGTTCGACTTCGCGTTCTTGCCGAAGGCCGGGGGGACGGATTTGCCTGGATCCGGTGTTTAGGGACAACGTTTTTTAGCGTTTACCTGACGCCGAATGAGTCGATTCCGGACTTTCAACGCCGGCTTGATGCTCTTGAGGACGCCGTTTCGAGCACGGAGGGACGAATCCTGGTTGGCGGTGATTTTAATGCCAGGGCTCTTGAATGGGGCATGCCTCAATCAGACTCCAGAGGGAAACGGATTCTGCAAATGGCGGCGAGAACCGGACTCGTAATTTTAAACACCGGATCCACGCCAACGTTTCGGCGCCCAGGTTGTGAAGGAAGCATTCCCGACATCACTTTTTCGTCGGAATCTCTGGCATCATCGGTGGACGGGTGGCGAGTCCTAGAAGACTTCTCGGCAAGTGATCATCAGTACATTGCGTTCGAAGTGTTTGACGCTACTTGCCGGCGAGCACCAACACGACGTTCCCCCTGCGTGTGGAATGTCGCGAAGGTGAACATCGAAGGTTCGTCGAAGCTCTTGGAGCAGGTAGGGCCGCACTGGGGGGCACTCCGGGGGGTGGTGGTGTCGCAGCTGACACCGTCGTAAATTCAGTGATGAATCTGATAACGACGGCGTGTGAGGCTTCCATGCCCCGGAGAGGCCCCAGGGGCGACAAGCCTTCTATGTACTGGTGGACGGCGGAAATTGCCGACCTACGGAAGGAGTGTCATAAGCTCCGCCGTTTGGCACGACGTTTGTACGCCAACGAGGAGGCATGTGCCATAAAGGCACAATATAGATCAGCAAAAAGGAGACTCCGCAGCGCTATAAATAAAAGCAAAGCTCGCGGCTGGCAAAATCTTGTTAATGAGGTGAATGATGACCCGTGGGGACTTGGCTATAAGCTTATCACTCGGAAAATCGGGGCTCTGCGGAAGCCCTGCATATTGAGCACCGACCAGATGGACCGCATTGTGCGGGCATTGTTCCCCAGACACCCTGTATGGGTTGATGTAAACAGCGCGGAAAGCGTCGTGGATTGCCCCCTTTTCACAATGGGAGAACTCGAAGAAGCGGTTCTCACTATGAAAAACAGGAAGGCACCAGACCCTGATGGCATCCCGGCGGAAGTTTACAAACTGGTGTTCCGCCAACGGCCAGAATTGCTGCTCGAAGCGTTCAACGCGTGCTTGAAGGAGGGCATTTTTCCTTCTCGCTGGAAAGTGGCCAGACTCGCGTTGATCCGTAAGGGTAAAGGAGATCCGGAGCTCCCGTCTGCATACCGACTGCTGTGTATGCTTGACACGGCCGGAAAAGTGCTCGAGAAGCTCATCAGGGGTAGACTCGCTGAAGCGATCCGTGCTGCCGGGGACTTATCCGCAAGGCAGTTCGGGTTTAGAACAGGGAAATCTACAATGGATGCTGTTATGGAGGTCGTAGATGCGTTTAATCGAGCCGGGGCGCACAGCCGCCGATCTCGACGGATAGTGCTCTTCATAACGCTTGATGTCAGAAATGCCTTCAATTCCGTAAGATGGACAGATATGCTGGGCACACTAGAGAACTCCTTTCACGTGCCAAGCTATCTCTTGCGGATATTGAGGGATTATCTGAAAGACCGCTCCCTGTTCTATGAGACGCTAAAGGGCCAGAGGAGGATGGAAATCACGTCGGGAGTAGCGCAGGGATCCATCCTAGGGCCGGACCTCTGGAACGCTTCCTACGATAGTCTGCTGAGACTCGATATGCCTGAAGAGTCGCGCCTGGTCGGTTATGCAGACGACGTTGCGGCACTTGTTGCCGGACGCACTGTTGAACAGGCGCAAAGCAGACTTGGCATATTGATGCGACGGGTAAGCGGATGGATGACTGCTCACGGTTTCAACCTTGCGCTGGAGAAAACCGAAGTAGTCATCCTGACCAGAAGGAGAATCCCGACCTTGCGTCCCATATCGATCGGCGAGTTGACTATAAAGTCAAAACCAGAGGTTAAATACCTTGGTTTAATGCTCGACTCGAAGATGAGCTTCTTCGAGCAAATCAAAGCAGCCGCGGACAGGGCTGCAGCAGGAGTCGCGGCCTTGAGTCGGCTAATGGCGAATGTGGGCGGCCCTATATCAACTAGGAGACGTCTCCTCATGGGAGCAACACAGTCCGTCCTTCTCTATGGTGCGGAGGTATGGGCTGATGCCCTTGACAAGGAGGTGCATCGTAAACGCCTAGCTCAAGTGCAGAGGCGGGGAGCTTTGCGAGTGGCGTCTGCTTATCGCACCGTCTCCGAACCGGCTGTGATGGTGATTGCGGGAGTGATCCCCGTTGCCCTCCTTGCCAAGGAGCGCAAAGCTATCTATCGCCGTAAGGGCGAAAACTTAAGAGAAGTGGTTGCCCGTGAAGAACGTCAACGCACCCTTAACGAGTGGCAAGTTTCTTGGCAAAATGAGCCAAGGGGCAGGTGGACTGCGCGGCTCATCGACAAATTAGACCCGTGGTTGAACAGAAAGCACGGTGAGATTGATTACTTCCTTACCCAACTTCTAAGTGGGCATGGAGGTTTTCAGTCTTACCTGCACAGGGTTGGGCAGGCGCGATCTCCTGATTGTGTGTTCTGCAATAGAGTGCCGGATGACGCTGAACACACCTTTTTCTCTTGCGAGAGGTGGGATGGCCTCCGCCAGCAGCTGTATGCAGACACAGGGGAGCTCTCTCCAGACAACATTGTCAGAGAGATGCTGAAGAGCGCTGGCAGCTGGAATCGTATTGCGCATTATGTTCGGGCTCTTCTTACTACGAAGAAGATTGAACTCGACCGGCAGAGGGATCGGACGGTAAGGGGTTCCCTGAACTAACAACTCCCTTCCTCCCCTCCCCTCCCGTTGGTGAAAGGAATTCCCTGACTTGAAGGCTCCCAAAGCCGGGAGAACGGGAGGGCTAGCCCGAAGTAATGTGTCAAACGGTTCCAGGCTAGTTCTCTGATGACAGGGAGGTGTTTAGTTGGTAGTCCGCCAGCGTGCTGTCGCGGGACTCCAACACTCTGTGCGTAAACGCATTCACCTACCCTACTCCAAAAAAAAAAAAAAAAAAAAACTCTCCTGCCTTGCCGAGCCTTCACATAAGGGAATTCCTTTCATCAACGGAGGAGGAGAGGAGGAGAGGAGGAAAGCAACTGTCAGTTCGAGGAACCCCGCGCCACCGGTGGAGGCACCGGTCGAGCTCTATCTTCTGATGAGTTTTTCAAGCAGTTTTTCGACAGTGTCAAGCATACATGGAGGGCGGTATGAAGACAGCAACTCGGGATCGCATTGCCAGGATTTTTCAGGTTACCAGTTTGTTCATTTACGTCGTCGACCAGATTCTGCCAGAAGCGAGCTTTGCTCTTGTCTATTGGGGAGTCTCCTTTTGGCTGGTTTGCACTCTGTCATTGTTGTACATGCCTCTCACGGAAATTTCTGAACACCGAATACAGACAAAGCTATTTCCTCGGCATTGGATAAGAACCCTAAGCAGGGTGCCGTTCCGAAACCATATGGCAGCGGTACCTAATATGTCAGGGTGCAATGAAACTGGGTCCTTGTTTTGGTACTATTAGTACTAAATCAACTCTGGTCTCCGCCGCGAACAAACATCTGTAACATTTGGTTGGGGCTGCTCGGATTCGTATCGCAACCAATTCTTATTTTCCCGCTGTTTAGAAGCTTCGTCGCGTATTGCTTGGCAAACGATCGTCTTAATAAGTATAGCTGGCGGTCTAGTCCTCCTTCGACTTCCTTCGTGTCTGCCTTAATTTTAGGCAGAGGATTTTCTGATGATGCGACGTGTTGTTGACTCTTGTTTTCCTTCGCCCTCTTCTTTTGAACCCTGAAGAGTATCTGAGTGAAGTCTCCTTCAAAAGTCCCATTCCCCTTTCATTTTTTCATCAGTTGGCTCTGAAATGGGCTGTCTTCGATCCGTTTGGTACTCGTAGCATTCTCGTCGGGAGGCGCAGTTGGTTCTGCTTCCCGCGGATTTTCTCTTACGCTCTATGTCCGCCTATAATATGAAACTCTGTCTACGAACCCCATTAGCCCGTTTTCGCCCCTTTGCTGAGGTTTTTCTGCAGGAGAGTCGCAGATCACATGGGCTTCACAACTGCCGCGCATTTCTTAACAAGCCTTTCCTCTTCTGCTTGCGCCAGGGTACTCGACAGCTCTCCCACTCGGCTTATATTCGAAACCGTTTCGCTAGTTTTGCCAGTTTCCACTGTGCCTCTTTCCACAATTATAGCACTGCGTACTACTATCTGGGTTCCCGTCTTCATTGCAGGTGCCGCATCAATTTGCGAGCCCTTCTCTCCGCCGGCGCGTCCCGATGTCTCGTCGGGTGTTTCAGCCCTTGTTGCGTCCCTTACTGCCTGGGGCAAGCGGCGCATTTTCGTGCTCTCCATTTCCACTATCTCCTCGGTTGTTTTGTTTTTGTTCGCCATTTAAGTTTTTTACCAGCGCATCGTGTGCAAGGGAGCGAATCACAATAGTCAGGAACGGGTATACCCTCGGAGACAAAGCCCCTACTCGAGTTCCCTGAGGCCTGGCCTACGACTAGCTGATCCCGGAACTCACGGACTGATCAATGCTCTCTCGGGGCAACGCAGTCTACTAAAACCAATTCCATTCACACTGCCCGACCAGGGTCCCGAAGGAGCTGGCTCTTGATACCCGCCGCAACTACCACCTTGGGAGAGCTAGGCTCGCATCACCCCATCAACGGTCCAGCACTGGATATTGAATAATAAAATCAAATTTTATTAATGTTAGACTGCGAAATTGTCAGCCCACCTTATAATCAACAGTTCATTCACTATTATTTTCTGCACCATCTCTCCGCAAAAATATTTTATCTATTCCCATAATTGACCTAGAGAATTTGTTTTCCTATACAAAGCTGATATTTCCAAGCGTCTCATTCATGCTTTATCATCAGTCATAAAACATGGACGTAAACAATATAAACCATCAAAAATCCATCCCTCAGTACCTCTTCTGGTCAAAAACCTTGTTTAGCTCATAAACTTGCAGACATATCTAAACGTATGACGTCGATAAATAAAGATAATTGAAAATGTAAGTACATGCGCCGGTTACGGCAGCTTGTTTCCACATGGAATGTTAAATTGATTTTTTTTTTTTTGGTACTTTATTTACTTTCCTATTCAACTTCTTAAAAGTTTCCTTAAGATTGTATGTAAAATGCGTGACCAGATATAGCGTCATTTCTGTGACTGTAACTGATAATTCCCTGGCTTTATCAGACGCTATTCCGCCGAATGGCATAATAATGGTTGGGAGGAAAGGTACGGATGAACGTGGTGTAGATTAGATGTATGTAGAGAAATAAAAACTGTAGCCCAGGTCCAAAGAAAATGATGGATTTGTTTTTGAAATACGAACGCAAACAGTGTTTCCAGTTAATAAAACCATAAAGTGGTGCAAAATTCAGATAACAATCTTAGATACTCTATATTGAGATTCGAGTCGGTTTGAGACGAAGCTTTGATATGCCGCATTTTATAACAAATTTGAATATGCTCGAGTAAATTTATCTCAATGTGGGTCCCAAAAATCCAGATACAATTATTTTGAATACAAAATGCCATCCTCCGTCATAAGTGGTAAACAGAAATATCAATTTACGGAACCAATGCAACCTAGCCATCTTTTGTGATGCAAAGATTTCCAATCAATGCACACTATTAGCAATGATTATTTCCTTTGGTAACTTCTAGTAACAACGAACCCTTAAATGTCCCTCCTCATGAATCCTTTCACTTTACTCGACGTGAATAGTGCTTATCCCAGCACTGCACATCCTTCCTGGAAATCCGAAATATGTTGAATATATAGTCCCCGAACTATTAAACGAGATTGAATTACAGACAAATTTCCACAGGGAGAAGGACGACTCCAATTGACAGAAACATGTAGTTGTGTAACTTCTACTAAACCTGAATAAAAGGCATCTCGTCACTTCTTGCACAAGAATGAAATAAGAAACTACATAGCTTACAATATGGCGCAGACATTGATTCCCGTATGTCCATTGATGTCAAAAATAACAATGAATTCGGATATAGTCTGTTACATAAGAGCGTGATCACTGTTACACGTAGATACAAAATCAGAGCGTCCTGTTTCTTTTTCTATGACATAGAGGGCACCTCAGTCTTTCATGCTTTTTGTAAAAAGTCAGCTCTCTGTCAAATTTAGTCTTCAATTGAGTGGTTTTTCGAAATGAGTGCTGTTTACGCCTCTCGCTTTGAGGCAATTTTTCTATGTTTGCATGAAAAAGGACCCAAATTAACGCAAACTGCTGCTGCGAAATATATAGGAAAGTCGAAGCAGTTCGTTAGCAAGTGGATAAATCGCTAAAAAAAGGTCGGTAACGTTGATGATTTTCCTGATCGCGGAAGTGCAAGCAAAGTCTCAAAAAAAGACGAAAAAAAGATTTTCGCATTGTTCTCGAAAGATCCAACTTTGACTTTACGTGGAGCTGCTGTGAAATTGAAAACAAAAGGTGTTGACATATCTTACGGAACGATTCGCAGGCACTTGCTTTCCAATAAACTGAAATATCGCAGTACTTTGGAAAAACCAATGTTGAGTGCAAAACACGTTGAAAAACGAGTGGAATGGGCGAAGGAAAACTTGGACCGCGATTGGAGCAACGTAATTTTTTCTGATGAATCCTCCTTTTGGGCATTTCCGAGCATCAGACACGCCTGGACAACCTCCACCAGTAGGATGCTTCAACGGACTGTTAAACACCCCGTCAAGGTCCATGTTTGGGGGTGCTTCTCAAACAAAGGTTTCGGTACTTTGTTCTTATTTACCGCGAATTTAAATGCCGAAAAAATGAATAAAATATATCAAAAGGCTTTGCTACCATCTGCTAAGTAATGGTATATCAAGAAAAATGAAAGCTGGATCCTTCAAGAGGACAACGATCCGAAACATCGGAGTCGAGCGTGTAGCGAGTGGAAGGCGCAAAACGGAGTTGTCACTTTAGTTTGGCCGTCACCGGATGCAAATCCCATAGAAAAATAGAAAATGTGTGGGCTCTGATGAAAATGCAGCTTCGCAGACGCAAGCCATTTAATTTAAATCAACTTTCTCGACAAATTCGGAAAATTTGGAGGTCTTTTCCGGTAGAATATGGAGAAAAACTAATGGAAAGTATGCCCCAACGATGCCAGGCCATAATTGACAATGCAGGAGATTGGACTTGCTACTGAGGTATTTGCATTGAGTATTGACGACCAAATTATCAATAAATTTGCGAATTTTCGAAAAATCAATTGTTGTTATTATTTAACAGTGACCACGCTCTTATGTAGCAGATTGTAATTGGAAAGGAAAGAAAATCTAAGGGGAAAATGGAACGAAAAGGATTGCGAAAACAGGGCTGGACCCTCGAATCACAGCATGGACCAATGTATCTACGAGTAGATCCGTCTGATTGAAATTAGATAGCAGCCTGACATTTTTTTTGTTGAAGGGCCTTCGCAAAAGAGGAGGTGTTAATGACATTCTGAATAAGGTAAAAATGAGAAGGTAGCATAATACAGCCCTCCCGGGGGGAAAAATTTCGGAAAATTTTGTTGATGAAAGCATATTGGATGTTTAACTTCTTATGTGAATTTTCCTTTTGCAGTCTTAGATGGATTTACTAATTGCGGAAAAGATTTAAACAGATTGATGACCACCTCACCGATATGTATGCAATTTGAGATAATACAACTTAAACATGTAGCCCAATCTAACTGCCGCTCGTCCTTCGCTATAGTTCTGGTGACATCCAAATGATCACTGCTTACTACTTCAAGGTATCTCAAAATAAAGTCCCTGGTCCTTGCTTGTAATCCAACAATTAACATTTGTACAGCTCCGCGAAATTTATTTTTCGAAACGTTGAACAGGTATCTCCCCACCTGCAGAAGATTCTGCCGTTGTGGCACATACACCTTAACTATCCAAATTTTAACCATTAAATGACTTAAGTTCTGCTTCTCTAAGCTAATTGTTTCCTTTTTGACTGCTTTTCCAGAGCCTTGCTTGCACCACTGAATCCTTCTACGATACTCCCCCATGTATCCTTCTTGCTTTTCAATTTGGTCGATCTTGTTTTATTTATCACTTCGCTTTCTTCACAGTAATTATCCCAAAACTCTTGCCTTTTCCGTATCCATTTATCCATCCCTTTTGATTCCTTCCACTTCGCGATGTTTGCTTATAATCCCGTGTTACGTTCCTGCCTCTAATAAGTGGATGTCCGCCAAGAGGTATAAAATGATACTCCTGGAGGAATTATCATTCGAAGAAAAAGGAAACGCGAGCCCTTCGGAACTGAAGGAAGTAGACGCAAGCCTCCACGAAAAAATCGAGGAACTTAAGCGGGAGAAGGTCGCAATGGTCCAGCAATTGCCAAAAGGGCACTATCAAACAATTGGAAGAGCGCTTGGCATCTCTCAAAGACAGAATGCCGGTATTAACGTCGAAGCAACAGCAGCAGAAACAACATTAACGTGAGCATCAACAACAACGTCAGCGACAACAAGAGCAGCAAGAAGACCAACAACCCCAAGATGGAGGAGAGATGTGCCTTGAGGTCCTAATCGAAAAAGACGAAGGCGACGAATTCAACTTCGTGCAACGGAAGAAGAGAAGAACGCAAAAAGGTAAGGTCAGTGTTAGTCGTCTAAGTGCCCCTACGCCAAAGTCACAGCCACTCTCCCCCCAACTACTCCCCCAAAAAAAGAAAAAAATCCCCCAATCAATAGATACATAATTGACGCACCTCAGTTCCTGCGAGTTTTAAAAGAAGAAGAATTGAAAGCAACCCTATAGAATACGAGGGCCGACCGGACGGGAGAGCATCGAAGATCATGTGGCGATTTTCAAGCTTATTAAAGAGAAGGGGCTACACGCCACAACTAGCAGCCTTAAGGACTCAGTCCTTGATAATCCACGGTCTCCACAGAAAGACAAATTTGGCTGACACAATGCGAGAAATCAATGAAGAGCACCCGCACTTGAAGGTCAAAAGCGTGTCGAAGCTGGTCACGCGAGCTGATACGCTCCCGTTGAAGTCGCAATCGAGGCTGTTCATGGCGACGTTCGAGCCCTCTCAAGAGCTCAATGAAGCATTGAAGGTGAAGCACATACTCTACCAAAAAAATTTCGCTTGAGAATGTCCAGCCTAACGAGGAAGTGCAGCGCTACAACTGCCAAAACTTCGGGCACATCAGCCTCAATTGATCCAACAGGTGCGTGAAGTATACAAAAGCCCATTTGCGGGGGCCCCTCTCATCAACTAAGCTCAAAACGGACCCTGTCCATTGTAATAACCAAATGGGATTGGAATTGGATTGGATTGGATTGGATTCCTCGAATTAACGGAAGCAAAGCACGACGTAAATTCAGTTCAGGGTCATAGCCGTTATCCGCTCCGGTGTTTCGCCTCTTCCCTTTTCTCTCCTTTTTCTTCGCTCTCCCCTGAAGCAATAGGAGTATGTCGCGCGAGGAGATATCCGCGGAAGGCACAATACCACCGCTGGTAGCAGTCGAAATAAGAGTGCCTCCCCTTTGGCGACGGAATTCGACTGTGTGGTTCCGCCAACTGGAGTCGCAATTTGCGCGACGGGTGTCATGGCAGACCCCAACCGGTTCAACCACGCACTCATCGGTATCAACGAGGAGACCATCGGACTCGTCATGGACGTGCTTTAGAGTACTCCTAAAGCGGTATGTCCGCTTGAAGGAGCAGCTGATTCGGCGCCTTCCAGTGATTGAGAAAGCAAAACTTAATCACGACGACCGTGCCCCCAGCCAGTTGCTTGGAGAAACGACTCCTTGAGAGCACCCGCGCTATCTTGGCCTGCCCGGACCCGGGATCGCTGGAGGTGTTATCTGCCACGGCTGACAAAGTGCACGTGGTGTACGCGCGCCCTGGCGTCGCGAAAGTTTCCCGAGACACAACTCGGGGAGTGGAGAGCGGTCATAAAGTGTGCACTGACGGTAGGTACTTTGCTTTCGGGAGGTAGATCTCGCAATCGCGGTCGAGGTTTGCGTCCCGGAATGGGCGTTTGAATAGTTGCATGCCGGACTCTCATCAGCCGACGATTAGCTGATACCATGGTGAATACGGGGGGGGGGGGGGGGCGGGGGTTGTGAAACAGGGAGAAATACATTGGGGGAAAACTTGTCCCCAAAGAATCATGAAATTTTTAATCATAATTACGTAATCATGATTATGATTTTGCCCAACTCAGCCTCAAAATACCTTTTATTGCATTACAGAAACCACTCTAAGGTATTGCATCACGAGACGGAGTTAGCCCACTTTAAATATTTGTCCATTCTTATATGCGTTCCTCATCACTTCCACTTTCCGCAGTTTGCCCTGGATTGATATAATCATTGAGTTGATCGCATCTCAATCCTTTTGCGATGGTAGCATTCTCCTCGTCACATTTTTCGGTATTAGCGCTTCACCTAAAGTTTGTTCTAGGTTTCTTTTCCCGCCCCTGTATCTCAAACAGTGGAAGAATACGTACTCTGGGTCCTCGGGGACTCCCTCGGAATTTTTACAGTTGGGAGAATCGTCCAATTTGAACCTGTAGAGGTATTGGCGATATACGCAGTGCCCCGTCAGAAACTGAATGAGACATAATTAAACTCCCCATGTTGTCTCCTCAACCATTCCTTGACGGTAGGGGTCAGCCTCTGTGTTCACCGGCCTTTCTCGAGTGGCTCATCTATTTACAGATCTCTCGGCGTTTTTCGTCTGCGACAAAGAAAAGACTGACTTCAGATTCTATATACTCGTTGTCTCATTTGCCAAGGTGTCAACTAGCATCATTCTCGAAATGAGGAATGCAGCCTCATCTGAGATGGCTCTCTCATACCCTTAGGGCTGTCTTCCTTCAGACCACACTCAGTTTATGAGTATTATATGAAATACGAAATGCCGTTACTCAAATATGGAATGCATAAAGCAAGATCGAGCTAACCACCCTGGCAACAATTAGCCTAGAAGTATACCGTGGCCCTCCTACGTTCGGCATTCTGCCATACTCGCCGTGGATCGCTTGTTACACTGTTGATTTTATTTTCTGGATTTCATTCCCATAGCCATTTTGATTCACGCACCAGAGATGAGCAAACACTACCGTATGCACCGTCAGAAAAGACAAGTACATTAACACATATTTACACATCAATAGGTATGCCCCAATTCGCCAACCGGAGTCCCATCTGATGGGAGATCTGGCCCCTCCTCACGGGTCTGTCTGTCCGTCACACACATTTTTATCGGAAACAGTTATAGCGATTGACATTAAATTTGGTGAAAAGGGGGGAACTGTGAACGCTCACCGATACAGTGAGTTATATAATTCTGCATCAAATTAAAGGGCGGTCCCCGTTCATGCAAAATGGGTTGTGTACATTCTTTTCCTCAAATATAGTCATGTGGGGTGTCAAATGAAAGGTCTCGATTAGCACTTTCCGAAACCGGGGTCTTAATTTTGATATTTGTTGGAAAGGTGGGAAGTGTGGAGGGTGGAAAGTGATCATTTTTTTAACGGACCCATTCTCCGCCGAAAAGGCTGCCACTATATGGTGCCTAAGCTCCGAAATACGCTTCATACCATTATGCATGCAAATAAAGTTAATAATTGATCCCCTTAAGTTCATTCTAGCACCATTAATTTGCAACTATCTAGAGTATGACATAAGTATGATATTTGGTGGAAATCGCACTATTACTTACAAAGTTATAATTGGTCAAAGTAGCCGCCTCTTTGCAAATTCAATACTAAATGTGGATATTCTCACATAATATATGCATATATTACATGCTACGTACTAATGGTGCAAATGAGCACTAAAATGTCTTTATAAAAGAAATACACAAAACCTTGGTTCTGAGGATTCCTGACCTTCTACATTAAACCATTCCATTGTTGGCATATTTTCCAGTTTAGTATCCAAGAGCTCATTTCAATTCCCAATTTAAAGCTTAATCTATTATATAAATTGGCGAAGGAAAACCTCCATTAATGGGACGATTTAATGGGTATGTTGTATGTTGATATAAAATATTAGGGAGCGAGGTGTGTGTTTCCTTTTCTCGGTATACGAATCGGTATTTGACCTTGATGAGATAGGGTCCCAACATTGGTTATTTTCAAAGCTGGGCTTTTTTTACTGCAACGTAGTATATTTGACTGAAATATGGATGTGACCATGTTGTTTTAAGGTGGGCTTCCCTACAGAGCTGATTATTGAGTTAGTACTGTCAGCCTATCCCAGGCATTTCTCTTACTCTTTCAATAATTAGTTTCTTAACGAGTTGATTTCCATTTGCAAATAGAACAGCTTCCTGAAGAGCAGCTTATCTCAAGAAGATAGTGGTATACTTGCGAACAGAATTGCGTTCGTCCGGGAGAATTACCCTGAAATCAAACGAGGGACGAAGACGGCTACGGTTTCGTTGCATGGCATAGGCAACTCACTAGACCCTGCGTCACCTTGGCTCTGGGAGCAATGTGACCGAAGCGGCCTGCAGGTGGTGCTCTGGTGTGAAACCGTAGCCGTATTTGTTAAACTTTTAATTTTTAAACTTTGGGTGTTAAACCCAAAAAGGGGAGTCCGTGGACCATAAAGAGTGGGTGTAAGTCGCTTTCCATTTGTTTCGGCCCGACATCAAGTGGATGCGGAATTAAGTCTCCCCAATCGCTAAACAAAAATTACTCTGAAGCAACTCATACTAAATATTGCGTCGAGAAGATTTTAAGGGGGTCATCCTGTGTGAAGGCCGTTTTTTTTGCCTTTTTTGAAAAATTATTTTGGAGGACTGGATAAAGATAAAAACGTGTTTTTTTTTCATCATATGTTTACTGATATCTCTAGTATATGTGATAAATTTTTCAGCTTGATATCGTAGCCAGTTTTCGGAATACGTGTCAATTTATGCACACATCTCACCATTAATCTGCTATACCTGGTCCATAGAGAGCACCCTCCATTTCTTCAAAAAAGTCTTGTAAGGCCGATTGTTGCTCTCTGGTTTCAATTCTGGCTCTTTTAGCGAGGTCAGTTGATCGTCGTTCGGACCGCCAAATTCGCGCTTCATTACGGCGGTCGACATAAACCTGACATATGTGACCAACTTGACAACCCATTGTCACTAGGATTTTGAGATTGCCATTGAATCCTTCATTGAAAATAATTACAGCCAGAAAAGTGACTATTTCTACGACCTTGGCCCGATTATGAAGGTGTTTAGGAGCGAAAGTCCAGATCAATGCATTTAATGACTCATTGTTATTCTGGGTCTCTGCTCCTAAACATCTGTTCAAGAGATCATCTCGTGACAAATCTTCGTAGATTGGTTTGATGACTGTTTGAACTTCTTCTGTCAAAGCTGCCTTCTCTTGGTGGAAACTATTCAGTTCTCCTTTAGCTTCCGCTTTGCGCCATTTGCACCAACTGTCCTCGCCTGCTGGACAATTTTGATGCTGAGGATTTTCGTCTGTAGAACATTTATGGAAGAAAGTTGCTCAAATTTCTTGCTTCATTCCATCTATCGAATTTGCGTGTCGACGAATAGCTAGCCCAAAAAATGTAGTGAGGTCGTTAATAACCTTATCAGTAAGTTTTCCAGCCCCTTTTCCACCAATGGCTTTGTGATTCTTCTTTGCATTTCTAAGTCGCGTTCCCATTCTTTTCTTGACATGTCCTACGCATTCCTTTTTTACTACCACGTATATTTTATTATTTGCAGAAATACCGGAGAAAACTCCCGGAACATCCATGTTCATGCTTGCTAAAGGTTTCTTTGCTGATGTTGATGCGAAGTCCTTTTTCTTCTCTGATAAGTATCGATTCTCATGAAATACTCGTTTTTTAGTGCGAGCATGACGTTGAACGTTAAAGCGATCTCCCTTCGTACGATCATTTAAAACAAGTCGGGAAACCGGAAGCTAGACGCTTCAGGTATGAAAGGTTTTGGGTATTTCTTTTATAAAGAGATTTGGGTGTGCATTTGTCCCATTAGCAAGTAGCACGTAAAATATTTCACATAATATATGAAAATAGCCACTTTCAATTGATATTGACATTCATAGTCTTGAATTTGCAGAGGAGCGACAGAGTTTACCTAGTATAACTTTGTTAGTAATAGTGCGATTTTCACCAAATTTGGCAGGATTATGACCTATACTATAGCCTACATTGCTGCACAATTTTGTGATTCTAGGGTGAAATTAAGGAGGGTTTTCCTGTCAATTACTAAAAATTATAGTAATATACTATTATTAACTTTATTTGAACAGGTATCGATGTGAAGAGTATTTTGGAGCCTAGGCACCATATAGTGACAGCTCCCTGATTTTTTCCAGATTTTTCGGTTGGGTAGTTCCTGAGAATGGGTTCGTTAAAAAAATGACCACTCTCAACCCCCCGCACTCCCCACCTTTTTACCAAAAGTCAAAACTAAGACCGGCTTCGAAAAGTACTAACCGAGACCTTTAATTTGATACCCCACATGAATATATTTGATGAAAAAAAATGTACACCCCCCTTTTGCATGTATGGGGATCCCCCCTTAAATTCATCGAAAAAGGATGTAGCTCACTATGTGCGTGAGCGTTCACAGTTCCCACCTTTCTACCAAATTTGATGTCAATCACTATAACCGTCTCCGAGAAAAATGCGTGTGACGGACAGACAGACAGACAGACAGACGGACAGACAGACAGACATTCTGTTCGTATAGTGCTGCGTATAACTTATTGATACTCATTCACCAGAATTCCATTTCCACCCTGGGTTTGAATCCCACTGAAAGCGAAATTTGAATTTTCTATTCGTCAAGAATTACAGCTTATTATCTTCACAAACACTATGGAATGCAGTGCTACGGTAGGTAACTTGCTTGATTTGTTTTGATTATTAGATTATTTAAAAAAATGGAAGGTGAATATAATCAACCAGGAGAAGAGACATCCGCCCGGACGTTGGATGGTAACACAACATCCAGCCTGGTCCCCAGTAGTAAGGGCGTCGGCGAGAAGACGCCACTGGTAAAAATTGGAGGCGACCCATTTAAGAGGAACGGTAAAGTAATGCGATCCCCGACAGCAAAGCCCGATAATGCTCACAAAATTAGCCAACGCGCCTCAATTGAGGATGCGAGTAGTGAGCCGGAGGCGATAACTAAGCTAGGGACAATGATAAAAAACCTCATGGAGTATGTAAACGTTCGGTATAATGTCCATCACGCGATTAAAGACCAAGTGCGTGCTATTAGAGCTGCGTATCTTGAAGTACGAGAAGAACTAAAACAAAGTAGTGAAGGGAAGAAACAGGGAGAAACTGCAGCACTGCAGTCAACGCCTAGAGTGCTGCTTCCATCTAGAGGCAGCCCCTTCACTATTAAGGAAACTCCGGAGCTCCGTAAAAGACCGAGAGAGTCTAATGGGGAACCGGAATCTCCTCGACGTAGCCAAAAACGCAAAATGGAGAAAACGCCTCCACGGCAAATTCGCGAAAGACTACCAGAGCCTACGACGAAAGACGGTAACTCCAATCAAGGTTCCACTTGGACTAAGGTGGAAAAGAAGAAAATGCTGCAGAAGAGAAGCAGGCCTGATGCGCTAATAATAACAAAAACAAGTGAGCTTACGTACGCTGATATTCTGCGCAAGGTCAAAACAGACACCTCGTTAATGGAGCTAGGTGAAAGTGTGAACCGCATAAGGCGAACACAGAAGGGCGACCTATTGCTGGAATTCAAACCAGGCGAAAACAAGTCAGAAGACTTGCAGAAAAAAATCGAGTCGTCCCTGAGTGAGGCAGCAGAAGTGAAGCTCAGTCAAAATCGTGTGGTTATTGAGTGTAAAGACTTGGACGAGATCACAACGAAGGAAGAAATTTGTCAAGCGCTACGATCCCAGTTGGGAATACAATCGGTCCAGGAGCGAGATATTCTACGGCTGAGGAAGGCATATGGCGGCACACAAACTGCGTCCATAAGCCTAACACTTGAAGCGACCAAAAGGGCTATCACAGCCAGTAAAGTTCGGATTGGCTGGGTCGTCTGCCGACTACGAGAGCAGATAACTCTAAAAAGATGCTTCAGGTGTTTGGAATTTGGGCACGTGGCGAAGAAATGTACTAGCGTTCACGATAGGTCCGACCTGTGTCGTAAATGCGGAAATAAAGGCCACATTGCAAAAGCCTGCGAAGGAAAACCCAATTGTCTGTTCTGCATGCAAATAAACGACATTGACAGCGCCCATGTCACAGGCAGCAGCACATGTCCGGTGTATAGGAAGGCGATCAACACTATGCGCAAATGAGGTTCCTACAGCTAAACCTGAACCATTACCAAGCGGCTCAGGACCTGCTCTCCCAGACGATATTCGAAAACAAAATCGACGTTGCTATTATCTGCGAGCAGTACAAAAACCTAGACAGTGGAGTATGGGTCGCGGATAAGAGCGGAAAGGCAGCGATATGGACATGCGGAAATCGGGCCATAGAAGGAACCACCAAGATCCTCGAGAATGGCTTCACTAGAGGAAAAATAGGCGGAATATCTATTTACAGCTGTTATGCGGCTCCAAGCCTTACGACAGAGGAGTTCCATTCTTTGGTGGAGAGGTTAGCAGCAGACGCACAAAACCATAGTCCTAAGATAGTGGCTGGAGATGTCAACGCATGGGCTGAAGAATGGGGCAGCCGAGAAACGAACGCAAGAGGACGAATATTACTCGAAGCTCTTTCTCATCTGAATCTTGTAGTGGCTAACACTGGATGCGTGAACACTTTCCGTAAGAGAGAAATGGGGTCGTGATAGATGTCACTTTTGTGAGCGATCTTCTAGCTAAGGATCTGCAGTGGTATGTCAGTGACGAATATACACATAGCGACCACCAGACCATCATTTTTGAAATCAGATATGGAAAACGAATGAAACGATCTCGGACGAGAGCTGGAAGGTGGGCAGCTAATAGGTTTGACGAGGAGATTTTCGGAGAGGTTCTGCAACAAAATACAGCGCTTGAAGGAAGCGCAGAAAATAAAGCTCTGCAGATTGGCGAGAAGTTGCGACGAGCATGTGACGCATCCATGCCAAGGTATGTTATATCACAGAAGCGAGTTCCGAACTTTTGGTGGAATTCTGAAATCGGAGAATACCGCAAGGCCTGCCTCAAGGCCAGAAGGCGCAGTCAGCGAAATAGAAACCGATCTGGATACGAGCAATTACATGAAGAATATAAAAATGCTCGGAAGAAACTACATGTGGCCATCATGAAAAGTAAATGCGAACACTTTAAGCGACTTTGTAATGAAGCTGACACGAACCCCTGGGGTGGCGCCTATAAAACCGTAATATCGAAAGTTAAAGGCAAACGCTCCCCACCGATCTCTTCCCCTACTCTGCTTGATGAAATAGTAACGGATCTTTTCCCACAGAATGTGAGTACCGCTAACCTTCCCACTGTCGAGATAGACACCGCGGAAGTTCCCATGGTAAGCGAAAAGGAGGTCCTCGAAGCTGCGGATAAAACTGTTGGAAATAAATCACCTGGCTTGGATAGCATCCCCAATAAAGCTCTGAAGGCAGCAGTAAAAATAGCTCCACATATGTTTGCCGAGGTGTTCACCACATGCCTTAAAGAAGGAGTATTTCCTACACAATGGAAGAAGCAGAAATTAATTCTAGTCCCCAAGCCAAACAAACCTTTGGGTGAAGCTTCGTCCTACAGGCCGATATGCCTTCTAAATAATACTGGCAAACTATTCGAACGAGTAATCTATAACAGATTAATTCGAATTGCCGAAAAGGATGGCGGTCTCTCCGAAAATCAGTTCGGTTTTCGAAAGGGGAGATCTACAACGGATGCACTTGCGCTAGTAGCTAACACAGCTAAGACCGCACTTGACAAGGGCAAATGTTGTGCAGTGATTACACTTGATGTGAAGAATGCCTTCAATTCCGCTAGATAGAGCAAGATACTTGAGTCCCTATTTAACTTAGGCGTGGCGAAGTACCTGGTGCGTATTGTTGCCGACTTCCTAATCGATAGGACTCTGTGCTGCGAATCAGATGAAGGAATGAAATCCTACCAAACGACATGCGGAGTTCTGTCTGCGGTCTGTCCTAGGGCCACTCTTGTGGATTATTATGTATAACGGGGTACTGACCCTAGACCTTCCTACTGGTGTGGCCTCCATTGGTTTCGCGGACGATATTGGTGTGACGGTTGTTGCACGCCTTCTCGAGGAAGCCGAGCTCTATGCAAATGAAGCAGTCTATGAGATTAAATCCTGGTTAGAGAATGCTGGTCTACAGCTCGCAAAGCATAAGACGGAAGTATAATAGTAGTTATTACCAAGCGAAGAAAGTGCACTTCCATGAAGATCAAAGTTGGAACGCAAACAATTTATTCCAAGCCTGCACTTAAGTACTTAGGTGTAATGATTGATGAGAGGTTGAATTTCAGATTGCATGTGGAGGGTGCAGCAACCAAGGCATATAACATCGGAGTGCTGGTTGCGAGAATGCTACCAAATATAGGTGGCCCAAGGCCGAGTCGTCGACTCCTTATTTCAAGGGTGGTCAGTTCGATCCTACTGTATGCAGCCCCAGTATGGGCAGATGCACTGGAAAATATAATAAATAAAAAAAAGATTGGAGCTGCGTATCGCATAAGTGTACTCCGAACATGTTGCGCTTACAGAACAATTTCTAATGAAGCAGCTTGCGTGATAGCAGGAATGATCCCGATTGAGATTCTGGCGAAAGAAATACAACGACTTTACGATCGAACGTACCTCACCGGAGAATCTCCTGCCCGTCGGCGACAGTTCGCACGAGCTGAAACTGTCGCGGAATGGCAAGAGAAGTGGGACGAGTCAGAAAAAGGCCGTTGGACTCACGAAATCATATGGGATATCCGGAAATGGATCGAGCGACCTCACGGCGAAGTAGGTTTCGACCTAACTCAATCTGTATCGATTTGGGCGTGATGATTCGCCATATTGCCCACAGTGTGCAAACATTCCAGAGGACGCAGAACACGTCTTTTTTCACTGCCCCAGATTCGAAACCCAAAGGGCTACATTAGAAGCTACAACCGGGGAGCACTTTACACCCGAAAATATCATGGAGCTTATGGTGAAAGCCAAGGGGATATGGACCGAAGTTGAAAAAGTTATTACAGCCATCGGAAAGAAGCTTAGGCAGGAGGAAGTCATCCGAAAGAATGAACGCGAGAGGAACACGAATGTTGACATGAGCGCAGAATAAATTCTGATCCAGCCCCGCGACGTAATACCAAATGGGAGTCCCGCGGGGAGAGTGGAAGGAGAAGGAGGTGATTTTAGTGGGTAAGAGTCCCACATAACCGTGTGGCAGGAGCCTGCGGTAGCTTTTGAAGCTTTCCACCTTCCATCGGGAAAAAAAAGACAGACAGACAGTAAACCGATTTTAATAAGGTTTTGTTTTACAAACAAAACCTTAAAAATAAATCAACACACAAACAACACAATACTTACAACGAAAAATAAGAGTACAGCTTGAAAGCCTTTCAGTGCTCACTCTAGACTCGATTATCCTTTTTATTCCAAACAGGAAATAAGTTTAGACAATTGATTGGTTTTCCATCTTCTTATATTTATACCTGTGTTCGAATTTATAAGGCTCAGGTAAAAAACTAACAGGTAAAAAAAGATGCGATGCTCCTTCTCATCGAGTACTCTAGCCGCGACTGCAAACACTGTAATTTCTGAACGGCTCTGAATATTGGAAAATCCTTTTGCCCACTTATTCTCCACTATATCTAGATACAATTCGTGCAAAATAAATGGGGGATGACCTCCTTAATGTTGCAGTTTTACACAAAGTCAAATTAGTTCTTTGGTTTCCGAAAACTAGTGTTTCAGTTTGAAACTACAATTCCGACTTATCTTCGACATTTCCCTTTCGAGCAAAATTGAAATTGAATGCTTCCACCCCCTTGAAAGATTCTGTAAATAACACTTAAAATGCTCTTGTATCGTAATCATCTGTAAGAACGTTCCTTAGTCGCAATAGGGTATACTTTGTGTTGCAAACACTATCTACTTGTAAGTTACATAGAGACTATTGCTGGAACCGATGTACTTAAACTAACCCGATTTGTATTGAGCAAAGTAAAGTATTCAAGTCAAATTGAGTGGTAACACAGGAAATAATACTCACAACCATTATACTATCCAAACTTGACATCCAGCTTTCCTGTAGTTCAAATCATGTAAGTAAAGGATTTCGAGCAGCATAGACTCCTTGGAATCGGAGAGTACACACTCGGCTACGGATTATCTGAACAATACACTCGAAACAACATACGAGTACTCTGGAAACTGTAAACAATAAACCACTTTCAGAAGGAATTACGTGTGTGAGCAAATAGAGCCACTCCGGCGATAATTTCCAATATTTGAACTTCACTAGTCACTGAAAACCGTTGAAAAGCGCGCACACGATCGATTGAGAATAATTATTACACATGTTGACGGAACCGTTCGTTATAGAGTAACATTAGTATTCTGAAACACAGCCTTTCACTAATTTTTTTTATTTGATATTCTTATTAACTCAGCTTCTGATATTTATCAAAATAAACACGTAAATTATCGTAATGCTGGAATACCACGAGTATACCTAAGCGTTCAGTTGGCCACTGTAAATTCCTGAACGAAATCAGTATATTTTCGAACTGAATGAATATTCCGCGTTTATTTCGTATTCACAATTCACACGGGGCTGCTAATCGACCAGGTAAAATGCCTCAAAAGACAGAACATAAATGATTTTTGTGATTATAATTTGCACGATAATATTATATTTGATAAGGAATTAGACACTGCCCAAGCGACTTTCTGATTAGAATTTGGTTATCAATTTATTGGCCGCTATCAAAATTATACATGAAGCCAAGCAAATGGTATTATATGCAGCGATCATAGGTTCATCATATTTGCATCGAATGAATAAATGTTTGCTGTAGACACTCCTTGGAGTTCCTTGGAATTATGGAAAAGCTTAACCAGCTTCGACACTCAGACGTCTTGACATACGTAATTGCATGCTTATCATATCAATCACTTACCTAAGTGGCGAGTTGCGAACACTCATCTTTGGATATTGCAAGATATTCTGAAATTTATTAATTCGCATTTATGATCGACATAACGTAACATCATCTAATATGGTGATCTAATATGATGTTCAAACCTTTATGCTATGTTATGTTAAGTGTATACTATTTATTATACTACATCGGAAGGGACTTATCATGTTTTTGTGTATTTTTGAACATGAATAATAATAATTCAATGGGGGAAACCACATTATGACATATTTTCACGTTTTTTTGCATGCGAGTGAATGGATTTCAATCAGTTTTTGACATCATTCTAAGAGCATTGAACTGTAAATTGCAATTAATCCAATCGCCACAATAAACCTAGTATCTGTATAGTACATATACCTACTCAGCGAATCACAGAATTTGGAACTTTTAAAAAACGTAGTGAGTCGATAGGTTCTGAAAACCCCTGAAAGACCCGTTACACTTTTTGATGGCTATATTTTAAGCACTCGCTCCCCAACGTTTCACTCGAAATCAAATCTGGAACCAGTTTCGAAAAGTACTAATTTAGCCCTTTCATTTGATGCCCCGCATGGCCCCATTCTGTGAAAAAAATGATGCAACCTACTTTCGCATATATGGGGAGCCCCCCTCCCCCCTTAAACTTAACCAAAAATGGCACCACTTGCTTTATGTAAAGGGATCCACAGACTATACGCTCTAACTAATTTTCGTGATAATCAGTATAGCCGGGTCCGAATAAATCGTGTGTGATAGACAGACAGACAGTGAGGAGTCGCCAGTTGGCGGAGAGGGGCATACCTATTGATGTGTAAATAAGTGTTCAGCCACTTTCTTTTCTGACTGTGCATGGGCTAGTGCTTGCTCATCTCTGGTACTTGGACCAAAATGGCTATGGAAAGGATACCTAGAACATGAAATCACCATGTAAGACGTGAGAAGGAGGAAACTTGCCATGCAGCTGCTCGGAACCCCAGTACCGCCGGCTTTTGGGATTGAGCAAGCGGGCTCCTGGAAGTCGATATTTCTCGACCGCAGCGCCACAGTGGTGGACAACTTGATCGCCGTAGTATATGATGCTACAAGTGATCTTGATCTGGAAAAGGAGGTGTTCAAACAAAGTACTACCTTATCAAGAACACCAGTAACAAAATCAAACAAAGATGACCGTTGGACGACAAAAACCGTGATAGCATCTACCGCATATGTTGAAGGTGCGAGACAGCAGGAGGTACTCCAGGCTCAAGAAAGGGACCCATTCCAAAGAAACTCGGCAACAATGAGATCTCCACCAAAATCAAAGACGGTAAAGGATAAGGTAGAGGCAAGGTCAATAAACGACAAAAAAGAAGGAGCATACAAAAGGAGTAACCCTGTAGGGGCTCATAAAGCGCAAAGTCCCGATCCGGAGGAATTACCCTTCACCCCGCTTGGGGCAAAAATTGTTGAACTGTCCCAGTTTATCAAGGACGAGCACAATGTGCACCAAGCCATAAAAAATGTGGTGAGGGCTATTACAGTACTTTGTAATAGATCACCGATGGAGGAAAAGAATAATAAGAATACGCCGAACCCCGCTGTGCTACCAGTGTCACAAACGACCCAAGTGATGCCTAACCGTACTACCATCGAATCGCGGCGAAATAAACGAGTACGTGAAAAAGAGGGGGATCCTTTAAATAATCAGCAGTCAGGCGAAAAAAAGGCGGACAAGACATTCTGAAAATCAACACCAACAGCTCAGAAGGAGGAAAGCGTACAGCGAATCTAGGAAACTTGACCAGCGTTGCGAAGCCCAAGACGAACGAAATCGATGGATGGACTAAAGTTACCAACAAAGAAGTAGAACGAAAGGCAGAAGTGTGAACTCGTCCAGATGCAATTGTTATCTCCAGTAAAGGTAATCTGTCCTACGCGGAGATACTCAAAAATGTCAAAGCTGAGCTCGACATAAAAGATCTGAACGGAACAGAATCCGAAAAACCCAGAAAGGGGATCGCATGTTCGAGCTGAAAAGATCCAGCGTGGGCAAAACTCAAGTGAAAAACTCACTTAGGGAGTCTGCCGCAGTGCGTGCCTAAAAACATGAGATCTATATACAATGTAAGGATCTCGATGAAGTGACATCGAAAGGAGAAATTTGTACTGCTCTGAAGGAGCAATTCAAGTTGAAAAAACCTACCGGGGAGTTTGTTATGGGCTTACGAAAAGCCTATGGTGGTACTCAAACGACCACAATACGAGTACCAGCGGAGGCAGCACAGATGTTGTTGGCTGCCGGAAGGGTTCAGATTGGATGGGTTGTTTGCCGTTTAAGAGAACAAATGTCACTGAAGAGGTGCTTTGAATGCCTCATGTTTGGGCACTTCCCGAAGGCATGCACCGCAGCATTGATGGAACTGATCGATGCAGAAGTTGTGGGGAGAAAGATCGTATTGCCAGAGAGTGCAATAGGGACCCCAAATGCCATTTGTGCGAAGTAAAAGAGGGACAGGATAACCGGCATATTGCCGGAAGTGGTAAATGTCCGGAATTTCGGAAGGCGCTCACTGTAATGAGAAAATGAGGTTTATTCAAATAAACCTCAATCATTGCAGGGTCGCTCAGGATTTACTTGAGCAGGCCACGTTCGAATCTGAGATGGAAATCGCCATCGTAAGCGAACTGTGTAGACACCGTCACGGTGGCATATGGGTCAAAGATCCGACTGGTGGAGCTGAGATATAGGCTTGCGGTCGACAGGCCATACAATGTACTGCAAGTCAGGCAGGCAGTGGCTTCATCATCATCATCAACGGCGCAACAACCGGTATCCGGTCTAGGCCTGCCTTAATAAGGAACTCCAGATATCCCGGTTTTGCGCCGAGGTCCACCAATTCGATATCCCTAAAAGCTGTCTGGCGTCCTGGCCTACGCCATCGCTCCATCTTAGGCAGGTGTATATGTATACAGTTGCTATGCCCCACCAAGTTTGACACTGTCTGAATTCGAGCAAATGCTTGATTTCAGGCTGGTCTGCAAAATCTCTGGATGAGCAGACCTTTATAGAGGTGTGGTTAGATCAACCTAATAAAGTAGGTGCCTCCACGGAAAAAGCCGTCCATCTGCCTCAATGCATCGCCAAAGCATGTGACGCGTCCATGCCTAGGAGGTGCTCATTCCCCAGTTGAAGACCAAACTACTGGTGAACTGGCCAACTTTCGATCAGCTTGCCACCGAGCCAGAAGAGCGGCTCATAGAGCGATTGTTAGAGACGATTAGGGGCAAAAAGAGCGCGCCTATAAGGCAGCCCGTAAAATACTCCAGCTTGTCATCCACCGAAGCAAGAGGAAACGCTTTAAGAAGCTCTGCTCAGAAGCGGAGATAAACCCGCGGGAGAATGCTTATAGAATCGTGATGGGACTATTCAGTGGTTGTTCATCTCCGCTAATAACTATCCAGGGTTATTCCCGCAGCAAGAGAGCAGTGATGAGCTGCTGGAGATCTGCGGTAGAATAGGAGACAATAAAGTGCCGGGCCTAGAGGGAGTACCGAATAAGGCCCTTAAGCTTGCCGTGAAACCCAGACCGGACATGTTCGTTGAATTGTTCGAAGCGTACATGTTCAAAGGGAGATTTCCAGCGACATGGAAGCAGCTGAAGTTGGTACTTCTTGCCTAGGCCTGGCCTCCAGGTGAACCATCCTCATACACCCATATGTCTTTTGGACAATGTGGGGAAAATGTTAGATCGGGTAATCTATAATAGGTTACTCCCGGTTGTTGAGAGCCAAGGCGGCCTTTCAGATCAGCAGTATGGGTTCCGTAAAACCAGATCAACCATTGATACCATCAAATTGGCTACTGGCTTCTCTAAAGATGCAATCCACGGAAAGGGTAGTACCAGCAAGCGTGATAGTAACTCTGGAGAGGAAAAATCCATTCAATTTGGCCAATTGCAATCTAATAGAGAAATCCCCAGCAAAGGTTGGAATCCCCGCCTATCTTGCTACTATCGTCGATAGTTATTTAGCTGATAGGAGTACGTTGTTTCCGCAGGTGTCCCGCAGGGCTCCGTATTGGGTCCACTACGGTGAAACATCATGTTCAACGCTGGTTGTTGTGGCAAAGCATCACAAAGATGCTGAGTTATACTCAAGCGAGGCAATCAGTGCTGTTAAGGGTTGGCAAGAGAGCTCTGATGCACTTGTGGAGGAAAAAATGAAAGCGGTCCTCATCACTAAGCGCTGGAAGAGGAATTACTCCTGTATTAGAATCGGAAATTATATCATCACTTCCAAGCCGATCATCGAATGCTGGGGAGTCGTGATAAGCAGGAAGTTTAGTTATAGGCAACACGTGCAGCATGTTTGCGACACATTATCCACTACAAGTGTGGCCTTGGCAAAGATGACGCCGAACGTGGGAGTGCTACGGAACACCTACGTGTGCTACGGAAAGTTGCTTATTGGGTGGTGACCTCACTTATGCTCGATACATATGTCAGTTAACGCTAAGAAACTAAATGCGGTCTACAGGAGGTCAATCCTGAGGGTATGACGCCAAAGTTGGCTGCTCCTGAAAAACAACAACCTTAACCGCCCAAAAACAATCCGACGCCTGTTATTAGATCCGAGAAAATAGAATACTCACAGGTGGTAAGGCAAGGTGTACTAACCAAAAATAATGCCGATAGTAACTAAATCTTCTTTTTCTTCAGCCTTTATCCCGTTCATAAGCGGGGTCGGCTCATCCGATAGTAGCTAAATACTGAAAACTATTCCAGATAGACTTGATATTTTAAATAAAAGACTTGATGAATAACAGATTGTAAACATAGAAATCGATCGGTGCAACCCCATATCGATCGCGGCTATCCTCATTTCGGATGTGATCAAAGCGTATCACGTCACTAGCCCAACGCAACATCGTCCAATATTGCTACTCCCAGCTGCAGCCAAGCTATTTGAAAGGGTTTTCCTTAAGAGACTAAAACAGATCATTGTGGATCGAAATCGAATACCATCTCATCAATTCGATTTCCGTGAAAAGCACTCCACAATCCAACAAGTGCACAGGACCATGAATACGATAGAAAATGCGATACAAACGGTGCTGCCAGCCATTTTCTTCGATGTGGTCCAGGTGTTTGATAGAGTGTAGCACTAGGGTCTGTTGTATAAATTGCATAGGGACTTCCTAGAAGATCTAGAAATTTCAAAATCATATCCATCAGAACGCCTATTCAGAGTGAAATACGAAGCAATGTACTCTGAACTGAAAAAAAAGTACAGCTGGTGTACCGCAGGACAGTCACAAGACATGCCAAAGGCGAGGAAGTTTAAATATATAAGTATCACCCTCGATGCTAAGCTCAGAAGGAAAAGACACATTCTATGAAGAAATCTAGATGCCAGATATAGATGAATTTCCAGCTAACCGTCGATAACTAGTAATACAAACACACCTGAAGGCCCATAGGGGTGTACAGGATACAGCTCTGTGGCTGTGCCAAAAAATCGAACCTGGAGGTCATACACATGTTCCAAAATAAAATGGTTAGACGCATAGTAGCCGATTCCTCGTTTATTCATTATGAGGATCTGCATTGGAACCTGATAGTATAGTTGTTTAATGAAGTCATCAAAAACCAAGCAATTAAGAGTAATTACCGACTACGCACACTTGAAAATAACAAAGTCCGAAAATTGACTGATAACTCTAATATAATGAGACGATTGAAATGAGTAAAGCCAAATGACTTCCTAATATAAAGGATGCCTGGGTTCCTCAGTGAGACCAACCAAAGTGCTAGGGTTCACTACAGGGCCTTCTTCCAATAAAAGCAAAACCTAAATATCCCATAACCTACATAGATGTGTACACAGTTTTACAAGCGTATTCTTTCAATTTTTAATATTCAATTCGGTGTAGTACGCGAAAGAGACAACTTTTGACCTATTACAACTTTGATAATAATAGTAGGATTTCCACCAAACTTTTCAGTATGATGCTCCATATTTAAACCTACAGTAGAGTAAAATTTCACGGATTTGAAAAACGAAGATAAATTTACCGGAAATAGCAATGTATATGTTAGCAGAAGATATCCAAGTAAATTGTACGCATACGTAAGCAGTGAATAATGTGGAATTAACTCCGGAAAACTTTCGAAAAATAATAGATTTCTGCTATTCTTATGCCTACTAGATTGCTGACAGCTATCAAAATGTCTGATGGAGTAGTTCTTTTGTTTAAAATGCAAGGCCAGAATAATAATATCAATCTAATACACATACATATATATTTACCGAGTCTTTGACATCGTCGTCACTAAATGTCTGATCTTAATTTGAGTCATTCAACGCCTACACGAAGTAACAAATGCGCCATTGAATATTTTATCTCTGTATCACACACTGGCCGTTCCACTCCTCTTTATTGATTAGATAGTAATTCGATTAAATCGATGATACTAGTAATTCACTTTGCGAAATTTAATATCGACACTAATCCCCTTTTAATAAATCGTGGTGATTTTATTCATTAAGTAAATAATTGCCAGTTATGTGTAGATGCTCCTCTAACTAATCACTTGAGCTGCTAACATTTCTAATTGAATGAAATTACTGCAATTTTTATCTAATTTGAAAATTCTTTACTTAAATTGATAAGATAATTTCAGTTTGAAGATCTTTTTCCATGGAAAACTTACTTCCATCAACATTAATGAATTAGCATATTTGAAATTAGCGGCATTAGCAACTAAGTATTTGGTCTAGCCAGTGCACCGCCAACTTTAAATGTATCTAAAGTATTATATCCTTATTGTCACAGTCAATGGGCTTTGAATTTGGTAGGTGAAGAAGCCACTGATAGTGATAGTTTCCCAGAGCGAAAACGTGGATTGCTACGAATCCTATCTTTATCGTAACGTGGTGATGGCGGGGAGTCTTTCTTAACGGAAAGCTGCAGAGGGAGGAAAATGAAGACAAGTCTCTCGCATCTAAAACCGGGAACTACTGGTCCTCCTGGTTGGGGGTTGAGTAGGACTGACAAGCCTACACGGAAAACCGAAGTTAGGAAGCCCAAAAAAAAGCCTCGGACTAAATGGATATTACAACGACCAATCCGTCAACGGATACAGACGATTTGCCGATTTTCTCATGGCGCAACGAGCGATTTGCGCGTCGTAATTTTTCATGTACGGACGGACACAAGTGTAAATTGCGGCGACCATGACATCGAAAAACAATTTTTGACAGAGAAAATCGTGTCTCGGTGTCAGTTGGAGATAGCACGAGCCCGAGGAGAGGAAAATTCCTCTCAACCAATTGTTAATTTTAAAGTATAATACTATAAGTACTAAATGTCAATTATATCTAAAGAAAAATAAAGTTGAAGTTTTGTAAACCCTTCAGAGATCATCAACGATCCCTAGCGGATCGCTTACGATACGGGGAGTGGAATCCCCGAGGTGCCCGAAGAAGTAATTCTGACCCAATAGCATAATACCCGCGTCTTAAGCAGTAGCCTCGAGAAAGTTTCTCGGTAAAGAGCAAACTGCTAATGACCATACATGCCGGGACAAACTGGGAGTCCCCGGAGCCGTCGACAACTACTTGTAGACGTCGATGGGGTGAGCCTAGCTCTTCGAAGGTGATAGTTGTGGCGTGTATCGGGAGCCAGTCCCTTCGGGACCCTGGTCGGGTAGTGTGCATTGAACCGGTATTCGAAGACCGCGTTGCCCCGAGCGGGCGCTGATCCGTCCGTGAGTTCAGAGATCAATTATAGGTTAGGCCTCAGGGAACTGGTGTAGAGGCTTTTTCCCCGAGGATATACCCATTCCTGACTATTGCGGCCCGCTCCCTTGCACACGATGCGCTTATAAACAGCTTAAACGGTGAACAAAAACAAATCAAACGAGGAGATAGTGGAAGTGGAGAGTGAGTTGGCTGCGTTTATTCGCACCACGAAAATGTGCCGCCCGCCCCAGCCCCCCACAACGGACGCAAAAAGGGCTGAAATACCCGACGAGACATCGAGACGCGCAGACGGAGAGAAGGATTCGAAAAGTGACCATACCACGCAATGCTATAATTGTGGAAGGAAGCATAGTGGAAACTGCCGAAACCAACCAAATGGCTTAGAATATAAGCCGAATGGGAGGGCTGTCGACTACTCTAGCGCAAGCTGAAGAGGAAACGCTTATTAAGAAATGCGGGGTAGTTGTAAAGTGTATGCGATTTGTGACGTTCCTCCAGAAAAAAGCCAGCGAAGGGGTGAAAAACGGGCTAATGGAACTGAAGGAGCTCCTGGACAGGATTTTATATTATAGGCGTACATGGAGAGAAAGAGAAAATCCGCGGAAAGTAGAAACAACCGTGCCTCCCTGTGAGAACACTACGAGTACCAAACGGATCGCAGACAGCCCATTGCAGGACGAACTGGGGAAAAAGCGAAAAGAGGAAGGAACATCTGAAGTTACTTCACTCAGGTATGCTCCATGATTGATAGACCAGTAGCTTACTCCAAACTACAATTTCATTTTATTATGTATATACATATTTCGGGAGCAACTTACTCCCTTCAAGGGAGTAAGTTCCTCCAGAAAAAAGCCAGCGAAGGAGTGAAAGACGGGCTAATGGAACTGGAGGAACTGCAACTGGAACTCCCTTGAAGGGAGTAAGTTGCTCCCCAAATATATATATACATAATAAAATAAAATTGTAGTTTGGAGTAAGCTACTGGTCTATCAATTTTAGACTTCACTATAAACAGAAGGCGATATCTAACATTTTAGAAATTATTCTCCATGGCCCAAAAGAAGATGGCGAAGAGGAACAAGAGATAACAATACGTCGCGCATCAGAAAAACCTCTCCTTAAAATTAAGGCGGACACGAAGAACCGAGCCCGAAAAGAAAAGGTTAGGAAACGAAAGAGGTCTAGATCGCCAGCTCTGCTTATTAAACCTAAGTGCTCAGTGAAATCCGTTACACTATTAAACCCGAAGACAACGGGCAGAAGTGTCTTCCATTCGTAAAATGAAGGGTGGTGGAGTCCGAGTCAAACTAGGCCCGAAGACAATAAATAAAATTACGTTCTGTGAAACAATCAAGGGGCTTCTTGGAGGAAAGCTTTCGTTTCCAGCCTGGAACCCACGTGTTGACTGCCTCACAGAAAAGAACGAGGTAGGAGAGGCCATCAAACGCGAATGTCCGGAGGTAACCAATGCCCGGATTGGCCCCTTTGTGAAATTCCGAGGCCAGAAACTCGCTGACATATCAGCTATCGCCCTGACATATCAGCTATCGCTGTCGTATGGTCTCGGGACGGCACCCTTCTTAGGGTTCTTATCCATGGCCGAGGGGACGGCTTTGTCGTCGATAAAGTTTTTCAGTGCCTATCTTACGCCCCCCTACATGAGGATGGACGATTCCGTAGCATACACAATGACGAAATCTATGCGCGATACCATGACCGTCCGGTTGTGGATAAAATCCGACTCAATAGAATACGGTGGGCGGGTCACTTAATCCGTATGGATGAGGATGATCCCACCCGGAAAGTCTATAAGGGCAATATTATGGTAGAAAAAAAGACAAGGCAGACCCTGCCTAAGATGGAGCGATGGCGCAGGCCAGGACGCCAGACAGCTTTTAGGGATATCGAATTGGCGGACCTCGGCGCAAAGCTGGAATGTCTGTAGTTCCTGTAGTGACCGCGGCTGCGCGACGGGAGCGGAATTTCATTCGGCACTTTCTTAATTAATTTGCTTAAACAATGCATTTAATAGTGTGCAATTGCCTTAATGTTCGCCGCAGATTGCACATTATTCAATGCATTCGCGCGAATTGATCTTGACAGGAGGCGAATGATTTGCCCCATCCGCAGGCGCATGCGCATGTTGCCGCAACATTGCCGAGTGAGAAAGGCTATGTAGGGGGAATAGAAGCGGTGCACTAACAAAGAACAGAGAGAAGGTTGCGGGGGTCAGTGAAAAAAGAACGGGGAAGAGGCTTGGTCTGAGGACGGTGGTTGGAGCTTCTTGGGGGAGGACCGGAGAAATAAAGAAAGAGGAGATTTGTTTTTTGGTGCTGAGTGGAGGACGGAGAAAAAAAGAAGGAGCGGGTTTTTGGCTAGAGAATCGAGGAAGAGGAACAGAATTCAATTTGGATAAAAGGAGACATAAAGAAAGAGGAGAGAAAGTCTTGGAGAGAAGCGAAGAAGATCCGGAGGTGTGAAGATTTTTCGCGAGCAAAGGAAAAGAATTGAATGAGAAGAAAACGAAAACCACCTCGTGCTAAGCCCTAACGCAAGTGCATGTTAAACAAAGATTCCGTGGATAAGTTCAAATCGTTAACAAATCGTTCAATCGTTGGCAAGTGTTAAATGCATAGTTTTAGGGCAAAGAGAAGAAAAACAATAGAAAAGACAGATAATTGAAGTGTCAGATGATTAAGTTAATATTTAGCTGCCGAAGTAAAGTGTCGGAATTCTCGCGCTGTGTATAAACAAAAAAAAGAAACCCATAAAACGTGAAGTACGAAATTATAGAGAGGGAGTGAATTAACGCTAGTTTTTTTCCAAGGACTATATATTGTGTTATTATTAATATTTTGAATTTTATAAAAAATATGGATACTAGAAGCATCAATCCGAGCTCTGAGTGACATCGGAGTAAGTTGTTCGTTTATTTTCTTTTCTTCTTCTTCTTTTTTTTATGATTTTTATTTTATTTTATTCTTTTCTTGTAAGTTTTACATTTTAGTTATTTTTATTTTAATTTTTTTTTTTGTAATAATTTTTGTTTTAACATGTATTGAAGGCTGGAATAATGATGCTTGAATAATCTGAAGTAGTTTGAGGACTTCCTCCCCTTAGTTCCTCCTTACTCCCGCAGAATTCCTATTTAAGGGACATCCTCTAATTGAATAACTGGCCTGAAGATGTCGAGGAAGGGTGGGAATCTCAGAGGCCGCGCCTCATATAAGATCTGAGGCGGAAGAGACAGCAGTTGAGACGGTGATCCGTCGTGGATCTTCCCCTCCTTGATCGCGTCACTCGGGTCCGGAGACTTACGGCTCCACGCGCGCGGTCGAGCCGGTTTTTTTTTTCTTTTCTTCTTTCTAATTTCCAACATTAGCTCGCGTTCTGGTTTTCGTTCGATAGGCCGTCGCGAAATCCTACTTAGAGTCGAATTTAAAATCCGGTGCGGACCCACGCATCGGAAAAGGCACGTTGCTTTTAGTAATGAAGCGTGAGGGATCAAAGCGCTCAAAGGACCCCCCCACATTCCCGAGCCTGGCTAGCACAGAGGCGTGCAAGAACGTGTCGACCGAGCACTTTGATGGAGCTTCAATCTTTGTGGGCGGACCTTCACGGTCAATTTAGCCAAATTGTTTAGATTTTTGGGATAGCTCTGCCCTCTAGGTCGTTATCGGCCACTCAGGATGATCGACCTGATCGCCTATTTCCACTCCAATCATTACATTCCCTATGAAGGCAGGCCTAGACCGGATACCCGTTGTTGTGCCGTTGATGACACGATGCCGGACTTTCGATGCAGGCTTGACGCTTTGGAGGATGCTATCTTAGACACAGATGGCGAATCCTGGTCGGGGGTGACTTCAATGCCAAGGCACCTGAATGGGGCATGCCTCACACAGACTACAGAGGGAAATGAATTCTGGAAATGGCGGTGAGAACAAGGCTAGTAGTTCTAAACACAAGATCTACCCCAACGGTCCACCGCCCGGGCTGCGAGGGAAGCATTCCAGACGTTACTTTCACGTCGAAATCACTAGTGTCGCTGGTGGACGGATGGCGAATTCTGGAAGACTTCTCGGCAAACGACCATCAATACATTGCCTTCGAAGTGGTGGACACAAACTCTCGGTGTGCCCTACCCTGGCGCTCTTTCTATGCATGGAATGTTGCGCAAGTGAACACCGGGAGGTCTTTCGAAACTCTTGGAACAGCTGGGGCCGCGCTTGAGGGTACTCCTGGGGACGGTGGCGCTACAGCCGACACTATCGTTAATTAAGTGATGAACCTGATAACGACGTCTGGCGGAGTCTCCATGCCTAGGGGGGCATCGAGACGTGGCAAACCTTCCATGCATTGGTGGATAGTGAAACTCGCAGAACCCCGGAAGGAGTGTCACAGGCTCCACCGTTTAACACAACGTCCAAGCGACCGGAAGGAGGCATGTACCATAGTGACGTAGTATAAATCAGCCAAAAGAAAACTCCGCAGTGCAATGAACAAAAGCAAAGCTCGCTGCTGGCAGAATCGGGTCGACGAGGTGCATTGGGACCCGTGGGAACTCGGTTATAAACTAGTAACCCGAAAAATCGGGGCTCTACGGAAACCCTGTTCACTTAAGGCCGAGTAGATGGACAGTATTCTAAGGGCACTATTCCCTGCGCACCCATATGGGATGACGACGAGGAGGACTGTCCACTTTTCTCCATAAAACAGTTGGAACAGACAGTCCTCTATACGAAAAGCAAGAAGGCGCCAGGACTCGATAGTATTCCAGCAGAGGTATGCAAACTGTTATTCCAACACCGGCCAGACCTACTGCTCACGCATTCAATGTTTGCCTGAAAGAGGGAACTTTCCCTGTTCGTTGGAAGGTGGCGAGGCTTGCGCAGATCCACAAAGGGAAAGACGACCCCGAGTTGGCGTCTTCATACCGCCCACTATGTATGCTTGACACTGCTGGAAAAGTACTCGAAAAACTCACCAGATGTAGACTCGCTGAAGTTTTAGAGCAGGGAGACCCACAGTTGATGCTGTCATGCAAGTCGTGGATGCCGTTCGACGAGCGGAAGCACATAGCCACCGAACTCGACGGGTAGTGCTCCTCGCAAAGCTTGACGTCACAAACGCCCTTAATTCCATAAGATGGAAAGACATTCTAGGCACACTAGGCAATAATTTCCACGTGTCAAACTATCTCTTATGGACAGATAGTCCATCTGAGGAAGTGCTTCCTGCACTATGAAACACTAGAGGGTCAGAGGAGGATGCTGGTCACGTCAGGGGTAGCACAAGGATCCATCCTAGGGTCGAATCTCTGGAGTGTTTCCTATGATAGTCTACTTAAACTCGACATGCCAGAAGAGTCGGGCTTGGTCGGTTATGCAAATGGGCGGCGCTTGTTGCTGGATGCACTATCAGACAGGCGCAAAGCAGACTTGGAATATTGATGCGACGGGGAAGCGGATGGATTACTGCTTACGGTTTCAACCTTGCACTGGAGAAAACGGAAGTAGTCATCCTGACAAAAAGGGAATCCCGACGTTGAGTCCTATATCATTCGGCGAGTCAATAATCAAGTCAAAATCAGCGGTAAAGTACGTCCAATTGACTATTGACTCAAAGATGAGCTTTTTTCAGTAAATCATAGCAGCAGCAAGCAAGGCTGCAGCTGGAGTTTCGGCGTTAAATAGGCTAATGACAAACATTGGGGGTCCTACGTCTAGTAGGCGATGTCTCCTGATGAGTTCAACGCAATCTGTCCTGCTCTAGGGCGTAGTGGTATAGGCTGACCCTCTCGGCAAGGAGGTATATCGTAACCGTCTCGCGCAAGTACAGAAAACGGGAGTTTGCGGGTGGCATCTGTGCACCACATTGTCTCTGAGCCGGCCGTGATGGTGACCACGGGAGTGATCCCCGTTGCCCTTCTTGTTAAGGAGCGTGAAGCCGTATCCAAGCGTAAGGGAGATGAGCCAAGGGGGGTTGTTGCTCGTGAAGAACGGCAACGCACTCTAAACGAGTGGCAGCTCTTTTTGCAAAATGAAACTAGAGGCAGATGGACTGCGCGGCTTATCGACAGCATGGTGAGACTGACTATTTCCTTACCCAATTTTTAAGTGGGCATGAAGATTTTCAGACTTACCTGCACAAGATTGGAAAGGTGCTACATCTGGATTGTGTGTTTTGCAATAGAGTTGTGGACGACGCCCGTCACACTTTTTTTTCTCGTGGAAAGTGGGGTGGGGTTCATCGGGGGATCACTCTCTAGATAATATTGTCGAAGAGACAAGTGGAGCCATGTTGCCCATTACGTTCGTATCCTTCTCGCTGCTAAGAACATAGAGCTTGACCAGTAGAGGAGTCGAATGGCACGGGGTTCCTTGAACTGGTAGTTTTCTTCCTCCTTCCCCCTAAGGCAGGAGATTTCGAGGACTAGTCCGAAGTAATACGGCAAACGTTTCCAGGCTAACTCTCTGATGATGGGGAGGTGTTTAGTTGGTAGTCCGACGGCGTACCGAACCGGGAGTCCAACCATGCGCTTGAAGTAGGTTTCCTAGTCAGCCAAAACACGAAACCTACTGTTGTCGGCTCTGAAAATATAAGGGAAAGGTTATGAACTTTGCACTTTTAACTGATTAACAACTTCTTTCAACCTGAAAAGATCATGCGTCACCTTTTCAAATCTGTCACGGCACATATAATGCAAATTCACAGTATCAACTTACAACCGGTAGGATCAAGTCGAATATACCAGCTAAAATCCCGGCTTGCCAGTGAAAAGGATCAAAAAACGATAGATCAGATGAACAATATTTACAAAATCGAAGGTGTACGGACAGACGAAAGAGCTGGTAACCATTAGATTTAGGGAGCATATGGAGGAGGCGGAAGTGGCTATAAAGTACTCCTCAGAACTCGCAAAATCTATGCTGGCTAAGCATAGGGTGAAATACGGCCATAAAATAAGCACCGACAATCTGTAAGTACTAAAACAGGTAAGAAAAATTAACCGAACCCCAAGATTGCACTTAGATAAGCTGTTTAGTTCCTCCGCCGGTAAGGACGATATGATATTATTTTATTATTGCCTCTGCAAATAAATTAAAGGAATCTTAAATAAACTTGGAATGTATGAAGGAAGACAGTGAGGCCTTGGTTTCTGCTTTCGGAACTTCTATGCTGAGCACAACAATGTCCTTTGGATCATTGTGGAGCAATACGCGGACTTTTTGCTCCAATTTCTGATTTCTCGACTTCCACCATCAAAATTTATTGCCAATAAATCCAAAGGAATTGTTCTTGCTTAGAAAGTTTTATCAGCAATTTTTAGAGCAAACTTGGGAAGAGTTGAAAGATACAGAATGAAGGCAATATAACGAAACCCAGGTCATCCATCTAATAAAACCACTCTTGCGATAAAATACAGAATACACGCAACAATTTACATATATATTGTTTGAAGAGAAGTCCTTGGTTCAGCACGCGCTCACAGAATTGAGACTATCTTTTCGATTAATTCAATTCATGAATTTGATTTGGAAATATGCAATGCAAGTATCCATTTCTCTGGAAAAGAATTTCTGAATCAAGTGACAGAGAAAGTCCATGGATTTTTTTTTCTTGCCAGTCGACGTTGTTAAGTGTATGAAGTGCTCAACGCCAATATTTACATGCGTATCTGCATCTGAAAAAATCCATTCATGGTTTATATGATAAAATTGATATTTCTTTCGGGATCGTAATTTCGTATTCCTGTGCAAATCGCTTTGCTGGCAGTTCTATGAATATTTAAATTTCAATTTAAATTCAATGTTATTCATAAGTCGTTCATAACTTCCTTTTGGGAAATCAGCGTGAAAACCAACCATGTGCCGTACCTTCAGTGGAAAGGAAATTGGCACAGGCAACCTCCAATAAAGATCTTAATTTTACGTAATCAGAAAGTAATTCAGATAGGAAATATTCCGTGGATTCCGCTTACTCATTACAGGAGGGACACGTATCATCTTGAGTAATTCCTACTCTTTTTTTGTAATACACGGAGGTGTTAAAAAATCTTAGAAAGACACATCCGTTTCAGCTCTGCCTTGTGAACGTCAAAGCTGGCATGGATGTAGTGTGGGATTCGCAACCACTAAAAAGGCACCCCCACCTCTCTCCTACGCTCCCTCCACGGGACCACCATTTAGGCATTACTTCGCGAGGCGGGCTAGCCTTCCGTAAGCCTTCATGTTTCCAACTGTGCAGTCTACCGCTTCTTTGCTTCTTTCAGTAGCCCCGTTTTGTCTTTAGGGTACAGACTCCATTTCTTTGCGGGCTTCTTGCGCGTGCTTCTCTCTTTGTATCCGCACAATTGTGTGGGTAACCGAAGCCCAGTTTGCCTCCTACCTGAGCATTTCCCGGATTAAGTTGCGGGGGCTCACGCCGACTCCCAGGGCCTTGCTCAGGTTTCTTCTCTTCTCCCGGAATCTCAGACACTCAAAGAGCACATGCTCCGGGTCCTCTGGGATCCCACCACATGTGTACCAGTTCGGGGAATCATCCAAACCGATACGATTGAGAAACGTTCGGTGGCAACCACCGTGTCCAGTGAGAAACTGCATGATGTGATAGTTCACTTCCCCGTGTCGTCGGTCAAGCCATTCCCTAATATCAGGAATAAGCTTGTATGTCCACCGGCCCTTCGACTCTTCTCTTGCCGTTTGCTGGTGAACTGCTTCCGTCCCTGGTAGACCCGCCTGCCTCCGTCAATACAGGTATCGCAACTCTCTCGCTAACAGATCAATAAGGACCATCCCTGCGATTACGAACACCGCATCATCAGCCCACACAATACACAAAACACAATACACAGTTCAACAATGTGGACCGCACGACCCCAGCTATCAGCAGCCAAAACAGTGTAGTGTTTTGATCCACCTACATTCAGCATCATCCTGGCAAGTGATGTAGTTTCATTTGCAGCTTTTTCACACACGCCCTTTGAAACTCAGTCTGGCATCGAGAGTCACGCCAAGGTATTTGATGGTCAGCTTTGGGACGATCATATGACTTTCAACCCGCAAACTGATCGTATTTCCGGCGATTTGTAATGTGGATTGCCTCCGTCTTTTCCTCCGCCAGGCTCAGTCCAGCCTCCTTAAGCCAAGACCTTACAGCCATAACCGACTCGGTTGCGTAAACCTCCACATCCTCCGAGAGTTTCACAACGATCACTATGGCCAGGTCATCTGCAAAACTCACCAACGTGACCTCGTCTGCTACGAGAAGCAAGAGCACCCCGTTATATATCACGTTCCGGAACAGAGGCCCCAACACCGAACTTTGTGGTAACTTAGCTGTAATGATGTATTCATTGGGCCTGTCGTCCGTCTCATACCAGACAGCTCTGTCCGACAGGTAACTCTCGATTAGCTTAGCCAAGTTACCAGGGGAATTAATTTTGGCCAATGACTCCTTAATGCGGCCCCAGTTAGCGCAGTTGAATGCATTTTCTACATCCAACGTCACCACGGCACAGAACTTGCCAGAAAGCATTGCCTCTCGAGCCAAGTCACCACTTTTTCTACCGCGCCAACAGTAGAGCGAGCTTTCTACAACAAATATTGTTCATCCACAAGACCATTTTCGTCTTTTACGATTGGGATCAATCTGTTGTAGATAATGTGCTCGAACATCTTCCCTATAGTGTCCAACAAAAAGATAAGCCGATAGGACGCTGGGTTCCCCGGTGGCTTGCCGGGTTTGGGAAACAACACCATCTTTTGCAGTTTCCATTGTGGAGGAAATACGCCGTCTGCCAAGTATGTCCCGAAGGTATAAATCAGGTCTGGCCCCCACCGCCAGCTTCAACGCTTTATTAGGGATGCTATCCAAACCCGGAACGTTGCCATCGCCGATCCTTTCGCAGACCTCCCGAAGTTCCTCCTCGGTAACGCGAGGTATTACATCTACCTCGAATCCGTTTGATACCTGCTTTTCGTATGGTAAGGAAAGAGCGTGGTTACAATTTTTTGTAGAAGGCGTGGACAGGTCACCTGAGGCGACCTTTGTACCTGCAACTTCTTCATAACCAGCATGTAGGCCATGCATCAGGGGTTTATGTTGGCATCCGCACACAGTCGCCTAAAGCAATCTCTTTTGCTTCTACAAATGGCCTCCTTTATTCTGCCACGCAACGTCCTATAATCCCGTTCGTGTTCCTCGTAATCGGGTTTTCCCCTGGATCGCTGGAACTGCCTTCTTGCTCGATGGTATGCCGACCTAAGTTCCGGGTCACAGCAGCGTCGCATGCCTCGGTCACCTATCGCGTGCCCAGGCATTGAAGTCACCCGCTATGACTTTTGGGATGTGATTCCTTGCGTTCAGCACCAAATGGTGCGCAGGTGTTGCGCTAGGAGGAGCATAACAGCTGTAGACATGAATCCCGTCCATCTTTGCTCTCACGAAACTGGCTTCCGAAAGTTGCATAACTTCCTGAATGGTCTGCCCGCCGCACGCCCACATCGCTGCTGTACCAGTCTGGTCGCTGGTCCAGTCACCATCACCGTAGTTGCGATAGAGTTCACAATTAATGGCAACATCAATTCCCTTCTCCCGGATGGTCTATGAGAGGAGGTCTTGCGCCGCTTCGCAGTTGTTGAAATTGATTTGAATCAATCTCATTTGGGTCTTGTATTTAGCGCTCTCCTGAACACTGAACATCTGCTACTGCCAGTAATATGTCGGTTGTCGATGTCCTCCTTTCTTTCGGGTCAGCTGTGCACTCCTTGGCGATCCTCCTCTGCACTTTCTGCACTCCTTTGATCTATCATGGGCGCTGGTGCATGCTGCAGCTATGTGCCCAAAGTCGAGGCACCTGAAGCATCTTTTCATGTCCACTCGCTCGACAGTTGATCCAGCCTATCTTCACTCTGCCCGCCGCTAGTATTTTGGACGTTGCCTCTGCTGGCTGATAACTGTAGTCTCCGTCCCCCCATAAGCCTTTCGCGTCGACCATCTCCTTATAAACTGCACACCCACATAAGCTTGCAGGGTGCCCAGTTTAGCTGCAGTTGTAGCAATGCGGAGTTTTCGTCGTGGGTCATTCCTCACGCGGACGCTCTTGTGCTTTTAACACATCTGTGCGCTATCGAGCGATTTTGGGCGATATACCCGAAGTTTTGGAAGTTGTAACATTGTATTTCTTCTACTGGTTTGACCTTTTCGAAGGTAGTCTTTTGATGAAGGATGTACTTTACCTTGGTAACTTCACTTAGCTCTTGGGAGGGCTCAAAGTTGGCTATAAAAAGACCAGAATGAAATTTGATAGGGAGCGAAGAATTCTCCCTGTGGGGAACCTTATCTTTTTTAGTCACAATCTTTCTTCAGTAAGGTCCGTCATCATTTCCTTAGGGTTAGTTTCCCTGTGGAGACCGCGGATAACTATGGACTGAGTCCTAAGGGATGGCGGGCTTCTCGTGATAGCACTAAGTCTTTGCTTTTCAATGAACGAACAAAATTTGGTTTAGTCCCCTATGGACTCCGCAAAGATGAGGAATTTATCACCCCTTGCCTTTTTTAGGGTCGCCTTTAGGTCTTTGCCCTTTAGTGATTTCAGTAGCTGCGTGACATTAATCTTATATGCCGTAATTTGAGGAATTTTCTCCTTTTTGGGCTTTCAGGTACTAGCAGAGGAAGCACTAACACTTGACACTTGGGGAGCACTTACACTTTTACCCCTCACATGTTGCTTTTTGGGCTTTTTTCCGATGACATGGTGTAGTTTAAAGGGTCTTCCTGTTGCTTCTTGTCGACGACCTCAAGACACTTATTTTCTGTTTCGGGTCCCTGCTTTGGCTCACTTGCGGGCTCCTCTCGTGTTGGACAAAATGATGAAGTAGCTGCTTGATGTGGCTTGCACAGTAGAGGATGGTCAGCTAGTATTTCTGCTGGCTTGGTCAGGGTAACAACGTGCTGTCTTAAGTTCGTAGCGGGAAAAACTGCCGCCAGCATAAATTGCAGGGATTTCACTGTCTTCCTAAGTTCGCTGATTGTTTCCGGCAGCAGCTTTATGTATGCTGATCCTCATTTTGTTTGCAGCACGTTGTCATACTTAGCTTACATTTCGTCGACCTCGCTGGCCTTCGGTGGCATTTTTTAGTGTCTTCCGGAGTCATTGTCATCGGATGGCATTGGTAACTCCGACCCCACGTGATCGTCAGAAACGTCGTTAATACGTTAGGCATCGTTGGTGGTTTTGCGGTTCTTAGGGCCGCTTTTCTCCGTAATCTTTACGTGGACATGCCAAAATCTAGTTTTAAAAGTTGTTTTTTTAGTTTATGAAAGAAAAGGAAACTTAATTTTGAAAATTGGTGGGCACAGAGTGCCTAAAATTTGTTGACGTATTTCAACGGCCGGCGACAGTCTAGTGGCAATCCAAATCTCTGCTCCTAAAAGCTGGCAGCTGGTAGCGGCCAAGAGATTTTCGCGATTTTTCCTGGGTACACAAGGGTGCAAGTTGGTGGCAGCCCACTTTTATTGGGCCTGGAAAAAAAGCATCTGCTGTCCACAGCAGTCAGATGCAGAGTGAGAATAAGAGCCATCAAATATGCAAAAGTCAGGGTAATGCTTACTAAGTCGAAATTTTTGTCAGAGGGTCCTGGTTTTACATGGTTTATTTACAGCATTAACACCAGAAGTTTGGGTAGGAATAAGAAAGCTAAAAATCGATTCTATTGAACACACCTATAAATTGGTATTTGTTTGATTACGGAGAAGATGTTAGTATCGCATATGAGGGTCTGTCAAAAGATGACCTGCCGTTTTATAGAAAGGTAGGTAGTACCCTTAACTCTGGCAAGAGATTGCCCCAGTCTGGTGGTGCCCACTTCCCTTTGCACATTGGGAAAGAAATAGCAGCTACAAATGATATTCAATTAAGCTGGACTGGGATTGTGATCCGCTAACAATTAAAGACAAACTCGGGGCTCCTTCTGTGATCGTGGGTGAAGCTTTTATATAATAGATAATAATACTATGACAGCAAAGATATAAAAATTCCTAACAACCCAATTGTCTTAAAACACACAAGTTACAAGTGTGACACTATAAATAAAACGCCTATCAAGCGCTTCATTCTGGAACATTGACAAGCTGTCAGTTCGAAAAAGATACCATTTACCTCTGCATAGTGACTATGACTATGACTTAGCATAACAAAGGAATTGACTAGAAGAAAAAACGTGCCAACAAAATAACTAATTTAAAAATATGGCATACATATAACCGTGGGGATCGACAGGACGAAAATACCATGACAGTTTCCGAAACACATTCCAGCAATGCATTGTTTATGTCTCACGTTTAGTCGAAACAATACGCGAAACAAGAACGAAATAGGAAAATTGAATTTTCTCGCCATTGACACGTATTCTATGAAATAATCATCATTCATTTGGCGTGTTGTTGAAACATCAGTCATGGCATGAATTTCAGAATTTCAGAATTTCAGTGGTGAGATGAGATAAACCTGAATTGAATACAATAGAATATAAGGACGACAGCAATAACAGAGCGGAATGCCCAATTCATTTATTCATTCCGTTTTTCACGGATGAATGGTAAAACATGTTGCCTTCTTGTAAGTCACAATCTCATAATAAATTATTTGCACAGATGTCTGCTTTGTCGAATCTACATCCGCTTCCTGCATGGAGGAAGGAATTGTGAAGACAGGACTTTAAATGAAATAAGTCCATTCAAGTACATACACACGGAATTTCTAAAATTTTGGAAATGTCATGGAAGCAGCAATACAAATTACCGTCGTAAATTAGACATTCAGTTATTCTTTCATTCAGGAAGCCTGAGATTTAGGACAATAATAAGTAAATTGGAAATTGCAATTCCGGCGCTCCAGTCAGTAGGTCCATATGTATAAGAAATTGAATGTTAAACTATTTATTCTAATATAATACTCACAATCTGTGGTGTCTAAAATTTACCACAATGTCGTCCGTCCTGTCGCTTTCTATGGTTCTGAGTGGTCGCCGACTATAAAAGACAATGAACGGCCTCTTGTCATAATGGAGACTAGTGGCGTGACACGTTTTGATCACATCCGAAATGGGGATATCCGCGATCGATATGGGATTGCACCGATCGCGAGAAAAGTGTCTTCGATAATATGGTCACGTAATTTGCGCTAACGAGAATTCACTTGCTAAGATGGGTCTGAACATCGAATGCCGGCCGAGACAACGGTGACTTGATATGCTATATGGGGATTGAGAAACCTCACGATTGCATCCAGATCAGGCATTTGATAGAACCAAATAGTGAAACCGATCACGACCAACCAACCCCGTTTGTGAACGGGACAAAGGCTGCTCCACCAGTAGTTGTGTTCCCTACTGGGGATAGTAACACCTTCTGGGCACAGTAACATCGCATGCTTCCGTCACCCATCGGGTAATTTGGGTGGCTTTTTCTCTAACAGTACCATTCAGGAAGAGTCGCGCCTGGTCGGTTATGCAGACGACGTTGCGGCACTTGTCGCCGGACGTACTGTTGAACAGGCGCAAAGCAGACTTGGCATATTGATGCGACGGGTAAGGGGATGGATGACTGCTCACGGTTTCAACCTTGCGCTGGAAAAAACCGAAGTAGTCATCCTGACCAGAAGGAGAATCCCGACCCTGCGTCCCATATCAATCGGCGAGTTGACTATAGAGTCAAAACCAGCAATTAAATACCTTGGTTTAATGCTCGACTCGAAGATGAGCTTCTTCAAGCAAATCAAAGCAGCAGCGGAGTCGGCTAACGGCGAATTTCGGGGGCCCTATATCAATTAGGATACGCCTTCTTATGGGAGCAACGCAGTCCGTTCTTCTCCATGGTGCGGGGGTATGGGCCGATGCCCTTGACAAGGAGGTGCATCGTAAACGCTTCGCTCAAGTGCAGAGGCGGGCTGCTTTGCGAGTGGCGTCTGCTTATCGCACCGTCTCCGAACCGGCTGTGATGGTGATTGCGGAAGTGATCCCCGTTGCCCTCCTTGCCAAGGAGCGCAAAGCTATCTATCGCCGTAAGGGCGAAAACTTAAGAGAAGTGGTTGCCCCTGAAGAACGTCAACGCACCCTTAACGAGTGGCAACTTTCTTGGCAAAATGAGCCAATGGATAAGTGGACTGCGCGGCTCATCGACAAATTAGACCCATGGTTGAACAGAACGCACGGTGAGATTGATTACGTCCTTACCCAACTTCTAAGTGGGCATGGAGGTTTTCAGTCTTACCTGCACAGAATTGGGAAGGCGCGATATCCTGATTGTGTGTTCTGAGTGGCGGATGACGCTGAACACACCTTTTTCTCTTGCGAGAGGTGGGACGGCCTCCGCCAGCAGCTTTATGCAGACACAGGGGAGCTCTCTCCAGACAACATTGTCAGAGAGATGCTGAAGAGCGCTGGCAGCTGGAATCGTATTGCGCATTATCTTCGAGCTCTTCTTATTACGAAGAAGGTTAAAGTTGACCGGCGGAGGGATTGGACGGTAAGGGGTTTCCTGAACTAACAACAACTCCCTTCCTCCCCTCCTCTCCCGTTGGTGAAAGGGATTCCGTGACTTGAAGGCTCCCAAAGCCGGGAGAGCCGGAGCGCTAGCCCGAAGTAATGTGTCAAACGGTTCCAGGCTAGTTCTCTGATAACAGGGAAGTGTTTAGTTGGTAGTTCGCCACCGTGCCGTTGCGGGAGTCCAACCTACCTACCCTACTCCAAAAAAAAACCATTCAGGAATATGTCGTGTTTGAGCACCGCGGAAAACGTGCCTTCCTCGAAAGCTTTCGCTGTCCAGCTGAGCATATCACTCGTCATTTGGGGAGAGCTTTTTTTCGAGCTCGATCCGCCCTTGATTTCCATGCAGATTGCTTGGTAGTCGCTGTGAGTATTGTCTACACTGACATGCCAAGCGACTCTACCTGGCTAAAGTGGCATTTACGAATGTCAGGTCCCCTAAGCCCCTTCCCTGGAAAGTGTACGAAGCCCCCAACATTCGCCAGAACCACGTCTAGCTCCGCGAATGCTACGAGGAGAGCACATCCCCTCACATTAGTTGTCCGGCTACCCCATACAAGAGCCCACGCATTGAAATCGCCTGCTATTATGATCGGCCAACATCCTTTTGCATCCAAAACAAGAGCGCCAAGTATCTGCTCCTACTCGGCGAGCGTAGCGCTGGGTGAAGCATAGCAACTATACATGTGGACACCTTTCACCTTCGCTCTGATGAAGCCCTCCTCCGGGTGCCCCATTATTTCTTCGAAAGCTTGTTCTCCACAAGCCCATAGCGCGGCTTGACCCGTTTGGTCTTTGACCCAAATACTACCACTGTGGTTTCGATATGATTCACTTATTATGGCCACATCCATGTTTTTCTCGCAGATGGTTTGCAAGAGTAAATCCTGCGTCGCCTCGCAGTGGTTAAGGTTGATTTGTATCAACCTCATCTGCGATTTGTGTTAAGGGCTCTCCTGTATTCCGGGCACCTGCCCCTGCCAGAACTGTGCCAATGATCCACACCCCCTTCCCTTTGCACAGTAGGCAATTTGGGTCAGCTCCACAGTCCTTGCTGATATGGCGTCCTACTCCGCATCTTCTGCATTATTTCGACCTGTCATTTGGACTAGTGCATGCCTTCGCAATGTGACCGAAACCAAGGTATATAAAGCACCGCTTCGACGCCGGCTGTCCCCTAAGATGACACATAACCCAGCCCTGCTGCTAACAGTTTGAATGCGTTCTCTACTGGTAGGCCGAAGTGATCCACCTGTAGTGCATGCCATGCCGAAGACTTTTCCTTGACGGACAACAGATTTAGAAATTCTTGACAAATTTAAAAAGTATAATATATAAAGAGACAAAATTATAAAAAGAAGATATAAGACACCCCCATGAGCGAAAAATTTAAGCCGACAAAATGCAGCTTATGACAATCGGTGTACAATGATTTAACAACGATGTGAAGTCTAGTATAAAGAAGTCGAAAACCAGAAGCTCAGCGCTTCAGGTATGAAAGGTTTTGTTGACCTTTTATGTAAAAATATTTGGATACACGATAGTTCCACCTATATATGGCTAGTAATATACATGCTAGTGTGTCCATAAAAGATGGTATCAACCCGATGACGTCCGCTAGCCTACTGAAAAATCCTCCATCCGAGGGACAAGTTCCCTACGCAACATCGGATGCGCTACGAAGTTCTGACGTTTATACTACAGTCGCTACATTAGCACCACCGCACGCTTCCTCCTGTATATCATCGACGCCCGCCACCGCTGAACCGCAGGTCCTTCCGACCTCATGTCGTCCGAGCGGCCCCCAATTGAACGTCGCCTCGCCACCGAAACAGCTGTTCATGTCAAGGCTAGCGTACTCCACTACGCCCGACGAAATTCTGGCCTATATCACAAGCAAAAGCAATTCAACTTTGTCACCTCTTTCCAGTGTGAAGCTGACGAAGGATGGCCCTCCTGACCGAGTGATAGCTTCCTTCAAAGCGACATATCCCCATGACTTCGATGCTATCGTCCAATCCTGCTTTTGGCCACAGGGGGTCTTCGTTAAGCCTTATAGAGGTCTAAGATTCGCGAAAATTTCCGGCCCGCCCGCCTGCCTCGCCGAACTTGAATAATTTCAATAACTATACGCTATCTTATCAAAATGTAAGGGGTCTAAGGATCAAGCTGTCGGATTTCAAACTGTCTGCCATAGCATTCCAACATCATGTCATCTGCATTTCTGAAACCTGGCTGGATGACAGGATTTTAGATTCTGAGCTCCTCGAAGGTTACTCTGTCTTTCATTGTGACAGAGACTGTGTTGCGCTTGGCAAGACAACTGGCGAAGGTGCCCTAATAGCTGTTAAGTCCCCTCTCCGTACCGAAATCATCTTTTCCTCCTCCTCCTCCTCCTCCTCCTCCTCCTCCTACGATTCTGTTACCATACGTGTCCTTCCGCCAAACGTATGTCCCTTTATCATATCGTGTGTATATTTTCCCTGCCTAAGCCCGCCTTCTCTGTACGAGGATTTCTTCGACAGATTATCAGAGGCCCTAACCGTTTTGTTTCCCTCACTTCCTTTCATCCTCTGTGGTGACTTTAATCTTCCTATGCTCTCCTGGCCCGTTACTCCTGGCCCTCCCTCCCTCCCTAATAACTCGACCCACCCTTCCCTTCCTCTATCCACTTTCATGTATACCTGTGGGGCCCTCCAATTTAACCTTTCTAGAAATCACTTAGATCGCGCTCTTGACCTTGTCCTCTCTAACCTTCCTGTACGTTATCTTTCCCAATCCCTTCATGCTCCGTCTTACGTTGCCCCTGACGCCCATCATCCTGCTCTCGAGTTCGATGTTCAGATATCCCGACTCCACTCTCCTGTCGCTCGCAAGCCTACCAAGTTCAACTTTCGTAAGGCGAACTACGAAGGTCTGAACTCAGCCCTGGCGTCAATCAACTGGGTCCCCCTGCTCTCTCCATTTACATGTGACCAAGCACTCAACACTTTCTATACCATTTTATCTGATCTTCTTCCTTGTTACGTTCCCTCCTCTCCTAAGTGCTTGCGCTCTTACCCCGTCTGGTTCACCACTGAAATTCACAAAAAGCTACGTCAAAAACAGACTGCGAGAAAGAAGTTCCTATCTTCTAGAAACGTTGCTGATTTAGTTTTTTTCAAATCCCTTCGTTCCTCGGTCAAATCTTTAATACGTAAGTCCAGACACGAATATTTGTCCAGCGTGGAAGACTCATTAATGCGCGGAAATTTGAAACCTTTCTGGTCCCACATTAGCAACACCCGCTGCCCTGCCCAGTTATCCCCTCCGTCCATTAAATTCTCTGGCTTCTCAGCTAACTCCCCCCAACGATCTTGTGATTTACTCTGCCGCTACTTTTCGTCAGTCTATGTTCCTCCCCCTTCCTCCGAATCCCTCCCGATAGTAGATGTAGCCTGCCCCGCATCGCCTACCATTCCCCTTCTTACTCCTATCCTTGTCGAATACCTCATTGGCTTCAGCCAAGGTCAGACCTGGCTACGATGGTCTTCCAAACCTCTTTTTGCTCAAAACTGGTAAGTCCATCTCGCTTCCCCTATCTCTTATTTTCAACAAAAGCCTTGAAGAGAATCATTTTCCCAACTTGTGGAAAGAGGCTCTCATTATCCCCATTCACAAAAGTGGCGATCGTTCGCTTGCCGAGAATTACCGTCCCATTTCCCTCCTCTCCTCCTGTTCCAAAATCCTGGAAAGATATGTCAGCGACTGGTTGTCCGCCCACTTTGGCCATCACATAGTGAAAGAACAACACGGCTTCGTTAAACGTAGGTCCACTGCCTCCAACCTGCTTGACTTTACCAACTTTGTCGCCAAATGTCTATTATAAATTCACGGCAAGAAGTGCATACCATTTGCACTGACTTCGCGAAAGCCTTCGACACTGTAAATCACAAGATACTTCTATCCAAACTCCCGTCCCTATACGTTCCCATACCACTTGTTTTATGGCTTGCCTCTTACCTTTCCAACCGATCCTGCGGCGTCTCTTTTGACGGCTTTACTTCCCGCTCCTTCTCCCCCTCTTCTGGCGTCCCACAGGGGTCTATTCTGGGTCCTTTGCTATTTTTATTTTTTATTAACGACCTTCCTCTCCTCCATACTTGTCCCTGTTTGCTCTATGCAGACGACTTTAAGCTGTTTTCCGCTATATCGTCGCCTATAGACTGTGTTTCCCTTCAGAATAACCTGGACACTCTGGTTCGTTGGTGCTCGACTAATGGTTTAGCGCTAAACGTCAGAAAGTGTCATTCTATGTGCTACTCCCTAAAATCCTCACCCACTTGTTTCTCCTACTCGCTTGACGGACATTCCTTATCCTGCTTAAATTCCACTCAAGACCTCGGAGTCACTTTCGACAATAAGCTCCGCTTTGACACCCATTGCCTCGATGTCATCAATCGAGCAGCGAAATTGTCAGGCTTTATTCTTCGCTCCTCCTCTGATTTTGACTCCATCCAACCCTCCTTAGCTCTCTTCAATTCCCTTGTGAGGAATACCCTCGAGTATTGCTCCGTGGTCTGGTCACCCACTCGTAACTGTGATTGTCTTGCCCTTGAAAATGTGCAACGTAAATTCACCCGTTCTCTCTTCTTTAAGAAAAGCTTCCCTCGTGTGGATTACCCCTCCCGCCTCCGCTTTCTAAACCTTCCCTTCCTACAACAGCGTAGATCCTATCTGGATCTATGTACATTCTTTAAACTTTCCTCGGGCCCGATGGACTGCTCCGCCGCTAACGAGATCACCTGCCGTCCTGCGTTTTATGACACACGTAACGCAGATATTTTCAACGTGCCCTTCGCGGAGCTCGAAGTCTATTTTCATTCCCCGATTCCCAGGCTTTGCCGAAATTATAATGCAAAACAGCTTGGTCCTTTTAACTTCCCTACTTTAAGTAATTTTAAACGTAGGATAAGTTTTTTGCTTTCTCCTCCTCCTCCTGAGGACAATAATTAATTGGAATTCTATCTGTTTGTTGTCCGTTAATTAAATAAATAAATAAATGCATTGACTGTACCCGATATTCAACGCGATGTGGTACTGAGATTTTAGCTGTATCCCTTACGGAGTAATAATGTGGAGCCAAAAGGACAGCTTTGACCTACTATAGCTTTGTTAATAAGAGTAGGATTTTCACTAGAATTTCTAGTATGATACTCCCTTTCAAAATCTATCTTAATGCAAAATTTCGCGGATGATTGTGAACTTAAGTAAGTTTAAAAGTAAACTATTATTAACTTTTCTTAAACAGACCAAAGTTGATCAAGTGCTGATCAGTGAGCAATACCGAAACAGAGACCCAGCTTCATGGCACCACGACATATCCAGTTCCGCTGCCATCTAGGTTCAGAACGGCAGCCACCTTAGGGTTCTTACCCATGGTAGAGAGGGCGGGTTGGGGTTGGGTGTTTGGAGGTAACGTTTTTCGGTGTCGATCTAATGCAGAATGAGACGGTGCCGGACTTCGACCTTTCCACGCAGGCTTGATGCTCTGGACGATGCTATCTTGGGTACAGAGGAGTGGATCCAAGCTGGGGGTGACTTTAATGTCAGATCACTTGAATGGGGCGTGCCTCACCCAGACTCCTGGGGGAAACGAATTCTCTAAATGGCGGTAGGAACAGGAGTTGCATTTTTAAACACAGCGTCTACCCCAACGTTCCGGGTTCAGGCTGCGAGAGAAGCATTCCTGACATAGCCTTCCCGTCGGGTGATGAGTTCTGGAAGACTCAAGCGACCATCAACATATTGCTTTCGGAGTGGTTGACACTAACTCGAATGCAGGCCACCCCAACTCTCTTCCTGTGCGTAAAACCTTTCAAAGGTGAACACCGGGAGATTTGTCGAACTGAAGTAGGTGGGGCCGCGCTGGAGGGCACTCCTAGCGTTGGTGGACAGCTAACACTGTCGTAAATTCAGTACTGAACCTGATAACGACGGCTTTCATGTCCAGGAGGGGATCGGGACGTGATAAACTTGGACGATTTTATGCTGAGACGAGCCTCTTCCTCTGTGTTCGTTAAAGAGGGCTCCGCGCGTTGTATTCGAGCTACGTCCGCCTTTAAGCGAAATTTGTAGGATTGTGGTCCAATGTTCATGTCCATCACTTTCATTACTCTTATAAAGTTGATCAGTCCATCATTAAAATTTCAAACAGAATGTCACTGGATATTTGTAATATTTTCTTTCCGCTTGAATAATTTTTAGGGGCCAGAAATCCTCCCCCATCGTAGGTAGAGTAAGGTGGACACTCGAGGACTGCTTGGGATTCATTCTCCGATGACAGTTGCAGGTCGGTTTCCGCTTCCATGGATTGGTTTGAGTCTCTCGTGTCGGCGCCCATTCATGTCGACTTCGTAAAGGATGTCCGACAGACGCTGGAGGATATTATGTGGTCCAGAGTAGGGCGGCGACAGAGGGTACCGCCCGGCATCCACGCGCAGCAAGACGTTGATTCATTGTTGGGAACGAGGAATCCCCCTGGGGACGAAAGGGTAATTCCGTGGACCATCTCCGCGCACGAAGCGTCCAAGTCCTCCTTGGAGCTAGTATGAAGTCCAAATAGGTCGGTGGGCATTATGTCTGGCCAGACAGGGTTTTGGCACTAAACTGCTGCCTTAAATGCGCGATGCAAACGTTCGACAATTCCGTGATAAGGCGATGTCCTGGTCCTAGAGCATCCGGTGAAGGTGGCTACCGACTCGAACAAGGCCGACTCCAATTGAGTACCGTGATCTGTTGTAATCGTACGTGCGACTCAGTTGTTGCCTTTGCCACGGAGCCATTGGAATCGTCTCAGGTCACCTGGAGAACTGGTCGACTACACTCAAGCAATACCCGAAACATAGGCGTTCCACACGGAGTCGCTGGCGACACTATATGCGGCAATAGCTAACCTCTCTAGGTCATTTTGGTCACTAGCGGCCACGAAGGCGGGGATGTGGGTCGGCAGGCGCTGTAACTGCAGCGAATTCAACGGAGACTCTGGCACGCGACGGGCGATTGTCGTCCAGCTCCAGAGCGAAAAAGAGTTGATGCATCCTCTCGTCTTCGATGAAATCAGAACATGGTGAAAAAAAGCCTTTGCTTAAGTGCCTGGTATCTATCAGTCTCAGGCGGCGTCTCCAAAATGTCCGCCACGTGGGCCAGTATTATCATATCAAACTCGGCTACATCTCTGTCGAATCACGCTGCGTCGCTCGTAATTCGGTTGTTTCGGAATTGCGCCTCGGCGGGGTAGGAAGCACAGATTTGGTTTGCTTTGCCAAAATTGGGGTAGGTTGCGCTTAATTGCATTTACCTCGGTAAAAGTGTCTTTGGCGCCTGACGTAGCGGATGCCTGGTCCGTCATCGGCGTCACAAAAATTGCTATTCGGCGTTCTTAAATGTTACCTTAGGGAGTCACCAATATGCTCCCGAATCGTTAGGCTCGGCATACACCGATAATGAAAAACTCAGCGTTTGAAAAAGTAACAACAACGGTTTTATTTAAGCGAAAAGGAATGTAGGTAGGTTAGGTATTAATCGGGTGGTTGCTTCAATTCCACTGGTCGATACGTATGACGTTACCAAACATCTCACGTCCCTGGTGGTGGGCGGAGCAACCTCCGGTCGGCAAACTTACTTTATGTTCAATATGGTTTGAATGTAGCGACATGGTAATGACATGACAGCACCAACATGGCAACGCCTTTCAACAGATGATATGCTCAACAAAGTAACGTCACTATATGGATCGGCAAGGATATAAATTCGACACCATCCGACTCTTTTACACACTCTTTCTCTCGACCTTATCGGTGTTTGTTGAATAAATGGGTAGAACCTTAAAAACATACTTTTTCATGTTTCTACATTGGTGACCCCGACGTGATGAGTTAAAATAAAAAGTGCAGTGATCTTAAATTTCCATACGTTTAATCGACACCAAGCGCGAGTTTCAAAATGGCCACTGAAGCCAAATCGCCACAGACGCCGAAAACATCCCTTCAGAGTGATTTCCTGCCGCCGATAGCTAATCGACCAGCAGGCGTATTCGTGGAAGCGGCACGTATATAAAAATTTCCGTCATTTTATCGACCCGACCCGGTATTTTGGTTTGAGCAGGTAGAAGCTTCGTTCCACACTAATCACATCACGTCGGACGAAACAAGATTTAAGTATGTGATACAATTTGCCGAGCCGGAAATCATTCCGCATGTGATCCCGATAGCACGCAATCCTCCGGCAACAAATAAGTACGAAGCCGTGAAGGAGAGGATATTGACAGCATTTGCAGAGTCCGCCGAATCCAAGCTGCGACGACCGGTCCCGATCCAAACAACGGAGCACCAGAAGGCAAAGATCGGGTTCACGGAATCGAGGGTTTTGCTTCTTTCATCAACGGTTTGGGAAACAAGCACGTAATTGCCGACCGCCATGTAAGTGGCAAAATAATTCCGCGACCTTGGAAAACTAAATTCATCGTCCCGAATTTCGGCGGTCGAGGACGACCCCTCTCACAGTAAACCCAGCCGATTATTAGTACTCGATCGGAAAAGCGGCATGCATTTACTGGTGGATACCGGTGCTGATATATCAGTTTTGCCTAAAGACAAAAATCAGCACACGCCAATGGAATTTCAGCTTTATGCCGCCAACAATACGCCGATCAAAACATATGGACATCGCATCATAACGCTTGACCTCGGCTTACGACGACCGTTTACCTGGAGGTTCGTTTTAGCGGATGTTCGACAACCAATAATCGGTGTCGATTTGCTGCACCATTATGGCTTATTAGTGGACCTACGCAGGAGGAAGATAATCGACGAAAAGACCAACTTATCCTGCATCGCAAAGCTCACCGACACCATAACTTGTGGTATGACAACACTGAAGTCTAGCGAAAGTTATCATGACATTCTGAGAGATTTTGTCAGCATCACAATTCCATCTGACGGAGCGAAGGTGATGGCTCATGATATCTACCACCATATCTTGACTAAAGGACCGCCTGTTTCTGACCGACCCAGATGATTAACGCCCGAAAAACTGCGCGAAGCAAAGGCCGAATTTGACTACATGCTACAACTTGAAGTTTGCCAACCATCGAGTAACCCATGGGCGAGCCCGTTACACTTGGTACGGAAGAAAAACGGACAATGGAGACCATGTGGAGATTATCGGCGTTTGAACGCTATCACCGTCCCAGATAAGTACCCCATCGCTCACATTAGTGACTTTGCGCACAAACTGAGTGGATGCAAGGTATTTTCCACGATTGATCTGACAAGAGCATACCACCAGATTCCTGTAGCACCCGAGGACATTCCCAAAACAGCTGCCATTACTCCTTTTGGGCTTGTTGAGTTCCGAGTAATGACGTTCGGTCTACGTAATGCCGCACAAACTTTCCAGCGGTAGATTGATCATGCACTCCGCGGATTGGACTTTTGCTATGCATACATCGATGACATTCTTATCGCTTCTAAATCGAACGAGGAGCATCGGAAGCACTTATTGACGATATTTAATCGACTCCGTGAATACGGATTATCCATCAATGTCGATAAATGCAGCTTCGGAACATCTTCTGCCGAATATTTAGGATATTTGGTGAGCGAAAATGGCATCAAGCCCCTTCCAGGACGAGTGGAAACCATTTTGAATTTCGGAAAACCGTCAACAATTGCCGATTTGCGACGATTTCTAGGAGCTGTTAATTTCTATAGAAAATCGTAGCAGAATGCAGCCGAAATTCAAGCACCTCTCCACGAGTATCTCATTGGTGCAAGGAAACGGGATAAACGCAAAATCGAATGGAATCCACGAGCAGATGTCTCATTTGAAAAGTGCAAACAGCAAATTGCCAACGCTGCGTTACTACGACATCTTATTGAGAATGCACCATTGGCCATCAAATCAGACGCATCGGACCCGGCTATGGGAGCAGTTCTCGAACAGTGGAACAACGATGTTTGGGAACCGCTCGGTTTCTTTTCGAAGAAGTTCTCCGATACACAACGTAGGTACAGCACTTACGATCGAGAACTCCAAGCAATCTACAGTGCAGTCAAGTTTTTTCGCTACATGGTCGAAGGTCGTCCGTTATTAATCAAAACCGATCATAAGCCGATAACGTTTGTCTTCCAACAGAAAGCCGATAAAGCTAGTCCACGGCAATTAAGGCAACTGGACTATATCGGCCAATTCTCGACCAATATCATATACGTCACTGGCGAGGAAAACGTTACAGCACACGCCTTGTCCCGAATTAGTGCTGTTACATTGCCGGTTGCCATAACGCCCGAAGAATTAACTACAGCGCAACGAAACGATGAGGAACTCCAACATCTACTGCGTTCTGAAACGACCTTGGATTTGAAAAAGTTGCGAGTTGACGACAAGGATACAATGTTGTACTGCGACGTGTCAACCTCCCAAATACGGCCGTATATCCCAATACTTCTCAGGAGGAGAATATTTGAGATTACTCACCGACTATCTCATCCAAGCGGATGCGTCACGAAGAAGCTGATTTGCCGAAAATATGTCTGGCCTAGTATGTCCAAGGACATTCTCGAGTGGGCACGAACATGTCTAGCCTGTCAACGAAGTAAGATTGGACGACATGCAAAACCATCGCATGGCCAAATCGATATGCCGGACACGAGATTCAGTCACGTACATATCGATATTGTCGGACCGCTAACGCAATCACAAGGTCACTCGTATGTATTGACTATGATCGATAGATTTACGAGATGGCCTGAAGCGGTTCCGATACGATCAATTACGGCAGATGTTATCGCAGACGCATTGTACACCAACTGGATTTCACGATTTGGAGCACCTACTATATTAACATCGGATCAAGGATCCCAGTTCGAATCCTTGATCTTCCAGTCGCTGACGCACTTAGTGGGTTGCAAAAAGATTCGAACCACTGCATACCATCCTGCTTCTAACGGATTGATTGAGCGATGGCACCGATCGATGAAAGCAGCTATTATGTGCCACAACAACCGTGAATGGGTCGAAGTGTTGCCAACGGTTTTGCTCGGTCTTCATACAAGCGTTAAGGAGGATATTGGCGCAACAGCTGGTGAGCTAGTCTATGGGACAACGATTCGCATTCCTGGAGAGTTCTTTCTTGACGAGGAAATGCCTCCCGATCCGAAATTTTTCGTTGAGAAATTTCGTCACCATATGACGCAAGTTCGTGCAACGCCAGTCTCTCGACATGATAGAAGGAAGGTGTTCGCCCACAAGGATCTTTCTACATGCTCACACGTGTTCGTGCGGATTGATCGAGTGAAGAAGCCGCTAGAGCATCCGTACGAAGGACCATATAAGGTGTTAGAAAGACTTTCCGACAACGTTTTTAAAATGGAAATTCAGGGCAAAGCAACAAATATCAGCGTCGAGCGACTAAAATCTGCCTATTTCGAAGTAACATCTGATCCAACGGAAGCAGCCCAACGACCAATAAGTTTGGCTCCCAAAACGTATGTAGGACCAAGAGCGAAACCAGCGAGTGAGAGGCGAGTAATATTCGATACGTAGTTTTCCAGCCGTTAACCGTCAAAACTACTCAGGAGGGAGCAGTGTAGCGACATGGTAATGACATGACAGCGCCAACATGGCAACGCCTTTCAACAGATGATATGCTCAACAAAGTAACGTCACTATATGGATCGGCAAGGATATAAATTCGACGCCATCCGACTCTTTTACACACTCTTTCTCTCGACCTTCTCGGTGTTTGTTGAATAAATGGGTAGAACCTTAAAAACATACTTTTTCATGTTTCTACATGAGCATGTTTCCAACGGCATCTATTAGTATATTAGAGAAGTTATAAATCAAATAGTAAAACATAATGCTGTACCGGATAAGCAGATGTCGTATTTACAGCAGGTAATCGTTTTGGAGCAGTCGGGAGGGGTCGAGAGAGAGCTCGAAATTTAAATGAAAACAATTTCTGGCAGATATAAAACCGTTTATTGGTTATTCTAGAGGGTCCAGAAGATTTTTCAAGCCAATAAAAACACCGATTTTTTAAAATTTCTACTGTGGTGTAACCCCTTAACATTATTCTCCAAATATTTCGAACCCATTGAACCCGTAGAAGTTACTCTAGATCTACAGTATCAACTACTTTTACCAATCCACTGCCTCAATCAGTCATCATTATACATCTGATTTCTCTATCCCCCTTTCTTGGATCATCATAATCGGTTCAGACCTAAATTGCTGACTCACCAGAACTCCAGCTTTAATCAGCAGCGTGTTCCACGTAGGCTCACCTCTACTTCCACAATGAGAAATTTCCTACATTGCAGATTTGCTCTTTTGGCGTTCCCTCGTCTTATCTCAACCATTTCCTTAGATCTGATAATATGTACAGATATTAATTATCCCAAATCCAAATACCTTTCCTTTTCTGAGCCCATCACTGAAATTAACGACAACACGGCAGTCATATTGGACCACAAACTTTTGAGAAGGATTAACCACCCTCCGTGCCTCTCCCCCTCCGCCCTATCAACCGACAACTATCCTATCTTCTACCTGTCTCTCATATGCCACCCAATAAATTGATTGATGAATCTATCCACCAACTTAGGAACACATCCAATGCACTCAGCCCCTCGTGGGCTGCCGCAACTTAACGTATCTCTAGAGCAGGAAACCACCCTCTACCATGAACCAGAACGACAAGTGCTTAGTACAGCTCATTACAAAATTTATAGTGGCACATGTGAAGGAAACTTTCTTTCAGATAAGAACTAGCAAATGGAAAAGTTATCTAAGTAGCGTGGGAGCATTGCATCATGGGAGCGGTTAGGATACTAGTTGCAACATTTCTTACATTTTTACTGTTATCATACAAACGTATGTGCGGTTGCATATCTAATCATCGTCTTACACTTTCAGAATTAAAAGCAAGCATAGAACTAGTTGGAGGTAATTTCTACATTAATCATTGAAATTGCATCTATCCATGTCAATACAGGTGCAGCAGACATCGGATTAAATTTGGTAGAACTATTTTCGAAATACTCAATTGGTTAATTGGTACTATCAGATATGTACTCATCGACAGTGATTCATTCATTACTACTTCAAAATTGTCCGGTTTTATGCTTAACCCTGAAAGAATAGTTAAAAGGGAGCTAATTGCTTCCTCAAATCTATCTTTCTTGTATAGTTACACTTAATTATCAAACGCTCCATGATACAATCTCCAAATAATAGCTTTATTTTCAATCCAATTTCCGTAATGAAAGCATTTCTTTTCCCGAATCTAAATAACTAAAGCAGAGCTCATTTTCCTTCAAATAATTACAATTCATGATAATTGTATTTTATTAATTTCGCTGTCATCTAAGTGTGGGGATTATTAATCCATCACTTTCTTTCAGAAAATTGTGAGAAAATACTACGTATTAATAATACTATGTATGCATAGAAACAACATCTTTATTCATTCCTAAGCTGGGAACACCGGCAACTTTAGAGTACTCATCAATCAAAACATATCAAGAATCCTGGGATTCGCACTTTCTCCCTGGTTTGCTCCCACGGGTAAAATATATAATTCATAGCAAAGTAAGAAAATGAGAATAAGCAAGTCACATTCTCTCTCTTCGTGATTAATTATAGTAGTTAAGTGTCGTTATGAAGATACTTCAATTCCATGGAATACGTTATCTTCGAAGGCACTCATATATTTAGGGTCGCTAGAAATCCCTAGTATGCTCACTTATTATAGATACGTGTATCTATTTCTGTTCATCCTAGAGAAATTATTTATTTTTCTTCATAACTTTACCCCTACAACTTTCTACTTCTAACCAAAAAAGCGGGGCCCCGTCCCGCACCAAAACTGGTTAATCAGGCGAAGGCACGTCTCCGAATTACTGAGAGCCAGGTGACTACACCCAAGAAGGGAGAAGTTGGGACGTCAAGCAGTGGATCCAAGGTGAGCATTGGTATACTGCGTGGACTACAGCCAACGAACACCATTGCTCAAAGAGCAGGGACCAGCAAAAGCACGTCTGAGATAAATATAACAGACGTCAGGAAGGAGACAGGTCTCAGTGGCGCCGGGGTTAAATGGTACCTGCGCTATCTGAAGGAAGGCTTGAAACCAGAAGAGGCCCTTAAGAAGGCTCAGGACAGACCTAGGCCATCTCTACCGGAGCCGAGAAAACGGGGAGCAGCAGAGATCAGCCTGCATGAAGGGAATGCTCCCAAAAAATCCAGACCTGAATCCACGGGAGGAGAAAACCCGGACAGGTCAGGAGTGAAGGCAGAACCCAGGAAGCCCGGCATTAGCTATGCTAGTGCGGTCAAGGGCATTCGACTGGCCATACTGCCAAAAAGGTTTCCCGAGCAAATACTCACTCAGGAGGAACAGGAAATCATTGAGGAACTTGTCGTCAAGCAGATGACCAAGGGTTGGACGTCGAAACTGGTGTTCACCGGGATACGCTTTCGAACAGGCCTAATACTGATGGACTGCGCGACGGAAGGCACCGCAGAATGGGTTAGAACCATAATTCCTAGATTGCCAGGCTGGGAAGGGGTAGAACTGTCAACATGTGCTGGGGAAGATATACCAGGAGCCCACATGGTGACAGTTTTTCTGCCAAAGGCCGCGGCAATAGAAACAGAAGACCTTATGAGACTCCTAATTGCTCAGAATGAAGATCTCCATACTCGACTATGGAGAGTCTTCAGAAGCAAGGTGGAGGGAAAGGGTAAACTCCTCACGATCGGGGTAGATGACCGATCCCTGGAGGCAATTAAACATCGGAGTTGTCATATCAACTGCCGATTTGGCAACATACCCCTGCATGTGCACAAGGAAAGAGACCTCGGAGGAGGCATCGGGTGGAAAACTTATCGAGGTCCCTGAAGAAGTCGCGGAAGCCATAGAGGCGGAAATAACTGGATCAACCAGGGAAATAGACCTGCTGCCCAGTGAAGAGCAGAAGCTGGACGACCTAGACCTAGGACTCCTAGGGCTCGGGGTGGACAGCGACGCGCAGGAAACCGCCATGTCGGAGGAGGAGGGTGACACTCCGACAGTGGAGAAGAGCTCCAAACAATAACGGAGCCAATGGCCAGCACTAGGATAGCCCAGATAAACCTCCACCATGCGAGAGCTGCATCTGCAGTGATTGCAAGGGCAAATTCGAAGGAGAACATTGGAATAGTGCTGGCTCAGGAGCCCTGGGTGTACCGGGGGCAGATTCGCGGTCTGCAAGGAGGAGACATGCAGGTAATTTGGGACCCCTCTTTTGAAAAACCAAGAGCTTGCATAATTCTCAAACGTAATTTAAAATACATATGTCTTTCAGAGTTCTTAACCGGGGACCTTGTGGCTATCCAAGTCTCATTGGAAGCCGGGAGGAGCACTCGAGAGGTAGTTGTAGTATCGGGATACTTCCCAGGAGACGAGAGCCGGGCTCCACCGAAACAAGTCGCAAAGCTGACGGAGTATTGCGAGGAGAGGGCGTTACCACTTCTTCTCGGCTGCGATGCCAACGCCCACCACGAAGTCTGGGGAAGCAGCGACACTAATCGTAGAGGTGAGTACCTTCTCGAATTTATTCTTAGTAATAAGTTAGAAATATACAACGTAGGGAACACTCCAACATTTGTGACCAGCACCAGACAAGAGGTACTAGATATAACTCTAGGAAATACCCTAATGAACGGGATGGTCAGGAATTGGAAGGTGTCGGATGAACCCTCAATGTCTGATCACAGGATAATCAGATTCGACATTGAGGGTAACTCCGAAATAAAAAGAATAATAAGGAATCCCAAGAGAACGGATTGGGAATCCTGAGCAACAACATTGCCCACCTTCAAGGGGGCGGTGACATCAGGAGCGAACTGGAATTAGAAACGGTGGTGGAAAACCTCAACACAATCGTCATTGACACATATGAGGCCAGCTGTCCGGCCAAGACAGTCAAGTCTTCAAGGGATGTACCATGGTGGAACAAGAACCTAGCCAGAATGAGAACGAGTACGAAAACTCTTTAACCGGGGACTGGCGGAGGTATAAAAATGCTCTGACTGCGTATAGCAACGCGATCAGGGAAGCGAAACGGAACAGCTTTAGGGAATTCTGTGAAGGGATTGAACAGATCACAGAAGCAACCAGGCTGTACAAGCCTGTAGCCAAAGACGGGGGAATATCCTCTGTCTGCTTGAAAAAGGAAGATGGGACATTCACCGAGAATGAGGAGGAAAGGGTACACCTGCTTCTCAGAACTCATTTCCCGGGGTCCTACCCCTCGGCGGCAGACGACAACAATCTGCCTGACACCCCAACAACGAATAAAAGGGGAAGGAAAGAGAGCTGGAAACTAGCAAAAGAGGTATGCTCAGAAGCTAGGCTAAGATGGGCAGTGGGAACTTTTCAACCAATGAAATCTCCCGGAGTAGATGGCATTTTCCCAGCACTTATCCACTTATCCCAGGAATTATCTTAGAGTCTCTTCTGAGGGTGGTAAGGGGGAGCATAGCACTGGGTTACATACCGATGGCATGGAGACGGGCAAAAGTGGTCTTTATTCCGAAAGCGGGTAAAAAGGATCCTTTTCACCCTAAATCTTTCAAACTAATCTGCCTAACATCGTTCGCACTCAAAACGGTGGAGAAGGTCATAGACAACTATATTAGAACTAACTTTCTAAAGCGTAATCCCCGACATCACTGTCAACACGCTTACCGGGCAGGACGGTCAACTGAAACTGCTCTGTATCAGCTGACAGAGGTACTACGGGACGCCATAGAAACAAAAGAAATTGCACTGTGCGCGTTTTTGGATATCGAAGGAGCATTCGACAACACATCGCACACAGAGATACATGATGCCCTGAGCCGCAAAGGAGTGGGAAACATCCTGGCACTCTGGATGGGCAACATGCTAGAAAGCAGACAAATAGAGGTACAAACAGGTACAAATTCTATTATCATGAACACCACTCAAGGCTGTCCACCGGGTGGAGTACTATTGCCGCTGATGTGGAGTATGGTAGTGGATGAACTCCTGGACGTGTTAACTAATACTGGAACACAAGTCCAGGGCTACGCGGACGACATTGTTCTAATCTGTAGGGGCAAATATGAAGATACCCTATGTGATAGAATCCAAACTGGATTAAGGGTTACTAGTGCCTGGTGCAGGAAGGTGGGACTGCGGATCAACCCAACCAAAACCACCATAGTACCATTCACTAGGAGGCGTAAGCTGGATCACCTGAAAGCCATAACATTACATGATATGGAGGTGAAACGAGAAACAGAGGTCAAATATTTGGGAATCACGCTAGACCAAAAATTACTCTGGAAGACACATGTCGAAAACACTTGTCGAAAAGCCACGAGGGCTCTGATGACTTGCAGATCCATAGCAGGAAAAAAATGGGGTTGCAGCCCGAAGATACTACTTTGGATATATACTGCAATAGTAAGACCAATGATTACCTATGGAGCGGTAATCTGGGCAGAAAGAACCCAACTCAGCACACAAGCCAGGGAATTACATAAGCTCCAAAGGCTGGCTTGCGTGTGTATCAGTGGGGCAATGAGGACATGCCCAACGGCATCCCTGGAGGTTCTTCTGGAATTAGCCCCTCTCCATCTGCACATTCAGATGCAGGCAAGGAGATCAATATTCAGGATGGCCGGTAGTATGAGTGAGGCGGGGAGCTGCCTAAATCGAAGGAAGATTGATATCCTTTCTAGGCGGTATCCCGAATTACTGATACCGAGGGATAACATGACAACGAGGTTTCACTTCGATAAGAAGTTTGAAACACGTTGGAGTAACAAGGCAAACTGGGAGAGCGTGGCTGCGACGAGCTTAAACCAGCAACTAATTGCTAGGTACACTGACGGATCTCACAGCAGAGGGAGCGGGTGCCGGTGTCATTGGTCCAAGGAAAATGTACTTTGAGCCAATGGGCAGGTACACTAGCATATTCCAGGCGGAAATTTACGCCATAGACAAATGTGCCTTCTTTAATCTGCAAAGGAACTACAAGGGGCAGAACATAGCTATTCTCACCGATAGCCAAGCAGCGATCAAGGCACTTAGGTCCAACCAGGTGAACTCTAAACTGATATGGGAATGCCTTGAGAGACTGAATACACTCGGCTCGTCCAACAAGGTCTGGATACTTTGGGTTCCAGGCCATGCTGGGTTGGAAGGCAATGAGGCAGCGGATGAACTAGCCAAGAGGGAGCAGGGATGCCTTTACACGGGCCAGAACCCTTCTGTGGAATCGAAAACGGTTTCATGGCTATGAATCTAAGAAACGAAGAGAAACGGTTGAGGGAACTATATTGGGCGGGCCTACCAGGGATGGAGCAGTCCAGGGTGCTTATTGGGGGATATGAACCCATGCGTTCAAAGGATTGCTTAAACTTCACCAAAAAGAACCTCCGAATCATAGTGGGAATTCTCACTGATCATTGTCGGCTGGACTATCACCTAGGGAAGCTAGGGATATCTACGGACACTGCCTGCAGGTTTTGTGAGGAGGAGGACGAAACCTCTATGCACGTCCTGGGACAGTGTCCGGCACTTGTAGAAAGTAGGTCGAGACATCTGGGAGAACACTTAATACCAGATGCAAAGCTGAAACTTCTGGAAGTGGGGAACATACTAAAGTTCCTAACGGTTACAGTCCTGCTTGAGATACTATGATCAACAGGTACACTATAACCTGTAAAAGGGGCACAATAGTTCTTCGAGGACGCGGTGCGACTTTTCCTTAACAGAATAATAATAATAATCTCTGTATTCCAGATATATTGCATCTCAAACGTATGGGCAAAAATACAGCAACTGTCATTTTGAAAAAGACTAGAAATAAATCTATGGGAGGAAACTGGATAGACGCATAAATGTGGATGTGACAGGTATAATGCCGGGATGTAAAAATGGAGCTATCTGGTCCGGACACCGTGGCAAAAGGAAAGCTCCCAGCCGAAGGCTGCGGAAGGAACTGCAGAAGAGGGTGAAACCCGCATGGGGTGCAGTAATATCCAACAAATTGGACGTAAGGAAATGGAATCTTCGGCAGAAGGTGTGGATAAACCATTAATCCCGGTGAAATTCACACTGGACGCAGCCAGCTCTTATGTCAAAATTAATACGCGAAAGAAACGTAAGACCAACACATATGTAGTGAGGAACGCTTAATTGTGCATGGATGACTTTAGCAGGCAATCCCATCTATTTATTCTGCCAGCCGGCTCAAGTTCACTATTGTCACTATCGAGCTGAACAGACGATATCGGATTTTGAATACCCCTTCCACAAAGGAAGGCAAAAGACATCATTCGCATGATGACCTCGGACAACGGGGGATAAAGTTCATGTATGCCGGGAAGAAAAAATTCACAAATGAATAGGGTTTGACTTTGGTGTTCCAACTGGATCAAAAGAGTCTGAAGATGCTCAGGAATAGTCACCATTTTTCCTAGAAACATTGAAATTTAATCATATCAGGAAAATGTAGAACATCATTTTCATTCGAAGAGTGAAGAACAATGATGGTATTTGGTTCATGCAAAATAGATCCAATCGTAGCGTCTTCATTGAACTTCTCCACAATGGAGCTTTGCGCAGAGGATATGATATAGAGTGATGGAATCTCCATATCGAGGTTCGCACTAGTGAAGGGACTACTGGGCACATCCACGCAAAAACTGGGGCATGAACGGGATGTCAGTTTAAGGAATTATATCTGTCAACAATGGAAAATAGAAGAATGCTTTGCGTGAAGAGACGAGACACTTTATAGATGAAAACATGACCACTAACAACAATAAATGAGGCAATCGAGGGATCGAGGGTTTGGCTGTACATTATACGGAAAACTCTGGTTACACATCGATCCTGGCAAACTTTTATATTTTCTATTACATGCAAAACTACGCTTTTGTCCAAAAACATATTTCATGTTTAATGTTCCTTCACGGAAAAATCTGTAGAAGACAGGCTCTCCACTTCAGTGGAAAATCTGCACCCAGTGTCTATGGTGCGGTTAGCCAGAACGTATAGTACAGTAACTCCCTTAATGAGAGGAACCGGAAACGTGACCATGGCCTGCCTATCGGTGACACTGTTGCCTAACTCTTCCACAAAACGGGAAAGGAAGGCTCGGAAAAAGGAAACTTCAGACGCAAAAGAGAAGGCGATACAGGCTTGCCTGTCAGAACCTTTTCCTCCGCCTATACCAGGAAATGCGGAATAAATGAAAGCTGGTAATGTAAAAGTAACTGTTATAATTCCGGAATGTGAAAACCGATCCATGCAGCCCAGACACCGTGAAACTGGAAGGGCTCCCAGCCGACGACAATGAAAGGCATTGCGAAAGAAGGCGAAGTTTCGTGGGATGTTGCTGCACCACCAAGTATGGCGATATCCAGAGAAATCGGACGCAAGAAAGCGGAACTTTCGGCGGAGATCCACAGTGAATGCAACAGACTTTTCAATCAGCGCAGGTTTTCATATTAGACTGCACTTATGGCTAGAAACATAAGAGTTAGTCAAATTAACCTGCATCATGCTAAAGCCTCTTCTTATCTATTGGCGGCAAGGCTGGCAAAGTTTCAGGATTGTCCTTACAAATTTCTTGCTCAAGAACCATGGGTTCGTTTTAACAGAATCTGTGGTATTGAATTAATCAAGGGGGCTGTTATCTTCTTCGATGAGAGATCTTCCTGACCGAGAGCTTGCGTTCTGATGTCAAAATTATTTGAGCCAACCACGCGGAGACAATTTTGATTCCAGGACCTAGTTGCGATCAACTTACAATACCAGGTTAATGATAAGAACAGAAATTGTGATAGTTGCCTCCTATCAACCCTATGATTCTTTATATCTTCCGCCGACGCAAGAATTAGGGGTTCTGGTAGCATATGCAGAATCAAGTGGCTTCAAACTCTTAATAGTTTGTGATGCGACCGCTCAGCTTATTTGTTGGGGCAATAACAAATGCAATCCTAGAGGGGATTATATCACTTCAGCTGGCCTGATGACTCCGAACATAGAGTGCACTTCCTCCAAATTACAATTTTCGGATTTAAACGTAAATATATATTTCGGGTGCGACTTACCCCCTGCATCAGTACAAAGCTACCTAGGGGTAAGTCGCTCCCGAAATATATATTTGCTTGTTTGCTAGAAGATATGAAGTTGCCGACCCCGCTTGTAGACGGGACAAAGGTTGAAAAAAAAGAAGAAGATGAAGTTTCCTTGAAACCTGGGAAAAACCAGAAAAACGCGTGAGAGGATATACTGACGTCTTCTATACCGATGGCTCAAAAACAGAACAGTGGTAGCAGTAGTCTTCCACTCGAATAAAAACGAGAAGTGGGCTTTTCCAGTGAGACAATATACAACGGTCTTTCAGGCTGAACGGTATGTGATCCTAGGGGCTTCAACTTGGATGAATGAAGAGCGGTTGAAGGACAGGGCCATCGCAATCTGTAGCAATAGTCAATCTGCATTGAAGGCGTTGAGCAGTCTTTAGACCACTTCAAAAATCGTTCAGGCCTGTAGAAATCAATTGAACTCTGTTTCTAGATCCATTACCGTGGAACTACTCTGGGTATCTGGTTACCGTGGTGTAGATGAAAATAAAATTTCGAATGCCTTACCCAAGAGGATTCCATTCCTCCCATGTCAGGAACGGAACCAGCAATTAGGGTGTCAGTAGCATTGGCTTATGCTGCTATCAAAAACTAAGAACAAGTTTCCTATAATGACAAGTGGCTGAGTTTTAATGCTGCTAAACACACCAAACTTTCGACGGAAGCGAGAGCATATTGGGGTAGACTTTGGGGGTTACCCGCCCTCAGTATGCTGAGCATGCTGAGTAGATTACGGTCGAAGGCACCCGTCATTCCACTACGCCTAGCGTAAATTTTGCGGATGTTAGCGAAGGGGAAGTTCCACAAGCCATAAACAGCACGAGGAACTAGAAGGACCCTGGTCTGCATCGGATGCAGAATTTCTGTTATAAGAAATTTACCTGTATACACAGTCAGTTGGCACATAGGAAAAATCAGGTCATTAGTTGGCCGTATCCTTCCTCATTGGAGGGATAAACTACTTTATACCTAAACGGTCTACGCGCCATGATGACCAGGAGCATTGCTTCGCCTACTGCAGCTGTTTCATCACAATCTATGGCGGACATTTCAGCAGGTTTCCACAGGGCGCAGATGAAGTAGACGGAGAAAATGAACCTCTTCATCATCCGTTCCTCAAATAACATAACGGCAGGAGGAAGGTACAACTTCTTACCACCCCTTGTTGCACCAAATATTCGGCTAGCGTTTCTCAAAATTCGTGCACGTGACTGTGCAGACCAGCACCGCTATTTGCCCAGCTTAATTGATTAGTCGGTCAGAAGAATTTTCAACCTTCCTCATTGCGGAATCACGCACACTGTCCCTAAAAAGGACACGGTGTAGGACCCGGCGGACACGAGACCGAATACTTGCTTACCAACCCCTCTACAAATTCATAACGCACGACGGATTCTTCCATTAACCTACCAACAGTCACCCATACCAGAGCTACTTTATCTTTTAAGTGGGTGGAATCGTGTGGTAATATTAGGTAAAATGCAGGGTCTGCCGAGATTGTGACAACTGGGATAAATAAAATATAATATTAAATTAAGCAATTAAAACAAATAATTATTTAAGTTAATATTATGTTTTATTTATTTTTATTCAAAAGTGATGTCAGCTTTGACCGCGGTCACGAACAGTAACTCACTAAATTTTATTTTTTTCTTTTGACATCGGAAAGCGTCTTCTCTGATGTTATGGTCAACGAGTACGTTCGCTTCACCACACTAACCGAGACCAGAACTTCATTTTAAAGGTTTTGTTTGCAAAACAAAACCTTATTAAAATCGGTTCAATGTCTGTCTGTCCGTCTGTCTTTTTTTTTTGAGGATGTGGAAATCTTCAAAAGACTCTGGCCTGGGCACGCCAGAGTGTGGGATTTTTACCCACTAAAACCACCCCCGACTCCCACCCTACCCTGTGGAACCACCTTTGGGTATTACATCACGGGGCGGGGTTAGGTACTTTAGCTAGCTCTCCTTTCATCTACCCGCAGGGTTCGTAACCGCGCCTTCCTCACTTTTTCTGCTTTTCGCAGTTTATCCTGGATTGCAGCGATCATGGAATTGATCTCGTCCCAGTCTTCCTGACATGCTACCATTCTCTGGACAAAATTTTCCGGTGATAGCACTTCACCTAGAGTTTCCTCTAAGTTCCTCCTTTCTTCTACGAACCTAGGACATTGAAAGAATACGTGCGCTGGGTCCTCTGGGACCCCGCAGTTTGGACAATTAGGCGAGGTGTCCAATTTAAACCTGTACAGGTATTGACGGTACCCTCCATGGTCGGTGAGAAACTGGGTGAGATTATAATTGATCTCCCATGCTTTCTCTCCAACCACTCCCCGATGGAAGGGATCAACCTGTAAGTCCAGCGACCCTTTTCTGACTGGTCCCATCGCTGTGGCCATCTGCTTATGGATCTCTCCCTTTCGGCTTTTTTCACCTGAGATAAGGGAGAGGTGGATCTGGTGTTATAAATGTTCATCATTTCAGTTTCCAAGATGTCAATCGGCATCATTCCCGAGATGACGAACGCTGGATTATCTGAGACGGTCCTGAAGGCAGAACACACCCTTAGCAATATTCTTCTGTAAACCGTACTCAATTTATGTGTATCGCCTAAAACCTGCAGTGCTTTTCCCCAAACTGGGACTGCATACAGCATGATAGAGCTCCCACCCTGGCTATGAGCAGCCTGCAAGTATGCCGCGGGCCTCCTACGTTCGGCATCATCCTTGCCAGAGCAATACTCGTGGTGGATACTCTTTCACAAGTATGCTCTATGTGCTGCTTAAAATTAAGTTTTTCGTCTATCATCACCCCCAAGTATTTGATGGCCGGCTTGGAAGTGATGATCCGATTCCCAATTCTAATGCAGGCGTGATTTCTTTTGCGCCGCTTAGTGATTAAGACCACTTCCGTCTTTTCCTCCGCGAGTGCCAGTTCAGCACTCCCTAACCAAGCCTTAGCAACACTGATTGCTTCGCTTGAGTACAACTCAGCATCCTCGAGATGCTTTGCGACCACAACCAGTCCTATATCATCGGCGTAACCGATGACGACTGTCCGTCTGTCTGTCTGTCTGTCACACGCACTTTTCTCAGAAACGGCTATATCGGCTTGGTGAGAACGTGGGAATTGTGGACCCCCAGACATGCAGTGAGTGATATCCTTCTAGGTTGAATTAATGTAAAAGGGGGATGTAACATTTTTTTTTCGCCGAATGTAATCATGTGGGTTATCAAATGAAAGGTCTCGATTAGTACTTTTCAAAGCATGTTATCCCCTAGTTTGATCAAAATCATACTATTACTAACAAAGTTACAGTAGCTCAAAGTTGACTCTCCCCTGTAAATTTACTGGAACTAAATATCAATATCACATTGAAGTGGGTAGTCAGACATGCTAAATGCAAATACATAACGCGCTACGTACAAATGGGATAGTTCTACACTTAAATATACTCACAGAAGAAGCAAACAAAACCTTTCATACCTGAAGCGCCCAGCTTCCGGTTTCCCGACTTGTTTCATGTTGTAGTTTATGGGGTAGTGTACCCCAAGCAGGCATACCAGAATTCCTATATGCCATTTGTTAAGGGACAGTAAAAGTACTGCTTCAGAAGCTCCCGGTTATTTCGCAAAGATTTTCCGCTACCGGTACGAATTCAAATTTCTCCATTCAGGGGCGTGAACCCTTAAAAGTTTAACCTTTCGAGCAGACTTGACAATGGCATGATAGCAAATGCTGGTCCAAATTCCATCATTGTGATGCCAGACCCTTGGTGAGGCAGTCTGTTAGCCTCCTTATTACCAGCATTGTTTGTGTGACACCCACATCTGGAATGTTTGTATCTCCAGACAAATTGGATTCATATGGTGTTTCTGTTTGGTTCTGCAGAGCTGCCCGACTGTCGAATCAAATTCGAATAGTTCATCATTTCTTCGGGGCCTGTTCTACAATCAGATTTCCCGGGACTGCCCCTATGTCCGCCTTCCATGGTTGACTCGCCGATGAAGATTATTAAGTCTGTAATCCAAAAAGACTCTTGGTCATTTTTCGACCATTCTATTCGTTTGATGATTAAGTCAGAGGCACATTCAGGATAGCTTCGGTTGCCGTAGTTGACGGAGAACTCATCGCTCCAGTAAAACTTAGGCAACCAAGTGTTTGGACCTATCCATTCAGTTTCTTGATTTTGGCAACAATAATCAATTCAGTTATGACTACTTCTACATATGAGGTGCCGAATGCATTTTGGTGCTTAGCAGTTCCATTGCACCAAAAGTCTTTCTTCTTCTTTCTCTTCAGCCTTTGTCCGGTTCACAAGCGGGGTCGGCACGTCGTGATCGGCTTCGCCATTTGGTTCTATCGAATGCCTGATCTGGGTGCAATCTCGAGGCTTTCAAATCCCCATCCAGCGTATCAAGCCACCGTTGCTTAGGTCTGCCTTTTGGTCGTTTACCATCGACTTCGATGTTCAGACCAATCTTGGCAAGTGAATTCTCGTTTGCACGAACTGCGTGACCATACCATCGAAGACGCCTCTCTCGCAACTTTTCCACGATCAGTGCAACCCCATAATGATCGCGGATATCCTCATTTCGGATGTGATCTAAACCTGTCACGTCACTAGTCCAACGTAGCATCTTCGTCTCCATTACCGCAAGACACCGTTCATTGTCTTTTATGGTCGGCCAACACTCAGAACCATAGAGAGCGACTGGACGGACGATTTTGCGGTAAATTTTAGATTTGAAACGTTCGTTGATACGTCGATCACAAAGGACACCAGTTGTGGAACGCCACGTCATCCAGGTTGCGCTAATGCGTGAAGCAATTTCATAACCCAGCTCTCCATTGGCTGATAGCGTTGACCCGAGGTATTTAAATCGCTCAGTTCTGGGCAGATCACTGCCGCTAACAGTGATTGTGCCTGTTTCATGGGGATCGGTCGTCAAAAATTCAGTTTTGTTTAAATTCAATCTGAGACCGTGTTGCATGAGGCGATCATTCCATTTTTGAACAAGTTGCTCGAGATCATTTTTGCTATCAGATGCTAGGAAAACATCATCTGCATAAAGCAGTGTGTAGGGCGCTGAACGTTGGATATCCCGTGTGACGGTGTCCATAACAAGGACAAAGAGGAGTGGTGAGAGGGCGCTTCCTTGATGAACTCCAACAGAGACACGAAGCGGTTTTGATACACCCGCCATACTTCGAACTTTACTTTTCGGATCGTGGTAGATCTTCTGGCACGAAGTGTTGTCGTAAAGCATACCAGATGAGTTCGTGTGGTACACGGTCAAACGCTTTCTCTAGATCCAGAAAAGCAATGTAAAGAGGGCGATGTTTCTCACGGTGTTTCTCCATGAGTAACCGCGCAGCGTGTATTGCGTCAGTAGTTCCGCAGTTCTTGACAAATCCGGCTTGATTCACGGTTATTTCAACGATTTCGCGAATACGGTTGTCAAGAATGCGTTCAAAAATCTTCATAGTATGGGAAAGTAACCGGATCGGACGGTAATTTGAACATTCTACTGGGCTACCTTTCTTTTTCCATATTGGAACAGTGGTACTTTCTTGCCAGTCAGATGGTGTTCTCCCTTCCTGAATAACCCGGTTAAAGAATTCACTGAGCCACAGTGTTGGGTCCCAGCTCTTCGCTTTCCAGAGCTCAGATGCGATGTCGTCAGGTCCTGTTGCTTTCCCCGATTTCATTTGTTTTATTACCTCCTCGACTTCAGTTGTGCTGACTGGTGGAACTGGTCCAAATGTCGGCAATGATTGTGGAAGTGAAGGATGAGCAAATTCTTCAGTTGAAATCTGCTCGAAGTATTCTCGCCATCTATCCGTTGCGGCTCGACGCTTGGTAAGCAAAGAACCGTTCTTGTCATTAACACAACAGAAATGTTCGATATCCTGTGCGCGTTCATCACGGCTTTTAGCAAGTCGATAAAGATCTCTCTCGCCATCCCGAGTGTCCAGTTTATCGTAAAGATTTTTGAAATGGTTCGCTCGGGTGACAGCGACCGCTTTCTTTGCTTCCCGGTTGGCATTCTTATAAATTTGCCAATTAGCAGGTGTTTTATCGTCGAGAAATTTGTGATAGAGGCATTTCTTTTCACGGACCTTCATTTCAACATCATCATTCCAAAGCCAAGTAGCCAAGGTTGATGTACCGCTTACCCGGCTTGGTGACCCCGAGGGTTGCAGAGGCCGCTTTGTGGATCGTATCTTTCATTTGGTTCCATGATTCTTCCACATTCGTAATGGTTGGCAATCGTATGAGTGAGACCGTTTCTTCTTTCTTCTCACCAAAACGTCACCATTTAATGCGCGGCGGGCAAGTGCGTTCCTTACGCTGTTTTATCGGTGGCTTAATTCGCAGGACAGCAATCAACGGCCGATGTTGAAGTGCGATGGTCTCATAGGGAACGACTTTGCAATCAGTGACAGTGGTAAAATGTTGACGTCTTATGAGAATATAGTCGATTTGCGTTTTATTGTTCCCACTATAAAATGTGGGAAGATGAGACAATCGTTTGATGAACCATGTATTCATAAGTACAAGGTCATGGGTGTCCGCAAAATCGATTATACGCTCGCCACTCTCATTGCGCGCTCCGAACCCCTTTCCCCCATGGCACCTGTTACCGTCTGCCTTTTCACCCACATGACCATTAAGGTCGCCGGCAATGATTATGTAATCGTCAGCAGGCACGTGACAAGTCTTTTCATCGAGAAGTTGCCAGAAGGCATCTTTCTCGGCATCAGGTCGACCTGTTTGTGGTGCATACGCGGTGAAGAAGTGAATAATGCGATCAGCTGATATGATGGTGAGCTTCATCAGCCGATCATCAAATCGTTCGACTTCTTTAATGGCATCACGGAAACCCTCTGAGATGGCAATGCCAACACCATATTGAGTGTGTGGGTTACCAAAATAGAGAAGTTTGTAGCCATTTTTACCGCGTTCGCGTTCAATGTCGTAGCTTTTGGCACCAGACCATCGGGTTTCTTGCAGAGCGCAGATGTCAATGCGCCTTTTCCGAAGGGCTCTTGCGAGTTCCTCCGTCTTTCCAGTTAGGGTACCAACATTTAGCGTGCAGACACGTATTTGTTTTGTTCGTTGTGTGCGGACTAACTTGCTTACGTCCTGACGCCGTCCATGCGTCAAGAACCCTTGCCCATTTCTCGACAGGACCGAGGCCCGTCCTGCCGCGTCGACAGGGGTGGACGCCCTAGCATTTCTCCGAGGCTTGTGACTCAATCCGATCATCATGTTTGCAACGACATTCTATGCATTTTCTTGGTCGACCTGTCGCGGGGCCTGTCACCAAGAGAGATCAGGTAGGATTTAGCATAGTAGAATAACTCCAACTATACTCTATTTATCTCTTTCCCTGATCTCAGCATTTTATTTTTGTTTTACTGAGGATAGTACAAACCCTCCTCCTTTACCTGGGCTTGGGACCAGCATACTATGTTAATAGCATGGCGGAGTTCCATTGCACCAAAAGTAAATGAACAAAGTCTGAACTTGGTTAAACTGAGAATAAATTTGTAAAACAGTATCCAAGTTAGTAAACTATATATCTGGATACCTTTTATTTGACGCCAAACGGTAGGTACACTTCCGAACTCCCTAAATTCGCACCATTTACCCACATGATTTCATTTTCCCCAATGACGGCAACCATGAAAATTCCAACACTAAGTGAACCGAGATAAATGGAAAACAAGCAGAATCCGGCCAACGTTACCATAATTTCTATTCTGAGATTTTCTGTATTATGCCTACGATTGAATACAAGCCAAGGACCTCAGTTGGGATTCGTTCTCATAAGCACACATTCATATATGCTGACTCTTCAACATTTCAAAATTAAATTTCCACAGGTGTTCGGGCTTGGTGAAATCTGCTTTGAGGAATATAATTTTAATTTCTTTTTGGAATGCTAATTCTCTGATGTGCGTTAAGTCAAAAGCGTAAAAATATAATGTGATTTCATACGCATTCATATGTACATACATATATGAACAAAAGTGTAGTCAATTTTCAGTACACTGTTGAGAGGCTCCATCATTGCAAGCATTTACTTGGGATTATCATTCAGGAAAGGTAAAAAACCCGTAAGAACTGACAAAAGGCTGTAGTGAATATAGGGCGGCGTATACATATTCCACCCTGGCGTGACTGCCTGAAAGTCCTATTTTTTATAAAAGCCCCATAAATAGCTTAATATAAACTACTTCACTTTATAAAACAAGGTGAAACCGGCATCAATGAAGTTAGCTGAAAATAATTCCCACAATTACGAAATTGCATTTATCGCGCGAACTATTCAGTTGGTTCTTTTGATCTTTGTAAGGGAGAATAATTATCTCGGAAAAATCACGCAGCCAGATCCTTAGATTTATATATGTGCACCATTTATAATAGAATACATATAATACAATAATAATACAAGAATTTTTCTGAATATGAATGCGTCCATCAAATATCTGGCACGTCAACGAAAATGGCCTGGAAAAAGGTGTTGAATCGCGCTAATCAATATGCAATGATTTTTTGTTTCGTGGTCAACATCCAGATACACATATATGTGGATCCTAGATATTAACTAACTTACAAATTATTATTATCAAACAAGTCCAGTCGCTCTCTATGGTTCTGAGTATTGGCCGACCATAAAAGACAATGAACGGCGTCTTGCGGTAATGGAGACGAAGATGCTACGTTGGACTAGTGGCGTCATACGTTTAGATCACATCCGAAATGAGGATATCCGCGATCGTTATGGGGTTGCACCGATCGTGGAAAAGTTGCGAGAGAGGCGTCTTCGATGGTATGGTCACGCAATTCGTGCAAACGAGAATTCACTTGCCAAGATTGGTCTGAACATCGAAGTCGATGGTAAACGACCAAAAGGCAGACCTAAGCAACGGTGGCTTGATACGCTGGATGGGGATTTAAAAGCCTCGAGGTTGCACCCAGATCAGGCATTCGATAGAGCCAAATGGCGAAGCCGATCACGACGAGCCGACCCCGCTTGTGAACGGGAAAAGGCTGAAGAAAAAGAGGAATAATAAGTAAGCAGGTAAAAGCAGAGTTGGAGGCTTCTCACGGAAACCCCGTTTACATGACAGCATACCCAACTTATCGTACGAGATTTCGCTGCATCCATAATGGGTCCTGAATTCTCTGTTTCACCCGAAATCAAATATGGGACCAGTTTTGAAAAGTACTAATTGAGCGCTTTCATTTGATACCCGCCACGACCACGTTCTTTGAAAAAAAATTGCACCTTTCATTCACATGTATGAGGACACAAACCCCCCTTAACACAAACACAAGCGCCGCTTACTGCAGGTAAAGGGAACAACAGAGCACGTGCTTTCACGAGTTCGCTCCGAGCCATCGAAATGGACAGACGTGCGGCGTGTGTTAAATCAAAAATAACAAACAAAGACCAGAAAGTGACCAAAGTGCCCAGTGGAGTGTTCTGTAGAGCAATTTAGCAAGCAAAGGAAGTATAGTTCAGTTAAGAACATACAGTGCATCTCAAAATTATTGAGACACGGTATACTACAGTGCAATTAAAATAATTGTTTCTAATTATCTTTCAGTGAATTCGACAACGACTGAGGACGGGCTTGGGGACAATAATGTCCGCCAAGAGGACGAAAATGATACTTCCTGGAGAACTATCATCTGAGGAGGAGGGGACCACGGGCCCCTCAGAAATGGACCATCAACTAAGTAAGGAGCTTGAAGAGATCCGACATGAGAAGGCAGCAATGGCACATCAGCTGGATTGCCAACATCAGCTGATAATTCAGTTC